>NC_090923.1:678324562-679716753 GCF_040938575.1 Ambystoma mexicanum
TGGAACATGGAGTTCGATGATGCCCTGGCCATAGACATTAACAATAGAAGTGAGCCGTAGGACTAGCCCACCGCCATTGTATAATGTTTATTAGGCTTAGGTTTCCTTTCGTTTCATTTTCATTTTGGAGTTGATGGAATTTGCTCCACTTTTTGTACATGGTTTTCGTTTGTGAGATTTCTGTTATTGTAATACATTTTCATCTGTTCATATATTTGTGTTGTGTGCTCTCATTAGTTTGGTGCATGTGTCAGTCGTCATTGCCTCAGTCATGTGTCGGTGGTGTGTGGCCATGTTGGTCATGTCTTTGGGTGCATGCATGTATGCTTCGGTGCATGACATGCCATGGGGTCTGTACTGGGATGTGGGGACAATGGATGGGTGTGGAGTTGCACTGTGGGGGGCAGTGTGGGGTGGCATTTGGGTGGACATTTGGTACATGCATCGATGTTGTGACAATGTGTTGGTTGGGTGGACATGAGTCGGGGCCTGCTGGCAGGTGCCCGTCTCTGGTGGGGGGGGGGTTGAGTCAGGGCCTGCTGGCAGGTGCCGTCACTGGTGGGGGGCATGAGTCGGAGCTCTCAGGTGCATGGTGCCATGTGGACTGCCTGCGGGCCATGGTCAGGGGTGAGGGACTGCCTGTGGGCTATGGTCAGTGGTGAGGGGCTGCCTGCGGGCCATGGTCAGGGGTTTAGGAGGGTCCCCTGTGGTGTGGGCTGCCTGCGGGCCCTGGTCAGGGATGTAGGGGGGTCCCCTGTGGTGTGGGCTGCCTGTGTGCCATGGTCAGGGGAGAGGGGCTGCCTGCGGGCCATGGTCAGGGGTGTAGGGGGATCCCCTGTGGTGTGGGCTGCCTGCGGGGAATGGTCAGGGGTGTAGGGGGTCCCCTGTGGTGTGGGCTGCCTGCGGGGAATGGCCAGGGGTGTAGGGGTTCCCCTGTGGTGTGGGCTACCTGCAGGGCATGGTCAGGGGTGTAGGGGTGTCCCCTGTGGTGTGGGCTGCCTGCGGGCCATGGTCAGGGGTGAGGGGCTGCCTGCAGGTCATGGTCAGGGGTGTAGGGGGTCCCCTGTGGTGTGGCCTGCCTGTGGGGCATGATATGGTTTGTAGGGGGGTCCCCTGTGGTGTGGGCTGCCTGTGGGCCATGGTCAGGATCGAGGGGCTGCCTGTGGCGCATGGTCAGGGGTGTAGGGGGATCCCCAGTGGTGTGGGCTGCCTGCAAGGGGTGCATTCAGCTCCTCACCATGCATTGCGTGACTCAGGGGGAATGCAAGTGCGCTTTTTTGGCCATCACGAGCGGGGTACGTGTATTTTGGGGCATGCGAGTGCGCTTTCCACGCGATTTGGCCGGCACGAGCGGGGTACATGTATTCTGGGGTACGCAAGTGTACTTTTCACAAGATTTGGCCAGCTCAAGTGGGGTATGTTTATTCCGGGATACGCAAGTGCGCTTTTCACACGATTTGCCCGGCGCAAGCGGGGTACCATGGATGGAAATGGCTTGGGAAATCCATGAAAACCCGCTATGTGTAAATGCAGTTTGGCACACGGGGCTGTCGCGCGCTGGCTCACTCTCCCTCTCTGTGCCAGCCGTGTGTATTTTTTCAGTATTTCAGTTTAGGTAAATATTTTATTTTTTATTTTATTTTTGGTAACATCACTGGATACCGACCAGACATGTTTTGAACATGGTTAATCATGTTCATTTTGTGGCCAGAACGTGGTCCAACCTGTCCAGAAACCTGCCCTAATCGTCTCCATACAGAGTAAAGCACGCTGGAAGAATGAACAGGAAACGGGCTTTGTACCCGGGATCGAGACTTAATTCTTTCCAAATGTGGAATATGTGGTTAAAAGATGAAAAGCAACACACACTTAGCCTGAGCTATACATTTTAAAGTGGGCTAGACCTAACCATTTTACATACAAACCGGAAATCAACATTACAGCCACATATGTATACCATTCCTGCAGCCCAGTAAAAAGGTAAGCTAAACCCTCATAAGGATTGCCTCCACCCAAAAATGTGCATTCAGCACAATCTTATATCAAATACATGCACACGATTAGCATGAAGCTCTATAGCTCTGGTTGAAACTACTGCAGAATAAAAGTTGCAAGAATGCAAAGTACGAATACTCACATTTGCGTTCTTAAAAATGGCCTCTGATGGGCTCATGTTCCTGTCCATGCCTAGGCCCAGAGATCCCCCAGCCATGTGTGCAGTCATTTGTCAGCCACCCATATCATGCTCTGCCGAGTCACACACCAAACAGATATATTTATTCCGCATAAGGCTTGGAGTAGTGCCAAGCCTGACCCTTCCAACCCATGCTCCAGGAAAGCCTGGGAAGGTTGGCCCACTGACAAAAATTGCGCTTTTCATCTGAATCCGGTGACTGAGTGAAATCCTTCGCGCAGCCGGGAGCGAAAGACGACTTGCTATCAATAAATGATGGCCGCCTTTCAGAAGAGATAGAAAGATTCATGACCACGGGGTGGGGGTGGCATTAGCGCCCGGCAGAGGATACTGCTGGTCGATCAGCCTGAAAGAGCACATCAAGGGAAGCGAGGCACGAGCCCTGGGCCTCCTGGAAGATCTGCAGGCCACGCTGGGAAGCAGAAAGTGGCTAGGTGCGCAGGCGCTTTCGAGCCTTGACGGGGAGTGTGGTCTTCTGAGGTGCATTCGACGAGCAATATGAATAACGATGAGGGTGGGCAGGCGGGAGTGCGGGAGTCCGGGCGCGAGTGCAGTCATAGATGAGAGACAGTGAGACAAACATGAATAACACGGGCAGGTGGTGATACAGCAGGAGAGAAGTGTATGGTAAGAAATGGAGGAACGTGGGGAAAGAGCAAAGTAAAGACACAGGGAAATACTGTGCTGGAAATGTGAAAAATGTACTGAGGGGAACCTTCTCATCCTTGGATGCGTAGGGCTGTGGAGGGGAGAGGGCCTCGCTGAAGGTGTGTGGTCCCAGCTAAGGTCACACAATACAGTGGCCTCATTCCGAGTCTGCTGATAAAACAGCATCTATACCGGTGTGACGCTATTACCGTTTCCGGCGGGACATGTGCCAGATTCCCCAGCATAGTATAAATCCAGGGGCATGGTATTACTGGAAACAAAGATAATGTGCCAGATTCACTGGCACAAAACTGCTGGCAATAGCAATAACAGCATACATCTGCTGATAACACCGGCACAATACGGCATCACCACAGGGACAGGAAGGCCGGCCTGTGATGCCATTATTAAAATCGTAATCTATCTGAATCTCGCTGTTCCTGCAGCTAGCCAGGTCCAGATTTAAGGCAGAATTATGCCACAGGGCAAAGCAAAACAAGAGAGGTGCTGGCTGAAAAGTTTAGAATGAATCATAATCTCTGACATTGCTCAGGGCAACCCTCCAGACCATCATTCTGTGCCTGCCAAGCCATTACAAAAGGGGAAAGACCATATGCAAATCAGCCTTGGTCCCAACCCAAAAGGGTCAGTCGACCCCGAACTGGGGCCTCTCACTGCTAGAATTGGTGTTCAGAAGCTGAAGAGAAACTGGAGTTGAAACTGAAGCTTAACCTTGAAGCACTGTTGGAAAAGAAGTCTTGCTGCTGCTCTACTTTGTCGATCTGAAAGCTGGTGTGTCTCCAAGGACTGACCCAGAGAGGACCTGGTAAGGCTCCCTCTTCCCGAGCTACGAGGGACCATTGTGCACCAGCTGATCTTTGCCAAAGCTCCCTGATAGACAGACTTACGACAGGCTGCCGACCGGAGACTGGGACCGCTGTGGAATCACAAGGAGAAGCGCCCGGATTGTTGTCCACCACTGTTGACGACCGCTGTCGCCGACCGGAACCGCCATGCTCCCTTTGATCTATGTCCAAGGCACCGTAGAAACATCCAATGGTGGCTGAAACTCACATGCATCATGGGACATGCTGATCACATGCACACACATTACCGGAGGGTCATGCATCTGGCCCCGTATACTCCCAGACACAGTGGATACAAGGATGACTAGGCTGTATCAGTGAATCAACACATCGTCACGGACATGTGTCATGCATCCATGGCATTTACCAGTCCCTCACAAACTACTCAGACACAAGGACATGCACACCATGTATGTGCATGACAGCAGCACCCATTTCTCACACCCCAACCATGTCCAAGTACAGACACAGGCATGCATACATGTGTGCATTCCGCATGCTGCTCCGCATGATGCATTGTAACTCATACACCATCCATGTGGGTCACGCCTGACTGGACTCACATGCAGCACCATCATGTCCCTGCACACACACATCCATACATGACCCATGTCACACATACAGCCAAGTAGCTAACTACCACCACACTGCAACATGCACTGTTTTAAACGGGAATGCATGGGCACTTACCGCTCGACTCCAGACGGGCCTGCCTCCTGAGGATCTGGTGGTGAAGCACTGGACGAATGCGCTCCAGCACTCTCATATGCTGGGTGGTAAGGTGGCCTTCTTGAGGGTCCTGGAATGTAGTCCTCCCAGCACTTCTGGAAGTGTTTGATATCGCGGGATGCCAACTGCTCTGCATTGATGGCACCCACTATGTCCGTCCAGATCCTCTTCCATCCTTCCCTGTCGGAGCGCGATGGTGTGAAGAGGACATAACAATGCCCCAAGACTTGCTCCACCAGGATACCAACTTCATTTGCACTGAAGCTGGCAGCCCTCTGCCTCTCTGCTGGAGGGTTGCCACTGGCGCCGTATGGTGTTGCATTGGACATGGCAACCCCTGAGGCAGGTGTGGGTGGGCAACTGGGTCCTGGGGCTGGGCTGTGGAGCGAAGGAACACCAGTCGGGAGTCTTCTGTTCCAGCAGGGTGGTCACAGCAACTGGACCCCTGCAGATGGCTGATGTGCAGGCACCAAATGGCCAGGCACTGCTGGCAGCAGGCAGGCAGCAGCAGATGGCTTGTAGGAGGCTCCCCGGGGCTCTGGGGGGCAGGAGCGTGGTCTTCCATGTGTTCTCGTGTGGCCAGCTTGATGCATAGTGAATTGGCATGTGAAAAAACAGCACGTCAGCGTGTAATTCGAGGAAAGGGCCTTAGCGCGTAAGCGCGTAAGTGACGTGATGCGCGTGGGCGTTTCACTCCTACGGGTGCACAAGTAAAAACAGCACATCCGCGTCTGGAATGCATGTAATTCGAGGAAAGGGCCTTAGTGCGTAAGCGTGCCAGTGACCTTAAGCACGCAGGCTTTGCCTTTAGTACGGGTTAAAAGTGAGCGCGGGCCAGCAGTCCACTGTACGTGCTGTTCGTGGAGACTGACGTGTGTGTTTACTCTTCTGGATTCACATGCGATTGCTTTACAGCATTTGAAGTTCGTACCTCTTCTTTTGGCGGGGTGTTGCCTACATGCACAAGTGCGTGTGTTTTTCTTTTTCTTTTCCACGCAAGGCAGACGGTGAGTCGCGCATGCTATTTTTCCCACTTTGGTTCCCCCTGTGCATCGCTTAACGTTTTCGAGGTCATAGTAGCCTGCGTGTTCCACGCGTACGTGTTTTTGTGTCCCTGGGTGCCACACTGTACTGCTGGAGGTAAAATCCACGCACGTGGGCTACCGGCATCGCGTGCACATTTTTCTTTTGAAATTGTACTATTAAAAAAAAAAAATGCAACATTTTTCAAAATTTTTTTTCCCACTTTTATTGGTGGTGCCTGAGCATTACGTGACCCGTCATTTTTCCCCATGGGTCACACACAGCCTTGCAGGAGCACAGGGGTACCTATTCCATCCAGTGCCCTGCCCCCTTCAATCCAATTGCCCAGGACAATTGTTGAGTGCACCTCCATCGGCTATTTACCATCAGTGCCATGGTTGGGAGGCCACCAAAGGCTAAGAGCAGCAAAGCTGGGCGTCCTCCCAGGGCTGGGCGTGGTCGGGCATGTGGATGCGGAGACCACAGGGGACATGGAGTCCAGGGTGACCAGGGTGGCTACAGAGGGGGAAGAGGCAGGGGTGCCCCACTGGGGCAAGAATGCTGAGCCACGTGCTGGTGCAGACATGCCACCACCCCCTGTGGCTCCTGGTGATGCAGCTGTTGCATCACAACCTGTGGCACATATGACCTAACAGCAACTTTCATCTGCTGTCATGGGCCCACCGGTGGTGGTAGCTGCAGGTGCAGCTGTGGGGACCACCACCCGGGCTCGGGGTTGGGCAGTGCATGTTGTGTTGCGTGATGAGGACTCCCAGGATGATTTCCATCTTGTATGGAGGTGCGGGTCACGTGAGTCCAGTGTAGCTGTGACCGGGGCACAGGTATCTGGGGCAGTTATGACATCTGCTGCCCCAAGCAGCCGGGTGGTGGTAACTGCATGGGCAGATTCAGCCAACACCACCCCGGCAGTGAGTCAGACAGAAGCCAGACCTTCTGTCCTCATTCCAACACCCACTGCCTTGGTCCAGTCCACCAGCGCCACTGCCCCAACTGATCAGGGCCACATTGCCCACTCAGGGTCAGTACCACCGCACAAAAGGAGAAAGCATGCTCATGCGCAAGAGGCTGAGACCCCAGACTCGGCTCCGGCCTCAGGCACGTCGAGGAAGAAACCTTTCGGCAAGCAGGAAATGGACTTCCTTGTGTTCTATGTGTCGGCACACCAACGCGATATGCTTGTGGGCCCACAGTGCCATACAACGTATCCCCAGCGTTGGGTCCACTGGCAGCATGTTGCGGATGGTGTCACATCCATGGGATTCCAGGTGCGCATGGCTCAGGACTGCTACAAGCGTTGGAATGACCTCTAACGCAGTGCAAAACAAAAGCATGCCTCCAATTATTCCATGTCTCTAGTAACTAGTGGTGGGCCACCACCAGAGGAGGATGAGCTAACGCAGCATGAGGAGATCACTGCAGAGTTCATCCCGGAAGAACAAATCCATGGAGCAGGAGAGAAGATAGATTGTGATGCATCGTCCGGTGAGTATTGATGCGTGTTACTCAATGACATGTGTGTTTGGCGTGTGTGACCCTCCCAGCTACAACTTGGGTCCTTCCTTTCATCAATCTCCCTCTCTACCTGTGGTGTTCACCAGGCGCCTGACCTTTCGGCCTGGCTTTACAAGCAGCACCTGGTAGCTCTCGCCTACTGCATTTTCATTTCCTGCTACAACTTCCAGTGCTATGCTGATGACACTCAACTCATTTCCAGGCTGCCCTTGGCCACATCTTCTCCCTCCCTCATTTCTGATTGCCTCATTGACATTTGAAATTGGTCTACTGCCAACAATCTCTGTCTAAATGCCAGCAAGACTGACATCCTCCTCATCGGTACACTTTCGCCATCCTTTCCCATCACTCTCTGGCCGGCCCCCCTTGGCCCTCCTCCTACCCCCACCTGCAAGGCCAACAACCTCGGGGTCACCTTTGACTCCACACATTCCTTTTCCGCACACATTTCTAACGTTTCTTGAGATATATTAACTTCTTGCTTAACCTCCTCAGGGGTTCTGGGCCTTTCCTATCGTTCACCTACAAGCTCACAGTCTCTCAAGCTCTGGTTGTCTCAAGGTTGGACTACTGTGACAGGCTCTTTCAAAATTCTACATGCCTACACACTCCACCATCTACCACTAATCCAGTACAGGACTGCGGGACTTGTCCTTGGCCTCAAGCTCTAGGATTCTATCTTTCCAGCTCTGAAATCTCTTCATTGGCTACCAGTGGGTGCAAGGATGAAACTTCAGACCCTCTGCATTGTGCACAAGGATGCCCGAGCCCTGTGTGCATTTCAATATACCTGGACAAAGAGCCCTCCTTTGTAAGTCGGACCATAATAAAAGACTTGCTATGAAGTAAGGAAAGAATATGAACTATGGTTAACAGTATCTTCCAAGTCAATAACTTGTCCCAAAGCTTGCTTCTACTGACCCGATCAAAAGCAGAACTCATGTCAAGTGATACCATATAGACTGTTTCAATGGCTCCTCTGTTTATCTCATGAAGTATGAGACATAACTGTCCCATTTAGAGGGTGCCAAAGAACCGCCTAAATCCCACCTGAAAGCGGGATAGAAGTCCCAAACAGATCACCCAGTAATTTAGATCCTCCAGGAATAGTGTTGCAAAAATGTTGCTTGACGCATCTAATATGGCTATAGGCCAGTAATTGGCCAGATTCAAAGAGTTCCCTTTTTTAAAAATTGCTACAATTATTGGAGTGTGCCATGAACTTGGAAAGGTTAATGTTTGCAACACTTCAATAAACAGACGTAGAAGTATGTGAGACCAGGTATCAAGGTCAGGCTATATTGTAGCTGGAGACAAGTGATCTGGTCCAAGTGCCCTAGATGCAATTTGATATCTTCCTGTAACCATATTTTTCCAACAGCATCAAAGTACGGGAAAATCCGGATACAAGATGTTAATTTCAGAATCTAACTTAGCATACAATTCCTCATAAAACGCGACCCAAGTTTGTTAATTGATGCAGCAAGAAGTTGAGGGTAATTGCAAACGTGTAACTTTGTTGGTCAATTCCCAAAATTTGAGTAACTGGCTGCCAGTGTCACCTGGTTATGGCTAATATACAGACTCTATCTCAGAGATTTAAAATAGTTCCTATGTCTTTGTGAAATCTGTCTTTTCATGGACATCTTGGGCCTCTGGTCAAGAATCAAATCTCTAGAAGATCTCTTGAAGAGTCTTCTCTTCTCTCTTTTAGCTTCGGCAATGAAGTGATTGAACTGGTGTCTGTTTTCCTTAAGATCATTGGGCTAGCTTTTACCTGTTATGTTCTTTAAGCAAGAAAGGATGGTTTAATTAAAATGGCAAACTGAAAACCTGACATCAAAAGACCAGGAATGGATAGGTTCCAACATCTTTTGCAAGGCATTCGTAAATCAGTTACACATCCTTTGGTTCCATTTGACAGTAAGTCCACCTCTGCCAACTTCCATCATCGCTAACATGGGAGACAGGTCCTGAGGAGTATAAGGAACATTTACACTAAAAGTTATAATAGCGTGATCACTACTTTTCTCATGTACAATCATTAAGGTAGATAGAACAAATTGATTTTATATTCTTGGAAGTATAAATGTGATCAGTCCAAGAAGATTGTGATCCTCTCTCCAATGTGTTAATGTTTTTATTGGTGGACCAATTGCTAGGTAAACAGATAAACATGTCCCTGTCCTCTATATAAGAGTCCCGCAACCTCCATGCCACTCCAGGCCCCCCACGGACCACAAGTTTACCCTCCTCTGAATTTGTCGGTGTCCACTCTGAACAGGCAACAGGTCTTTAAAGGCCGTCCCATCCTTTTCCTCTGCTAAATTGGTAGACAAGTAAGAAAGATCAGCATGGCAATGCACTCCAACACTGCTGCAATAACCAATCATCTGCCACAACAGACGACACTTCACTGCACTTGTCCGCCAGCAGGAAAGTCCACAAAAAGGCTAAGGTGCATGCACCCAAATCAGAGGCAACTGATCATCATAATCACAAAGAGAGAAAGGAGAGCGCTTCGACCCTTCACCCAAGAAAGGCCCCTAAAACTCAATGGGAGATCCCAGACCTGTGGTAGGACAACTCCCACCGGAAAGCAGAGTGTGTGCACCTCTAGCACTGAGGGCAACACACCTTCAACAACCAGGGGTTTGGAACAGAGGTTTGACGCATAGGAAGGGCGATTCGGCCAGCAAGGGTAAACCAGAGCAGGCCATTGTGACCGTTGGGTCCCTGGAAGAGGCCACAGTAAGTAAGCATTTTAGAGAGTGGCCGAAAGTTCCCTTGCTCTGAATGCGGACGGGAGTGGGTCGTTTGAGGGGTTCGTAGTTCCTGCCAAGACTTAGACATTTCTGCATTATGTCCCCAGAAATGGGGAAAAGTCTCCCACCTCATGTGGCACTGCTGCTATTGTTACAGCTGGTGAAGAAAGGGCAGTGCACCCCAAGACCAAATACGCTGGTAAAAGTGTTTGATGGTCTGAGCTACTGTCCATTGGAAATGCTAGGGGTTGTTGGAAAGTCGAAACCTCCCTGCACCATATTGCAGTCCAGAACTCAACTCCAGTAGACTGTCTGGTGGGTAATGAACCCCTTACCCAGAAATAGTCACGGCAGTTACTGTAGCAAGAGCTCTGAGTGCAGCAAGGGAGAAAACACTTGAGGGCTGTGACCCTGAGGCTTCCTCAGCCAGGGGTGCAAGAGACCAGTCTCACTTCATATCTCCCCATCTAAGCCTGAAGTGCCCTGAGATGTCAACACTTGCGAGAGGGGTCTCAGTGGCCACTGAGGTGACTAGTGTGTTAGAAGCAGTTTCAACAATCTCAGGGTTGCCTACTGGCATAGGAAAAAGGGAACATGAGATGGTAGACAGGGTAATTTCAGGCCTGAAAGGCATGCCAAGAATGAGTGAGTTGTCTTCAACTGGGGTCACAGATCAGGCTGACCTTTGCCTGGAACAGCAGACGTTTTCTACTCTGGCAAGTATGTTGAGGCACACCATGGAGCAGGTACAGGGTGGAGGTCCTGAACCACTACAATAAGGGAAACAGATGGAGAGCAAAAGCCCTGGCCTGTTCTGAAAGCAGGAGGATTCCTCAGTTGAGTAATGCGACATACCAGTCCCACCGGTAACTCCAAATCCAGGCATGATATCCCCTGAGTGTCATGATCTCAGTCAGTGAGCATAGCCATCATTCAGGCATTCAGGCCAGACAGGGAACCTTATATCAGTCAGCAGGCCAAAGGTGGGTGTTAGCTTGGCACATATGGCATTCACACCATCCACAGCATATGCTTCCCTAGACTCTAGTAATGTTTAATAGTAACTTTTTGACACTAAATATGGCTGTCGCAAGATCCATTCACAAATTGAAGCACGTTCTATTCATATTGCAGAGGGAGCTAATTAAGTCCCGCCTCTGCTGGAACACGCGCTACATGCGCTTTGCGTCTTCTCCGGTGGCAGCGGGTAACGTTACCAGCGTTTCTCCTCACAGAACCTGTAAAAGGAGAAAATCGAGACATTAGCCTTATGGAAAACTACAGAATACCATAGTTTATAGAAAAGACTTACCTGACCGAAGTAATTCTCCGAAGCGGTTATCTTTCACTCACAGCTGCAGCATCTTCCGTCAGCAGTTGTTGTTCTTAGCCACAGCATCTACAGCAGAGTTTCACTCACAGCTGCAGCATCTTCCGTCAGAATGTTCATTCACAGCCGCAGCATTTTCAGTCAGCAGTTTTCATTCGAAGCGGCAACATATTCAGTCAGAAGTTTCTTCTTCAGCCACCACATCCTCCAAAGGTATTTTCCTCAGCTTTCCAAAAACCTGCAAACAACACAAAAGGTATTCAATTAACAAACAAACTTAACAGTTGATAAAAGAAACGTTTAATAAGCTTTTACGTACCTGAAGGTTCTTCAAGTTTTCACCGCACAGTTATTTCCGCGCTCTTCCTTGAAGGCTGCAGTTACTCCATATAGACAAACATATACCCACGTTACCATTTTTTCTTCATCCCAACGCTCTCCTGTTGAAAAGCAGGATGGAGAGCTCCACAATAAATAAACACAGGTGAGAAGGGAGGGATTTAAGGAATATACATTTCATGCTGTACAATATCCGTTAGTAGAGGTAAAAGCATTTCTATTGTTGTCATTGTTGTTTAACAGAAAGAGAATCCTAGTGCCAAGGTATCAGGTCCACAGGCTGACAAGGCTGGGGAGTCCAGGTAAGCGTTACACTGAGGTACGTGAGAGTACTCAGCGGCCAATGAGGTGACTATGAAATTAGCACCATGGTCAGTGATCTCAGAGTTGCTTACTGGCATAGAAAAGGAACCTGAGATGGTGGACAGGGATATTTCAGACCTGAATAGGCTGCCAGAATTGAGTGAGTTGTCTTCAGATGCAATCATAGGTCAGGCTGGCGTTTTCTGGGTACAGAGAGATTGTCCCACTGTGGCCAGTCCTTTGAGGAAGATAGCGGAGCAGGTGCAGGGCGGAGGTCCTGAGCGACTGCAAAAAGCAGAACGGGCACAGAGTGAAAGCCTAGCCTTTTCTAAACCCAAGAAGAGGTGCAAGGCAAAAGCCTTGACCCGTTCATGTCATTATGTTGTTTAATATTTAACCTTGAGCAATCTCTACCTCTAAAGTTGGTTGTGGGGACATGACATCATGAGAGAATAAAGTACTTTGTGGAGCCTAGGGATGGAATGTTTGAGGATGAAAAGGAGGCCACAGTCTAGAAGGCTGTAGGCAGTAGGAATTGACTGGAGCTGGAGGAGCAGGCGGTCCCATTTTACCCATGTACTAGATACCTACTTGTAAAATAAATAAAGCAGCTTTTGAGATGGCACCTGTGGGTCTGCCTGCTTTATAATACTGTCAATGAGGAGCTTGTAGCAGTGACCCCAAGAAGGTGTTTTTTGCGGTTCAGCGTCTTCTTAGGTCATGAGAAGGTAATTGCACATGGTTCTCTCCGCCATGCGACTGAAGTGAAACGTGAACCTTTGCCACCAGCTGCTCATATCCATAGATGCTTGGAGTGGAAGGAGCGTGTTTCCACCTGCACCGATCTACGGAGTGGATCACACACGGAGAGAAAGGGGAGACAGTGTTAGAGTGAGGTGCCTATATGGGCTGTGCTGCATTGAGTATTGCGTGCATCGTTGGGTCAGGCACTGTGGCTAAGAAGGAACCATACCAGTTTGTGTGCCATATTGTAATGTGCCTATACAGTTCATCCCAGCGGCCATCTTGAGGTCAGGTACGCTTGGGACATGCTAGTTCCACCACTAGTAGGAACCTTTTTAGACTATATAAAGCGATGAAGATTACTTCTACCAGTTGCCCAGGGAGTCTTGATTCTATTAAAGACTAGGAGGCAAGAAATATGCTTCAACTTCAATTTATTTACTCTCCAGCAGTTGCAACAAACTATAAGAAAACTGAAAAAGATTTTCCTTCTGCCTTTTCTTTTCTTAAAACTACAAATCCCACTGTCTCTGTAGTACTATCCCAACTAGACAAGCTCATGTCCTCCTTCCTGTTCCTGGACTCCTTCTCTTCTTTAAATGCTCTGAACTGCATCTCTTGAACTCAACAACAATGTCCAACCAACTGAGCGAACAAATCCAACTTTTGCAGACGAAACGTCACTGCTGCATGCTGTGCTATTCATTTACTACTGGCATCTTTGCCCAAGGTTCCCCCACTCTCAATTACTATTCTGGTCTTCCCCTAAGGATCAAACAAACAACAAATCAGGGAGAGCCCTTGTACAGTCACTCAGTTATCCTAATTGTATACCTAGTAAACAGTACATGATAGGGTGGGAATTTAATGCTTGTCTCCTAGTTTCTAATAGAATCAAGACTCCCTGCGCAACTAGCAGGGGTAATCCTCATTCTATGTCAAGACTGGAGGCCAGCATTATGCTTGTTCAAAGCTTCCCCAGTATAGTCATAGCCAACCCCTCAATAGGCTTGAAATAAAACTCTTTAAAATTATTATTGCTAGCCCAATCAGCTGCTTGCATAATGTCCCACAGGGATACTCCTGCAGTGAATGCTCTAGATGCCATTGCACCTTGCACTGAATTCGCGCCATACTCTCATAGTCTATGCCTGCGAGCTGCATCACTTCTCTCCCACTTCTTGCAATGGTAGCTGTCGCTACTGCTTGAAATGGTTTCCTGCACGCTATCAACAGTTGTGTAGTGCCAGCTGCCCTGCACTCTGCTGTTCTGCTTTCGTATTCCTTAATACATCTAGCTATGCACCATTTAGTGTTACTCGGGAAATAGGGGTAATGCACTGTAGTGGAGCCTGACTTCATCCTCCTAACTATAGAGAAAGTCACCCCAACTGGACCAAAAGTCTTCCTGTGTATATGAAGAGCCTTGACGTCGGCTACTCGTTTACAAGAAATTGAACATAACAGCATCGCTAACTTGTCGGACAGTTGCTTTAGTGACAGGTACCTGTCATGTATCTGCCGGCCAACCTGTCAGTAACCACAGCACCACCGTAATATCCCACAACTGATTGTATCTTGGTTCTAGTGGCGCTCTGTACCGAGCTCCTTTGATTGGTCTGGTTACCACTGGATGCTTCCCTGCTGGGACGCCTTCAACCGGAAGGTGGCCCACAGAAATAGCCAACCTGTACACCCTGATGGTACGAAATGCTCTACCATCTTACAACAGGTGTGCTAGGAAATTCAAAATTGACACTACAGGGGCAGAAATGGGATGAAAATGTCTCCCTCTGCACCAGCTCGACCACTTGTCCCAAGCTGCGTCATAGCTCCTCCTAGTGGATGGTGCCCAAGACTCTGCGATGAGTTCTGCAGCTTGCATCAAAATGCCTGGCAGAGCCCAGCGTCTCCTGATATTCTGCACGCAATTAGCGGGAGAGTCCCTTTCACTCTCAGAGGATGAAACTACCCAGTAGGGTCTGTGAGTAGTTGCTCTCCATCTGGGAGGACTCAAGGAATGTCCGCTGACAGTTCCATAAGCGTCGGAAACTAAACTTGCGCTTTCCATATTGCCGCTATCAGGATCAGCTCCGCTTTCTCTCTCCAACACTTCGCTAAAGTTCTGCTTAACATAACGAAGGGAGGGAATGCGTAGTGCAGCTCTCCTGCCCAATTTTGGAAAAATGCATCCATGCCCTGGGCGGACGGATCCAGCCCCCAGCTGAAGTAGCTGGGCTTCTGCGCGTTGAGGTGGGACGCAAACAGGTCGGTGTTGACTGGACCCCACTGCTGATCTAGTTACCGGAAGATTTCTGTGTTCAGTCTCCAGTTGCTGGAGTCCGTTAGGTACCTCGAGTTCTAGTCGGCCACCACATTGAGTGCCCCTGGGAGGTATTCCGCCGTTACTGTTTCCTGGCTGAAGGTAAAAATGCCAAAAGTCCTTTGATAGTTCTGCTAGCAGTCTGGATCTAATTCCCCCTAGATGTTTTATGTATCTTACTGCCAATATATTGTCAATTTTCAGAAGGACACATGAACTCACTCTCGCCTTTGTGAACGCCTGGATGGCGAAGGAGCCCGCTAGGAGCTCCAAAAAATGTATGTGCAGGCGGAGCTCCTCTCCGCTCCATTTACCCCCGGTCTCTAAAAGACCTGCATCTTGTTCCCCAGCACACTCGGCTGGCATCTAACTCTATAATTAGATCTGATTGATCCCTGAAAATAGCACGCCCATTCCAGGCATCCATATTCTTCAACCACCATGGTAGTTCTGTGATGGATTCTTGATCTAACGTAATGATCTGGTGGTACTTCAGACCTTGCTGTAAGTGTCTGATCTTTAGTCTCTGTAGGGCTCGATAGTGTAGGGGTCCCAGGAAGATAGCTTGAATTGACGCTGCTAGCATCCCCACTATACTCGCTTGTACTCTGATCGATATTCTCTGCTTATTCAGGCAGCCTCTGATCACTTTCTTGATGTCCCTGATCTTCCGGACTGGCAACTCCAGGTTTGCTTTCCTGGTGTCTAGGATGAAACCCAGGAAGCCCAGCTTCTGAGCCGGTGTAGTGTCTGATTTCTCCACCTTCACTAGAAAACCTAGCGATGTGAGGAGATCTTGCACCCACGCGGTCTGATATAATAGCGCCTCTCGATCCTCTGCTAGGAGCAGTAGGTCGTCTATGTATATAATCATCTGGATACCCTTCTCCCGGATTGCTGCTGTGTTAGGGAGAATTCTCTGTTTAGGCTGAATTTCCTAACCTAGTAAGTCCCCCAGCAGCTTTGCTGGATTTCTGGAGTTTGTTTCTTTTCATCCTGCCAAGAGTGAGACTCTTTTTCTCCCACTCTTGGACATGATTTGTGGTATTTCTTTGAATTTTAATGTGTTCTATGGGCTATGGGGTCTTTTACTCCATAGGGTCTCATGTGTTTTGCTATGTGTGTTACACAGCAACACTGGGGTGTCCTAGGTGACCCCCACCATAGACTCCATACCCTGGGACTGACTACTGTCTCCCAGGGCATGTAAAGTCACCATTGGCTTTACTAGACCTAAATTTACTAACAGAACCAGTACAAACCATCCTATTGTGGACGTACTGGTAGGGGTAATTCAATTACCCCTGGGTCTGTTACTCGAGGGGGCACTGTCCCGTCCCCCCTCATCGAGTTTTGGCTGGTGGCAGTGGATACTACTTTTTATATTCGACCGCGAATATATTCCTATTGGATTTTCCCATTGTTCGAGGCTAATACTTTTTCTATGTAGCCTCGGTCATACCGCCGGTTTATTAAATTAAAATGAATTCACCGGTTGGTATTTTCTGCCAGAACTCGGTTTTTAAATGGCGTATGTGTTCGCCTCTGTAACTCCAAACCAAAGGTTGAGCCCTTTGTTCCACTTTTGGCGGACTTCTGCACAGAAGCCCTCCAGAGTGGTGCCATTCTGTCTGGGTACCACAGGGGGTGTGGGAGGGGGTTTAGGCACCCTGGACCGAGTTGCCTTGCCAACTCAAGTCGCACTCTGGTGTGATTGGCCCAAGTGGTGAGCCGCTCCGCTCACCACTTAGCATGTTTGAGTGACAGCTAGGCTGAGTGAATGGGGGTTTTCTGCATAAAAGCAGGGCTTTTGGGACTGGAACTTCAGAAGTCGCCACAGGACCTAAGAATCTGACGAGGGAGAAGCTGAGCCGACCTGCAACGACGACACCACCGGTGGAGCCCTGCTGAACCGACTCACCACTTCCCAACGACAGAGGAGATCTCCCTGCTGGAGAGTCTTCTTCCCTTCGACTGGTGGGAACACCCAGTCCCTTGCTTTTTCTTCGCTTCCAGGACGTCTAGTGGTCGAATTCCCTGTGCTGAGCACCCCGGCAACCGGATAGCCACTAACCACTGTACCGTGACCAAAAGGTGGTGCCTTGTGACTGAGCACTCCGCGGCTGGTCTCTTCCCTGGTGGTGCAACGATCTTCAACTTTCCTCTACGACGAGATCATCTCTTCTTCTGGCAAAGCCCCGACTTGCATCCACCACCAGGAACAACTGCCCCCGCCGGAGCTGTCTCTTCACTCTCAAGGTACTGTGTCCGCCTGGCTTCCCTTGAACCGGTTAGCGTGAGGTGTCTTAAATCCTTACCTTTCCACTGGGTCGCCTCTAGACCTTCTTAACTTTTGTTCTAAAACTGGTCCAACCTTTCTGTGACATTTTGCTACAAAGACTTTAAGTGCATTTCCAGTGTGGTATTTTTGGGACATACCGCCTTGCCTCTCTCCGAGTGGGCCTGGCCTCTGAACTTTGTGATCTACAGTAGACCCTGCCTTGCTTGCCTTGCATTTGCTTCATAAAAGTGTTCGTATTGAGTTGGTTTCATACCCTGCCTTTTTCTCTCCCTTTCTAACGAATACTAGAGTGCCATCTAGGTTAAGCACTCACCTCTGGCTAATACTGTGGTGTCTTTGAACCTAAACTTGTCGAAATATTGTTATGGGATTGATATATACTTATAGTAACTGTGATTGAAGTTGTTTGCCATATTAGTGCCAGTGTGTTTTTCATAGATGTGTTTTTAAATAAATAATTATATATCTTTACACCCAAGCTCTGATCCGTGTCTGCTTGTTCTACTGTGTAAATTGCCCTATCTTGTATACTCTATATACTGCCTAAATCGTCTTGAGAGAAGTTTGACTGCTCAGCCACAGCTACCAGGTAAATCTGGGTGGTGCAGACTGCTACCAATTGGGCTTACTGCTAACTCCTGTAGTCTTAAACTTTTTGCAGTGGTCCCAGAGGGAACTGCACAGGTTTCTGCCTAACATGCTGCTACTGGTCTCATCAATTTGGTAAAAGCCCATGGCGCAGAGGCTACCCCGAAGAGCAATGTTTTGAATTGCTATAGTTGGCCGTTCCAGCAAAAAGATAAGAAGGTCCTGAATTCTTTTTGCACTGGCACTTTGAGGTACACGTCCTTCAAGTCTAATCTCGTTAGCCAGTCCCCCTCTCTGAGGTAGTCCCTTAGCTGGTGTATGGCCTCCATTTTGAAGTGGCCATATACGGTCCAGCCGTTCAACTCCCTTAAGTTTATGACAGGTTGCACTTTCTCTTTTCTGTGGACCGGAAACATATTGCTCACAAACCTTGAGGTCGCACTGCATCTCTCTATGGCTCCCTTCAACTCGAGTTGTTGAAGCTCTCGATTTAGACTCTCTTGTTCTCATTGCGCTACGCATGTCTCCTAGGGCCAGACCTGCTGTGTGGGTTCCTGCACAAATTCTAGATGCAGACCTCTGACAGTTTGCAAAACCAATGTATCGCTGGAAAGCGCGTGCCGGTTTGTCCAGAAAATTACAGTTCTCCCCCTACTTGGGAATAGATTGTGGCTCTCACCTGGGGTAAAGCTTTGAACTCGGCCGGTCCATCTTCCTCTCCGCCTTCTCGGAAAGCGTCCTCTGGCTGGGAAGAAGGAGTCCTGCTGCTTGTTTTCCCAGTACTGAGCCCTGGGATTATGAGGTCTTCTGTCTCCCTGGAAACGACTGACTGCTCGACCTCGATAGAGGCCGGTCCCGGCAAAAACTCTGCTTGGGAACATTTTTCTAACCGATGCTTGGGCCTTCTATAAGGTTGTATAGGTGCCCACAAATACGCCCATCTCCTTGCCAAAGGTCTCCCCAAAGTGGAGGCCCTGCACCGCTTCTTCGGCTTCGTAGGAGGCCAGATTGCTCAGTTTAGCATCTATCTTAAGTAGTAGGCCTCTTCTCCTCTCTGACGAGATTGTACAGTTCACATTGCCTAAAAGGCAGACTGCTCTTTGTGCCCAGCTCGCATGGGCTACAGGGTCGATCTGTTCCCTGGTATCTCTGACTCTCTCGGCTAAGTCCATTATCTTGGCTAGCGGATCGGATATATCCAGCACCTTCTCCTGGCAGCTCCTCCATGATCCATCTATCCCCCTCCTTGTGTCTTTGCTGGTCTTTGAGACAAATGCTAACATTTTTAGGTCCAGTTCAGGTGTCTGTGTCACCTTGCCTGGTAGGTCTGGCCGCGGACATTCTGCCCACAGGCGCTGTCTCACCTCTTTGTCTAGTGCCTTTCTGAGTCTCAGGGCTGTGTATTTCATTACCCTAGGTGAAGGCTGCCAATCAAAGGACCTGGGGTTCCTAATACTGTCTGGGTCAAACATGTCTGTGACCTCTTCCAGCTCCTTGTCTAGGTGTTTCTCCTTACAAGCTTTCTTGCCCCCACTGAGCTTTCCAAACTCTTCCTCCATTTTTTCTTCTTCCTACTGTGAGGACACATTGCCCTCTGCTGGCTCTTCTTACGAGCCTGAGTATTCCTCGCCCAAATTGTCTTCCCCTGGGGAGGCGGTCGTGAGGCTTGGAACTGCCGACCTTTGCATATAGGCTTTCCTCAGCTTGACAAAAGCATCAACTGCCTCTGCAGTCTTCTTTTCTACTCCATCTTGGGGAACCAGGGGGTCAGTAGAGGATTTCCTCTTGCGGGTCTGGTTACTCCCCTTTAGTCCTCTTCCTTAGGGCTGTGTGGGTGTGCTGTCTGTTTCTCTGGTGCTTGTTTTGGGCTTGTTTAGCATAGATTCTAGTGTCTCCAGCTTATCTTGTAAGGGCTTGATCCCTTGCATCACTGCATCAATCAAGAAGCTTCCCAGCACCTCTTTAAAACTGGAGGCAAGGTCCAGTGACTGCTCTTCCTTGCTCCACTCGAACTCGGACATGTTCTTGGGTGCTGTGTGTCTGATACCTGGACTAGGTGTCTTGAGCATGCCCACTGCTACGTTGATACCGATGATCCACTATATTAGAGAGTGTATTCAGCTCTCTCTCTGGTTTATGTACTCCTGGCGGAGCCTGCTTTCTTATTATGCTTTCTTCCTTAATATTTTATTTTTCTTCTCTTTTTTGTGATTTTTTTATATCAGTGGCTTGCACCAGTCTTTGTTCTAAATATCCTCACGTGGCCAATTGCCCTTACTCTGGGCTGTCGGGGTCGTATTGTCTTGGGAGTTGTGCTCTTCCCGTATCTTGCGGGCTGCTTGTGTTGTTTTCCTGCTCTTCCGAGTCTGTGGCTATTCTGGTCTCTTAATTGTCTGAGACTGTTGCGTTAGCCTTATATAATAACGTTTATATAATAATGTTCGCCAGTTCGCCAGTCCCGATAAGCCCCTGGCTCCTGCCTATGAATCACTCCGTTCCTCGAGTGACTCGCTGACTCGTTCCGCTCACTCACACTAATGCGTGTTGGATACCCAATCTAGGTTGCTGCAATCTGCTGCTTCTTACTCTCTCCTAACTGTAATAGCAGTCATTTTGTGATATTCTAACACATTCTTTCTCTGCTCTCTCATACCCATTAATTTCTGGTCAATACATACACACTAAGGTGTTCTAACCACATGCAATGTACGGAGCAGTGTAAAAAGGTACTTATCTACTGAAGAGCAGTAAAAGAAGAAAAGGAAGGAATCCAGGAACAGGAAGGAAGCCATGAGGTGGACTAGTTGGGATAGGACTACACAGACAGTGGGCTTTGTAGTTTTAAGAAAAGAAAAACCAGAAGGAAGATCCTGTTCAATTTTCTTATAGTTTGTTGAAACTGCGGGAGAGTAAATAAATTGAAATTGAAGCATAATGCTCGCCTCCAATTTTGACATATAATATAATAATTTGTTTCATACAAAAATAATTTGTTAGAGGATATGCGCTACAATGAATAAGTGGTTTATGAAGTCTTAATGTACATTTGAACAAATAGAAGTTTGCACACCGCTGCAACACATACATATACCTGCTCAAGGTGCCAAAAGATATGCTATGGCACACCTACCACTGCAATTCCACCCCAACCCTGGAGAGCCGTAGTGAGATGGGACACTTGGAAAGAAGATTTTCAGGATGATGTGTTAGCAATTCATGGAAGTCATTCAGTGTAGATAGGAAGCGTGCATTTCTAATGCACATCTTAGGGTTTGAGGGGCTCAAGATTCTAAAAAGCCTCCCAGACCCAGGTATTGTTTCTGGCAGTAGGAAAGGAGAAGGACAAGCTACTGGAGAAACAATGAACCCCTACAAAGTAGTGCTGCACCGGATGGACTTTACTTTGAAAAGAAAACCAGCATAATTCTGGAAAGATATTATTTCGGTATTCGGGAACAAAGTGTTGCAGAATCCATTGAGGATTTTATAACAGGATAAAGAGAGATGGTCAATATGGGCAATTTTGGCACAACGTACAATGAACAGATCAGGTATCTGTTCATGTTGAAAGTTGGTGAAAATAAAATAAAAGAAGAGTTATGGACGAAAGGCGATACCAGCCTGGAAGAAGTACTGGATTTAGCTAAGAAGACATGGAACACATGATGTTTATGTTTCGAAATTGATATAGCGCACCAGGTACTCAAAGGCTTAAGGGTGCTTAACATACAAACAGCGAACTAAACAATGTCCTTAAAAACCAGCATCGGCAATGTTGTCCACAATTCTTTATTCGATTTTAATCTACAATAGGTTAGTCCGTTAGGTCCTGCGGCTCTGGAGTTTGAAGCCTTGGTGATGAGTAGCACAATATCCTCTCTCTCAAAAACAATATTGCAAGCTGTTATAGTTTATGGATTTTTTGAATAAATTAATTTCCCCATTCATTTTGATCCAATGCAACCGCCAATTGGCTTCACTCAATCTATTACAATGAGATTCAGCCTGCATATTACTCATATTATTTATTAGTGACCACAAATTCTGTGTTTATTTTGCGAGAGGGTATTGAGCATAGTTTCACCATCTATTTGTACCAGCGTGTATCTATGGGAACGGATCCAGTATGTATATGTTAGGGTTAACTCACATTTCTTTTCAGGATTTTTCTCTTCATTTAGGCGATTTAATCTTAGGTGCCATAACTGATTGCGATAGATCTTCCTTCTTGCCCAAACAGCTCTATCATATCTGTTGTATGGGAAGTTATTGTGCATTGCAGACATTTTGGCATCTCGTTTTCCATATGAAGTCTTTAAAGCCCTGACTAGTACACACAATAATCATTTACCCCATAGTGGCATATTTAGTATATTCTTCTAATTTTTTCACTAGTCTAGAGCCACCGCTTTTGAATTTCTGGATCCGGTTGCCTCCACAGATACCCCTAGATCACTATGGGTAATAGAAGAACTTTATTACATGTCCAGCTTATATTTTGTTAGACGCATGTCATGGTCACTTAGATTGGTACTTTTCACCTGAAAGGAACTACATATGTCATACATGCCTCTCTTGAGAATTACATTATCAATGATAGAAGACTGATCCCCCCTTTTCCAGGTTGCCTTTTTCTGCAGACCCCGGTCAAATTACCATTGGTAATCATCAAGTCCCACTCTTGAAACAATGCTTTCCACTTTTTCTGATAAGGGTTTCTGACATTTATCATTTTTACAGTTATTTGAACCATGTGTGTAGTCACCCACAAGGATTACATGGGATTCACCACTGGACAGCCAAGAGCCCAATACTTCTGAAATGTCATTCAGGAATATGACTAATTCCACTACTGCAGGGTTCCAATATACATTTAGGAGGAGCACAAATAGCTAATTCCCATTTAATTCTGTCTCATAGCCAGAATACTAGGAAATTTCTCTGATAGTACAGTCGTGGATTTAATTGTAGAATTTCTAGTGGCTAACAACATGCCTCGTGATGGATGCCCCCCATTAGATTTGAGGGCCGGTTTCTGGAATAATGTGAACCCATTTACCCATATTTTAGTGGACAGCCAAGTATCCTGAAACAGGACTATATCTCTACTGTCAAAGATGGGATTTTGTCATTGGAGAATTCAACAGCTCATTTTTCATGGAGCTGTTGAATCCTCTTGTATTCCAGACAAGTAAGTGAATTTAATTTAATATCAGAGATCATTATTGACACTTTCTTCCTTTGTCAATTCATGCTTTAAGGTGCCCAACGGCCATGACCGATTCCCCTGTGCATCAGCAAAACTTAGATTACTCAACATTTCCATGAAAATTCCAACCTTTTCCACTTCCTTACTAGTATTGCTATTTCCAATCTGTGAGTCTGTTGCCTGCTCCTCATATGTACCACTGGATATATTTTCATTCCTTTGTAACAAGGTCCTTATTTCGCTCCTCTCTTGGTATATCATGCATCCAAGTTTGAAGAATGAATTTTTTTCATCCAATAAGGATCTTCTATCAAAGGAAGAGTTTCAATTGACCTCCACCAGATCTGTTCTAGTCTCATATGGGAAACTGATGTAAGCAATATTGAAAGAGGAGATTCTCTCTAGGGGAGGGATTTCCCAAAGTAGTGTTAGAATGTTTATCCGATTAAGAGCTATATCCAAATTTAGTTGGTGGTGAGATTCAAAATAAATAATCCTTTCTTCTTCATTCTTTTTAGTTGTAGGCTCACCCTCCCGAATGCTTTGTCCAAATGGGTTTTGGAATTTTTTCGTAGATATTGCCCCATAACCTTTAATTACATTCCTTTCCATTGGAGTGACACATTTGATCAGGCGCTCTCTATCTCCCAAGTCCTGCACCAAAATGGACGGTTGCTCAAAGCATTTTTGTTGGCTAGAGTCACCTGTTTTTGATTCTCCCACATACTTAATTTAGGAGACTGGATATCCAAACTTTTTTGTTTGTGGATGGTTTCCCATAGCTGTGGGAGTCTATTTGTAGCACATTGACATATTTAGAATTGTGGCCCATTGCTCTTTGCCTCCCAATTTTCCTCCTTTTATTGAGTGGGTTTGCTCTATGTCTACAGTCCTTTTATTAATCCAAGAAAATTCAATATTCAAAATACTTGGTTACCCAAAGTGCTCTCAAATTTTCAAAATCAATTTGTTCTGCAGTACCGTCTCTGAACTCAGTAGTTGAATGGCATTATTAATAGACCCCACACTTCTAGCGATCATAACATCCTTAGCACCTGTAGATGGTAGTACCTTTTTACTTGGAGGTCCTTAGACTGATTTGTGCTTACATCAATACATTCAAGACATTCCCTTTCTGTTTGGCTACCCGTGCCTGAATGTTGAGAGGGGAATTGTTCAAATGAAACTCCCTAAGTCTTTTCTTGGATAATACAACCACCATTGGCACAAACCTCTTTGTCATCCTCTAAAAGGAGATTTCTGAGGAACTTTCTGGAATTAAGTTGGTTTTCTCTCCCGATTTCTTCAATGCTTTTTTTTGTTTGCTTGATTATCACTATGGGGTCTTCTCTATTCTCTTCTGATGTTATCTGATTGCTTTGCTCATTTACAGGATTCTTAGCACTAGCAACTGTATCCCTTACGTCTGCTTGTTTAACTTGTCTAAATTGAGGATGATCTCTGCATGTTTTAAATTATTGCCTGCTCTCTATCATCAGAGACTCCATTCTTGGGACTGTAGACAACATCCGAGTTTCACACCTGTTTATCCCATCTGACTGTGCTGAATTGTTTATGATTCAGAGCCCATTTATGCAATATGTTAATCTTTGCATTTAGTTCATGCAATATTAAGGTATGTGCTTTTACCTCATCTCTAATATTATCACAGACTCTATAGGGGCGCTGAGAATGGAGTTTAATGCCGAATTTGATGGTAAAGGGAGTTTTATTTGTTCATCTGCCTTTCCTAATGTATGATGCAGCATTTGTGGGCCACTAATATCCGGTTCTTGTGCAAAGTTGCTCATGGTGGGGAGATCCAGGAGTTACCAGCTAGGCATGCAGAGCAGAGAAAATATACCCAGAAGAAATGAAAAAATGAGCACATCTGAAGGGAACTGAAACACCCAAGCCAGCAACTGAAGCAATGGGTATGAATATGAGACATGGATATGAGCGAAAGAAGCCAAGTCAGAAATAGAAACAGACAATTATTGAATTGTCTTTTTAGAAGCACACATGTGCTACAAAAGGCATTCAATGGAAAGCATTTTTTAACGTTGAAACACGTGATTTGGTTTTTCCTAAGATTGGTCCCGCTGGCGACACCATTAGATACCCATTGTCCTTGAGTATATCAAATATTTGTGTACGTATTGCCTAGATATGGTCTGTCGCGACTTGCTGGAGTAGGCGGGGGAAAAGCCAAAGCTGCCAAATCATACAAAAAGGAAGAAACTCCCTCAGATCTGCACCAAATTGGTTAATTGTCCTAATGTTTATTTATCTCATTATAAGTGATGCCCTTTCTGATGACACTTGTTTCGGCCGATTTGCCTTTATGAAATCAGGGCGTAGTCTAAATCAAAAAACATTGGTCACACCCAATAAGAGTTTTTAAAACAAAAGTCCAAATATAACAATAAAGCTTATGTTTTTTGTTACAAAATATACAAATATTTTGACGTTCTTTTGTTTATGCATATGGATGAAGTATGCACATTCATGTGATTGTGATTTGAAAAGATTGCGGGTTGGTGTTGGGAAGGATTGGTAGGGATTGAAAGAGGGAAACTAAAAGAACAGAGAAATACATCAGACCACTGAATTGTCTTGTAATCCGCATTATGTCATTATTGTACATTAGCTCTATGTGGTATTTAAAGTACCTTACCATCTTTCATTGTTTGTTTGGAATGTTTTTGCTCTGAATATCATGGGTCAAATCCCTTCATAACTACAAATGAAAAATAAAAAATGTACAAGATGCTCCTTTAACTCTTGTGCTACACAACTCATATTAATTGGCATCTTGTTTAAGGGCGCATCTGCTTCCGTTATACGGATGCCCCTACAGATCGCCATATTCACTCATAATAATTAACATCTTGTTTAATGTTTAATGGTGCATCTATCTCCGTTTTACGGATGCCCCTACAGACCGCCACATTGACTTGTTAGGGCCACCGTAACTGAGTTGTCTGTTGCACGCGTATGCTCTCTCCTTGCGGGATGCAAACGCCATCGCTGCTGTTTTGTGTATGCGTTGTCATGACCAACCTCCCACCCTTACACCGGTTGTCATGGCAACGTGCTGACCTTGCGGTGAGCACTGTTACCCTTGCTAAACAGTGGCGCCATCTTTGAACAGTGTGGTCGCTATCATGAAAGCGCCTCACAATTAGTTTTTTGACTACCATAGCCGGTTGTACCGCCCATTAAATACCTGAATCCCCGAATGAAGAAAGAGACAGACATAGGTAGTGTTGGAAATGTGGGTCCTGAGAGTTCTTGCAGTCTTCATTTGTTTTTTTTAGTCATTGTATTATGTACATTTTCAATGAGTATTTACATATTTCTGGGAGTGGGAACTTCCTAACACCTCTCCCTATGCATTTGCTGCATGGGAACATTTTCAGAGTCTGTTTGATCGGATGGGAAAGCAAAGCAAAACAAAGACACTTCACATTAAATGGGCACTATCTGGTCGACACTATGCACTGCCTAAGTGGTATGAATCCAAACACTGTAGCAATGCAATGAGCAGGGTTAGGTTAGTGGAAGATTAGTGGTTGGCTCCTGCTTTGATTCCAGGTTGCTCATTCTGATAGGAGCCAGACTCAGTGGACCTCATTACAAGTATGTCGGTAAGTATTCCCAGTTACCATCATACCGGTGCCACCGTTTCCGGCAACCCGTGATTCCGGAATCACTGGATGATTATGTGCTGTCGGGCACGTGCATTCCTGCATGCCAGAAACAGTGGTACCAGCATCATGGAAACACCATCAAAATACCCCAAAACTGACAACACCATCATCCTCGGTGCCAGTGCCTCCGAATCTGCCATCACACAACTACCGTGACTTGAAACAAAGTGATTGCTGGAACAGGAAATTGGCCGGCGGCCATCACAAAAACACAATCCTTTGCAATCCTCAAAGAACAGGCGAGAGTAAAAACCCCTCCTGACCAGACAAACTCCACTGTCAGCATGTCATCTAGAGTCTGTGATACCTGCAACATGATAATGATTGTGCTATTGTGTACCATGTGGCAAAGCTCTTCAGTAACGACCAGCGCAGGCAAACCCAGCTGTGCAAGAAGAGCATCTGGGAGGATGTGACCCAGAAGGTGTCAGTAGTCGGCACAACCCCACACACAGAAACGGTAATTGCATTGTCCATAACCCTATAAACACCCTGCATGCCCCCAAACCCCAATAAAACAAAATCCTTGTTGCATACATAGAAATACACCCTGGTCACCAAACTATGACCCATACCAGTAATTCACGTAGAAGCCAGCACCGGCACCCTGTACTGCCAACTGAACATGCATCTGCTCCCACACAGACACACATCACCCTGGCACAGCGTACTGCATGTGTGCCCGCCGTGCTTACCCAGGCACAAAATCACAGCAGTGCTAAGCCCCATCCCCACCCACAAATTACCACTGTTGCGCACAAAGGCAACATGTAACCACCTCGTCCCAGCCAGTCCGACCCTTGAGCAGAAATGCACAACTGTCCCTGTAACTGGTACAGACAGCAAGCCCATGCTGACCGCATCCATACCACACCCCTCTCCACCCCAACATCCCACAGCATGAACATCCCCACCTAACACCATACCCCGCAAATTGGCAGTACACCACAACTGTATGCCCAGCGCACTACTGTACCATGTACAAACATCACATATCCTGCCACTCAGTACGCATAACACAAGCATGTGTGCACCATGCAATGTACCATGCCATGTCCCCGAAACAGCACAGCCACGACCAACATAATGCATGTATTTCTGCGTCATTAATCCACAATGTTCACTGACAACATGCTTTCCTGACTTTCTCAGGCACATCATCTGACAATGAAGTGGCCCAGGCAAGCACCTTAAGGGGCACCAGCTGCTGTCACCGCTGGGCACCCCAGTCCACCACCACCAGCACCCACGACACCACAGCCTCCACTGGCACAACTGCCACAGTCACCACTGCTGCGGCCATCCTGCCAGCCCCAACCATTACTGTGAGCACAGCCGCAGCCATCCCGCCAGCCCCTACCATCACTGTCAGCACATCCGCGGCCATCCCGCCAGCCCCTTCCATCACTGTGAGCACAGCTTCAGCCATTCCACCAGCAACTACCATCAGTGTGAGCACAGCTGTGGCCATCCCGCCAGCCCCTACCATCACTGTGAGCACAGCTGCGGCCATCCCGCCGGTTCCAGCTGCAGTAGTACCACCACCAGCAGAGCAGCCACATGCACGTGTCCATCTATCAAGTGCAGAGGACATAGCTAACAATGGGGGACTTGACACAGGGGAGACGAGTGACCACAGCCTTTAGTATTCAGCCCGCTGGACCCAATGACCCCACAACGGCCACCCTTCGCCAGTGTCAGGGAAATGGATGGCAGACTGTGGCGCATCGAGGAAAGTCAGGATGCCTTAACTGCCCTAGTGCAGCAGCACCTCCAGGAGGCTCATTTGATGCACGAGAGTGTGCAGGCCAGTGGGCGGTGAAATGCACGTGTGCTTGGACATTGCACAACTGCCATTGTCCAGATGGCCAGGAGGGTTTGCGAGGGTAATAGTGTCATGTCCTCCATTGCCAAGATAATGGCAATCTGCCTTCAGGCCTTCATTGACAGACGGCCCAATGAACTGACCCACACACCATCCACAAGTTCCACGTCTGCAAGTTCTATGCCCAGCAGCAAATGGCGACATTCGATGCACCTGTCTGCCTGTGCACACATTCTCATGCCAGATAGATTGTAGAGAGATAATTGGGGAGGGGTAGTGGGGAGGGATAGTTTGGGAGATGGAGTGGGGAGGGATAGTTTGGGAGGGATAGTTGGGGAGGCGAAGTGGGGAGGGATAGTGTGGGTAGTTGGTGTAGTTCCACATGTTTTATATTCAATTATATACAATACACTTGGTGTTGCATTGCAATCATGACTAGACATTCATTTTTAGTGTGACTGAGTGATTTATTTCCTGTAGAGTGCTGAGTGCATTAGCTGTCCTAGGCCATGTGCTTGTGTGATGTGCTCAGAAATAGTGGTTAATCAGTGCATTGCGTGCCTAACGGCCATCCATGGCATCCCTGCGATGTGCCAATGGCAGTTGCTCATCACTGTCATTCTCATCTTCCGCATCAGGTGGGTGCATGTCCATGTCCGGGAGCAGTGGTATGTTGTTCCTGATACACATGTCACGCAACATGGCACAGGCCAGGACTATCTTGCCCACCTTCACAGGGCTGTACATCAGTGCCCCTCCCTATCTGCTCAGGCAGTGGAACCTTGCCTTTAACAGGCCAAATGTCTGCTCAATCGTGCAGCATGTCTTGATGTGTGCCTGGTTGTGTCCCTGCTCATGCTGGTTCTGTGGCTGCCTCACGGGGGTCATCAGCCATGGCATCAATGGGTATCCAGCATCACCTGCACGGGAGGGACAGTAAGGGCAAAAAATAATTGTGGGGCCTGTATCATGTTCGTACAGTCTCTATATTGTTCACTCACTAATGCAAGTTACTACATGCGATTTGCAGAAGACGTAGCATACGTCATACATAAGCATGGCAACATGCACATTGTCAATGGAAATTGTTGTTGCATTGTATGGACAGTTTGGCAGAGAATCAGGGTGATCTGACAGATTTCTGTCTGCATTCATCAATGTCAATGTCATGACGTGGTCAAACGGCAAATGCTGGTGTGATTGTGCCAGTGGCATTATCAGTGGCGTGTTTCTGGGCCTGCAAAATAGAAATCTGCCTGCCCCAGCCGGTGTGCCTGACAGGTCAGACCCTGGCGGGGGCCGCTGACCTGTTAGGAGGAACTGTCACAGGTGATAACAATTCTTTATGTGCAAAAAAAGAATGGCTATTATTTAGAGATTGAGTACATGCCTGAAGGTATACTTGCATTTTGATGTACATGATGTGCTGCATGGGAGTGGTTGACGGTCATCAATGAATCTGGCAAAATGATGGATGTGGATGTATACACAGTGGGGTACCATAGAAAGAACTGATTAGATTGGGAAGGCGATGACAGGCAAATGATTGCCAAGCAGCCAATGTGCTTCATCACCATGCATGGTGGATGGATGGTTTGCTGTCACTTTTCCATTGCCCGTTCACACCCACCTTGCCCTATGACCCTTTCACTACGACACACACAAATAAGACTAATTTGTGTTCTGATGTGGTTTTGATTGATGGTCATATCACTCATCCATTCATATGTCCAGCTATTTTGTTGCCTTTCAGGTCACATGCATATGTGAATGTGCACTTGGAACAGACCGGGGACCTGGCTACAAGCTAGTGGTTTGGAGCTGGGGTGTTGTGCTGCATTTGAATGATTAGTCTGTTCTGCAGGCGGTGTGGGTTGTTCCCAGTGTGTTTTTGGATGGATTTGGGACATTGGTGTGTTGCATTCTGGTACCTGTAGTGCATTTTATGTTGCAGTCCAGCTTCGATGTTATTTTGCATGCGCATGCTCTCTCTGGCCATTTGACACACACAAGTCATGCCCTTCAACTCAGGCATGCTATTTGTGTGTCGGACATTGATTGCACTAATGCACTGCAGATAGTTGTGGCCTCCCCAAATCCACAGTGCACATGCTTTGATAATTACACTCACCAAACATCCAGGTACGCTTAGGTGTATTATGCCCCACCCCCTAAGTTCCACAGTGCACATGCTATGATAATTAAACTCACCCAATGGCCAGGTACGCTCGAGTGTATTATGCACGCCCAATTCCACAGTGCACATGCTTTGATAATTACACTCACCCAACAGCCAGGTACGCTCTCCACTATGACATGCCATGTACCCTGGCAACGTGGAGTTCCTCAGCACCATGGAATCGTGGTTTGATCCCAGAAATCTTGTACAGCAATATGTGATGAGTTGGTGTCCATCACACACCATATGCACATTGAGCGAGTGGTATCGTTTATAGTTCCTGTACACTGCCTCAATGGCATGCCTGGCCACCAGCTCCACATGTGTCCTGCCCAATGCACCAATCACATTGGGCATGCAGGCAAGGGCATGGAATGCAATTTTCGTGGCATTAACCTGGTCAGGTGTTCTGGGTAGGCCTATGTGATCACACATGTGCCACAGGAGGGCATCAATAACCTGACAGAGAACCCACACAAAACATAGTTGGGATAGCCCATGGAGTTCACCCACAGTGTGTTGGTAGGTCACGGTGGCAAGGAAATGTAGCACAGACACTACCTTGAGAAAATGGGGTGGCAGTATGGATCTGAATGAGGCTGACAAGATAATCGTGGATCAGGTCCACTATGAATGTGATGGTGTCACTGTCAGTAAAGGGTGTGGATCTGGGTTTGGCTGAGGTTGAAGGCTGTGACCCTTATGCGTGGTATGGGTAGCTGCCTGTGGGGTGCAACCTGCTGGCCATTGATATTTTGCATGGGCATGATGGCCCTCCTTCTCCTCCTGTGCCTCTGACGCCTCCTCTGCCTCTCTGCCTCTTCAAGTTGTATCCCTGCATGCTGGGCCTCGAGCTCTATTACTGCTACTGCTGCCAACAATATGGTAGTGTTGGCAGGGGTGTGGCATGTGGGAGTGGTGCTTTTGTGCTTTTGCAGTGCTCATGGTGGCCACCTGGACTGATTTGGACCATCTGTGGCCTGTTTCTGCACACCTGACACTGTTTAACGCCTGGTCCGTGATGGCAGTGTTTTTCCAGCGTGGTCATCACGCTGCTACCATCAGTTTCATGCCAGTGTTTCCGTGTACGTGGTACTCGGAATGTGCACATACCACCAGCATGCCAGTGTCTCAGGCATAGCAGACATGTTATTCCACAGGCTCCGTTGATGTTGCTGCCGGTACGGTAGGTCACTTGTGGTGATGCTGTTAGTGGCATCATGACTCGGAGTATGCTGGTCCGGGAAAAAGTGTCGGTAGGGAGTCACCGGCACCGCTATTTATGGGCCAGCATACTTGTAATGAGGCCCAGTGTCAGGTCTTACTATCACCTCAAAGCAATGAGTGAGTGAGCAAACTGTGTGCCTGAATTGCCTCCTGGCATGTGCATTTTGCTTGAGTGTATATGTGTATTTAAGCTATTTCCACCATAAGTGCCTAGCAGTACTGTGCACCACCAGCTACGTAGTAACTGTCTTAGTTCTGCTAGGACCGACGCTGGGTGCTCTGTCCATCAGTATAACCATTTTATTGTGCTTCTTACTTTTGCCTGTCTTCCTTTCAATGGCACACACTTCATGCCTTTAGCACCACCTGCCAATTGCTGACCACCTTATTGCTTGCATGGAGTTTGAAGTGGGAAGTGTGCTGGTTGAAAGGGAGCACTTGAGAAGATAGGCAACATCTGGGCAAGTCACCTCCTTTTCTAAAAACTAAATCAAACACTGTCCCAGCTAATCCAGGAAAGGTGGTAGCACTACCAACAGAACGCCAGTCTCAGGTACCTACCTTATGGTCCTGTTGACGGATTCTATCTGTAGCAGGGGAAGCCACCCAAAACCATGTAATTTACTGAGGCCAGACTGCATTTCTCTGTAGAGCTAGGCAAAATCCAACTCCACTAAGAATTACAGAGCCTCCAGGGGTTATCAGGGTCCTGGACTCTTAGCAAACTAAGTCTAAGACCAACACTAGGCCAACAATAGGCAATAAAACAACAGGTTTCTAACTCTAAATATGCAAACTATTAGCGATGCTCTGCCATTTATAGAAGGATAGCGAAACCCAGAGAGTGCCACAGATCTTTCAAAGCAACTCATATTTTCCAAAGAATCCTAGATGCAGGATTCTGACGTGTAACTGTGAAGCTACTTCAGGAATCTGAAAATCGAAAATGAAGTTAAGTTAGTCAATAACCATGAAAGTGCACTGTCCATGGAACAAAATGGAAAAAGGCCAAAGCTAATCACATAAGAAAATACATGCTACAACAAAAACAGTTTTCTTTAATGAATACGACGAAAGAAAAAAAGCCAAGAAAGGTTGAAAAGAAATAAAGCTAATATTGAAGCCATGTTTGTAAACAACATCGCAGTTTCCCCCCTGCCAATATGACATCGGAACATTTCTGAAAAGGGCAGAGGGGCCTGCACTATTGGCACCATAGCTAAATCCTCTAGCATGAGGCCTATCTGTGAACAAAAGGCATTACAATTAGCTTATGTATTTGATGGAAAGCAGCACCCCATATTCAATCGAGTGTGAATCCGCTTAGAATAATTAAGAGCGGTGATATTCATTTAGTAGATCACATGGAATCGGGTGAAAAGGTCTCAATTAATATTGTGTTTCAATCCGATGAACTACTTGATTATGCTCTATTGCAGGAAACTGATCTGTTTAAAAGGGATATGAAGATTGTATTGTTTTTATTCTGAAGGAACAGTATAGTGATCAGTGTAAACAGAGACCAATGGCCAATACAAGCAGGAGCGAGGTGAGAGACGAGGCTAGATTAGAACACAAATGTATGGTCGATAACAGAGCAACTATTGGGAGAATGGATTTTGAAGAAACATTATTGAATGGTGTGGAAAATGTTTATTGGCAGTGGCTATTTTCAAAAGCAGCCTTAACCAATGTTTTGCTATCTGCTGTTGGAATACCCGGGGGCACTCCCATTATGTGGATGAGGGAGGCATGTTTGACAATCTGCATTTATTCCCATTGATTATTCTGCAGGAAACCTGGAATGTTGAACCCATTGATTAGGATGGGCGTATCTCCATTTGTTGAAACGCTGTGAAAGGTGATAGAGGGAGATCTAGGGGTTGTCTTCTAATTTCTATTAATAATACTTGGAGCCTCGAGAAACATCAGAGTAGCACAGAGACCATCCTAGCGGGCCACATCAAGGTCTACGGAGAAGCAAGTCATAGGGCTTCATTACACGGACGGCGGTAACCATGGCGCTAATAGCGCCATGGTTGCCGCTGGTATTTTACTGATTCTGCCTTGCTGAATGGGGGAATTACCGCCCCATTCCAAGGTTGGCGGGGCTGTAATTCCCCATTCACCAAGGCCCTTCCCCATTCCCATTTGGGCCTCCATAGGGCTCAATGGGAATGGGGAAGGAGCAAATAACGGTACCGCTAATAGCGGTACCGTTATTTGCCCTGAAGTCCCTCAGCGGGTCCCTTCCTCAACATGTGGTCTGGCCACACGTTAAGGACGGGACCCACTGAGGGACCTCATAGTATGGCGCTAAGGGATTACCGGCACTGGTGCCCTTACCGGTGCCGGTAATCCCTTAGCTCCATCCGTGTAATGAGGACCAGAGTCTATTAATTATAAATGTGTATCACCCGTAGGGTATCCAACATCTTGAAGGGAGCAAGAAGAATGTGGAAGCTATCCTCGATTCCTGTGGCATGCGTAGTCCAATTTTAATAGGTGGTGATTTTGATGCTAAAATCCCTTTTTTTTGGGTAAATATGATATGAGGCGTTGCCCGACAAGGCAGAGAAATCTAGATGGGATGAAAAGGTTAATTCCTGGGCAAATCTTTTAACCCTTTATGGTTTCTTTATGTTAAATGGATTTTGCGCAGGGGATAAGAATACACGAGAGTTAGTTGTGGTCATTCTTCTACGGTCGATTATATGTTGCAGCCTGGAAGTTAGTAATCAATATGTGCATCATTCTACGAGAGGAAAGTGACCACTTACCTTTGTGCACACTTTTAGAGCTAATGATGACTGATAAATTGATGGATAATACGGATGTGGTTGACTTAAACAAAAGGGGAAATTGCATTAGGTGAAATTCAACCATGTTAACGAGAGTTAATGAAATTGCTGTAAATGAATTCGGAAAATACCTGCATATAAGTTAAATCTGTAACGCTAGGAAGATGGCAAGAAAAAAAAGTATTTATGCATTTGGTACCCCTAAATACTCAGAGGTTCTTATGACTGGGCAATACAAAGTGAAAAACGTAAAATAAGGACTAATATACGGAACATAGTTCAATACTTAAAGAAGCGGGATGACTTCTCATTAAATATGATGGCCGCAACTCTCACTAAAGAACGAAAAAAGGAGTTTAGAACATGGCTAGTTAAAATCAAAGGAAAAAAGAAAAAGGCAAATAAAAAAAGAATCCAGGCTGTACTGGGGCATTGTCATTGCCAGAAGAGGAGGGACCTCTACACTATCTAGCGTATTTAGGGCTGTCTGGGAGGAATATATCACTTATTCCTTGGGGAGTTTCCAAAATGTTAATTTGCCTACTGGAATTCTGGAATATAAGATCCCCATTATAGAATTAGAGAATATTGTAAGGAAGGTGAACAGCTCTCGTGCTGTAGGTCCAGATGTCACACGTAATGCCTTGTTGAAAATGAATCCTTTACTTTGGACAGCACCCTTCATTACTTATTTACGTGTATTAGTCATGCAAATCAAATACCGGTATTTTGGAGGGGCAGCAATCTCATACCAATGCATAAAAATAGATGCAAGGCTGTTCCCTCCAATTACTGTCTCTTGGCTATGTAAGATATCCTGGTTTCGATTTCTGCTATGTTTCTGCTTCAGGAATGTACTGCCTCAAGTGATAGTAATGGTGTTAGTCCCTTAATCAAACCCGGCTTTAGGAAAGGTTCATGTACAAGACACAATGTATACACCTTTGGCTCCTTGATTGAATATTCCTGGATGGTGAGAGAGTTGCCAGTATATGCTGCCTATACTGATTACAGTGCTGCTTTTAATACCATTCTGCGGCATCGGTTATGGGCAAAATTAGTTGCATGGGATATTCCATGACGTCTTCTATCCATGATCTTCAGGCTGTATACTGACATTCGTGTTAGAATTAGACTGGATGCCATTGGTAGTTGTACCAACTGGATAAAGACCACCAGGGGTGATAAACAGGGCTGCATACTTGTGCCTGCATTGTTTAATCTATACATGGCTCATTTGAACGAGGTGCTAGCTGCAACTGATACTGATTCCATAAAATGTGGTAGCTCTGCAGTATCTTAGATTGATATTGGACTACACCCCAAAGGCATTACAACTTAAATTGGAAGTACTGGGGGTGTACCCTGAACTAAATGTATCAACAATAAATGTTGACAAATCAGAAATCATGGTTTGTAGACCCTGAAGTACGGTAATGAAGACTTATTGCTGGAAGATCAATAATAATAAGAATGAACAGGTCACTAAATATAAATATTTTCGGGTTGTTTTTGACAAAAAACTAAAATGGAATGACCACTGAGAATATGCGAGTAACAAGTTCAATCAGCAGGTTGGGGCTTTGAACACATTTTTGGGGAAAATAAGTGTACTAATAATTTATCAATTTAAGGTGAGGCCATTATTGCTTTATGGAGTTCAAATCTGGGGCTTGAAATTTAGATGTATTTTAAAGGTTTTCCGAAGGCAATTATTTAGACTTCTGATTAGTCTCCCTATAGAATATATTTATTTGCAATGTAACTTGATCAGTGTTGAATCTACAATAGATAAAACAATATTATTATTTGACCATCTGAGGGAATAGTAACATTGACCATCTGAGGGAATTGTAGGGTAGGATAGCCTTTGAATGTTCCACACTTCCAATGTACATTAACGGTGGCTGCACAGAAGGTATACAATTTGTTATAAATCGCTGCATGACAGTGTTGGGTTTGCATTTTTTTTTACCTTAACTGCAGCGTTTTTAAGGGGTTGGTGAAAAGATTGTTAAACAGTTATGACAAAGAACAAACAATTGTCTGTTTAACCACTCAGCTGAATAGTGGGATGTATGTAGAATATTATACGGGAAGATACAATCGTCCTAAATATATTGAGGGATAACCTCATGGTCATATTGTGGTAAGCTATATCTGTATTAAATTTAACTTAGTGAAAACTCTTGAAATTATTGGTGCTCGAAGGGGCTTGACTATGTCGTCTAGCGGTTGTAGATTATGGGGTGATCTCATGCTTGAGACTATCAAGCATTTGTTGATGTATTGTAATAGCTTGGAAGTTATACGTCACCAATTCATGAGGAAATACTTGTGGGTTTTCGAGGTACAAAAGAATTGATGACCTATGGGTGGATCTTATGACTGAAAACAATTGTAACGTAATATTTTATATGGTTACGTTTTATGACTTTTTAAGGGGTATTTTAAATTAATTGGATTGCTAATAGTATCTGCATTTTTCTATCTTCTGACTTAATTTCTTTTAATGAATCTGTTTTATTATGAGGGTACGTTGATGTTGATGTTCTAATTGTGTATAAAATCATATACATGGCTATATGTTTGCAAAATAAATAAAGTACAAATACATTTACTAAAGAGTCTTATACATGTCTGCTCAGATTATGTGTAAGGGGTAGAGTCTCTGATAAAAGGAGTCCTGGGCAGCTTGTGCAACAGATGTTTATGTAAAGGGTGCATATTACTTAAAGGCCCTCTGTGGGTGAGGGGTTGGACCAGCAAGAGTTCTTACTAGCGAGAGTCTCCATGTACTTTTCTCTGAATGAAAAAGGGTAACCTGATAAATGTTCTTGAGTTTGAATCAGCAGTGCAGATGGCATAGCTACTGCACAAATCTCACCAATGGGGGCACCTGGATGAGGGGAAGAAGTGGACTGAGGGACTGGGAATATTGGTGCACAACCAGTAGTGCAATGGGCAATAAAGAACCAATGCAAAATAACTGTAGCAAATTAAACACATTCACAATGAAGCAAAGTGAAGGGAGACTTAATGTGCACAGAAGAATGACTGCAAACAAAACGTAAAGATCACTAACACCTGGATTGTCAGTTAGAACATAGTTTTAGTAAAAATGCATTGGCAGAATAACATGCAGGGCAAATGCAAATGATACACAAGACAGAATAATGTGCAAGGTAAATGCAAATGATATATAGCAAGGCAGTATACTAACAGCTTACTGTTTCTTCCAAAACAAGCAGGGAATAAGTGACTTCCAAAACGAGCAGGCAATGAGTGAAGCCACCCCAAATAACCTCTTATTATATGCCTACAACTTGTATATTGATGCATCCTCATCACCTGAGTCTTATTTGTAATAACTTTATGTTTACATCTTTTCAAGACATATGGGGGTTATGCGAACAGTACTTAAGGGGTCATTCTGGCCAGGTTAAAGGCTAAGATAAGTTTGACAATGAGTTAACTTAAGGGGTGTACGGCAGGTGGGAGCAAAGCTTTAGCTCAGGTCTTTCCTGCAGAACAGGGAAGGAACCTACCAGGCTCTCATCTATTGGGTGCCCTTTTATTTAACCTCTGGTCTTCATACACTGCAGCTGGCAAGGTGTGGAGAAGGACACCAGCAGAAACATTTCTTCTCCTTCGAGTTACTGAAGTGCTCTGATTCACAGTGCAGGCAGCGGTAGCGTCTGTGATGCTGATCTTCACCTTTAATCCTCTCTGGTTCTAGGGGTTTGGAGTTGGAGTAGCTCTCTCACAGGACGAGTTAGGCTATTGTTCATCAGGGGATACAGCTGAATTAGTCAAGTCCCCACAACAGCATCAAGTCTGGGTGCCAGATAGGACCAAACACATGTCAAAACATCTAGCAACAAAGGCCCCAAGGCAAACTATCCTTCAGAGCCAACTGGATGAAGGAACAGGCTCCCTGGAAGAGGGTCTGGAAATCAAAGGCATGCCAAACAAGGGAATGCCTTCACGTTTAAGAGTTTGGCAATATTCCAAGAAGCAGTGCCGGAAAGGGAGTTCCATGATGATGTACCAAGTCACAAACCTGGAGTAAGGGTGCAATAAGAAATACATTTTTAACACAAAGTGTATGTCCAGAAAGCTCGTGACATAACAGTGGAGTTAAATTAAATAAAATTATATAAATCTGAAAGTGGGTAAGACTTAAAAAAATGGATGATCAAACAAAGTGAATTATTAAATTAAAACATCTGCATGAGAGTTGCACCTCCAGAGCAGTATCAGGTCAGAAGAGACGGCATCTTTCTCATCCCTTAGGGGCCCGAATGGCTGAAAATTAAATCAATGTATAGGAAAGCAGCTGGAGACAGAAAGAATGGTTTATTGTCAGAAGCAGCTGTGCTTTGGTTGCAAAGCAGTGTGGCTTGACACATCCCTCTTTACACGTTGGAAGGATGCATGTAGGTCCTCTTCTCTAACTAAAAGGCGGTGGCGCCATGAAGTTCTGTGTGGGCTAAGGGGGCCGAGGTAAGAATAGAAAAGAAATTCACGGCGAAGTGAGGACTGCGGGCCTAAGCCTTTGACTCACTTGCCGCATTTGTCCTGGCAAAATCTTTAAACATTTTTTTTTAAAAAGAGCCTCAATAAAAAACGAACTTCCTTTCTGAAAAGGTTATAGTTGTACCAATTGAAGAAAAAATGATTACTCCAAGCGAAGCCCCCAGTGCCCCCAGGGCCAAAGTCTATAAAATAGCCACGTCCACTATGGCAACCAATCCTAAAACAGGGGGATCCTGAATCAGACCCTACAAAACTGGGGGTGGGCGTTTCTATCCCCCACAGAGCATCTTTCCAAATTATATGCTAAAACCTACGTGCTCAGGTTTGGGCGAGACATCTGGGGCCTTATTAAAACCACCTAATGAATCTACCCCGGCATCTCTTCGTTTAAAAGGTGTATTGCCTTCTAATTTAAATTATACTCTTACTGCAACAACAATGAAAACTACAATCGGGAAATCAACTATCTGGGAAGATATGGATGGAGCAAAAAATATATTACCCCAATCCCTACCATGTATCAAGGATGTGCCTACAAGGGACAAAACCTTGGGTGAGATGAAAGACCCAGAGTTGGGCTCTTCTTGAATAGTGGCCCTTAATTTCGTGCTTAGCTCCCTGGTTAAAGTATTTGAAAATTTGAAATTGAAGTCCAGAACCACACAGGAATTCTCCTTGAAATTACAAAAGATCTAGAACTGAATGAGACATCCATGGTCATGCTAAAATCAGCAATAAATGAATCTAATGGAGAAACTACGGTGGCTCTGACCTCCTTATAAATCTCACAAACAGAGAACATTGACCTATTAACCTACCAGTGGGGCAGCCTAAAAGATAAGCTGATAAGTTTGACTGTGAAACTGGATCAAGGTCCAAAGGACAGTGCCCAGAATAACTTTGCAAACTGTGAGCAGCATTTGATGGCGAATACCCCTGAGATCGATATGAATGACACGCGTCTCTCACAATGAGTAATGGACACATTCATATGACTAGCTCAGCTAGCTGAGCAGGAAGATGCTCCTACAATTATAGAGGAAAGTGTGAATGAAGAAAAAGTCTCAGATACTAGCAAAACTGAGGGGAAGCGTTGTAGGAAAATGAATGGAAAAATGAGCAAACAGAGAAAAAGATTGAATAGAGATCCAAGGGAATCTGTCAACATGGTATCACCATAACATACTAAATGACTAAAGAAAAATCAAAGTACTAATACCAATCGCTTTGTAAAAAACCTGAAAGGGGTGAATCTTGAGCAAAGTAAGAAGGAGAAGGCTAATGGCCTCATTCCAGGATTGGGCAAAAAACAGAAGAAGAAAGATGAAGAAAGAGAGCCAATTGATGATTCCAGAGGGAGCGCACCGGCAGTACCAAAGGTCACTGTTGGTAGTCAAACGGACTTACCTCAGTGCGAGGAAGATTGCCCCAATTTTCCTGAATATGAAAATACAGGTGAAGATCAAACCCTCAGATAAAAAAATCACCCCCATCTTCATGAAAGCTTTTCAACCTGGAAAAATCGAGCAGCCCACTGGTTGGGAGGTCCTGGAAAAGAAGACAATTCCACTATCTATTGTAGGGTTCCTACCAGAAGAGCTCAAACCGAACGCCATTGGAAAGGTCAACTAGTGGTGGATAGAGCTAATCAGAGGGTAGGATGGAGAGCGGTAAGAAAACTGACCCCGATACACGACCATCTGGAACCGCCATTAATCAAAGCCTGCTGTGATCAAATAAGAACTCTCAGAAATACCAACAAGGGTTGAAAGTATTTAAACAAGTCCATGGATAAGAGCAATCAATTACCCCTAAATCGATCAGGGTATTAAAAGAAATTATTACAATCTCTCTTATAAAATGTATCTCTACCTCTGATATGGAGCATCTGTGCTTTCCTTTCTTCCCCGACACGAGCATTGCTGAGCTGCATATGAAGTCAACCTTGGTCTTTGAAACAATTATGGGGCCAAAGAAGATTGTTTTAAAAGAGGCTATCAGATATCAATAGATTGTCCTCATCCGGAGAAACCTCCTGTGGAAGATTTGAATAAAGCCTCCTCTCGACTGCAGATTAAATCTTAAAAAGCATCTAAGCCATCTTCGAATATGTGGGAATTAGTCCCAGAAATTATATCCCAGGTTTTTCTTAAACTGGGAATACAGGAGCAGAAGCTTTAGTTGACTTTGAAAAAAGATGCCTATCCTGGAACACAAGACGCTATAGCTCTTTTTGCAATGGCTCTAAAAAACGCTATGTCCTTCAGAATTTTGACCTGATATTGTTCCAGGAAAACTTGATTTCCGATGTTCTGGCCGTAAATGGTTTTTCTTCTTCTTCTTCTTCTTCTTCTTCTTCTTCTTCTTCTTCTTCTTCTTCTTCTTCTTCTTCTTCTTCTTCTTCTTCTTCTTCTTCTTCTTCTTCTTCTTCTTCTTCTTCTTCCTCTTCTTCTTCTTCTTCTTCTTCCTCTTCTTCTTCTTCTTCTTCTTCTCCTTCTTCTTCTCAGCAATTGGCACTTAGAGGTCAAATGGGTTGACCAAGTGGAGGACCAATCATTTTTTGTAGTAATGTTATTTTCTCTACCATAACCTTACTGTCAAATGAAGTCCAAGGTTTATCTGATGGTTAGACTGCAAAGAAGAGGAGAAACAACCAGGGTAAATTGGATCGTAGTCAATCTATATTGGAACCCCCAGTCATCCTCGCTGACAGATTTCCTACAGCATCTCTCTGACCATTTGGTAGGATTCTAGGTACAATTTCCATCTGATGATTTAATTATAATGGGGGATTTTAATTCGCTATGTATTGAAACAACATTGAATGCCTTCTGACACAAATGTAAAAATAGCAATGGTTATGCTTGGTGTAACCTTATGTCTCATTGGGATTTGATGATGCTCAATGTTAGCATTCAGGGTGATATCCCGAGCACCCATACCTGGCAAAGGTGCTTGGCTCTATCAATGATTGATTACATCTTTGCTGCTAAAGCTATTTTTGACAATTGTCGTACATTTCTGGTGACTGAGGGAAATATAGACGATCATTGCATTTTGGAAGCAACCATTACCTTTGGTCAGAAGAATCAATTATCTCTTTATTCTCATGAACTTGCTGTAAATACTGCTGGCAATCACTTAGTCAGATTTGAAAGGGGTGGGCTCACACTTATCAACAAATTAGATATAGTAACAAAAGATCTCAAAGTGTCACAACTAATGAAATACTGCAAACCCAGCAGTTTCAGTGAGTTCCTTTGGGATGTCAATCCACCGGTTTCTGGGTCTATAAGTCACAATAAGAATCACAAGTATTCCTTTGATATAATAATTCAGTAAAGGAAGAAGTATAAAAGGCTTCAGAGATCTTATTTAAAGAAAACTATAAAAGATCCTAAAAGCCTGGAAAAAGAAATTGGAGCTCTTAATAATAGCCATGGAAACTGGATGAGATCCCACAGATTTATGAGAAAACAGCGAGAGAGGGAGGAGATGTTAAAGGCCATTTGTATGAGAAATTCAAGAAATGTTTGGTCCATTGTCAGCTCTGTGAAGACTCCTAATATTCACTTTCAAGATACTATCATTCAGGAGCAGACTTGAATTAATCATTTTGCCAAGGTATATGGATCCCTGAGTACTCAGGAACCCAAATTAGAATTGGACACAAACTGGTTACTGAGTTACACACATGAGGATATGGAAATGCAAATAAAAAAATATTCTCTATCCCGGCAGCAGGCCCTAATGGCCTCAGTAACACAGTTTTGAAGCTAAATCCAGGGCTTTGGGCAAGGGTCCTTAAGAGTCTATTTGAAAATATAATTACCAGCAAAAAGATTCCTGAGTCGTGGAGAACCTCCATCATAATTCCAATTTTAAAAAACGGTGACCGACTAACTGCATCCAACTACAGGTCTATATCACTTTTGGATGCGGATGGAAAAATCTTTTCAGGCCTTATACTGGTGGAGCTTCAGAAGTGGGTGGAGATAAAAGGAATAGTTCCCAGGCAACAGAAAGGGTTTAGGAGGAGATTATCTATCTCCTTGAATACACTGATCCTTTGTGTTTCAGTACTGATTCATTTAAAAAGGGAAGTACCTCTCTATTCAGAGCCTGGGTTAATCTTTCTCAGGCTTTCGATACCATGAATAGAAAAAGGTTATGGATGAAACAAAAATAATGGGGTTTAGCAGAAAATCTGTTGTCTATCTTGATAGAACTCCATGAAAGGTCCTCCCTGACAGTGAGAATGTCTAAGTCAGGGATTCTATCTCAGCCCATTAAAATGAAAACAGGAGTATGGCAAGGATGTTTAATTACACCTTTTCTTTTTATTTGATACTTATCAGATGTTTTGCAGTGTTTGAAGAAGATCGGCTGGCAGGACCCAAATTGGGCAACATGAAAATAAGCTGGTTAGTTTATGCTGATGACATTGTAGGCTTAGACTACACCCAAGTTGGACTGCAATGCCTATTGACCGCCCTATCTGATTATGCGTGAGTTAATGATCTGAAAATCAATCCAAGCAAATCGAAAGTCATTATATTGAAGCATCCCCTAAGGAGATTTAAGCCCTTTGTACGGCAGTTGTATAATTCACCAATTCCTATTTCCAAAGAGGTTGTCTATTTAGGATCTAATATAACAGTGTTTCCTACCAAAGCCCATCTTCTCTCAACCTTAGACTTGAAAGTAATCAATTTAGCTGCACAGATGAAGAAGATCCATTTGCAATATTGCAAATTCTCTATTTTTCCTGTTTTTAAATTCTATATCGGCACAGTGCCGGTTTTTACCTTTGGCATGGAGTGCAACTTTCAAACTTTTGATATAGACTGGGGTAAGATCGAAGGGAAATTTTGGAGAAGAATTTTGCGCTGCCTAAATGTGTTTCCATCTCCTGCTTAAAGTATGATTTGAGACTTATTTCATTGGATAGCTGGATGGAATGGAAATGGGTTTCTGCATATAAGCTCATATTGGAGCCCCCCGAAATCATCCTTATATGAGGAATTGGCAGTATCAATGTATAGTTCGAAGTGCATATTCCTTAATAAATTCAGATCTAAATGTACTGAGATACTATCCAAATCGGACATTAATATTGAAACTCTAATACAAAATCCATTGAAAACGAAGGAAGCAATGAAGTGTATAGACTGGATCAGGACCATTGACAAAATATGGCTATCTAAGCTGTCACCATCCTTAATGCTAACAAAGTGTCCCCTTGTATTTAAAGAAATCTCCTGACTCCTGAATGAATTTTCTGAGACTAAGATTAAATCTATTACCAACCCTGGAAATCTTGCATATTAGAGGTCAGGAGAAATACGCAACAGACATATGTGATAAATGTGATGTAAGTACTAAACAATCTGCTTGTCACCTTCTGTCTGAGTGCACAGGAATTTAGCCATGGAGAATCTTACAATTTCAAACATTTGTGCATGATGTTTGATCCCTTGACTCTGATATGTTTTGGGATAGATTAGTCTCAGGAAACCAAGTATTTCTTCCCACAGAGGTGCTTTCCTTTCCTAAAGAACTAAATTTGATTGGAAAAAAGACAGATGTAACCGTGAGTTATCAGATAATCTCCCAGAGGTTTGTCCCCCTCGAGATGGTTTGTTAGAAGAGACTTTTGATTTACGTAAACTCAGTCACTAGATAAGCATTTAGAGGCCTGTTTTTCTGGTGTATTATAATATGAACTGTGATTGTGATTTGTGAATTTGATGTTTTGTTTTTTCTTTTCTTTTCTTTTCTTCCTTCCTTTTTCCTTTGTTTTTTTGTTTTTGCTTCTTTTGTTTCTTTTTTCCTTTTAATACTTGTATGAATTGAGACAGTTCCTTATTATCTTTTTATATGCATTTGTAATGCTGATGTATGTAAAAGGTCATGTTTCTTTGGCTAATACATAATTTAAAAAAAATAATTAAAAAAAAGAATGGTTTATAACCGGCGGGTTCCATTTGGATGCATGCGTAATGCAAATTTTCTTGGTCAAATTGATATAGGTCAAATTCTGTTGGTCAAATTATTTCAGATAGAAAGCAGGGGATATCTCCTCACCCACCGCAACATTCCCACTACCCATGTCCAGCCTCAAAACCTCAACCCAGCAATATTGCTTAACCCCAACCCACCATCTACTTTTTTGGGGTACAATTCAATCAAAACAATCAAACTAAATAAATTCAACCAATTGTTGGACAAGCACTAGACCTAGTTCCTTCCATTTCAATGAACCAACATGCAAACACAGAGCAAAGATGAAGGATGAGGAGACTTAGTAGCTCTGAGGGGTTTCAAAGTTTCAAGCTTCGGAAAGTTCCAGCTTGGCTATGTTATTGTCCATTAAAACACATTTGCTGTCCATTCAGTCATATTGATCCATATAGTTCAATGTACACTTAAAGCACACTATTTATCATCAATTTTCTAATGTGCAATCACAGCTATCACTACCCACATAAATGGTCCTTTGTCACCTGCTCTTAGGGCTTGCCTTGCCTGGCTGCAGTTTCAAACTGTCCATACTGTCACACAGTGGTATCACAATCCTGTCAGGGAGTTGGGGCCAACATACCACTGCAGGCATACTGTTTGTACCACCTGTATTTTGGAGGGGAGTTATACTTGGGAATGTTACATAGATAAAGGACAATCATGTCAGTGCGAATTGCTGTGCCAAGGACCAAAGCCTAAAAATAATCCTACAATGGGGATCTACTTATTCTTAAATTCAAATATCACTTATAAAAGGTATCTTGTGCCTTTGATATTGAAAGTGCTAATTTTTACATCGAATTAGCACAATCTTATATAGCAGATACATTGACAATCAGTCCCATATATTCGGCGCTGATCTACTCCGGAGCTATAAAAATACAGGGAAGCTCTGACTGATGTTATTTCCCAACTATGTGGGAGTAACATCCAGTGGTGCACTCATGTCAGGACCGAATAGAGAGAATCCCTTTACCATAAATCGCCAGACAAAACTTTTGATCCAGCAAAATTATTGTGCAAGGGCAAAGCTAGCCATCTCTAATTATCGAATGTCTACATCCCAAGCATGCAAATATCAGAGATACAAACAAGTGCTAGGGAAGGAAGAATACCTGGATAAAATAAATGTTCCGCTGACGATAAGTCTCTATGTAAAACATTGCTTGGGTATGTTGACTATCAGCTTATTATTGTCCTCATGATGGGTAGTAGCACAGGAGACCTGCCCAGTCCATGTATTGAACAGAGAATCAATCAAGCTCTTTTTGTTTCTTTGCCCGCTTTACCTAGCAGTTAGGAAAAGGTAGTTATGATGATCTTGCTGAAGTATAATATCAGACATCTCCAAGAGGCCCGTCTTTTCTCCAAGAGTACATCTGACAACCTGGTGGTCTTTGCATTTTCATGATGCATCGGACGGGCATGGTCCCTCACGAAAAAATTGTCTTGGTCAAATGTAAGGGGCAGTAGCATTACATAAGGGTTAAATTGTATATAGGATTTAATATTGCACTTTGCATTCTATCCTGTTTACACAATTTGGCACTATACATTTATGGTGCATATTCTACGAGCTTCATATCTGTGGAATGTATTATATGCTTTTATCACCATTAGGGCAGGATCATGTATTTATCTCTTGATTTTGATTGTGTTTTGTATTGCTGTTATGGCCGCTGCCGAAATAAAGTGTTATTGATTGATTGATTGATTGCGCTCATTTTCTATGTCTTACATCCCTGCAGTGCTGAACTATCTTCTAATGTCTGGGTTAGAACTTGCCACAGGAACATGCTTCTTCCTTTTCTTATTCTGAATATGTAAATATGTTGACCCTATCTTGTACATTATACTGTTAGAGAATTAGCAAAATAAATTAACATTATTAATAAGGATAAACTTAATTAAATTGATACCTAAAGCAAGATAAGCAAGGCCAGCAGTTTTGGCTTGTGTGTATGTTTTAGGCCTTTGCCAGGCCCTTCTATTAGATGCCCAGGTACTCTCACCATTTTGCACCTTCTACCATAAATGCCAGGTTGATACTACTGTGGCAGTGCCTGGCAAGTGTCTTTCCAATGGCTACGCAAATGCCCAAACTATTGGCATTGCTAATGTTTTTTTAAAGTTCTAACCCACTTCATGATTGCCACTGGCCCTCACAGAGCTCGGATACAGTGTTTGAGGAGCTCACCACCTGATGGCCTCTATGTGTACTGCTTCATTCCATCCACGCAGTGGTTGAGCGTGGCAGGCATGTTGTCTATGTAACTTGGGCAACTCAGTCTCCGCTCCTCAGCAACAGGGAAGCCTCAGACTATCTGGGTTCAGAATCCTCTGCTCTAAGGTTCACTGGCATTCCATACAGGGGGTGCTCTAATTAATCCCTTGTCCAATTGGCGCACACTTTACACCACCCCACAGAATTTCTGGATTGTGTCTTTAAAGAAAATCGTTTGGCTTCTCATATTATCTACTATAAACCTGTCAAAAGCTCCAAATGAACCGTGCCTGCTAGAATCTCTACATCTATTTCAGGGCTATTTAAGCAAAATACCCATGGAAGGGCATTATGTCCTCCCAGGAAGGGGCATATTGCTACTAGCACCAGAGTATGCTTTGCTGGGAGTTAATGGTGTTTTTTCTTTTAAGTGGAGAAACAACATACCATTGCGGCAGTTTACAAAAATTCCAAAGCAAAATGGCGACCACAGAGGAAGGGATAAAGAAAATACATGTAGTCCCTTCTTCCTTTCCAATAGTGGCCATTGAACTGGAAGGGAAACACCATCATTCAAGCTCTTCTCTTTGGACTGGCCTCCTCCACAGTGCAGTCTCTTTGGCATGATGTCAACCAGGGCTCTGTCCTCTACCCCCTCCTTTTTAATGTATATATTCAACCTCTGACTCTTCTCAACCACGATCACTGCTTTCGCTTTTATTCATTTACTCATTTGCAGAGGACAGCCAGATCCTGTTCAGGCTTGATAAGGAATTGGATTCAAAGAAACCTTGGTATGTGCAATGTCTGTGTACCATTGGCAATTGATGGCTGAGATGTATCTCAAGCAGCACGCTAGTCCCCAGAGGATTTAATAGTAGGAGGGAGTCCAAAGGCTGGGGTCCAGTTTGTTGGCTACCCAAGATACCTCCTGTTGCCTCGGTGAGAAAGTTGTGCTTCCACTGCATTAGCTTGGCAGCTCTGCCACTACTATGGCGGCCTAGCCTATTTTAACCACATTAGCTTCGTAATATTCATGTTGGACTAGCCCATTTATGACTACATCAGCCTAGATGAACTTATGTCGGACTAGCCTATCTCTGCCTGCTCTAGCCGAAGTGAATTCATGTCTGGACTAGTTGTTAAGTCGGACCAGCCTATTTATCCGCATTAGCATTGTGATATTCATGTTGGGCTAACCTATTTGTGACTGCATTACTCTAAGAGAATACATGTTAGACTAGCCTATCTCTGCCTGCATTAGCCCAAGTGAATCTAGGCCAGGACTAGCCTATTTCTTATTTTTTGCAATAGCCTAAGTGTTTTTATGTTGGACTAGCCTTTTTTTGACAGCACCAGCCTAGGTGAACATATCCTGGACTAGCCCATTTCTAAATTAGCACAAGTGAACGTATGTTGGACTTGCTTACTCTTGCTCTGCATTAGCACTAGCTCTACATATCCATTGCATCAGCTCGCCAATATCCATCTACCCACCTACGATTCTAGCCTGTTCACCTCAGCCTATGATCCTTACGCCAACCTGCTCATTATCTTAGTCGAGCCTCCCTACCCACAGTGCCCGCATCGAGCACCTCTGCGCTCATCTTCACGCACTATGCACATCACATTCACCTTACCACTACTATTACCTACTCTCATACTAATTGCTCACTGGTTCCCTTTTATCAAACCACAGTTCAATTCTAACATATCCCCCACTAAAAACATCAACCACAGAATTAAGGCTACCCCATTCCTACCTCCACTGAACACCTTCACCATAGACACCATAATCAAACCTACCACATTCCTACCCAAACTACACACAGACACACACAGACACTTCCTGGAACAATAAGGTGATGCTACCTAGTCACACCATTATTAGGAGCACCATAAACTACACCTCAGACCTGTTGTCCATCTGCCCCATCCCTAAACTTAGAAATGCCAGACTTTGGTTACCAGGTTACTCCCACATTCTCAGCCTGCCTTTAACAGAAACCATACCAGACACCACCCTAACACCATAACGATCCACCCGAAGGGCCTCCCGGACACCAAACTCACCCACCTCAGCAAGCTTGAAACTCTGAAACAAGCCAAAACTGACAACACTGTGTCAGCCAACCCAGAAACCCTGAAACAAGCCAAAGCTGACAAAACTGTGTCAACCAACCCAGAAACCCTGAAACAAGCCAAAGCTCACAACACTGGGTCAGCCAACCCAGAAACTTTGAAACAAGCCAAAGTTGACAACACTGTGTCAATCAACCATACAAACTCTCAAAGAAGCATTAATTAATGCAAGGTCTCTAGTTACTCACGCTACTGAAGTAGCTGACATTATACTATACAATAATTTGGATCTCCTAGCAGTAACAGAATCCTGGCTGCATGCCGCAGCAGTCCCTTCACTACTATTAGCTATCCCAGACAACTATTCCATCATCAGAGTTAACAGACCCAGAACCAGAGGAGGAAGTATCACCCTCATTTTCAGAAATACATTTGACGTGAGATTAGACTCCTCACCACCACTCTCCTGGTGTGAAATCCTCTCAGCCAAACTCCAAACCTCACACAAAAGTACCACCTCTATCAACTTAATCTATAGATCTCCTGGGCCTTTAGGTGCTTTCGAAGAGGACATAATGACCTTACTCTCTGACAATATAAAAACTACTTTGCAAACCCTAATTTTAGGAGATTTCAACATAGGCTACAACGATCCCAATGACCTCCCTGCAACCTCTCTAGCTAACACCTTGTTGAACATGTATTCACTCAAAAAATTACCCAACCTACCCAAGAGACAGGAAGGACCCTCGACTGGGTAGCAAATTTTATTTGCAACATCACAGTAAATGATATCATACCGCAAATCTGGACTGACCACTACCTTATCATGTTTGAGCTCAATATGGACACACCACATAGCAAAACATGACCCATGATATCTGGTGCCTCACCAGAACCAAACGCAATATTACGGCTGAGGCAATCATGGCCCTTCTTATCCCAACCCTTAGCGCACTATCGAACACAAACGACCCCGACATCCTGGTAGACGCTTATAACTCCTCCATGCTCAAAGCAATTGACTCAGTAGCACTCCTTAAAATGCATAAAGGGAAAGCAAGAGCCCATGTGAACTCATGGTTTACCCCTGAGCTGAAAGCGCTTCGCTCTGAAAAAAGAAAACTCGAAACGCTCTGGAAACACACACCTTCACGAGAGAACAAAATCAATTTAGCCTCCATCTCCACTAAATACAAAAATGAGATTATCTGCACCAAACGTGACACCTACAACAATAGAATAAATCAAGCAGGCTCTAGAACTAAATAACTCTTCACTATTTTGCGAGAAATGGAGACGCCTAACTCACCCGCGGACACTTTCCTAAAAGACAAACTCTAGTGCAAGAACATCCAAAATGCTCTCGCAAATAAAATTGCTAGTCTACAGACCGAAATAGCAGACAAACACAGACTACTTACCAACCATGCATCCACCATGCCCCCCACTGAAGTACAAAACCACTTACCACCGACTTCACAGCCTCTCGGCTTCAAATTCTCAAATGTATCAGTACCTGAAGTACAAAGAATCATAGCCTCCCTGAAACCATCTAACTGCCAGGGTGACAGCTGCCAGCTCAGATCATTAAAGATGCGGCCAGAGACCTGGCACCATTCATTACCAAACTTATCAATGCTTCATTCACTTGTGGCATAGTACCTGGTAATCTGAAGCAATCTTGGGTACTTTCACTACTCAAAAAACAAACCTTGAACCCCACCATTCCCACAAACTATAGACCGATCGCCACGGTCCCATTTCTGTTAAAGATCCTGGATAGCGTTGCATATCTGCAAATCCAGGACTACCTTGAGGCTAACAAACTCCTGGGATCTCTGCAATCCGGCTTTAGACCGCAACACGGGACAAAAACCACCCTTGCTGATATAAAAAGCCAGATTGACGACCTTAAAGACAAAGGAATACTCACGATCCTGCTCCTCCTGGATCTGACAGCGACGTTTGACCTGGTTGATCATAAGGTACTATGCAATCACCTGGCGACAGCTACCTACTTCTCCAAGTCAGCCATCACATGCATACAATTGTTCCTAAACAATAGGACCATGCAAGTCTTTTCATCTACCGCAGCACTGACCCCCTACTCATCACCTGCAGTGTGCCCCAAGGCTCCTGCGTCTCGTCCACTTTGTTTGACATCTTTATAAAGTCGTTATTCGATGTACTGGATCATTTGGGTGTCACCTACACTAACTATGCAGATGACTCCCAAATACTCCTACCCCTTACAGGCATATATGACACAGATGTACGTCGCATGAACGAAAAATACATCATCATTCAGGCATGGATGGCCGTCCATAGCCTATGCCTGAATGATGATAAAACAGAACTTCTGCTACGAGGCTCCACAGCTAATTTAAACAAATTAAGCCACAACTACAACACATTCAACATAGATGGGAACAACATTACAATTGCCAAAGCAGTAAAAACACTCGGCTTCTACTTCAATGCCATGTGCAACATCAGCAAACAAGTAAATGTGATAGTCTCAGACACTGCCTACACAGGCAAATTGATTAGAGCCTGCAGACGGTTAAAGGTCAAAGGATCGAATCCAAAGGACCGAAATGCAATAGGGTTGAATCAAAAGGACCAAAAACCAAAGGGTCAAATTTTTTTTTTTTTGGGGGGACCCCCCCGAACACCTGTTTTTGGTGTAAAAACCACTTTTTTTTACTATACGAAAACCAAAAAAATATATATATTTAAAAAAAAACATTCGATCCTTTGGTTTTCAGGCCTATTGCCTCGACCCTATTGCATTCGATCCTTTTGGTGTCGAACCTTTGACCGGACATTCCTGCAGACACATGCTGTGTTCAGAAAGCTGCCTCACACTAGCCATAGCTATTATAGGCTCTTAACTGGGCTATTGTAATGGGCTTTACCTAGGCACTAATAAAACGGTAATCAACAAACTTAAGACTCTGCAGAACAATGCTCTCAGAGCTGCCTTAGACATACCCAGAAATTAACATATATCAGCAACAAGGAAACAACACAAATGGCTTTCTATGAACGAAAAGATCGAACTCAAAACCTTATGCGTGAACCAAAGCACTGAACTATACAGCCCCCTCCTACCTCACCGAATACTTCACCCGGGGATCTTCCACACGAATTACCAGATCCACTGACACCTCTTGCCTAATGGTCCCAAGATATAATCTAAAAAGATCTGGTGGATCCAGTTTTCCAGTACTGGCCTCCCAACTATGGAACTCCCTTCCATCTGACATCAGGGCCGTTCAAGTATTCAACATTTTTAAGAGAAGCGTTAGCTCCTGGTTCCTCAGCCAGAAATAACTACTGCCTAGCTCCCAACGTGACCTCTAACTACTCCAACCATTAGCTACCTATCAGACTGCATCACACTTATCCCTTTTGTAACCTCCTCACTTCTGTCTATCCTTCCAACCTTGCACCCCAACTACTTTTGTCATACTACACTGCTCCCGCTATAATTCTTACCTTCTGTATTAAGCTCTTGCCCACGACTGCTGCATACCTTGTTACCTGTCTGTATCTCTGGCTTTCTTGTTTCAATGATGTATGTACTCTATTTTCTGCCTAACTGTTTTACCCTGTACAAGTAATCGTTTTTTCTAAAAGCGCCCAGATACCCCTGGGTCAGGTGCACTATATAAAGAAAATAAATAAACAAACAAACACACTTTTATGCTGATCTTTCATTAATTCCTCAGATAAATAGGGTATCTATGGGCTGTGCATTTGCCATTAATGAATACTTAAGAATAATTCTTCCCGTTCTTCCAGTTGACTCCAAATCCTCAGAAGGTTCTTTCTCTTGATTCCCCATGAACACATGGACTACAAGAATTCTCTATATAGGTCTTCCTGGTTTTCTTCTCTTTAAAGCTCATCTCCATGACTAACCCTGGGGCGTTGTTGCTGAAGAATAACTTGTGTGGTCTCTTCCCAGCACGGGCTTCCTGTCAGCCATGGGTTTGCCTTTAAGGACTTGTGTATTGATCTTCTCACTTCCTTTCCTTAAATCTGAATGAGTCCTTTTCTCCCTATGCCAGGGGTCTGCCACCTGTGGCTGTCCAGATGTTTTAGACTACAACTCCCAAGATCCCTCACCATTGTTTTTGCTGGATAAGGCTGGTGGAAGTTGTAGTCCAGAACAACTGAAAAGGTAAAGTTTGCAGACCTCTGCCCTAAGCCCACTCCATGCTACTCTAATACTATACTATTCGTTATTCCCAGATTCCATTATTCTCATCACAGTGGTCATTAATAGGTGGTTAAAACTCCCGTGCTTTGGAACTAATTTCCTCATTATGTGGGTTTCTCTGTGTGAGTGAGCTTGTTTGCATATGTTATGTGGAATTTTCAAAGCGGTCAACTGCCATTGCTATTGCCTCAAAGCGCTGAGGAGAATAAGATCTCTGCCTTAAGCAGTGTGCTGGGTAAGAGAGCCAATGGCAATACTAGAGCCGGTTAGAGATTTTTGAGATTAGCATTAAGGATATTTACTTTTTTCTGGGTTGGTATGGGCTGCATGTATGCTTATAGTCATTATATGGTCATTACATGCTCTAGTAGTCGGAAATAATCATACGTCGTCAGACAGTGGCTTTCGCTGCATTTAAGAGATGCGCTTTTGGTCAGTTGATGTTGTACCCAACAGTGGTTTGCAATTCATACCATAAAGGAAATCATTGCATTGTATTGTATTGAGGGATTTGTATCGCACATATACTCTAATAGAGGGACTTCTCGGTGCAGATGTATCTAAGTTCAACAAGAGAAATCATAAGTTCAACAATTGGAAATCATAACACGGTTTAGACCTTAGCAACACAACATAGGGTAGAATGGCATAACATGGCATAGTAAAACAGAGCATAGAGTGGCACAGCAAAACAAAGATATAATTGAGTAACCTGCCATGCTCACATAGCAGAGTATAAGACCTAGGAGCATAGCAACGTTTAGAATCTTATAGACTTGCTCCCCTTAATTGGTATTGTTTTGGGGTGGCCTCCTTTTGTCTTACAGTAGTTCTTTGTGTTGCTTGACTTGCATTTCTATGATTATAGGACTGACAATTCATTTATTATCTTTTGGTTCTCTTTGTTTTGGTTTCTTCCTGTTGTATTGTGTTTACTGATTGTTCATCATTTCATTTATTGTACCATCTCATTAATTATTGTAAAGCTCCTTGGCGAAAGGCACTAAAGAAGCAACACAAAACCAACTATCAAACATAGCTTAATTCCATGGCCTAAAATAACATACTCAAGAATTACATGGCATTGTCCAACAGAGTAAGCTGCAGAGGTCTGCAACTCAAGGCTCTCACGCCAATGTAGACTACAACTCCCATGATCACTGAACATTAAATATGCTGGCTAGGTTCGATGGGATTTGTGGTCAAAAACACCTGCCACGCCTAAGGTGGCCAATACGAGACACACACACACACACACACACACACACACACACACACACACACACACACACACACACACACACACACACACACACACACACACACACACACACACACACACACACACACACACACACACACACACACACACACACACACACACACACACACACACACACACACACACACACACACACACACACACACACACACACACACACACACACACACACTTACTTCGCCTCCTCCCACTGATCCCTGCACTGACAGTTGTCGTCACAGCAGCTGTCGGTGTAAAGCATCTGTCCACAGTTCAGAAGTGCTCACCTTGGGGGAGGAACATATTTCCAGTGAAGAAGAGGCTGCCCCACAGTATCTGCAAGCACAGCAGATGTCAGGCAGACAACATGCTGCTTTTCCATGTCCTGCAGAAGCTGTGCCAAGAGTGCACTTGCCCAGCGGCCATGAGCCAATCACCTGCAGAGCACACACGTTTGTTGCAAGGAGTTCAGCCGTGCATCTTGGGCCTAGTGAAAAGAGGCCTTCTAGTTACCCTCTTGGGTTGGATCACCTATTTATGTAGTGCCTACCACAAACTGAATTGTCTCTGGGCGCTTACTTGCAAAGTAACATTGCCCTATTCAACTGTACTTCTTTTAACAAGTTTGGAAGGATGAACTAGCAAATGCACACTGTTATTCAGGCTGAGCATGACAGAGAAGGTAAAGGAGATAGGAAAGAGTGAGAAAGTAAAAAGGAAATATAGAGAAAGAGATACAGAAAGAAAGAGGAAGAGAGGGAGAGGCAAAAAGAAATAGGCAGATGGAAAGAGTGCGAGAGAACAAAGGCAAACAGAAGATGCATAGTGAGAAAAGGAGGCAGAAACTGAGAGCAGAAGAGAGAAAAAGAAAGATAAATGTAAGAGAAGGAGGAAAGAAAGCGATAGAGTAAGATACAAAGAAAAGGGAGCTAAAGATAGACGATAAATTGGGTACAACAATTGTTTTTCTTTTACAAAACTGTTGCCTTTCTTGTTCCAGCCCCATAAAGGAGCAATGCAAAGCGCTGGCCTGGCTCACTGATTCACTGCTATGTCATTCCGACAGACACGCTGCGATGATAGCAACTGAAGACACATTTCCGCTAATATTCAGTGCACACCTTTAAATCAGACAGCCCATCAAGAGTATATTGCAGGTTACAGCAATGCCTCCTTCCTTCTTATTTACTGTAATGGTGGGAAAACTGACTCACCTGCCTGGAATTTACACCTGCAACCCTTTGATCAAAACAGAAGCCAGCAATGCCTTGCAGCATTTCCAGAACAGTGGTACAACAACACAAAGAAGAGACACATGGAAACCTGAGACTACACCAAACCAACTAAAACGTCCCTTTTCTGAGATCCTAGGCTACTTGACATATATAACATGCATGTAGGTTGTGATTGAGTGGTAGAGGGGAGTTAGGAGTAACATGTCTTAGAGTTATGTAGCGCCTTAAGACAATTTCTACTTTCTCAGAGCCAAGCTCTATACGTATATCACTAAGACTTTATACCCACTATTTTATACTGTGCAGTGCTCTGAGGCTTCCTAGCTTGAAAAGGACGTTATATCAATCACCTACCGCCCTCCTTCATTCATTCTTGCATTCACAACACAGGAGAGAACTATTTATTTCAAAATTCTCAGACCAAAAAAAAATAGAAATGTAACAGACTTGTCGGCACTGAACACGTTAAGCGTGCAGTTTCGTTAATCTTTAAGTTCGTGTTTTCAATGTTACACTGGTAGACAGCATTTTGAAAACATTTGACCATTGTGTGATGCAAGAAGCCCAAGCATGACCCCAGTTCACATGTTTAGTCAAGTTCGCATTTATCCATTGTGTGCAACGAGACTTTAAAACCACCAGAAGCCAAAAACCAAAAATTGTGACGTGCAGCTGAAGCTAGAGATTAAACACAGGAAGGTGAACTCGGTTGACTGACGAAAATTCGAAATTGTCAAACGTCGAATTTTGTTAATCAGCTGAGTGTGCATTTCTGTGTATTAAGTTGCTTGATCACTCGCAGGTTCTGGCTCTTTAGTAAACATATTAAGATCACACACAGCACAGGGTAGGCTCTGTGAGGCTTTACATGTGCCTCTGCTCCTCCAGCTTACATTGGTGCTACGTTCACTATTCAAACTAGTGTATTATTGCCAGTGCAATGTGTGTCAGAAAGACACTGAAGGGAGACACAATCAGACAAGCATCGCAAGGCTTGGAAATAGGCAAGGAGTGGATGTTTCTCAGATGCTGTAATACACAGTGTTCAACATAAGTTCCAATGGCAAAGTGTGATGCCAGTGCTGTGGGCGCAGGGTACTGGCATCCCATGCCGGATAGAGCTGAGCAGCCAATGCCACTGACATAATTACAGCAAACCCCTGCACAGAAAGGCAGCAAATCTGCAGTCCTTGCCACGAACGTAGAAACTAATCAAATATGGCCATATATAAGGCTATCACCAGGGCTTGGCATATTAGGAAAAACCACAGGCTGCTTTTAGCAGCTCTCAGTGGCATTGGCAAGGACTGCAGGAGTAACCCCTACTCGGAAGTGGTGTTCTCTTGGTTGGCATGAGCAGAATACCCTAAAATAACAAATGCAAGAACTAGCAAAACAAACTAGACCCAATCACATCATACTGACATCACTAACATACTGCACATCCAACCGGGTACTTCTTAAATCACAAACCACTGCAGCAACACCCACAAGTTAAGTACAATGACATGTTCAGAAATATTTTGCAACAAAATGTATCTATAACAGTATATTGTTCATTTTTAATACAACATAAAAAGATATTACATAACTTAAAAACACTAATATATATATATGTGTAATAAAAAACAAGTAAAATAACTTTTTAGGAACATTAACATATAGCAGCCACAATTTTGTAAGTAAAAAATGCTGCCAAATTCAGCACACATTAAAAATGCAAGGAAAGAGTGCAAAAGGGGTGTGGTTTTGGCTGGGGATGGGTGGGCATGGGTGGAAAATCATATAGATTTGACTTAGAAATGGGTGTTAAATGGGTGGACAGATAACCAAACAACAACAAAAGCCTCCAACCTCATATGTTATCTTTTTTTAAAAGCATTAAAGACCCTCATGTACAGCTCCTATTTGAAGCTCTTATATTAAAGCTCTTATTTTAAAGGTAATAGTTTCAGTTTAAAGGTAGAACTTTCAGTGCCAAATAATAGTCAAAACTAAAAAGACAAACTAGGGAAAAACTATCACTCACCAACTGAAGCTTGGGTCCTAAGGTATCGCAGTAAACTGTAAATGCAATTTTTGACTGATGCACATTTTGGTATACAAAGAGAGGGTGGATGCACTGTAGATAGTACATTTCAGAACAAAATAAAAAAATAAACAATGAGATTACAATCAATCATGGCTCGTAATGGGGTGTAGGGAATATGGAGACAAACAGGTGCCCACATGGAAGTACCCACTAATGGTGAGTTTCATATTTAAGTTACATCTCACAGAAAGTGGATGGTTACAAATGAAAAGGGCTACACAACGTGAAATTAAAATCCCACAGGAAGCATGTCAAATGAATCCACCTCCATGTCCTGCTAATACAACTAAGATGGATTACTTGACAATTGAACGCAAAATTAATCTTTCGGGGACACCTTGCTGTGCCCTTGTGGTGTGCAATAGAATGGTACAAGAGGGCAAAGGGATTGATTCGAATGACAGGTTATCAGCTGACAGATATCTAGCAAGCAACAGCTGACTTGTCTTCTGGACACAGAGAATTCCTGAGGCCTCTACTGTACTGAAGATAGTTTTTTGCTATGATGCTCAGTATAATTAAGCCAAACTTTGCAAGGCCAAATTGAACTAATGCTGGTCATAAGGGTCATGGTTTGGGCAGATCCTTGTCATATGGAGACCACTGTTTTGTGGGAGGGTTGGACATTGGGAGTGCATGGTGTTGGCCAATGAATGGACAATTATAGTGGGAGGGAACATTCCCAGAGGCATGGACATTCTGCAGAGGGCCGACCTACAAGAAAGATTAAGGCTTGTAAGAAGGTGCAAGCAGCGGTTTCTGGGAGTGTTGATGATAAGAGGTAAAAACAATGATGAGTATGGTGAACAGGACTGACATCTGTAAAGGAGGGATGGTGACCACTAAGAGTGAGCACCGGGAATGTACAAGCAATGAGCACATACCTTCATGGACAATGGATGGTAGAATCTGAAGGCATACCCCTGGGAGGTGCTTTGAAAAGGTATAATCTCACAAGAGTCGATGGAAGATTTTGACTGAAACCGTGGCAGCCATTCTTATTAAAAGGGGAACTGATACAGCGGATAAACTGGCGGGTGGGTACACATAGTGGCATAAGCCATCAAGGAAATCTAACACTCATTCTGAAATTTGGTGGGAAGCCATGCAAACTAGTACTAGTGTTTTTGTTTTAAACAGGCAGTATGCTTCAGCATTTTAGACATTGTGCTCTGTGCTATATTAACTTATTTTGAGTGCCACCGTGCAAATTTTGCATCCAAGGTGCCCTGTGATCAACATACACAGTACAAAAATAATGTGTTTGTAACAGATGTTAGTATGCAAATGCCCCAGTAGATTACTTCCCAGCCCAACATTCCTCAGGGTGAGCAAACACCATCCCACCAACACTGACCAAGCACTAATTATAGGCAGGCCTTAATTTCTGATCTCGTGTTGGTCGGCAAAACCATGGTACAAAGTAGAGAACTTGGGGTCAGTATTTTAAAAATAGTTGAACAGTTAAATGAACTAGCATCTGTTCCATGGCTGAACTCATTCCAGTGGTCAGATGAGGTCCACCCATACACAACACATATTACTTCCATGAAGCAGAGACATTCCTGTGCAATGACCAGATTCAATCTACAAGACACTGTGGCCCAAAATGAAAAATGGAGACGAATTAAATGTGACACATGTTCCTGTAACTAAGGCTAACACAAAAACGTTTTCATATTCTCTATTTCTACCCTGGATATTGGCATCCAAGGAGGGAATGCTTGCTTTGGATGATGATTGACTCCCAAACTCGCAATCATAGAGAAATTGCAATATTTTGTCTGAGTGATCATTTTCCAGAGGTCACTTAAAAAGTCTCTTATTTATGTGAAGCAATGGTGATCAGTGTGACGACTGAATAAAATGTATCAACTGAAGATTGATTCGATTAGACTTACTCTACCGCTTTAGATCATACCCTGTGGGACAGGAAGGTACATGAGAAATTCTAACTGAACATCTCATGCAAGAGAGGATTAAGTAAGCCCTGCTATAATATATAAGACAATGAAAGGAAACCGGTCATCCACACTTGGTGTCCCAAAGAAGTGTGTCTATGACTGCAGAGGGCACAAAAGGATTCACAGTGCTGACCTCTCTGATTGGCTACATGACTCGTAGCAGCATGCAGTATGATATCAGTATCAGACATTTTTGGCAGCTTAATTTTGATACTGAATTTGTATATAAAATTGTCATTCCAATTGTTATTATATTTGTTTATTTTATTCGGCTTAAGGGCCTTGGATCATTTGTGAAGTTACATATTGAGTGTCTTTTTGTATGTAAATGTCTTTTGGCCGAAGGCTAACTAAAACAGAAACGGCAGAACAAAAATGTCTGCCCTTTTTGGCTGCTTTGTGTAGCATAGATGAGGGCTACTCCAGGATCCTTATGGGCTTGACGTCTGTCAGATTGGCTCTTAAAACCTTCAGACCCTAGGGCTCTGCCTTTGTGATAGTTTTCTCAGTTATCCCTCTTTAAATGGCTGCAAGTTTGTTCTATAGAGTCCTACTTCTGAGTAGGTGTAAAGGATTGTTTTCTCTGAACTCTAGTTTTTAGCAGCCATGAGAGTTTTTGTTGCCCATTTCTCTTATCCTGAGGAAAATATTTATTTAGAACCGCAGAGTAAGCGAAGGAATAGACTCCAATGGTAGACAGATCGATAGATCCAGCCAACAGAAACAGCGATTCAGACGGCCAGGTGGACTCATGATTAGGACTGGTATATTATATTGAAGGATGTGCCCGAGCAAAGAAAAAACTCATTCAATGCTGAGTGGCATGGTTTCCTAATGCCCAGACCATTTTAGGGCAGGCTTGGGCTCATAGATGCACCTGCATGTCCCTGAAACTTTTTGTCAGGAATTCTGCCCACTCTTCCTGGAGACAACAAATCCTTTTTGAAAACTACTTAGAGAAGGCATCCTGTGTACCCCAAAGCAAGCTTATCAAAGCCGACACTTAGCCAAGCCTCTTTCCAATGCACACAGGTCCACTGCCATCCACAAACCTACATGGAAGGATGCTAAGACGCATTAATATGTACTCAACTACTCCAAAGGGAAGCCTTTTGGATAAAAGAACTAGGGACTGTCACTCAATTAAGCTCAATGAGGAACAAGAGCTTCATGTGTCACTGGGAAAGGATTTAAGCTGCTCAATTATGTTCCTTTTAAAGGGTGTGTACTGTGACACTCAATGTAAACACAATGTACACACAACTTGACTAGTACCTCATTAGAAGGGTGATTATATTGGGGCACGGCAAGCGCTGATGCGGACGGGTGCTTAATTTAGTGCTCCCGCTTCGGCGACCAAATATTATACATATTGACACTTGTAATGCAGTAAATTAATGCTTAACCTGATTTTATATTGATGCAAATGTCTCTGGTGTATGAAGCCTGATTCCAGCCTTCATTTCCTGGCTGCAACGTGAGGCAGAGCGAAGCAAGAAAAAGAGGGCTGATGTGGCCTCTGGCAGCGAGGTCGCGTAAGGAGGCAAGCTGATGTGTCCTGTCAGCTGCTATGGCAGGTGCGATTTCGGTAGCCCGCTAAAGCACGGAAGTAAGGATTTTCCACAACAAAGGCTCAACCTTAATTATACACCAGAACCTCATGGTTTTAAAGTGTTTCAAGCACACAGCTGCCATTATTACACGTGTGAAATGCTCTGATAACATTATTTAGGCACCTTGATAAATAAGATAATACACCCACATGAGGAAACATACATTTGGCACATAGCTGTCTGGAACTATAGCCTTAGAAGGTATGTTAAGCTGTAAATAACACTTATTGATGTATATATCAGCTGCCTGTAATTAAATCTCAGAAAGGCCTATTAGCTTAAATTAACACTCTTTCATATATACCCTGTGTATTTAAAGAAGTAAGAAAGTGCTTGGAATTCCATTCAGAAATGGGGTTCTGTTGCAGCTAAATTCTGTCAAACTGTCAGCTAATGCACAGAAGAAATCTTCTTGAAGTATTTGGTGGATTGACTACTTACAAACTGCTATTAAACCACAACTAAGTGTTCTTATAAAACTCAAGTGCAGCCTCTAAGGATATTTTCAGTGTAAGGCTGTCTAGACTGTCATGGTGATGTGCTGTCGGAGTACGGTTGAAGTGTATGAATGCACATTTACTAAAGATATATAAGAAAAGGTACCTCGAGCATGCTACTAGTTTCAATTTTAGTAGATATTGGCAGTACGCCAGTGAACATCCAGAAACATATATTGTGTACAAACATGGCTGCATAAAAAGGGCAAACTAAGGCGTCACCCTAAACATCGACTGATTGTGCTCCAAAGAGACAGAAAAGTGACTCCACACCGAAGGATGACATACAGGATCCGGTCATGCATGTCATTTTTTTGGAGATCAAAGCCCTTAAACCTTTCATGGAGGCCACAACTGCTAAATTGCAAATGCTGATGACAAATGGTCCACCTTTGAAACAAGAATAAACAAAGTAGAAAGAAGAGTTAGTAATGTAGAAGATTTTACAGGAAGAGTGCTGTCACTGGAAAATTCTGTTAGATCTCTCCAGAAGCATGCAGAAAATTTAGAAAATAGGAACAGGAGAAACAGCTTAAGAATTGTTGGCCTTCGGGAGAATATTGAAAAAGATAACCCAATCAATTTCCTATATCCTATGCTTCCTCTACTTCTGGATCTTCCCACATCCATGAAACTCAATATCCAAAGGGCCCATCGAATAAGACCTCGGAACGCTCCAAGAAATATTTACACTACTCGATTACACCCATGTCTTACTAATCTTGGATAAAGCTAAACAAAAGAAACTACTGATGTGGGAAGGCACTAAAATATTTTTGTTACAAGATGTCTTCAATGCCACTGCAGTAAGAAGAAACAAATTACTGGCATTTAGACCAGCTCTAAGGTATTTAAATGCCATATACAGAATCATCCATCCTGCCTCTCTAAATGTCACTCTCAATGGTCACATGTTTACCTTCCAAAATCCAGTTGATCTACAGAACTTTATCCAAAGTCATAGAAGAGAGGAAATAGAAACATCTAGACCACATTCACAAAATTTAATCTGTTATCAAACCCGCTTTCATCGTGTGACACTCTCGCCAGAGTGGGGTACTGGGTGAGCCCTTCTGGATCCAGCTCTCCTTCCCTACTACTCATCGTTTCAACATCGACATGGTTTAGAGTGGCTGTATCTGGTTGGCCACTACTTTTCTCATCATATTCTTCTTCTTCTTCTTCTTAATTATCGGAAGCGTGGGCGGACCCACGCAGGCGCTTCCCCATCCTATAGGATGATGTGCACCGCATCCACTAATTATTATTTGGCTCCATTTAAGCTCACAACTCCTCCCACCTCCCCGTCTGTCTCACAAAATCCAACATCACACTCCTGCCTCTCTCATCATATTATGGCTCTCTTGGAAATTACAATATTCCATGTTGCACGTGTTTGTTTTCCCTCTCCTTCATGTTTCTTTTTTGTGGGTCTATTAATGTTACACCTTGTCATTATTGGCCATAAGAATTTATATTTCACCCCAATAGCTATCTATGTCACTTAATATATCCACGTGGAATGCTAAAGGGCTACATAACCTTGTCAAGTGACAGAAAACACTCTCACACCTTAGTAGGGTCAAACCTTCTATCGCTTGTTTACAAGAATCCCACATCTCTCAAGTAGAAGAAGCAAAACTGAAACATTTATGGGTGGGTCAAGTCTTCTTGAGTGCAGCAAATGGTAGTTAAAATGGGGTTATCACCCTTATCAACAAACATCTTCAATGTAAAGTGATATCCACTGACTCAGATGACGTGGGCAGATGGGTCTTGGTTAAACTTTTAATTGACTCAATTGAATACTCAATTTTAAATGTATATGGCCCTACCAATGCATACCCAGTCTTTTGGACTCAGTAAGAAATTATATTTTCAATTCTAGTCCTAATAACCTCATTGTGTGTGATGACTGTAATGAGATCATAGATCCCTTTCTGGATAGCAAATCCAATGTACGATTTAAAACAACCAAGTCCCATTTACAGTTTGCCAACTTTGTCTCTGAATTAGGCTTGATTGATACATGGTGCTTAGCTCATCCATCTGACATAGACTATACATTTTACTCCCCGCCTCATAACTCCTTTTCAAGAATTGATGATATCTTTATGTCCAAATCCTTGACTAATCGCCTACTAATGTCAAAATTGAACCCCTTACCTTATCAGATCATGCTCCCGTACACATTTAGCTGTCTAATCTACACAATGCTAAACAACATAAGAGATGGAGATTTAATTCAACATACCTAAAAGACAAACAATTTACTACGTTTATCCAACAGCAACATTCTCTTTTCTTCTCTGAGAACCCTAATACAGATACACCTATAGATAATAACTGGGATTGTTATAAAGTTAGTTTAAGAGGTTATATAATATCATACACAGCAATACAAGGAAGAAACTTAAACAAGAAACAGATGATATTATGAAATCAATTAAGTCTCTGGAACATGATTATTTACGCTCCAATTCTACTTCTACACTTCAAGAAATGACTAAACTTAGAATACAATATAACAATTTAGCTACACAATACTCATGTGCCAATCTTTTAAGGTATACATCTAAAATGTATCTGTTTTCAAATCAACCTAGTAAATCACTAGCATCTTATCTTAAAATGAGAAAAGACAAGGCTAAGATTGTGGATATTAAAGATCACAATGACAATAGAATTTATACTGACAAAGAAATCTTAAAAGTCTTCTCCGATTTCTATCAAAAATTATATTCTTCTGAAACTATGTCTAATAATACCCATATATATGATTTTTTAAGTATACACATAATAACTCATGTTAATGTTAATCTCCAAACATGAAATGCTCCCATGTCAGTGGGTGAGATACATAAATCCATTAATGATCTCAATAAACGTAAAGCTCCTGGCCTGGATTGTTATACAATTGATTTCTTTGTCCACATTAAAGACTTGTTGGTCCCTAAGCTTAACAAACTGTATTCTTCTTTTCTTTCTAATGGGAAAGCCAAAGGGTCATTTTCAGAAGCAATGCTTATCGTCTTCCCTAAGCCCAATAAAGATCCCGAATAAGCCCACAATTATTGACCCATATTGTTGATTAATACCAAATGCAATATTTTTGCCAAAGTTATAGCCAATAGACTCATTCCCTATCCTCCAGATCTCATAAAAAGTGACCAATTAGGTTATGTCAGAGGACGACTGTCATCAGCCAATATTAGACTCTTTACTAATATTCTTAATATTATTCAGAAATCTGCTAATCCATACACTGCTATAGCTCTCCATGCAGAAAACGCTTTCAACAGCGTAGAGGGGAATTACCTGTGGGAAGCTTTGAATTGGCACAGAATTCCGGATAATTTTATATCCATGATTAAAGTGCTATATTCCAATGCTAGAACATCAGTTTTTATTAATGGTCTTATGTCATCCCTTTTTTCCCTTCACAGAGGCACTCGTCAAGGCTGTCCCGTGTCCCCCCTCCTCTTTATTTTGGCACAGGAGCCTTTCCTTGAAGCAAGATGATATTATAACAGGTATACACTTTGGGGGATTTCATACTAAAACTGCTGCATATGCTGATGATGTTTTGTTGCTTTTGAACCTAACAGATAAATGCCTACACCAGTTGCTCCACATTGTCACACAATTCTCTCTTGCATCAGGGTACAAACATAATACAGATAAGTCAGAAATATTGCCACTGAACCTACATTGCACCAAACATCATATTTTAGGCTCTGGTATGAAGTGGTGCCCAGAGGGCATTAAATAGCTTGGCATTCATATATCCTCTTCTATTACGAATATTACCAAACAAAATACAGAAAATATCCTTAATAGAGTAAGAGAGTTCACTGACTCATGGTCCCCCCCCTGTTTCTATCTTGGTGGGGAAGACTTGAATCTATTAAAATGATGATCTCCCCAATTATACTTTACTTTCTATATATGCTTCCCATTCCCTTTCCCACTTCTTTTTTAAATCACTAGACTCCTTTATCCTTAAATTTCTTTGGGGAAAAAGAAGTAGAGAATTTCAATATACAAGCTCAAAAGACCCAGAATTGAGGGAGGTGTAGGTCTTTCAGATTTCAGGAAATATCATATGGCGTTTGATTTGAAACAAACGCAATTATGGTTTATTTCTGTTAATCCTTGTATACCTAATTGGCTTCTGATTGAAAGAGCAATGGTTTCCACTCATACTTTTAATGATTGTCCATATATTATAGGAAATAAGAGATGCTTTATTAATACTAGCATTAATGTCTCTGTCATTTATCTATTTATTCCAATCAATTACAAACAAATCTCAATTTATCTCACAATATGTATGGATGAGTCCCCTGATTAAAGTTAACAAGAGAAGTGTATGTTGGCGGCCTTGGCTCTCTTGTGGTATTAAATATGTTGAGCAGTTGTTAATTCAAGGCACACTGCTTACCTTTCATGAGATAATGGTTAAATACCATGTCTCAAAATCACTTTTACAACAATATTTAAATTTAATTAATGCAATTATGGAAAACTTTGCTGTATTTATAGGTAATGCTGATGTGTATCAAGCTGAACGAGTACAACATCTATCCAACTCACTAATCACGGCCTCAAGGTTCTACAAGATATGTTTGTCTATCCCAAGAACGGCTCATCCATGTTGCTTGGAAGCTGGATTGCTCCTTAATGGACTCTCTTTCAGTATGGCCATCAGTGTGGCAGAATATATCTAAATCTGTTGTGTAAGCAAGTTTACTCCAAACCCTGTATTTTTTTCACCACAGAGCCTTTACTACCCCATGCATTCTCTTCAAAAGTGGATTTTCTCAAAATGTCAATTGTTGGAGCTGTTCACGCATTAAAGTTTCATTCAAACAAATGTTTTTTGAACGTATTTATGTTAAAATATTTTGGGAAATGGTTTGGAAAACATTCAAATGTATATTCCATATACAACAAAACATTAGCTTTCCTTTCCTCTTTTTTGGTAGCACCATTGTAGAAGCAGCAACGAATAAAAATAATTGCTAACTTGTTTGACCTCTTAATGGCTATTGCTATCCAGACGATTACCTCCAAATGGAAAGATTTGAAGAGTTTACATTTTAAAGTATGGTGGAATTCAGAGTGCAACATACATAGAATGGAAAAATGCAATGCTACATCTCCAGCCTTACAGATTAAGCATGAGTCAAAATGGAAGTCTTTTGTGGAATATTTACAAAATGTATCTGTCAATTGATAGGAAAAAGTGGCAACCTATTGCCTTTATTGTTCCTGAATAGTATCATCCCTTCCCTTCCCATCCTCTTGTTCATGTTTGTCCTGTGCGTCCTTTTCTGTGCTAAACGTATGTGATTTATATATCTGTGAGTTTATTTGAAATTACATTTCTTGCATTAGACTATATTATATATGTTATATCATAGAAGGCGTTCATAACATAAAGGGTTCATTTGTATTAATCATATCATAATTTTTCTCCTTTTTTCTCTTATACGTATTACAAAAGTCTTGTATGCTTACTGATCTTAATAAAAACATTTCAACAAAATAAAGAAGGGTGATTATGATGTCTGTGAATTATGGTCTTAACTTGTGAGATTCTGCAGTGGTTGGTGTCCCTCTTTCATTTCTCAGAAGTCAGTAGAGGCGATTACCTGATAAAAGGGAACTGAGCTCATGGTCACAGAATGTTCAATGTCGTTGTTTGCGATGGTCTTGCGGAATACGATAGTCAAATCAACTGAGGGAACTTGGGAAATCCGATTTTGTGTCAGGAAATGTTCATCCTTTTGCTTTTCTTTCTCAGGCAAGGCTGGCAGGTCCCCTAGACGATGGCCCATGAAGGCTTTTGTTCCGTTTGATGCTCCCGTGGCTGGCTTTGTCTCTGGCTTCACACTTTCTCATTCACCTTCTCTCCGAGTGAGTTCTGCCACCAGCTTAGTCTGTGGTTGCTCGTGCATGAGTGTTCTCGTATTGTAAGCACACCTTTATCAATGTCCCTAATGGCACTCCTTTGCTGGTTCAAGTCTGGAGGTTTTAGTGGAGGCTTTTGAAGATTCCCGACTCTGAGTCCCTGAGTGAGAGCATTCTTTAAACATTGGAAACTTTACATTTGTTTACTCAAGCCTGTTTAGAAGAACCACCAAATTAAGATCCACATGGCCAGACCTGGGCTTTTTCTGACACTGATAATTCATGCCATTATGGACATGCAAATAAACTAGAGGATGTTATACTTTTGGCATTTTTTGTTTTCTTTTACTGATAGGTGGCAGAGCTTCTTATTTTCCTACGCTTGTCATAAACATGCGGTTTGGTAGTGAGCATTCCAAATATTCCATGATGTGTGTACCCTTCAGCAAGGAAATTAGTTCTGTTCAATGGGATATACACAACACACAAAGCATGCTTTATCAGGCACAGCAACACCGGGACATAGCACCCATGCTCTCCCTTGGTATAAGCTGTAAAAAGATCACACGAGTGTAGATTCGAAAATCTGAGCATACACTGCCTCTGGTGTACAGCATGTGGCCCCAGAGAGACTGCAGCTCGAAATGCCTATAAAATGGCTATCATTTTCAAATGGTCACGGTGGTGTTGTTTCTTTGTGATACCAGCTGCTGCCTCGTTGCATCCAAGAACCTGCTCCTTGTTTGCAATCTGTCTAGCTTGTGTACCTTTTTAGAGTAGAATTTAACGGTATTGCAGGCTTTGATGATCCGTTCTGTTCCTGTGACCTGCCTGAGTGGCTTGCATGCACGCTCCTGAAGGTTTTGCGGGGATGCACACCTAGTTATGTACTCACTGCTAACAACCAATTATTTTCAAATGAGCGTAGTATGACCCCTTTTTGCAAAGCACTCTTGCACGTATTGATTTGTCAGAATTTCTATTGCTAGAGGATCTTGTTATCTTTAAATTGCAATTTCCTTTTTCAAGTGCTAGTATGACTGTGCAGTGTGCTGTCCTTTTGAGCTCCCCTTGATGTCATTTTTCTTTTCTACAGTTTCATTTATTTTAGTTGTGTTCCATTTGTTTTTGTATGAGTTGTATTGGTGGATGTAATCAATTATATTAACGTTTACTGCTCAATCTGACAATGTGCCATCACATTGATCTTCTGCAGTCTATAAAAACCTCTGCTCTTATTGGGGTTATCCATCCTGCTTTGCTTTGATTTAATTCCTCTATTTGTGTGTTTACTTAGTTATCTTTAATGCATTTGGTCATTCCAACACACTTGTTTTTAAATAATGATTTCAATATATTTGTATATTGCAAACCTAGCTCTGGAGCAATGACACATGTACAGCTCATAGAGCAAAACACTGGTAGCGATAATGTCACTAGTCATCAACTAAGTATTACACAGTGCAATATACAGATGGGCATATGCTCAAGATAACCAGAATCTAGGTTACACCACTTTAGTTCTATCCTAAAATGGCGGAGACTTGGAGAAGTCTGGATTGACACAGTGATGGTATTCCAGAGGGCTGGAGCATAGCATGAGAGGTGCTGCTTCCTAGTTTTCTCCTAATTTCCAGTTTGGTGATAGTCTTACTGCGAGATGACTGTGTACACTTGATGTTTTAGTTTAGCCATCAGGTAAACTGGCATACTGACAGTGGTTGCCTTGTGAGTGAGGCATGCAATTTTGAACCAGATCCTGGCCATGGTGGGGGACCAGTGTAAATCATGCAAGGTGGGGTATCGTGGTCAAATTTTCTAGAGCCAATGATGAGGCAAGCCGTGGCATGGTGGGGCACTTTGAGGTGGACAGAGGAGCAGTCAGGAGCCCTGGGAGATGGGCATTACTCCCATAAATATGAAGTCTTGAGGTTGGAGGAAGGGCTTGATATTGTGGAGTAGAGAAACCTGATACCAAGTCTTTGTCGTTATGTGTTGTTGGAAGCATAGCTTGCTATCCACATTGAAGCCTAGTGATTTTGTTCAGTGTGTGAGGTGAGGGTTGAACTCGTCCAACCAGATTTCATCCAGCCTCTTTTGAGTAGGTTCCTGATTGAAGAGGTGACCCAGGATTACGTATTTGGTCTTGGTGTGATGCGCTTCATCCAGCCATCTTTGAGTGGGTTCCTTCTTGGATGGGTGTCCGAGGAGTACACATTTGGTCTTTGTGGGGTTAAGCATTAAGTAGGCACTTGTAATCCACATTTGAATGGTTGTAAGGCATGAGTGAGGGTGAGCAATGTCCTGTGGGGCCTAGACTGTTCGGTTCAACTGTGTATCATCTGCATAGTGGTGTATTGATATATTGAGGTTGTATAGGACTGAGCCCACTGATTTCATATAGAGCTTAAAGATGACCAAGGAGAGAATGGACCCCTGGGGACACCACAGTAATAGGGTGGCATTCAGACCTGATGGAGCCCATCTGGACAGTCCAGTTGTATGCCAGATAGGTAAGATGTGAAAAATCTCAGGATGGTGCTAGAGAAGCCCATCCTGTGTGCAAGAAGGTTGAGTAGTGCTCCCTTTGTCAATATTCTGAAGGGCATCATTGACCACCAGGATGGTGGGTATTCCAGTGTGGCATTTGGAGCAGGACCTGGATTGGTAATGTCTGATCAAGCTGAGTTGCTTGATTTTTATAAGTAGTTGGTTAGCAACTATCTTCTTGACAACTTTGCTGATAAACGGGAGGCTCATGATCGACCAGTAGTTTGCTAAGTCTTTAAGGTCGAGGTTGACTTTTTCACGAGTGGGAATATAAGCCCTGTTTTTAGGACATCTTGGAAAGTACCATCATTGAGGGAGGCATTGATTATACTAAGTGGAGCAGCAAGGGTATGACCAGTGATGTATTTTAAGGATGGTGGTAAGGAGGATATTGTAGGTGTAAGAAGTTAGTTTTAATGATGCAGGCCAATAACGAGAGGTAATTAGGTGAGAGGGGAGGAAAGTCTGTCCAGGATTGAATGGCCTCTCTGGGATGTAGGGAGGAGGGGCCGGGGATATGGAGCTCTCAATGTGGAAACTGATGCTCTCAATCTTGTTGATAAAGAACGCCACTGTGCACCATTAACACTCGCCACTAGCCATTGGCTATTGATTTTGGACTATTGGCAAGTAAGAAATCATGTGCTGTGTGTATCTATAGAATTGAGGTGGCAAGTAACTTTCTATGGCTGGCTAGTAGCTTGCAACTTGAATCTTTGCCCCCTGAAACCTATTGATAGCCTCACATTGCTCCCAGGATGTTGGTACATTTGGGTCTGATGTCACGTTTAAGCAGTATTTGACTGCAGCACAATGGACTTTGCTCTGTTAGAGGGTGCTACATTGGTGATGTTGTAATACATAACATTGGCTTCAGATATATGTGTCTGCCATTTGGAAAGTAAGGTCTTGAGGCATAGAAGGTCCTCTGGCTTGTGGGTTTTGTCTGAGCAGTTTTGAAGAGCTCTAATGGACCATTTGCTGATAGAGAGCTCTTGAGTATACCAAGGAGTGGAGAGTTTAATTCTGGTGCTGCACAATATTCCCTTTCATGGTGGCCTAAAACTTTCTAACAGTGTGGTCAAATTCTCAGAGGTGGGTAGGTAGGAGAAATTGTTATACAGCACCTATTGGAAAAGTGCTTTGCTATCATGGCAAACCTTCATCTTGCTCAGAAAATATCCCCCCTCCTAAAATCATACTTGAAAATGCTGATATTTTTGCACCATTGTTTACGAAAATGGTTAATTCCTCTTTCCAATATCAAATGGTACCCAAGAATATAAAAAAGGTGACCATCAGCCCACTGGTCAAAAAATCAAACTTAGACCAACGAGAGCCAGGGAATCTAAGACCCATAACAAACTGCAACTTCATACTAAAAATAATAGACAAAATTGCAACTGCACAACTGCAAGCTTATGTAGAGACCAATGGTATACTACATCACCAGCAATCAGGGTTCCGTGCTGCCCATAGCACCGAAACAGCGATGCTGGACCTGCAGACGTAAATGCTGAGTATCATCGAAAGGGGCATTACTGGTCTGCCTCTCCTGCTAGACCTTAGTGCTGCGTTTGATCTACTAGACCATCAGCTACTACAAGAAGCACTAGAGAAAATCATCAATTGCTCTGGGGAAGCTATAGGCTGGCTAACGTCATTCTTAGCAGACCGAATCTCTGGAGTACATTGGGGTGATAAATTCTCTAGTGAGTCCAACATTTTCTGTGGTGTTCCCCAGGGAGCTAGTTGTTCCCCACTACCATTCAATCTATATCTACGCCTCCTGTGTGAAGCCCTACACAACAGAAACGCCTTTTTTACTAACTACACTGACAACACTCAGCTGGTAGTGGAACTGAGTGGGAACCACACGAAAGACTACAAAATGGTTAACAAACTCTACAACATCATTGAACAGTGGATGGACCATAACTGGATGTGTTTGAATGGGGAAAAAAACTGAGCTGGTGGTCTTCGGATCCAAACAAGCCAGGGCCAAATTTCCATCCAGCTACGAGTTATTCACGATAAAAGAGTCCCACATCCAAGTAGTGAGTAGTATCAAAACCTTGGGCATGACACTGGAGGCCTCCCTGAGCTCAGATGCTCAAGCCTCCTATGTCAGCAAAAATTGTTCCTCCTACCTGAGGTTATTAAAAGCCATCAGACCTATACTTAGTGAATCAAACTGCGCTTCCATAGCCAGAGCGACTATTCTTTCTAGACTGGACTACAGCAATGCCCTACTACTGGGTGCAAGTAAACAGAAGACTGTGTAATGTTCAAATCAATGACACTCACACACAAGTGCCTTTATAGTAAAGCTCCGGCTTACCTTAAGTCCAAGATTGTGGGCTACATCCCAACTCTCAGATCTGAGAACCAAGGGCTCATTGCAACTAACCTCCACAGGAAAGCAAATGGTCTGGGCAGAGCCTTTCCAAACCGGTCCTCTCACCACTGGAACAAATTGCCTCTAAACCTGAGAGTTGAATCCAACTCCTCAGTTTCCAAAAGCAATTAAAAACCTTTCTTTTCAAATGAACTAAGCAACCCTGAGTAGTACCTGCTTCTACCTGTTTCTTGGCATGCCAAGCGTCATGTGCCCTGTTTCGTCCAGTCCATCTATCTTATGTATGTAAACATCTTCATGCAGCGCCCCGATGCTTGCAGGCTTTCGACGCCTTATAAACAAATAAATAAAATAAAAATGGGGCATTTATCCTGATGCTTGTGAGATGTCGGGAAGTGTGATGAGAATGGGATGACTGCTTGGTCTGTAAAGTTGATCCATGTATCTTAGGAGGAGGGCAGAGGATAAGTTGAGGTATAGGGTATTAGCTCTAATGTGTGGGGGGCTACTACACATTGGGCCTAATTAGGATGTTGGCGGCGGCGGAATGAATGGTGCCAGAAAGGTTCCGGCACTGTTCATTCCGGGCCGCCACATTACGGGTTTCCTCGCGGGTGGCGGAATGCACGTCTGGTCGAGACCAGACGTGCATACCACCACCCGCGAGCAAACCAGGATGCTAACAACGGACCAGTCATTAACGGGTCCATTGTTAGCATTCTCCCCATTCCCATTGAGCCCTATGAGGGTTCAAATGGGAATGGGGATGTACCGGGTCCGGTTCCTGAGAATGGGAATTACCAGGCCCGCTAAAGTCAGCATGGCCCAGTAATTCCCTATTTCTGGGACCTGGACCCGGTACCCGGTTTGGGGGTAGCCATGCCGGTAAGAACGGCATGGCTACCTCCAAACTCCTAATGAGGCCCATTGTGTTATGTATGGTGATTCTGCAAGAGACAGAAATGCATCCCTTGTGTTTTTGATTGCTTGGGTCCCATGGAGGCTGAAGTCTCATAGGAAGATGTTGGTTGAGAGAGAGAATGAAGCTGCAGATAGTAAGTCTGTAATCTTTTCTAGTAAAGTATCATATCTCTGAGGTAGCCTCTAGATTACCTGAAAGGTGTTTGAGTCCGTGTGTGATGGAACGATTTGGCAAGTGAGTGTTTCCATTAAATCTAATGTCAATTTTGTGGCTGACTTCCACTCCTCCTCCACTTTTCCCCCAATGGTCAACTAGTTGGGTGCTGTATCCGGTTGGGACAAAGGCATCAACAACATGTGGGAGGTTGGTATGAGCCAGGTTTTGGTAATGAAGATACAATCAACTTTATTGGTGGTGATCAATTCCGAAATGGCTGTTGCATTTACGATGGCTGAGAGGGTGTCAATTACAATTAGCACCCGAGGTGGGGGTGCAGCCAATCAAGTTTCCATGGAATGTGGGCTGAAACCTGTAATCTCAGCCCGCGCTTCACGGAACCCGCAAGCTGCCTCCTTTGCCGCAGGCCTCCATCTTCACCGCTGCCCGCCCCTATATTTTTTTTAAAACTATGTCCCAGCCACCCTCCCTATCCCCACTTACTTGATTGCGGTAGCAGTTGCCAGCCGCCGCCAGAGCAACTTCCCTTTTTCAAATGCCATGGTCACAAAAGACGGGCTCCGTACGGAGCCCTGTCTTTGATTACCATGGCAGCCATTCTGGATCAGTATCTCCATTCACTGAACGGCATGTGTGTAGCGTCCCGTTCAATGAATGAAAATACTTTCTTTTAGCACCCTGGGTTACTGCTTTGGTAACTGCTTTGGTGCTAATGGCCTTAACACCTGCACCCTCTCTAGCATGCCAGATTGGGTAGTAATGGACCCGGAACCCCCTTTAAAGTCCCTCGCTCTGCTCAGGCCTTTAACTCGGGCCCTGGGCCGATAACAACGGATTGGGTGTTAATGCCCCATTAAATAGCATGAATGGCATGAGGGGGAAGAGCAAGCAGTGAGGAGTGAGATTTGGAGAAGGCTGGCAGGGTTAATGCGTAGTGTAGATAAGAGCATTTTCCTGGGGTAGCCACTGAAGAGTGTCAGGATGAGCAGGGGATTTTTAAAGATGGTTATGTTTTACTAGTAGAAGTATGTTCAGCCCTTGGCACTGCCAGGCCTGCACGGGCATAAATGGGCAGCATCTTGATCTTTTTACATCCTTTGCTGACGATGCTCATCGAAGAGAACATCTACAGGAGCATGGGTAAATGAACCCTGGCATAGACCAGGTTGTTCGTGGAAGATGGTAAGATAGGGGGGAGAACGAGGTCATGGAACTTGCACTCACTGTGCACTGTTGCTGGAGTCTGGATTGGCTTAAACCACTGGTGTCCCTAAAGAGAAGTCTGAAGGGGTATGGCCAGCTGTGGATGGCGGGCAAAAGACGGGAGTATGAGGTTACATGACCTTCTTTCACCGCCTCTGCTGCTGGAGTATGGACTGGCTTACATAATTTCCTAAATGATGCAAAAGTAGACATTTGTGCATTACATGAATCCCGAGGTATGCATGGTCAGCAATGAATGGCATGCAGAAGGTGGGAGGAGTGAGGTCACGTTTGGTTGGCTTAAATGTGATGCAGGGAGAAGAGGTTCCATACCTTTGCAGGCTCTATCGAGATCAACCAGGAATTGCCTCTTTTTTCGTCTGCCTTTCGCTTTGGAGACCTGGGTTAGAGACATCCTGTGATCAAAAAGTAAACATGAAAGGTGCAGAGCTAAGCAGATGGGTGAGAAAGGGGTATGATCTAGATCACCTGCACAAGCTAACAAACTGCAAAAGAAATGAGGCTGGATGGCAGCTTAAGTAGGGAAAGAAAGGTTAATTTAAGAAATAAAGTGTCAAAAATAAGCACCAAATACTTAGCTGTCACTAACAGTTGGGTAGATCAGAGGTCACATGACCTAGATCTGCTTTCACCAGCTGACCTACTGTGATTGGTCAAGATCCTCCAGTGTATATGTGTGTATGTGTGCGTGTGTGTGTTTGTGCATGTTTTGCTTAGATAATGCAACGTTTGCTTTTCACTCTGCTTCTTCTGGTAATTCAGAGACGCCTGACTGGTTAGCCCATAAATAGAAACATAGCCATGGAAAACTTCACAAAAAGAGTTGAACAGGACCCTTAAGCATTCTTCCTCAAATTCGCACAGATTGTGGGGGATGAGAAGCAGTCAGACTGTTCCTGAATTACCACAAATCACGTTGAACGCTGTGAACCGCAAAGGAGGTGTGAAGATCTGAAGACCGTTGAGGTGATTTGTGGTGCAGTAAAGGAAGCCACAGGCATTGCTGCTGTACTTTGATACCAACAAACAACCCCAATAAATCCTAAACACTGACTAAAAGAAGTAGTGTTAGTAGATCTCACAGTTACCACCCCTGGCGCGCAATAGGTTTTTACCGAAAACTATAACTCGCACATTTGTAGTGATAAACTATACAGGACTTGAAAAATGTTTTAGGGCAAATGTAATCCAAGGAAACATACATTACATGACTCAATATATTCCACAGGAAAAGGAGTTGTACAAACAAACAAAATACTAAAGTCTTGCAACCTGAAGGAAATCTGTCTTTCTCAAATTCCATCTAAACAAAAGGAAAACATAAAATGCCAACAAGGATAAGATTACTGTAACATTCTGCATTTGGAGAACTAGAATGTGGAACACTTGATGTAGATTTGAATCAACATGGATCTTTTATTAGAATGTCCATTTTAGAAAGGCAGAATAACAGAAAGAGAGCTGACTTTGAGTAAACCAGTGGGGCACACACTTGCTCTTGAATAAAGACGAAGAAACATACTTACCTGTGTGCTGCATCCTTTCAATGGTGATGTGCTGGACAACGCCAGGTCCTCACTGAGCACTGGTATTGTGAACCTTGTTCTCTCTGCGTTTTGCATTATTGTTGCTTTCATTACTGAAGAAGCATCCCGTTTGCCCCTCGCAGTAGGATAGCCTGAAATACGAGGCCAGCCATGGTACCTGCATTAAAGTGATAGGTGCCCCTGTATTGTTTCTGGAGTGAGCTGTGAATCAGCTACAGTGACTGTCCACCAGGGCCTTACCTGGAGCCACTGTGAATAACCTGCCCTGTGCTGCTTTACTAGTGCAGCAGTGTGGTTCCAGCATTTAATTGTTTGGAGCATTGTTCATATTTTTTTGGGGGTTGTCCTTATTACTGAGCTGAGGCGAGACGCTTGCGAGCCCTTGAGCATGCCCTGTGCCAGCACATAGGGTTCCTTGTTTGGCACATGGGGTTCCTTGTTTGGCACATAGGGTTCCTTGTTTGGCATGAACGTTGTGTTGTTACGCGAGTGTTGTGCCGGCACACTATGGTTTTTCCTCTGTGGCATTGGCATTATGTTGCTTATGCAACAAAGTGAAGCATTGAAGGAGAGCATCATTGCCTGTCATGCGACCTATGTGCTTACACGCTGCGCTCTTCCTTTGGTGTGAGCGTTACGTTCTTACAGCAACAAAGTGGAGCATTGAAGAAAAGCATCCTTACACGTGGTCATGTCGGCAGCGGCCATCCTGAGAGCTTAGATAAGAATGCACTGCGTTTTAGTCTGGTGCTGACATTTGTTTGTTACAGCGATCTGTTTAAACATTGAAGGAGAGTGGATACCAGCAATCAGATTAAACTTTGAAGGAGAGTGGATGTTGTGGTGAATATTTTTTCTGAATAATTATTGCAATCAGAGACAACACACTGTGCAGGTACCTTTGTGTGACTAAGTTCTTGATTCGTAAACTGGAGATCTATAGATGATGATCTCTCAGTGAGGTCACATAAGAATACTGACTGTACCGGTGGGAAAAGTTGCTTTATGTTTTCAAGTGTCTTTGCTTCCAAACGCTGCCAAACCCACTTGAATGTCAAATATGTGCATGTATTGGTGTCTAAAATGAGTATTTGAACCATATGTAACATAATTTTAATTCACACTTTGGAGAGTTGTATGCCAAAGTGGATCTTCTTGTATACTAGTATTGTTACTACTTACTGCATCTCACATCCCTATGTTTTACGGTTGCCTATATTAGGGTGAAATGAAGTTGCTTGGTACATTTTCCTGTAGTTCCTTAGTACACTTTATTGTTACATCAGGTTGTGATAACAATAGGAACTAATAGGATCCACTGGTGTCCCATCGCCCAGGCTCTCAAGCCCTCGAACTGCCTCAGTTGGAACCTCCACCAGTGTTACATACAAACATTCCACAATGACATACAGAACATTCTCACAGGCCACTCACTCACAGAAGCACTATAAAAAAATAGGGCCCCTATAATTCAAGAGTGTAATATTTATTCCATCTTTCAACATACAACATGAAACGAGTACCACCTCCCAATTACTTTTTAGAGAGTCAAGGCAACCCTAGCATTCCTTGGAAGAGGTGGAAGAAGTGTTTTGAACACTATGTTTTCTTTATACATGATCTGAATTTTGCTAGTGAAAGAAAGAAATGTCTACGTTTGCATCATTTAGGAAATTATGGGCAGGGACACTTTGAGAATTTAACTTGATTTATGAGTCCAGTGGATTATCAGAATATGAAAAATGCATTATAATGCTGGACAAACGTTATGAGAAATCTACCAGTATTATTTTAGAGAGATATAATTTCGATAAAAGGAAGCAATAAGCAACCAAGTCTGTGGAACAATACATCACAACTTTGAGGGGGCTAGCCACTACATGTGAGTTTTATGTTACACTCAATTAGAGAATTCCTGATCAAATTATGCTGATCAATTTATTTTGGAGAGTGCTGACAGTAAGGTGCGAGAGGCCTTATGGTCAAAAAGTAATCCTTCCCTTGAGGAAGTACTCGGAGTTGCAAAAGAGGTTGAACACACTCACACTTGTGTCAGTGAATTAGAGAAATGAACAGAGGGTGATGTAAAGAAAAGTGATGATATACAAGTCACAGAGGTATTGCCATACAAGGTAAGAATTAGATCTGTTGTCAAAAAGAAAAGGACTAGATTTAAAGAAAAGAAAGAAAGTAAAAGATGTTTCCATTGTGATAGTATTTATCACTTTTCCAATAGCGATAATTGTCCTGGAGCCAGAGCCCTTTGTAAGAAATGTAATAGGAGAGGTCATTTTAATAATAGTTTCAAGACAAAGAAAGACAATGTAGAATGTGTTGACAAACTGTGTGATGATTCTGAAGAATGTGCCTATTTTGTAGAATAAGAAGTGATTAACAGCATAGTTGATGAGGACGCTGCTACAGAGAAACCAATGTCAACAGTTAACATACATGGTATAGAATTTGAAATGGTTATAGATCCGGTTGCAAAATGCACCTAATGCCCAAAAGAATTCTTGTGAGTAAGATACATAAGAAATGTCATCTCAAAGGGGTAGATACCATACCAGTGGCATATTTATTGAGCTGGTCCCATCAAAAGAGATTACAAATAAAAGTAGACCCCAATGCTGAAGAACCTCTGTATGCGGTGGATGCAATGAATGGAAGTGTAACCTCAGGTTGTGTATCTTCAAGTTTTGAAAATCATGAAGTTTTCAAGGAAAGATGAGTCTGTTTCAAAGGATACATGCACAAGATTAAAATGAAACCCAGTTGTGTCCATTTAGTGCAGAAGGCGAGATTGGTTCCCATAAATCTCAGACTTACCGTTAAGAAAGAACTTGAAGAAATGGAGAGGACTGATTCATTGAGAGTACAGACTCCTCTGAATGTGTTTCTCCTCTCGTAATTGTACACAAACCCAATGGGAAACTACGATTTTGTGTTGATTTACAGTCAGTAAATAGGTCAGTTATACCTGATAGATATCCATTACCAAATATTACAGAGATTGTAGGTATCATTAAAGGGGCCAACATTATGAGCACATTGGATTTCAGGTCTGCGTATCATCAAATAGTACTACATAAAGACTCCAAGAATGCCACTGCGTTTATTACACCGGAGGGATTGTTCCAATGTAAATGCATGCCATTTGGTCAAGTATCTGCTGCTGCAGTTTTCCTTAAGGGTTATTTATCAACGGCTCCATGTTATCCGGGAAGTTCTGTGTTTTCAGGATGATGTGCTAACATACACTCAAACCAAGGAGGAATAGGATAGGAGATTAATGAAAATTCTAGATATTTTTCTGAAATATGGTTTAAAACTTAGCAAAGAGAAGAGTACATTTCAAAGAACTGCAATTTAGTACATGGAACACAGCATTTCTAATTGTGTGGTCTCAGGTCAAAAGTGGAGCTTGTAAATAACATTCTGAGTTTTCCCAGTCGAACTGACAAAGCACAAGTGGTTTCTTTTTAGGAATGGCAGACTACTATTCTAAATGTATTCTAGGTCTAGCCACAATGTCTTTGAACATGAGAAAACTATTGAAAAAGGATGTAAAATTCCAGTGGGATAGTACATATGGAACAGAATTGCAGGACATCATGTCTGCCTTGAACAAAGCCACAACAATCAATAGCTATGATCCAAGTAGGAGAACTATAGTATCCACAAATGCCGGCAATCATGGGTTGGGGGCCATTTTAGCTCATGTGTGTGTGAAGAGAAGGAATGTACTGTATCATTTGCCTACCGAGTGTTAAATAAAGCAGAAAATAATTACTCAACTATTGAGAAAGAATTCATGGCTATATATAGCCCTATAAAATGGGCTATAGACAAATTATGTCCATTCTTGTGGGGTGTGAAGTTTACAATTTGTGCAGATCACAAACCTTTAAAGATGATTTCAACTACCAAAGGTTTAGATAAGGTATTCTCCAGAATTAGAAAGTAGGTTGCCAGTCTTCAAGCTTATGTATGGGATGCTGAGTGTGTACCAGGAGTAAAAACCAAGGAGGCCGATTGTTTTTCTATATTGACAAAAGTGGTTGAAGAACAAGATGCAAGTGCTGATGTCATAGATGATCATATTTTGGAAATAGAAATAAATAAAGATGTGGTGTCAGAAGAAGAATGTCTGGAGGCCATGCCGACGGATGAGGTAATGAGAGACACCGAAGGAGCACATTGATTGTCGAATGAAAATTCATGAAATAAGGAAAAGATCCATACCTGATGCAGTAAAGTTCGTTTTTGATGAGCTAGGGTGGAAAGGGGTTGTGCTAATGAGGGGGGAAAAGTTGTTTCCTCCCAACGATGTGAGAAAAATTATGTTGGCCAGAGCTCATGTGGGCCATCAGGGTATGAAAAAGACAAAACAGTTGTTGAGGCAAGACTGCTGGTGGCCAGGCCTGGATTTACCAGTGGAAAGATTGGCCAGAGACTGTCATATATCAGGCAAAACCTCAGTTACGAGAGTGGAACCAATGAAATTAATGTCTATTTCAGAGTTTCTGTGGGAGTGTGTAGGATTAGACATTGTAGGTCCGATTTGGTGCCGAGGAAGTTTAAGGTATTGTATTGTTTCAATTGACATGCTATCTCATAAGCTTGAGAATGTTGCGTGGTCTGATATCCGCAATCCCTCCACTATGCAAACTGCATTATTTTGAATAATCTATAGACAAGCAAGATCACCTATGGCAATACCAAGCAGCAAACTGGAACAATAGTCCAATTGTTCCCCTATGATGGCACGTACGATGGTAGCGCAGTTTGTAGTATTGAGAAAAGGTTGGAGCTATTCAAGTAGTTTCTGGTGGTATGATGTGCACGAGACAAGACTATTTTCTTGGGTTTTCAGGGAGAGCTCTAGATCTAGGAAGACCCCAGGAGTTTTTTAACTTTAGACTGAGTATTAATGATGCAACCTGACACATTAAAGAATCAATATTCAGGGCTCATTAAACACAATTGGGGATTAGTACCCAGAACCATTATTTCGGTTTTGGCATCATTGAGCGTGAGTTTACTGGCTCGCATCCATGATTGGAACTGATCGTAAATGCAGTTCAAATACAGGGAGTCGATGGCATAGATCCTTGTAAGAGGAACAAGGCATTGCTTGTAGTCTGCATAATTGGCATAAATAATGCCTGCTTCATCCAGCTGTTTGAACAAAGGAGGCATAAATATGCTGAAGAGTGTAGGCATCACCCAAGAGCCCTGTGGAACCCTGCATGTTACAATTAACTTCTCTGCCCTAGCCTCATTGAAAAAGACCCTAGCCTTACGTTCTGCAAGAAAGGACTTCAGCCACACTGTGGCTGATGAGGAGAAATGAGCTACATAGTCTATCCGCAAGTATGGTGTGGACCACTAAATCAAAAGCTGTGTATAGATCTAATAGCACAAGCATAGCTGTATTACCTTTCTCCATGATCTTAAATATGTTATTTTTTCAAGTCGAGTAAGGTTGATTATGTGCTGTGCGCAGGACTGAAGCCTGATTGTTTCCACATGAGGATGTCATTTTCCAGAGGAACCTCCTCAATTTGGACCTGAGCAACATTTTCAAGTATCTTGAGCAGGTAAGGAACGTTAGTAGGATTGGCTTGGTAGGGTAGGTTTGAGAAGCATGAATTTTCAGACTGTTAAAAATAACATTATAAATAAACAATTGCAGAATAAGGAATGTTTTGATATCAGGAAAGCTGTGAAAGAGAGGGGGTTAGAAACAGAAGATGACATATGCATCAAGCTCCTTCAAAGGAGGAAAGAAGGAGTGGTGAATTGGTCATAACTGATTACAGTGGTAAAAGTAGCCGTCAGAACTTCTGATGGTAAAGTCTGGAAAAAAAATAAAGTTTGTTGCAGTCGGTGTTACCAATGCGATAAAAAGAAGTTGGAGTTCAGTACTGTACTTAACAATAAAGATGGTGGTCATCCAAGGAGAGATTGTTTCGAACCCTTATACCTGAGGGTATATGTGGAATGAACAGCTAACACTGTGGGGGTAATTCATAGAATTCAGCGCACAAGTGGCGCACGCGGCTGGCGCACAGTGTGCGCGTGCGGCAGTCTGCGCGAGCCGCGTGTGCCAAAATCCATTTCCGCACACAGCGTATTCATGGATTTTAACATCCAAAACCAGCCGTGGCACAGGGTGGCGCTGCGACCCTGCAGCAGCACCAGTTACGCCCCCAACCCTTCCCCGTGCACCATCAACAGTGCACAAATCCCGTACATGGTGCACAGGCCAGTGGACCAGCATACAGCCCCCCAACCACGACAAAGTCAGTAAAAATCCCTGCGCACCCCTCCGAATACACGTACCGCACTGAGTGGGAAGTTTTACACGTGATTGGCCCTCTGCGAGTGGGGTACGTGTATTTCGGGAGTGCGCGGGAAGTTTCAAACGCGATTGGCCCTGTGCGAGCGGGGTACGTGTATTTCGGGGGTGCGCAGGAAGTTTCACACATGATTGGCCCTCTGCGAGTGGGGTACGTATATTTAAGGGGTGCGGGGGAAGTATCACACACAATTGGCCCTGTGCGAGCGGGCTACATGTATTTCGGCGGTGCGTGGGAAGTTTCACATGCGATTGGCCCTCTGCGAGCGGGGTATGTGTATTTTGGGGGTGCGCGGGAAGTTTCACATGCGATTGCCCTCTGCGAGCGGGGTACCTGTATTTCGGGGGTGCGCGGGAAGTTTCACACACGATTGGCCCTGTGTGAGCTGGGTACGTGTATTTCGGGGGTGCGCGGGACGTTTCACATGCGATTGGCCCTCTGCTAGCGGGGTATGTGTATTACTGGGGTTCGCAGGGAGTTTCACATGCGTTTGGCCCTGTGCGAGAGGGGTACATATATTTTGGGGGTTCGCGGGGAGTCTCAAACGCGATTGGCCCTGTGCAAGCGGGGTTTGTGTATTTCGGGGGTGTGCAAGAAGTTTCACACGCGATTGGCCCTGTGCAAGCGGGGTACGTGTATTTCGGGGGTGTGCGGGAAGTTTCACACGTGATTGGCCTGTGCGAGCCTGGTACGTGTATTACTGGGGTTCGTGGGGAGTTTCACACGCGATTGGCCCTGTGCGAGCGCGGTACGTGTATTTCGGGGGTTCGCAGGATTTCCACACGCGATTGGCCCTGTGCGAGCGGGGTACGTGTATTACTGGGGCTCGCGGGGAGTTTCACACGCGATTGGCCTGTGCGAGCGGGATACGTGTATTACTGGGGTTCGCGGGCAGTTTCACACACGATTTCACTGTCAGAGCGGGGTACGTGTATCCAGTGGGGTGCGCGGGGAGTCCCACATGTGAATTGGCAGTGTGGGTCCTCCCAGGTGTGCCCTCTACTCCCTCCACGGCACCTGCAGGCAGCCCACACCACAGGGGACTACCCAGCACCCCTGGTCATATCCCGCAGGAAGCCCATCCACCATGGGCATGCCCCCCAGCCAGCCCACATGTCACCTTGCACTAGTGATCACCAACTCATGTCCCCCTGCACTCCCACCCCCCAGCAGTGAAGGGCACCTGCCAGCAGGCCCCGACTCATGTCCCCCAGCGCCCCACCCACCCAGCAGTGAGGGGCACCTGCCGGCAGGCCCCGACTCATGTCCCCCAGCACCCCCACCCACCCAGCATTGACAGGCACCTGCCAGCAGGCCCCGACTCATGTCCCCGAGCAGCCCCACCCACCCAGCATTGACAGGCACCTGCCAGCAGGCCCTGACTCAGGCCCCCAGCAGCCCCACTTACCCAGCATTGACGGGCACCTGCCAGCAGGCCCCGACTCATGTCCCCCAGCACCCCCACCCCCCAGCAGTGAGGGGCACCTGCCAGCAGGCCCGACTCATGTCCCTCAGCACCCCCACCCACCCTGCTTTGACTGTTCCTGGGCCAGCAGATCAGAGGGGGAATGCAGTCCTGCAGCCTCAGGCAGTGCCAGCACAGCAAGGTGCAGATTGCCTTGACCCAAACAGGTGTGGTGACCGCCGACGCGGTGGCCGTGTGCCACCAGGCAATACTGTATGGGAAAACTCCATGTACAGTATAGCCGCACAATAGGGAGCATCGGTTGAAATGATGGCTTAGGCAAGGGAAAGGGTGGCCACTTCCATTCTCCCCCCTGAAAGGCAGATGGAGCTCCAACAGCAGGCAACAGAGTCCATTTGCCAATCAAACAGGGAGGACATGTTGGCGTTCAACAGGGACCAACGGGTGGCACTGGAGACTCTGCGCAAAGCCATATCTGTAGAGTCCCAGGGCCACAGGGAAGCCCTGACGTTAGAAATCCATTTCCTCAGGTAGAATCTGGTTGAACTTGAGGCTTCCCGAAATTTTAGGGCAGAACAGCAGCTGGAGCAGCTCACACGTTCACTCTCAGCTGAGCTCCAGGCAACATGTGAGGAGATCCGGGCATCACGCAAGGCCATGCATGCAGAAATGCAGGCAACCCGTTAGGTGCTGCATGGGGATCTCCATACTATCATCCTCCAGAAGCATACCTTCCACACCCGCATGCTTGCTGCCATGGAGGACCATACCAGGGCTTTGCGTGGGCTGCCTCTCATAGCACCGGCACCTCCTGATGTAGCAGCAGAGGGTGAAGAGAGCGACAGCAGTTCTCCCACATTAGCGTAGCGTGCAGGCCATGAGCCCATGGAGGTATTTCTTTTTCCGCAACATCCATGCAGGTGGGTGTTGGGGTGCACCCTGTCCTTGAACCTCCTGGGTGCCCCCCTCCCCACCGGTCCACACATGGGCATTTTTGTTTTTTGTATTTTTTTTTTTTTACAGTGTGTTGCCTTGTGTGGCTTCCGTGGGCATCCACTGTGTATTCCAGCTGGGCACATGCAGGCTTGTCCTGTCTTTGGGTTAGATGCTTGGGTTCCTGACACACACACCCCTCCTGCTTCACCTTTCCATGGGCTTGCAAAGGGTGTGACCAAGTGACAGTAACTTACACAGTGACATTGGGCTCCCATGAGCTGTGTGGGCAGTCTGTAGTCAAAACTGTGTGTACATCCCTAGTGGGGATTGTTGTTGGATTGAACACTGCATGGTGTATTGATATGTGCTTGTGCATCCATGTCTTTCTCCTTATTCACATGTACCTTCTTCATGTCTTTACAAGGCCGTCTCCTTTGCAGATGCAGTTCATGTTGTATGCAGTTCACTGACACATTTGCCGGACAGCAACACTCTGCAGTTGGAAGTGGTCGATGTGCTGGCTTAGTCAGGTTGTGAGACTTGCACTACTTTGATTTTGTACTGTCATATTTTGACTTTGTTTCATCCTGTGTTGCTGTTCTGTGTTGCTGGTAAGTATTTGTTCATGTGTGCTGTTTCTTATTGATTACTGGGAGCATATTGTCTGTGGCCTGTTTACGTTTGGAACAGTGCACTTTGTGACACTTGTGTCATGTGTTGTGCATTCATTTTGTAGGTTTCACATTGCATGACATGCCATGGTGCGTTGTGTAGCTGAGATGGGGAGGGGTTGGGTGACATGGCACTATTTTCATGGTGTATTTTTCAAGGGGGTAGTAATGGGTAGTAATTCATGCAGCTTGAATGTTTGTTTCTTTTTTCACAGAGCATTGGTTGTATTTAAGTAGGAAGGGATTCACACAATGTAACACTTCCAGGTGACCAATCTCAGGCTGGTATGGTTGTGACAGTTGACTGTCCCTTATGTCATCATCATTGATTGTCAGCTGGTATGTGCCAGGGCTGTGTGCACTCCACACAGTAATTAGCCATCAGCTGTGTACGGGCTGCCTCACGATGTGCCTTTTCACCTCCCATGCGCAGCGGGCATGCATGTGGTTGGGGATGTGGGGGCACCACCATGTCCACCCGCAGGCCCCGGCAGGTTGCAACGTTGTGCAGGACACATGCTGCCACTATGATCCTGCACACTACTAGGGGCGCGTATAGCAGCTGCCCACCAGAGCGGTCAAGGGAGCGAAAGCGTGACTTGAGCACTCCGAATGTGCGCTCCACTATGGCCCGGGTTGCAATATGGGCTGTGTTGTATCTTACCTCAGGTGCTGTGGTAGGGTTCCCGAATTGGCGTCATCATGTGGGTGCTCAGAGGGTAGGCACTGTCCCCTGGGGAGGTGACGATGGGTATCATTAGTGGGGTTGTGACATTACTCAGTATCTGACATGCATGCATGTGCAGAGGCAATTATACTCACCAAGCAGCCATGTATCGCCATGCCACCCAGCTTCTAGGTGCCGCTTTAGGGGTGACATTCTGAAAATGAAACTATCATGGGTGCAGCCTGGATAGTTGGCATATACTGAGGTGTTGATTCCATTGGCATCACATACTACCTGTACGTTGATGGAATGCCAGTGCTTGTGGTTTCTATAGATGTGCTCAGTTGCCCTGGGTGGACGTAGAGCCACATGGGTGCAATCAATGGCACCTAGCAGTTTGGGGAAGTGTGTCACCCCGTAAAGGTCCTGGACGGCAGCCTGCCTTTCTGCAGGTGTTCTGGGCATGTATATGTGCCTGCGGACTGAGGGGCGTGCAGTCATGATGGCCAACACCTGGTGTAGGCAGCGTGACTGCGTGGCCTGTGAGACCCCCCCCACACTATGGCACTTGTCCGCTGAAATGAACCCGGCGCCAAGAAGTGCAGTACATTGAGCACCTTTTCCAAGGGGGGCAGTGCTTGGGAGCACAGGGTGGGTGATGTGAGGTCATCCTCCCACTCACTCACCAGGTCGAGTATTATGTGTGGTGGAAACCTGTACATCCCATACACCCAGTCATCAGGCATCCCAAAAAGGCTGGTCCTGGGTGTAAAAATGCAGGGCCTGGCGATCCTCCTCCTCCTGCATTGTCCCACGACCACTGCTGCGAGGAACGGTATATTCATCGTAGCGTCTCAGCTTGTTTGTTGTTTGCGCAATCTTTTATGAACTCTGGCAATGAATTTAATATCTTCCTACACAAGGCCATGCCCGACTTGGATGAAAGGGTAGCCTGGCCTATGTACATTATGTTCTGATCAAAAGCTCAACTGTGGGGGAACACATAGCAGAAATCCATTATGTTCTGACGCAGTTGAGGGTTGCTGGAGCAAAACTATCTTTCCAAAAGGCACAGTGGTGCAGGACCCGTGTCAATTTCTTGGGGCATGAGGTAACTCCAGAGGGTATCTTTCCCCAGGAAAAGAAAGTGGAAGCACCCCTGAAACTAAAACACCCAAAAACTCTGCGTGAGCTAAGGAGCCTCCTTGGCCTGACTAATTATAGCAGAAAGTTCATTGAGGATTACGCAGAGATCACAAGACCCCTGATCCATCTGTTGAAGGGGGGGTCAAGTGGGAGTGGGGTCCAGAACAAGCCGAGGCAGTAAAGCAACTCAAAAGAAGCCTCTCACAAGCGCCTTTCCTAGTTTACCTTGTCAAAAACAAGGAGTTCTTCTTGGAGACAGGGTTCTCAAATACATGCTTGACCGCAGCGTTATACCAAAAGCATGACAAGGTCAATAAAGTCATCTCCTATGCATGTAAGACTTTATCTTCTGTGGAGGAAAAATTCAACGATTGTGAGAAGGCACTCCTAGCAACGGTGTGGGCATTGGAGAATTACCACCCATTCATCCAGGGGGAACACATCCTAGTGGAGACTCCACACCAGCCTCTGCAATATCTTCAAAGTGACAGAATCCGTGTCGGAAATGTGAGTAATTCCAGAATTACTTCCTGGATTCTTTCAATGCAAGGCTTTCCTGTGGAGGTCAGATATTGGCAAAACAAGAAGAGTCCCCTCGTGCAAGGTCTGGCTGACTTGCATGATTGTGCCATAGAAAACTGTCTCGAGGACGACACTCTTAAAATCCAGGGCAACTTGGAGGCGTACCTGAATTCCCCGCACAAAGTATATGAAGAAGGCAAGTGTGAAGGAATGCCCACTGTCTATGTGGATAGGTGCTCCTACTATGTTGACAACAACAGGGAAAAGGAACTGGTGGCCAGCGTTGGGAATGCCTCAGTGAATGATGCCCCGGAACCCTCCACTGGGTACAAAATTGGTCCCCGTAGTAGTCAGGTGGCAGAGCTGATGGCAGTTCATCAAGCCATCCTCACTGCTGTCCAACACCAAGTGCACAAACTGGTCATAATCACTGATTCAGATTATGTCCGGAACGGGTTCGTGGAGCACCTGGTTAATTGGAAGACCAGAGGCATGCTATGTGCTAACAACAAACCACTCAAACATGGCAAGCTAATACAAAATATTGATGATCTGGTCACCTCTAGTGGAATGGCCATCTACTAGAAAAATATAAAGGGTCATTCCAGAATAGAGGGATCAGACAAAACTGGAAATGACTTAGCTGATCAGCTGGCCAAAACCAGAGCCATCCAAGGGGATCTACTTGAGATCGAGTCCTTGTTGGGTGAAATCCAGGTCACTGCTATCACTAGGTCGCAGACAAATGCTCACAATGAACTCTCAACTGCCCAGTGGAGTAAGTAGGCCCCAGATGCTGATTTAATCACGGCTTAAAAAGGGTATCCAGTCATTGGTAAGTTTTATCAACACATTGAGGACCCTGAGAACTTTCCCCTGACGGATACCAATTGCATTGGGAAAGAGGACCTCAGAGTGTTGATGAAATGTCCAAAAAATTTCAGAATCCAAAATGGTTTGTTGGTGAGGAGATCCATATCTGGCTGTGACCTGTGGGTGATCCCTACCTCATTCCGAAGCCTGATGCTAGGTCACACCCATGATGTGGCCACAGGCGGTCATCAGGGGTTTCATACTACATTAGAAATCTTGCGAGAGGTTGCATACTGGCCACACATGAGGCAGGACCTCAACCAATACTTGAAGGGGTGTCTTGTGTGTGCACAATATCAGCCAACATCACTCACACACCATGCTCCCCTCCAAAAGAGGGGGATGACACTGCCTTGGTCAGATTTACAAGTAGATTTCATCAGGCCCATGATTCGCTCCTCTAGGGGGAACAAGTACATATTAACCATAACATGTTTGTTTACTAAATGGGTGGAATGTCTCCTGGCCCCAAATTGCAAGGCAGAAACTGCAGCTGCCTGATGATCAACCACATCTTTTTGCGTTATGAACTACCCCAAAGGATTGAATCAGACCGAGGTAGTCACTTCACCAGCGAAGTGATGACAAAGATGTGGGAGATACTTGGGGTGAACAGGAAACTGCACATTGCATACCGACGGTCCTCTAGTGGTGGAGTTGAGAGGTATAATAAAACCATTGTGCGCATATTAAAAAAGTTTGTGGCAGACTCTGGGCCAAGTTGGGATATCTGATTATCCCTTGTCATGATGGCCATCAGATCTACCTCTTCTTCTGCAACTAAAATGTCTCAATTTGAGCTGATGAATGGACGAAGGATGGTGCTACCCCAGCATCTGCTCTATAGAACCCAAGAGCAGAAATTGATAAATGCCTCCACAACTCATGAGTATGTTGAGAATCTGGGAAAACACCTTCAACATGCTTTTGCATATGCTCAGCGGAATCTAGAAAGATCTGCAGACAGCATGAAGACCCACTATGACCTTAAGACAACCAAAAAGGAATATCAAGTAGGAGACAGGGTCTACTTGTACAATTTCCAAAGGAACCAAGCCAGGGAGTGCAAATTCTTGCCCAGTTGGCGGGGACCTTTTGAAATTGTGGACAAAATCTCACCAGTCGCCTACAGAATCCACAACCCCAAGGGCGACTTGACAGATTAAGGCAAGTGGGTCCACATCAATAAACAAAAGAGTTGCCACCCCAGGCATACTTTGCAGCAAATAGAAGAACCTACAGAAAACCCAAAGGGAGAGAATTCTGAAACATAGGAATATTTTAAATTGACACTGAATGCATGTGTGGAATATTTTAAATTGTCAATGAATGCACATGTATATCCCATGGCTGTCAGCCTTATTGGAGGACAGAAGTGGGAAAATGTATATAACTGGGTTGTGTTCTGTTTTATAGCTTGGCACTGAGTGTACCTAACAACCAAGGAGGACCTCCTCGGGGACCCGGAAAGGAAAATAAACAAAGAAATCCGGAGTGTCTCTCCACACCTAAAAAGAAAGCATGAGAGAAGACGGGGGTATCGTTCCTATTCCAACCAAAGCCGGCGAGGAGAGCGTGTCACATCATTCGCTGATGAAAGAAGAATTTACACCTGAAAAAACCTGTGTTTTTCATGAAAAATAAAATCCCACTTGCTCGACTTCCCCACGACTGGAAGTCAAGCCGAAGTCGGGGGGGGAAATCTGTGGGATATTTTGACCCATTCCAATGTGCACCACTGCATCACTGCACTGAAATAGTGAAGGAAACAGCCCAAAATGGATTCGCTGACTCCTGTACATGCAAAAATCTTGAAAACTGCGTTTGGGTCACAACCAGGAAAAGGCTGCACACCCTGCCACACACAGTCAGGAGAGTTCTCAATGCAGGAACATGCCAGTGGGCTCTGCCACATTCACCATTGAGCAAAGTGAATGAATTGTGCTAAAAACCAAAAAGGCCTTTTAAAATGCTAGCTTTGCAACCTTAAAAAGTGCTGTTTTTGGCGCTAGATCCATTTATTTCCACTGAACCATTGAGATTAAAAGGGTATTGCTATGCCCGGCTCAGAGGAACCGGGCCTCATTGACTGACAGCTCTATAAAATGTATCTAATGAAAAAGCAACCCAGGAAGCCTCGTTTTCATTTTCCATGGGAAAAACATGGCTAAACTTTGCAACAAGTAACAGAATCTGCTGTGCAGAGAGCAACTCTAAACAAAGGTATGATACATGTATCCACACTGCAAACAATTCCAGCACTCAAGGGAAGAACTAATGCTGACTAAAATGTACATGTGCTGCAGAGGAAAATTGGATTTATAGAAATCAGTTTAATGTGCTTTTTCATGAATGAAGTGCAAAATCGCCTGTTGTAAAAGCATGTTTTTGTTTAAAGGCTTAATTCTTTAAGAATTTCAAAGGATTGCTAATGTGAAAAATCTACCTATAAACTGTGTTCATTTTATATGTTTAAATGAAAGATTTAGGTGAAACTTAAAGTTAAACTCAGTCTTGACTATTTAAAAAAAACAATTCTGCTCTGACAGTCCTCAGCCTGTTAAAGGTTGACACTTCACTGCTGGCAGGAAAGGCTAATTGCTGTTGGGAGGCATCTCATACTTATGACAATGGGCTTCATTAGACATTTGTCTGTGCCCCAGGCAAAGACAATAGCAGGCTTGAACACTCATCCTTCCAGGGGAGGATCAGGAAGCTCCACTCTCCAGGAAGAGGCCCCTCATTGAACTTCAAAGGACTTGCCATTTGCTCACACTTGGGAAGGAAGGAAAGAAAAACAGACCTCTTTTCGAGTTTAAAATGCTTATTTTGTCACTGAACTTCAAGACATTTAACTTGGCGGCAAGAATAAGAAAAAGAGTGAAAAGTACATACACATAAATCTGAAAGTGTGGAGAGAAGTGTTCTGCAGTGTCTGCCGCAGTGTATTGTCAGTGTTTACTGCCGGAGGCGTGCCTACAGTCCTCGCTACACCCTGCATCAGCTTTAAAACCCTCAGAAGTCTGCGGAGTGGAGAGTGTGGCGAGAAGTGTTCTGCGGTGTCTGCCACAGTGTATTTTCAGTGTTTACTGCCCGAGTCATGCCTACAGTCCTCGCTACACCCTGCATCAGCTTTGAAACCCTCAGAAGTCTGCGGAACGCGGAGCGGAAAGTGTGGCAAGAAGAGTTCTGCAGTGTTCTGGGGGCTCGAGAGGGCCCAGGCAATACCAGTCAGTAAACAGACAGAAAAAAACACAGTAAAAAACCAATGGTGTCATATCAGGGATAGTCCATTCCAACTAACACGGCAACTCAAACGGCAACAATAGAGTGGAGTAAGGGGAAAAGAACTTTAAGAAGTTCCCATCCGACGCAAAGGTTGGGGGTGCCTCTCAAGACCATCTCTGCCCCTGCCCTCACCCTCGGTTGCTTTCCTCACCAACCACAGCTTTGGAAATGCTGGAGGCACAAACAACAGAAGACATCACCCCGCACGCGACCTCCACCCCACCCGTCCTCAGGCTAATTCCCCATCCATCGCCAGCCGGAGGGCTGTCGAGGACGGCAAATGGCGAGGAGGACACGGCGGGGGCCCAAGCGTTCCGAAAGGACGAGGCGGCTGTGAAGGGCGAGCTGGAACAACCCACGAAGACCCCGAAGACCCTGCTCACCTTGGATGAGGCAGTACCGGACCTCTCCCCTCTCATTGGGAACGGGGGCGCCTTGTCACGCTGCACCTGAGGGAGGCGGGTGCACAGGACCAGCAAGGCAGACCTGGGACAGTCATATCGCCGAAGCCAGTCATGGAGGACGCCGTCTGAGCGGGTCCACGCATCATTACAGCACAAGTCCACACCATGTTGGACGCGACCGGATACCCAGGTCGCATATACAGGAAATGAAAAAGATGCTGATGAAACAACATCAAAGCCTATGGCGGCCCCCGGAACTAGGGGGGACAAACATCAAACAACCCAAAGGGAGGCAATGGGCGTTTCAGCAGGGAACCTGTAAAGAATGTAATGTGCCTCGCGGCGGTCGCGCGCGCTCTTGAGCTTGTATGGAATGAGAGTCGCGTGACCGCAGCGAGGAACGGCAGTTAGATGAGATGTAAGGCGGCCTGAAGAAAGAGGGGTGACTGGCGAGCTCTGTGTTAAAATAAACAACTAAATGTTTATTCAGTGTGGCCTCCCTTCTTCAAGTGGCGACGAGGGGGCACACGGAGCTTGCCGAGGAGCCTAGCGACGTTCCTTTGAAGCGGAACGTGCTATTTATAGCTGGAAACAGGAGGAAGCCGGTGGAGAGGTGGGGGCCTGAAGAGCAGCTGTCTCCGCAGTGCCTCGGAGCGTGGCGCTGCAGGGGGACGTTCTCCCCACTCTCACGTGAACGGCCACACAAGGAAAGGCTGTTTGTCCTGGTGGGTGCTGCCCAATCCCCCTCTCATTGGACACGAAGGTGAGGAGCAGGGAGAGGGGGGGTTGGGGGCACAGCCAGGGAGGAGGTGCAAGGAAGGAAAATTCTGAGTAGATGAAAAACACCATAAGAGGGGTGTGTTCAGAACAGTACATTAAAGATACAGCAGAGGTGAAACCCAGTGGCTGGTAGTGTGCACAGGAAGACTTCCTCCCAGAGGACAGTAAAGTAACGGCATAGTCTTAATTATATGGTGTGTCGAAGTAAGACTGTAATATTGTGAACAGATACTATTCATATATAAGAATCGCCTAAAGGGACAGCACAGGAGACTGGCAGAAAGTATTGGAGATAAAAGTAAAGTAACACCAAGGGCGAAAATTGGAAAGTAAGCCACTAAGTACAAGAAAATGGCTGCGGCAAGTATGGCACCTCCGCCACCGTTCCTGTCAGAACCTGGTGCTCCACCTATAAGGTGGGATAGGTGGAAGAAACTTTTTGACACGTACCTGATTGCCATTGGAGGGGATAAGTTTGCAGCAGCAAGAAAGGAGGCAATCCTGCTGCACAATTTGGGAACCGAAGGCAGAAGTGTTTATGATGGATTACCGGATCCTCCACAAGAAGGCCAGGGAGAGATGGACCAGTATTCTATAGCAGAAAAGAAGTTGGAGGTCCATTTTGAGGCCAAGAAAAATATAACATTTGAGAGACACAAGTTCTTCCAAAGAATACAAGATCCACAAGAGCCGGTGGAAAACTTCATTGCAGCGTTGAGGTCTCTTAGTCATACGTGCGAATTTGGGCCGCTCACAGACTCTCTTATAAGGGACCAATTAGTCCGTTGCACAAATAACATAAAGATACAAGAGAGGTTACTATCAAAGGATGCATCACTGGAGTTGGCCATAGAAATGGCAAGGAGTATGGAACAGACCCATAAATATATGACCACTATGAAGGGAGACAAGTCAGAGGGAGAAGTGGCTGCTGTAAAGGGATTTCGCAAGACTGGCTTCAACAAAGAAATCAAATGCTAGTGTAGTAACCGTCATATTTCCACAAGCATGTTTTGTCCAGCCAGGAACATCTCGTGTTTAAAATGCAAAAAGAAAGGGCATTTCGCGAGAGTGTGTAGGGAATCAGGGACGGTGCAGAGCATTGAAGCAGGAGGAAGAATGTCGAAACAAGGTGAAGATTTAGAAGTGGGAAGGAGCAACCAAACAAAGCATGTATTGGAAGTAACAGAAGTATCAAGCAAGGGAGGTGCACCCACTGATGTATTCATGGTTGATGGAAGAGTGGTGACAATGAAGGTGGACAGTTGCTCACCGTGGACATTAATGTCCAAGGCGACATTCTTGAGTTGCATGCAAGGAGACGTGACAAAATTAAAGGAGCATAATATTGAGCCGTATGCATATGGAAATGTTAAAATTGGAATTATAGGGATGTTCCGGGCTTCCATCAAGTATAAAGGGAGGAGCTGTGAAGCAGAGATATACGTTACTCAAGAAGGTTCTTCACTTCTGGGATGGGAAGAACAGTGGAAATTGGGAATTAGGATACAGGCGAATGCGGAGAGACCAGTTGATGTGGCTGAATTGAAGGATAAATGGGAAAAAGAGTATCCCATGGTGTTTCAGGAGGAACTGGGATTGTTGAAAGGTTTTGAACATGAAATTCAATTAAAGGCAGGGGCCAGTCCGAGGGTGCACAAGGTGAGACCAGTACCTCACGGATTGAATGAGAAACTCAAAGAAGAAGTGGAGTCGTTACTCCAAAGAGGAATAATAGAGAAGAGTGAAAGCTCGGAATGGCTATCGCCGGTAGTAGTAGCAGCTAAGGCCAATGGAGACATTAGGTTATGCGTGGATTTGAGAGATCTGAACAGAAATATACTAGTGGATAGACATCCCTTACCAATAATAGGTGATCAGCTATCAGTACTGAGCAATGCCAAAGTGTTTTCAGTTATTGATCTTTCACAAGCTTATCATCAGATCCCGTTGAAGGAGGATTGTCAACACCTGACAGCATTTATCATGGTGTTTGGTTCATTTAGATACTGTAGGATGCCATTTGGGCTGGCGTCCGCAGCAGCCGTGTTCCAAAGGGTCATGGAGACGGTGTTGAGTGGAGTGAAAAACATTATTGTGTTCCAGGACGATGTGTTGATATATGCTAGTTCTACTGAAGAACATGATGAAGTGTTGAGACAAGTGTTAAGCAGATTGGGTGAGGCAGGGTTGACGGTGAAGAGGAGCAAGTGTAAGATTGCGGTACATAGGGTGGAGTATCTGGGACATGAGATAGATGAGCAAGGGGTGAGGCCAAAAAAGAACTTGGTGGAAGCAGTAAGGTGCGCACCTGTACCCAAAGACAAAGAGCAGGTGAAATCATTTCTCGGTTTGGCCGAATATTATCACAGATTTGTGAAGGATTTTGCCAAGGTATCAGTGCCTCTCAGAATGTTGCTAAAAAAAGGAGTGAGGTTTGAATGGTCTAAGGAATGTGATGTGGCTTTTGAGTGTATTAAGCAAGCAGTGGGTGAGGCGCCATCCATAGGTAGATTTGAACCCAAGGACAAAACGGTATTGGTAGTGGATGCGAGCATGTTAGGACTGGGTGCGACGTTAGTGCAGTACAATAAGGACAATACTGAGAGAGTGATAGCATTTGCGTCTAGGACGCTAAGAGGGGCAGAGAGCAAATATTCTGTCATTGAAAGAGAAACTTTGGCAATGTTTTGGGCAGTAAATCATTTTAAGTTCTTCTTGTGGGGAAGAGGATTTGTGGTCAGGTCGGACCACAAACCACTGGTTCAGATGTTTGAGAGTGACAGGTGGGCCACGGGTTCTCCAAGAATAAGCAGGTGGGGTCTGGGACTCCAAAACTTTAACTTTGAAGTGAGCTATTTACCAGGGAAGCGGAATGTTGTGGCAGACTGCCTTTCCAGACTGCCTCTTAAGGGTGAACCTATAGAGGACAGAGTGACAGAGGAGGAGTTAGTGGTAGCAGAGGTAAAAAGTGCGGTCAGCAAGGAGGAATGGGCGAAGGAAGAGGACTCTGATAATGACCTCAAGTTAGTCAAAGGTTGGACGGTTACGGGTTGGCCAGAAAGGAAAAATTTGGATGGTAAATTCAATACTTGGTGGGAAGTAAAAAATGAGTTAAACTTATGTGAGGATAGGTTAAGGAGGGGGAGGTGCATTGTTCCTCCTCATTCCCTGAGGTCAGTACTAGTTGAACTGGCTCATCAGGGGCATCCTGGAGAAGCGGCTATGAAAAGGAAATTGAGGCAGAATTATTGGTGGCCGGGAATTGACAGGTGTGCAGAAAGGTGTGTCAAGGATTGTATAGTTTGCCAAACGAGTGACAAATGCAGAGTGGTGAGAGAGGCTCCAATAGTTCCAAATGTGGTACCGGACCAGCCGTGGAGTAAGTTAGCAGTGGACATAATGGGTCCGGTGGCAGGTCTGGGAGATGGTTTAAAGTTCGTATTTGTTGTAGTGGATTTCCATTCCAAATGGTTTGAGTGGGAGGCTGTAAGGGAGGTCACGGCAAGGGAGTTAATTGGATTCTTAGAAAAAGTATTTCTTAAGGAAGGAGTCCCGGTGGAAATTGTGTCAGATAATGGGGTACAATTTGTGTCTGGGGCAATGAAAAAGTTTCTTGCAGGATACAGTATAAAACACACAAGGACGGCTCTGTATAATCCTAAAGCAAATGGACTTGTTGAAAGAGTTAACAGGTACATAAAGGGGGGCCTGCAGATGGCCATGAATTCGAGGCAACCATGGAGGGAAGTATTAAGGATGCTGACATGGAATTATGTCACTACGCCTCATTCGGTGACGGGAGTATCCCCATTTGTTTCAATGAAGGGAAGGGAGCCTGGGACAAGGCTTTGTCCAGGATGGCTAGGAATGGCTAAAGTGGTTAATGTGGACCGAAATCAGATTATGAAACTTATTGCATTGAGTCAAGAAAGAAATAAGGAACTGTTTGATGACAGGATGAGAGTGAAGGAACGTGATTGGAAGGTGGGAGAAAAGGTGTATGTCAAAAATCCTAGACTAGTAAACAAGTGTGTGGAAAGTAGATTTCTGGGTCCTAAGAAAATATGTGCAGTAAAAAGTAATGTGGTAGTTCTGGAAGGTGGGGAAGTTTGGTCGAAAGGAAGATTGGCGAAGGCGGGTGATGAGAAAAGGAGTGAAGATGAGGAGCAGTTGAGGAAGGTGGAGAGGAATAACATTAAATTTAATGAAAAGGTGAGAGGAGAGGTGACGGATGAGAACAGGGAAAAGACAGGTGGGAAGGTCAGAGAAGATGATAGTCAAAGGTCAAAAGTCGAAGAGGATTCTTTACATAGAGCCAGGTCTAAGCCGGTGTGGATGAGGGATTATGAGACTTGACATTATAGTGTTCAGGTCGTGGTTAAAGTATCTACAATGTAAATGTACACGGAGGATACTAGGTCATGTGCAAGTTGTACAAGTCTGTCGATTTTCTGTTATATTCTGGTCAAACAAATTTTCTGATTAATTTTAACTATAGTTGTTAAGTTTTACATTACAGTTATAAGTATTACATGATGTATATTTGCTCTGTTTGAGGGGGAAGATGTGTAAAGAATGTAATGTGCCTCGCGGCGGTCGCGCGCGCTCTCGAGCTTGTATGGAATGAGAGTCGCGTGACCGCAGCGAGGAACGGCAGTTAGATGAGATGAAAGGTGGCCTGAAGAAAGAGGGGCGACTGGCGAGCTCCGTGTTAAAATAAACAACTAAATGTTTATTCAGTGTGGCCTCCCTTCTTCAGAACCCCATAGCAATATTCCCGCAAATTCAAAACAATAAAACGAAAATAAAACTCACCCGAAAATGAACTTTAAGCAATAGACCACAAAAAACGAAAAGAAAGGTCACAACACCAACACAAGACCCCTGGATTGAAGTGGATGAGGAGATAATCACGATCTCCCCCCCATCAAGTGTCTCAAACAAAAACAAAAAAAATAACAACAAATAACGACAACCATCAAAGACCAAAGGCAAGAAAGGTGCCCCCAAAAACAGCGAACATCAATGCTCTGAAGGACTTAAATACGATATTTTAGAACTATCGCACGCAGAAATCCTGGAAGCAATCCAAGAAGGGTCCCCGCCGCCTAAATCACACAAAACTCTGGCAAGTTCAGGAACCACTAATGGAAAAACTCCAAGTTCAATGAGCACAGCTGCCACAAAGCAACCACCTGCCATCGCAAACTTTGAAGAGGCACCAGTGAATACCAGCCAATCACTTGCAGAAGACCCGAAAGCAGAGACCACGGAGGCACCCAAAGTAAGGGCATTAGTGGATAAGTCAACCCCACCAACCGAAAAAACGCCCATTATGGGCGAAAGTGTCAAAGAACTTAAAGTATCAACTAACGCTGTAAATCAAGACCGGAGAGGCCCAATTGGGCCGCAGTTTCCATCGGGGGTGCGGCAGCAGTCTCCTACACAGCTGGGCCTGCCCATACCCAGCCCGATCAGGTCAGGTAACAAAGGTGGAGCCCAGGACTTGATACATCCGGAAGGGCTAACCAGGAAGGCCCTGAAACTGCTCACTCCCTCCCGTCCACAAAGAAACTGAGAGGGGGAAAGAACAAACAGAGAGGAAAGTCCATACTCTACAGAGGACATTCAACTATTTAATTGCAGAATGGGCCAAAGTAAAAACCGTAGACTATCCTCACCAACCCTACGTCGGAAATCCTACGACCAGTTCTCAAATTCGCCGTTGGGAACAGCTAGCAGAAACGAAAGATCCAGCATGGCCCAAAAAGAGACACCAACGAAGAAACCGGACATGCTTACCATCATGTCGGCTAACACCATCGCCCTGGCACCATTCTGTAAGCTGTACAAATCACTAAATGACTCAATGAAAGATCTCACAACAGTTTCAGCTATGATCCTCATGAAACTAACATTCTTGGAGGGCTACGTGATTGCAAGGGAAAAATGCACAGATGCAATCACCGCAGAGAAGAACAAGAAGGCACAAAACTCCCCCGCCCCCCGGAAGAAGAAAGGGGGCAATTTGGGAAGCCGAACGAGGGTAAGAAATCCACTCCTCCACCCCTAAATGCGGCGACACAGACTTCCTCACCAGCATGCCACATTGATCTGACCAAACAAACTACAAATGCCGAAACCCAAACCCAAGGATCCTTCAGCATCTTCAACACCAACACCGGAAATGGTATGACTCCAGCACTAGCACAGAGTAAATCTTTTAATTTTAAACTAAATCTACCAGAAGTGGCTCTCTCAAGATCTGAGGTCCAGCAAAAAAAGAAAAATACATTGCCGGAAAAAAAGTGGAAGCTTCAACATCTAACACTAACGCTCAAAAAACAAGCAAATACTTCTTAAAGTTCCACAGCCAACAACAAGCTCTAGGCCTTCGCCAAAAAAGCAAGATGACAGTCGCATCCCGGGAACAAGTTCACATCAAGCATCATCAAAAGAAGCAGTTATGGGGAAAGGCCTAAAGCAACCTGGTCCCACAAACCACCCATCGAACGAATCATCCAGGTCTCCAACTACAGTCGAAGAATTTCTGTCTGACAAAGCCCTGATGAACCTGTCGGTATACGAAGATCAAGAGGACTTCTTTGAAAAGGAAATCAAGACAGATGGCCGAGCCTCTCCAAGGGGGGCTAGGGAACAAGCAGGCAACAAGATTAACCAACAGAGGTGCAAAGGCTCTACAAATAACCAGCTGCAAAAAAGCTCGAAAGCCGATAGGGAGAGGCGAGAACGAAACCACCACGATCCACCCAATGCCTTCCGCCAACATAGATCGGACAAGAGCCCCGACCGACGTATCCATAGTTTCACCAATCGCCCTAGGGAAAACCACCAACATGACCATCCTCCGGTTCAAAACAAAAACAACTACAAAGAAAGTCGCCACCACCAGACAACTTCTGAATGGAGAAATGAGCCAAGAAAGAGCGCCGATTAGGCACAGGCAAGGAAGACAGCATCCGACAAAGGATACCCAATCATAATTCTGAAATTAGAACAAACAAGCAACAACAAAGAGGACATAATCTTAAACAGAAGAACAGTTCTGAAAATGTTCAGACAATTAAGGAGCCTACATCACTTATCAACAGAGGACACCAAAGCGAAATGTTACTTACGTATAAGGTCGAAGAATACAGTCTACAACTGAAATCAGCTCAAAAAGCACTAATTGAGCGTGGCCTAAGGCTAACAGACATCACTGCCCAGAGGGACTCAGACACAGTGAAAAGGTTTCAACCGCACACCATAGGAAAAGAATCACACTTTGTCTCTCGAACAGAATCACTCTACAAGGACAACAGGCTGAACAGCGACAAAGAAGCGGTAGAGAGACCGACAAATACGCTAACAGCAAGGCTAGACCTGTCAGAAGAAATCTCAACTAGAAAAACTGAGAAGCCCAGACTGGCAAGAGACGTACTGGGTCGATTTCAAAAGCTACAGACAAACATTGCAAGTCATCCAATGCCCTCAGAACAGGCACCTACTGGCAGCACAGACCTAGGCAGGACACAGGATCCAAACACCCCAACATCAACAATGCCCCCAAAACCACTCTGGTCTTGGCTCCCAAAGTCGATAATATTAACATTGAAAAAATAGCAACCAACAGCTCTTGGAGATTCGGCATTTGAGATTACATCTCCAGCGACTCAATTTCTGAAGGAAAAAACCATCCAAATCGTCTAATGGAACACCTGTGGGTACAAGCACCTTACGACCAAAGGCGGCCCCGACCTGAGCCGATTTGACATAGTAGCATTACAGGAGCTATGGTAAACAGAAAAACCAGCTCTCGAAGGGTTTCGAGATAGCACTTGCACCAGCAATAAAGACCAGGCTGGGTCGTCCATCATCAGGACTTCTTCTGGCAGCAAGAGAGGACAGCGGAATTAATATAATAGAGACATTCACACCATCAAGCCACCATCTAGCCATCAGAACGTCCTGGAAAAATTAGGACAAGCACTCAGGAAAAAAACAACTACTGAGATCGCAATTATAAACACATATTGGAACCTGCAAGCCATCTCGGACAAAAAGTTCTTCAACAGGCTAGAAACAGAAATCGACAACATATATGCTGAAAAGCAGATTTCCCACATCATCATTTGTGGCGACCTAAATGTGAAGCAGAGAAACCACGCACAAAGACAGGTCCACAGACCAAAAACTGCTGCAGAAACATGAGGTGAGCTTTGGAACAACTTGATGTCATCACGAGGATTCCACAACCTGGACCTGTCTTTTCCACTCCCAGGAAGACTCCCCACCTGGGAGAGAGGCTCCTTAAAATGCACTATAGACTACATCTTTGCCTCGGATGCAATGTTAGAGCTAATTACAAATTTCGAAGTCATTCACACTGAACCTAGCAACCACAATATCTTAAGAGCATCATGGAGCTTGATGGCAGAAAATAATCCCAAAATGAACAGAGAAATAGAGTCAAACCTACAGGGCAATCGCTTAAAACTGTCCGCGGCAAGAGTAGAAGAACTGACGAGGAACTACAAAATTAAAATTGGCACAACCGAACACGATGCAGCAGTCACTGACTTCCAATCACTGCTGAGTCCCTATAAATTAATCTCACACAGTGGGAGCAGATCGGGGAAATTGGGCCTCCACAAATACGACAAGCTACTCGTTGCGAAACGCGCCAGCCTCAGACAATTAAAACGCAAAGCCAAAAAATCGTGCTCACCCGGCCTATTGGCTCAAGTGGAAGTGGAAGCAAAGAAATACAAGGCCTGGCTGAAGCATCACCGAGTAGCTCTTTATCAAAAGGACTCTTAAGAGATACTAAAAAAAGGAGCAGGCAAAAACACAAGAGAATTCTGGTTGCTCTTGAAATTAAGAACGGAACAGAAGGCCAATGAACCATCTAACTGTATCAGCGAAAAAAAATGGAAACTTCACTTCGAAGCCCTTTTTCGGCAACCAAAGACTCGGGTAGGCTCTGAACAGAGTCAGGGTGATGGTCCCTGGGCTGACGTGTCGGATCAAGAAGACATCAGAGCAACAATCAGCAAACTTAAAGCTTCGAGAGCTCCAGGACCTGACGGAAACACCAACATCAACCTCAAAAACTTTCAAAACGTATGGTCTGCTTTCATCAGCCTGGTTTTAAGCAAGTGTGCAGAAACTCGATCAATTCCGAGATCTTGGACATCCTCCAACGTGGTCCCAATTTACAAAAAAGGTGACAAATCTGACCCAAGCAACTACTGACCAATCGCCCTCCTTGACACAATTGGCAAAATCTTCAGCATGCTCCTTCTAAAGCGATTCCAGACCTGGGGATCGGAGGCGCCTTGCAATGACCCCTTTCAAGCGGGTTTTAAAAAGAACTCATCCACCACAATAAACATCATGCTCCTAAGCATAGCTAAGAGCAAAACCCTAGAGGCCTCAACCAGACTTTTTGTGGCCTTTATAGACTTAACTCAAGCCTTTGACCGCATCGACAGGGAACTCTTATGGGCAAAACTGAACCTCTGGCACTGCCCCCAATCAATTTTAGCTCCCATTAAGACACTATACACGGGCACCTCAATGTGAGTGAAACTGAACAGCAAAGGCCTTTTGTCTGGGGAGATTCCAACGCACAGAGGTGTCAAACAGGGCTGCCCTCTGACCCCAGCACTTTTTGTGGCCTTCGTGGGCGATTTCAAGGAGACCTACTTTGCGGTGAGAGCCTTTCCCCCAAAAATAGGAAACGTCCCAATGCCACGCCTAGCATACGACGATGACATTGTGCTAATGGACCAAACGCAGATAGGCCTTCAGAGACAATTAGACAACTTGTCCGACTATATCAAACAATCAAATCTGGAGCTAAACAAGAACAAAACGAAAATCCTAATTTTGGGAAAAGCAACAAAAAAAAACAAACACCTTCAAATGGGTGATGGAAAAGATCCAGATCGAGTCAGTATCGAAATTCAGATTTCTAGGGGTGATCGTGGACAGCTCACAGCTGGAAACGAGTATGCAAAATCATCTCTGGGCGAAAGTACGAGCGCTAGCAACACAAGCTAAAATCTTGGAAAAAAATACGGAAGATTCTCGCTGATACCAACAAGCAAATTCTACAAGGCGAAAGTTGTCCCGGCACTCACATACGGGTCCGAAGCAATGCCGACAATCCCAGACAGTTTTGGCAAAAGATAGAGGGCCACTTTTGGAAGACAGTATTAAATCTACCAAAATCCATGACAATGGCCGCAATAAGGAGGGAACTGGGTTTGGTCTCGCTTAAAGCAACAGTAGAACATAACAACATTGCTTTGTATAGAAAAACGATCATACCTCAACGCCTACCGCTCTACCAACTTATCAACACAGAAAATGCGAAAGGAAACTGCAAAATGCTTGCAAAATGGGCAGCAAAGATAAAGACACAACTTGACCAAATAGCATGCACAGAAGGAGACCTAATCGCCAACCCAAACAAAATCAAAAGGAAACTGGCTGACTCAGACTGGATCACAACTTTGTAAAAAGCTTCTGACAACAAACTCCTCGCCCAGCTGCCATCCTACACACTAAAACGGGATGAAACTGCCCGATTTCTAAGAAGATTCCCGAGCAGACCCCACCGCCAACTTTTTTTAAGAGCACTTTTGAACTTACTACACACCAACAAGATACTTCAAATCAGAGGCCAATCAGAATCTAAAATGTGTAGACTGTGTAAAACACCAGACCAAACTGAAAACGTGCGACATCTGCTAACTGGCTGCCAGTCAATGGCTAAAATACGAGCAGTATATTTGAGGCAAGTACTGGCACCTTTTATGGATCCCAAAGAAGAGCAGTGGTGGCTGAGTTTTATTGGCGGAGCTAGAACATCTTGCACCATCGCTACAGCCAAGATACTTCAAGCTGCTCTGGCTGAATGCAACAAACAGTCAAGCGAAGGTGGATTGGCCTCTGTAGACTCATCTCATCTCATCTTAAACAAAAGCAAGAACCTTGTAAAATCTATTTATTTATATATACACAAGTAAAATAAATAAATAAATAAATGAATGAATAAATAAATAATTTTAAAAAAAATCTGAATTTATGCTAGCCATTTGAAAACTTGGTAGAATTTCTTACTGCGTAAGGAACAGAAGTTAGGAAGAATGACCAATTGCACAAAAACTATTAATGCTGAAAATATAATATTGTGTACCCATGTTATAGGGGTGAGTGCGCATATAAGTACCGAATTAGGAAATGTTAGGCCAAACCTTTCATGGTTAAAATTGCCAAAATTCAACAGAAAGGCAGGACCAGGTCCCACCGACTTGGGAGTTGGATTAGAATGTGACCCACAAAATATGCAATTTATGTATCCGATTTTCTTAGAGGGCACAATTATATATATATGTATTTGTGGGAAAGTTAGATTTAGGTCCCAATAGCTATGGGAGGTTTCCAGATCATATCATAAAACATGACAGACCTTTAACCAGCAAAGAACAAGACAGAAACTGTGCTCTTGCCCAGTCATAGCATTGTTGGTGTGGGGAGTAAGTCTGCCCCTACCATAAAATGAGTGATGTCATTTGGCAGGATGAATCAGGGAACCTCACAACACATCGATACACAATGATTCCTGACTGCATCCTGATTTCCACGTGGCGCCCTGTTCCTGAATTCTCCATCTTGTTCCTGATTCCAGATTTCTTTTCAAAGCCAAAGCCTCAGCATTGCTGAACTTCTTTTCAGCTAGGCCCAAATCCTGAAACCATCCCAAAATCTAAAGGATGCAATTTGATCCAGTTTGGCTTGCTGCCATAAATGCTTGCCTGCTGAAACTCGTTATCTCACTGATCTCCGGTCTCCAGTTTCCAGTGCAGTCCAGCGCAGTCCAGTCTGGTCTGAGGTGCCAGTCCAGTTGACCAGAACCGCCCAGCTGACCTAATTCTACCAGAAGAGCCCTGCTGTCTTTTGAACTGATCCGTGATAACTAGAGCCCTTGACGGTCCTAAATCTGTAGGATTGTAAGGAACCATAGTAAACCATAGCAAACCATAGCATATATTGCCTTGCCTAGTCCTAGCCCCATCTCTCACCCATCCCACCTTTAATTTAAGAACCTATCATATTGTCAGCACCATTCTTGCAACTTTGTCTGTAGTTCCTAGTGTTAGCACCGATTTTCTTCATTTTTGTTTTACTAGACCATAAGCTATTAGTGATTTTGATTAAATAAAATAATTCCCATAAAGAAAAAGGGGTATCCACCACGTGAAGGGTTACAAGCGGCCATGTTACTGTGGAGATTCACAGGTGGCCTTCTATTTTTCCAAAAACGCCTCTCATTCAACATTGCATAACTTCCTCAATGTAATAGCTAGATTCCTTGTTTCAACTCTGACTTAAACATAAGACCTGTAGCTACATCCCAACACAAAATAGTGTATTTCACCCGTTTTTCTTTAAAACCGTTTAGTGAATTTTAGGCAGGAATTCGCATTTCTGCAAAAGTTTTACACGTGTGATTTTAATTTCAAGTAATTCCAACTTCCATAAAGATTCAAAGTGTTTACTGCTGCTCATATTAAAGCTTATGATTGTAAGCATCTTTTCAGCATTACTCCCATAGAGATTTATATCAATTTCAGGACTTTTTGCACACTTTTCATTGTTTTGCTCAGCCGTTTTTCCAATGTCATTTTAAAAGTGTAAAATTTCCAAAACGTTTTTCTCTCTTGTTTGGGGAGGGAAGATTGCATTGAAACCCTGTACACTGTTCTTTATTCCTGAATACCTGCTGCTTACTTACACTTGTGTACAATTGCTTATTTGTGAGTTGAGAAATTTGCAGGGGGAAATCTTAACTTAAGCGCTATCTTTCAACAAGACAAAAAAGTTATTTTCTCTGTGTTTTATATTCTGTGTTGCTATAAGTGAATTCAACTGTCTTAGCTACTTTCTTATTTGTATTGTCACCACATTGGTGATTGCGGCCCCATATATTAAATCATGTAAGAGGATTCAATTCAACACTACAGCTAAGTCAACGCCTAGTCTAGAATACTGAATGAAAACCCTTATTGATATATCTTTATGTCCAGTTCATGCGTTCTGGATGACTACCCCTATATAACACCCCTCTCTTTGAATCCCCCTGACCCCACTGAGCCACGAAGTAGTTCTGTTTTGCAAGTTTAAAAGGTTTATTTGATAATTTAAACAATAGATATATATATCACACTTTATAATAAATTAATAATTGAATATGACACTTAATCTGAGCAGTAATCAATAATGGATAGTCTGGCACTGGCACACCTGTGAATAGGAACAGAAGAATAAGGTGGTAGAGAATGCTTTATATAAGTTCAGATGGATGCAATGTTGAATGAAAGGCAGTACAGAAAATACTCAATATGATTTCACCAAAACAATGTAATCACTTTTCTCTGGCAATCCACTCCCCCCCCTTTATGCAATGCAAGGAAATGGAAGGAAAGCACACAGTTCTCAGAAATGCAATCAAATGTAATTCATTTCACCCCAGCAAGCTTAGACCACAGAAGTTGGAAACACAGGCCCAAAATGCTTTAAAATGTGATAGCAATATATTGGAAAATGTGCTAAAATGATTTTAATTCCCTCTGGAGGTCCAGGTTGAGGATTAGTTGGTTTAAATAAGTTCAGGCTTACTTTAGCAATGTTCTAGGAATGATTGGCAGGTTAAACGAATTTTTGGCAAATGAAAGCAAGGAAGCTGCTGTTTTCACACGTGGAGAAATTTGCAAATCGCGGCAAATTCGCGAGTGCGTTTTTCGCGATTGTGGCAAAAGTATAGGGAGTAGGAATGCGGTTCTAGGTTCGTTGAAAAGCCAGGATTCCCAGCTTTCAGAGGAAAGTTACTGCAAGTCTCTAAGACAAACGGTCACGGAGATATGAGCGATATGGTAAAGGTCGTTTTTCTGATTTGAAATTTTAAAAGTTCAAAGTGACAATTTACAGCTAGCAACTAGAAATGACAGGTGACAGCTTTGCAAATGACAGGTGACAGTTAGGAGACAGTTCTGGTTAGATTAAAATAGATTGAATTATATTATTTTAACTAAGAGATTGGTTCTGCACAGTTCTGCTAGGTACTCACAATATATTTAGAAATAGAATGGGCCTCGCCACGGATCTGGTCAGGTTTTCTTCACTCGCCACGGACGGTCTCTGCGCACAGCGGTCTGGGTCAGCTCTCTGGTTCTGCAAACAGCGGTCTGGGTCAGCTCTGCTCTGCCTCTGGTTCTGATCAGGTCTGTGGGTCCGGATACAGCGGTCTCCGGTTCAGCTGGTCTCTCTCTGGATACAACACTGCTCTCTGGCAAATGGCAAGAGTTCTTGCAAAGAATTCAAACAGCTCGCCTGGCTGTGAAAATGGCAATGATTTGAGGCCTGCTAAAGAGGGATTTAGCTTGTAGTTGACCTCTCTGCTACAAATTCTGAAGTAAAGTCTTGGTCTCTGAAGGTGGCTAGATTGAAGTCTCTATGTTGGCTCTCTGGAGGTTGATGGAGGTGAAGTATGGATTTTCCCAGCAGAGCGTCCCGCAGCAGATGGAATAGAATGTCCCTATCTGTCCTGACTGTCTGCTTTTATGTGTTTTTAAAGTGGGTAGAGAGGCTAGCTTTCTAGGCCCAACCCCTTCAGAGTTCTGATAGGTTGGAGAATTCTTTGCGTTCTCACTGGAGAGCAGGATTGTGTGTCAGAATAATGTCATTTAATGGCTTTCAGAAAGGACACTCCCCTGTCAAATTGCACACAATCTATATTTGATCAAAAAGACATATTTGCACAGGTACACATTTGTTTAAAATTACATGCACCCATCACATATCACAGGAGGTATACCCTGTCCAAATCTGCTCTTCCTGAGAGCTTGCATTGAGAAATGGCAACATTTTGCACTTTTTAACTGGTTTTGCAATATCGGACATTAACCCAAATTTACACACATGTGCGCAAGGAGTATGGACATTAATTGATGAAGTGTCAGATTTTTAACATGTATACATTTTAAGTAATACCCTCTTAACTGCTAGCTTGCCCCCAGATCATACCACCGGTTGTAAAAACCTCTTAAAATGTGGGCAGAAATATCACAAGAATTATGGTATCATTTATAAAATTTTCACAAGTCCGCTCTATGAATGATCCATCTTTTTAGAGTTATGTTCTGGCCCCAAAGGGGTGTGGTTTCCCCCCAGCACAAGGTTGAATTTCTGGTTTTTCCAGTTCTGTCAAGCTCAGAGACCCTGCCCCTCCCAGCTTCTGCCAAGAGGAAGCTGTTTTACGGTCCCCCCAATAAAGCATCTGCCTGGGTCCTGGAAGGCCCATTGTTCAAGAGGAAGCCATTTATGGCCTCCCCCCAATAAACCCTCTGCCTGGGTCCTATGTTTAGTCTCTAGCAGTCCCTTGGTAATTCAATCAGAGAAGTGTCATATCCCTTTTGGTGGGAACAGCAAAAGGCAGCTAGGCCTGGGAACACAGCTGTTGTGCAAGTCTCAACTCCTGTCGGGGGTAGCTGGTGGGCAGAATTCAGTTCCTTAAGCCAAGCCCCAGCTAATGTCACTTTTAGTTAACTAGTTTTCTGCATTCAAATAAAACTAACAATTTTTACATATGCAGCTAGAATGCTGATTCTAAGTTTAAAACTATGACATTTAAACAATTGCAACCTATGTGACACTCAAAGTAGGTCACTCATTTCTTTTAAACATTTAGATTTTTAGTTTCTTTCAGTCCAAATTTACTTAAACTGCTGAAATCCACAGCTCAGCCAGTCTTGTTATAAACCTTCAAGTCACTTCAGAATATAACTTTACATTGTATCCACCTCTCAGTAAGTCTTTCTTTGGCCTGCTTTGGGTTCATTTATTCAGTTTTACACAAAAAAAAAAATCTGGTGTTGTTTTAAAACGCCGGCTTTCTGATAGTGTTGAGTACTGGTAATGCACCCATTTTTGGGATTTAAGAAAATGAATTCCCCACAATTCTAGGTTGCTTTTGGCAATCAGCATTGCCATTCCCAATGGTTTCAGGCTACTGTGTGGGTAGTCCAATGGTGGTTTTAGGCAGTGCCCTTCTGTGCCCATAACATCGGCAAAATGGGTGGCAGCCTATTCTTCATGCATTTCCCTGGGCATTTTCTGGGAAGCTCTGGCCATCATGATGTTTTCAATGCCAGTACTGCACAGTTTTTGAGGTAGGGCTCGGATGCATGGGTAAAAACATCCCACAATCATATGTTGATTTGAATTTTAAATAAATAAATAAATACTACCTTTACCAACCAGCCTGATTCCTGGTCCAGTGTTACCTGGGGGTATTTTGAGAAGGGGTGTGAAGCGGTGTGATATGAGTGATATATCACTTAGAATATTGAACCTATAGACACAATAAAATAAGTATTTAATTTGCGCACTGCATGCTAGGCTGAGAGCAGGTCGTATCGACTGATTGAAATCCTTAACAACTGGTCCCTCGTCTACCGACCCTAAGGATAGGCCTTCCGAAACTTCTCTTTGCAATACGCATGTCTTACCTGGAAACAGCAAATACACCCTTCTTTGAGTATGCACGATTTTCCTGGCCCATGCGTACATCCTAATTCAACCTGTGATCACAACATACAACCCTTCTGCGCCTTCTCTGTTACCTGATACAAACCCTTTGTCTGCCAAAACACTCACCAAATAGACAGAAAATATCGATCCCATTAATACACCTCATCAAAACCTCTCCTTATCACCTTGAACCACTTGCAAAGAAGCAGAGTCTCTTCAGTTCCCGCCATGTAAGCACCCGCAGGGCCCATTGATGGTTTAGTCTGGCCCGAAGGGTATGCCTCTTCCACCTCCCTTGGGAGAAGTGAGACGGCCAGACACAGGGGGAAAGAAGGGTGGCCTGCTATGCTAGCTGTTCCTCTAGCGCCCTCTGCATAGGCTCAGGCATCCTCTGACCCACTGCCTAAACTATGATGGTGTTAAGGATGAAAGAATATTAGCAGAGCTACAAGCATGCCAAGAGTTCTGCTGGTGTTCATTATGCAAGTTCAATGGCAGACCTCTGCTGGGGATCGTAGTAGAGACGTATTGGGAGGGCTAGTGCCAGAAAACAGAAGTTCTAGGTGATGACATGATGCAGAGCGATCAGAGTTGCTCCATGTCACTCCATTTGGGCTCCAAAAACATAACATCTGTTTGCACTGTGAGCTGCAGGGGGCCAAAATGAAACTTCACTTGGGATGGCAGAAACCCTTGCCTTAGCCCCACCTATCTTCATTCATTTCTGTAAACATACAGGCCTGGTGCTCTTAATGTCAAAAATGTGGTGGAGGCAGAGTATACCACCACTGTTGTAGTCCGCAATGTGTATGCTATTCCAAGTTGTACCGATCAAAAATCCATTTGTTGTTGTGTCATTTGCTCACACATACAAGAAGTTATTACTTATGGGAACAATAGTAATTTTATTTATTTACTTATTTATTGCTTTTATGATACACCCAAACCCTTAGGTATCACGGCGTAGTTACAGACAGTTTAAGATATAATTAACAGATTAAGATACATAGACAAAGTTTAAGGTATAATTAAAAGATTAAGATACATATACAAGCAAACCATACAATCTTATGGTGTAACAGAGGTTCCATGCGTTCTAGACATAGTACGGAGTGCAGAGTGATCATTGTTCAAAAGAACTACCTCGCAGTTACTGGCTTAATGGACTATTGCAGGCATTGAGTTCGAATATTTGAATAACCAGGTTTTAAGTAACTTCTTGAAGCATTGGGATGAGGGCTCAGCTCTGACATGCTGAGGGAGGGTGTTCCAGAGATTAGGGGCCATTACTGAGAAGCTGCAACCTCCAGCTCTAGAGTATTTGAAGCGTGGGATGGCAAGGTGTGCCTTATTGTTGGATCTTAGGGTTCTAGTGGTTTTGTTCAAGGTAAGAGAGTTGTTGATGTATAAAGGGGCCTTTTTTTGCAAGACATTTGTGCGTGATGCAAAGCGTTTTAAAGATAATTCTTGTTAGATCAGGAGCCAGTGGGCTTCCCTTCTGCTGATGGAGATGTGGTCAGATTGTTTTAAGACAATGGCTTCTCTTAATGCTTTGTTTTGTAGCAGTTGTAGTTTAGCTACATTGGTCTTGGAGGTACCTAGTAGTAGTACAATACAATAATCTAGCTTTGATAGTATTAGGGCTCTGGCCAGTGTTGTGCAGTTTTGTGGTGTCAGAAATTGTCAGCTTAGTGCAATGAGTTTGGACGTGTATGAGGTGGTTGAGGAGAGGGCGTTGACATGTTTAGACATTGTTAGGTTGGGATCTAAGTAAACACCTAACATTTTGATGTGTTTGGAGACTGGAATTTGGGTGCCGTCGCTGGTGATTGAGGCATACTCTGAGGGGAGAGCAGTCATTTTGGCAGAGGAGCCCACTTTGAGGACCTCCATCTTTTCGTCATTTAGGCATAAACTGTTTATTGCCATCCAGTTTTGAATAATCGCATATATTTGATTAATCATGATGGTGTCCTGATCGTAATTCCCAGTTTGGTGTATTAGGATCTGGGTGTCATTGGAAAAGTTAGTATAGATAACACCCATGGCATCCAAGGCAGTGAATAGAAGCTTGGTATAGGCATTGTAAACGGTGGGCGATAGACACGACCCTTGAGGGACTCCTAATGGCACACATATGGGGTCAACTGCTTCCCTGCCAATGGAGACTCGGGATGTGCGGTCTGCCAGAAAGGATTTTACCCAGAGAGTGGCATCTTGCAGGAATTTGAAGTCGTTAGCAAGTGTGCACATAATTTGTCGTGGTCAACTAAGTCGAACGCGGTGGATAGGTCTAGTAGTAATAGTAGACATAGTTTACCAGTGTCTCTTATGGCGTCCATCTATATTTTAAGATCGAGGGTCTGATTCATTGCTGTGATTAGGCCGAAAACCTGATCGTCTTGCTCCTAAAAGATTGTTTTTCTTCAAATTGGGATTGTATTCGTGTATAGGCTATTTTGTCAATGACAGAATGCTGTCTTTGAAGACCATGTCATGGTTGTTGAACGAGAAGGGGTGATACCTTAAAGCAGCAATACCAAATGGGTTCCAAGAACAATTGGACAGGAGAGGTAGAAACAGAAAACTGTTTGGGCAGTTAAGCACACACTCAACAGCCAGAAACATGTATGCTTTTTACAACTAGTCTGGATGCCTCTACAAATGAATTATCGCTGTGCGGCTTTGGACAATGTGCAACATCAGAAAGACTGCAGTCATTGCTACAGAGTAGCAATTCATGTTTGGGGTTTACTGCAAGATAAAAGGTTAGTCGGCTTGTGATATGGTGTGAGCATGTCCCAAATGAGCAACTTCGACCTATGCTACAGAAAAAAGCAGCTTACTGCTGGGTACTGGGACACATCGGCCTACCATTGGGACTCAGCAAAGATGTACTTTCACACACCTTGGCTTCTCCTGCCCCAATGGCAGGAGTATTATTATGGCCGAGTGAAAGAAAGAAACGCAGACAGAAAGATACTGCAGCACATCAATGGTGACTGAATGGGAGCTTCCTTCCCTGCCTCTTAGATCAAGCGTCTGGGGACTACTGTTGCTTGAACACAGTTGCATAGGTTGTAGCATGGACATTCTTGTGCAGCACCTATGGCAGTAGACTATTGTTGTTGTCACTGCTGGATAGGGTTGGCACCATTGTTCAGGGGCTTGCAACCCCTTTTCAGGTGAGATGGTTGATCCAGAAATCAAAGCCTGTACATCGGCCTCTGTGTAAGTGATTAACAGAGCATCATAGGTTCCTGACCAGTGCCGAAAAGCGGTTTGGCACTGCTACTTTTTCACGATGACCCAATCACCAAGCTGGAGGTCATGACATGGGCCGTTGGGTGCTTTTGGGAGTGCTGCAGAAACCTGTATATGGAGAGACATGACAGCAGACATGAGTTCCTTGCAGTATATGAGAGTTGTGTCATTTAAATTTAAATCTAGTTTAGTTAGTGCAAGAGAAATGGAGGTGGGTATTCTCATGATTCATCCCATTAGTAGGTCGTGGGTGGTGATGCCATGTTTTCGATGAGAAGGGTTCCCAGTGTGAGGGAGGGCAAGGGGCAGTGTGACAAGACATTAGATTGTAATGTTAGTATGACCGTTTTTACTTTAAAAAACCTCACTTGATTGCAGGTGATAGGCACAGTAAGGTTTCCGTGTAATTTCAGGGCACTGTAAATGTTAGAAACAAATTGTCATAGAAAATGGTTCCCCCTGTCACTATCAGCAATCAATGCGAGCCCAAATCTGGGGATACATTCTTTTAGCCTTTTATTTTCAGCAGTTATATAATCACCATGTTGACACAGGTAGACTGCCACCGTTCCCATGAAGACATCGATGAGTACAAAGATGCACTCAAAGACTGACCACTTGGGCATCTTGGTGAAGTCCAATTGAACATTTACAAAATGGGCCTCAATGTTTTGTGGGCATTCCCTTTTAGTTTATATACAATTACCTTATTATACTAAGCATGTAACGCAGGTGTAACAGTACCAGGGATATAATTTCACCAAAATGCCAGGGATAGCGGGAGTGACATCACACGGCCGTTGACCTCTGATGACACCACAGGTAGTGATGCCATTTGACCCAGCCCCAAAGTGACATCACTGGAAGCGATGGAACACGACCTTTCATCCCTTGACAAAACAGGAAGTGGCATCACATAGCATTGTTTCTAAGTACACTACGAAAAATATGGTTATGATATCACTGTAATGTGATATACATTTCATAAAAGAATGGATCACCATATGTATCTTTAATATCAGTGCGTATTTGCCCATATTACCAAATTAATGTGAATGCAAGCAGACGTCCAAGGCCAAACGATAATGGTGTATTATATAGCACTTATGCTCAAGCACTTCATATAGAACAAATATCCATACAATATCACCCAACCTCTGTTGGTACTCATTTATCAACCTCAGTAGGATGAAAGGCTGAGTTGACCTTGCCGAGAGTCGAACCTGCAGATCACACACACATTGCAGCAGCGAGCGCTCAACCCACTGGGCTATCTCGCCAGCTATAGCTATCAGAAAACCAGCCGCTGCAGAAACAAAGAGTCACATGCTGCTGGCCACAGCTCAGGAGCCTCAATTAAAAAAAAAAAAAAGAGAAAGAAACTAGATGTTTTAAATTTCTTTTTTAGGGGTAGCAAGGGAGACCCCTGGCTAGCAAGGGAGACCTCAGGGGTTGCAGGTGTTACCCCTGGCGACCCCAAAATGACGTCCCTGAACAGTACGGTTTTGCAGTTTAAGAAAAATTGGGAGCAAACCGAAAGCAATTTACCTATGCCACCATCCCTCCTTTCGAGGTGTGAGCAGTATAGCATGCCACCATTGCCAGGTAGGATACAATTGATTGGGGTGAAATGATTCAGCCATCAGCAGCAATTAGAACATTGAAAACAGCTGTCCTTGTTTCAGAATAATTTCTGCACCTGGGTTCAGCATTTTGAGAGAGACATGAGGGGATAATTGAAATCTAGGAAGCATTAACACATGATCATGAGCGTAGGGTACGACAAGGGTCGTTCATCGGAGGACATTGTCTGGCAGACCCTTTCCATTAGTGACATCTTCAGAATTGCATTAGCGCACCTTACATTTGACAACAGAGATTGAAGAAGGAAGAAACAATCCATTCAATGAAGCATCTACATATCGACAATTAGAAATGGGGCTACACAGGGAGGTGAGGTGGTGCCTTTGCTTCCAAATTGTACCGACATTGCACACGTCTCAGAAGGCGCATCTTAGGTCAGGATACACAATTACAGGAACGCCTGTGGACAAAATACATGTATGTGTAAGGGCAACCAGTTCAGATAACCTGCGACAGCCTTCAACAAATGAATAGAGTGGACTGTCATGCCTGCGCCATGGGCGCATACATTGGCAATCAATATGGACAAATTGTTATTCATTTATCTACAGAAAACTCCTGGATCAACCGCTATTCACTATTTGGACTTTATTTCCCATTTGCAAGACTTTGGTGCCTTTTTATTTTTCCCAGAAAACTACACTTACCATAATGCACTTGGCTATAACCATCCATTCCTGGCTATTCCTATTTTTTTTCATCAGAACTACAATCCCCAGAAGCCCTAGGGATTTGCTCTGCTTCCACCAGCTCAGGAACAGAGAGGGAGGTGGCCGATTGTCTGCAGGTGTGCTGAGCCAGGTGCAACCAATTAGCCTGCTTCTGTGCTGGGCTGGGCAGTATAAAGGCTGCTGCCTGCGAGAGCTCAGTCTCTTGCATTGAGAGTCCTTCCGGCACCTTTTTGCTTCGAGCTACAAACTTTGTATGCTGTTTCCTGATTTCACCTGCTCTTTGTTCCAATGCCCTGGTGGGCTCCTGCCTTGCAGTCTGCTACACCCTGCTGCCTTCAGCCCTAGCCTCTTGGGCTCCTTGCCTCAGCCCTGCTCCTCTGGGCGTCCTGCCTTGCAGTCTGCTACACCCTGCTGCCTGCAGCCCTAGCCTTTTGGTGTCCTTGCCTCAGCCCTGCTCCTCTGGGCGTCCTGCCTTGCAGTCTGCTACACCCTGCTGCCTACAGCCCTAGCCTTTTGGGCTCCCTGCCTCCGCCCTGCTCTTCCAGGCTCCTGCCTTGCAGCTGATCACGCTCTGCTGCTTTCCAGCCTCAGCCCTTGTCCTCTGGGCTCCCTGCTCTGCAGCCTGCCTCACTCCGGCTGCCTACAGCCCTTGTCGTCTGGGCTTCCTACTTTGCAGCTTATCACGCTCCGCTGCCTACTACCTACCTTTTTCCGCTGGGTTCTCGGCCTAGCAGCCCTCTACAGTCCTCTGCAACCTTCTACGGTCTGCGGCCCTGCCCCTCAGGGCTAACTCCTTGCTGCCCGGCCCTTCTGGGTTCCTTGCCGTGCAGCTTGCTTTACTCTGCTGCCCTAAGCCCTTTTCCTCTGGGCTCTCTACCTTACAGCCCTGCTCCTGTGGGCTTGCTCATTGCTTTCCTGCTCCTCTGAGCTCTCAACCTTGTTCCTTACTGTCCTCTGCTATCCAATCCTGTTACACGACTTTCCCTTCATTTCCTTCTGCTAGTTTGCTATACCTCCTTTCCTGGATTTGTCTGTAAGTATCTTCTCTTGTACTGTTTGTAGACCCTTTTGTACAGAGCTTGTCTGTTGGTTCCCATCAGTCAACCTCTGCCCCTTCCCTTGTCTCGTTTCTACATTACAGACACCCATAGCTGCTGTTCTAAGCCATGAGCAAACAGCGTGGGCCTCTGTTATAGCAAACTGTGCAGAAGGCTAGAGTATTTCCTAAGGTTCGTGGAATACTCTTTTCCTACATCTGCATTCACCCCAAGAGGGAATTCATTCTGTACCTTTTTCCTTGCTACTCTTGCCTACTCTTCGTTCTCTTTCCTTTCTGCTGTGTGTGTACTTATCTGTCCACTTTATTTTGGCACAACCACCCAAACCCTTTCTGGGTGTCCTGTGCCACTCTTATTAGAGTGCCATCCTTGACAGAATGCAAGAGCCAAAAATGTCTTGTTCCATAGGCAGGAAAGGCACACACAGACCAGGGATGCTTTCCTTTCGGGTTAAGAAACCTTTGCAAAAATCTATACTTTCCCTAAAGACAGCAAACAAGAACCTTAGTCTAAAGAACAGTCTTGCCTTAGTAAACAAAGATTTACAAGCACGGTACTACACTCACTGGCTTGCTGACCCTTCTTCCATGTATAACTATTATGACATTTGTGACTATGATCCGCAGTCCTTATCGGTTGAAGAGCTACAGCAAGATAATGAATTCTTACAGATCTTGTTAGCCCAAACAGTGAAAGACACTCCTGAGCCTGATAATTTTTCTAACACTGTTACAGCCAAGGATATTGCACTCATTGTGGGGGTCTCTAAACCAAAGTATGCTGTTGCTAGAGTGATATGTTCAAGATCTGATTGGCAAGCTCCCCAGTCTACTGGAAACCTTCATTTGACAGGACACGGTATTATGTATCCTGAGGTTAGTTCACCTAGTCCTGGGTACAAAAGACCAATACTGACCATCGGTGGTCTTAATACTTCCCCAGTATCTACCAACCACAATAACCTTAAGGTCAGTCTTCCCATTGCTACAACAGAATTTTCTGCCACACCAGATTCTGAAGCTTAAGATCAGGCTAATGATACATACCTGCTACAAGAAAAACTCCTACGCCTTAAAAGAAAGACCGAAGATCTCTATGATGACTTTGTTTATTTACATAGTAAAAATTCTATGAAGGGACACAATATTCCAGACCTTTTGACACAATGTCCTACACCCGAAATACTGTCTTTAGAGATCAACATGGTAAGGCCTGGAATTGCCACGCAGAAAAGGATACAGATTTATACCAAGCAGATGGAAGACCTAAATTTAGCATATGCATCCCTTCCAAAGTCTGACACAGCTCTTTCACTTTCCAACCACAGTAACTCAGGTTCTGGGACTCTAGACCATGATTCCAATCCTGAACAATACCCGGTACCTGCCTGGAATCCAGCCTTTCCATCAGTCAATACCCCAGACCCACCAAGTAATTTGAGCACACCAGACTTTGAAGATCAGCCTTCAGAACGCCTACCCAATCATGACCCCACATCTGTCTTATTACCTGTTCCTGTATCTGCTAGCCCAATCTCTGCTGCTCCTCCTGCTAATACTTCTAAATCTACTACTGTTGCAGCAGCTCACATCTCTCTTTTCGCAGCAGAAGCACCCCCTTCCTCTCTGCCTGCAAGGACAGAACCTGTTGCTAAGTCAGATAACAACTTTTCTTTTGGGACTACAGCTCCGGTTGTTCTTGCTGACGCCTCTGCAGCACTAAAACTACCGGACTCTACTCTATCAGTCTCAGGTGCGTCCCTGTCCGCTGGTTCTTCTATGGCACCCACTCTCCCAGTTGCTACAGCATCGGAACTATCCACAGCCATTCATGATCTCTCTGCTGTGGTGGCTTCTGAAATTCCTACAAATCATGGAGAACCCGCCACTGTGACTCCTGACGTTTCTGTGGCTAATCTTGACTCTGCCATTGCTGTGTCTGATGCCTTGGGAAACCTTACTAAAGCAACCAACTCTGCTGTACCTCTGGCTCCACCTTTCACCAATTTACTGTCACCTTTCAAAGCAAGCTTTGCCATGGAACCTGTAACAGACATTCACAGTTCCTCTATTCATGAACACTCTGTTGGGTTTTGTGCTCCAAAGACTTTGTCTTTTCTGATTTCTACCGTAAAGGTTCAGCACATTGATACCGTCTCCACCTTTCAAGACTCCCACATTACAACATTAAACAGTTTTTTGTGCTTCATGATATGCCTTTTTGGAATAAGACTCTTTCACGGTGTGACAGACCTTCTTCCTGTTGGTCAGTCTTCAGGGAGCCTGGAGAGGGGCCTGGAGAGGGGCATACTGTCATGCCTGCGCCATGGGCTCATACATTGGCAATCAATATGGACAAATTGTTATTCATTTATCTACAGAAAACTCCTGGATCAACCGCTATTCCCTATTTGGACTTTATTTCCCATTTGCAAGACTTTGGTGCCTTTTTATTTTTCCCAGAAAACTACACTTACCATAATGCACTTGGCTATAACCATCCATTCCTGGCTATTCCTATTTTTTTTCATCAGAACTACAATCCCCAGAAGCCCTAGGGATTTGCTCTGCTTCCACCAGCTCAGGAACAGAGAGGGAGGTGGCCGATTGTCTGCAGGTGTGCTGAGCCAGGTGCAACCAATTAGCCAGCTTCTGTGCTGGGCTGGGCAGTATAAAGGCTGCTGCCTGCGAGAGCTCAGTCTCTTGCATTGAGAGTCCTTCCGGCACCTTTTTGCTTCGAGCTACAAACTTTGTATGCTGTTTCCTGATTTCACCTGCTCTTTGTTCCAATGCCCTGGTGGGCTCCTGCCTTGCAGTCTGCTACACCCTGCTGCCTTCAGCCCTAGCCTCTTGGGCTCCTTGCCTCAGCCCTGCTCCTCTGGGCGTCCTGCCTTGCAGTCTGCTACACCCTGCTGCCTGCAGCCCTAGCCTTTTGGGCTCCTTGCCTCAGCCCTGCTCCTCTGGGCGTCCTGCCTTGCAGTCTGCTACACCCTGCTGCCTACAGCCCTAGCCTTTTGGGCTCCCTGCCTCCGCCCTGCTCTTCCAGGCTCCTGCCTTGCAGCTGATCATGCTCTGCTGCTTTCCAGCCTCAGCCCTTGTCCTCTGGACTCCCTGCTCTGCAGCCTGCCTCACTCCGGCTGCCTACAGCCCTTCTCCTCTGGGCTTCCTACTTTGCAGCTTATCACGCTCCGCTGCCTACTACCTACCTTTTTCCGCTGGGTTCTCGGCCTAGCAGCCCTCTACAGTCCTCTGCAACCTTCTACGGTCTGCGGCCCTGCCCCTCAGGGCTCACTCCTTGCTGCCCGGCCCTTCTGGGTTCCTTGCCGTGCAGCTTGCTTTACTCTGCTGCCCTAAGCCCTTTTCCTCTGGGCTCTCTACCTTACAGCCCTGCTCCTGTGGGCTTGCTCATTGCTTTCCTGCTCCTCTGAGCTCTCAACCTTGTTCCTTACTGTCCTCTGCTATCCAATCCTGTTACACGACTTTCCCTTCATTTCCTTCTGCTAGTTTGCTATACCTCCTTTCCTGGATTTGTCTGTAAGTATCTTCTCTTGTACTGTTTGTAGACCCTTTTGTACAGAGCTTGTCTGTTGGTTCCCATCAGTCAACCTCTGCCCCTTCCCTTGTCTCGTTTCTACATTACAGACACCCATAGCTGCTGTTCTAAGCCATGAGCAAACAGCGTGGGCCTCTGTTATAGCAAACTGTGCAGAAGGCTAGAGTATTTCCTAAGGTTCGTGGAATACTCTTTTCCTACATCTGCATACACCCCAAGAGGGAATTCATTCTGTACCTTTTTCCTTGCTACTCTTGCCTACTCTTCGTTCTCTTTCCTTTCTGCTGTGTGTGTGTACTTATCTGTCCACTTTATTTTGGCACAACCACCCAAACCCTTTCTGGGTGTCCTGTGCCACTCTTAATAGAGTGCCATCCTTGACATGGACACACAGCATAACCTTCCAAAAACTCCTGTGGAATCAAATCAATGCAGGGTGTGGTCAGCAACAGAAGGATAGTTGTAGTGGTCACCATCTGTAGGAAAGGGGGAAGAATGGCAGGATTATAAGCGAGCAACAGAAATGTTCGGTTCAGTCACAAGAACAACTTTTCACACTTAGGCCCTCATTCCTAGTAGGGTGGTAAGGGATACCGGGCACTGGTAAGGGGACTGGTGCCGGTAATCCCTTACCGCCCTACTACGAGGTCCCTTAGCGGGTCCCTTCCTTAACGCCTGGTCTGACCAGGTGTTATGGACGGGACCCATTAAGGGACTCGGGTGCAAATGACGGGCTTGGCATACGCCGGTCTGTTATTTGCGCCCTCCCCATTCCCATTGAGACCTATGGGGGCTCAAATAGGAATGGGGAATGGTTTGGTGAATGGGGACTTACCGGTCCTGCCAAGGTCTGACTAGACCGGTAAGTCCCCATTGCACCAAACCGGACACAGTACCGTTATTGGTGGCAGTCATGGCGCAAATAGCGCCATGACTACCACCAACCTCGGAATGAGGGACTTAGTATTAGATATGTGCTGAGTTTTGCGTGGACCAAAACTAGCATTTCAGCTTTTTTCTATGAATATAGCAGCAGCAGCCACTCCACAAAAATAGGGAGGGAAGTTTGATGCCACTGGGTCAAGTGAGTCACAGAAACGCTCTACAGATCCGCGGGGATCAGCATGCATTTGCATGAGCACGCATGAAGTGAAATAATCATGTTCACTGCAATAGAAGGTCGAGTGATTCTGTTATAATCTGGGAGACCCAGGGCAAGAGCAAAAGCAAGTGCTTGTTCAATGCCAGAAAATGCAGAGTCAACCTCAGGGGGCCATATAAGGGGCCCCAGGGAGATATCCAATGGACGGTGCTAAAGTGGATACACAATTGCTGAATAGGTCAATATTCACTGACGTCAGAAACAAGTCATTCAGAGAAAAGCACACATTTGTTTTTAGTGTGCAGTTTATGCATTTCCAATATAGTCAAAATGCAGGCAGAGCAGTAATGGCATCGACCTTGCAATATTTTATATTCAAGATAATGGACAAATGCTTGTGGAGTTTCAATTTATCTTTGATTGCTTTGTGACCATGCAAAGCAAGTGCAGGGAGCAGAGTAGGATTTTCAGTATTGCAAGCTTCTAGAGAGGGCAATGGAAGCAAAACATTGTCCACATTGTGGGATGTTCTAACCCACTAGTCTATGCCCTGCAACATCTTTGTGTGCTATTTCATCAAAACAACAGAATGGCCGCCAAAAAGCCTTATGTGCACTAGAAATCTGAGAAGTGTGCAGGGAAACCTGAAAAATAGGCCGCCAATCCATTTTGCCTATGTCAGTGGCAACGCAGGAGACCACTGCCAAAACCTATCATTGGGCTGCCCACAGCGTAAAGTGAAACTATGTGAAAAAGCAGTGCTGCATTGCAAAGGAAAACCAGAACTGCTTTAAAAATCCATTTCTCCTTGGCTGTGGAAAGTGCAAAAATCATGGTTCCCAAACATCACAAAAGATCCAACATCCTTGTTGGGTGTTAAACATCACTTTATTTAAAGAATCTACTTAAGCACAATGTCAGCAAAGCACATTCATCATAATAAAAAATATGTCAGAAATGGGCGCAGTACCGGCGCTCGCCTGTGTCAGAAGCTGGCATTTACTTATACCTACTCATGTTCTTTTGGAAGAATTATTCTTTATTTATTCTTTAGTCTTATTCTTTCAATTTAAACTTGCACATTAAAATCAAAGTGTGGAAAAGAAGAGACTTCCCATCAAAAGCAATATAGGTTACAATTCAATCTCTATGTTTAAAAAGGCTGGAATTAAGAGATTTGTGGCTATATTTGTTAAAAATGTTAGTTGTATTTTGGAAAAAGACTATTTTAAACATTGTTTGAAAAGTGAGTTAAAGCCAGCCACACTGGACTGAAAAGACATTCCACAACTTCTCCAAAACAAAGGAATCTTCCCCCCTGCTCTCTGCTGAGGAACTGCAGGGAGGTGTTAATGGAGGTGGGAGGAGGACTTGGGCCTGTTGCTCTGACAGTAGACAAAAGACTCCCTTGAATGAAAGGAAATACAAATGTGGGCGTCAACAGAAACCAGCAGGAAGAGGCTCCGGTTGCTCTGACCCAGCCAAAACCTTGGGGGCGGGACTAGACTGAAATATGTATCTGGAGCAGTACAAAATATATTTTTGAGAAAAAGACTCATAGAAAACTGTGACAAACTGGTAAAAATCTGAAATGTATAGGTTGTTAAAATGAAAATGTTGCTCACAAGTAGAAACTACTCTGGAATGTGTGCGATGTTCAGAGACTGAACCACGAAAATGTTGATATTGTAGCAATTGTGATAATGCTATGAATATGAACATTTACAGGATGGTGCTCAGGTGTTATGCACATGTATGTGGAAAAATGTGTACAGATCTGACACTGGGTAACCAACCAAAAGCACGAAAAACTGTAATTTGTGAACCGAAACTCTAAAGAAGGTGGGACTTGGACAGGCACGTGCCTTATTTAATTTGGGATGTAAATATGTATTATTAGCAAGTTGGTGATATTGTAAATATGCTTTATATGAAAAATAGATTTTCTGTGTAAAAACAAAGGAGAGGTTTTTTCCCTGGACCATAAACACAGCATCATCATGACACATCATGACGCTCTGTTTCCTTCTCAAATCAGGAGAGAGGGAAAACTTTGACCAATCAGTTTCCTAGAGGGTGGGCATAGTATAATCCACCCCCTTGGGAAATATCCACCCCCTTGGGAAATATATAAATAGGGACTGTTGAGGACCTAAACACACACATATTCACCCATCAACTGATCTACTGGCGAAGCACTCTGCAGGAAGAACCCAGATCAAGACTCCAGAACTCTGAAAGCAGAAGGCCAAATCCAAAGCTGAACCTTTCTCAGGTGGCCTTTAAAATCTTGCAACTTGATTTTAACCACAAAATTCCAAGGGGCACAACCAATTCAACAGCCGGGCTGTGCTGTTTTTCTGCTTCTTGCCAAGAACTCTTGCTAGAACCCAGAGAACCAACCCGTCAGATCCAGTCCAAGAAGCTGTGCCGCGACCAGAGTGCCTTGCTGAGTGCAGAACCAAGTGCCTGAATCCTGTCCGGTGGTTAGCAGATTCCAGTCCAAACCTTTGACCAGATCCTGACGGGCCTATTCCAAAACCACAGTTGTGGGTATTTAGCATAGAATTGTCCATAGCCAATCTCTTATCCTTAAGTAATCTAATCCAAAACCCATTCTGTTATATCCAGAACTGCATTACAGAATCTTTTTTGTATATCCCGAATCTTTCCCTCATCTATATAGTCCTGTGATAATTGTAATGATAATCATTTTTGCGCTAATATATAGTTGCTGAAGAAAGGCAAGTGTCGCAGCGGGCAAAGATCAGACGGAGGTGCCTCTGGACTTGTGGCTGTACCGTTGGTATCTCAAACCTTCATAGCCCCTTAGTGTAAAGCCAATCCTTGTTTGTAATCTTCAAAAGCGCATCTTTCATTTGAAATCTTAACTCTTTTTGAGAAAAATTGACCTTTACTAAAACCTTCATAACTTCTGAACCGTACATGCTAGGAATGAAATGTAAGTGTCAAATTAAAGCTATCCCCGGCTTTCGAACGAATCCAGAACCGCATTCCAACTCATTATAGTCTTGCCACGATTCTGCATTTGGCTCAATTTCATTCCATGTAAAACAGCTATTTCTTTGCATTCAACCTCTGAATTCCGTTTCCTATCTGCTAGTTATCCAACCATCATTGCTAGTATCTACCTGGAACTATCCAAAGCAGTGTCCACTAGTTATGAATCAATTTAGAGAATTAAATCAATTTTTAGCATTTTTCCCATTCATTTAAAGCCACCTTCAAAAGCATTTGACCTGTTTAAAAATCATTCCTGTTTCTCTCTAAGCTTGCTGGGGAATTGGGATTGAAACTGCATTTGTAGAGAGTTTATTCCTGAAACCTGTTTTCTCTCCTTCCATCTCTATATTGCTGGGAGGATTGAGTAGTATCAGGGGGAAAAAGTGATTACACTGCATTTGAGTGAACACATAACAGCATTATTTCTGTGCTGCATTAATTTGTTATCATTGCATTTCAGTGCACCCACGCAAAGTTTTATTCTATGCTACATTATTCTTCTCATCCATACTCCTATTGATTAAAGAGATTGTTGTTGATTGTATCACCCATTGCTGATTATTGTATAAAAATTAATAGTGTGATATCTAGATATTGTTCAAATTCATAAAACTGTGATATATATCTTGTTCAAATCCATCAAGTAAGTATTTTAACTTTGCAAAACAACCTACTTCTTGGTTCAGTGAGACCCGGGGGGATTCAAAGAGAGGGGCATGATATAAGGGTACATCGTCCAGAAATAAAAGAACTTTAGACATAAAAATATATAATTAAGGGTTCCAGCTGGGCATCACACGCTAGGCATTGACTTAGGTGGAGTGCTGGGTTGAAACCACTTACAACATATTGTGTAAGCATGGAACTTTGGATAAAGGTAATAGTGTCTAGATGCTTCGTAAGGATTAAGGATAAAAGGGGGGGCTTCCCATGTCTCCCAGAGAGTGCCCTGTCCAAGTCATTCGTTGAGCACAATAGGAAATGACATAGAGGAACTGTTAGTCGCGCATAGCAGAAAGGGTGGTTATGGGTAAAGGATGAGGAAGAATGTGAGCAGGAGAACGAGATGGGAGAGGATCAGAAGGATAGAATCAAGGGGATAGAAAATGATGCAAAGGTTGGCTATGATGTCTTCAGGGGATCATTGTGTCAGTGAAATGTGTTTAGGGTACCAGGGCATATGAAGTGTTGTGGCATTTGCCTTCTCTTTGAGTTTGTTGTTGCTGCCTTTATAATTATTATTGTTCTTTTATAATGCTCTTAATACATGTGACCTGTTTCTAAGCACAAGACTGAAATTCGAACCTCTGCTGCTATGTTGTCTTGCTTCCAAGACAAACACGTTGCCCCTGAACTAGCCTCCAGGCCCTTTAAGGGAAAAGGTATTGTATTCTCTGTTCTGCATCTCCATGTCTTGATATCATTTTACATACTGCTCTCAAAACTCATAATACATTTGTAGCTTTCTTTCTTAACAGTAAACCTGAAATATACCATTTTTTAAAATTCGAATTAACCTCTGAGAGGGAATTGAAGTTCTGGTTTGTGACACCTGTGTGTAATAGTGCCATTTATGCAGTAATGGGAATGACTCAAGACCATCGTTTTTCTGGGTGACGATTTGTGTTTGGAATTCCATGACCACATTGTTCACATACAGAAAGGGAGACACAGATACTCGGAAAGGACAAATCAAGGGAACTGAGAGAGGGAGGAAAAACTGTCTGTGATCTTCACTGGATAGGGAAACATATATGGGAAGAGAATACCATATTTAGCAGTGATAGGTCCCCACTATAACGGAGGAGGTAAAACCTATCTGGTAGTAGAATACCACTAGTAATGGCAGGACACTACTGTTGAGAGAGGAAGGCATGAGTCATAACAGTCGGATTTGGAAGGGTGAGAAAGTGGGGTGAGAGTCGGAAGAGAAAGGCATCTGATGAATGAGGTCACCCACCTTAACGCACAGAGAGGAAAACAAATGAGGAGGAAACATACCATTTAATTTAGAGGAGGGACTTGATGGAACACATCGTGTTGTGCTGTAGGCAATTAAACAAGGAAGTGAGAAAGGGCACTCGTAATATTGTGGTGAGGATGATTACATTGGAAAGGGTTAATGTTACTTACACTGACCTGATATTAAAACATTGATCCCAGCGAACACAGAGGAAAGTGCGTATCCTGCACACAGTCTACCACCAATTCCACTTTAGACATTTTACGATGTGTCGTATCTCTCAGAGTGTGCACTGGCGATTCACAAGGTAATCATGCATGGTCCTTCGTGCCCTACTCTGGTCATGTGCGGAGTAGTGCAACGGAGCAGACATTGTGGTAGAAAAGAATCACAGAATTATTTTCAGTTTCAGGTCGGCAATAACATATTTTTACTGGCATGTCAAAGTCATACAGAGAACAGAAATTACAGGGGTCTAGTTGTCGGCGGGGGGAGCTCCTGCCAGCTATCACAGTTGTGCTCGCTTATACGGGCATTTTGTGCAATTAAAATGAGCATTTTTGCATGCAGGGACCAAAACCAGACAAAAGTTTCAAACTAGAGGAACACACAAACTAAACAATCCTTTCCAAAACAGCTTTGCTTGTGGTTCATGTTATTCGGAAACAGAGCATTGTATCGGCAGTTTATTTTGCGAAAGCAGAGCATGCTGCACAGAATAACTTGAGCAAGGAAGGCATGAAATGTGGGTCTTCAAAGCAAGAAGCATCCACAAATCATCCCTTATTTGAGTAGTGCTTCTAGGTGCTAGGTGGGGTACTGGGTCATAGTCCTGTCTCAGGATCCTGAACCTATACTTTCCTCCTCGCTGAGCTTCTCACACTTTTGCTTATGGGTCTTTCCAAGGGCTTTGCGGATAGGATGTGCACAAAGGGTACCCTGTTAAGATTTGGGTACTGCTGAGCTGATGTAAAGGGACAGGCAAGAGCATATAGCCGGAAACCGAGAAGGAAGGAGGAACAGACAAGGCAAATAAGAACATTGGAACAGGAAAAATGGTAGATTGAGACGCTGAACAAGAATGGATGAGATTTGTGTACTAGATGAACAGTCTACGATCCCACTAGGGATACACAAATGTTGGACTTGAGACTACCCACAGAAATAAGAGAAGCTCAATGCTTCTGGGCAAGTTTCGCTAACCGATACTTACCCTGCAAACACATTGAAGAGGAGCAACAAGAGTATCTGGACGCTAAGGGGCAAACATGTAGTGTACGTACAAAAGACACGACTATATGGATCGAATCTATGTGATCACAGTGCCACCCATAACTGTGCCGACGAAAATTTCCATGCCCATTTCAGCACAGCGCAGTGATCAAATGGATCACTTTACCCACATCCCCCAGCCGGAATTCCCCTACTCGAGCCTCCCACCCCACCCCACTTACCGTTACGGCAGCACACTTCGGTGTGCACTGCCGACTCCCTGCTATCCCTGTGGTGTTGGTTCCTCCCACTTATGCATGAGGTCGGAGCTGACGGCGCAGGGTGTTTTTTTTTTTAACTTATTTGTCCCCCTGCTTACCACAATGGTGAGCAGGTACACCCCTGCAACCACGACTCCTGTTACTACCCCCAAAGAGAGCGGGGGACACCCCATTAACCCCCGCTCTGTTTGGGCGCAGTAATGTGAGTCAGTAAATGGAAATGCACCAAAGTCACCGTTACGAGTGCATTTCCTATGGATCCAGCCGGATCATATTTTGAATGTCTTCTCTAGGAACAGCAGTCAACACACTTCTATATTAGATACACTGTGGGCTACATGTAAGACAAGACAAAGGAAGGGGCAGAGATTGCCTCCAAATGTATAGGAGCCAATCTCTGTACAAAGCAATATACCAAGGCATACTATAGAGACTTTACCCAACACTAAGAGCCACAGAGGGAAATGAGGCAGTCAACAGAAGGAATAAATGATTTAGGCAAACAAGAATTCAGAAAAGGAAGGCAGGAATGAGGAAAACTGTAGAAAGGCACTAAAACTAGGTAACAGCAGTAAAAGATAAGTAGAAGGTAACTGTAACATGGGCTAAAGCAAGTTAAATGCCAAACTTGCTGTATGGGCGGACTGGAAAAACATGAGCTGTAGAAAGCAATTAGAATCAATCGACTGATTTTAAAAGGTAAAGCTTGAGACTACATTGTCCTGTGAATGCAGGAAAAGAACAGAAAATATAGCAGGGGTGCAGAATGCACGGTCTTCAGAACAGAAAACAGAAGTAGAAGGATGGAGGACAAAAGCACAAGTAGCAGCGACTGGACACTTCAGAGACATAGCACAAGGGACATAGGCAGAGAAACTGGAGGGAGAAGGGCAGCACCCCCAAGGCAGGGCTGAAGGTGAAGCAAGACAGCATAGGAGCAGACGACGATCACTGTCAAGGCACCAGCCAGCATGAATCAGCAAACTAGAGAACAATTCAAAATGGGCTCCAGCTGCAAGAGGTTTGCAAAACAATGCACAAATGGGGAACTTCAGATCATGGCAGCAAATGAGCGAGGTAGCAGGGAAGAAACCCAGGGTGAAGTCCTCTGAGTGGGCTGCACACAAGCACTCACAGGTATTGCTCATTCTGGACTTTGGGAGAGGGGCAATCGCAGACAAATCTCAGGAGTTTCTGTATAGAAATGAAAGCACAATAACAGCAACAGCATCTAAAGTAGTACAGTCCTTTGAAAGGAGCTTTCCTTTTTCTGAAGGAACCGTGTGTGCATGTAAATCAAAGTGAGAGAGCAGTTCTGGATTAGGTTGCTGCGCTTTCTACCTATATTGCTGGCATGACTCTGACAGGGGTTTGTGGGGCCTGGGGCAAAGCATTTGGTGAGGCCCCATTACTATTTTTTGTCTTGGACCAGCGGCGCAACCAGTCATAGATGCAAGGAGTCACTGTTTCATGTTATGTATAGAAGAAGCCAAATTTGGTTTGTTATAGCTGCAAATAAAAAAAACCAAGACGTGTATCTCTGTGTCAGAGAGAGTGATTTAGTCCTACATTATAAATATAGATAAACATATATATATATATATATATATATATATATTCAATGAAAACACTTTATTAAAGGAACGTTATGAACTGAAAAACTCCTGAAATTCACCAGTTATGGTGATCTAAGCAACCATAACTCGTGCCACCACTGTGCGCTGCTCAGACTAACACCCAGGACATGAAAGATGACATCACAAATTTTGGATTTGTCTTATTGATGTTCATGCACCATCCACGTCTTTTAATGATCCGTGGTGCAGAAAGGGAACTGTGGAAAGATTTACACTAAATTTCCAAAAGCTCACTTTTGGTCCAGAGATCGGCGTGATGTCTATGGATATCGGACAAGCCCGCTGATTGGATGGTGAAAAGCGTGCGGTGCGTCATATTTTTTGGAAGTGCCTGCCATGTTGGATTTGTCAAACAGCAACAAAGTTATAAGCCATGTAAAAATGTTGAGACAACCCCTCTAATTTCGCCCCCTCTTGACAACATCCCACCAAACTTTCCAAGAACATTTATATCTAGATCGAAAATCTTTTTGCAAACCTATGTGCACATTCATCAAATGGCACCACATTTATAAGCATTTACAATATTTTGGGACCCCCCCCTCTAATTTTGTTGACTCTTGACAACACAGCCCCACAATTGAGCAAACCATTCACAATCAGGTCTAGAATAACATGTCCTGCAGTTTCATTGAGTGGCACTAAAGTTATAAGCCATCCAAAAACGGCTTTTCACCAACCCTATAATGCAGAAATAGGCAGTAATACGCATAGATGTCCCCTACCATCTCAGATGTTCGCGAACATCACAGGACTGCACTGAATATCCAGTCCGGTCGCGGCATTCAGATTTGAGGCCACATCCCATCCTCATCAACCCTCACCCCCCCAGGCATTGTTTCATTAGTTTGACAAGTACAATGTTATGTATTTTAATATGTTTTCACTGTGGTGTTCGTGGACAATGGCGGCTGTCTGTGAATCCAACGTGGCGGGGATTTCCAAAAATCTGACACACCTCACGCTTTTCACCAGCCAATCAGCAGGCGCGTCTGATGTCCGAGGACATCACGCCACCCTGTGCACCAGTCAGAGGCCCGTCAGCTGACCCAACAGGGAAGTAAGTCTGCGGACCGAACAAAGATATCACTCATTTTTTGTATCTACCTTTTAGCCACTTTTTAAAAAAAATACTGGATGAATTTACACCAGCACGCTCTCAGGACCAAGCTGCTGCTCCTGCAGCAAATTTGGTGAAAATCTGTCCAGCGGTTTGGACTGTAGACGTGAGCAAAAGAATATTTCCATTCCGTCTATTGGACAAACCACTCATTTGGGGACCCCTCTATAACTTTGCCCACCTTCCATGAAATCTCAACTTCGGACAATCAATCTGACAGCACCATATACTTAATTTGCACAATTTTGTGAGGATTCGTCCACGGGGGTCAAAGTTATAAGCCGCCCAAAAAGTGCTCTTCCTATGTTAAGACAGTTTTTCTGAAGTCCAACTAAGGGCTTAGTAAAACCATTCAACTGAGGCAGTACAAGACTCCACTCTTAGTATAAGGCTGTGCCACCTGAGGTCGGGGTAGCATAGACAGAGCAGCCAGGTTTATCTTAGGAGGGAGAGAGGGCAGAAGAAGCAGTACAAGTGTAAATTGTAATACAAATGATCCAAAGAAACACTGAAACACTATGTATTGTAAAAATAAAGGATTTATTTAAATACAGGTAGGCCCAGATAAATCTAGGGGTTAAGTAAGTACTAACACATTATATGAAATCGCAATATAAAAACACAACGCTATACTTGAAAGTACACAGACCCAAGTATAGACCTTATTTGGAACCCCTAACAGTAGTTCTAGGGAAGTCAAAACCTTGTTATACACATTTAGTATAGGTCACGCCTATTCTTTGGGAGTAGAACACCAATGGTTACTTTCAGATTACTTTTGGTAATACAAGGACAGTAGGCCCTTCCAGTTGTACAGTGACTCTTGGAACAAATCCCATAAACAGTCAACTGGACAATATACTTTTTGGTGAATAGTGAAACACTTATTCTAGGTGCAGTAGAAACCTATAACCACTTTTGTCATAACACATAGTTATAGCAGGTGAGTAAAACCTAAGAATGTAATATACAATTACAGATGCTTTTGAAATCACGGAACCCCAGATTGAGGTAAGCAATAACTTTGGTAACTTGTTTTGGATGGCACACAGCTAACACAAGGTAAGTAAAACCCACATACCTTAACTTCACAATAAAGCGGAAAGTAAAACCCAATGGCACACTATACTGAACAGTTATTCTAGGTAGGCAACAACCTAATGTAGACTTATTAAGGATGGGCTAGCAGCAGGTCAGGGGAAGCAAGACCCAGTTGGGGAACACTTATACAGTTATCCTAGCAGGACTAACCTGGTGATACCAACAGTTGGAGGACACTCATACAATTACCCTACAGGAATAATCTGGTGAAACCAACACATTACTTTTGTAAAGAGGCACAACCTAATCAAAGGAGAGAAAACATACCTTTATATCTACTTTCCTTTAGACTGGTAAAACAGTGGCTAAGGAAGAAAAGATGTTAACCATCCTTTCAAGAATAGTGCATCACACATTCAAGATCAGTGAGAACGTTTGTAACTGTTCACTCTTAGAATTACAGTTACCCACCAACTCTTTACAAGTAAGTAAAACACTTGATTTCTTTTCTAGGCAGAAGTCCCAATCCCTTCAAAGTATTTCCCTTATTCTTAGAGCATGAATGTTCTCAGTGGCTGAAGGGGGGTCACTAGGACTGGTGACCAACAGGCAGTGTTTGAATAAGTTCTTTAGTAGCAAAAGTCAGAGTTTCCTTAGCAAAATTGGCAAACAGTTGAGTACTTTACTTCTAGGGTTAGAAGAGGGTGCAGGGGCTTCACAGAAGACACCCCAGCAGGATTCTAGCAGTGGGACTGGGTGCATTGTATGAGGGGCCTCCCAATCACAGAAAACACCCCAGGACTACACAGAAATCCCAACAGGCTTAAGGTAAGTATATACCCAAGCCAACACAGTACCTCAACAATGAAGAAGAGATTGCAGCACGAGAACTTCAGGGACTGCAGCCAAATACCTGGTAAGTGGATTCCTTGTCCTGGAGACTGAACACAAGACCTCAGAAGGGACTTTGCAGCAGGGATCAATGAAGAAGGCTCTGGCTGAATGCGGTTCTGCGGGTTTGGCACCTTTTCAAGGAGCACAAAAGAAGATAGAAAGTCGCTTTTGAATTCTCATTGTTTAAAAGGTGCAGCACTCATGTGAGGGGAATTTTCGGACTCGATTCATGTCTTTGGAGATACACCAGGATGCCCATGAAGTTTCAGCGAGATTCAGAATTCGGAAGACCGTGCACCGCGCAGTGGCTGGAGGTCCCAGGGTATTGGGGTATTGCAAGAATGCAAGGTTGCAGCAACCCATGCAATGGCTCAAAATGCAGGTCTTCTTGTGTCTAGTGGGTCGCACTAGGCACTGGGTTTGGGTCATTATTTTCATAGACCCCAGGTCGATTGGAAGGATGGTCTGCAGCAGGTTCTGGTTACACAGCAGGCTCTCCGATCGCTGGAAATCATTCCTGCCACTTTTGCTTTGTCATCCTCTTCGGTTTTCTGTTCCAGTGGTCGACATGACCTCAGCTTCCAGGTTTCCAATATGTATCAGGAACCACAGCACATCCTCTGAATTCTCTCCCTGTATTTTACAAGAAAGGGGTGTCTGATTGTCCAATCAGCACAGCCAGCCCCCGACTGGGATTTGTCCCAGTTGAAGGAAGGCGTAAGACAAAGGATGAGGGAGTTTTGGACTCCTCCCACACTTCCCGTGCTTACAGACTGACTGGAGCCTGGGCCGGGTGTCCTGGGGACTCCCGCCAAAGACAAAACTCAAACAAAGGAATTTCCCACCCTGGATGTCAGGGGAATAGAACAAGAAACGACAAGAAACACTAAAATGGCAGAACAAGAAGACAGGGGACATTTTGATTAAATGAGCTCCCTTAGCTGCCTTTACTGCAGCTGTGATCACAGCCCGCAGTAAAGGTGCACCAAATTAGTAAAAGGTATCACTGCCACCAGCCATTAAAGGTAAGCTTGTCACTGTAACAGGGTTGTTACAGTTTTAATGTGAAAGGGGATACATTGGGCCTCATTCCGAGATTGGAGGTAGTCATAGCGCTATTTGCGCCATCACTGCCTCCAATAACGGTACCGGCACCGGTCTCGTTCAATGGGGACTTACTGGTGTAGTCCAATCTTTGCGGGACCGGTAAGTCCCCATTGAAAAAACCATTCCCCATTACCATTTAAGCCCCTATAGGCCTCAATGGGAATGGGGAAGTAGCTAATAACGGTACCACAATTTGCGGTACCGTTATTAGCTCTGAAGTCCCTTAACGGGTCCCGTCCTTAACACCTGGTCAGACCAGGTGTTAAGGAAGGGACCCGCTAAGGGACTTCGTAGTAGGGCGGTAAGGGATTCCCGGCACCTGTCTCCTTACCGGTGCCCGGTATCCCTTACCGCCCTACTCGGAATGAGGCCCAGTATATCTCACCAGCACTCCACATAAGGTGGGGTGTGCTGGTTTCACAGAATAAAATGCAAAAGGGATCCAAAGATCCTTTCTACCCTTGGGAACTGTAGTTCACTCAAGGTTAGCACAAGAAAGTTAAATGGGGAGCCCAGGCAACCCATCAACAACAGGCACTTATTGCCAATAAGTTGTTAGACTTGATAACTTTAAAAATACACTATGGAGAGTCTTAAAAATGACACCCATAAAAAGAGTTAAAGATTAGGTGAGTGTTGAAAAAGGTTCCCACTCACTGAGGTATTAATGAAAAATATCCCACTAGAAAAGCCAAAAGTTCTGGAATTGAACCAGGAAAGGAAGGTTTACCAGCTCTGTGGAAATCTTACTTAACATCCTATCGGTTGAGCAACTTTACCTTAGCTACATAGCCACTACCGCATGCCCTGAAATATATGTAAAACCAGAACACAACATCACAGATCCCCGGGTGACACCATGCACACGGTAGCACCATAACAGATGCAGTAAGTCTGATAAAAAATATGTATTAAGGAGAAATGTCCACACACGAAAAAAAGCATAGCTACGCGTTTCGTGCACCCACTGGGCACTTGTACACACTAAACAACACGCTGCAATACTAGTATTTACAAAGGACAAAACACAACTCTATGGTATTTACCTCTGTGTCTACTGACAGTGACACATAGCAGCTATCTTTTAGTGATAATTCCCCTTTACCATACATAGGAAGGGATACCGTTCAAGGTGCAAAGTGCATGCTAAAATGCAATTGCATCATGAAAATTCAAACATAAAAATGTAAATGTTTTAAGAAGCCAATACATTATTCCATTAAGATTGGTAACTTAAAGTGTTACATGGCCATGACGCGTGTAGCACCATAAAATCAAGTAATAATATAATTCAATTGAAATTCCCACGGATCACATTTGGATTTAATTCCCGATCTAATTCGTAAATCGGATTATTACTGTATTAAAAGACTCAATGCATGGAGCGACCACTGCTGGATCTAAATAAAATATACAAGCATGGAAATGATGCCACCTCTATTACACATTGCAACAAAACTCAAACTATGTACATATCAATATGATATACGAGTGCAGAGCGAGAGGTAGTGATATACTGCAACCTGTCACTGACATGCAATGAGAATAAATAAGGAAAATACTCTAAAGCATATCACAAAACTCAAATATTACAAAGCAAAGTTGTAGGTTTAAAAACCTATATTTCAGAAATATCAGCCTCAGCATATTTTAAATACCAACATGAAAGCCATAATCCAATATTTCACGGATAAAAACGTGCTGGGCAAGGACCTAGAGTGCAAAGTACAGATATAAGCTAACCATGACTGCAAAGTGCATGGTGCATGTGTAATCTCAGCACATATGTAAGGTGTATAGTGCATTGCTAGGTGGAACATTCCATACAGCAACCCCAAAGTGGATGCTTGATTCTCTCTGTAACCACTGTGAACCTAAAACTCTGTACTGTAACTACCTATGCTTTACTATGTATGTAATCTAGCGCCATGATACCTCCCGGTCCTGATCGCGTATAACAAATGAAATAAATAAATATATAAAATAAATAAAGTGCATAGTGCAAAAATGAGGTTGGTCCCGGGAGGATAGGTCAGCAGCAACGTGCTCACCTTGGAAACAAGACGACACGAAGCAACACAGGTTCGATCCCTGGGTCTGCGCTAAGAAACCTCTTGGTATTATGCACATTATAAATATGTAACTAAGACATATTCCTGTAACAGCGCCTCAATGCCCCCGGGCTGTGTGAGCGCTTTAAAAATGCAAATAAATAAATAAATAAATTAATTAATTAATAAATAAATATAAAGTGCATTGTGTAATTCTTGAAGAGAAGCTCCCTGAGTCAAAAAATTGTATTTCCAAAATTTATGATAAAAACATAATGTATCAAGGCCCTGGGTAGAATGGTAATAAATGTAATGTCCAAATTCTGAGTGAACATACCAAATGGCCCCAGTAGACTACATAGAGAATTAAATGCAACAAACCCAATACATACCCCATAAATAGCCAAATAAATCAATACAACAAAGTGAATCACTCTGCCGTCAAACACTCTGCTGACATCTGCCTCCTCCTTGAAGACATAGACCACGACATCCATGCACTCACCGAGAGGTGGTTCAAGGCCAACACAGTCACTGCTTTTGACTCCCTTCTTCCTGATGGCTATAAGATCATGTCCAAGCCTCACCCCAAACGTGCTGGCAGTGGGTTTGCTCTGATCTTCCCTGGGGGTCCCTTCTTCCCTCATACCCACCCAGCCTTACTCTTCCTTTGAGAGCCTGGTCTGCAAGCTGGTCGTCTCTCTCACCTACTCTCCGACCATTGCCACTGTCTACAGGCCTCTCGGCTCTCTCACCCTGTTCCTCTATGAATGGGCTGATTTCTCCTCCTCTATCTTCACAACTACCTCTAATCTCCCTTTCGTGGGTGATTTCAACATCCACCTTGACTCTTTAGTCCCAGCATCCACTCTCTTCCATGACCTCTGCTCCTCACTCTCCCTCACCATTCTCCCTTTTGGACATACCCTTGACGCCTTCATCCACACTGGTCTTTTGCTCTCCTACCCACTAATAATCCCTCTCTCCTGGTCTGACCACTCTCTTCTATTCTACTCACCTTGGTCCACTCACCCATCTGACAGCACCTGGCCTAGCCCTGCCATCCTCGTTTACAAACATTCTTCTGGTGAAATATGTGTCAGTTGCTGCCTTCACATCTACCTTCACCCCCCCCCCTCTCGCCACTACAGTCTCTACCTCTGACTCTGCTGGGAGAGACGACTCTGGACTTGCAACCTTGAAATGCAAGTCCAGATCTTTGGAACGGAAGTGGCAGACCTCAGGCCCACCCTCTGACAAACTGTCCTGTCGATTGCTGCAAAGACAATGCAGTCTCTCCATCCGCATCAGGAAAACAGCCCACATCCAGGGTCAAGTCTCTGGTGCATCCAACAACTGGCTGAACTCTTTCAAATCTGCCGGGAACTTGCCAACCCTTCCACAGTCTCCTCCTCACCTCTTCCCTCCCAGGCCATCTGCAAAGCGCTGGCCATAAACTCCAATGCAAAAAGGCAGGACATCCTGAGCACTTTTGCGTCCCTCTCTCTTCCCCTTCCATTACCCCCTGCCTAATATGACCTCCCTTCCTCCCTCTGCCTTTCTCTCCTCCCTCTTTCCTATCACACCTGATGAGGTTAACAGAGTTGTCCACTCCATGAAAGTCTCCTCCAAACAGGTTTCCTCCTGCTCTTCAACAACCATTAAGGACAACATTGGTTCTCTCGCTCATGCACTTGCTGATTTCTGCAAACACTCTTTTGCTACTGGCTATTTACCCTCCTCCCTCAAGCACTCCCTTGTGCGCCTCTCACGACAAATCTCACTTCAGACCCCTCCTGCCCAGCCAACTACAGCCCCATATCCCTCACACTCTTCCTTGGGAAACTCTTGGAGAAGCTGGCCCTCCCTCAACTTACCCAGCACACTCAAAGTGTTGGTTGCCTCCATGACCATCAATCTGGATTCCAAGCATCCAGAGGCACGGAAACTGCTCTTCTGAACTCTCCTGTGAACTGTACAGCTGTCCTCCTTCTACTTTATATCGCTTCTGCATTTGATACAGTCAACCATTCAATCCTCATAAAACGGCTCCATGACATCCTAGGTATCTCGGAACAGGCACTGGACTGGCTGACGTTGTTCCTCAATGACCATCCATCACATGTTATTCTGGGATATTTCTCCTCCCCCACCCCTAGCTCCACCTGTGGTGTTCCCCGGGGCTCCAATCGCTCTCCCTGGCTCTTTAACACCGACCTTTCCCCCTTGCTTTCCTCATCTCCACCTTTGCCACTAACCTCCATGTTACGCTGATGACACAACTCTGTTTCAAACATCCCTCTGACCCTCTCCTTTCATCCTCCATCATACCTGACTGCTTTTAGAATTTCTGCCTCAATTTCAGCAAGACTGATATCCTTCCCATGAGACTCCCGCTCCCACTTTCTGCCCCTCATTCTGGCCATCTTCTATGGACTCTCCCCCTTCTCCTTCATCTGAAGCGAGAAACCTGGGAGTCATCTTCGACTCCTCTCTTTCCTTCCTCCATCACATTCTGGACCTTGCCAAGAAGTCCCACTTTCAACTCTACCTCCTCAAAGGACGTCTTCCTTTCCTCACTTTTGCCTAGAAGCTCAATGTCTCCAGAACTCTGGTTCTCTCTAGGCTAGACCACCTGGGCTGGGGACTATGCTACCTACAACTTGCTCTCAATAAATACGCTCCCTCCAGATCTCTATGTTCCTCCGGAACCAACTCCCTGTGTGTGAAGCGCTTCTCTAAACAGTGAGAAGGTGGCCGATCTCTTTCCTCAGCAGGCTCCCTCCTATTGAACAGCCTCCCCTTCCTGTTTTTCTTGGGCTGGATCTCCTCAAGTTCCGGAAGCTCCTCAAAACTTACCTTTTCACTTCCTCCTTTCCTTCATCCTTTCTTTGCTAAAACCCCACAGTTGCTGAGATTTGTGACCAGGGCCCTTAAGTGTCCATCTGAGCCCTGGTCTCTCAAACCCAATCACATTCAGCCCCCGCCCCACTCCCAGCATTTCCTTCACCCACTGGCCTTTCCACCACAGGCCTGCACTTACTTTACCAATATGCAGCTGACCACTTAGCTAGGAATTAACATCTGCTCACTCCCTAGCACTTCTCTCCTGGCACACCTTGCACTTATCCTCAACTCCTCATCCCTTCTCTCTCTCTGCACTTGCACGTTCTGAGTGCTCACAAGGCCTAGTAGGGCCACCTCTATCTTTCATTGTTGTATCTGATTTTCATTCCCATGTTCCTCCAAAGTGCCCTCTGGGCACTTTGAAACACAATTTACTTGCTATGTAAGCGCCTTACAAGTGCACAATAAATAAATAAAAAAACATTCAAGGCCCATCAAAACCAGGTCAAAGAGAAAAATAGAAAGAAAAGAAACGGAACAGGGAAATGGAAGGTGGAGGAAAGCAGAGGAAAAGACCAAAGGATAAAAAAGGAACAGACCGGTCATTCTAATAACCATTCACTGTAACATTTCATATTTCATCATCAATAAACAAATGAGAAAACATATCAGACAGTTACAATACAGTATCCCAAATCAAACCTAGACATCAGTGAAAGTGTAAAGCTCCTCATCCACATTGTGCCTGATTTAAATTTAGTTTGAAAGTCAACCATCATTTTAGGTGTCTAAGTCTAAATGTTCTATCACCTTCTAGAGGATTTTTCTTAATATGAGCAATTCCAAAAAATGAGAACCCATTTATCTGTCCGTTATGGTATTCATGAAAATACTTGGCAATGTGGTATGCAGAATCCCTGTTCTTAATCGCCTGAACATGTTGTAAAATCCTAAATTTCAGCTTGTATGTATTGCTCCCAACATACCACTTAGAGCAGGAACAACTGAGAACATAAACAACAATATTGGTGTTACAATTAATGTTGCTATGAATAGAAAATGTTGTCCCAATTGCACAATGTTTAAAAGAAGACATCCATGGTGCAAACTCACACACCTTACATCTAGTACATTTGGCAAAGCCAAATATACTCTGTACCAACCAGGCATGTGATTTAACAGGAGCTATACAATTTGAGACAAGTTTATCTTTCAAAGACACTGGTCTGCGGGAAAATAAGGCAGGGGTGGGCTGGGAGAACTCTGTATATATATATGCACACTTTACATTTGAAAAGGGACTTATCTAAGTAACTAATTTCACATTAAAACTCCATGTAATGGTCAAATGTTTTAAAGATTAGGGCAAATATTGTGCATTGTAAGAGGATTCAATTCAACACTACAGCTAAGTCAACGCCTAGTCTATAATACTGAATGAAAACCCTTATTGATATATCTTTATGTCCAGTTCATGCGTTCTGGATGACTACCCCTATATAACACCCCTCTCTTGGAATCCTCCTGACCCCACTGAGCCAAGAAGTAGTTCTGTTTTGCAAGTTAAAAGGTTTATTTGATAATTTAAACAATAGATATATATATCACACTTTATAATAAATTAATAATTGAATATCACACTTAATCTGATATGATAAAGATTAACAACGGAGAATCTGGCACTAGCACACTTCTTTATAATCACTAAGGAGTTGACATGAAATGGATAAGATAGCAACAATACTTTTATGGTTTCAAATGGATACAATGTGGAATGAAATGCAGTAAAGAAAATAACTTGATAGGATTTCAGCAAACACAATGTAATCACTTTCTTGTACAATTCACCCCCCCCCTTTTATGCAATGCAAGGAAATGGAAGGCAGGCACACAGTTCTCAGAAATGCAATCAAATGTGATTCAGTTCACCCCAGCAACTTAGACTACAGAAGTTTACAACGCAGGCAAAATGCTTTTATATGTGCTGGCGATGAAGTAAAACATATGCTAAAATGCTTTTAATTCCCTCTAGAGGTTCAGGTGAGTGGTATCTAGTTAATATTAGCTCAGGCTCACTCTAGCAGTGATGCAGGGATAGTTTTTATGAGGCAAACGATTTTTTCAGAGGAAAGCAAAAACAGCTATCTTTTGCAAGTGGAGAAATTTTCAAATCGCGGCAAAATTCGCGAATGCGTCTGGTGCGATTACAGAGGAACTACAAGGGCTAGCAATATCGTTTTGGGGTCCTAGGAAAGCCTAGGATCTCAGCTTCCAGATGAAAGTTACTGCAAGTCTCTAGCAAAAACGGTCACGGAGATATGAGCGATTAAATAAAGGTCGTTTTTCAGATTGAAATTTTAAAGTTCAAAAAGACAAGTGCAGCTTGCAACTAGAAAATGACAAGTGAAAGCTTTACAAATGACAGGTGACAGTTAGGTGGCAGTTCTACTTAGATTGAAATGGATTGAATTATATTATTTTAACTAAGAGATTGGTTCTGCACAGTTTGCTAGGTACTCACAATATATTTTTGAAATATGCCTCGCCACGGATCTGGTCAGGTTTTGGACTGGACTCCGGTTCAGCTCTCTGCACTTCACAGTGATCTGGGTCAGCTCTGCTCTGCTGGTCTGGGTTTCTGGTTCTGGATATTGATAGATTTGAAGTCTGGATCTTTCTGCACAGCTTTCTCTAGAGATTGATGGAGATAAAATATGGATTTTCCAGCAGAGCGTCCCACAGCAAATGGATTTGAAGGTCCCTATCTGTCCTGTCTGTCTGCTTTTATGTGTTTTGAAAATGGGTGTGTGTGCAGCATCACTAGGCTCTACCCCTCTCCACTTATCATTGGCCAAGCTTTCATTTCTCCCCTGATTGGGGGAGCTAAGTTGTGTCAGAGTGATGTCATTTTACAGCCTGCAGAAAGTCCACTCCTCCTGTCAACTTGCACACAAATCTAGACTTGAACCAAATACATATTTGCAGAGGTACATATTGTTTTAAAATTACACGCACCCATCACATATCACAGGAGGTATACCCTGTCCAAATCTGCTCTTCCTGAGAGCTTGCATTCAGAAATGGCAATATTTTGCACTTTTTAACTGGTTTGCAATACCGGACATTACCCCAAATTTACACACATGTGCACAAGGAGTATGGACAATAGTTGATGAAGTGTCAGATTTTTCACATGCACACATTTTGAGTAATATCCTCTTTTCCGCTAAAACCCCCCTGAACATACCACCGGGTCCTAACGTCTTAAAATGTGGGCAGAAAAATCACAAGAATTATGGTGTCATTTAAATAATTTTCACAAGTCCGTACTATGAGTTATTCATCTTTTTAGAGTTATGTTCTGGCCCCAAAGGGGTGTGGTTTCCCCCCAGCACAAGGTTGAATTTCTGGTTTTTCCAGTTCTGCCAAGCCAGCTTGCTCTCACAGGCAGTGCCCCTCCCCTGTCCTTCCAGGAGGAAGCTCCATTTACGACTTCCGCCAATAAAACATTTGCCTGAGTCAGGACAGGGCTTTGTTCAGAGCTCCTGTATTCTGTGGGGCTCCCCTTAATTCAATTATCAGAGAGATGGCATATCCTTAGTGTGGCCAGCAAAAGGCAGATAGGCCTGGGAATACAGCTGTGACTCAAGTTTCACTCCTGATGGGGGTAGTTGCCAGGCAGAATTCAGTTTCTCAAGCCAGGTTTCAGATAAAATGTCACTTTTTGTTCCCCAGTTTTCTGCATTCAAATAAAACTAAACATTTTTACATATGCAGCTAGAATGCTGATTCTAAGTTCAAAACTATGACATGTAAACAATTGCAACCTATGTGACACTCAGAAATAGGTCACTCATTTCTTTTAAACATTTAGATTTTTAGTGTCTTTCAGTCCAAATTTACTTAAACTGCTGAAATCCACAGCTCAGCCAGTCTTGTTATAAACCTTCAAGTCACTTCAGAATATAACTTTACATTGTATCCACCTCTCAGCAAGTCTTTCTTTGGCCTGTTTTGGGTTCATTTATTCAGTTTTCTACAAAAAAGTAAAATCTGGTGTTGTTTTAAAACGCCGGCTTTTGGATAGTGGTACTGCACCTCTTTTTGGGATTTAAGAAATGAATTCCCCACAATTCTATGTGGCTTTTGGCAATCAGCATTTCCATTCCCAATGGTTTCAGGCTACTGTGTGGGTAGTCCAATGGGGTTTTTAGGCAGTGCCCTTCTGTGCCCATAACATCGGCAAAAATGGGTGGCAGCCTATTCTTCATGCATTTCCCTGTACATTTTCTGGGAAACTCTGGCCATCATGATGTTTTCCATGTCAGTACTGCACAGTTTTGAGGTAGGGCTCGGATGCATGGGTAAATACATCCCACAAGCCCCCCTCTTGCGATGGCCATTCGGTTTCACTGATGGGACTTGCAAGACCTGGGATTTTTCCTCATCTTCTTCCAATAGATGGCACAGTTCAGCATATTTTCCTCCATCCGGTACTGGTCGATCGGTTCTCCTCGCCGGTCCTGATGGGAATATTGGGCGGTACCCCGGGCCCATTGGATCTTCGTTCCTGTCTCCGGATCATCTTCCTTGGGCCGTCTCCAGGTTTTCTTTCTCCTAGGACGACAAAGGAAGAGCGGCAATACCTATTCATAGACGTTTTTCCACCACTGTTGAGATAGTGGGGCAGCATATGCATGTCATCATAACGAAACATTACATTCTTATTTTGAAAAAAAAAACAGTATAACTAAGAGACAGTTTCATGCAATCACAATATTTTAGAGACTAGATGTGGTATGTTTTATGGTTGGAACTGAATTAGTCTGAGACAGTACCCGCTAGGATTCCAGAGGATTCCTCCAGTTGTTGCAGAGCGTGCCTGGGATGGCAACATTTCAACTGGTTTATGTGGACCCACTTGTCTTCCCCCGCTGCCACAGGACCTTTGGGGATGTGGATTTTGTAGGCCACAGGGGAGATCTTGTCGATGATCTCAAAGGGTCCCTTCCATGTAGGCAAAAATTTGCGCTGCTTGGCCTGGTTCCTTTGGAAGTTGTATAGATAGACCCGGTCCCCCACCTGATATTCCTTCCTGGAAGTTTTCAGGTCATAGTGGGTCTTCATGCTATCAGCTGATCTTTCTAGATTCCGCTGAGCATAAGCAAAAGCATGTTGGAGGTGTTTCCTTAAATTCTCCACATACTCATGAGTAGTGGAGGCATTTATCAGTGTCTGCTCTTGGGTCCTGCAGAGCAAATGCTGAGGAAGCACCATCTTGCGCCCAGTCATCAACTCAAATGGTGACATTTTGGTTGCAGATGAAGGGGTAGATCTGATGGCCATTAGGACCAGAGGTAATCGGATATCCCAACTTGGCCCAGAATCTGCCACAAACTTTTTTAAGATTCTCACAATTGTCCGGTTATATCTCTCTACTGCCCCAGAAGAAGCTGGCCTGTAAGCAATATGCAACTTCCTTTTGACCCCCAGTATCTCCCACATCTTTGTCATTACTTCACTGGTGAAGTGGCTACCTCTGTCTGACTCAATCCTTTGAGGTAGACCAAAACGGGAAAAGATATGGTTAATCATCAGGGCAGCTGCGGTTTCTGCCTTGCAATTTGGGGCTGGGAGACATTCCACCCACTTGGTAAACAAGCATGTCACTGTCAACATGTACTTATTCCCCCTAGCAGAGCGAATCACGGGGCCTACAAAGTCAATTTGTAAATCTGACCATGGCAGTGTCATCCCCCGCTTTTGGAGAGGCGCACGGTGTGTGAGGGATGATGACTGAAATTGTGCACACACAAGACACCCCTTCAAGTATTGGTCGAGGTCCTGCCCCATATGTGGCCAGTATGCAACCTCTCTTAAGATTTCCAATGTTGTGTGAAACCCCCTATGACCGGCGGTGGCCGCATCATGGGCGTGACTTAACATCAAGCTTCGGAATGAGGTAGGAACCACCCACTGGTCATGGCCAGCTTTGGATTTCCTTACCAAAAAACCGTCTTGGATTCGGAACATTTTTGGACATTTCATCAACACTCTTAGGTCCTCTTTCCCAATGTAATCGGTATCCGTCAGGGGAAAGTTCTCAGGGTCCTCAAGGTGTTGGTAAAACTTACCAATAATTGGATCCCCCTTCTGAGCTGTAATCAAATCAGCATCAGGGGTCTCCTTACTCCATTGTGCAATTGAAAGGTCGTTGTGAGCATTTGTCTGGGACCTAGTGATAGCAGTGACCTGGATTTCCCCCAACAGGGACTCAATCTCAATTAGATCCCCTTGGATGGCCCCGGTTTTGGCCAGCTGATCAGCCAAGTCATTTCCAGTTTTGTCTGGTCCCTCTACTTTGGAATGACCCTTGATCTTTTTCCAATAGATGGTCATCTCATTCGAGGTGACCAGATCATCAATGTTTTGGAACAACTTCCCATGTTTCAAGGGTTTGTTGTTAGCACATAACATGCCTCTGGCTTTCCAATTAACCAGGTGCTCCATGAACCCGTTGCGTACATAATCCGAATCTGTGATTATGACCAGTTCGTGGAGTTGATGCTGGACAGCAGTGAGGATGGCCTGATGCACAGCCATCAATTCTGCCACCTGACTACTTCGGGGACCAATTTTGTATCCAGCGGAGGGTTCTGGGAACTCATTCACCCATGCATTCCATACGCCGGCCACCAGTTCTTTCTCCCCGTTGTTGTCAACATGGTAAGAGCATCCATCCACATAGACAGTGGGCATTCCCTCACACTTGTCCTCTTCAAAGACTTTGTGTGGGGAATTAAGGTATGCCTCCATGTTGTCCTTGATTTTTAGACTTTCGTCCTCGAGACAGTTTTCTCTGGCACAATCATGCAAGTCAGCCAGACCTTGCACGAGGGGACTCTTCTTGTTTTGGCCATATCTGACCTCCACAGGAAAGCCTTGCATTGACAGAATCCAGGAAGTATTTCGGGAATTACTCACATTTCCGGCCCGGATTCTGTCACTTTGGAGATATTGCAGAGGCTGGTGTGGAGTCTCCACTATGATGTGTTCCCCCTGGATAAACGGGCGGTAATTCTTCAATGCCCACACCGTTGCCAGGAGTGCCTTCTCACAATCGTTGAATTTTTCCTCCACAGAGGATAAAGTTTTGCTCGCATAGGAGATTACTTTATTGACCTTGTCATGCTTTTGGTATAATACTGCCGTCAAGCACGTATTAGAGAACCCCGTCTCCAGGAAGAACTCCTTGTTTCTGACAGGGTAAGCTAGGCAAGGCGCTTGTGAGAGGCTTCTTTTGAGTTGTTTTACTGCCTCGACTTGTTCTGGACCCCATTCCCACTTGACCCCCCCCTTCAGGAGATGGATCAGGGGTCTGGTGATCTCTGCGTAGCCCTCAATGAACTTTCTGCTGTAATTAGTCAGTCCAAGCAGACTCCTTAGTTCTCGCAGAGTTGTGGGGTCTTTCAGTTTCTGAAGTGCTTCCACTTTCTTTTCCTGGGGACAGAGACCCTGAGGAGTAATCTCATGCCCCAAGAAATTAACACGGGTTCTACACCACTGTGCTTTCTGAAAGGAAAGTTTTGCTCCGGCGGCCCTCAACTGCGTCAGAACATAACGGATCTCCGCTATGTGTTCCTCCACAGATGAACTTTTGATGAGGACATCATCTACATAAGCCAGGTTACCCCTCGCACCCAGGTCGGGCATGGCCTTATGTAGGAAAATATTGAACTCATTACCGGAGTTAAGGTATCCATGTGTACTGCTGGCTCCCAAAGGTAAAAGCCAGCTTGTATTGGTCCTCCCTACTGACAGGCACGGTCCAGTATCCATTGGTCAGGTCTATTGCAGTGAATACCTGTGACCCCTGAATCTGGGCCAGCCCTTGGTCAATGTAGGGCAGAGGCCATCGGGAAGTATGGACCCGTTTGTTGAGCTCCCTGAGGTCAGCGCAGAGTCTCCACTGGCCGTTTGGCTTCAATATTCCCAGCACCGGATTATTGAAGGTGCTGTGGACTGGACGGATTATTCCCCGGGACTCAAGGTTCTTAATTATTTCAGTAAGGGACTCCATTGATGCGAGAGGCAAGCGATATTGCTTCACAAACACAGGAGTCATGCCAGGGTCTGTGGGGATTGTTGTTTTGTGGATGTCAGTGCGACCACAGTCATATGAGTCTACCGCTAAGAGATCTTGGAAATCCAAGAAAACTTGTTTCAACTTTTGCTTTTGTTCCAGAGTCACACAGGCATCAGCTAGGTTGACTCTCTCTTCCACCATCTGCCTGAAGCCTGGAAAGACTTCTGGTTTGGCTATTTCAGCGGCCTCCTCCAGCTGGGTGGAGAAGTCCCTGGTCAGAGTGCTGATTTGGACTGGAGGCTTCAGGTGGGAAAGGCAGCCCTCATGGACCTGGAAAATCACCTCATCCCTCCTGAAGTCACAAGTCACATCTTCCTTACCATAGGGGCAGGAAGTGTACACCAGGAAGTTCCCCCCATGCCGGGTAAAAATCCTGTCTGGTGTTGTATTGTCATCACTGTCACTGTCAAAGCAGTCCTTGGGGATTGGCCCTAACAGTTCATTACCTAAATCTATGGAAAAATGTTGGTCATCAACCGCCATTCCAATAATGGTGCCTGCGGCTAGAGTAATACTCTTTAAGTCGCTGTTATCCACCTCTATTGGAATGGTGTCATGTTCTATGTTGACTAATGGTGTTGGGTTTACCCCCAACCCTTGCTGTTGGAGAGAAGCATTTAGATGTATGTAAGCATCAGGGTTTTTCAAATGTTGTCCTCTTTTGACTTTCACTTCCAGGGAGAATTGTCGGGTCCTTTCTGCGATGGTGACTTCCTCTTTAATCTGAATTTCAACTGCATAAGGTAGCAATTGAGCTGACCTAAATGCTTTTTCTGGATCATCAAAGCCCATGGGATTATCCGCTAATCGGGACCAAGCTTTGAAGTTTATTAGGTCCAAACTAATGGCAAAGCGATTGAGAATGTCACTGCCTAAGTAAAAGGCGGCAGTGACGTCTCGCACGACCCAACAATTATGGACTATGCTCTTGTTGCCAATAGAGATTTTGAGCATACACCTGCTTGGCAGGAGATGTTTGGAATTAGGAGCTTCCAGGTCCATTTCCCATTTGTCTATCAGTTTGAATGTGGGAATGGCTGGATCTTTTGGGAGTTGGCGGAACATGGCTTCGCTGATGAAGCTCTTACCGTTGTTCACACACACTCGAGCGAGAACAGAGTCCTTCCCATCATTTAACTGAACAGGGATGAGCAACTGCTCTCCAATTTGCTGAATGTCAGCCAGGCTCTGAGCTGATTTCACATCTTTCTGGACTATAGGAGTGGGAGTTTCTGATTGTGGATTAGTATAGAATCTCAGAGTGTTTCCTTCCAGCGTGGAGTACCACTTTAGACTGGAAGGAAGGTTGATTTTCAGAAATAGAGAGGACCCTGCATCACCAGTCTGTTGTCCTACTGCTATTACTGTCACGTCTGGAATTTGGCTATTCTGGAAGTGAAATTCTACTTGGTCAGATTTTTGTTCAACCATGTGGCAGGTGCCGTTTAAACTAACATGGTTGACACTCTGTTTTAATTTTATTGGTCGGCTAGTCTGGGTCCAGAGGACCTTGTTTACACAATCTATTAGGGGTGACAACCTTCTCAGGAGGTCATTCCCCAGTAAACAAGGGGTGCCCTCTGGAGTCACAACTATGACTGGGTGTTTCAACTTGTGTCGCCCAATTTTAATGTCCAAGTCTGCCGTCCCCTCGACGGGAATTTCCTTCCCGTCAAAGTTCTGGAGTTGTCCAGGAAGTGAGGTGAGAGGAATTTGGTAATTCTCTCCCCTTCCTGCATTCAGTTCATCAAAGGCCCTTCTGGACAGAAGGGTAGCTTGAGATCCCGTGTCCACCAGCGCTGAGATTGTACCCTGCCCCTGTACTTGTACCGGGGCATAGTATCTTCCCTCCTTCTCCTCAAGGGGGCACAGATAATGCACATTTTTGGACAACTGGTGGGCTAACTTTCTGGTTTTGGACATCGCTAGCGAAGAGATTTGGGCAGAATTCTGTGGAGAGCCTTGGGAATCTGAAAGAAAAAGTTGGCAACTGGAGATCAGAGCCATTGTGGGTTCCCCTGGCTCCGGTTCCGGGCCGCCCCCCCCTTTTTGGAGGCAGTCACCAGGATGGGTTTGAACCAGGGGATTTTCTTGCTGTTGGTTCTGGGATGAGATGGTGGGCTGCGGTAGCTCAGTCTCCACATCTCCCCAGTCTGGATTTGCATCCCTAGGGACCCATTTTTCTTTGGGAGGAGTTCCCCCCTCTCTGAAGGAGAAGATCCTTTTCCCAGGATCCTCTGAGGATCCCTCTCCCTCAAATTGGAAGATCTGTACCTCCTCCTCAAACTGAGTCTGTTTGGGTCTTTTGTTTCTCCTACCCCCCCTCTGCTCCTTAGGAGGCAGACTTTCAGGGGCAAGAGATTTTGTTTCCGGTTCCTGGGTTTCCAGGGGCTGTTTACAAGTGAGGACGGAAGCTTCCTCCAAGGCTTTACACCCCCCTTCCCCTTGTGCCTCCTCCCTGGGAACCGGTGAGTTATCGGGGTGCTGCCCCCGTCATTGTTCTGGAGCACCAGGTCCAGAGTTGGGTGCGTTCTGCGCCGGCATGCCGATCTGCTGAGCCCTCAGTATGTGACCCAGATCCCGCACCATGTTTTGAACCTGGCGCTCTAACTGGGAAACCCGCTCAGGCTGATACGGGGCCCTGTTTTCTCCCCTGGGCTGATCCCGGGAAGGGTAGCTATCCCTTCTTTGGTAGTACCCCTGGTTGGGAAGATTTGGGTACCCCTCCACCCTTGGCCTCCCCTCTCCCGGATTAGGTTGTCTGGGCTCAGGGAATTGGGGAAAGAAGGATGGATGATTTTGGGGTTGGAAAATTGGGTGGATACCTGGGGAAAAAGTTCTGCCCAGGATTTGGAGAATTTCTGCCCTCCGGTGGGAAGTTAGGAGGGAAGATCCCTGGGTTAGGTGCTTGGCTGGATCCCCCCCTTGGGCTGGAGGAGTCCACACATAACCCAGGATGGGTCGATTTCCCTTGTAACGGGGACTTACATAATCAGGAGAGCGAGGGACCCCATTTGTGGGGCTGCCTCCCTGGCTCCCTGTCTGTGACTGGCCCGAGGACCTTCTGGGCCTAGCATTATTAGGTGCAGGTAGGTTTTTAGGCCCCCCATCTCCAAATCCAAAATGGGGGTGACCTTTACCTCTGCCACCTTGGCAGCAGCAGGGGTGCTGTTGTCTTTGGGGTTTTTCTGGGCATTACTTTTGCTATCTACCGGTTTCTGCACCTCATAGATCCGGGTAGCCTGTTCAATGACCCAGTCTAAAGATCTTTTCTCGTGAAAATCCCTCACGAGCTGGGTCATTATATATTTGGGCAAGGCATGGAAAAAAGTATTAACAAATTCTCTGCTGTCTGTGCGCACCCTTCTGGTGGTCTGCGCAAAGGCACGTTTCAGTTCTTGCACAAACTCTTGTGGGGCCTGATCCTCCCCACACTGCAAATTGTAGGCCGCCTTGCGAGCCTCTTGAGGATTTCTATGAGTAGAAAAATGTTTCAAGATGGCCGCCTTATAGGTGGACCATCTTAAATGATTTTGGTCCTCCAGCCCCGCAAAGAAACTGGAGTATTCCGGGGAGAAGGTCCACTTTACATATTGGATACAGCTTTGGCTGTCCTTCAAATGAAAAGTCTCCATCATTTGCTCAAACAACTCTAAGTGCTCCCAAACAGAATACTTGGCGTTCTTATGATAAGGCGTGATGACGCTCCTGATTGCCTTAATCTGTTTCAATGGGTCCTTAATCAAGGCCCTTTTTGCCTTATTGGCCCTTTTGGTCCGGGTAACCCTGGTCCATTCATCTTCTGACTCAGAGGCACTGCTCCCAGAGGTTCCCGTCTGTTCTTCCAGGTTTTCCCGGATTCTGCGAGCCTGGGTATGGCGGGCAGAATGTGGGGACCTGGTCTCCTGTGTCCTGTACCGCTCAGAGGAGTCTTCAGATCCCTCCTTGCTGCCAGGATTTGCTGGGTACCCCCCCCACTGACCTAACTGGGCAGAGGTTTTCAGAATGCCCTTAATGGGCCTACTCTCCTGGGGTTCCCCATTAAATTGCACTGTGCTTGGGTGCCCATACCCGGATGCCCGCCCCTCCATACCTGGGTGGTACTGGCCTATGAGCCCCATACTTCTGTCTGGATAGTAGTCTGCCATCCCTGTGGCCCGGTGCTCATGTGCGCCAGGGAACATGGGGGTGGCAGCGTCCAGGGACTGAGAGGTATGAGGGCCTCTGGTACTAGGGCTCCTGAGGTTATGCTCCGGAGCTTCCCTTTCCCAGCGAACCTCATCTCTATCCGCCCCTGCTCCCTGTTGCAATGCAAGAGCCTGCATTTGTGCCTTCAGTTCCTCAGTTAAGGCCTTACTAGACTCTATCAGTCTCTCCTGCATCGCTACCTGTTGCTGGAGCCTATCATTGTGCTGGCAGAGAGCCTCATTCTCTCTCTGCGTTTCCTGATTGGTCCTGGAGCACTGGGCCAGTCTTTGCTGCAGGAGGGTTACCTCCTGAGCTGTGTCCCTATTGGCCTGCTCCTTTCTTGCTAGAGCATCCTCCACCCTCCTGGTGTGCTCTAACAAGTTCTGGTGTTCTTTTTGGAGGTCACCCAGTCCCTGGTGGGCCAGGTGATTTTCTTCCATTTTTCTTTTTAAGTGGCAGACTTCCTGGCCTAAGGTGTCCCTTTCCTGACTAAGAGCCTGAATTTGTGCCGCCAGGTCGTCCCTCTGCCTTTGAAAGGCACCAGCTTTCTGGCGTTCTTCATCAAACTCTGCCTGGGTATCCAGGTCTTTCAAAATCAGCTTGTTGCTCTCTGCCTTCACTCTATCTAGATGACTTTGCAGGGTGGCTACCTGCTCCGTGCATGCCCTGTTAAAGTCTAATTGTTGCTCCAGCTTTTTCTGGCTCTGCAGTAAGGAGTCCAAACTGTCTTGGTGCTCCTTCTGCAGGGCCAGAAATCTAGTATCCTGGTCAGCCTTTTCCTGTTGCAGTATATCCATGTCCTTCTTTATTTTAATGATATACTGCCTACTGTCATTTTCTGACTCCTGGCTCCTGAGCAGCCTCTGCTCAGAAGAGTCCAGCTCAGATTGGGCCTTCTGTAATGCCAGCAGTTGCCTACTCGCCAGATCTTGGCCTTCAGCACATTTGTCCTGCATGGCTCCCATATGTAAATATAAATATGCCGCTATCCTGGCAATCTTGTTGTGCTCATCCTTGGCCTTAGAGGACATATATAGTTCACTCAGGGCCACATGTAAGGGACCCTGGTCTCTCCATATATCTTACACTGTTTCCGTGATTTGGGGTGTGATGGCCTGCAACCAGACTGTTTGGTCCTGGTGAGTCCACTCACCTCTCACAAATAACTTATGTAAGAAGTGCTCTCTGGCTATTTTCATGTCTACTAAGGTCGTCATTCTAGAGATTGGTCTCTGTCCTGACTTACAGAAGTTTGTATTTTATTTTTGCAAAACAGACCTTTTCCTAAGAGCGTTCCTTTGAGGAGTGCTTTACAGCGTAACACAGCGTGGTGATCCGACCGGATATGTGTATCTGGTCAGCTGGCACGCTGTATTAATCTGCACAAGTGATAGATCTAACCCAAACGTCCGGCCCGAGCCCCCAATTTGTAAGAGGATTCAATTCAACACTACAGCTAAGTCAACGCCTAGTCTATAATACTGAATGAAAACCCTTATTGATATATCTTTATGTCCAGTTCATGCGTTCTGGATGACTACCCCTATATAACACCCCTCTCTTGGAATCCTCCTGACCCCACTGAGCCAAGAAGTAGTTCTGTTTTGCAAGTTAAAAGGTTTATTTGATAATTTAAACAATAGATATATATATCACACTTTATAATAAATTAATAATTGAATATCACATTTAATCTGATATGATAAAGATTAACAACGGAGAATCTGGCACTAGCACACTTCTTTATAATCACTAAGGAGTTGACATGAAATGGATAAGATAGCAACAATACTTTTATGGTTTCAAATGGATACAATGTGGAATGAAATGCAGTAAAGAAAATAACTTGATAGGATTTCAGCAAACACAATGTAATCACTTTCTTGTACAATTCACCCCCCCTTTTATGCAATGCAAGGAAATGGAAGGCAGGCACACAGTTCTCAGAAATGCAATCAAATGTGATTCAGTTCACCCCAGCAACTTAGACTACAGAAGTTTACAACACAGGCAAAATGCTTTTATATGTGCTGGCGATGAAGTAAAAAATATGCTAAAATGCTTTTAATTCCCTCTAGAGGTTCAGGTGAGTGGTATCTAGTTAATATTAGCTCAGGCTCACTCTAGCAGTGATGCAGGGATAGTTTTTATGAGGCAAACGATTTTTTCAGAGGAAAGCAAAAACAGCTATCTTTTGCAAGTGAAGAAATTTTCAAATTGCGGCAAAAGGAAAGCCTAGGATCTCAGCTTCCAGATGAAAGTTACTGCAAGTCTCTAGCACAAACGGTCACGGAGATATGAGCAATTAAATAAAGGTCGTTTTTCAGATTGAAATTTTAAAGTTCAAAAAGACAAGTGCAGCTTGCAACTAGAAAATGACAAGTGACAGCTTTACAAATGACAGGTGACAGTTAGGAGGCAGTTCTACTTAGATTAAAATAGATTGAATTATATTATTTTAACTAAGAGATTGGTTCTGCACAGTTTGCTAGGTACTCACAATATATTTTTGAAATATGCCTCGCCACGGATCTGGTCAGGTTTTGGACTGGACTCCGGTTCAGCTCTCTGCACTTCACAGTGATCTGGGTCAGCTCTGCTCTGCTGGTCTGGGTTTCTGGTTCTGGATATTGATAGATTTGAAGTCTGGATCTTTCTGCACAGCTTTCTCTAGAGATTGATGGAGGTAAAGTATGGATTTTCGAGCAGAGCGTCCCGCAGCAAATGGATTTGAAGGTCCCTATCTGTCCTGTCTGTCTGCTTTTATGTGTTTTGAAAATGGGTGTGTGTGCAGCATCACTAGGCTCTACCCCTCTCCACTTATCATTGGCCAAGCTTTCATTTCTCCCCTGATTGGGGGAGCTAAGTTGTGTCAGAGTGATGTCATTTTACAGCCTGCAGAAAGTCCACTCCTCCTGTCAACTTGCACACAAATCTAGATTTGAACCAAATACATATTTGCAGAGGTATATATTGTTTTAAAATTACACGCACCCATCACATATCACAGGAGGTATACCCTGTCCAAATCTGCTCTTCCTGAGAGCTTGCATTCAGAAATGGCAATATTTTGCACTTTTTAACTGGTTTGCAATACCGGACATTACCCCAACTTCACACACATGTGCGCAAGGAGTATGGACATTAGTTGATGAAGTGTCAGATTTTTCACATGCACACATTTTGAGTAATATCCTCTTTTCCGCTAAAACCCCCCTGAACATACCACCGGGTCCTAACACGTCTTAAAATGTGGGCAGAAAAATCACAAGAATTATGGTGTCATTTAAATAATTTTCACAAGTCCGTACTATGAGTTATTCATATTTTTAGAGTTATGTTCTGGCCCCAAAGGGGTGTGGTTTCCCCCAGCACAAGGTTGAATTTCTGGTTTTTCCAGTTCTGCCAAGCCAGCTTGCTCTCACAGGCAGTGCCCCTCCCCTGTCCTTCCAGGAGGAAGCTCCATTTACGACTCCCGCCAATAAAACATTTGCCTGAGTCAGGACAGGGCTTTGTTCAGAGCTCCTGTATTCTGTGGGGCTCCCCTTAATTCAATTATCAGAGAGATGGCATATCCTTAGTGTGGCCAGCAAAAGGCAGATAGGCCTGGGAATACAGCTGTGACTCAAGTTTCACTCCTGATGGGGGTAGTTGCCAGGCAGAATTCAGTTTCTCAAGCCAGGTTTCAGATAAAATGTCACTTTTTGTTCCCCAGTTTTCTGCATTCAAATAAAACTAAACATTTTTACATATGCAGCTAGAATGCTGATTCTAAGTTCAAAACTATGACATTTAAACAATTGCAACCTATGTGACACTCAGAAATAGGTCACTCATTTCTTTTAAACATTTAGATTTTTAATGTCTTTCAGTCCAAATTTACTTAAACTGCTGAAATCCACAGCTCAGCCAGTCTTGTTATAAACCTTCAAGTCACTTCAGAATATAACTTTACATTGTATCCACCTCTCAGTAAGTCTTTCTTTGGCCTGTTTTGGGTTCATTTATTCAGTTTTCTACAAAAAAGTAAAATCTGGTGTTGTTTTAAAACGCCGGCTTTTGGATAGTGGTGAGTACTGGTACTGCACCCCTTTTTGGGATTTAAGAAATGAATTCCCCACAATTCTATGTGGCTTTTGGCAATCAGCATTTCCATTCCCAATGGTTTCAGGCTACTGTGTGGGTAGTCCAATGGGGTTTTTAGGCAGTGCCCTTCTGTGCCCATAACATCGGCAAAAATGGGTGGCAGCCTATTCTTCATGCATTTCCCTGTACATTTTCTGGGAAACTCTGGCCATCATGATGTTTTCCATGTCAGTACTGCACAGTTTTGAGGTAGGGCTCGGATGCATGGGTAAATACATCCCACAGCATCTGAGCAGGGATTTTTCCCTCTCTTCATCCACTGCGTTCAGTTTGAACTCAACAAAACAATTGTGATTAGAAGGATGTTGGGCAATTCCACTACCCTCCCATTCTACTCCTTCTGATCAGGTGGCGAGAACCACCAGAGTCATTCCTAAAATCCTTAATACAGACAAAATTCTCTAAACAAAATACCCTGCTTGCACAGGACCATTGTATGGGTTTTGGTGCAAACACATTTAGGGCTGCTGACACCGGATTGTTCACCGGCCCCCTCAACCCAATTGCAATCCATAGCTTGACATCTTCACTGGCCAACAACAACATTGATACACACAACTGTCTGGCTTTGTAATGTCGTCTCTTTCAGGATACCTGGCATACTTTTCTGCCAGGGTTTTGCTCCTTCTCACCTGGTTAACACAATCCCTTTTCTTAGTTCTGATATTTTTTCTCAGGGCTTCTTTAAATCTTGTACATTTCTTGTGACTGCCTGGTATACTCTCCTGCCAGGGCTTCTTGTATTCACACACTTGTAATTGCATGGTATACTCTCCTGCTAGAGCTTCTCGTATTCACATACTTGTGATTGCCTGGTATACTCTCCTGCCATGCCTTCTTGTAGTCACAGACTTGTAATGACCTGGTATACTCTCCTGCCAGGACTTCTGTTCATACAGGGTCTCTGACCTCACCCAGAGTTGCACATATGCTTTGTTGGATAATGTATATTCTTGATATATTATCCTGTTTGGGTATCCAATGTACTTGCACTGCAAACACTCACATATTTGCAAGGGTATTGATCATAGTTAAATGCCCCCATTAACAATGGGCCTCATTATGACCCTGGCGGAAGACCATGGTGCTATCAGCACCATGGTCCATGCCGGTAAGTTACCAACTCCGCCATGGAGAAAGGGGGTAATTACCAACCCATTACAAGGTTGGCGGGGCGGTAATTCCCCCTTCCTCCATGGTCCTTCCCCTTTCCCATGTTTTCCCCATAGGGCTCAATGGGAATGGGGAAGGTGCTAAGTATGGTGCCGCAAATTGCGGCACCGTAATTAGCACCAAGGTCCCTTTGCGGGTCCCTACTTTAACGGCTCGTTTACACCAGCCGTTAAGGTCGGGTCCCGCAAAGGGTCCTCGTAATTAGGCGCTAATAGGTTAATGGCGCCGCAGCCTTTTACGGCGCAGTTAACCCATTAGCGCCTGGGTCGTAATGAGGCCCAATAAGTCCTTTTGCTTTTTCTCTCTCTGTGGCTTTGTTTACAAATATTTGCATTTGGCATGACCACCGTTACACCTTGGTGTCCCCGCTGGTGTCCCCACTGTCTCTGGGTGGTCTTACCAGCTCTTGTTGGAGTTCCTGGATTCTCCCGCGGTCACCCATTGAAGGTTCTCTGCTTTCTATTGGTGACCGATTTCTCTTCAGTTTTCCGTCTCTCACGGTTTCCACTTGACACATCTGCTTTGTTTCAGGCTCCTGTAAGTGAAGTGCTGCCTAGGAGTCCCTTGCCGGCTCCTGATGTTCCTGCATCATGTCCTGCTTGTGCAGCAGCTTCTCTCTTCTTGTTCGGTGAGCTGCCGGGCTCCACCATGCCGGTTTCAGCCTTTTCAATTTCTCGATCCTCGTGGAGAGGTGCAGCTCTCTCCCACCAGCAGCAGAGCTCAACTCCCGGTCACAGGTGTATGCAAGCAACAACTAGAGCGCTGGTAGGGCTTGTGGCCTTCTTCATTTTGCATTGCTCGATCCTTCTTCCTCATCCGAATATTTTGGTAATTCTGTGAACGGAAGTCCATTTTTGATGATTGCTTCGAAAAACTTGAATAAACATTTTCAATGTTTTTAAATGGCAAATCAGTCCTGTATGATTGATAGGTGGAACTGGAGAAGGTGGTTTCATAAGGCACACTACAGTTTCAAGGATGGCCTACAGATCTGGGGAAAATATTTCTTCATACCAGTAGGAGTAGAGGTATGACAATAGGCCATGTGTGTATTATGTGTGGGGTGGTTATCTTCACAGTAAAATGGGTGATATCATATCCACCCAATGAAGCCATGACATCTCCCCAGAGGTTTTCTCCCCCCATGTGATCCTCCCTCATATAGCCGTCCTCAAGGTCAAGATCAGGTAGTAGCTGCTGTCGTCTGGCTACATGGGAGGAGGTCACCTTTGGGAAATCAGTGATGACTCTGTCGGATTCATCACATACTCTTCTCCTATTGCTGCTGGTTCACTGGTTCGTATCTCAAAAGCCCACCTTCCCACCCTGTTGTCATATAATGCACGGAAGGCTAAATACTGACCTTACTATGCATTACGGCATCTGAAATCTGTCGCAAAAATGATTTCATGTTGATAGGTTTAGGGTTTCACAGAATGTGATTGTTCAGCTTCTGCAAGCCCTCTGCCTCTCTCTGCCTCAATGATGTGCTACCGGAATGTTTGGAATGAAAGGTTATTCCATGACAAGTGGATTACGTTATGTGAGCCCTACAGTTCACACATGTGTAGCCAAAGTTGCAGACTTCTAGAAAGATGCAATCTGCTAGCCCCAGATGTCTTATATGAAGAATCTCAATTAAATTAATCCGATATCTGAGGACAGGGGTCGACGAAATAAAGATTTTCTCTTTCATTTGAAACATTTCCGGGTTGGAGTTTCGGTGGCCCGTCATAGACACTTTGGAGATTTGGGGCCTGATTCACAGAAGCATTTTATAATGGCACAATCTCATAGGAAAACATTATGTGAATCAGGCCCTTGATGTCTATCAGCCAATCCTCACATCATCCAGTGGAGATAATAGGAGCCCAATTTCATGGATGTGATTATTACAGCCTATTCGGTTGAGGGACTTTGATTTCTAAATGGAATTTGTTTGCATTTGTGCCTGCACTGCCCTGCTCCTGGCAGGACAAAGGACGTTGTCTATATAGTCAGATGGGGATGTAGCTTTCCTTTATTAACAGTAAACCACAGACCACAGATGGACAGTTGGACTGGCTGGCTGAATAGGTTACCAGGCCACCATTTTGTGATATTAAAACGTCTAATTAGATTCAAAGCTGGAGTGCAACAAAATTATTTTGGTTTAATGGTAGACAAACACAGAAGCAATGGCCCTGAGTTCATATAATCATTTGATATTTATATAGCGCTTTGATCCAAGGCAATCGAAATTGGTACTCACTTTATCAACCTCAGAAAGATGAATGACTGAGTCAACCTTGCTAGGATTTGAACCTGCAGATCAAACACAGATTACAGCAATGAGCGCCTAACCGCTGAGCCATTTTACAAGCAGGGTTTGGTTGAGATCCGATTTTACTAACAGGAAAAGTGCAAATTACAGCACAAATGTACTGGGCTGATGGCAGTTATACACTGGGAGCAGGGTAGAGTAGCTTCAGACAGTATTCATCCATCCCACTATGGAGATCATGGGGTCCCACACTGGGAGGGTCTGTGTGGACCCAGCAGTCTCCAGAGCATCTCGTCCCTGAACTATAGAGAAGGTTCTCAAACCTTTCATCTCAGTCAGAGGTCGCACTCTGCCACAATTGTGGGTTCCTATTATTATTTCTCTTTGAAAATACATACAGTTCTCTGCTGTGAACTCACACAAAATGGCCTTCTGGGGCCTCGGGCCAAAATACCTTCAACTCTCTCTTCCTAAATATCTTCCTTCTCGAGCTCTTCGCTCATCCACCTCCAACTCTCTCAGGGTCAGCCGCTTCTCTAAGCAACGAGTTGGGGGTCGATCTCTCTCGGCAGCAGGGGCCTCCCTCTGGAACAGCCTTCCTGCCTCCCTGAAACTTGCGGAGAACCATCTCCGGTTCTTGAAGCACCTCAAAACCTTCCTCTTTGCCTCCGCTTTCTCTCCCCCTCTCCCCTGTTAATATTACTGAAACTGCACTGAATCTGCAATGGGGCCACTTACCTATCCCGGTCCGCGGCCCTGCCACTCTCCCCTGCACTGCCTCCCTGGCAACCCCTGCACTGTGGGACTGTCTCTGTATCCCTACAGCCTCTCCTCCCAGCACTTGTCTGCGCTTATCCTGCACTTGCCACCAGCTGGCCCTTATTATTTATCTTGTTCTACTAAACCTGTACTGCACTTCTCTCCCTTTCCCCCTTGCACTTTTCCCTTCCCCTCCACCCTGCACTTGCACGATCTGAATGACACCTGGCCTAGTAGGATCGTTGTCTGTGTCCCCTTGTTCCCCCCGCCTCGTCGCGCCTTGAAAGACTTGTGTATAGGCGCGTTATAAATGCCATATCATATCATATCTTACTCGACGTTATTAGAAAATACCTTTGGACGTTCGCTTTTTATGGCAAAATGAGGCACACTGCAGTGTAAAGAGGTTGAGAATGAGTTCCGTTTTAATTCAGGGTGTGTGCTCAACAGCAGTCATGCAAGGGCTGCGTCCGGAGTTATGTCGCCCCCTTAATCCAATATTACTCTCTTGTTGCAGTAAACTTTCATTTTTAATATCGCAGTTTCTGTTCTCTGAGATGAATCATTTATTATCTGCTCTTGGGCTCGAGGGAAATTTCTTATTTTTTTCTATGTATTATTTATTACTTGTAAGAATTCTGATGTTTTTTTTTCTCCCTTTTGCTTGTCCAAAATATTAAAGGGCAGGTTGTGCACCTACATTATGGTGCTCTCCTTGGGAAGCTCAGTAGTGGAGACATCATTGGTAAGACCCTTTCCACGCGGGACAACAAGTACCTCTGAGAAAGTGGACAAGGAATAGCTTTTGCTATCGAGGGATGAACAAATCCAATGAGTGAACATCAAAAACAGAGCATAAGGGATATGCAGTACGGACTACTTGTTACCAAAATGCAACACCCGGTGCGTATCTACCTGGGAGAAAGTCCCATGGGCCAGAGGGGTCTAGAAAACAGTCTAGGTGAGGGCTTTGGGGGCATTTCTAGTTTACCGGCTCATCAGGTAAGGCTGGTGGTGCAGGGACCCTCCTGGGCCTTGGCTTTACTACCTGGCATCGACCATCAAGACCCCAGGCCTTGCCTGCAGTCCCACTGCATCCCCTTGCCTTTGCTTCCTTCTCCCTGCCTCCTCCCGCCTAGGAGCCCTCCCACCTCCCTGATTGGCTACCACTTCACATCTGGGTAAGCATGCTGCTCCACCAGCCCCTGTCAGCTCGTTCATATTCCCGGCGCGGCAGGTAAGGCTGATGGTGCAGGGAACATCCTGGGCCCTGGCTTTATTACCTGGCATCGGCCATTGAAACCCCAGGGCTTGCCTGCAGACCCACTCCTTCCCCTTGCCTCCGCTTCCTTCTCCGTCCCTCCTCCTGCCTACGAGCCCTCCCACCTCCCCTGATTGGCTACCGCTTCCCATCTGGGTAAGCATGCTGCTCCACCAGCCCCTGTGGGCTCGTTTAGTTTCCTGGTTCATCAGGTAAGGCTGGTGGTGCAGGGACCCTCATGGGCCCTGGCTTTACTACATGCCATCGGCCATTGAGAACTCAGGTCTTGCCCGCAGCCCCGCTCCGCCCCCTTGCCTCCGCTTCCTTCTCCCTCCTTCCTTCTGCCTACAAGCCCTCCCACCTCCCCTGATTGGCTACCGCTTCCCATATGGGTAAGCATGCTGCTCCACCTGCCCCTGTGCACTCATTTTGTTTCCCGGCACATCAAGTAAGGCTAGTGGTGCAGGGACCCTCCTGGGGCCTGGCTTTACTACCTGGCATCGGCCATTGAGACCCCAGGCCTTGCCTGCAGCCCCGCTCCATCCCCTTGCCTCCGCTTTCTTCTAACTCCCACCTCCCGCCTATGAGCCCTCCCACCTCCCCTCATTGGCTACCGCTTCCCATCTGGGTAAGCATGCTGCTCCACCAGCCCCTGTGGGCTCGTTTAGTTTCCTGGTTCATCAGGTAAGGCTGGTGGTGCAGGGACCCTCCTGGGCTCTGGCTTTACTACATGGCATCAGTCATTGAGAACTCAGGTCTTGCCCGCAGCCCCGCTCCGCCCCCTTGCCTCTGCTTCCTTCTCCCTCCCTCCTCCTGCCTACAAGCCCTCCCACCTCCCCTGATTGGCTACCGCTTCCCATATGGGTAAGCATGCTGCTCCACCAGCCCCTGTGCACTTGTTTTGTTTCCCGGCACATCAAGTAAGGCTAGTGGTGCAGGGACCCTCCTGGGGTTTAGCTTTACTACCTGGCATCGGCCATTGAGACCCCAGGCCTTGCCTGCAGCCCCGCTACATCCCCTTGCCTCCGCTTTCTTCTCCCTCCCGCCTCCCGCCTATGAGCCCTCCCACCTCCCCTGATTGGCTATCGCTTCCCATCTGGGTGAGCATGCTGCTCCACCAGCCCCTGTGTGCTCGTTTAGTTTCCCGGTGCATCAAGTAAGGCTGGTGGTGCAGGGACCCTTCTGGGCCCTGGCTTTACTACCTGGCATCGGCCATTGAGACTCCAGGTTTTGCCTGCAACCCCGCTCCATCCCCTTGCCTCAGCTTCCTTCTCCCTCCCTCCTCCCGCCTACGAGCCCTCCCACCTCCCCTGATTGGCCACATGGATTTCTATCCTTGGTGCCTCGGTGCTACACCCCACCACCTGCACGCCACTTTAGTTCCCGTCGCGGCAGGTGAGTGAGTCTTGGCCCATGACCTCCTGGCCTTGCTTTTTGTGTTTTGTGTGAATTTTGTCTAATTTAGTGGCCCAGCCCATACAGACACTGTGTTTCCTCGTTCCCTTACCCACCCTGATCCTGTCCACCGTCCCCTGATAGGCCTATCACTGGTCATAACTAGACTGCTCTAGGGCAGCCCTCTGCCCAGCAGCCCATGTGGCGAAGGGTCCCAAGGCAAAGGGCGGCTCCAACAGAGGTGGCTCCAGTAGTGCCAGCAAGTGTCCGCAGGGGAAGCCAATGAAGTCAGCAGTCAGCAGACACCAACAAAAACTGTGAGTGTGGCATGGGTGGGCTGTAGAGCAATTACTCTACTCCAGAAAGCACTCACCACTCTACCTTACCTTTCCAAAGCATAAACTGCCATAGACTTACATAATGCATACTTAGAGAGACTTGTGACCACTGCAAATTAATTGTAAATGTTGCCCTTCAATACATACTAAATTATCTGCCAATGACAGCAAGCACTGCACCTGGAAGGAACTGTGAAGATTAGCCTGCATTGCATTTAAATCGTATCATGATTGTTAGCATGCACCACACTCAGATAGAATTCTTAACATTAGCCTGCGCCGCATCTAGGCAGAAATGTGAATGCTATGCGTGGTGGTCCCCTGTGCCCGACTCGGGCCATTCCGCCTAATGGAGGGTTACCGCAAACATGCATTATTAAAAATAGACCTTACATTGGACAATGCAACCTCTAAAGACAGGGAAACCGAAATGAAACACAAGAGCGATGCAGAAAATAGTTTATGTACCACACTTAGAATGAAGAACATTAGCCTGCGTTGTATCTAAATAGGATTCTGAACGTTAGCACATGCCGCACCCAGGAGGAACTTGGATGTTAGCATGTGCCAAACTTATAATTGAGAACATTAACCTGTGCCGTAACTAGATAGGATTGTGAATGTTAGCCTATGCCACACATAGATGGAACTTGGATGTTAGCATGTGCCACACCTAGAATCGAGAACATCAGCCTGAGCTGTATCTAGATAAGATTGTAAATGTTAGCATCTGCCACACCTAGACTGAACTTGGATATTAGCATGTGCCACACTCAGAATTGAGAACATTAGCCTGCAGCGCATCTAGATAGGATTGTGAATGTTAGCATACGCCACGCCTAGATGGAACTTGGAGGTTAGCATGTGCCACACCTAGAATCGAGAACATCAGCCTGAGCTGTATCTAGATAAGATTGTAAATGTTAGCATCTGCCACACCTAGATGGAACTTGGATATTAGCATGTGCCACACTTAGAATTAAGAACATTAACCTACGTCACATCTAGATAGGATTGTGAATGTTAGCATATACCACACCTAGATGAACCTTGAATTTTTGCATGTCCCACACTTAGAATTGAGAACATTAGCCTGCGCCGTATCTAGACGGGATTGTGAGTGTTGGCATATGCCACACCTAGATGGAACTTGGATATTAGCATGTGCCACACTTAGAATTCAGAGCATTAACCTGCGTCACATCTGGATGGGATTGTGAATGTTAGCATGTGCCACGCCTAGATGGAACTTGGATATTAGCATGTGCCACACTTAGAATTCAGAGCATTAACCTGCGTCACATCTGGATGGGATTGTGAATGTTAGCATGTGCCATACCTAGATGGAACTTGGATGTTAGCATGTGCCAAACTTATAATTGAGAACATTAACCTGTGCCGTAACTAGATAGGATTGTGAATGTTAGCCTATGCCACACATAGATGGAACTTGGATGTTAGCATGTGCCACACTTAGAATTGAGAACATCAACCTGCTTCACATCTAGATAGAATTGTGAATTTTAGTATATGCCACACCTAGACTGAACTTGGATATTAGCATGTGCCACACTCAGAATTGAGAACATTAGCCTGCAGCGCATCTAGATAGGATTGTGAATGTTAGCATACGCCACGCCTAGATGGAACTTGGAGGTTTGCATGTGCCACACCTAGAATCGAGAACATCAGCCTGCGCTGTATCTAGATAAGATTGTAAATGTTAGCATCTGCCACACCTAGATGGAACTTGGATATTAGCATGTGCCACACTTAGAATTAAGAACATTAACCTACGTCACATCTAGATAGGATTGTGAATGTTAGCATATACCACACCTAGATGAACCTTGAATTTTTGCATGTCCCACACTTAGAATTGAGAACATTAGCCTGCGCCGTATCTAGACGGGATTGTGAGTGTTGGCATATGCCACACCTAGATGGAACTTGGATATTAGCATGTGCCACACTTAGAATTCAGAGCATTAACCTGCGTCACATCTGGATGGGATTGTGAATGTTAGCATGTGCCACGCCTAGATGGAACTTGGATATTAGCATGTGCCACACTTAGAATTCAGAGCATTAACCTGCGTCACATCTGGATGGGATTGTGAATGTTAGCATGTGCCACACCTAGATGGAACTTGGATGTTAGCATGTGCCATACTTAGAGTTGAGAACATTAGCCTGCACTGTATCTGGATGGGATTGTGAATGTTAGCCTGTGCCACACCTAGATGGAACTTGGATGTTAGCATGTGCCACACTTAGAGTTGAGAACATTGGCCTGTGCTATATCTGGATGGGATTGTGAAAGTTGGCATGTGCCACACCTAGATGGAACTTGGATATTAGCATGTGCCACACTTAGAATTGAGAACATTGGCCAGCGTCACATCTAGATAGGACTGTGAATGTTAGTATATGCCACACCTAGATGGAACTTGGATGTTAGCATGTGCCACACCTAGAATCAAGAACATTAGCTGCCATATCTAGACAGGATTGCGAATGTTAGCATCTGCCACACGTAGAATTTAGACCACTATCCTGCCCCATATATAGATAATTATTGTGAAGATTAGCAAGTGCCACACTTAGATGAAATTATGTATATCAGCAAGTACTACACTTAGACAGAACTGTGAATGTTAGCATGCTAAATGTAATATAACCCATTAACTAATATAAGCTCAAACTCTCTGCATACTTATCTCACAAAAAACATCACACAACCATCTCTCGCACAACAAGCTGCAAACACTTCACCACACTGCAACACACATAATCTGCGACTGACACCGATCCACCATTCACATCAAAACTCAGCACCCAGTGTCTACCGAGTTGAAGCTGCCAACAGAACACCACTCCTCTCACTATCCTACCCCCTCTTGACCTTACTAACCCATCCCACCTTCTCATTTACAGATCCACCAGAGCACATGGAGACCAATTCCGTTGGTGACAGTGCACTATATATGTACCTTAACATAACATAATATTATGCGACTACTGTATTGTTGAGGAGGCCCTTCTTCTCTAATGGCCCCGTTTCCTGGGGTTTCGCTCATTCTTGGTATTCATCCGGAGGTCATTCCATAAAGATGGGCCTTGTATGGTGAACATTTGTGACCTCGTTTAGCTTTATGGACATGGGTAACTTGCATTTGTCATCTGCTGCGGATCTGAGGGGTGTGAACTCAAGTAATGTCCTAAATAGTTTATGAGATAGTTCAAGCCCTTCTTCCATAAGATCTTCCAAAATGTCTTTTGGGTCTGGCAGAGGTTTTTTTAGTATAATGTATTAATTCATTTGGTGATTAAGGGCCATTGGTGGGACATTAGAGCTGAGTGTATGTGGTGGTGATTCTTAAGGCCAAACTGAGCATAGGAGCTCTATGGGGACACATGGCATTTGGTTTAGCTGGTGTTTAGGAAGGCCTAGAGAGAGGTTGTTGCAGGACTTGGACTCGTTCCACTGTATGGTTCATATTGAAGAATGGAATCCTTTTATTCAGGATACGAAGATGGTGATAGCTGGTGATAGGCCAATGAGATCAGAGCATCACTCTGGGACGTGAAGGGTATGGCTAAATCAAACAGAACCCTCCGTGTTTTGATTTTGTTTAGTCTAGGACAGGTTCCCAAGTAAGAAGGTACGAGAAAGGGTATTTCAAGCTTGCAGATTGACAGACGTTGATCATTTACGTTTTTCCTAGGTCAGGGTGTAAATTTTGTGTTGTCATCCGTGTCTGGATGTTTGAGAGGCAGTGGGTGATATGATCGTTGTCTTCTCTGCTGGCGTATATTTTGAAACACAATTCCATGTCATCTGCATAGAGTTGGAAACATTGAGATGATCCCCTTGCAGGCTTGGCAGGGGTTTCATGTATGTTCTTGAAAGGCTTGGGTGATATTGAGGAGCCGTGGGGTACCACGCATGTGATGGAGGATACTGAGGTGTTTGTCTGACAAGGGTAAATATGATTGAGTTGGTTAGATAGGACCCATCTCATTAACATCAGCTGGATGCTCTGCATGCCGACGGAATGTTGCCACCTATCGAGGGTGATATTGGGAGCCAATTCTGCAGAAAAGCCGAGGAGAATCAGTACTCTTTCTGGTCATTGTCCAGGAATGTAATGACTCCCCTCGTGTACAGCAAAGTGGACTCTGTGCTTCTGTCCAGTTTAAATCCTGATTGCATATTATGTGGTAGGTTTCCTGTTTCACAATAATGTTGCAGTTGGACTGTTTCTAGTTTTTTCATAGATTTTTTTCAAAGAAGGAATGTTGGAGATTGGTAAAACATTGGCGAGGTCTTCAGAATTGCGTTTTTTTTTCTCATAAATTGCATGATGAATGCTTGTTTTAGGATTGTGCGGGTCTATGCCTGTCAGGAGAGAGGCAATCTCTGCGGCTACATTTTGCTTATGGTAATAAAGGCTGGCAGTGGCAGGGCTGTAAAAGTGTAAAAGTGCTGAAGCATGGAGACAGATGTAGGCAAGGAGAGAGGTATACATATCATTGCATAGAATAGATAGTGGGTATAAATTAGAAGCTACCAGGAGGCTTCATGTATACTAACATAGACTGAGATTAGAAAAGAGCCATACCTTTCAAGCTGTATTGCTCTTATCAAAGAAACAATTGACTGTGTGGTGTGCATTATATCAAGGCCACTCAGATTATGCATGGAACAACCCTATAGCTAGTTAAACCATAAGTGAGACTTTATTGAAGTTTTTTTTTAGAAATTGGCAACGTTGACAGGTTAAGCATTTCAAGATTAAATGAAATGCCCAGTATCATACACATTGGTTAAGAGAGGACGCTGAGCTTTCAGCCAACACAAAATGTCTGCACTTGCCACATTGTTTCCAAGTCCTTCTCAGAGGAAGTTGTAATTATTTGTGAACTTTTGGCTTTCATGAACTAAAATAATACCCTGTTTTGCAGCACACACTTAGAAAGCACACTAATCACATAATAACCCAACTTGTCAATATTCAAAAACAAAACTTTATAGAAGCATGCTTTGCAAAATGGGAATGAGTCTGGATTCATCCTCTCCATTATCAAGGCATGTATATGAATACCAGAGTACTACATGATTTGAGCTTAATCTATTTCACGTGGGTTTTTCTATTGCATTGTAAAGTTTTGAATACACCCGCACACAGACTTGTGAACTGTTATTCATGATGTGAGCAAGTACCATTAAAGTTGTACAAAACAACAATCCATTTCTTCTTCCAAATATGTACACCTGAAAATAGTTACACCAGTGTCCCGTTACATTTGGTTGGCTATCTTTTGTCTAGGACCCCTTCACTCAAATGGCCTGGATAAAAAGAAAGATCAGGCAATGGGCTAAGCAATGGCACCAGTATGTGAGAAGGCAAACCTTCTCACAGATGGAAGCAGAATGCTATCCAATGAGTTGAGATTGTTTACCCAGAATCACTGTGTTGTCTGTTCACAAAGCCAGGGTATGAGCAGGTCTGCACTGGGAACCAAAAGTCACCTTTGAAATGTTATTAAAAGTGGACCCATACTAACATATAGTGGAAGCTTTGTAACACATTCTTGGGAAATCGCTTGGGCACCCTGTAGGGAAGTTCGCCACTGGGTATGAGCCTCAGCACCTTCGTTCCACAGTCTTGAATTAGACTACCTAATCATCACTCCCGACTAACACTTTATGCTCTTCATTGAGGGTGGCTGCCAGTTTTTACAACAATCATTTGGAGTAACAAAGCTCTAGACCTACACCCTACTACTGGAATGCAACTTTCAGTAGCAAGCTCTATTTGGCGCAGGTACATTGCTTTGCAGCAAAGTAGGTGCTACTATCACATAAGTATATATACACACATGTTTATCAAGCTGAGAAACAGGAAGGCTGAGTCTGCTTTGTGGGAATTTCGTATTGTGATCTGGTATATGAAGAGAAATCTCAGTAATGAGTGACTGCCCCACTAAGTTATCGCCGTAAAAATCATGGCACTCAAATGTATCCATATGCTTTTCAACTTTCAGGATTTCACGTGATCAATATACTCCCCACAGAAGGGTGAGCATTTTGCAGTAGTTGTGCTGTAGTGCACAGACAGAATCGGCAGATTCTGAAAAAAGAGTGCAAATGAAAAAGTGCAGAGACTGCACTCATTTCAGAATTGCGCTCATCAACTTATTCTCAAAGGTAACCTGCACATTTCAGGAGGGCTGAACAGTAGCACAAAGATGCGCTGCCCAGTCTCTTTAAATAGACCAGTGTTGGGTGTGTTACACCCCACGTGGGTGCGTGTAGCACATTTCAGAGTGACAGGCCCATAAGGGGCCTGCCACTGTGAAATGCAGTGAAAAAAATGCATGTCTAGCCTTCTTTGCATGTCAGAAATGCAAGTGGGAGAGCAACTGTATACACTGCTGCTCTCAAACTTCCAAGAAAATAAATTAAAGGTTCAGAAATGAACCTATCCTGCATTTGGGGGTCCCTCTGGCTAGTCCAAAAAGGCACAGAGGAAGGTCTTTCATTTTTGCACATTTCAAAGTGTATCCCGTTTGAGGATTCGGGATGTGGATGCACAAACATGCCACTTATTTGAACAAATAGGCAAAGAAAGTGAAAAAGGGCATCTGAACGTGAGATCCAAAATGCACACTTTTAGGAGCCCTTTGTGGATTTTTGCCGCGCAAGTACTGAGATGCGCTAGTACATTTACTCACTTGCGCCATAAAGCCATGACATTCTGGCCCACTGTGTGTGCTACAGTGAACAGAGAACGCTTCACAGGAGCAAATTACCATAACAGAATGTAGTTGTGATCAACATCCAGACAGCAGGTTTAGAGCTACAGCACTGCACCATAAAATGACCTGCCATGTTTTGTAAAATATAGGCACTGACCTCTTCGAATCAGGCAACCATGTGGGCCATCCACCCCAAGGTGGGTGCCTGGCAAACAAGCCAGTGTTGCCTTCTCATAAAGACGTCTCTGGCGCTGGTTACGGTGATCGTAGCATGGCTAAGGCCTTGTCCAATGTGGCCACTTTGATGATTTTTTGGACGCTTGCTTGTGAGAAGGTTAAGAAGGCAGCATTTTTGCAGATGTGAGGTTTGCCGATACGAAGAGGTGATGGTCTCGGAGGCTATCGCAGTTTGGAAGTTGAACATTTTGCTATCGAAGTATATTGCAATTTTCTCGCCATGTGCCGTAATGTGTTGGTCGGAACTGTTTTTTTTTGGAGAATGGCTAGTTCTAAGTTGAATCCCTTATTTCCACTCTTTACCTCAGGTTTTCCTTTATTAAAAGCCAGGGGTTAATGTACCTATGGTTTGGTGAAGCCTTTTATGGAGGTATTGATGACTTGAGGTAGGACAGATGAAAGCTGTAAAGGTTGTTGCTGTTTTCGGCATTCAATCCATTGTTGCAAATCCCCCTTTTTCATGATTTTCTTTGCTATGTTTTGTTATGTTTTGTAGGTCACGAGGTGTGCCCAGAAAGTGCTGTTGTTGCCAGGCGGGTGATATACTGTGAGAATCGGGAATTGCAGTTGTCTAAGATGTATTTCGCTGTTATGGATTCAATAAAGGAGCTCAGTTTCACGTTCAGAGCCTTGCATCTGAGTCTTTCTAGGTGTATGGTAGCCTCACCTGTGCCGGTGTTGCATGGTCTGTTTTGAGTAAGCATTTTATATCCTTGTGAGATCAGCTGTGCCCAGAGGCCCTGTGTACTGATGTGTAAACCACATTTCTGTTATGCTTAGGAAGTCTAACTTAAGATAGTCAATGAGATTGTTGACATTTTCGGAATTCTTATTTACTAATCTGGTATTAATGGCAGTGAGGTTGGTTAAGGTTGGTCCTAATCTCTGAATGGGAAACATCTGAATTATTGGATGGGCTAAAACCTTCCATCATTTGGACATGGTCCTCGCTGGCACTACAGCCCCAAGGGCACCTCGGAGATACTGGACTGGAATCACCTACAAACACTGAGATAGGAGCCCCTCCAGGTATTACACGAGGAACGCCCTTGACCCAGTGGTGAAAAACACTGATGAACTATAGGACGATGCACCTGTCTTCAACTCTGGATGGGAAACACCTGAGCCATTGTACAGAGGGCACCCCCCAAAACATTGGACGAGATACACAAGCTCCAACTTGCTGGGTAAAGAACCACTCCAGAACATATGAAGAGGAACAGGTTGCAGGTACTGGACATGGAATACCACCAACTATTGATCGATGCACATCTTTTGGACAAGAGTGCATCTAAACTGTTGTATGGGGAACACCTACGCAATGTTGGCTAGTGAATAGCTCTGAGCAGGAGGATGGTAATATCTCTGAACTATATGATGGGAAGACCTCTGAACTATACGATGGAGAATGCATCTCAAATGTACAATAGGGAATAGCTCTGAACTATATGATGGGAATACCTCTGAACTATACGATGGAGATGCATCTCAAGTATACAATAGGGAATAGCTCTGAACTATATGATGGGAATACCTCTGAACTATACGATGGAGAATGCATCTCAAGTATACAATAGGGAATAGCTCTGAACTATATGATGGGAATACCTCTGAACTATACGATGGAGAATGCATCTCAAGTATACAATAGGGAATAGCTCTGAACTATATGATGGGAATACCTCTGAACAATACGATGGAGAATGCCTCTGAAGTATACAATCTGGAATACGGTTGAACTACATGATGGGGAATAACTCTGAACTGTTGGATGGAGAAACCTCTCAACTATTGAAAAAACGAACCACCGTCTGAGCTATTGAACGAAGGACACCTCAAAACTAGTGAAGGGGGGACGTACCTGGTCTAAGAATGCAAAAGAGTACACATTTACGAGTCTTTTGTTATTCTACATTTCTTTATCCTTGTGTCCCCCCGCCCCACACCCTTGTAATGTGATGCCTTGAAACACATTTTGATGTATATGCGTATCATTAAGACCCAGTAAATACATTAAATAAATACATCTCTCTCAGAGGATGTCCCAATCCTGTCCCCCCAGCATCCCCGCAGCTTCCTACAATCCATCCATTACCACTGCTCTCCATCAAAGAGCTCCTTCTCTTTCGCCTCTGTCACCGGCTTGCCTCCTTCCCCTCCTCTCTAAATATTTTCAGGAAGTCCGTGAAAAGAGGTATGAGTACAGCACATCCCACCTTAATGTGATAGGTCACAAACAGACTCACATGGCCTATCATGTTAATGTATGGGTGGGACTCACGATTTAAAAATGTTAGCATCAAACATTTGGAAGGTATGGGCCATATGGGAGCTTTGAGACACAATTTACTTTATGTATAAGCGCCTTACAAATGCGCAATAAATAAATAAATAAATAAATAAATAAACTACCGTGATTTTATTCCTCTGTGGTAATTTACTTCGACAAAATGACTTTTTAAATAGATATATGCTTCTTAGGGTTGGCGGGGTAAGTAGGTGATTGTGCTGGGGTGGGGGCATGCGTAGTAGTGCAGGGATGTGGGGGAACCACCCTTTAAGCAAATAGGTATAGTGTTTTTTTCAAAGTAAATGACCAGAGAGTAATGTGCTTCTTATAAAGCCAGAACCTAACAGACTGCTCAAGTGGGGGGAGAAACGTGGGGTCAGTGCTACACATGCTGCACCTGTGCTGCTGCAGTAGCGCTTGCACTGCCTCTTTGTATGGTGCAACAATGATATGGAGATAATGCTCTCGCTGTGTACAGGTTCTGCTCGAGGTAAACTTGCTTCCTGATTGCCTGTGCTGGACCAGTGTGATGACTGCAGCATGCACTGCTGCCTTCCTTTCTGTAAATGTTACGTGGCTGGGAACACTTTACTACTTCAGCCAATGTACCTGTTCTGCGGGAGCAAGCTTGCCCTCCTTCTCCTTCCTCTGCTGCACCAGACGTCTAAAGAAAGTTTGCACTGCTTATACCTGTGCGATACCACTTTGGTGATAAATGCTTGTTCTGTTGCAGATACATATCACTTATGAGGAATGGCAACTTCACCAAATTCTTTTAAGCCCAGTGATCGAAGTGGGCAGGAGCGGTTGGGAGTGGGGCTCCTATACTATATAAAAAAAAAGTGTTCCTATACTTTAATTTTAAAAAGAACCCGTTCTGGAATGGTTTTCCTTTCAAAGTGTAGGAAAAAGTTGAAACTTGCACCGAACGTTCCCTTAAACAGCAGGCGCATTTGCAATTTCTTCAGTGGGTTGTAAGGCTCGTGAGTGGGTGGAGGGGGGGCGGGGACGATGGGGTTTTTGGGCAGTGGGAACAAGCCAGCAGGGAACATAGTTCCACTACTTCTTTTTGCACACTTCGACCACTGTTTATGACGCATTGTTTTGGGCACTTGTTTTTTTTACCACAAACAGGTAGATGATAAATTGGGGTAAGCTAATTGGTAATGTGGGTTGTGGTACAAGGGGTGGGAGGTCTCCCCCCTGCTGTTTGTGGCAACAAAAGGCGTCAAAGTCGGCCCAAAAATATTCTGCCAACTTGCCATTCAGCAAAAACGAGTCTGCAAACATTCACAGAACCCTGCTGCTGACTGCTGCTGACTGCTGTACCAGTTCTGTTAGAGTTGCGCTTGAGCAAAGCCACCTGGTATGTACAGTGTGGCAAGTCTGTGAAGGGGATGAATGCACTGCAGCTCACCTGGCTGGACATGTTCTGCATTAAAAGTCTGCCTTTACTGTAACTCTATTGTGGGATGGAAGATGGCGTTGCCCCTGCCTGTGCGGTACCGTTCACCTGCTCTGTGTATGGCATGCTGCTCACGTTGCTGGACATGTTGTGGGAGGGAAGATTACGCTGCCCCTGCCTGCGCGATACCAATCACCTGCTCTGTGTATGGCATGCTGCTCATGTTGCTGGACATGTTGAGGAATGGAAGCTTGTGCTGCCTCTGCCTGTGCTGAGTGGGCATTTACAGATTGCCGGTGTGCCTTGCCCGCTCAGGCTCTACCCTGTCTACGCTGTTTATTTATTTATTTATTTACATTTATAGAGCGCACTGCAGCCTATAGACATGGAGGCGCTATTACATGAAGGCGTCAGCAGCAAGATTGTGTAAACATAGGAAACATAAGGTACTTAGTTACAGAGAGAAGAGCGGAGCATAGTTACAAATGACGTTCGTAAGCCTGTAAATATAAAGGCAGGAAGGTTTAGACAAACAGCCTGGTTTTTAAGGCTTTGCTGTGCTGTTACCTGTGCTTTACCAGTTGTGTGGGAAACCTTTGCACTGCTGGTGTCTGTGCTGTATCTGTTCAGTGGGTTATGTAGATGAAAAATGGGCAATGCTACCCGTGATCTACCTGCTCTGGGAGATTGTGGCTTGCACTGCTGCTGCCTGTTTACCTGCTCTGTGGATGGGAAACGTGCACTGCTGCTCACTTTGCTGGATAGGTTGCGGGAGGGAAGCTTGCACTGCTGATGGCTGTACTGGGCCTGTATGATGGGAGGGAATGCTGCACGGCTGCTACCTGTGCTGCACCTGTTCTCTGGACTGTGTGGGATGCTTTCTTTGCAGCCTCTTATGCATCCTCTTATGTGGTAGTGAATACAGCACTATTGCTACCTGTGCTGTATGGGTTGTGTGAGAACCCTTTTCACTGGTGGTATCTGTGATGTATCTGTTCTGTGGGTGATGCAGGTGGAAGGTGGACTCGGCTGTCTGTGATGTTCTGTGGGGGTGTGGCTTGCTCTGCTGCTGCCTGCGCTGGATAGGTTGTGGGAGGGAAGCTTGAACTGCTGATGACTGTATGACTCTACTGGGCCTGTATGGTGGGAGGGGATGCTGTACGGCTGCTACCTGTTCTGCACCTGTTCTCTGGACTGTGTGGGATGCTTTCTTTGCAGCCTCTGATGCATCCTCTCTCTTCTGTGGTAGTGCTACCTGTGCTGTACCGGTTGTGTGAGAACCCTTTTCATTGGTGGTAACTGTGATGTACCTGTTGTGTGGGTGATGCAGGTGGAAGGTGGACTCGGCTGTCTTGTGATCTTCTGCGGGGGTGTGGCTTGCACTGATGCTGGCTGTGCGGCACAGTTTGCCCAATCTGTGGACTGGGAACTTGCACTGCTGCTCTCCTTGCCGGACATGTTGTGTGAGGGAAGGTTGGACTGGTGCTGCCTGCACCCTCCCTGTTTTGCGAACGGGACTCTTGCTCTGCTGCTGCACCATGTGCTGCAGCCGGTCTATGGGTTTCTGGAAGGTACTCTTCTTTCTGAAGTGTCTGCTTCCGGGGAGGTGGATCTTGCGCTGTTCCTTTCTGTGCTGTGTCAATTGATTGTGGGAACGTTTTACTTGTATGTGTTTTGTACGGGTTGAACTTGCAGGCGTAGCACTTCAAAATGCCAGGACTATAGACACAACCATGGTACAGGTAAGATAACCTTTTGCAGAGCCAATGAGGGATTTTTGAGGTTAACAGAAATGGCCAGAGGCAGCTGGAGGCTGTAAAAGTGCTATTCATTGTAGTAGCGAGTGCTGAGAGTGCTGTGGGTCTTGAAACCATCCTGTCACAGAGGAGGATTTTTCTTTTTAGGGGTTTCGATTGGTTAGCTAGCATTTCAGATTTCTTTGGGATCGCTTGTTATTGTTTTCTGTTAGGACGAGAGGAAGGTTGGTCTAGTGTTGAATACCCACCAACGGATGGGCTCACCCTCCATGCCTCATTCTCTTGCAACCTGTGAAGTATTAGATCGGTGTTTTGCGTGGACCTCAACACTCTCCTGTGGGTGCATTTGTTTAAGATTTCAGACGGTTGTGTCCCCAATTTCCTAACATGAGGCAGAGGGCGTTATGAAGAGTGCCATAGTGGGCCAATTGAGGGCTTAAGCTTAAGGCTCAAGCCTGGTGAGATATAGCCCCAGGGCTCTAGACCCAGCGCACGCCGTGCTGCTATGTTTAGGGTGAGCTGCACCTGTTTCCGAGCTTCGTTCATCTCCAGGTAGAGGCTACTAGTAGTCAAGGCTTGAGGGGATGCGTGGAGGAAGGCTGGGGTGCTGCCGTGGGTGCTCTGAGGGAAGCACGAAGGGCTGTTGACTGTGCTGTAGATGTTATGTGGGAGGAGGACGTCCCCTGCCGCTGCCTGTGCCCTGCCTGCTCCGTGAAAAGGAAGCTTGCGTTGTGCTGACTTGTGATATTCCTGTCATGTGAAAAGAAAGCAGGCACGGCCGCTGTTTGCGTTGCTCCTATCGTGCTTGTGAGGGAAGCCTCTACTACCGCTGCCCTCACTGCAGCTGATCAATGAGAGTGAGGGAAACTCCCTCTTTCGCTACCTTTGCTGTACCTAGCATTTCACTTGTGAAACTGACATGCCAGTTTTCAAGGGGGTAGTGTAGAAACTTACAATAGAACGAGTGCTTAAGTAGGCGATGCGGTACATAGGCGTGTGAGGGTGAAACTGGGCATATCATGCTATTTCCAGCATGAGTCTGTATGTGGAGATATGGGGGTTATACCTATGCACAGGAAGCTATAGCTGTGCATATTGAGTACTCATGCATGTGCGGCTGCAGCTGTAAAGTTGAACCTGCGCATATGATGGCGGCATAGTGGTATATAAAGAAGTAACTGGGCGTGCACTGGTTTAGGCTATGGTCACCGCCGTCTATGAAGGTGTTCATGGCATACGATAGTGCTACATTGGCAAGCAAGTCTACATGGGGCATTTGAAGTTGTTTTTGACATTCGATGGCTTTAACTTGGTATGTATGACCGAAAATCCACAGACAGTATTGTATTGTATTTATTTGTTTAATTAATAAAGTGCACAAACAACCCGTAGACATTGAGGCGCTGTTACAGGTTACAAGTCAGGTAGGCGTAGTATGTCATACAGTTCAGGTGAATTACAACATTGGTGAGAGCATAGGATCAAGTACCAAAATAACAGTATTATCAAGCATGTTCTGTTCCTGGTGCAAGTTGACTGGACCATGGACATTATCCCTGACATAGATACATGGAAATGGGGGAATCATGTGTTTTGGCCAAAATGCTTTTCCGACATTCTGGCCATTCGGTACATTCCTGACAAAGCATGGTGGTCGGATTGTTCAAGTCTTATGGTGTACACCATGTGGCTATTTTTTTTGTTTGACTTTTCTCTGATTCGGGTGTTATCACCTGCCACCCCTCCATTTTCTGAACCATCCCTCTTGCCACCCCATCCAAATGTTGCCCAGGCTTCTGAACCTGATTGTTTCAGCCCCTCCCAGGGTCTGCATGTCTTCTTCTTCTCCTCTGCCACCCCCTTGCCACTAGCAGTGACCACCCGAGCACCAGCTGCTCCCGTATCTCTCGTTTGCTGGGTCTGGGCGTCCATTGCGCCGACGCACGGCCGCACTGCCTACTCGAGTCCTTTGGCCACTGTAACGTTAGGTTTGTTCCAGAGGGCGCTCGTCGAATAAACGTTTGCAGAGTTTGAAGCTCCGTTTTCCGGAGACAAGGATTTGTGGAATGGTGGTTCAGGTTACTCCGACATCACAAAAATAAGAACAAATGGTCTTCCCCGGTTTCACAGCGCTTGGTTACTAGTGTTGCAATTACCAGTGTTAGTAGGCGCATTTGTGGTACCCAATTTGCAACCTCCGAGCGAGTGGGCCTGGCCCCTTGTCCATGTGGTGTTCCTCCACCTTAAACGGTCTTGCTCACATATAGAGCCATCCATCCTCCAGGGACATGGGCTAGCTCGCCAGTGTTTGTTGTGGACTGCCCCCGGGTCACATGTCGGGATCACCTGACATTGACCATGGAGCTGCACTCACGCAGCAGACACACACCAGGAGGCATCCTGCAAGCTCCGGATCACCAGAGCTGGGCATCCTGGCTGGGGACACCAGCCTACAGCAACCCCGGCTCTCGGGGCAACCAGGCCGGGGCAGCGACCATCGCTGTGTTCACACTGCGCCCAAAGGACAGTGGGGCAGTGTTGCCCGGCAGGGGCACCGCTCAAGTACAGGGTCCCTCCCATATTCCTCTCGCACATGGCGTGGCACAGCATGGTGCTCACAGTAAACACGCCAGAGTCAGTTCTTTGTTCGACTGACGAGCCGGAAATAGTATGTCCCTTTTATTAGGTGGGTCACATGGTTAACATCATGTGATCCAAGCACAAGCCCTGGGAGCTACCATGCTGTCAGGAGGGGTGGCATGCAACATCCAGTCACAGCCTTCTGGATTTAGGGATCGCGTGCTTTGTGTTGCGCAGTGCCTATTATGAGAAATCCACCCCACTCCTCTAACTTTTTCGCTCAGATAGATCCTTCATGTCACATCCTCTCCAGCCCACTCACCCGTGCGTCCACAACCCCCTTTGGCCCACTCTCTGATAATGCCGGGACAGGAGGGATTCCCTGCCAGCAACTAGAGGCAATTGAACCTGCAGCCTGGGTATTATGCGGTATAAACGACCGCCTTCAACTCCTACTTTTCACATTCTTCTCCTGTCCTCCCTCCTAGTATCCTGTAACTAAGTCTAATAGCTACTCAGCGCCTCATACAGCGTCTGCTACTTCTCAGCGGTTTGGTATTCAGAGCCCAGAACAGCTGCCTCTTCCATTGCCAGAGTTCCCCTCACCCTTCCTTACAGATATCTCACGCAGAGGCTCTTCCTGGCCCCCCTCTCTTTTCCCTGTTGATTTCTCTATTCTCTCTGCGCCCACACGCCCCGCCGTTCTGAGTTACTTTCGTCCTAGCACTCACACCCCCACCTATTCTGCAGGTGATTAAATAAGCTCTTATTAGGAGAACGAATTTGCTGCTCAGTTAATTATTCCCTTGTTATCTCTATAATTGTGGGCTGTCGGCAGCGCTTGGTGCGATGTCATTCAATCGGAGGATTCGTGCTGGAACCTCTGCGCTACATCAGCAATAAAAATGACATTTATTTTGCACAGGATTTTATTTCCTCTCGCTATGTGTTTTTAAGTAGATGCAATGGATAAAGTAGAGAGCATGGTAACATGCAGGGGAATATCTGCCACAAAAGAGGTGGCGTTGGCATTTTGGAGAACTGCATATTTAGATACAAAATGGCAAGCTATATAGAACGACAGACTTCTTCCGTTCCGCCTACTGTGAGCGTTAATGTGAAGCTAGATGCCTCCATTTATAATGAATGGGAATGGTGCCATCTTGTGGCTGGTACGAGAATCTTTTCATACAGTGGCCCTCATAACAAGTTTGCCGGTCCGGAAACAACAGTGCTTGTGAGCAGAGGCGTTGCTAGGGGGGCGGGGGGGCTTAGGGGGCTATAGCCCCGGGTCTTTTGGTTGTAGCCCCGGATAGAAGCTCAGGTGCTACAACCAAAATGCTAGCTAGCCCCAAGTCCTGCCAGCCCCTGTAAGCTTATCGTCACCGTTGTTTCTGGCAACCTACGAGTCTGCGGGCTGGTGCCATACCGTCCGCCAGGGTCAGACCTGGCAGACAGAACGGCACCCGGCCTCAGACTTTCACAGAAACACTGGCACCGTCATTAACGGTGCCAGTGCTTCCGTGATCCCCATTCCCATTGAGACCTATAAGACTCAAATGGGAATGGGGATTCAAGTTTACCAGCACCTGACTTCCTGGAACGCCGGGGTCTTAATCCCCCTGTGATTCCGGTGAGTCAGGAGGGGGTAAATCATTACTAGTCTGGCGGCTACCTGCCGTTTTTACGGCACAGTTTCCGCCTGACCCGTAATGAGGGCCAGTGAGACCTAAAACTGAATGTGCACTCATATCCGCCTACCAGAGGAAACTTTATACCTACCCTAATTTTCCACAGAGCCAGCTGCTACTGAGCAAAATTGAAGCTGTGCTGTTGCTATGGGGCTAGAGGTTTTTTGCAGTTCATGGAGGTGCCTTCAAAGCAAGTGGGTCAAACTGGGTTGAACATTCAAATATATTTAACATCTTTGAAAATATGTGTTTTCCCAAGTTGATGCAGCATGGTGTGAAGGAGTTTTTTCAAGACTGTTATAATTGTTGGACTGTGAATCGCTTCTCCAAGAACTCAGCACCACCCTTAGAAACAATATCAACCACCATGCCTCAGTGAAACAACGCACCTTAAAGCCAAAACCTTCCACACCCAGGTACACTCAATAACTCAACTTGAACAAACAAACCATCAGAAAACAAGAAAAGACTTAGTGAAAATCCTGCAGCAACCTCGCCCTGCTCAAGGAACACTGTCCTACATGCAGACGACTGATCACCACTGCTATTACCAAAACACCATAGCCAAGGCTAACAATAAAAGCAGAGCCCTTTTTAAAGCCATCACGTACTGCATCAACCCTCTGCCTGATCCACACTCCACTGAAAAATCCACCATAAACTCTTACTTCATCAAGAACAGCATGACCCACCAAGACATAGACACCAACCCCACAACTGACAGCACACTACACATCGCACCTCACCTCACACAACCAGATGACATGCAGCTCTTCCACAAAATATCCTCTATTCATCACCTTCACAGGTTCAAAGGCCTGCCTCACAATGATCCATTCGTGGATGTCCAGTGCGCTACTTGAAAGTCAACCCCCCCCCTGAAATACTGAATTCCTATTGCTGACCAACAACACTGAACACTGTGGCATCCAGACATGGCTCTCTGCAATGAACCTTGAGGGCTTCACACGCCAGCTGACCACCTGCCCCAAGTCCCTTGTGTTCGACAACAACAGACACGTCACCTCCAAGCAGCACATAGCAAGAAAGACACAAACAGCTTGATATAAACTTTTTCTCCTGCAGAAAATAAAGCCCTTAACTCAAGAAAACAACTTCCGATCTGCTGTCCAAGCCTTAGTCGCAGCCACCTGAATGGTGGCATTGCCCTTTTAGGAGGCCTCCAGCATTTACCCTAGCACCCCTGAGATGTGACCTGCATGCCACACCATGACTCGTGCAAATTCAACCACAACACACTGACCCTCAATGAACTGCACTGGCTCCCGCTGGAAGTCCGTTTTTATCTTCAAATCCTTCTGCATCATCTACAAGGCCGCATCCTGAAGTCTCCAAGCTACCTCACTGAGAAACCCAGCATCTCCAGAGGCCTATGATCCACCAGAAGTAAGGACATGTGCATACTTGAACTCCACTGATACCGGAAGGAAAGAACCAGATGACAGGCCTTCTTGGCCTATGCCCCAAGACTCTGGAACCACTTTCCAGTCTCCCAGTTAACATCAGACTCACCCCATGGATCCTACATTTCAGGAAGGAGCTTAAGACCATTTTCTTCAAGAAATGGCTCCTACCTAACAATTAAGTCCACACACCCTCCACTCCCCATCCCGCCTGAGTCTGGGTGACCTGCTCCCTACTGTTTCCTCTTCTGGTTGTTTGCATATCCCTTACTACCAAATTGCCCACCCTCTCCTTTCCCTGTTGTTAGCTCCTTGTTGCCTTGTATCTGCTTCCCCCCTATGTTTGTAGAGCACTGCATTGCTTCCTGAAGCCAGCTCCATGCATTTGTTCGAAGTGGGTGGGAGCGGTTGGGAGCGGTGCTCCTCTGCTTTTTTAAATTAAGTTTTACTGTTCCTAGACTTTTATTTTAAAAAGAAACTGTTCCGGAATGGTTTTTCGTTTTAAAATAAAAGGGTAGGAAACAGTTGAAACTTGCACTGCACCGAACATCCCCTTAAACAGCAGGTACATTGAATTGGGGGTTTGTCTTGTGCGTGGTAGGAGCGTGGCAATGGAGTTTGTGGAGAGCGGGGCAGGCCCGAAGGGAACATAGTTCCACTACTTCCTTTCATTCCTTCGGCCACTGGGTCTGCGCTCAATAAATCCCTTATAATGATGATTATTATTATTATCCAGGTGATGGATCAACAATACACTTCCATTCATATTAATAGTGTGCTGAGGGAACAAATAGCTTTAGGTATTTGTTTGTATATACTTGAAGAACAGGGATGTCAATGTTGATCAGAAGTGACTTATAAGCACACATTTACAGATGGCAGAGGCATTCCACGGAAGGATGCCCGTACAATAAAGAAAGATGAGAACAAGTAGTCACCAGTTCATTGGAATGTGAATAAAGTTGGACATAGACCAAGGACAAAATAAATAAATGAAATTATAAGAATGAGGTGATTTATAAAGGCAACATTAAGCTAGTGGGCAAAGTGCTGCAAACTAAAGAGGAGTGCTGTACAAATATACAACATTCCATTATTACACAGTACTGGAGAAATTTGTATGGTCAGGTAGGGAAGATGGGGCCAGGGGTACAGGGAACTTCATCTTTGGCAAGTAGGACTAGGAGAAGAAATTTGAAAGGGGAGCTGTTGTGCATGCAGAGCCAACCAGTACGCTGTTGGTAGGTAGATGTGGCCAAGGATCTGAGTAGTTGGTAGAGTACAGGTCGCCAAGTTGAGGACTTTGTCTAGAGGTAGAAAAGAATCGAGAGGAAGGCCAATGAGTAGGAAAGAGCAGCAGTCGACTTTGCTGAGGACAAACAGCACAGGCAGTGGTAGTGATTAATTGTAGCAGTCAGAGTTGGCTATCAAAAAGAAACCCAAGATTGCGAAATGTGGTCTATGAAGCAAGAAGATCAGGCAAGAAGGAGAGAGGAGTTGAGAGTAGGGCTGGCATTGTAAGGCAGCAGGAAGATTACTTTCATGTTTTAAGGATGCAGCAGAGAGCCATCCACTGACTGATCGCAGTCAGACAGGTGATAGTACATTCTGAGATCGCTAGGGTGAAGAAGGCACAGAAAAAAACAGATGTGTGTGTTGTTAGCAAAGGCATTATAATGAAAGCCAAAGGGCAAGATATGCCTTTCAAGGGCAGAGGTATAGAGGTTCAAATGTAGATGTCCGAGGACTGATCCTTAGGCACTCTGACAGGAAGATCAGTGGGGTAGAAGGAAATCATAGTATAGAAGAAAGTTTGGAGTGGAGAGCATCAGGGAGCAGGTTAGAGACCTGCATGAGTGCAATCTTGTTGGAGTGGTTAATACTGAATCCAGATTGAGGTGGACCTCCATTTCCTTTAGCCTCAATGCACTTAGTGGTCCAGTTGAAAACCACCCATTCAGGATCCTTTGAAAAATGGGGGAGGAGTGAAACTGGGCCCTAATTTGTCGGGGAGTTGGGCCAGCAAAGGGTTTATTCAAACTGGGTAGGAGAGTTGCAGATTTGAAGGAGGCAGGCAATAGTTTAGAAGAGAGGGATATGTTATAGAGTTCAGAGAGTTAAGGGCCATCAATGTAGATTAAGTCTTTGACTGTTTAGGGAGGAAATGGGTCAATAGGAGCCCAAGATTGGCTGGCATTGCAACAGATGGGGGATAATTCAGAAGGTGAGGTAGGTTGGGTTGGGGCGAAGTAGTTGAGATTAGAAGGGGCAAGGGAGTGGCAGTGCTGCGAGAGAGGCATGAGTTTTAGAGATTTTAGTGGAAAAGTAGTAAACAAGGTCAATATGAGATAGGGAGGAGGCAATGGATGTTGGCTTAGGAGGTGTGAGCATAGCTTGAAAGGTAGATGGAGGTTTTCATGGGTGATTGCAAAAGTAGGAGATTAGGATTATGAAGTTGGAGGATCTGTTAGAGTCTAGCGCAGAAGTGAGTAAGTTGGGAATCCATGATAAGTGCCAGCATTATAGGTTATCAAACATGTTTGTTTTGAGGGTGTGACTGTGCATGCAGGGTGGTGTTAGTCAAAGGGAGTCATAAGTGCAAGTCGGAACGAGCACAGTCAATGAAAGAGTCATGAATAGAGGTGAGAGACAAGAGTGCAGTCCTTAAATCATGGAGGTAAACGGTAAGGGAGTTATTCTTAAATATTCCCTTGTTCATTGAAGAGGGCTGCCGAGGAGTAGAGGGAGGAGGGAATTAAATGTTAAAGTGAACAATTGAGTGATCAGAGAAAGAGGTGTTACTGAAGAGGTCAGAGGAGGAGGGTGAAGTAGAGAGAAAACCAAGGTCAAGAGAGTTCCCACCAGAGTGGGTAGGTTGCTTCTGGAGGGAGTCGAGGGTGTGGTCACCAGCATGAAATTGGAGAATGTTGACAGGGCATGACTGAAGTATCAGGTTCAGTTCAGTTAAGGAGTTGAGAGGACCAGAGGATGGATAGAGAGTCCAACAGTGTGAAGAGTAGGAGGGACAGGAAGAGCTGATATCGGGGAGGGATAGAGGCAATGGTGAAGGCCTTATTAATAGGCGACTCCACACTGCCGCCCTTCTCAACAGGTCATCTAGAGTGGGAGAAGGTGGCAGCATCACTGTGAAGAGCCACCAGTTTACTAGAGTAATGACATGATATCCATATGTTTGTGATTGCAAGAAGTGAGAGTTGAAGGTAATAAGTGGTGGGGTGATCAGTGATGCAGGAATACTTGTTGCAGACGGATTCTGCATTCCAGAGGCCAAGTGAAATAGTGCTAGGAGGTTAGGGAAAGGGTCAGGTGTTGTGCACTAGGCAAGGGAGATAGATGAGGTTGGAGAGTAGGGTTTGAGGGGTGTCGGTGTGGGGTTGGAGGTGGGGAGAGAAGAGGGCGAGGTAGAGGTTAGACCGTTTTGTGGCTGAAAGCTACAGAAAATGGCTAGCAGAAGAGTGAGTACATGGAGGAATGGAGCAAAGTCAAGGTGCATGATGATGGATAGAGGAAATAGGCAAGTGGGGACAGTGAAGAAATGGTATGGCCCAAGAGAGAGGGCACACAGTGTGTTGAAACCGAAGAGAGGAATGGTTGGCTAAGAAGAATCAGTTAGACATTCTGAGTTGGGCTGGGATGGGGCTTTATGTAACAAGAGACAATTAACAGTCCTTAAACAGGGAAATTCTGTGGCCCTTTGAGGTAAGAGCAGCAGATCCACAGGCACTGGAGAGTCTCTGGGTCGAAAGAACCCCTACGTGATAGCTGGAGCCAGCCAAAAGGGGAGCACAGAGAAGCCTGCGTTGTGATGTCCCATTTCTCGATGTATTGTTTCAGATAAATTATGGCATTATCATAGCTAGAACCAAGTTAGTTGAGCAATGATTTCTGCACGTTTTGTTTATTACATTTTTACAATTTGAACGAATTCTCAAAGATGCAGAGGAAAACATAGTTATGGTAGCGCAGTGTCACGTTAGACTTAGCAGGTAAATAACTATGACTACCTGGGAGTATAATTTAGTGCAAACATATGTTGGATGCCAGCGATTTAAACATTGATGATTTCCTTGAAAAACTCTTCATTGGCCATTTATGGCGTTGCTGCCAGTTTGATAGTCATCCTATCTCTGCAGAAGTAGTACATGGAGCTAAGACTACGGCTGGCATGGCACACGGCAGAGCTCTGGGATGTCTGAAATATCACATCTCTAATTAAAGCTGAATTTAGCTTTTTGAAAATCTTTTCAATGTACCCATTTCACCCCCTTCTAGGAGCCGATATGGAGAGCTCGGAATGCAAAAAGCTATGTGATTATGGCTGTTTGCGCCTGTAATTATTTTGGCTAAGATTGGATTTAAAAGCAACAATTTTGGTCTATAATGTAGCTCTTGTTGAAATGATGAAAGTCCATAGATTTAGGCTAATTCCTTTGCCATCATAAGCCTCGAAAGTACGCCAACATGAGGGATGCTAACATTTCGGTAAAAAGGCAGCATGCATTTTAAGATTAGCAAAACAGACTTTAATGGAAGGATATTGGATTGAACAATCTGTTGCTGCCAGCTTCAGGTCTCTCCAATACTTTGAGTCAATATTTTTTTCTGGGAACAGAAAAAAATCTTAATATCATGTTCTAATTAAGATTCCCTATAGGCAGTCTCTGGCTTGTCTCAAGGACCGGCATGAGATTTGGGAATCAGAGTGACTTTCCATTTTACATTGCCTGATCTATTATTTGGGAAAAGGAAGTTTTGATACATTTCATAATCTGAATAGAGGCACTGGTTAAAAATGACTGAAACCCCTCTCTTGTTATAGACAGGAGTAAAAAACGGCAGTGTCGCTCTGTTTATATGTAAAAGCATGGACAAAAAGGAGCAGCATGACGACATGGGATGTGCAATGCTAACTGTGGTGTTCGCGGGCCACTATCAGCATTAGACATCCCATTTCGTCCAGTTTAGGTTTCCAGGCACAGCGGTAGTGCCCTTAGAATGCGTTGCATATGGGGCAGTGGAATGAGCAAGCCGTTTAAGAATATAGAATCATTTAGGAGCCTATAACATGGTATGAAAGGAGCAATGTTGTGTTTTGAAAAGAGGCGTTGTTGAGGGAGACTGAGAGAACTGAGGCTGCTGTACTGGATTACCCGAAAATGTAGATACACTGTTTTAACGCACCAGATTTCCGTTGTGTCTGTACAGAGGTGCATAACACTGGTGACAAGGTGAACAAGACAGCGACACAGCAGCCCTGGCCGGTGTCTGTTGGTGCAGATCGCTGGTTTGGAGGACCCCTGCACACCGATCCAGACTTCGCCATCGTCTGCTCAGCGATAGAGCCTGGATTGCCTAACTCGCACCGAGGCAGGATAGGCCGCAGCGATGCGAGCACGACCGCTACGGCATGAGGAAGTGCCCTCCAGTCCGAGTGGAGGCGCGAGATGGGGGGCCCCGGAGGAGGAAGAAGGGCTCAGGGAAGGTTCGGGAGGCAGGCAACGGTTAGGACTTGGTGATTGTCGCCTGCTCCCGAGCCTTCCCTGTAGCTGGGCCTAGGGTCGCGGTAGGAGAGGAGGTAGGGGATAGCAGGGGTTTAGTGGCGGGGCTAGGTTTAGCAGGGGAGGGTGGAGGTGTGTCGGCGGGCGTTTAGTTAAAAAAAAAAAAAAAAAAAAGGGAAAAGGTGTGGTGTCTGCGGACTCCGCATATTTGGGGGGTATTGTAGATAAGGTACCCACCACCCCTCCCCCGCGCTTACCAGAGCAGCCGTCGATGGGTTTGAGCAGGGAGGGCGGGTCGTGCCAGCTGGGGCCGTGGTTTTTCGTGTGGTTTCGGGTTGCCGGGGAGGGAGCAGGAGCGCCGCTGGGAGCCGGGGTGGAGGCGCATCCCTCATTGGGCGTAGTGTGGACCCGGGGGGGTTTTAAGGATCCGGTTCCATCCCCGCTTCTCTTGTGGGCGTTAGGGGGCAGTGGGTCGGCTGGGGGGGCCGTTGTTGGAGCCAGTGTGTGCCGGGCTTCCCTGGTCCTCGCGTGCAGTGTTGGCTTGCTGCAGTGAGGGGGCAGAGCGGTCCTCTTAAAGGGGCCGCTCTCTCTTTCCTGTAGTAGGCTGCAAGGCACTGCGGTGCGGCGGGTGGGCCACCAGGGGGCAGGCTGTGGAGGTGGAATGGCACGGTGGGGCCCAGTTAGATTATAAAAAAAAAAAAAAAAAACAGAAACACACAGCAGGTGAGAAGGGAAGGGGTTTTGGTAGGGGTTTCTCAGCAGCAGGGATATGATATGGCATTTGGAACGCTCCTATACACAAGTGTTTCAAGGCTGTGCTGTGGCTCCTGGTTTTGGGGTTTGTTTCTTTTTGGGGGGCATTTGTCAGAACATAAGGAAGAAGTTTTGTTTGGGCAAAGGTTATTTTAAAGGGTTTAAAAATAAATAAATAAATAAATAAATAATAAGAAGAATAATAGCAAAATCAAACATACAATTGTATCTTTGGGGTATTATTCAGTGGAATTAGGTTTTAATTAACATTCAGGGATACCTTATTTTCTTAGCTCAGTTCCCCTTTCGGGGCTTTCCTTTGCACTGGGTAGCTAGCTGTCCACGGGTAGGACTGGCTCGCGGGTTTAGTGGCTAGGTGAAAGATTAAAGGGCATATTCAGTGCACTGTCATATTATCTGGGCACTATGGTGGGACTGGGAGCTAGTAAGAAGGGCTGGGTCGATGCCAGGGTGCTGAGGGAGGCCCTAGAAATTATTAACAGGGCATCTAAGGCCCAGCTTGAAGGGGCGGTAGTGGAGGTTTCGGGAGAAGGGGAGGTGGGGGGGCAGGCCGCAGCGTAGAGCAGCGGCAGATGGGGCTCTCGCGGCAGTGGTGGCTTGCACCCCTGCGGCTGGTAGAGGGGAGGCATGGGAATCCAGAGGTAGGAAGTTGAGGAGGGAGATTGACAGGAGGGCATACAGGGGAGAAATGCAGTTGGGTGGGGAACCAGTTAGGGTTGGGGTCAATAATGACCAGGAGGAGGTGGGGGATATCAGGAGTGTCCAAAATGGAGCAGGTCAGGAGAGTCATGTCAGTGGGGGTGATGGGGCGCAGAGTGGGGCAACTGGACAGAGGGGCAAAGGGGGCAAATACCTGCGGAAGAGTGCAGGTGGGAGAAGGAGGGAGAGGTCCCCATCAATTGAGGAGGTTAGAGTGGGGCGCGGAACGGCCCCCCCGGGTAGGAGGAGTGAGGGTGGAGGGCGCTGCGCAGCCCCCGCTGGTCAGGTGGAGGTAGAGGGTTTTACAACGGCCCCTCCTCGGTCAGCGCAAGGAAAGCCTAGAGGGTGCAGCACAGCCCCTAGCAATGAGGATTCCAGGGTGGAGGTCGGAACGCCTCGCCTGAGAGAAGAGGACCAGGCAGGGGTTCCCACAACCCCGCCGAGAAGACGTCAAAGGAGTGGCGGGGCGGACGCCCCGGTCTCGCAAGAAGATCATCAACTCAACTCGGGCATGAGCTCGCATCCGCAATGCTATTTAAGGGGTGATGAAGTTGGATGGGAGGAATATGTGGGGCAATGGGAAGTGGAAGATTATAGGGCGGAAAGGGAAAGGGGGGAGGAGAGTAGAAGTTTGAGGTGGGATATGGAAAGGGAAGTGCAGGGTGGACGGGGGGAAGGGGTCCGGGGAACTATTGGCTGGGTGAGAGTGCTGACATGTTTTGTCCCCGCAGTAGGAGCCCTCTAAGAAAGGAGAGGAGGAGGATCGGTGTGGACGCCAGACCACGGGCGGCAGGTGTGGAAAGAGGTTAGCGGGAAAGGGAATGGTCATCTGCATGGCAGAGAGGGGTCACAAGAAGGGGGACAGGGGATGAAGGGTCTGGACTGCAAGGTGTAAGGAAAGAAGTTGGTGTGCAGGCCATTGGAGCCGCAGGGGCTGGGAAGAGCATTTGCTCAGTGGAGGTCGAAACGGACAAGGTGGTGGAGCCATTGGTGCTCAAAGTGCAAGCTGGGAAAGATAAGGAGGTTGAAGTGAAAGGAAAAGAGAAAAAATTGCCATACATGGGGATAACAAAACCATTAGGGGCGCACTTGATGGCAGCGACCAGGGGGAAGATTCAGGCGGGGGAATTTGTGGATGTCTTTAAATTGCTCCATAGGGAAGTGAGAGCAAAGGAGGGGTCTAAGGAGGAAGAGAAGGAACTGGCTTCACGCCCAGGGGTCCCGGTGACTATTGAGAATTGGACGTCGGCGTTTATCATTTATGCCAGTGTGTATTGTGAAAAATTCCCGGAGTGCTGCGTGGCCCTGCTTAAATATATGGATGTAATAAGGAAGGCTTTCACGAGTTTTGGGGGCTTTGCCTTGGTAAGGTATGATGAGGAATTCAGAGCGAGAATGGCAGAGGACAGTCAGGCTGTCTGGGGGGAGATAGACATGGATCTCTGGCTGCAATGGATGGCCCCAACGAGGCCTGCCCCGACATTGCACACAGCAAGTGGGCTGCCCGTGCCTTTCCGGCCCTTTCTTGGTCGCCCCGCCCATGAGGGAGCGGGGGGAGGAGGTAGAGGGCAGCCCTCGACAGCATGTTGGGCGTTCAATAAAGAAGGCTGCACGAGGTGGATGTGCAAATTTAAACACGAGTGCAGCAGGTGTGCGGGTCGGCATCCGGTTACAGATTGTTTTCAGGCAGGGGACAGTGGGTCAGGGCGAGGAGCGGGGCAAGCAGGTGGGGGGGAAGGACTGCATGCCAGGTAAATTGGGGTGTGCTGGTAGGTCGGGCTCAGTTTATCGTAAAAGGAGGGGGGGCGCAAGGTTTGATGAAAGGTTTTGGGGGCAACTTAAAGGGGGTAGGAGAAGGGTGAGGAGGGAGACGCGTAGGTAGGGGAGGGCCGCAAGGGGGATGTAACGGTGGAAATTGTTAAGGGGTGGTAGCTGTCGTTTGGAGGGCATGGACGACGGTGGTGAAGCCCTCATGCTTGCCGCACGACAAGGTGAGTAGGTTTCAGGCTGCATGGACGGAGGTACGGGAGCGCCTCTGGTGCAGCAAGGGGAAGTGAGGAGATGGGTCTGCACTAGATGGGTCTGCACTAGGGCCCCTGGTGCAGCTGGGGGAAAAAAGTGGAGCAACGAAGCAAGGTGCTGGAAGAGGAATTTATGTGGAATGGGCTGCATGGACGGGGGCGCGGGTTTGGCCCCTGGTGCAGCGGTGGAGAGGAGTAAGGAAGAAAAGGGGCCTGCATGGACGGGGGTGCACTAGGGCCCCTGGTGCAGCTGGGGGAAAAAAGTGGAGCAACAAAGCAAGGTGCTGGAAGAGGAATTTATGTGGAATGGACTGCATGGATGGGGGCGCAGGTTTGGCCCCTGGTGCAGCGGTGGAGAGGAGTAAGGCAGAGAAGGGGCCTGCATGGACGGGGGTGCACTAGGGCCCCTGGTGCAGGTGGGAAACAGGTGGTAATGGATGCAAGGAGCTTGAGGATTAGTTATATGGAAGGGACTGCATGGACGGGGGTGCAGGTTTGGCCCCTGGTGCAGTGGCAAGAGGAGTAATAAACTAAAGGGCCTGCATGGACGGGGGTGCACTAGGCTCCCTGGTGCAGGTGGGAAACAGGTGGTAATGGACACAAGTAGCTTGAAGATTGTGATATGGAAGGAACTGCATGGACGGGGGCGCAGGTTTGGCCCCTGGTGCAGCGGTGGAGTGGAGTAAGGAAGAAAAGGGGCCTGCATTGACGGGGGTGCACTAGGGCCCCTGGTGCAGGGGGGAAACAGGTGGTAATGGACTCAAAGAGCTTGAACATTGTGATATGGAAGGGACTGCATGGACGGGGGTGCAGGTTTGGCCCCTGGTGCAGTGGCGAGAGGAGTAATAAAGTAAAGGGCCTGCATGGACGGGGATGCACGTGGGCCCCCGGTGCAGGGGGGATAACGCAGGACTGTAAAGCAATAAACTGGGCACAACAAGTGGAACAAATAGTTTATTGCTTGTAGGGGAGCTGTTTGCGACTTGTTTTACGTGGTTATTGTTTGGGGGCTTTTAGGGTTTCTGAGTTGGTCGGGGGAAAAGGAGGGGTAGGGGGACTGCAATGGGAAGATGTTCAAATTACAGAAGAAGGTTTAGACATCAAGATTAAAAGGTCTAAGACGGATCAGAAGGGAAGGGGCTCTTGGGTTCGGCTGGGTCGAGGGAGCAAGGTCTTATGCCCAGGCCAGGTGCTAGGGGTATTGCGGAAGGCGCTGGTGGCAGTGGGAGAAAAGGCAGAGGATTTTGGGACTCATTCCTTTAGGATGGGCGCAGCATCTGAGGGTACCAGGCTGGGTTTTTCAAAAGACAAGGGAAAAGATTGGAGCGTTGGAGGTCTGGGAAATACAAGGGGTACGTCAGGGAGTTTGATAAAGGGGAATGTTGAAGAAAGGTGGAGTAGGACTTTGTGGGCCAACTGTTGTTGTTGAAATATTTTGACTTGTCAGTGATTTTGTAATTTCTTTTTCAGATACTGCGCGAAAGAAGGGGGAGTTAGTGCAAGTTTGGATTGTTGGCCATTCAATTGTTAAGTGGGCTGGGAAAGAGGCGGAGAAAAGGGTGTTTGGAAGGCAACTGGGGTGCAGTTACAAGGAAGTGGTGGTGAGATGGCACGGGTTGGGGGGCCTGCAGTGGGATCAGCTGCTTCCTATATTGGCAGGGATGAGGGAACGCTATGGGGTTCCAGAGGTGGTGATTATGCATACAGGGGAGAATGACCTGGTGAGAGATACGGGGGTGGCTCTACTAAAGAAAATGAAGAGGGACTTAGTGTGGGTGAGGGAAATGTGGCCTCAAGCGTTGGTGGTGTGGACTAAATGGTAGCAGAGAAGAGTTTGGAGGGGAGTGAGAAGTGAGGGAGCAATAGAGCGGGCCAGGAAGGGAATACACAGAGAAATGGTCAATTTTGTGCCTCAGTGGCGGTGCAGGTCATGGACCATAAGGAGATAACATATGAGGGTCTCCTTATCTTTAGAGAGGATGGGGTACACTTGTCCGTGTATGGGAATAATCACTACATGGCGGACTTGGGTTCTTGGCTGGGAGAGTGGGTAAAGAGTTGGAGGTAGAAAAAATTGGGGGGGGGGTGGGGCAGAAAGAACTCCTCGGGGGAGGGTTTTTCTGGTGCTGGGGGCATGGCCCCTTTTGATGTGGGGGGAGGGAAGCACAATGGGGGAATGACACGGGAAAGGATGGGGTGGCGCTGTTTGCACAAGCAGGTCACCCCGGGGGAACAGGTATTGAGCCTGGAGGGGCATGGCCCCTGGGAGAAAGCGGGACGCCCTGGAAAAGGGGCAAGGAGATGGTAGGGTCCAAGGGATAATTAGGGAGGAAATGGGTTATTTAATTATTTAATTGTTGGGGGAAAATGAAAATGAAAAGGTTTAATTTATTTAATTGGTTGTTAAAATATTTCTTTAGTTTGTTAGGCCATGGAGCCAGTTAAGTGTTTTGATTGTAAGCTTTGGCCTGTCTCATTAAAGCGACCTTTTCCACTTTTAAATGAGTCTGGGTTTTTGTGCAGTAAGCCAAAAGGTACAGCAGGCCCCTGGTGCACGCAAATGCGTTTTTGATCCAGCAGGCAACGCCTTAGCAGTGTTGCCACGCTGGGATGCCTGCAGGTCAGGACATTGCCTGACAACCAGGTCACACTGCAACAGTGTCTGTAGTTTCACTGAACACTCTCACAGTCCCATTGTGGAACGGCAGACATGTCAAGGGAGTGCAGGACACATGATGAAGTGAGCCAGAAGAGCACACAGAGATCTGTTGTTACTCGAGGACGCATGTAGAGAGGAAAATAAAAGGAGGAGGCACAGAGAATGGTCAACATTCTTGGGCCGCCTTTATTCCTGCCTGCTCCTGGTGAAAAGCTGATTAAGCGGCAAAATTGAAAGGAAGGTTTTTTGCACTACCTCCATGGGGTGTATACAGCAAATTTTGCGGCGGATCATGACGACTCACTAATATACCATTGTTTGGGACATGGGGGCAGTCAATATACAGGAGATTGCCAGAAACTTCCAATGTGCAGAGGGAAGGTTTGTACTCATTTGAAGTAAGCATTGCCAAGTTGGGAAAACATGTTATTGTTAAGGAAAACAAGATTTTAGCCAGGTGCCACTTTCATTATACTATAGTAGGGTATAAAGGAAGAGTGAGTCTATTGAAGAGTTTATTACAGTGCTATGGGGATTGGCCATCAAATGTGGGTTTGAGCATTTCAGGGAAGAGCATTTGAGGTATCAGCTGATGATAATGTGTAGCAACCAGAAGATGCTGGTGGCACTTGTAGAGAAGGGGAGATCGGGTTGGAAAGTGCCCTTGAACACACAGGTGTGGAGCTTTTGAGCAATCCTACAGAGTACACCAATCAAGTTGAGTGGAGTGCCAAAAACAAGAATGAAAGAGCGCGAGATAACGTCAAACCACAAGTCAAGAAGACGGTAGATGTGAAGACCAAGGGTTGTTAAGGATTTCAATCAGGTACACACCCGGGTCTCGCCTACCATGTAGTGCACAATGAAATACTTATTTATTATGTCTATAGGTTCAATATTCTGTACGATACACCACTCATATCACAGCCGTCTCAAAATACACCCCAGGTCACAGTGAACCAGGAATCAGGCTAGTTGGTAAAAGTAAATATTTATTTATTTAATATTCAAATCAAACACACATTTTTATATTTTTATATGGGGCAGCAATCACCAAGTGGTGACAATACAATTCAGAAAATAAGTAAAGCAATTTAATTCACTTATAGTAATGCAGCATAGAAAACATATGAAAAAGAACAGTTTTGGTTTGCGAACAGATAGCGTTTAGGTTAATTTCCCCCTGCAAAGTTCTTAAGGCACAAATGAGCAATCCTACACAGATGTAAGTAAGCTGCAGATATTCAGGAATGATAAACAGTGTCTAGAGTTTGAATGCAATCTTCCCTCCCCAAACAAGAGAGAAAACCGTTTTTGGGAAATTTACACTTTTTAAAATGACAGTTGGAAATGGCTTGGTGAAACAAAGAAAAGGGTGCAAAAATGCTTAAATTGATAAGAATTCTTAGGAGAGCAACTCTAGACAGGTCCTAACACACATGAGCTATAATATAAACAAGAGTAAACACTTTAGATCGGAATGGAAGTTAAGAAACACTTTGGATGGGAAAAGACACGTGTAAAACTTTTGCTAAATATAAATTTGCTGCAAAATGTCACTATGCAATTTTTAATAAAAATGGGTCAAATACACTGTTCTTCAATGTGGTTTTAGTTGTGTATGTAGCTAAGGGACTTATGTGTAAGTGAGAGTTGACATTACGTTACTATCTATAAAATATAAGAAGTTATACAAGTTTTACTAAGAGGCGTTTTTGAAAAATAGATGCGAAAATGAAAACAGAAATTCGGTTTTAAAAATGACAGATTGGTTTTATTACACTATATTAATGACTATGAAAAAGAGAATGCCACCCATGAATCTCTTCACGTGTGATACTCTAGTTTCCGTTCTTTATGGGAATTACATTATTTAATCCAAATAACTAATGGGTTATGGTTTAAATAACACAAATGAGAGAAAAATCAGTGCAAGAATGGTTCTGACAATATTAGGGTTCTGAAGTTAAAGATGGGATGCGTTGAGATTAGGATAAAACAAGGCAAATATACTATGGGTCACTGTTCTTCCTATTGATACTAATAGTCCACTGTACTTAAGATTGGACCGTCAGGGTTATGGTCATCGGATCGGGTCTACCGGCAGCAGGGCACTTCTGGAGGGATCAGTCAGCTGGGTGGTTCTGGTCAATTTGGATGGCACCTCAATTGGATTAGGAATGAATTGGCCCTTCTGGTCACTGGACATGGCAGATTAGCAGGATGCGAGTTTCAGCAGGCAAGCCTTAATGGTAGTAAGCCAGAATGGATCAGAATTGAATTCTCTTACGTTTGGGATGGTTGAATTTGGGCCTAGCTTGCAAGAACATTCAGCAATGCTAAGGCCTGGATTCAGCAAAGATGTCTGGAATCAGCTGCAAGGTGAAGAGTTCTGGAGCAAAACGCTGCGCGGAAATCTTGATTAGTTCAGGAAGGAGTGTGTGTCTATGTGTGGTGAAGTTCTTATATTTATCCTACCAAGCGACATCACAAATTTTATGGCATGGGCAGAATTTCAGAACACACCCCCACGGCTGTGAGTGGCCAAAGGCGCTTGCCTTGTTCTGGTTGGCAGTCAGAAAGAGCTGCCATCTTCATGATGGGATTTAGGAACTCCCACATGGATTTTGACCAAAACCTAACTTTTGCACACATGTACATTTCTAAAATTATGTCCCCTAATAAAATCAGACACATACATTGTTTATTTGATGGGTTATTTTCACATTCAATCCCCATCTCTGTGAGAGCTGTCTTTGTCATTCTATAGAATTTTATCAATTTTAATCATAACAGTTTGGACTAATAATTTCTAATTCCGTACATATCTGGGCGATTATCACTGGAACATGAATATACAATCTTAGACTTGCAGCATTAATAGTTTTGCTACAATTATGGTTTTCCTGTAATTTTGGTTCCTTGGGTAGTACACGGTTCATTAATGTCTTCAGAGCAATAGCCTAAAATTAGGTTAACATCTACCAAATTTTAGATTTATCCTCCTTCAGGTTGCATAGTTAAAGCGTTTCAAACCTAATCACAAATAAAGATTTAAACACCAAAAGATCCGGGTACTTTTTTCCTTTGTAACTTCCCTTTCACAGGCAACAGCTTTCACATTCCTTTGATCAGGGAGGTGTGTCATCTTCCTTGAGAGGGAAGCTCCCCTGTAGCGATCAGTAGGCCGCTGCAATTGTTCTTGGCTCAGCCAGAGACGAAAGTCTGCTGTGCTGTTTGTTTTCAATATGTGGGAACCTCAAGCATCCATCAAGGCTTCCTGTAGCAAGGGAGTGTCAACTGAAGTGTCATTTTTCCCAGGCTAGGCACTGTCAGGTCAGAATTAAGTATTTACTTAACTCCAAAACTGGGTTACTTTAAAATGCACTTTAAGGTCGTTCCTTTAACACATATAAAAATAAGCATAGTTTACAAGGGATTTGAAAATTTAAAAAAATTAAGCCCTTCACAACATGCTTTAAATAGGCAAATCTTGCAATTTCTTCAGGAAAAAGAAACACATTTAAACTGGGGTTTTACATCATATTTTCTCATGCAGCACACACACATTCAACTCAGCATTATTCTGTCTTTGAGTGCTGGATATTATCTGCAATCTGGAAGTAAGTATTCAGTTTATGCTTCGAGCCTTCTCTGCGCAGCTGAAATTGATATGTTGCCATTTTTATCTGCATTTTTCCTGTGTAACTGAAAACAAACTTTTGCTGGACTGGTGTTTCATAAAGATATTTCTTAGCTGCTGTCAGTCAGTGAATTCCGGTTTTCTCTGACTGCACTGGATAATCTGTGGTTTCAGCACACTTTTCATTTCAAAGGTTTACTTGGAAAATGACTGAATTGAGTGCCAAAACAGCATTTTGAATGTTGCAATTGATTGGGAAAGCTGCAATTTAAAGGCATTTTTGGATTTTAGCCCACTTCTGTGGCCTTGCTTCATGTGACAGGTAACAGCACCCACTGACATTCAGTGAGTCCTGTTTTTACACCAACTTTGACTGTGCGTGGCAGGGGTGTGCAGCTATTTGTGATTTATGAACCATGCATAGTTTTACAGATTTTTCTGCGTGCACATGGGTTAGCACATCAATTTTTGGTTGTTTCTTTCCCCATTGGCAAAGGGGTGCCGTGGGGCGCATTGGCATGGGTAAAAATTTCCCACAGGGTGAAGAAAGACCCAGTGTTAGGGGAGGGTTTCAGTGCAGTTGTGCCGAAGACTTTGCCAAGTACAAGGAGTGTTTTGCACAACACCATGTTTGCCGAGAGTGTGGGAGGAAAGAGCACTTAGCAAGGTGCTGTAGGCAATGGACAAAATACAGAACTGTACAGTCCGTTCAGGATGTGACATAATCGTTGAGTGGGATGTTTTATGACCCTGATGATGTAGTGTGTGTGTGTGGTGAATGCCGTGGATGTAAGCAGTGATTGAGGCGAAGGACGTTCCAGTCAGGTTGTTGATGTATAGCAGAGAGGATTATACATTGATAAATATGAGCACATGGAAGGGTAGGTTTTGGTGTGGTGATTTGTGGGGACATCAATAGTGGCCCATGCCTACGAGGAGGTTGCTATTGACAGTGTGGGGGGAGTTTGAGGCACAAATCAACATGCACAGGTTGATATGTCTAGTAACAGTCACGTGTAAAGGGGGGACTTACTGTATTCATGGTTGAATAGGAAAGGAAATACTCACATGTTTGAGGAAACCAGTGGATGCTTGAAGGGTTTTGTACTTGCATCAAGTTGAAGGCAAGTGCTCTATTGATGAGGGCTAAATCGAAGATGATTCCCTTGGCTTTGAGGTCGGAGATAGATGGTGAACTTGATCGCCTCATGAGAGGAGGCCTAATTGAGGAAATGGAGGCAGCAGCATAGATTAGTCCATTTGTTGTGGTGGTGGTGGTGGTGCCTAAGCCTAGTGGTGGAGTGAGGCTTTCTATTGATTTGAGGGCTCTCAATAAGAGTGTCATTCCAGATTGGTTTCCATTGACAAAGATTAGTGAATTGCTTTTGGAAATTTATGGTGCAGGTATTTTTTCCACAATAGATTAGATCTTGGAGTGGCATATAACCAGGTCCAATTGCATCCACATCGGTTGATCTGACAATTTCTATAGTACAGTTCGGTTTGTATAGGTGCAAGAGGATACCTTTTTGATTGGTTTCTGCTTCAAGTGTTTCCCAGAGAGTGCTTAGCAATTAGTTTGGTGGCATGGATGGTGTGTGCTGCTATCAGGATGACGTATTGGTGTGGGGAAAGAATCAAGTGGTGCATGATGAGAGTTTAAAGAATGTTTTAAAAATATTATGCAAGACGAGTTTGACAATATCTCTGGAGAAGTGTATGAACCGAATGAGTAAGGTGCAGTACCTGGGCCATGAGGTAGAGGAACAAGGTATTAAATCAAAGGTAGATATTGTTGAGGCTATAACAAAAATGAAACGTCTTAAGAGCAAAAGTGAGGTGTCTTCATTTTTGGCCCTAATAGAATGTTATGGGAAGTTTGTGAACAGTTTGGCGGAGAAAACCAAGTTCATGAGAGCCTTGACTAGGAGGAACATGAGGTTTGTTTGGGATGAGTGCAATGTATTCTAGAGATATCTGCGAAATATAGAAGAGTTTGATGGAGGCTTCTGTGATAAAGGGTTTTGATGATGAACTGGAAATATATTTGTACACGGATGATAGTGAGAACGGACTTGGGTGCATGCTGTTGCAGCAGGTGGTATGTGAAATTCAGACATTGGTCTTTGAAGGATGCTGAGAAAAGATATTCAGTGATGGAAAGAGAACCGCTGGCGTAAGTTTGGGGAGTGGAGAAATACAAGAGTTATTCGTGGAGAAGGACATTTTTTATTGTGATGGACCTCAAGCCTCTGGTGGCGCTAGCCAACAGGAAAGGATTAGAAGGGATATTGAGGAGGATTGTCCGGTGGATAACTGGAATGCAAGACTTAGGACCTCATTACAACCGTGGCGGCCACGGGATGAACGGTGCTGGTAAGGAACCGGCACCATTCATACCGGGCCGCCACAGTACGAGTCTGCTTGCGGGGCCGCTCTGGACGCCTGGTCAGACCAGGTGTGCAGAGTGGTACCCGCGAGCAGTCCAGGATGGTAGCAATGGTACCGTTATGAATGGTACCTCTGCTACTATCCTCCCCATTCCCGTTGAGCCCTATGGGGGCTCAAATGGGAATGGGGACGTACCCGCTCTGGGTCCCGCAAAAGGGAATTACCGGGCCCTCCAAGGTCGGAATGGCCCGGTAAGTTCCCTTTTGCAGGACTCAGACCCGAGTTTGGGGGTAGCCATGCCCCTATTTAGGGCATGGCTACCTCCAAACTCGTAATGATGCCCTTAGACTTTGAAGTGGGATATATTAAAGGAGAGCTTACTATGCTGACAGACACATTGACAAGGAATGTTGTTGATGATGCCAGTGTTGTTGAGTAAAGGCAGGAACAGATGAATTAGAAGGTGAAATATTCCCAAATTCCAAGGGAGTGAAGGAGAAGGATTGGATTGACTGTGGTGAGAATGAAGATACATAAAACAATAGTGATGTAGTTTGTTGACAGAGGTTGGCCGTGTAATGAAATTGGAGAAGAATGCAAGGCATTCAGGAGGATAAAGAATGAACTAAGCACGGAAAAGGGGTTGCTGTTCATGTGGCATCGATCAGTGGTGCAAGTAGGAATGAGGGAAGCGGTCATGGAGATTGCCCTTGAGAGGCATTTAGGAATTTGTAAAACCAAACGGTTGATCAGGCAACATTATTGGCAACTGGGGCTGGATGTGCAGCAGTTACTGAAGGAATCTGAGGCGTGTCGGAGCAGTGACAAGTTGTTGTGCCCTATGGTGCCTCTGATGGAGTTTGGGATGTAGTGACAGTAGATATACTGGGTTCTCTGGCAGTGAGAGAGGCTCAAAGTAGCTGTGTGATTGTGGTGGTAGACATGTTGTGTAAGTGGCCCCAGGTGTGCATGGTTAGAGAGATCAGCGTGCAAAGAGTGTTAACATTTTGGAAACCGTATTTCCTCACAAGCTCATTTCTTACAGTAGTCGACAGTTTGTGGTAAGGGAAATGGAAAAATTATTCCAAGAGCATGGTGTGCAACATACAACAATAGCGTTGTATAACCCAAAGGGAAACACCACAGTGGTGAAGTTTAAGAGAACTATTATCATACCACTAGAGTGTTGCCTTTAAAAATTCTTTGAAGGAGGAAACCAAACTCGATGTTTAATCCTGGTTTGTTGAGAAAATGTGGGTGAGGTGGAGGCGCAATTTGAAAAGATTAAGATGAGGCTTATGGAGAGTCAACAAAAAGCAAAATAGAGGTACGATATGTTGAATTGTGCATGTGATGTGCACATGCCCAATGGGGCAGTAGTGAGAGTGAAGTTTGGTAGACATGTAAACAAAGGGAATTCACTGGGTCTCATTACTAGTTTGCTGGTCCGGGAACTACGGTACCGGTAAGCTTGCCGGTACCGTAGTTGCCAGACCGGCAAACTACGAGTTGTGCTCACGGGTGCCTTTCTGCCTGCCAGGATGGACCTGGCGAGCAGAAAGGCACCCGCAAGCAGAGCATGTTGGATGTACCGGCACCATTTTGAATGGTGCCAGTGCATCCAACCTCCCCATTCCTGTTGAGCCCTGTATGGCTCAACGGGAATGGGGAGTAATGGGTGCATATAGGGTCCGCCAACGTCGGAATGGCCCTGTACGTCCCCATTTCTAGGGGCCGGAAAAAATGCAACTCCGGCAGCAGCTGTGCCTGTGTGACAGGCACAGCTACCGCCAGGGTTGTAATGAGGCCCAATGTTTTTAAGGCCTTGGGCATCATTACAACTCTGGTGGTAGCCATGCCATAAAAAACGGCACGGCTGCCGCTGGAGTTGCATTTTTTCCGGCACCCACGAATGGGCAAGAACCGGGTCATGCCGAGCTCGGCGGAACCGGTAATTGCCCATTTGCGGGTGCCGGAATCAAGGGCGTCCCGATCCCCATTCTGCCCCATAGGGCTGAATGGGGATGGGGACGTCGGATGCACCGGCACATTCAGAGTTGTGCCGTGGCATCCGACATGCTCTGCTCGTGGGTGCTGTTACACCCACCAGGAAAAACCTAGTGGGTGAAACAGCACCCACAAGCTGAGCACGTAGTAAGGCGGTCCTGGAACTACGGTACCGGCATGCTTACCGGTACCGTAGTTCCCGGACCGCCATGGTTGTAATGAGACCCCTTCTGTAGTGGAAGAAGATTTAGAGAATTCCATGAGATTGGAGAATGGAGGAATATGGAAAAAAGAAAGAGTGGCCCTGCTGCCAGTACGTGGTGGAGGGAGGTCCGCTGTCGATTTACAGTAGACCTGCTTTATTGGTGTCAACAGTAATAAGGGAATGAGGTTAGAATGAGAGCAGCAACGAAAGAGCCACCCCCAAGGTTGGTATTGGTATGGCTTTTGGAGACATTGGGCCTCATTGCAAGTATGGAGGTAGCCATGCCGCTTTTAGCGGCATGGCTACCCCCACACCGGGTACCAGGTCCAGGTTCCTTGAATGGGGAAATACCGGGCCATTCCGAGCTTGGTGGGCCCGGTATTTCCCCATTCAAGGAACCCGGACTCAATGGGATTGGGGAGGATGCAAACAATGGGCCCGTTAATTATGTCCTTAGCGGGTCCCGCCATCAGACGTCGTAATGAGGCGGTAGAGGGTTAACAGGGACGGAACCTCTACAGGCCCTGTTAACCCTCTACCGCCAGGGTCGTAATGAGGCCCATTGTCATTGTATGTGTCCTGCAGGAATGTCGCCATCACACATCACCTCCGGGCATTGTCAGTGCAGGTGGAGGTGAGGTGGATTCAAAAAGGGCCTGTGGGTTTACTGGGGTTGTGGGACCAGCAGAGGTTCTCCAGTTGTGTTTATTTTCTATTTTTTGTTAACCATTAGTGTTTGTGCATACTGTAAACCATGCAGGACTCGAGTGGCTAGCGTGCAATATTAAACATCGCCTTGGTGCTCACAGAAATATCGGATCATTGGTTATAATCTCAGCATGTCCCGTTCCAAGAAATAAGGATATGTTGAAAAATGAAATGATGTGTGTTGTCGGCAAAATAATCTGTTCAAAAAGGAAATTATTTAAACATGACTGTTTCTGAAAGCTGGTTCTTTTTTTAAATTGCAGTTCTTTCTAATTTCCAATGATGAATTAAAGTATGTATTGTAGCCGTACTAAGAACATTACACTTGTGTTACTGAGCTAAGTACATTATGAAAATCCAGACGAACCATATACAGTATTTTCTGATAGAATGTTATCATTCCAAGATGGCTAGTCTCATACACTGCTGTTATAATCTTTCAAAATACCTCTATGGTAGAGTAGGGAACACGTAGCACCATCAAAGAACATTTGGGGAACATAAGAATGACTTCATATCTTTATGTTTGACAAGTGTAGCTGTACAATATTTTATTGATTTAAATCATTAAGTGCATAAAGCGCACTGAGCTTGGTGCTCATTTTATTTTTCACAATATTCACCCAAACATTAAAGCGTTAGCAACCATGAGCCACATATACACTCATTTAAACAGATTCAGGATTTGAATGTGCTAGTGAATGGCTTCGGGTTATTGTCTACTCGAAGTTACCCCTATTAAGGTTGAGAGTCCTTACCTTTGAGCATTGAGCTGAGCACTTTGTTCCGATGTCATATATATTAAGTGCACCAATCCTATCTGATTGCATATTATCCAAATGTTGATGTTTTTTTTATTTGGATCACAAAAACCTTTGGATTAATAGAAATTCTTTCTTGATGTAAGAATATTTGAAAAGACAACATGTAACACACCTTTACATGTATTTTACTGGAATCTAACAACATCAATAGATGTTTTACTTTTGTTGCCAGGGAGGATTTGGGATAATGTTAAACATACATTACCCCCAGCTGAGTCACCCACTACTAGAATTTTTATTTGAGCAGAGTTCAAGCACAAAAAGTTGTATTCAACAATGTTCCAAGCATTCTATAAGTAACCCCATGCCTGTTGTCTATTCCCAGAAAGAGGTGCAGTTCCAAGTTTCATGCATACATTTTAGAAGTGTTTTGCATTTATGCAATTCAAAGGCGTGGGGACCTTTTGGTGGATCTTTTGAATCCATCCCATGGAACCGTTTCTGAAGGGGATGATACAAGCCTAGTCGTATTGCTTTAGTAACTGTGAGCGAGGGGGGAGATGATTCCTTTCAGGATGGGGCCCAATGAACGAACACTCTGTGTCTCCAGTCTTCCCAGTTAGATCTGGTAGTAGAAACTGTAGGGCAATGATGGGCTCAGAAGTATCAGCACTGCTGGTATCTCCTTATCTGGTGATATAAGAAGGTCATCACTAATGTCGATCAAGGTTAATCCTGTGACTCTTGCATATTTAAAGCCTAACGTACGATGCTCTAGCGAGTGGTTTGTTTCCTCAAACTGCTAAATTTGTGTTATCTCTCATTCCACAATCTTTGTAAGGTGAGGAAAATTAGAATGCATCAGAGGTGTCGATGTTAGGTGAGATTGTTTCAGTGCACAGTGCTGAGTGCCAGAGCAGTTGAACTTATTGCCTGGGATACAGCTCTGAATTCCATCACCCAGGGAGCCTGTTGATGTGAGTTGTGTCCTTGGCGCCTGGGAAGACTGAAGGCCAAAAATGTACATTCAAGTGTATGATTAGCCTATGATGAAGATGACAGTGATGGTGCTCAGACCTAGGCTCCTTGCACATGCTTTTATGTTGGTACCAGTAATATCATGTATCACAGCCTGCATACCTTTCACCTTGCATGGCAGTTCCGGGCAGGTCTCAGCTGAAAGATTGTTTCCCTCGGTTTACTTTCTTCGTCTACCTTTTGTTCCTTAAGGCATCTGTCAGTTTATTTATTCATTTATTATGCACAGACAGGAACAGACAAAGAACAGCAGTAGAGGAAGGCTGAGAGGAAGACACATTTTCACAAAAAGAGCTAAATCCGGCATCCGGGTCAGTAAAACTGCAGCGTCTTTAGTTTTTTCTTGAAGATGGCTAATGAAGTCTGTCCGCGTAATGCAGAAGGCAGCAGATTCCATGCCATGGGGCGGCAATGAAGAAGGCTCCAGTCTGTACTCTCTTCATTCTGCATCTAGGTAGAAACAGAACATTTTGGTTGCTATACCTGAGGTTTCGACATTTTATCTTCTCCCTAATATGTTCTGGCAGGTCAGTGGGCATGATCCCCAATCTGCATTTATAAGTGATGACAAGAAGTCTAAACCTGACATGTGCCTCGACAGGGAGCCAATGCAGGGAGCATCTGGCCATTGAAACGTGACCCACCTGGAGTCTATTTAAGTCTGCTTTGCATATTCCGACCAGAAGACTACTCCAGTAGCCGATCATTGCCCCTATTATTGCTCTTGCAATCACTTCAGCATTAGCTTGGGAGATCTGCTGTCTGAGGTGCACCAATAGTTTGACATAGTAAATGGCAGACGAGACTGTACTCCCCACATAAGATTTTATGTTTAACAGTTGGTCCAGAATTACGCCAAGGATTTTTAATTTAGGTAGCACCGCTATTGTCACCTCACCCATTCGAAAGCTCTTGTAAACTGTGTACAATTTAGCCAATATCGCTGACAAGCCTCAATCATGAGCTTGGTTTTCCCTCTGTTTAGGGCTAAGTTGTTACACATCATCCAATTCTCTATGATGGTGAAAACTCTGTTGAGTTCAAGTTCTTCTTGAGGATGGGAGCCGGTTAGAGGAATGACTCAATTGGTGTAATTGGTGTAGTTAGATAACATGACCCTTTCCTATTCCAGGTGTGTGAAGAAGGGGGCCATTAATATGTTATAAATGCAAGGGGAAGTGCTTGCACCCTGAGGCACCCCAAACTTCACTGGAGTGGGAGAAGCCACTGCCTCCTCGAAGCATACCCTGCTTAACCTGTTTGCCAGGAAGGAGCTGGTCCATTGCACAACAGAGGGAGAAATAATTGCCACTTCTGCCATTCTGGCTATAAGGATAGAATGGTCAACCAGATCAAATGCAGCTGATTGGTCAAGAGAAATTAGGGGGTAGGTAAGTCCTTTATCAATACAACCTAATAGCCTGGACTTGAACTACAATAGAAATGTCTCTGTACACAACCCTTGTCTAAATCCGGATTGGAAAGGGTTCAGAATAGGAACATGATTCATGTGCTGGGATATTTGGATATAGGCAACACAATCTAAAACTTTTAAAATGAAGGGCGTGTTCATGATAGGCCTATACTTTAGTGCGTTATCCAGCACCAGGCCTGTTTGTTCTTAAATGGGGATGATCCATGCCTGTTTTAAGTCATCAGGGACAATTCCCAAACGTAAAGAGGAGTTGATAAAATTTCATATGGTCTCCAATAGAGCTGGGGAACATGTCTTGAAAATTAAGGAGAAACATGCGTCCCCCTTACATTTGGTAGCCTTGAGTTGCTCCGCCACCTTCTTCAATTCATCCACTGAAATCGGGGTGAAATTGAAGATGGGGGTGGAAGAATTTCTGAAAAAAGGGTTTATACCCACAGGTGCCAGAATTTTGAGCAAGAAAATCTTTTTGGAATATAATGACGTCTCTAAAATCCATACGTTTTTGGTGCATAGCATTTTGAATTTGCTAACACCATATCATAATTCGAATCCTTTATCAGCGAGTGGGACTGAGGCTGGGGGGGTGGTCTCCTTTTCTCTCAAAATTTTGAACAACTCTTTTGCATCAATTTAGCATTAAGGATCCTAAAATGATGGCAGTTTATTTTAGTTTCCGTTATGGGGAGTTTATAAGTTCTGGGGGCACTATTATATGCAGCCAGAGCAGAGGCACTCGGGTTAGCTTTCAGGCGTAAAACAACTTAAGAGAGAAGGATTTCATTTTTTGGAGCTTTGAAGAAAACCAGGGCTTACTTTTTTTCCACTTGGTCTGTTTTTTTTGCTTCAAAGGGGCCAGGGTATTGGTGATATGGTCCAAATTGGCTGTAAGGTTGAGGGACAAGGAGGCAGGGGAGCCCAGTACTACAGGGTTAACCCCATGATCCAGTAAAGGTTCGATTTTTTCTAAGAAGAGATTTTTCATGTTCTGTGCCCAAATGACAAGGGAGCTCTTATGCTTGTATTTGATTGGAAACGAAACAGTGATGGAGAAATGCACGAAGACATGATCTGACCAAGAACAGGGTGAAATCAAGATGTTGTGAATAGTTACGTTAGTGACTGAAACCCAATCCAGAGTATGACCAAGGAGATGGGTCGGGACATGGATTTTTTGTTCCAGACCCACATCTGAGAGGGATTCTTCTAGTTCGACTGCTTAAGTGTTGTCCGAATGGCCTAGCCAGTAATTAAAGTCACTGAGTAGGATAAGGCATTTGTTCAGCTTTAGAATTGGTAACAAATAGTTGGAGAGGGCTGTGATGAAGTTTTCATGTGGGGCGCATGGGCATTAAATCAACAAGAATTTAACGGTGGCTTCCGCGTTCATTCCTTCTTTTACATGCATGAATTCACACCGGCTAGTCCCCTTCACGCCGGTGTGTTCGCGCCGAGTTTCTATGGAAATGGGGTAGAAAACTACAATACTTATTGGTATTGTAGTTTTCTAACTCCTAGTGCGTGCAGAAGCCAAACTGGCTTCTGATTCAAATCGCACTGTAGTGAAAAGGCAACAAGTACATGCAGGCCAGGAGAGGCACGGTAAGAACAATGAAAATAATAATGACACAGGTGTTAAAAAACAGGGGCTAACAAAAGTGCAGACTAAAGGCAGAGGCTGACTTAAAACGAATATTACTATAAAACAGTTATGTGAGTATGCTATTCTTTGCTTTTCCCATGCTAGATAGGTAATACCTCCAGTGCTGTGCACAGGGAACATTTTGAATGTATATGAGTGCCCCCGCTGTGCTACCAGGGATGCTGGGGTGCTCTTTTTTATTGGACAATATAACCATTGACTCTCTCTAGAAAGAGAGCATTAAGTGGAAGAACTTGCATAGAAAAAGCATTAAAGAGCACAATTTGAAACATAATGTAACATTGGAGACTGCACTCTAAAATACTAGCCATATGGCCAGTAAATCAGCAATTGGTGATTTGGCATTTTGGCCAAGAGTAATGTTGTTAGACACTTTTCTGGAAATAAATGAAGTAAGCAAGTACAAACTTTGTCCCCACTTAAAGGAACAGTGCATTAAAAAATGTTACTGTCCCGATCATTCGGGTATGTCATGTTAAGCATACTGGGATCAATCAGAAAAAATGTTCCTATGCATCTTACCTTAGTTTTCCTTACTTTTACACATGCAAAAACAACGTGTTGGGTGTGGCCATCTTGTGCAAATCTTATTATCTCATATTATCCGCTCCTGAAGCTGACATCACTACACATGTTCTGCCCATTCCACAACACCAATGCACGTCTCGTTTCAGCGTTCTCTGTGCGCAAGTTATTGAGGTGTCTCCATGGAAATGGCAGGACAACGCTTTTCTCAAGAAGTGTAAACAGACCCTTTCTGATCAGACAACACTCTAGTTTCTTTGTCAACAGTTTCACTGTATTTAGTTTAGATCGCCCGCAGCTTGTTTCTGCTCGGTTCAGCTATGTTCCTAGTACAATGCCCCTGGGAAATGTTACTTACAGTAGCAGAACTGATTTCACTCGTTTCTTTTGTTTTGGTTAAATCATTGTCGTACAATGTCAACAATATAGCCCTGCCAGTGCAAGCCTGAGTATTCAGAGGAGGAACTAATGGAAAGAGAAGGCTGCAGAAATGATGGGGAATGAGACGATAGTTTGCAAAATCAATCACTCGAGCATGAGCCGCAGCTGACTCGCATGGGAGACATTTCAACCTGGTGTACCTGCAGTCATTGCAAGCTCATGCCAACCGAGGTGGAGAACTGCTGCTGCCAAGAAAACTCTGGATGCTCGGCCTACATAGCCGAAGAAGACACACCACTGCTTTGCGTTACCGAGCTGCATGACTTTAGGGCAGCCCGCCTCACAAGGTACGTGCTGAGGATTATGATCGAGCCTATGCACACACTTCACACAACACTTCAGTCTCACAATCCAAGTAACAAGTAAGTATACTCTAGATGTCATGTAATTTTGACTACTGAGACCATTAGAATTTCATGTGTTTCTCCTGCTTTGTCCTAACTGTGAACAATAATCTCTGTAGAAATGCAGCTCTGCCTTCCCCAGCTCCTTGCACAGCAAGCCCACACACACATCACTGCCTCCTCCAGTCAGCTCCGTGCGAGCACTGTTCTCACGAAAGTCCTGCCATGCCGTTGATACAATTCTGTGGTATCATTACCGAAAGAATGTGCTCTGCGGAGAGCGTGAGACCGTGACAAGCCATATCCCAAGTGTACATTCATCTCCATTAAACTGCCTGTACCCTCTCAACCCCAACTCATCCAGGCCACTGTACCACCAGCCCCAACCCCCCCATTGCTTTAATGCTGATACACATATGACTCCCATGCACTGACCATTCCAGAACACCCATCACAACCCTAATCCTGTGCATCAGTATATTCTCCCAAAAGCAACACACGTCCATCTTTATCACTAGCATCCAAGCAAGACAGATGGTAGATCAAACCTCTGGGCTGAGTTATAATTATTTCTTTTAGCAAATAGTGGGGGCTTGTGCTGTAAGGGTACCCGCTTTCATTTTTCTAAGGGCAACTATGCCATCTAAATTCGGATGCACTTTTTGAAGTTTTTAAATAAATAAAGAGTTCACTCCAAAGAGAATTTGTGCCGTCTTCTTAGCCTAGGTTTATTCCAATTGTTAGAATGATATCTTCATTGAATTCAAGTCATTCAATTCATAGCATTTCTAATTCACAATGGATAGCCTTAGTTTTATTAATTTAAATTAATTGTGTCCAGCCTATTCCCGACACGTGTTTCCCCGCCTTAAGTTTGGCGGTTCCTCAGGGGTGTAGTGGCTAGTTTGCAATTCAGTCAAAGGTAAATCAGAACAATCTATTTTTATTTGCGTGCATCAAAACATTTGTATCCTATTGAAAAGTAAAAGAAAATAAATGGAAAAAATTGCATTAGGATCTCCAAGGCAGGTTTGGGTCATTTGCTTGTGTTGAGTAAAAGACAAATAACTTAGACTTACATGTTTGGCGTGTGCAAGGTTTAGCGATTTGAAGTGTTTCAAAAGTAGACTGTAGCGGTTTGTCTTCCAAATGGGCGCGGTAGTAATACTAAATGGGAGAGATAAGCGCGTGTGAGCACCCCATTATAACCGTTGCTGCAACTGGTCTAAAGGCTAAAGTTCAAGTCCAAAATAATTCAAAACAAGACTGCATGTGTTGGCCCAGGGTGCTTACCTCTGTTTGTTTTTCAGTTTATCCTTTTTTTACACGTTCGTGCGGACGGTGCGATTGCCGTTGACAGTGTGGACAACGCTGTTTCTATGTACCCGGATACTCAATAAAGTTGTTTGAGAAGCGTGCTACACGTGATCACATGAATGATCATGTGTGAAGGATGCCATATTGAATTGGGATAATCTGCTATCAGTCTCTATGGACGTCCAAATGTTAGAGTAAATGAGAATTGCTAAATTGACCTGTTGAACCCAATATGTGTTGTGGAGATCCACATGCATATTGGTCTCTCATATTGTAGGCTAAGATGCCAATTAAGAACCAAATAATGTTAATAAGGTGGCAAATGGAGGCAGTCAAACAAAATCACGTAATTCACCATAGATGCTCAGATTAGATTACAATATAGTACTGGAAAATTAGATTGTGGCGCAAAACTGGAAAACTGCCAGAGACAGTACAAATGCAAAAATTATGGAGAACAACTGAATAAAACGGTATATAAAGATGCAAAAACATAGTCACATATTTCTGACTCAACTGAGTGTAGCAAAATCAGACACCAAAAGATTCAAACAAACAGATCAAAAAAAGATTCATTTCATCAGAGAAAATGGTGTAACTCTTGATCCACATTTAGACCAGTATAGATTGCGTCCATATTCGAAATCCAAAAGGCCTCTCTTTTACGTAATAGTCTTTCAAGGTTACCCCCTCTTCTGGGGGGGGGTTCTCGATTCCATAGCATTTGATTTTGGATAGGTCTGAGTCAGGTTGTTGTTCATGAAAATGAAAGGCTAGAGGAGATTTAATATCCTTATTTTTGATTGCTCTCAGATGTTCTCCTATCCTGGTTTTTAGTTTTCTTATCGTGCTGCCAATATAAGCCTTGTTGCATAAGCATATTATGGCATACGTAACAAATTGACTATTGCAGTTGATGTATTGCTTGATTTTTATACTTTTGCCATTCGGTTTCAGAAAATCTTTTTGGCGTTGTCCATGTGGGGACAAATCTGGCAGTTTTTGCATTTGAAATTCCTTTGAATTGGTGGTTTAAGCCAGGATTCTATACTTTTAGACTGAGTTTGTTTGTATTTTTCATATCTGAAATTATCAAAATAAGATGGACTTATAATTTTCTTTAAATTCATACAATTCCGAAAAAACATATTTGGCTTGTTGTCCAAAAAATTATGTATCTCAGAACCTGTTGGCAAGACATTCCAATTCTTTTAAAAAAATGTTTTGATAACATTGTTGTTTGAGCTGTATGTCATGATAAACCTCAATTTGTCTGGTTCAGATGTTTTCTTAGGCTTGTCTTGTAGTAGTTCTGGTCTGGCTCTGTCCTGGGTTTTTAGTATCATTTATTTGAGATGCTTCGGGCTGTATCCACGATTTTTGAATTTTCTAATTGTCACTTCTTGATGTTTTTTAAATTCCATTTCTGTTGTGCAATTCCTTTTAATTCGAAGTAATTCACCATACGGGATATTTTGAATAATGTGATGAGGATGGTTACTTGTGGCATGCAGTACACTTTTGACTGCGGTGCTCTTTGTATATAAAGTACTGTGAATGGTATGATTCTGTATATAAAGATGAAGATCCAGAAAGTCTATTGCTTGTTGACTGTAGGTGATGGTGAATTTCAAATTGTAGTCATTGTTATTCAGAAATGAATAGTACTGTTGCAATTGTTGTTCCGATCCATTCCATATTAGATGATATCGTCAATGTATCTTCCCCAGCAAGCAATTCTATTGTTGGTTGTAAAATCTGGATGTTGCCAAGCAAATTGAGTTTCAAAATGGCCCATATAGAGATTGGCATAAGTGGGGCAAATTTTGTCCCCTTTGCTGTTCCCTGGGTTTGTCTGAATATTTTGTCTCCGAAGAAGAAAATATTGTTGGTTAGGGTAAAATTAATCATTTCTAGAATCATCAGATTTTGATCTTGTAGTGAGACAGACCTAGTTTTCAGGAAGTGGCTAGCTGTAGAAATCCCTCTTGTATGAATAATGCTGGTATATAATGCTGTTCCATCTAAAGTTACAAACCAGAAATTGTCTTACCAATAATTGTTTTCTAGTTGTTTTAATGCATGAGTCGTGTCTTTAATGAAAGAACTTAAGCCTGATGCAAGAGGTTGCAAATAGTGGTTTCTTCCGTTTTTTCCCTCTACAGTCTGAGGGTAATAGACCTTCAACTTGCTGCTTGTATGTTGATAACCATTTGACAGAGAGAAGCACTTTTTGAAGTTGACTGGTACACTTACCAGGTTCATTCAATTAAAATATGTACGTTTCTCTTTCATAGGTGGTACAGGCTGGGGGCCTATAGTTCATTTCGGCTTCATGAGAGGCTTGGATACCGCATTCGACGAGTAATACCCACCTGTGTCATTCGAGCATTTGAGACAAATTCCCCAGTGACAGCAGACAGTACAGGGGCTTTTCTCATACTGTACTTAAACCTCAAGTATACCATTTCTAATTTGCTACCCAATTAAATAAAATATAACTGAGGAAAAATTGATTTTTTAAAGTTTTTCAGTGAGTCGAGAACACGCGCAATCATCTATAAGTGTCATGAACGAATGGTTGGTACCAGGGGTGCACTGGGAATGAATGGAGGTACTGGAAACAATTTGCAAAGTTGTCCTATATTACACATTTTGAGTTAGCTCCGCACATTCCCTGTGATATAATGTGAAAATAGAATACAAAATAGGCACAGAGTGCAGAGGCACACCGGAAAAACTCCACAGTACCATGTAGGCCAGTCCAGCCCTGGTTGGTGCCCGTTTGCGCTCTCCTTGTCCCCATCCATCCCCCTTCCAGTATCAATGCCATTTCACACTGGTGACCACGTCCTCTCAAGGGGGCTGGGTGGGTATTACTGCTCAAGTTGTCAAACACCATGTACACTTCAAAGGGATCTTCCACATGGTCACCATTGGCCACATGGCCTCCCCAGACCCTGTGTCTCCAGACTCCCATCTTCAAGTCCAAGCCCCTGCAATCAACACACGTTTATGTCCCTTTAGCATTGTTCTGGCCTTTTCATGCTCGCATCATGCCCTTCCATCCCCTTCCAGTATAAATAGCATTTCACGCCTATGCCCGTGCTCTCCCAAGGGGGCTGGGTGGGTGTGACTGCTCAAGTTGTCAAACACCATGTACACTTCAAAGGGATCTTCTGCATGGTCACCATTGGCCACCTGGCCTCTCCAGACCCTGTGTCTTCAGACTCCCCTCTTCACGTCCATCCATTCCCCTCGCTCCATCCATCCGCAGTGTCAACGGCACTTTGGACCTAAAACCATGCACAAATAAACAGGTAGTATTTTGGTGATAAGGCACTGAAAATTGAGCTAGTTAATAAATATATATTCAGCAACAGTGTTCACTCCTACTACCCACATATTGGACTAACTCATCAAACTGGCATTCATGGCCTAAAAAAGTATGCGACTTTCTAAAAAAGCAAAGACCAACACAAACATGTTTGCATTTGTGTTACAAGCCGGCCCTATTGCCCTAAATGCTGTACAAGTATGCATATGCCTGTGCGCTGGAAAGGTGGCAGGGTGGGTTCATATGCCAGATGGGAACCATTGGGATGAAGGCAGAGTGGCTGTCTATGAACACATCATCCATTCACATACACACCCACTTGTGTAAGCCTTTATAAACACCTTGAGATTTACCTTGACAACATCTGGGATATCTACGAGGTGTATTGTCATCGTGCTACCTGTTCACCGGATACTTGTTCCTCTGCTTGCTGAATCTGCTCATCTGTTTGCCAAAGTAAGGGTACGTCAACTCATTTCTTCCCTATGTTCATCGAACGTTACCATGAACATTTATGTCGATTTCAACCAAATGTACCCAGGACTTTCATGTATCTCATTAGTGATTAGATCAGGTATTTTCTTCTCAGTAACTACCACAACTCATCACTGTGTGTTATAGTGTGTTATAATACAATGTGCAGTATAACAATTGTATAATAAAGTTGTCACAGTGTTCACTCAACTAGGTCACACAGCTTTTCTGTCTTTGTTTTATATAACTTTAAAGACAAATCTCTGTTTCCAATTGCTTTATTCACATTCATCCAGTATTATTTGTGCTAATAGTTAATATTAATAGTTAATATTTCTTTATACAGATCTCACACACTTTTTAAGAATGCCATCATGTGTGGTTGTCGGTTGCACTTCTGCAAGCCACACCAAAGTTCAGGGTACTATCCTGCATGTATTCCCAAAGGATATTGATTTAATAAATTGCAGTTGTAAAGTGGACGAGATTGAAATGAGGGCCCAGGAAATCTTGGCCGACGTGAGGGTCAATTGATTCCGCGTCTGCAGCCTGCACTTCACCGTGGATATGTACGACTAGTCATGGTACACAAAAAAACATCGACTGCAAGTTCTTCCTAAATTGCTTCCAAACTCAATTTCCGTAGAAGGCTGGTGAGATGAGTAGTGAACGTTGAGTTTGTTATGTTTGTTGGTATGTAAGACAATAGTCTGCATTACTAAGTATTATCTTCCATCTGTTTAGCTACATAGCTGTTCTGTTACACCATTTTCCATAGTCACCAGATTCAACACAGGTGTCAAATGTTTCATCTTAGTATACTTCATCTTGCCTTTGTTTTCTGGAGCCTCTAATCAATAAATGTGGTCCTTGATGAAAACTTCCACAGTACCCCATGGAAAATGTGTTGGTTGACATATCCTTCTTCACTTAGAGCACATTGATACAGACCCTCAAAAAAGACGAAACAACCGGCGTGCCTTCTTTCCCAATGGTGAGCCCTACCGACCCGCACAAAGTGAAATGTTATAGCATTGCATACGTCCACTTTTCATGTACTAATTTTCCTTTTCCATTGTTCTATTTTGGCCTCAAAATGAAGGAGCAAGATTCTGCATCAATTTATTTTCTGGAGTCAACATCAACCTCATAGACATAACAAATAATTATATTACACTACTCTTTGTATGCGATTGAACTACTTCCATGTGGTATGCCTTCAATGTTAACATATCCAAATGTATTATGTGCAGTACTGGCTATTTGTACAAAGTGGCAGGTATGGGTGTGTGAACTTGTATACCATCATCTGCATCACATTATTTCAGTTCAGTATGTACCTTCTTCTGCATTGCATTTTTTCTGTTTCATTTTGCTTTTTAATCTGTATTATAGGATGGTGGAACTCCAACTACTATCTCTTCCTCCTTTGGAACCGGTCCACAGCTTGAGGTATTTCTATTCACATTTCCCTTTCAAGAATCAGAGTACATCCAACATTGGATATACTTTGAGACATAAATGTATGTAAACGTACACTGTTTAAAACATTTCTGATTTTGGTTGTAACGTTGCACTCCCCCCCCCCCCAATGCAGAACAGTTACCATGGACACATTACAAAGCAAAATACTTTGCAGGGCAACATTGTATTCACTATATTTTACAGGGTGACCTCAAATCAAGTCCATGTTTGAAATCGGATAGATATCAAGTGAAATATGAAGTGAATGTTATGATCACGTCACATACACTCATTTCGAGGTTTTATCCATACTAATGTTCTATTTGTGTTGTGACAGCAACCCTAACAGTATATGGTCCAAAGTCTATGTAAAATACTTAGTTTGGAGGTGCTCTGTCGAATGCAAGCGTTTATTGTGCACTTTGGCTGACATTGTGCTTTTTTTGTATATTACTCTATTAAAGGAATGTACTCCAGATGTGGACTTAGAAGAGGCAGATGGAACAGAGGTATACATATATGAAGTGAAATTGGGCATCACATTGCATTATGAATACATTTAAATTATGTCGCTATCTTTTCCAGTCCGTGTAGTTGTAGCAATTTGTAGATATGTACTAATGTTGGTTTGCTTTGAAATTAAATCTGCTGTATTAAAACCATATATACACTGTTTTACAGCTTGATGTTGCCGTCTGCAAAGAGAAGGCCACTGTTTCGAAGCAAATCAAGAAACCAAGGGTAAAGAATGTACCAGTTTGTTATGCACAAGCTTTTGAGCAGATGTTTTAGTCTTTCTAGGTTTTTAGTTGCAAAATTGTATGTTCTGTATGTGTGTAATAGATTGAGCATCTTCTTCTATTTATTCTTTTACAAGCCCAGAAGTAAGAGGAGTTTAAAGACAAAGATGTCACTTGGAAAAGAGATTTCACATTGGAGCAACTAATATCTCAGGCACAGCGTTGCACAGTCAACAAGCAGACTAGTGATGCATATGTCCAGTGGCCGGAAAATGAATGGAATGTCACATGCAACCCTAACAAAGTCAGTCTTGACTATTGCTACTTTGTGCCAGCTCGAACACATGAAAATGAAGAAAGTGATGATGCATTGCAACTGCTTGCCAACCACTTCACACAGATAAAAAGGTTCTACCCAAAAAACATTCAATGTTACCTCTTTCTCCAATTCATGTTGAATTATCACAACATGAACTGACAGAGGTTGAAGCTTCAATGAAATTGACCGATGAACTTGCTCAAGATCTCAACTTCAGTTTGCCAAGTCTTGGGGATTTGTCCACCACCATCGACTCACAAAAATCAGTACTGCAGGACAATTGGCTACTAAAGGAGCAAAAGTACATTGTGTTTGATAGCTGCCTGATAGAGATTGTACAAATGCTGAAATGTGAACATACAATCGGGACCAAGATATGTAGTGAGCAATTGGTGAATGTGTCTCGCGCATTACAAGGCACCAGCCTGAAAATCCATGCAACCTGTGTCCACCTCCATAATACATTTACATGGTCTGCTCAACTGATGCTCAGCAAAGTGCCAGCTGGGAATTTACTTTGTTCAGCAGCTTTACTGTTCAGCAGATCGACTTTCAGCAAGATTTCCAATTTTTGTCAGTTTGTGGGTCTTGAGTTCCTTGATAAAACTCAATAGTACAAATACAAAATGGAACTCTTATTCCACGCCATTAGTTATGCTTGGAATGTCGAACAGATGTTAATGGACATTACAATCTCTGGCAAACGTTTCTGTAAAAGTATCACGAAAGTTCTCTCAATACAGAATGAATGTTGGTGCCTTTGGAAAGACCTAGACAGAACCAGTGGCACGTTGGGCTACACTGGCCACAAACATAATGAACATAGGTGGAGCAGATAATTTGCCCAAGTGATGTCAGCTTCAGGGGTGAGTGCACTTGAACTTAGGGATATCGATCTACGGATAACATTAGCATAAGATGGCCGCGCCCAACACGTTGTTTTCGCATGTGTAAAAGTGATGAAAACTAAGGCAAGATGCGTAGGAAATTTTATTATGATCCATCACATTATGCTTAAAACCAAATGTCCGAACAATCGGGACAATAGCATTTTTGAGCATGCTGTTCCAATTGATAGCAGGAAGATAACTGACTAAGTTTTCAAAAACAAAGACCCTGGCTCTGTAACACAGGCCAAAGTGACGAAGTCAAGCATTACACCTTATGTTAAATTACCTATGAGCTAGTCCCTATCTGCATATCCAAGCGTATTTGATGACTCACACACGATAAGCAGCAGGCTAGATATGAGTATGAACAACTCAGCAGAGATGCTGCTAAAATGATGCGCAGGCTTAGAAAATCAGATGACATTCTTTGAAGGACCCCTCCAGGGTGATAAAGCTAGGGAATTGAATAAAAGCATGTGATGTGTAAGCCAACGGAGACAGCCTCCATAAACAAGGCCATACATGATTACTTGTCTGCAAACAATGACGGGTCGCGATGAAACACATGTATGTTGGACTACAGGAATCAAGGATCAAACGACGGGTTCTTGGCTTTTACTTTGTCACCTAAGCTTCAAGTACTACATCTCATCTTTAAATCTCTGATAAAAATGTACAACCTGCCAGCAAATTAAATCACGGAGCATGGATGTATTTTAGACAGTATCAAAAACATATGCAGTCATTTGGAATCTTATATCTTCAGGCTTCCCTCTTGGAGGATGTACTTCAATGAACTGTCTCTCAGTGTTCCTCTTTCTAAGGGTCCTTGCTCAATATCTTTGGTTTCTCCTTTACATCAAGAGTGCGACTTAGTTGGACTAAGAGATGATACCCACCTATTGCCAATTACGTCTGACAACAGTTTGTTAAATTTAGAATTGGCCCAGTAGTTAGCAGTTTCTTAGGAAGAGGAATGCCAACTTGAAGGATTTTGGAATTGTTCACCTCAGCAAGGTGTTTAGTTTCTTTGTGAAGCATGGGCCCAATGTGATACTGTCTTCCTTATTTAAGGATGCCAGGCATTTTTCTGTTCAGAATTTGGACGATTTTTACAGCCTGATGAATTTGTGGCTGGCTCATCGACTGGTAGGGTGTTAGGTAGGCCAGCGTTGTCCAGAGGTTTGATGTGTGATGTTTATTGAGAGGACTGGATTGCTTCACAGCTTGTCAAAATTGTGCAGTGTAAGAATGTGAGGTCTTGGCAAATTTGTGGAGTGACACAAGATCCCTTTTTAATGGAGTATGGTTCCATGATCCAGCAGTACATCTTAAACAGGTTGCCATTTGATTATTTGCCTGCAGGTGTGTGTTTTACTATAGGCTTTCATGACAAGCAAACTACTCTGTGAGTAGCTGTCATGTGCATCCTTCAATGACCTTTGTTCTGCAGTTCATTGGTCTTCTTCCATCAACAATTCCATTTCTGGCTTCTCTTATGATTGCCAGTTCGGAGTGCGAGCGAGTGTGGTCTGCAGAATCTGCAGTGTTTTTTCGAACTTACTGGTGCCATTCAGCAAGGAGAGGAGTATTTCTACTACCTTCATAGTCTGCAGCACGGGCTACAACACTGAAGTATAAACTTGCATTGCACACGCGTAGCACGGCGTTGAGTGCAAGAAGCGAGTGTTGACTGCAGTATCAGCTGTGTTTTCTCTAACTTACTGGTGCCATTCAGCAAGGAGAGGAGACTTTCTACTAGTTTCATAGCCCATAGAAGGGGCTACAACACAGCAGTAGAGTGCAAGCAAGCTGGTCTGCGATGGTCCACAGTGTAAGCATGCCCCCTGCTTTCCCTTACAGAGCTTTGCAAAACATCTTGGTGGAAGGGTAAGGACACTAAGAAGCAGGACGTGGAGTTTTAGACCCTCCTCTTACTCCTTACCTAATAACCCAGCTAGCCTTTAGCTGTATACTTCACTTTTAAGACTTATCACGTTTGTGCTTTCCAAATGAGCCTCACTGGAAATGAACAGATATGTTCTGAGAAATCGGGAGATTCCCCATTTGTCATTTCCCAAAGTTCATACATCTTTGACTAAACCTGCTACTAAAGCTGTCCAGACTGGATTTATTCTCTGGCATTAACCCTACTGCATGCAATACAGATTTGGAGCTGATCATGGGTGAGAACGAAGGGGGGAGGAGAGCGGCCATTTGGCCATTGACCCGGTAATCCGGCTTCAACGGTTTGCCTATTCCTCAAAAAAGACCTGAACAGCGGGTCATTACCAGGGGTCTTATCAACAAAAACATGACGCAAACTACTGACAGACGCTTCCCTATCTCCTATCACACCAGCTTTGACACAAGTCCGTTTTCATGCATTCTCGCATGTTTCCACACCAATCTTGAATTGGAAATTGAAGGAACCATCCAAGTCAGCTTCGCCTGTACCTTTGGTTAAATCAAATAGGGGCCAGGGTTTTTCAATTTTGTAGGGAGCAATGGCAGTCTTTTACCCATCAGGATGTATCATTAGGTGCACATTGAACTGACCCCCTTCACTCTGTCACCGGGGTAATACAGTGCTGGGAGGTGTACCTGAGCCCTCCGTGTAAGTGTTAACTGGCCAAGGTAAGGATCCACAAATGACTCTTTCCTTGCCCTTTTGACCGAAAGCAGGGTTATTTAAAGGAAATAACTGATCTCGAACTAGCTTCCAGCTTCTGTAATGAAGGAGCTCGGCAGCAGTGTTCATTGCTGAATTTTAATACAGATGACTACTGCGGCCACACTAAACCAGACAAATCTTTCTGAGGGAGGGAGGGAGGACCAGGCAGCATTATTCTTCTGTCCTGTCTTGGAGGAATTTACTGCAATTGCAGAGTGCAGGGTCTGCAGAAGGTCTGCTCATTTCTAATGTAGCTGCTACCCAACTGAATAAAATTGCTTCGGTGGACCTATCCCGGGATTGTAGAGTGAATGAGGAAAGGGAACAGTTAATTATGGCAAAGGCGGTTGTTACATAGACCAAACAAGAAGTAAACAAGCAATGTGACAGATGTGGACTAATGAAGAGGGGATTTCCAGGGGGCTGTGAGATCTGCCCAGAAATTAGTAAAGATCTGACAACCCTGTACAATGAGCAAAAACTGGTCACTACTGCAGTTTGGGTGAATGCAAATATGCTGTCAGTGTCTTTTGTAGAAGGTTTTGTAAGGGCATGTCAACTATTGAAGCCTGAACATGACAAATTGGAACCGCAAATAAAGACTGTGTGGGAAGAAGCCACAGGTGCGGGGGTCAAGAGCAGAAAACATCGGAAAGTGGGGGTGTTACTTACAACCACTTTCTGAGTCCCTGGGGGGGCAGGTGGAAGATCAATCCCCTGTTGATCCTGGTATTCACCTAAAGGCAGAGGAATTGATTGCCATGCTGGAGTGAGATGCGTGTTTGGATGCCCCACCTGAGGATCTAGCTCTTTGTGAACTGGGGAATTTTTCAATCTTTAGCCCTGGTAGGGGAAGGAAAAAGAAGGATAAACAAACTGAGCAAGAGCCCCCACAGTCAAATTTGAAAAACTAAAGAAAGGAAAGGTACACAGAAGAACATAGGTGGGGGTTCCAGAAATGTTCTGCACACCTTAACAACTCCCCAAGCGTTTTATTAGCCTCATCCTACTAATGAGAGTCAAACCAAGCTTTCTCGTAAGAAAGGGGAAAATAGGAAATGTGATGATCATCAAAGTAAACCATATGGGAGAAGGCCAGATTCGTCATTCCCCTAGCCGGGGACAGAGTGATTCCTGCCATTAACCCTAGTCTAGATATGAACACGGTAAGGCAGACTAACATGGTGGTTTACACCAGGCACAAACAAGTTAAGACTGCAGTAAATGCATCCCCATCCTTTCCTTTGCCATCAGAAAGTTCCACAGATAGTATTCGAAACCCCAAAGCCACAGGGAGGGCCTCTGATCGGACTGCGAATAACTGCCAGCCCTTGGAGACTGTGTCCCCTGCCAGAAGTGTGGGGGCCATCGGTGTGCCATCGTTTTTTCATGATGGAGGAAATGAGAAAACAAATTGTGCAGAGAGGTGTAAGTGAGATACTGTGTGTTTCTAGGACTGAGGTATTAGATCTGTCCCTTGTCCTGAAATGGTCCTTTGTGGATTGCGTGAACATCACACTAAACAGATCTTGTGTTCTGAAATTATTAAAAAACGTACCATCATTCTCGCACATCACCTCAGCAGAACTTGTCCAGTATTCTGGAATGACTTAAAGCTGGACAAGGTGATTCTACACTTTGGTTCTCGTATGGTCATAGATCAGGTTCTTTTGGTGGCAGCTCAGCTGAACGCAAGGAGTTCCTCTGTGAAACCACAAGAAAAGTTTGAAAAGGTCATGATTCAGACTGTTGAAACCCAACCCACCCCAAATGAACAACCTGTTTGTCACTATCCTTCTCGTTTAACAATAAAACACTCTACTGATGGGCTGGGGGCAGACATAGTATTGATCATCTAGTAGACAAAGATTCCAAAAATGGTACGGATTGGAGTTGGGTGGCAGCATCGTTGAATCCTCTCAAACATTAGCTAATAACACCTTTGATGGGGCCAACATCCAGTACTCTTACCTCAACTTCATGGAACTCTAGGGGATTTACTAATCTATTGTCAGTTTCTGATTTTGTGATTTTTGAAGCGGACATACTTTGCAACCAGGAATCTTGACTGTTAGAGCCTCCCATTATATACGGGTATGAGTGTCTGCTTAACCCAGCCTATCAGGGGAAAGGGATATACCCGCATCAGGATTGCTTTTCGCTGTCTGCAATGACGTTGCCATGGTGGCATCAACTTTTTCACAGCGTAGTTACTTTGTACAGGCAGTAGAGTTGTCGTGGGATAGAAACTTATATCCTGAGATGAGTTACACATGCATCTTGAACCTTTACTGGAACCTGAGACCAATTACACAACCTGCATTCTTTAATTCGATCGAAGAAATAACCTAAACATGTCAAACCAAGAGAAACAGCAACTCAATCATTATCTGTGGAGATTTGAATTCGACCTGCATTCCACAAATTGGGCAACGGATATCTGTTAAAAATAACACAGATCTTAATGTGCGTGGAACTGTGTGGTTGGAATTGATGGATGCATGGGGTGAATATTGTTAATGGAAGGGTCCCTGGGGACACTGGCTATATGCACCTGGCCTAGGTGAGAATCAAAGAGCATTACCGATTGTTAGTTTGTGTCGGGTGAGATTCTCCAAGATGCATCCTCTATGTCAATGGCAATGACAACCTTGAGAGACCACAATCCACTCATTATGAAATGGTGTGTAAAAAAATTGGGGCCTGACCGCTTATCTTACCCAACGCAATTAGTGGTTAATAGTGGGAAGAACAGGGAAGCCTGGAATGGTGCTAGTCTGCCAAGGTTCTAACGTGTTCTAAATTAACTATACCAGCTGGGGGAACTTGAAGTTATTCTGATTGAGGTACCATATCAAACTCTTCCGGACCAAATGTGCGCAGTTAGGCCCTGTCAACATCGAAGGAATAGGCTAATTTGCAGGCATAACTATGACCCTGAGGTCCAACAAAAAAAGAGGGCACTGCGGAGACAACTACCTACGAGTAATAGTATGAACAGAGAAGAGGGAAGGTCTACAAAATGTGCATATGGACAATGGTTGTGGAGACACAGACTTGTAATGCCGATGAAAGATGCCCATAAAATGTTATCCCTAATTGAATCACGGGACCCAGGTCTTTCAGGTGGTTGATTAATAACACCATTAATCCATCCCCCCATGTGCAAATTAATCCCATTGGAGAACAGGGTTGGATTGGCTACTTTAGCGTGGTTTATAAAGAAGTGGCAGGAGAGGAGCAAGAGTGTCAAGGAGCACCATCGGGAGCCTGGCACCTAAACTTTCGGAGGAAGAGATCTCTGCAATAATTGCTCATAGTAAAAACTCACGAACGCCACACCCTGATGGTCTTTATAACGTGGTTTTGAAGTTGAATCAAACTTTATGGGCCTGCTTGGGAATAATTTTTAGTGCAATTGTAGTGTCACCAACTGTCAAAATCCTAGTCAGAATCAATCTTGGTTCCCATTCACAAAAAAGGGTCATGTTCTATGCCATGTAATTAGAGGCCAATCTACTTACTGGACATCCACTCCAAGATCTGTGCCTCCCTGATTCTGCGGGACCTGTCTTCATGGGCGAGGAGTGTGGACATTCTGGATCCGTTTCAGACTGGTTTCCGGAGGGGGGCCGGTACCCATGCCAATGACTTTCTTCTAGAACTGTAGAAAAAGGAAGCCATTGTGAGATCAAAACCTGTTTAAATATCATTTGTTGACTTTTCCATGGCTTTCGATAGTGTATATAGACATGTTTTGTAGAACAAACTATTGGTATGGGGTTGCTTAGAACATCTGGTTGGTTTAATTGTGGCTTTGCACTTGAATACATCAGTGAAAGTCCACCTAAACGGCCAGGGTAAATTATCAAGCCCTAGTGTAGCCAACTGTGGCCTTCAATAAGGCTGCGTTTTGGTGCCATTACTTTTTAGTCTGTTTAACTCAGACATCAATGAAATGTTGCAGATGGCCAGTTGCTTTTCTTCCAGTTTAGCTACCTCAGAACTAGATTATCTCTTGTACGCAGATAATCCTGCCTTGTTTGACTTCTCTCCAGTTGGACTGCAAAGCAAACTGGAGGCATTAGATGTGTATGCGTTCAGCAACATGTCAATAATTAATAACCAAAAATCAAAGGTTCTTTTGCTGAGGCCGGGGATGAAGTGGAAGTATAAGAGCTTCAATTGGTTACTGTGAGGAGCAACTCTGGAGCATGTACCCAACTTTTTGTCTCTGGGGATTCGCTTATTTGTGTTTGGAAATAAAACTGAACTGTAGTCACTATCACTCTAAAATGGTAGCAAAATTAGCGGTTTCAAACCATAGATTTGGCTTGTACTCTCTGGTGCCAGTGTTAGATTTTTACAAAATCAAGGTGATGCCCTTAATGATGTACAGTGCTGAAAATCTGGGACTCCCAATTAAATTGGATTGTGATGCGCAGGAGGGTCTATTCTGGTGCAAAGTATTGAAATTACCTTATGGAGTCCATGCAGCAGTTATCAGCTACAAGATAGGCCTATCCTCGGTTCAATTCTACATGGCATGTAAAGAGCATTCTCTACTAAATAGGATACTTTGTGCCGAGGAGGGCTCAATCTGTGGGAAATGAAATGTTTAATGGGGAAGAAGTATTGGGCCTCCTTGAACGAATGGGAAAAGCAATGGGAAAGTATGTGTGAGGAATTATGCATATCTAAATATCTGGTCCTGCAATTCTCTTTGAAGGCTAAAACGAAATTCAGAGGAATGGACTGGGTTCAAACAATTGATAAGGTGAGAGCTTATCACTTATATGCAGATTTGTTAATTGATGTAAGACCTGTGGGAGTTTTTCATGGCGTGTGCAGATGATGCGGTTAAGGTTGAATTTATTACGTTACCCACTCATGAAATCCTGGCACTAAAAATAAGATCAAAGAGCTTGCAGAGTCTGTGAAAGGTCGGGCTGTTTGGAATCTTTGCGCCATATTTTGTTACATTGCCAGTCTTTGAATGACCGGCGTTACCATTCATTTGATCATTTATTTCATCAATATGAACTGTTGTCGGGTGAGTGGGTGTGGTAGCTTATTATGGTATCGTGCGGACACAATCAATGGATGACTGCAGCAATGCACTTTTTAAAGTAGGTTTTAATCTTGTAAATGCTATCTTATTTTTGGAACTGATATGAACTTAAGATTGATTTTAACTTGCTTAGGAATGTGATGAACTAATAGGAAATGTCTATGTTTGTATTTGTTAAAGGTGTTTTTAACCGTATAAGAATAAAGTAGAAAAATAAGTAGAAAAATAAAAATGTTTGCCATACGTGATGAATCTGATGGTGTCATCACTCTTTTCCTGGCAGTAGCCTCTCCCATTGTGGCCAGGGGATGGCAGCCACTACCTGATCCTAACGCTGGGAGCGGCTATATGAGGGTGGACCACATGGAGGGTGGTGAGCCTCAAGGGGGTGACACGATTTCATCTGTCTGCCTGGTAAAACCTCTTCCTCTCTATGCTGACCACTGTGCTGCACGGAAGACAATGGAGCCCACCAGCACAATGAGAAGGCCAGAGAAAGAATACTACAGGAAGAGGAAGAGCCATTCGCGGGAACCAAAGAGCAATATCCAAGCCACGCGTACACAGAGAAATAAACAGTATACAGGAAGGAGCCGCAAAGTACACGCGAGCCAACAACCAATGTCGATGAGCCCAGGGAGGGGTGTCTGGACACAGAAAAGCCACTTCACGTTAACCGCAGGAGAACCTAAGAATGCTATAGAAAGTTGGTGAGTCCTCAGGAGGGAAGCTGGGATGCCGGGGCGCTTCCACACCCTCAGCAAAGTTGCCACAGAAAGCTGGTGAGGTCTCAGAAGGGAAGCTGGGAAACCAGGGCACTTTGGCAACCTTCTCAATGACATGAAAGGGAATATGAGACCCAATTTGTAAAAAGGGAAAATAACAGAATGAATGTAAGATTAATGCAAGATTTTCAAGTTTTTCAAGTGTCCCAAGTAAAGCACATAAGAACGGCAGGAGAGTACACCAGATAAAGTCAAGTTGACAAGTGTGTAAAGCGAATCAAATAAGGAAGTCGAGGTAAGAAAATACATCAGGCAAAGCCAAGACTGTGAGAAAAGGTTACATTAAAGTGAAGAAGAAACCTGGCAGGGAAGTACACCAGGTATCGTATGAAATTGGGACTAACAGCAAGTTGTTTTAATTGCAAGTTGTTTTTGTAGAATCGAGAATTCCAAGGAAGACTCATGCCCTTAGAAGTTCAAAGTATCTTGAAGAGAAAATCTGGGGAAGGAAACAATCCCCTGGAACTGTGAACTTTATCCATGGGGAACGGTTGTATTAGAGTTATGCCTTAACGTATTAAGGGACTACCTTCATGAGTTGGTTAATGACAGAGGTGAAGGAGATCCTACACATAAAAACTCACAGGACTTCTGTTTATCACCCACAAACAAAGGAACTTTTGAATAAAACCCTTACAAATGTAATCGGGAAATTGGTTGAAGCTGACAGTAATAATTGGGATATCATGATACCGTGGGCCATTTCTGCCACCTGGAAAACATCTCAATCATCAACAATTTTCACAATTTGAGTTACTGTATATTAGGGAGCCACGGGATGTCCTTGACATGTTAAGAGAGACCTGGGAGGAAAGCGAGCAAGCCCTCTTGCCAATCTCACAAACAGCACAGCATTTAAAGGAGCACATAGCTACTGTAAGAGCAATAGTTCAGGACTACATGGTTAAAGCACAAAAAAATCAAAAGACCTCTCATGACAAGAAGCCTTCACTTAGATCTTTTTCTATTGAAGAGAAGGTTCTTGTTCTCATGAAAACATCTGAGAACAAGATGCTGTCCACCTGGCATGGTCCCTATGAGGTGATTGAACAAACATGGCCACACAACTATCAAGTCCCTCGAACCAAATAGGTGAATTAAGACCCATATCTATCACATACACCTCCTTAAGGAGTGGAGAGAGGATCCTGTAGAAGCCACAACAGTGGCACTAACTAGCCTCTTAACAGAAGAATCAGAAAACAATATCTGTATTCCTTCCCACCTACCACAGCCTCAGAAACAAGATCTACTAGACGTATTGGAACAGTTTCCAAATTAATTTACAAGTCAACCAGGAAGGGTAGAAGGGGTTACAGTGTGCTGGGTGAGATCTGATGGAATGGGCTCTTCCACAATGTATATGGGTAGCTATGAGAGCAGGTAGTTTGTGAGATCTGCCCTATTTTAAGATTCACTGTAGTTATATGGGTGGGAATGTAAATGCATACGTATTTTGCATTAAACTGTTGGCATAGGCATGTACACATTGAATCGCGGCCTCTGAATGCAGTGAGAACTCACAAAGTCACCACTTCGGAAGCTTCTCTAAAACATGACCCTGCACAGGAATGTTGAAACTGCTGAGCACATTGTTTGTCTTTTAACTTAGAGCCTTGAAGTACTGGCACGGATGTAGTTAATCTGTAAATGAGGTGCCATCCTGTCTTCCTTGACTCTCTTGTCTTACTGCAGCTAATTTTGAATGTGCATTCAGACAATTCAAGTGAAGCACAATTCACAGCATATGTTGCTCTGAAGGATCGAGCTACTGAGTAGAAATGCAGACTGACCTTTTAGTCTAGCAATAACATAGATAAGGTAGCACAAGGAATGTTACCTTGTGTTTGGAACACAATATACTCCTACACCCCTCTCTGCTCTGCTTCCCAGACAGTAAATTGTCTGCGAGGTGACTCTGAGTGTTCTAGCACATGTTGCCATGGTACAATGCCCCTGTCTGTAGGTCTATAGGTCCTGAGCCATTATCACATGATGAGCTAGCCCAAATTCTTCATGGTATTCCAAATGTGTATAAAATACATCTACTCCCCCCTGTCTTAGTTTATCTTTTCTATGCCTGCACACATGCATTGCAAAACCTGAGACCACTCCAGTGCGAATAAACTATTTTTTATATATTTGTTCCTCGTGACTGCTGTGTCTTCATTTCGTTGCAGTAGCCTCATATTTTTGGACTAACAGAATGGCGCCCATCGTAGGGATCTTCCGATCAGGGTCCATCGCTTTGCAAGGACAGAGTGGACAGAGTGAGATCAGTGAGTATCAGGGGCCCCTGCACAACTTGAGACGCTATTCCTCAGCAGACTGCTGCTTGTGATATCCGAATGCCAAGCTTTGCCCAGAGTTCATGACGGTAAGATACCCGGACAAGAGGCTTTTGTCACGACAATTAGGATACTTTAATGGTGGATCCCTCTTTTTGGAATCAGGCGAGTCTGTTTCAAACCAACAGTGCTGTCTGATGTTGTTTTGATTGTAAAATATTTATACGCATACAAATAATGGCCTGGTAGAACTGCTTGTTTAGATATGCTAGGTTTTAGTAAGTTGCCATCCTGTTGTGCAACACTTTGTTGTAGGGGAAGACAACTGAATGATTTGGAACATTGTCAACCGGCACTACCACCAGGGTTGCCGGCATATGATATGTTCATAAAGTATGTTGTAGGAGCTATAGCATTCAATAGTATTTGGCATCGTCATACCAGACATGAACCAGAACTTCAGTGGCCGAAATAGGGGCGTTTGGAGATAGCGAGAATTGGGCATTTGGAAACGTATTGTTGCAAAAGAAAGCGAGACCAGCTGCATTTGACAATGTTAGGGATTGGCGATAGGAAGCCACCAAACATCTCAGAAGGAGAGAGAAACATGCACGCAAACACATTACACAGCACATGACCAGCAAAAAGAAGAAGAGGCTATGAGAAAGATGGATAGGGGGTTCCAGTTAGAAGTACAGAAAATATACCCATCAAAAGACTTGCATGCATCTGATGAATTAATGAATACATTGTTAAATGAGAGGCAAATGTCTCCTACCACACCACCTCCATATGTGTCGCCATATGTGTCACCACAGCCACAAACACCACAAGCACCACAAGCGCAACCACCATTACTTGCACCAGCTACGCATTCTGATAGTTTTCCTTTGCCTCCTGGTGCACACGACTTCCTCCTACTTTCATTACTGACTACTTCTAGAACTCTGCTGTTGACAGATGATGATACTTCTAGCGATCAAAGAATTGTAACTCATAGCACAACACCGCCTGCATGAAACAGCTAATTACGAGATTGGGCAGAAAAGTATATATAAGGGGGTGACAAAACAGTGACTTCACATTCTCTATCAGACCATGGGGGTATTCCTGAACAAATAGGTTTATATTTATCCAAGATTTAGGGCGATTTGACTGATTCAAATATACCACAGGAATTGAGGGATTTGAATTTCTTGTCTCGTACTAGAGATATCACACTAAAAGCATGTGATCATTTATTGAGATTACTTTCTTTCAAGCAAGAAAAAGATCGTTTGCACCAAACAGCACTAAACGAAGGTGCACGATTACCATTGTATGTGCAGAAAAGATTTTTGCCTCTGCTAAAAACAGTTAGCAAGAAATACACATATGTATAAGAGACGCTCTTAGATGGATCTCAGATGCCTCCATTTCACCCATCGAAGTTCATGATATATTTAGTCAATATTCTCCACCTATGCAGAGAAAGGTATTACAAGTTATGGTAGAATATTTATAGGATGAATGTTTGAAAAAGAATTTATGCTGTCCTGCTGACATTATGGTAATTTACAAGTGCACGTTTTCTGCTGCCACTGCGCTAACTTTATCGTTACTCCATTTTGGCTTTACTCCTTAACAAACGTTCAGAATGTCCCACTGTACGGTAATTGTCTATGAGAGAGGTTCCTCCACCTCTTGTTCCGAAGATAGAGATACCTGCTGTAGGGGGAGCACCTGCCACGACTGTTCCAGCCCGTTATATTTCACAGTTTGTTCATGTTCTGTTTTCACAACAAATACTCTTAAACAGTCTATTCCAGACATTAGTAAGAATCCTACAGGATTCGACAAAGAAATAGAGACAGTTCTGAATTTGTCAGTTTTCACTTTAGGTGACATTGACTTATTATTCCTTGTAATTTTACCGACAGACTTAATACAAGCAAATTAGGATCATAGACGATCAAGCTGCAATGGGCAATACTTGGGTTGTATTGGAATTAGCTGATAGTTCTAGGAATGCTGGTGAAAAACCACCACAGAGCATATTAAGGTTACCAAACCACATAGTAACTAAACTTAAAACTTTACTGTCTGAAAAGAGAAATATATGGGATAAATTAACCTCGTGTATGCAGGGAAAGACAGAGGGAGCAACCACATTATTCAATATGTTTTAACACATGTTTTCAGACTTTAGTGGTCAAGACCTAAGTACAGAGCCTGGGAAGAGATTGTTTGTTGACAGGTTTGTGCAAGGATTATTGCCAGACATTCAGTCGCAGATCACTGCTTCTGAAAGTGCATGGCAGGCGAAATCGCAATCGGAAGTTTTACAAATGTCACAGTACTATAGAAATAGAGTTATTAATGAGAAAGAAAAAATAGAGAAGACGAAAGGAGATTTAAAGAGTAGGGTACTTTTGCAGCAGATTGCAAGGGAATCACAGGGGGATACACAACCGAGAGCCAGTTCATCCTGCAAACGGGGCTTGTTCATATGAATCAATGTGCCTATTGTAGGCAAGAAGCTCACTGGAGGGCACAGTGTCCGACCCTCCAGCAGAGAGCAGCGAATGGAACGATTGGTAGAAGATCGAGAGCACGCAGTGGCATGCCCGGTCTAAATAGGAATCAGATTGCTCAGAATCAACCGAACCAGCCAGAGGATAATACTGCAGGTAATCAGGGAAGTCAGCAACTGAATACTGGTAATATGAACACTTTTAACACAAATTTGCACGCCTATTTTACTGAGGATTTCACATCTGACAATGTTTTGTTCCATTAGGACAGCCCGAAGCAGAATCTGGAACCTATTCCTATTCCCGTAGATCAAAAAGGATCCTACGTAGAAATGAAAGTTGAGAATAGAGAGCATGTTTTTCTAGTAGACACCATAGCACAGAAGTGCTTCATTGACCATCTGTGGGTTTGAGATATCCCACTGTCAGCGCAAAATAATGTTTCTGTAGTGTTCTCTGGTAGTGAGTCCCGTTTCTCTACCGGTACTTATAGCTTTGTGACCATTCACTGACTCATGTCCATTTTTATTGACTATGAATTGTGATGAAAATCTACTGGGATTAAATTTGTTGAAGAAATTGAATGCAGTGATTTACTGCTCACCAGACAGAGTGTTTTTGACCATTCCACCCCAGCTGATTTCCACTTCACAATTTATGACTTTGCCTTTACCGAGTGAATTGCCTACGCATTTATGGCCAGTAAATGATAACGATGTAGGGATACTAAATGTTGAACCTGTATGTATAGTTTTAAAATCCAGTATTACATTGCCACACATTCCACAGTATAAAGTATCTGTTGAAGGTGAACAAGCAATTAAAAGTATTGTTTCTGATGTAATGCTTCAAGGTGTTATTGAAGAGATTTATGGCAGTACATGTAATGTAATGTAATAGTCCAGTTTTGCCCGTTTACAAAAAAGGTGATAATGCTTTACCCTATCGTTTTGTTATTGATCTCTGTGCGATTAACAAAGTAGTTGCACCACAGTTTCCCATTGTCCCTGACGTTACTACCATTTTGACTATGATTCCTGCTACGGCTACACATTTTTCTGTAATCGATTTGAAGAACGCATTCTTTAGCACACCTATACATCCGGACAGTAGATACTTGTTTGCATTTTCTCTGGGAGGACACTCTTTCACTTTCACATGCCTACCACAGGGATACACTGAAAGCCCTAGCATTTACAGCAGAGCCCTTAAGGAACAGCTTGATATGTTTAAATTGCCTTCCACTTGCACATTGATACAGTACATTCATGACCTACGTATTGTTGCATATAGTCCGAAAACGCTCTCAAGGAGGGCAATGTTTTATTAATGAAGCATCTAGCTAAGCATGGCCATAAAGCATCTTTGAAGAAATTCCAATATTGTCAGCATTTCCTATTGAAGGCGGGTAGAAGGCTTGCACCTGAACGTATACAAATCATCTCTGGTTCTGGCATCTCGCAGAAAGAAGTTAAGGCTTTTATCGGCATGGCTTCATATTGTAGACAATGGATTCCGAATGTTTCACTTTTGATCAAGCCAATGTTAGAATCAACTAGGAAGGATGTAGCTTTACCGTTACCTTGGGATATGGATTGTCAAGAAGCTTTTGATCTGCTCAAAACCACGTTATGTTCGGCGCCGGTTCTGGGCGCACCAATTTACAGAAAGGAGCTCATTTTATTTGTGCATGAGTGGGATGGATGTGCCTTGGCTGTTTTGACACAGGAACATGGTGGAAGAAGCAGACATGCAGTTATTTGTCCTCCATGATACACCCTGTTGCATGCGCTTTGCCGAAATGTCTCAGGGCTGCAGCTGCTGCTGCTGCCTCAGTAAAACAAAGTGAGGGTATGGTTCTGGGTCACTACTTAACCATAATGGTACCTCACTCAGTGGATGTTCTGTTAAATAGAACACAGACTCAGCATCTCACATCTGTTAGACTCACGAGGTAGGAATTGATTCTATTTGCACCTCACATCAAAATTAAGGGATGCTGTTCTTTGAATCCGGCTGAACTATTGCCTCCTTTGAATGAGGATTGCACTAATAATGCATCTCATGACTGCCTGTACATTACTGAGCAGGATACAAAAGGCAGGATTGATTTAAGCGATAAACCATTGACATCGCCAGATGGAGAGCTTTTCTGTGATGGCTCTTATTTTAAACTACCTGATGGTACTTCTGCTGCTGCTATGCAACAACCACATTAGACAACATTATTGAAAGCAAGAGAATTCAACACAATTCTGCCCAGGCTGAGGAGATAGTTGCTTTGACTAGAGCTTGTGAGATATCTCAAGGGATTAGTGTTAATATATTTACTGATAGTCAGTATGCCTTTGGAGTCGCTCACAACTTGGAAGGTTATGGGCTGAACAGGGATTTTTAACATCTCATGGTACAAAAATTCTTCATGGTCCCTTGATAGTGCAACTGTTATCCGCATTAGCCCTTCCCAAACAATTAGCTATACTGAAATGCTCAGCACACCCGAGGGTGAGTGACAACATTGGAAAAGGAAATGCCTTTGCAGATAAAGTAGCTAAACAAACTGCCACTGACCCAAACTCACGAATGTATGTGTTAGATTCTGTTAAATGGGTTGCTGAAACTGGGATTATGGAGGAGGGCATTAGTTGTGTGAAAGATATTCAGGCTGAGGCCACAAAGGAAGAGATTGAATCTTGGGCTTCAGAACCTGCACTCTTGGATAAGGAGGGATATTGGGTTGACAGGAAAAAACAGAGATGGATGCTGCCCAACGCATACGTAACAGCGATAGTTACTATGGCACATGGGCCAGCACACATTAGTGCGAAAGGCATTTGTAAACACTTAGACGCATTTTGGTACAACAATGACATTCCCAAAGTTGCAGAACGATTAGTTCAGAACTGTATGATTTGCCTACAATATAACATTAGTAAGGGTACACCAGCACCCAAGGATAGTTTTGGAACTCCCACTATGCTATTTGAAGTGATACACTTTGACTTCATCAAGATGAAGCAATGCCAAAACTACAAGTATGTGTTAGTAGTGATATGTGCTTTTAGCAAATGGGTTGAAGCTTTCCCTCTGAAGGATAACACTGCCATGCCCAGTGCAAAAGTAATGCTAAAAGAGTATTTCCCTAGATTTGGATTACCCAAAGTAATTTGGTCCGATAATGGACCACATTTTATAGCGGCTATCATACTACAGGTCTGTGAGGCAATACAAATAAATAAGAGATTTCATTCAGTGAGGCATTCACGGAGTGCTGGTTTAGTGAAACGTCATAACGGTATCCTTAAGAATAAACTAGCAAAGGTGTGTGCACATAGCAAACTGAAATGGCCTGACGCCTTAACATTAGCCTTACTGTCAATGAGGACAACAGTTCAGTCTAGAATGGGACTTTCTCCCTACGAGATTGTCATGGGGAGACCTGCTAATATATGGAATGCACCCAGACCTAAGAAATTATGTGAGACAGAGTATCCTCTATTAACCGATTACTGTGACCAATTGACTCAAAACCTCCATTTGATTCACCAACAGGTTCAAGCTGCTTTGCCTGAGAAATATGAAGGACCTGGTCATCGCATTCGACCTGGGAGCTTCTTCTTGGTGAAGGACTTTGAGAGGAAGTCCTGCCTTGCAGCTCGTTGGCAAGGACCATATCAGGTGCGACTGGCTACTCAGACGGCTGTTCGAGTTGAAGGAAAACGCCACTGGATTCATGCAGAGCACTGGAAAATGAGTGCTGTTGACTTTGCCCTGCGACAAATGGGTTATAGAGGGGGTTGATGATCCTGATTGCAAAAATGTGCCTTTGAACGAGAGCACACATTCTGATCTGGGGCAACATTTTGAGTCCAAACAACTCGATGATTCTTCAGACCTTGCTCCATTGTTCACTGATCACACTGTACCTGGAGTTACAAGGTACAACCTTCGACCACAGAAATAGTTAGGGAATGACATTTTGATAGATTAGGAAAGTGTAGTTTGTATACTGCACCCACAAGAAACCAACGCCCTTCCCTCCAATCCCCCTAAAGACGGTTCGAGGAGTTCCAGATGGGGGCAGGACAAGAAGAAGACTACAAGCAATATCAGCCACATGGTCAATTGCCACCTACGGATGAACTTATAAAGCCTGTTTCAGTGAGGCTTCTTAACGGACACTGAAACCTATGCCCATCTTTGGGGCATGTAGAAATCATGATATGGAAAGCATTGCCACTGGGAAGCCCAAATCTAGAGGGCTATGGTCCACAAAAGAGAGGTTTATAATAATTGCGCTTGCAGCTTGTGTTGTGATCATATTGATAACTGTATTATGGTACTCGGAGAGTTCACATACACTTAGTATACTACTGTCTACTGCCAGCACCACTTTGTCTCCTCTCTTTGCACACTCTCACACTCTTCGTCCACTTGATCTGAAACACCAAGAAGGTTATCCTAATAATACACTCATAAAGATAATGAACACCACACATGTGATACTGAACAAAACTAACTGCTGGGTATGTTCTCACCTACCACAACACTGTGAGAAAGGTTTGGGATGGAATATCTATCCACTTCCACTATCAACTTCTTGCTATGCATCCTTTAGAGCCCTATATTTTGGTAAATGGAACGATAGTGCCACTGGTAACTTCGATGGGACAAACAACAATGAATTCAATCAACTAGTTTTGCTACCATTAGGATGTTCTGTCTTTGCAAATAAGAGTACGATCAATATCGCCTCTGCTAGAAATACTGGTAAACATGCTAGACCCTACCAATCCATGATCTCATTTAGAATGGCACCAGTAGGAAACAGTGAAGCAATTCCTCCATCTTACACCTTTAATCATGATCCGCATATTGTACCATTGTTTTTGAGAAAAGAAGGATCCCAGTATCTGGCACATATGATAAATGTGTAAACACTGCTGTGTTGGTAAATGAGAATAGGCCTTTATACGTTGGAGGACCCATTTACTTTGTTTGAGGAAGAGAAGCCTATCCATGGTTGCCTAAAGATTGGAAGGGGACTTTTTATCTGGGGATATTGCTGCCAAGAGTTAATGTCACATCCACTGCAGAAATACTAAAACATTGCCGTAGAAGGGGACTAGACGGTGATACCCCTCCTTCAGGTATTGGCTGATGTAACGAAAGCCATGTTTCTGTTTTGGGGCCAAATCATAAACTCAGAGGATATTAGGAGACTGGCTAGAGTGTTAGAGAACACTATCAATGACACTACTGACATATTGTTTAACATGACATTGGAACAAAGAGCAATTAGATTAGTTGCTCTTCAGAATAGAATGGTTTCAGATGTCATATTAGCTGAACGTAGTGGTGTATGCAAAATGGTTGGGTCCGCGTGTTGCGTGTAAGTTTCTGACTCCTTCCCCACTGTGTTCCAAGCGATAAAATGAAGTACTGAAGTTCACAATCCCGAAAGGGATTGAGACATAGGAACATAGACCTGGAATTTGCTCAGAACCTGGGGTTGGAAAATCTTCACACCACTTGCTGTTATCATTGGGATACTACGATTCTGCTGCTGTTGCATACAATGTCTGCCCATGCTAGGTTCAGCACTTGGTGACTGTTGTTCCAGATCCCTAATGAAACTAAGACCTGGCCCTCATCTTCCTGTAAATGTAACTAATGCCTTGATAATGCAAGAAGTCACTATCTAACAGTCACTATCAAACAGTTTATGTCTATCAATATAGATGACAGTGATGAGTGGTTGTTCTGATGATGACGATGATACATGGTCACATAATTTTAGTAATGTGTTGGCTTAGGGCAAAAGGGGGTTTGTAAAAGCATATGTATTTTTCTTTATATTGTTGGCCTAAGCACGTACACATTGAATCACAGCCTCCCACGCCATCTTGGCTGTTTCGCTCTCATTTCTTAGTTTTCATTGTGAACGCGGTGCAAACTCACAAAGTCACCGCTTCGGAAGCTTCTCTAAAACATGCCCCTGCACAGGAATTTTGAAACCACTGAGCACATTGTTTGTCTTTTAACTTAGAGCCTTGAAGTACTGGCATGGACGTAGCTAATCTGTAAATTAGGTGCCATCCTGTCTTCCTTGACTGCTTCAATGTCTTAAAAATCGCGGCAGAAATGTCTGTGAATAAAAAATATCACGGCATGAATGCCGTGGTTTTGCTGCCAAAATCCTGTAAAGGATGCAGGGGACACCCACACAACCCCCGGACCCATTATACCATTTACAGGGAGCGGGGGACACCCCCGCGACTCCCGCTCCCCTTAAATGGTATAATGAGGTACACCTTTACCGGGTGAAACCACAGCAATTTTTTTTACCAGCGACATTTCTGCCACAATTTTATTATCTGATACCCCTTGACTCTCTTGTCTTACTGCTGCTAATTGTGAATTTGCATCCAGACAATTAAAGTGAAGCACAATTCACAGCATATGTTGTTCTGAAGGATCGAGCTACTGAGTAGAAATACAGACTGACCTTTTAGTCTAGCAATAATATAGATAAGTTAGCGTGAGGAATATTACCTTGTGTTCGGAACACAATATACTCCTACACCCCTCTCTGCTCTGCTTCCCAGACAGTAAATTGTCTTTGAGGTGACATCGAGTGTTGTAGTACATGTTGCCAAGGTAGAATTAGGTCTATAGGTCACAAGCCATCATCACGTGATGAGCTAACCCAAATTCTTTATGGTATTCCAAATGTGTATAAAATACATCTACTCGCTAATGTTTTAGCTTATTTTTTCAAAGCCTATATACATGCATTGCAAAACCTGATACCACTTGAGTGCAAATAAACAATTGTTTATATATTTGTTCCTCGTGACTGGTGTGTCTTCATTCTTTGCAGTAGCCTCATATTTTTGGACTAACAGGAACTGAGGCTGCAGGGATTGGGGGAAGTCAGTGGCACACTTCTGTTGTGCAGCCGTTAAGGTAACTGGAAAAGTGGGGAAGTGGGGTGGGGCGATGCAGGGTACAGTGGTCTATCTGATCACTAAGCCTCGCCTCCCTCTGGAAGAGCCTCCCTGCCTCCCTTAAACGTGAGGAGAACCATCTCCGGTTCCAGAATCGCCTCAAAACATTTCTCTTTGCTTCTGCTTTTTCTCCTCCCCTCCCCTGCTGACTGTGAATTTCTGAGAAGTCTGGCAGAGAATGGTATTCCTCTTAGGGTACTAGTATCGCGTGTCGAACCAGCGCTGCTTTTGTAGAGCACATGTGTTGCTGCCGCAAGGGGTGCCATTTGTTGGAACGTGTTCACCTAATGCTTGGAATGCTCAAGGTAGTCTGTAAAAAGGTAAGGTCTGGAACCAGCTGCTTGCTGCCTTATAGGATCGAGGGGAAGGTGGCATTGATAGACATTAACCTGTAACTCCCTTCTGAGAGTGATGAATTGGGTGCATGAGCATCCTTAATAGGGTCGCAAGCTCTCCCATGTATGGAAATGGAGACATGAACTAGGGCCACCGTCGGTATCGTGGGAGCTGCACTGAGGCAACATAGATCTGGAATAAGTACTCTGTGTGGTTCACCATGCAGCAGACCACTCCTCCCCCTTCATTGCCAGTTGTTGCCTTGCCCAAGGAGCTGAGCTTCAAGACTGCAGAACATGCCCGACTCTGCACTACCCCCTGACAGTGGAGGTCAAAACACCACACGGGCACCAACAGTGTGGACTTCTTCCTTAGGCACAGGTGATCCCTCACATCACACAGGTGTCCCATGTCATAACTCACAGGGGAGCTCATTTTCGTAAGCGGTTCCCGGCAGCCACATTTTCATCATTTGCACTGCAAGGTGCACATGTAAAGGGCAAAAGTCAGCATACTTGGCCTTTTGTCCTTCACATGTGTACTCTACAGTACAAAGTGAGTAAACGCTGCCTGGTTTACTTTTGTTTGTGAGCACTGTTTGCCTTGCACGCATGGCAGGAGGTGGTCACAAATGAAACAAAACCCTCCCCGACATGCTCGCACGTCAGGGAGGTTTTCATTTTAACTGGGATCACTGCTTACCATGCACGCATGGTAAGCAGTGTTCCCAATTCAAATGATACTCTCCCCAACATGAGGGTTTACTTGTCATTCTAAATGCATCCTATCATGCTCAAATGGCAAGGGAGCATGTACAATGTTGCCCTATGGGGTCTGCCTGCTTTATGCAATTGCATAAAGCAGGAAGACCCCAATAGGGAGCTCCAAAATTTGCGGCGACATAAAAATCTATGCACATACAGATGCTGGAGCATTTGCATGGTGAAGAGCAGTGGCATAGCACAACATTTGGGGGGCCCCCAGTCAGCCATGCTGATCCCAACATCCACCCCAACTCAGAATCAAATCACGGGTTGCGCCACACTCTGGGCCGGCCTAGATGACCACTCTTGGCAATACGCACGAAAGTGCTGCTGCAGGTGTACTCCACGCACTGCACTAGGAGAAAGATATAAATATGTTTTATATACAGCCCACTTTCTGAGATAAATTGGCTAAAAAGCCAGAGACTGTGCAATTGTTTTTTATGATAACACCAATCCGAAAATCCATTACATACAAGCCACCAACAGTGCACAGGAACGTTAATGCTTTAATTAATTTAATTTTTTCCTATTAAAAATGCCATGCCACAATGAACACTTGTCCAACTGGCAGCACAATGTAGACCAGTCGATACACGTAATAACATATTACAGTAAAGCATGCCAGGCCACATTTAGACATAGCTAGACTGGTTGCATCAAAATGCCAGTTGAAGCAATAACACGTATCCTGGTTATTTTATCACAGATAACCGGAACAATATATATAAAATGCACACACACCCAGGCAGCCACCCATACAGAAATGGCTAGACTGGCAGCACTCAAATGCAAGTCTAGCCAGGTAATTACACTTATCAGGATTGCTTTATCAGAGATGCCCAGTTAAAAAGAAATCCAGCCAAACTAAGAAATGACTAGACTGGCTGCACCAAAATGCCTCTCAAGTCACTAATAACACATATCATGCCTGCTTAGCCTGCTCATGTATCCCCTCTTCCTCCCACCCCCTGCTCCAACCCCGAAAATTAGCTCTTTGCCCAGAATTACCTCCACATCCCTCTTCCTTGTCCCAGTGATTACGTATGAGGAACCTTGCCTCATAGGTACCTACTGGGATGATAAAGGATGGAACTAGGAGTAATGAAGATTACAGGTAACTAAGCCAGGTATTATCTCCATGTCCCTCTACCACACTTGTGTATGAGGCAAATTGCCTTGTACACAAGTACTGGGATGAAGAAGAAGAGGGCTAGGAGTAATGAAGATTACCACTAAGTAATCAAGGCATTAAACACAAGCAGTGGTACAACACCAATGAGCTGACTGGGCTTTAGCCCTCCTTCCCCGAAATGCTGGGCTATGTTGACTAGACCTGCCTGATGTACAGTGCCATTGCCAAACAGAACAGGACACAGTCAGATTTTAAACAGCACCTGGGGTTCGCTGTTAATACAGGCCCGGCAATTCGTAATGTAACGATTTCACACTTCACTTTCTGTGGTTATTTAATGGGTTAGATGCCTCTCCAGATTTAGTCTCACTTGAAGTTTTGAAGTGTTATGAAGTGAGACTATTTTCGCTAGGAGTCACATGGGGATGCCCCATGATTTGAGTTTGTTCCACAGGTGCTCTCTATTTATAGTGTCAACAACCTGTGATAAGTCTACCCAGGCACCATACAGGGTGGGTGCCCCCTTTGTCCAATATTTCTCACATGACATACTCATGAGCAATCCATTTATGGAGGTCCCTATGCCCTTTTGGAAACCCAGTTATTGCTTAGATAGGATTACTTTGCTATCAACCAACACCTCCATGTCCTTTAGTATGAAACTTGAGAAAATGTTACTATCGACATCCAGGAGCGCGATCAGGTGATAGTTCTTAGGGTCTGCCTAAACACCCTTCTTATAGATGGGAATGACGACTGCTCTTTTCCATGATTCTGGCATGTTTTTGCACCTGAGAATTTCTCTAAACAATCTTTCTAGGATGGATGCCCACAGGTCTAGGTCGTGTTTCATGATTTGATTAGACAGTCCATTAGGACCAACTGCCGGAGAGGAGGAAGCTTTGTTGATCAGATCTATTATATCCTCCTTTGTTATCGAGACCTGCCAGGGGACTTCTACATCAATTTTGAATGACTCATCAGAGGGTTTCTTATACAAGTTAGGGAAGAAGTCACACCATGTTGGCTCCGGGACAGCATTGCTCTGCATCATGCCTTGTGGGGCATAGAGATGTTTCACTACAGTCCAGGGGTTTCTGGAATCTTTTTGTTGTAGGGTCTTGAGCATTAACTCGTCGTCATTCTGTAGGTGTAGCTCTCTATGGATTCTTGACCAGATTCTATATTTATTTTTTAGGAGGTTAAGTTTGACTGCATAATCTGTCTGGCGGTGACTGTCCCAGTTAAGAGAAAAAAACTGCTTTTCTCAGAGCACTTTTCTTTTGTGCGCTCTTGTCGTCATAGACATGATTACGCTTTGACATGACATTTGCTTTCCCTGGTCTTGGCGGATCTAGGTCATGCAGAAAGTTCATATAGAACTTTGGAAAGCAAAGTTGTCCTATTTCTATGTTTCTTGCCGATTCACAATAATGTTTAATTTTCTGATTCAAAACAGCGCCATTTTTCCTGAACTTCATGATCTGATTTCTGCCTTAACAACAATTTGTAGTCTATACATATTCATTTTTGTGTTCTGTGGAAATGCAAATTTCACTACTAGCATGCTGTGATCGCTAGCTAACTGTTGAAGAATTTGAAAGTGGGTGCATTTGGAAAAGAGTATGTCTGATAGAAACATGTAATCAATGATGGAACCCCTGTGTCCTGCTCCCAGGTAAGGTTCAGCAGTATATCACCCTCTATGTTCCCATTTGCCATCGTAAGTGCCCAGTCATTCATGAAAAGGGACCACAATCTGCCGTTGCTGTTGACTTGAGTTGTTTTACGATTTAAACTGATAGAATTGCTCTGAATACATTGAGAGTTGAAGTCGCCAGGAATCAGCAATGTGTAATCCACATGCATATTCTCAACAGTGAGAATGACTGACATTAAGGATTGTCGGAAAAGTGTTTGAGTCGTCAACACTGGATTCCAATATACGCAAATTACTGCTATCTTGAATGGGGCATTGATGTTTTCAATTGTTATACCAATGGCCAGAATGCCAGCAAAATTCGTTACTAATGAGGAAGGAACTTGAAATGGTGGAATTCCGAACAGCAATCAGAATGCCCCCTGAAGGGCGGCCAGCCTTCTCATTACGTGCAAGTTGTCTGTAAATTGAGAAGTCATCTACTCCTAAATGGCTCATCAATCATGTTTCCTGGAACAGTACAAGGTCAAAGTTATGAAAGATTGAAGTCCATGTTTGTGTTTTTTAAACGAGCTAGAGCCACCTGTGTTCTAGCATGCCACATGTATCCCATCTTGGGCTAGAGACATTCGCCAATCCCAACTTCACTAAAACCTGTGTGAGGATTTCCGGCAGAAGGGGACACATCTTTGTAGGGCAGATTGTCCCTCTACTTTCTTACACTTTTCATCCTGGTTGGACCCACTGCTTTTGGAGTACTTGGTTTGTCTCCAGTTGGGCTCTTTTGGCTGTCTACAGTAGGTCACATATGCATCAATATGGTCAGATTCACGGAGTGACTGCAATTCCAGTCTTACTTAGTTCACAGCTAGCATCCATCAGTGCTCTTTCACCCACCCATGATTTTAATCCCAGTTCTACATTATGAACATGTTTTATGTGAGGAAAACGTACATATTCGAGGTCTTCAGAGGAGAAAAGATATATTGACAGTATATTTTTGAAGAAGGATATAAGAGTACTTCTGTTCAGTGCTTGACTGGTCTGGTCTTTCTATTGACGGGGCCTGTCATCCACATTATCGGGATCACAAAGGGATTGTTCCTAGCTGTATTTGTGGAGCTTGTCCGAATAGGTAGATAACGTGGCTGATGTTTCAGAAGATGGCTTCGAGAGTGGGACCATGTTGTCATGAAATCCCTTGTTCTTTTTCTTATTCTTTTTTTGAGATGGGGCCTGCTCCTGTTTAGAAATAAAGGATGTTTGAGGGAGACAGGTTTCTTCTTTGATGTTAGCTGGAGGCATGGTGAGATTGAGCTAGTGTCTAGTTACAGTGCCAAGATCATCTCATATTTGGGCAAGCCTCATAAGCTCCTCGAGCACCGATTCTGACACTAGGGTGTCATCCAAGTGGCAGTATATGACGGCTTCTGTCACTGGACCACAGTTGTCTCCTTCTGCTGAGTGTAAAGTCAGCTTATCTTCTAGGGTGAATAAATTCCCTTCTTATAGTGTTATGGGCTGGCACATTGATTGTATAGTTTCATGCATTTCTCCAATGGTCATAGTCTCTTTAATTGTCTCTGGTTTTAAGTCTTTTAGGGCTTCTATTATTTTTAGATTTATAATCAGCAGGATTTCATCCACAGCGAGTTTGCATTGAGCCATTTCTGAGGTCACCTCCGTGAAGGCACATGAGTGAGTCTGGACTTCATCTTTCACTAACTCAAACACATTGACCAGCGAATTTAGAACAAAACTCAAGGCGGACAATATATTGCTGTTCACTTTGTCTGCTTCAGAGGATTCCGTTTTTTGAGTCTTAAATAGGTTTGAATGTCTTGCGGTGTGTCTTGGTATCCCTGTGTCACGGACTGCATTCTTATGTGTGTCCACTTCATGTGAATATTCAGTTAGGTTTCCTGCAGGCACTGCAGTAGTGAGTGAATAGGGTAGACTAAAAACAGTTTCACAAACTTCCGATCTACCCCTTCGTCTTCCCTCTGATGTTATGGCAGTGTTAGTGACTGTCACCAGATTCACCATCAGTGCTTTGTCAGGTGCTGTCTGACTCGTGTCGCCCAGACTTAGGCTCCTCCTTCTTTGAAAGTAGTCGTCAATGTTTGCCTTCAAGGGAGCAGCTGTGAAGGTTGATTTTAAATAGTGAGTGTAAAGACTGGAGAGGGGTGTCTGTACTCCTGCTCTCTATATGGTAGAGAAGAGGCACAGAGGACCCCAGCCAAGATTCTCTATTACAGTAGCTATGGTCAAGCAATCAAGGCCTAGCATCTCAGGAGGTGATGCAGGCGGGTTCCTAAGTACAGTGTAGTCCCCAAGCACCCACAAAGGAATGCCCACACACTGTGTTAGTTAAAATACAGTCTTTATATAATTTAAGTTCAAGGTTATATACACAATCACAATAAAACACTTTATGCTCAATAAATCTCCAATGGCAAAAATATACCCAGTTCTACGTGGTACCACAATGACTTTGATTCCTTTAAAGTGCATTAACTAGACTTAGTTTAAATGTCACACAAATCACGTAATAAAGAGAACCAACAATAGACATAGGCGGAAAAGCAGTTGGTTAGAACAATTGACAGAATTCTGGCCCTGTCACCTAGACACAGGTCTGTGTGAGGATCCCCCCACCTAGGCAACCTGTAAATAAAGGTATATTATCCAAGCCCAGTCCATATATTGTTCACAAGAGTTTTATTTCCCTGTAAATAGTTAAACCACCCCAAAGGCCCTGGAATAGCAGAGTTTGTAGTCGGATCGTCGACGGATACTTCTTGAGCGGCTCCCTTTAAAGCAGGAGCCACAGATTGTCAAGATCCCACAAGGAAAAAGGGTGAACACGGTCATTGCGGCAGCAGCTTCGGTTCTTGCTGTGCTTGTTGACGATCAGTCGAAAAAACCCTGCAAGCTGAGCTGTGCGGTGCACCTGGTTGACGAGTGGTCCTTGCCGCAAAGAGTTACTGAAGAACTTTGGCCCGGCTACGGAGTCGAGTCGTCGGCGTCTGGCGTCGGTGAATGGGACGTGACCACGGCTGGCTTCAGTAGCTTTGTTAGCATCTCTGAGGTCTTCGGGTGGCAGTAAACCGACCAGCGGATTTTCCTCAGTCGTCGGCGGCCTTGACTTTGTTTGGCAGGATGAAAGCGGTCGATGAGGTTGAACAAGTGAGTCCTTGGATCAAATGTTCTTAGGAAAAACAGAGCAATGCGGCTCCGGTTGTCAACGGCGGTCATCGATGGTGGACGGCTGTCCGGGGCTTCTCTTCGTTCTGCTCTGCGTTCCCCTTCTCCGGTCGGCAGCCTTTCGTAGGTCTATATACCAGGAAGCTTTGGCAAAGACCAGCTGGTGCACAATGGTCCCTCGTAGCTCGGGGAAAGGTCTCCTAGCCAGGTCCTCTCTTGGATCAGTTCCTTGAAGGCACAACAGCTTTCGGATTAGTGAAGGACAGCAGCAGCAGATCTTCTTCTTCCATTGGGCTTCAAAGTTAAGCATCAGTTTCAAGATCAGTTTCTACTTCCGCTTCTGAAAGACTTCTAGATGTGAGAGGCCACCAGTTATACTGTTGATCTCCCATTCATTCTGCTGGGTCAGTCTTATTTCCTTCTAAATAGTTCTACCACCCCAATGTACCTGTTCGACGTTGTGTCATCGACGGATCCTTGTTGAGTGGCTCCCTTCAAAGCAGGAGCCACGGATCGTCAAGATGCCACAGGGAAAAAGGGTGAACACGGTTGTTGCAGCAGCAGCTTCGGTTCTTGCGGTGCTCGTTGACGATCGTTCAAAAAAAACATCCTGCAAGCTGAGGCGTGTGATGCACCTCAACGATGAGTGTTCGTTGCTGCAAAGAGTTACTGAAGAACATTGGCCCAGCAAGGGCGTCGAGTCGTCTGCGTCTGGTGTTGGTGAACGGGACGTGACCATGGCTGGGTTCAGTAACTTAGTTGGCATCTCTGAGGTCTTCGGGTTGTGGGAAACCCACTGGCGGATTCTCCTTCGTCGTCGGCGTTCTTGACTTTCTCCAGTAGGAGGAGAGCGGTCGACGAGGGTGAACAAGGAAATCCTTGGATCAAATGCTCTTAGGCAAAGGGAACACTGCGGCTCCGGTCGGTGGCAGCCGTCGTCGACCGTGGACGCCTGTCCAGGGCTTCCCTTTGATCTCCTTGGCGGTCCCCTTCTCCGGTCGGCAGCCTTTCGTAGGTCTGTCTACCAGGGAGCTTTAGAAAAGATCAACTGGTGCACAATGGTCCCTCATAGCTCGTGGAGAGGTCTCCTAGTCAGGTCCTCTCTTGGATCAGTTCCTTGAAGGCACAACAGCTTTCAGATTAGCGAAGGACAGCAGCAGCAGTTCTTCTTCTTCCAGTGGGCTTCAAAGTTAAGCATCCGTTTCAAGGTCAGTTTCTACTTCAGCTTCTGAACGATTTCTAGCAGTGAGAGGCCCCCAGATATACTGTTGATCTCCCATTCATTCTGCTAGGTCACACTCAGGCAACCAATCACTCAGAAGGGCATTCAGGCAGTCAGTCAGCCAATCAGGCGCACAGTGCATTCAGGCCATTCTTCTCCATCCAGACACTCACAACACTGCATTCATACCAGTTTCGGCAAGGGCTGCCTCAGTCATCGTGTTAAACACCAGATACTAGACACCCATAACACAAAATGCGTATTTGCCACACACTCCATTCACCCCGGTTCCACCCACGGGCGTACCCACAACATATAGTGATTGGGAAGGCTCCAGCCAGTCTGGTCTGGACTTCCCCACAACTCCATATATGCAACTTCCACCCAACAGCCAGTCAGGGGGAAGGGACAGAGTCAGGGCTTCCCGGGACTTCGGGAAAAGTAAGGTAACAGGCGATAGAAAGCAAGAGGCCACAGGGGCCATCTTCTTTCCTATCAGGAATCCACTGATTCCAAAGACAGGGCCTGGGCATCCCAAAATGGAGGATGCACAGGGCACCTGTCAATTCAGCACAGAGCTGCCACCAGCCCGTACCCTGCTCTGTGGGCCACACACAGGTGCCCAAAAACACACACTAGGAGTACAGGATCGTACTCCCACCCATGGGTGCCATAAGGGTATCCCAAGGGTCTGTTAACCAAACCAAATACAGGAAGAACCGCACCGCCAGGAGTACCACACGACCTCCTGCGTGGCAAAACAAGACAGAACACATGATAAAAAGCAATAAAAGACAAGGCTACGGAGGCCCTGTCCCTCCAATGCATTTCCAGCATCACAGTCGCCCACCCCCCAGACTGAGGTTAGGGCGTCTAATCTCCCATGAGATAGACACCCTCATCCAGACGGTCAACACACCTCCAGGAAAGGCAATCTGCATTATCATGACTATTCCCTGGTCTATGCTCTATAGTGAAGTCCAGCCTTTGCAGGCTAATGGACCACCTGAGCAGTTTCGGGTTTTCATCCTTCATCTGCATAAGACAATTTAATGGCTTTTGGTTTGTTTGGACCTTGAAGGTAGAGCCTGTAAAGTAGGGCCTAAAACGCCTAAGGCCACAAACTATACTGAAACATTCCTTTTCAACAGTAGCCCACCTACGTTCTGTACCCTTGAGTTGTCTACTGATGAAGAAAATCGGATGTTCCCTCCCTTTGTCATCAAATTGGGACAAGACATCTCCAATTCCGGTGTCACAGGCATCCGTCTGGACGATAAAGGGCTTGATGTAATTAGGCGCACGCAACACAGACTTTCTTTCAAGCCAACAAAAGCCCGCTAACAGTCTTCAGTCCAATGAACCTTCCTCGGTTGTTTGGACTAAGTCAGAGCTGTCAGAGGGGCAGCTATGGTTCCATAGTCCTCCATGAAGTTGCGATAATACCCAGTGAAGCCCAAAAAGGCTCTCACCTGGGTTTGAGTAGTGGGAGTCTCCCAGTCATGTACATCCTGTACTTTACTGGGGAGAGGTTGGATTTGACCCTCTCCTACCTCATGATCAAGATATGTGACTTTTCCCTGGGCTATCTGGCACTTGGTGGCCTTGATAGTGAGGTTAGCCCTTTTCAAGGCCTGCAACACTTTATCCAAGGGAGTCAAATGCTCCTCCCAAGTGGAACTGTAGACGGCGATGTTTTGTAAGTAGGCCACACAAAAGGCCTCCAGCCCACTGAGTGCATGATTGACTAAATGTTGGAAAGTGGCAGGTGCATTCTTCAACCCAAAGGCATGACTCTAAACTGGTATAGCCCCTCAGGTGTTGAGAATGCAGTCTTTTCCCTTGCATAGTCCATCAGAGCTATTTGCCAATAGCATGAGGTGAGGTCAAAGGTGCTCACAAATTTGGCAGCACCTATGCTGTCCACAAGCTCATCAGCCCTGGGCAATGGTGCGCGTCAGTTTTGGTGACGGCATTGACTCCTCTGTAGTCCACACAGAACCGCCAGTCCTTGGTACCTGCCTGGGAACTTGCCTTGCGGACAAGGACCGCTGGACTGGACAGGGGGCTGGTTTAGGGTTCTATAACCCCCAGATCCAACATCTTGGCGACCTCAGCCTGGATGTGGTTCTTAACTGTATCTGACATACGCTAGCACCTGCCTTTGACAGACACACTGTCACCAGTGTCAATTCCATGCCTACACCATGGTCTAAGGCCTGGCATTAGTGAGAACAGAGAGGCATAATGCCAGAGCAAAGTCCTGCAGGCCCTCTGCTGCTCTGTCGTCAGATCTGGAGAGAGATGCACTCCCTCCACTGAGCCATCCTGGGGGTTGCTATGCAGCAAATCAGTAAGGGGCTCACTCTCATCCTCTTCTTGCTCTGAAGCCAGCAAGAGACATGAGACTTCTCCTCACCTATGGAAAGGTTTGAGACTGTTGACGTGGAATACCTGAGTGGTTACCCCAGGGACTCCCATGTCAACTAGATAATTGACTTCGCCCATCTTGGAGATTATCCTGAAGGGTCCAGTCCACTTATTTGCCAAAGCTCGAGGCTTGGTGGGCTCCATCACAAGGATTTCCTGACCCAGAGTCTTATCCACTTACGAGGCCTTAAGGTCATGCCAGTACTTGTTCAATTCCTGGCTGGCTTTGAGATTCGATGACACCTGACCCATCATTGGTCTCATCCTCCGTCTGAAGCCTAACACATAGTCCCCCACTCGCTAGGCAGGACCTGGAGGGGTGGCTTCCAAACTATCTCTGATTAAGGCAAGGGGCCCCCTCACTGGATGGCCAAAGAGTAACTCAAAAGGGCTGAAACCAATACCCTCTTGAGCTACCTCTCTGTAAGCAAACAGCAGGCATGGCAGAAGGAGATCCCATTTCCTCCGTAGGGGCTCTTCCAAAGCACATAGCATGCCCTCGAGAGTTTTATTAAATCTCTCGACCAGACCATTGGTCTGGGGATGGTAAGAGGTGGAGAACTTGTAGGTTACCACACACTCTTTCCACATGGTTTTCATGTAACTCGACATGAAGTTGGATCCTCTGTCAGAGACAACCTCCTTAGGGAATCCAACATGGGTGGAAATGCCCAGGAGAGCCCTGGCAACCACCTTGGCAGTTAGAGTCCTAAGGAGTATAGCCTCAAGGTACCTGGTGGCATGATCTACCAAGACCAGGATGAACAGATGTCCACCTGAAGTGTGAGGTTCAAGGGGACTGACAATGTTGATGCCCACCCTCTCAAATGGTGTGCCTACCACTGGCAATGGCTGCAGTGGGGCAATGACACTGCCTCTAATTTTGCCAGACAACTGACAAGTTGGACAGGTCCTGCAGTGGGACTCCAGTTCTACTCCCATCCAGCGCCAGCAGAATTGGGCAGAGAGCCTATGCTTAGTCTTCTTGGTACCAAGATGACCAGCTAAGGGCACCTCATGCCCAACTACAGTAGGAAGGGCCTGTAAAGCTGGGGTACCACCAACCGCTTGAGGGTACCAGGTTCAGGCTTAGTGGCCTCACTAACAAGGAGGTCACCCTCCCAATAGATCCGGAATGTCCTAGGCACTTCTCCCTGTGCCTGGTACAGGGCCTGTTTCCTCAGACCCTCGAGAGAGTGGCACTCTCTCTGACCCTTGCAGAAGTCAGCCCAGGAAGCTCCCCCTTCAGCCAACAGGCTTTGAAGGTCGGGGTGGTCCTCTGGGTTGAGCACCTCTCCCGCAGGAGGGTCATCTGCCGCGTCTCCCTCAGGAGTTGAGTTTAGGTTTACCACTGGATCCAGCCCATCCACAGCATGAATCCCAATGGGTGCTGCGGAAGGTGCAGGAAGAGAAGGGGTCCCTTTCGCAGAGGCGGCCTTCTTGTTCTTCCTTCTTCGTCGTGCCTTGGCTTTACCTGTCGGCGAGGGTACCGGACTCGCAGCCAGACCCGGTATGACCTGTGATCGGGTGTCCGCCGCAGCAGCCATGGGTAGACCATCCAAGATCATCCATATTTCCACCAAATCGTTTCCTAACAAAATGTTAGCAGGCACGTTGTCCTGAACAAGGACTGGAAGCTTCGCTGTCTGGTCTCCAATCGTAATGTTGACTAAGGCTACAGGCGATAATTTGGGAGGCCCACCAGCTAACCTGGTAGTTCTCAGAGGGACACCTACATAGTCCTCTGGCTTCAGAAGGGTCCTGTCCAACACTGTCATGCTCACCCTAGTGTCTCTCAAACTAGTTAAAGGCTGACCATTCAAGAGGACACTTTTCAAAATCCTACGGGTTTCTGTGGGATTGTCAACAGTACTTCTACCTACTGGTGCCAGGCCCCAAGGGACACTAGGGAAATCTCTACAGGAGCACCAAATGTGATCCCTGTAGAGGAGGGGAGGACGGTGGCCTCCACCTCAGGCATTGGGTAAGGGTAGGTCAGGATGACAGCCAGGAGTCCAAGTGCCTTACCTTTACACTTGGGGTCACCCTTCTTGTGATCCAGAACCACACAGTCCCAAAAAGTGCCAGAAATATGGGGTACGGTACTGGAACCACTGGGAGCCAGCTTTGCAGCAGGTGGACCACTAATCTTACTCCCACCCACATAGGATTTATCCCCACTACATTTTTGGGCCTTAGAAGAGGAAGGTTTTGGTTTATTCGACTGTGACTGCTTCTGGGACTCCTCAGCCTTCTGGGAGGTCCCCTTTTCTTTGTCCTTGTCCTTCCCACTGGAGTCATTAGGGGACACCCGGTGAGACACCCACTTGTCAGCTAGCCTGGCCAGCTTAAAGGGATATAAAATGTTCTGGTTAGTAACAGCTCCGGTGAACAGGCTTCCGAATAATGTTCAAAACACAAAAAGTGTGATAATTCAACAAATGTTTTCACTTTGTACCCATCAATCCACCCCATCATGTTCAGGTGCGCAGCACTCATCCAGTCAACGCAAAACACATTCTCTCTTTTCTTAAATTCTCTGAACCTTTTAAGGTATTGGATAGGTGTCTTGCTAAACTTCGCAATAAAAGGAGACTTCATGCACTCATACTGACCCCTTTCGTCCACACTCAGTTTCAGAATACAGTCATATCCAGCCTGAGGCACCCTGCTTAACAAACACTTCGCCCTATTTCTTTCATCAACATCATGAATTGCACATGCCATCTCAAACACTTCAATCCATTGGAGGATTTCATAACCCTCCGCCTACACACCTGTTGGGAAATATTTCATATTGTATGTCATTTTCCCTCCATGTGGCAACCCCCAAACTATTTGCTGCTGTTTTACACCCGGATCTAGACTTTGCCAGAGAAGCGCAGTCTTCTGCCACACTCCTCTGGGCTTTCGCTCAATTCTTATGGGGAAACTGACATGCCCTTAAGGCAGTCAGTACTGGGAGACTTTGTTTCCCTTAGTCCTTTCCTCATGTTGCAGCTTTTGTGCAACATGAAACAAGAGTGCACTGTAACTTACTTTACCGCGCTCTTGGGTCTCTAGTCATTCCAAAGGCCCCAGAAACTCTCACTGGACTTATTATGAACTGTGCAAGTGTGTCACGGACAGGACTGATGGCAGCTATCGTTTCTATTGTGTTTTGAACCCTTTTTCACTATGTTATCTGCGCTTACCGCATTTGGCACAAATGAGGGGCCTGGCTCCAAAATGGCCATACCACAAGGTTCTTTGTCCTGTCCTCTGACCTTCTTGCCCCTTCACCTTCCCCAGGTCGAGCCGACCCGGGTCTGTCCTTATTTGGCCATGCACTTTCCCGCGAAACGCTTTCGCAGGCTTCTGCATGCCTTGTGTGTGCCTCCAGGATGTGGGCTGGGATGTCTGTTTCCAATACACTTCCTGGGTGCCAGAGAGTCTGGAGTGTCCTGAATGCCTGGGACCACCGTGGTCCGTGATAGGTCCATGTATGGTGTGAGTGTTTGTGAGCAGATCTCCCATTGGGTCCTCTCCGTTTTGGCGCGAAGGGAACTTTGGATAAGAGGAGGCTGAAAACACCACTACCATGTCGATCTCCTGAGTTCACACCGAACAAGGGATAAGGAGCCAAGTATCCTGCAACAAGAAGCTGAGTCGAGGAACCACTGGTGATCCACTGAAGGTTTGGCACCCTGAACTGCTGTCGTACTGCAAGACCCCTCTGCATCTGATCGTCCTAGAAGGTCTGCGAAGGCGCTTCGATCCATTGGAATAGTGGGATCAACTATTCCCGGCACCTTCATCAAACCCTGCAAGTAAGCCTCTTCGGAAGCGTCCCTGGGCCAACCAGTGGACTGACCAGCTTTTGCAGGACGTTTTGCTCTGTCACCACCGTCATTTTGGGGAAGCCCTCGAAACTTGGCCTACTGCTTGCTCTGCATCTACGGCACCCTCACACCAAATTTCGTACCCTTGGCATTCCCAGGTCTGAAGTGAGATGAGTGCACCCGGACCAGAGAAAACGTGGTTACCGTGTTGTCCTGCTGCGTTAACAACCTGTGCACGTCCGCTGCATTTGGGACACCCTCGACCCTGCATCCTCCTACACAGAATCTACACGGTGTTGAGAGGTCCTGATCATTGCAGCTGAACCTGCCAGCAACGTGAACTGAACTGGAGAAGTTTGGGTCTGCCTGCGTCGGACCGGTGAGTAGTCCATACCCCAACTGGTGGCCCCTTGTGCAGGAGCCCGTTTCTTTTCTACCGCTGTTGCGAAATAGCGACTCTATCCCGCACTCTCACTCTGCCTCTGCCCATAAGTGGAGGCCTTGCTTGAGTAGTGAGGACTTGTTCTGCATCGCTTCATTCACCTTCCTGAACTGCCTGAGACCCTTGAAGAGACCCTACTTTATCCATTGGCACCAGCGCGTGCAGGTACTTTTGAGCATAAGGCTCCTCTCTTCATAGGGCTCGGACTTCCTCCTAGTTAGGTTATTTCAGATGTCGAACTGGGTCTAATGATTATTTGCACTGCCTGTTTTCCTCCCCATCTAGGTGGTCTACATATTACGTGCTCCTAACTCCTTAGACCACTCGGTCTTGTATATATTGTGTATTGATTGGGATGTGTTGGTTTACTTTAGTATTATTGTGATTCTTTGCTATGGTCGATGTTACAAAAGCCTTGTAATAAATGTGTCTATATTTTTAATATAACACCTGTCTGGAGTAATTTGTAAGTGTCCTTGCTTTGTGTGCTCATTGAGGTCTTTCCGTCAACCTTACCCCTCTTGAGACTTAGGGCCTCATTACATGGTATGCGGTAACCATGGCTCTATTAGCGCCATGGTTGCGGCCAGTATTTTACCGTGTCCGCCTTGGTGGATGGCGGAATTACCGCCCTACTCCAAGGTGAGCGGGGCCGGTAATTCCCCATTCACCAAGGCACTTCCCCATTCCCATTTTTGCCCCCGTAAGGCTCAATGGGAATGGGGAAGGAGCTAATTACGGTACCGCAAATTGCGGTACCGTAATTAGCACCAAGGTCCATTTGCGGGCCCGTTCCTTAACGGCAGCTAAAACCAGCCGTTGAGGTCGGGTCCGGCAAAGGGACCTCGTATTAAGGTTGTAAGGGTTTACTGGTACCGATGCCCTTACTGGTACCGGTAAACCCTTACCGCATTCTGTGTAATGAGGGCCTAAATCTTGACCACCGCCATCGCTACCCTGATTGGTATGGCTTGTCCAGAGGTTACCCTTTCCAAGAGACTAGGCTGGCTTTCTGAACCTCTGCCACTCCAGGTCAGAGTTCAGAAATCCATCTTAACAAATTGGTGTACAGCGGTGGGATAGGACTGAAGGTATCCAGTGTTGCGCACGAGCGAAGGCATTTCAAGTTATTCCTACCAGGACACATAGCAAAATTGTCATAGTATAACTTTTTAAAGGCCATAGTCCTATCTAACAGTATGGAAACAAGTACCTTGTTAACTTTAAATGCTTCTAAATCCGAAACATTGAAAAAGATGTGTGCTGAGAGAGGTGTCTCCTCTCAAGGCACCAAAATGGAAATTATCCAAAGAATCATGGCGTGGCAAGAAGCTCAGTTTAGCGCTATAGCTTCAGAGGACAGTGCAGAAGGAGGTGGGGCTGCTCTCATTGGTAGAACTGACAGTTCTGCCGCTGCACTGGTCCACAGCGACCATGAGGACAGGGAGGATGAAATGTCCAATGTTTCCTCTGCCAGTGCTGATAGGGAAGCCATGCTTGAATTCAAGAAGCAAGAGCTGCTGTTTAGGCAGAAGGAGCTTGAGTTCAAAATGGCCAAACTCCACGAAGAGCTTGAGTTCAATATGACCAAGCTAAAGATAGAACAGGCCATAAAACAGAAAGACAGAGATCACCAGTTGGAACTGGCCAAGCTTCAAGTTGCCAATGGATCCAAGGGTCCTGGACATGGGTCTGGGGCCTCCTCTCATCCAAGGTTTCCAAAAGATCTGCTCAGTGTGTATGAGGAAAGGAATTACATTATGGACTGGCTGAATACATTTGAGTATGCATGTGAAGTTCAACAAGTTGACAATGCTGATAGAATTGCCTGGTTACTTAGCAGACTACCCCATTCTTACTGCAGTGCCATTATGGAAATGTCGAAGGCTGAGAGAGCAGATTTTGCAATGTTGAAGCAAACTCTCATTTTAAAGTTTGGAAAGACTCCTGCCCAATACTTAAAAAGATTCAGAGAGTATAAGAAAAAAAGAAGGTGGTACTTGGGTATCTTATGTAACTGAATCCTTAAAAAACTTGACTGGCTGGGTCAAAGGTTATAAGGTTTATACCTTTGAAGGTATGATAAGTCTTGTAATGCTGGAACATATTTTTGCTTCTTCTTCCCCTGAGCTTAAGCAGCATTTGGCAGATTCAAAGGAGATAGATCCCAAGAAGCTTGCCATTGCAGCAGATTTATGGGTGTCACATCGAGTGTCCCATAAGGACAAGACTCAACCTGGTAAGCAGGAGGAAGGGAAAAAGTCCAAAGATAAGGAGGGTGGGGAAACAGATAATTCTTCTTCCCAAAAGGGCCACAAAAAGAAAAATAAGGGTAAGACACAAGAGAACTCACAGGGTAGTGGAGGTCAGCCTCCGAAACCAAACTCTGGTTATAATAAGCCTCCCTATGCAAACAGACCCAATGGATCTTGTTTTGCTTGTGGAGCAACTGACCACGTGAAGAGGGATCCCCGATGTAAGGTAAAAACCTTGGGGGTCCACTCTGCTAATCTGGCCTTCTCGTCCTACGAGGAAGAAGAGATTACCGGAGCATCCTTCTCCTCTGACTCCTTCCCCAGTGGGATAGAAGCTGAGGTAGTTTTAGTTTCCCTGGGTTCCTGGAAGCCTAAAGTCGCAGAGGTTTATGCTAGGATTCCAGATAACACCAAGCACTACTTTAAAGACGGTGTGCTGATCAATGGAGTAGATACTTCAGCTCTTATGGATAGTGGGTACAGTCGAACTGTAGTGGATTCTACCTTGGTATACCCAGAGAAAGTAGCCAGAGCTACTCTGATGCCCACTAAGTTGGCTGACGGCCCACCTCTCATGTTCCCAGTAATATCTGTAAATCTTACTATCAATGGTACAGCAGTCAGGATTCCAGTGAGCATTCAGAGGAGTGTCCCAGGAAAGGTCTTGTTGGGCAATGATCTCAGAGCTTTAGAGCTTGTGGGAGATACTGCTGACAGACCCTGCACAAGGTCTCAAACAAGGGCAGCATTGGCCAAGACCAATGCTCTACCCCAGCCAAAGGGGAAACCCCAGGCTAAAGGAGTCAAGAAACCAAGAAGAGGGAAAGAGAATATTCCCCCTAACCCCCGCTACCACTGCGGTGGAGGTAGTTGGTCAATCACCCAGACCTGATGAGGAGGTGGTGATGCCTGAAGTATTTGACCCCCATGACCATCCTGAACTAAACGATTTGTTAGTTGAAGGTGGTCCTGACAGGGAAGAATTCAGTAAAGGCCAACGTGAGTGCCCATCTCTGGAAGGCCTAAGGAGACAGGCCTGCTCTCAGCTTGAGGGTGAACCTCCTGGGAAGCATCAGATTTATTGGGAAGGTGGACTCCTGTATAGTGAGCCCACAGAGTCTACAGAAGGAGATCATAGGAGGTTGGTGGTTCCCTTTGCTGTAAGACCCTTCCTCCTGTAGTCGGCGCATGAAGTGCCCCTTGCTGGTCACCTTGGTATTAAAAGGACCAAGCAAAGGTTATCCATGCACTTCTACTGGCCCAAGATGGGGGTGCAAGTAGAAAGTCACTGCAAGAGTTGTGCCTCCTGCCAGTTATCTGGTAAGAGTGGTTCAACAATCCAAGCTCCATTGGTACCACTCCCAGTTGTGGGAGTACCATTCGAGAGGGTAGGGATCGACATAGTTGGTCCCCTTGACCCCCAAACATCCTCAGGCAATAGGTTTATCCTGGTATTGGTCGACCATGCCACCAGATATCCTGAGGCCATCCCATTGAAAACTGTTACTTCAAAGTCAGTCGCAAAAGCTTTACTCAGCATCTTTTCTAGGGTTGGCTTCCCTAAAGAAGTTGTGTCTGACAGAGGCAGCAACTTTATGTCTAAGTATATGCAGGCTATGTGGAAAGAATGTGGGGTCACCTACAAGTTTTCTTCCGCATACCACCCTAGACCATTGGTCTGGTGGAACGGTTTAACAGGACCTTAAAAAGTATGATTGGGGCTCTGGAAGAACCTCAAAGAAGAAAATGGGATTTCTTTTACCATGCTTACTGTTTGCCTACCGAGAGGTACCACAGGAGGGTGTTGGCTTCAGCCCCTTCGAACTTCTGTTTGGTTACCCTGTGTGGGGACCCTTAGCCATAGTAAAGGAGGGTTTGGTGATGCCCACTCCCCCTATTAATATCAACATAGTAGACTATGTGTTAGGGCTCAGAAAAAGGAAGGTACTCCTGATGGGTCTGGCTAGTGATAAATTGAAGGCAGGACAAGCCCTGATGAAACATTGGTATGACCAGAAAGCTTCCCTCATCAACTTAACACCTGGTCAGCAAGTCCTGATCATGAATCCCATAAGGCCTAGAGCTTTACAGGATAAATGGTCAGGCCCTTACACAGTGGTGAGCCCCTGGGTGAGGTCAACTATTTAGTGGACCTTGGAAGGCCTGGACAGGCTCCAAAAGTGTTCCATGTAAATAGGCTGACGGCTTTCATCCCAAGAGTTGAAATCGCAGCACTGCTATTGGCTTCAGATTTTGAGGAAGAGGAGTCTGAAGCTCTCCCTGACCTGTTTCAAAGCAGTCCTTCAGATAGCTCCTTTGAGGGTGTCTGAGTGGCCCCTCACCTGCATTCTGATCAACAGGCAGAGGTGAAAAGTTTGCTTAGGGAGTTTTCTCCCCTGTTTTCACAGTCCCCTGGTTTGACACCTTGGTGCAAACATAACATAGACACCGGAGACAGTGTACCTACCGAAATTAGGGGATGCAGGATGTCAGACAAAGTACAGTCTTACATTAAGACGGTGGTCAACAAAATGTTAGATCTAGGGGTGATTGAACCCTCTAGTAGTCCTTGGTCCAGCCCTTTGGTTTTGATTCCAAAAGCAGGTACTTCTGAATTGAGGTTCTGCATGGATTACAGGGCTCTGAATGCTGTCACCAAGACAGATGCACACCCCTTGCCTCAAACAGATGAGCTGGTGGATACCTTGGATGCCTCCAAGTACCTCAGCACGTTTGACCTCACTGCAGGCTATTGGCAAATAGCCCTTGCAGAACATGACAAGGAGAAGACAGCATTCTCAACTCAGGAAGGTCTTTACCAGTTCAGGGTAATGCCTTTTGAGTTGAAGAATGCACCTGCCACTTTCCAGAGGCTTGTGAATCATGTGTTGAATGGGTTGGATGAATTCTGTCTTGCATATCTGGATGATATAGCAGTTTTCAGTGCCACCTGGGAAGGCCATGTGAAACACCTTTGGATTGTGTTAGAGGCTCTTCAGAAAGCCCACTCGACCATAAAGGCCAGTAAATGCCAGAAATGACAAGGCTCAGTGGTTTACCTTGGACATAAAGTAGGTGGAGGGAGGATACAGCCTCTACCCAGTAAAGTACAAGCAGTACAAGACTGGCCTACCCCAGACCCACAAACCCAAGTGAGAGCCTTCTTAGGACTCACAGGGTATTACAGAAATTTCATGGCAGACTATGGCACCATAGCTGCCCCTCTGACTGCTCTCACCTCTCCGAAGAAACCCAAGAAGGTGACTTGGACTGAAGAGTGTGAGAAGGCCTTCAATGGCTTAAAAGACTCCTTGTGCCTAGGCCCCTGTCCTCAGGGCCCCTGATTACCAAATACCTTTTATTGTGCAGACAGATGCCTCTGACACTGGGATAGGAGCTGTACTATCACAAGTAGATGAGAAGGGTAAGGAACAGCCTATTGGCTTCATTAGTCGCCAGTTTAAGGACAGAGAGCTCAGATGGTCCACAGTAGAGAAATAATGTTTCTCTGTTGTGTGGGCCCTACAGAAGCGGTGGCCCTGCCTCTATGGGACCCACTTCACTGTGCAAACTGACCATAAGCCCTTAAATTGGCTAATGAACATGAAGGGAGAGAATCCAAAGTTGCTTAGGTGGTCCATAAGTCTACAAGGCTTTGACTTCACTATTGAGCATAGGCCAGGTGTCCAACATAGCAATGCTGATGGGTTGTCCTGAATGTTTAACCGACCTGAACAAGAAACTCATCCATGGGTGGATTAGTTCCCCCTGTCCTTAGTCTGGGAGGGGCGAGTGTTAGGAAAGATTTCATATTGTATGTAATTTTCCCTCCATGTGGCAACCCCCAAACTTTTTGCTGTTTTTTTACACCCGGATCTAGACTTTGCCAGAGAAGCGCAGCCTTCCGCCACACTCCTCTGGGCTTTCGCTCAATTCGTATGGGGAAACTGACATGCTCTTAAGACAGTCAGTACTGGGAGACTTTGTTTCCCTTAGTCCTTTCCTTATGTTGCAGCTTTTGTGCAACATGAAACAAGAATGCACTGTAACTTACTTTACTGCGCTCTTGGGTCTTTAGTCATTCCAAAGGACCTAGAAACTCTCGCTGGACTTATTATGAACTGTGCAAATGTGTCACGGACAGGACTGGTGGCAGCTATCATTTCTCTTGTGTTTTGAACCCTTCGCCATGTTATCCGCACTTACCGCGTTTGGCACAAATGAGTGCCTGGCTTCAAAATGGCCATGCCATGAGGTTCTTTGTCCTGTCCTCTGACTGTCTTGCCCCTTCACCTTCCCCAGGTCCTTTTTTGGTCATGCACTTTCCCGTGAAACCCAACGCTTTCACAGGCTTCTGCATGCCTTGTGTGTGCCTCCAGGATGTGGGCTGGGATGTCTGCTTCCAATACACATCCTGAGAGTCTGGAGTGTCGTGAATGCCTGGGACCACCGTGGTCCGTGATAGGTCCACGTATGGTGTGAGTGTTTGTGAGCAGATCTCCCATTGGGTCCTCTCTGTTTTGGCGCAAAGGGAACTTTGGATAAGAGGAGGATGAAAACACCACTAACATGTCGATCTCCTGAGTTCACACCGAACAAGGGATAAGGAGACAAGTATCCTGCAACAAGAAGCTGAGTTGAGGAACCGCTGATGACCCGCTGAAGGTTTGGCACCCTGAACTGCTGTAGTCCTGCGAGACCCCTCTGCATCTGATCGACCTAGAAGGTCTGCAAAGGCGCTTCGATCCATTGGAATAGTGGGATCAACTATTCCCGGGACATTCATCAATCCCTGCAAGTAAGCCTCTTCGGAAGCGTCCCTGGGCCAACCAGTGGGCTGACCAGTTTATGCAGGATATTTTGCTCTGTCACCACCGTTGTTTCGGGGAAGCCCTCGAAACTTGGTCTACTGCTTGCTCTGTGTCCATGGCACCCTCACACCAAATTTCGTACCCTTGGCATTCGCAGGTCTGAAGTGAGACGAGTGCACCCGGACCAGAGTAAACGCAGTTGCCATGTTTCCCTGCTGCGTTAACAACCTGTGCACGTCCGCTGCATTTGGGACACCCTCGACCCTGCATCCTGCTACACAGAATCTACACAGTGTCGAGATGTCCTGATCATTGCAGCTGAACCTGCCAGCAACGTGAACTGAACTGGAGAAGTTTGGGTCTGGCTGCATCAGGGACCGGTGAGTAGTCCATACTCCAACCGGTGGCCCCTTGCGCAGGAGCCAGTTTCTTTTCTACCGCTGTTGCGAAATAGCAACTCTATCCCGCACTCTCACCCTGCCTATGCCCACAAGTGGAGGCCTTGCTTTATTAGTGGGGACTTGTTCTGGATCACTTCATTCACCTTCCTGAACTGCCTGAGACCCTTGAAGAGACCCTACTTATCCATTGGCACCAGGTGAGTGCAGGTACTTTTGAGCATAAGGCTCCTCTCTTCGTAGGGCTCGGACTTCCTCCTAGTTAGGTGTATTTCAGATGTCGAACTGGGTCTAATGATTACTTGCACTGCCTGTTTTCCTCCCCATCTAGGTGGTCTACATATTACGTGCTCCTAACTCCTTAGACCCCTCGGTCTTGTATATATAGTGTATTGATTGTGATGTGTTGGTTAACTGAAGTATTATTGTGATTCTTTTCTATAGCCGATGTTACAAAAGCCTTGTAATAAATGTGTCTATATTTTTAATATAACACCTGTCTGGAGTAATTTGTAAGTGTCCTTGCTTTGTGTGCTCATTGAGGTCTTTCCGTCACCCTCACCCCTCTTGAGACTTAGTATTGACCGCCACCATCGCTACCCTGATTGGTCTGGCTTGTCCAGAGGTTACCCTGTTCCAAGAAACTAGGCAGGGCTTCTGAACCTCTGCCCCTCCAGGTCAGAGTTCAGAAATCCATCTTAACAATACCCACCAAATCTTTCATAATCTTGGTGGCCGGGGACCTGCCACTCTCAAATGGCTTCGCTGAAGTCTCCACTCTAGCTCTCTCCAGCTGAATTTTCTGGTGCTCAGTGTCCCTATCTTTGAGTATCACTTGCTGTGCCAACTCCTCTTTCTTTAGTTCAGCTTCTGTTCCAACATTTAGTATTGAAAATCTAACTGTTCCCGTTGTAGCTACAATTTTAAAAGTTCATTCTTCAAGGTTCCTCCCTGAATAGTAGTGCTGGGGTTTGGAACAGAGGCAACAGGAATGGTGGCATCCCCAAGGATAGGGCCCTCATTGGTTACATCCCCCCCCCTTCAAGAGCTTTACAATCAGTCTGGTAGTCCATCAGGGCAGCTAATAGCTGAGCCCTAGACCTATCCTCAAAGTCAAACTCCCTGGCTTCAGAAGCACTCTGGTGAGCCTCTAAGCTCATCCTAGTCAATGTACCATTTTCAATAGACTCCATTGCTTGTAATGTAGTTATCTTGTACACAACTTAACCTCAATTTAACCAAATGTAGATATTCTGTAAGTGACAAGATTACACACTGATTCTTAAAACCATAAGCATCCCACTGCTGCCACCAGTGTAAAGACTGGAGGGGGTTGTCTGGACTCCTGCTCTCTAAATGGTAGAGGAGAGGCACAGGGGACCCCAGCCAAGATTCTCTATTGCGGTAGCTATGTTCGAGCAATCAAGGCCTAGCTTCTCAGGGGGTGATGCAGGCTGGTTCTCAAGTACAGTGTAGTCCCCAAGCAACTACAAAGGAATGTCCACACACTGTATTGGTTAAAATACACTCTTTATATAATTAATTTTCACGGTTATATGCACAATCACAATAACTCACTTTGTGCTCAGTATATCTACAATGGCAAATATATACATATTTCTACGTGGTACCACAATTACTTTGATTCCTTTAAAGTGCATTAACTAGACTTAGTTTAAATGTCACAAAAATCACGTAATAAAGAGAACCAACAATAAACATGGGAGGCAAGCAGTTGGTTAGAACATTTGGCAGAATTCTGGTCCCGTTACCTAGACACAGGCCTGTATGAGGATCCCCCCACCTGGGCAACCTGTAAATAAAGATATATCATACAAGCCCAGTCCATATATTGTTCTTATTTCCTTCTAAATAGTTCTACCACCCCAATGTACCTGTTCGACGTCGTGTCATCGACAGATCCTTGTTGAGTGGCTCCCTTTAAAGCAGGAGCCACGGATCGTCGAGTTGCCACGGGGAAAAAGGGTGAACACGGTTGTTGCGGCAGCAGCTTTGGTTCTTGCGGTGCTCGTTGACGATCGGTCAAAAAACGTCCTGCAAGCTGAGGCGTGTGATGCACCTCAACGATGAGTGTTCGTTGCCACAAAGAGTTACTGAAGAACATTGGCCCAGCAAGGGCATCGAGTCATCTGCGTCTGGTGTTGGTGAACGGGACGTGATCATGGCTGGCATCAGTAACTTAGTCGGCATCTCTGAGGTCTTCGGGTGGTGGGAAACCCACCGGCGGATTCTCCTCCATCGTCGGTAGCCTTGACTTTCTCCAGCAGGAGGAGAGCGGTCGATGAGGGTGAACAAGGGAATCCTTGGATCAAATGTTCTTAGGCAAAGGGAGCACTGCGGCTCCGGTCGGTGGCAGCGGTCGTCGACTGTGGATGCCTGTCCAGGGCTTCCCTTTGTTCTCCTTGGTGGTCCCCTTCTCCGGTCGGCAGCCTTTCGTAGGTCTGTCTACCAGGGAGCTTTGGCAAAGATCAGCTGGTGCACAATGGCCCCTCGTAGCTCGTGGAGAGGTCTCCTAGTCAGGTCCTCTCTTGGATCAGTTCCTTGAAGGCATAACAGCTTTCAGATTAGTGAAGGACAGCAGCAGCAGTTCTTCTTCTTCCAGTGAGCTTCAAAGTTAAGCATCCGTTTCAAGGTCAGTTTCTACTTCAGCTTCTGAACGATTTCTAGCAGTGAGAGGCCCCCAGATATACTGTGGATCACCAATTCATTCTGCTAGGTCACACTCAGGCCACCAATCACTCAGAAGGGCATTCAGGCAGTCAGTCAGTCAATCAGGCGCACAGTGCATTCAGGCCATTCTTCTCCATCCAGACACTCACAACACAGAATGTGGATTCAGACAAGCACTCTGCCATTCATACCCGATTCGGGAAGGGCTGTCTCAGTCATTGTGTCAAACACCAGATACTAGACACCCATAACACAGAATGAGTACTCGTCACATACTCCATTCACCCAGGTTCCACCCCACGGGCGTACCCACAAAATACAGTCATTGGGAAGGCTCCAGCCAGCCTGGCCTGGACTTCCCCACAACACCATGTATGGAACTTCCACCCAACAGCCAGTCAAGGGGGAGGGACAGTGTCACGGCTTCCCGGGTCTTCGGGAAAAATAAGGTAACAGCCGATAGAAAGCAAGAGGCTACAGGGGCCATCTTGTTTCCTATCAGGAATCCATTGATTTCAATGACAGGGCCTGGGCATCCCAAAATGGAGGATGCGCCGGGCACCTGTCAATTCAGCAGAGAGCTGCCACCAGCCCGTACCCTGCTTTGTGGGCCACACACAGGTGCCCAAAAACACACACTAGGATACAGGGTCGTACTCCCACCCATGGGTGCCATAAGGGTATCCCAAGGGTCTGTTCACAAAACCAAATACAGGAAGAGCTGCTCCGCCAGGAGTCCCACATGAACTCCTGCGCAGAAAGCAAGACAGAACACATGATAAAAAGCAATAAAGGACAAGGATACGGAGGCCCTGTCCCTCTGATGCATTTCAGCATCACAGTGAGCACATATTTTTTTTCTGCCTCTGTGGTGACATTCAGGGCCGGTCTTTGCATCAGGCAATGCAGGCAGCTGCCTGATGTGCCAGTTTCTAGGGGGCACCAGTCCAACTGCAAAACCACCACCATGATCCAAGATTCTGCATCATTTTATTATTGTACAACGTGTAAAAATACAAAGTGCTATGAAATTATTCAGACTCAGTCTGAGCAGTGTAGCATGTCGGTTGTCTGTAGCGTTGCAGGCAAAGCCATGCTAGCACCTCCTGGAGTCTGCGAGCTCCTGCCGGGCTCAGCCTGCATTTAATTTCATTTTAAAAGCAACATTTGTTGCTTATCAGTTCTTGGGCCCCGGCCTTCCCCGATCGCACTTGCCTCCTCCTCAGTACATGCACTGTACAGTCGAGTTGGGGGCGATTGATTGGGCTGGGCTGGGCTGCTCAGCTTCAGATTTAGGACATGGACTAAGAGATTAGAATCTATAGCAGCACACAGCTTCACCATTGAGCTCGGGAAGAACAAGAAGCCCCAGCAAGGGCAGCAGGACAGGCCAGCCACTGGACCAAGCCCAACACCATGTGCAGCAAGTGAAATGGCTGCTTGCGGCCTGCCAGTGGAAGACTGATCACTGGGAGACCCGACATGCTGCTGACTGCCTGCACACACTGACGAGGACAGTGAACAACCAAGCAGCTGATCAAAGGTTCACTGACAGGCCTCTCTGCCCCTTGTTTGTTTGAGTTCCAATAAGGTTGGCAGCTGATAACACCTATTTTAACTGCCTCAAGTGTATTCAGTTTAAATGCACCATGCAAAGTTTGCCTTCTGTGAATCTTTGGCATTCATCGGGTGTTTTTATAGCCAGCACTGTATAGAATGGGGTTAAATGAAGCCGCCAAGCAAAGTGTGGCAGAATCTCTCAACAGAGCAGTTTGAAAAGGATTTACATACACACTGATAACCTAGTTAATTGGGATGGCAAGCTGCAGAGCAAAGCACAGCTGGTAGGTCACACAGTACGGAGGAAACCATGCCATGGTGTGCTCTAGAATATTGGTACTGGCGCTGCAATTTGTAAACCCTCAGGAGGGTAAAGAGGTGTGGGTAGAGGACATCATACACACAAGTGCAGGGTTTAGGTTTCTATTTCAAGAAACAGATTTCTTGGCAGGTGAATTCACACAATCTCACCCATCCCCTTTTCCTGCCACTGCCAGTACCACCACCTGTATCACACAGCTCTCCCCTCTCGTCTGCTTCTGTTTCACAATTGTTTCCTCTTGGCACTCTTTCTCTCTCTCTCTCTCTCTCTCTCTCTCTCTTTCTCTCTTTCTGCATTACTCTCCCTGCATCCTACTCCTTTATCAGTCTCCCACTGCCTCCCTGCAACTGCAAGCTTTCCACTCATGCTTTCTCTGTCCCTTTTACTCTCAACGTGTCTTCCCCCACACTGTCTTCTCCTCTGTCACTCTCGCAACCTCTCTCTGCCCCTGCTTCCCTTTGTCTCTCAGGCCTGGACTGGCCCACCGGGACACCGGGAGTTTCCCCGGTAGGCCTCGAGGTGTAGGGCCTCTTTTCTTGGTGGAGGGATACATAATCAAAGGGAAATCATGACATAATCCCATGCATCCAGCCAGGCTGGGCTGGGTGGAGTTTGCGCGGCGTGCTGCCTGGGTGACCTTTCTGCCCGTGGCTTGTGCGTCTGCAAATTATGGGAGTCATCGGCCAGGCACATCACTGAAACTGCACGTTCCTAGTGTGCTGCTCGCATGCGCATGTGCGGCCCAACGCATGCCAGTTACAGTTTTGGTGACTCGACGATGAGGCAGGCTGTGGGCCTGCACCATCTGCATTGACTGTTTGGCACTGGCTCAGGGCAGCAGGTCTCGTTCCTTTCACAGAAAGGTAAGGCGGCATGAGTACCAACTTAAGTCTATCACAGCGCTGCAAAATGCTGTTTATGAGAGCAACTGCAGGCACGTAATGAGAAATTCGTCCTTGTTCCTTTCCATCCCGACAGTATATAAATGTGACTGGCATTGGGGTCTGAAATGGTTCATAATCATAAGGTCAAGTGAGGAGTTAGGCGCCGTTGCACTGGGAAGCGCTATAAGTATGTGCGTATGTAGCATACGTTAGTGTAGCGCAAACCTAGCTAGAAAACAGAAGAGCGATACAGAGGGGCGAACTCTAATAAGGGGGTAGCAACGTGCTTGGCACTGAGATTTGGACGAACATTGTGGGCACTGCAGGAAACATAACGTGCACACTGCACGTGCATGCGGAGGACGACTTCCGATGCATTGATATGGGATTTGATTTAAACACGGAAACATGGTTCGTAATATGGATCTCTCTTGTTGTTCCCCTCCCAACTTTGCTTTTTAAAAGTTTCCAGAAAAAGCACATCTCTGTGAAATAATTTGCCACTGCAATGCGTACATGGTATGCTTTAAGCACATTTATGGCACGATGATGCATTAGCCATCGGTAGGCGCGATTGCACGGGAGAGGAGGAAGAATAAATCAAGATTAGCTGTTGTCAACTGTCACCTCTACACTGGCTCACATGGGCTTTCTTTCGGATTCTTAGTGTGCGGTTGAAGGTCCTTGTGCAGTGACTTGGTATCTACGTATTGGGCATAACCACAGCAATATGCAGAAAGCTTCACAAGGTTTGAAATTTGGCGGCCCGGAAATTGGTTTTGGCCAGTGGTCAGTGGCCAGTGGTCGAAGTGCATGAAAAGAAGTAGTGGAACTATGTTCCCTACTGGCCTGCACCACTCGCCACGAACCCCATCTCCATGGCCCCTCCTACTCACAATACAAACCCCCAAACAAATGTGCCCGCTGTTTAAGGAATGTTCAGTACAGTGCACTGAAGTGCATATTTCAACTGTTTCCTACACTTTTATTTTAAAATGAAACTTCCAGAACGGTTTCTTTCTAAAATAAAAGTATAAGAACAGGAAAACTTAATTTAAAAAAGTAGAGGAGCACTGCTCCCAACGGCTCCCGCTCACTTCGACCACTGGAATTGGCTAAAGTGCCACACAGAAGCTGAAACTATTGCATTAGAGTATAGCTAGGAAGAAATAGCACGAGGTGGGACACAAAGCTTGTAGGTGTTTAGTTATTTATTTAGCTATTGACTGTACATGGCTATAATAAGCCCTACGGCCATTTCCACCTGCTTTCAGCCCCTCTCCAACCAAAACACATCATCCTGTGATCTCTTTGAGCTAGTTTTATCAAGCCTTACCATCAAACTGTGTGCTCAAAGTGCCTGCCAGTGTTTTCTCAAAGCAGTCTTCTGAGAGTTAATGACTTAATTGGAACTGCAAAAGCACTACCGGTGTAATAAAAATGTCAACCAGGTCTGCCTTCAGCCACTCGATTTATAAGCACTATACATGTCCTTCACTGAAGTCCTGTTCAAAACAAGCATTGACAAAGCCAACTGTTTAAGCTTGTGCATCAATATTAGGCATTCACCAGGCACTGCTGTTATATGCCGAGGTACACTCACCACTTTCCACCTGCTACAATCCAGTTAGTACGACTACAGCAGTGCCTGACAAATTCCTCTCCCACCATGCCTACACAAAAGCCAACACTGTTGGCATTGCCAGTGCTCATTTAATAGTGCCTTTTATCTGTATCCCCTTCCTAGCATGAGAATAGGATGAAATGGATTAGGGATGCATGTTGTCTGGGTACTTTTAAACTAGATGAATTAATTTTTCTCATCTGCAAAATGTGGAATGTCCCTGGTCCCTCTATCATCTACTTTGAAAGATCATGAATTTAAGACATGACTTTTCAATCCATATATGTTTAAAACATGCTTCAAATGCACTCATTTCGACCAATTCTAGTCAACATTTTCTTGGGGGAAACTCAAATCCCCTCATAGAAGGAGGGTTGAGCTCCCGTCATGTGCACGCTCGTTCAGTGAACTATGGGGCCACTTTGAAAAATATTCCAGGGCCACTTTTGGTTCCCAGTCCGGCTCTGTTGTCTCTTAACCGTCCCTCAAGTTGTTCGCCCTTCCTCACATTGGGGGTTCGGTCTCTTGGCTTGTCACTCTTTGCAGTCTTTCTCACTGTCGTCTGCCCAGCCCGGCCTCTCAGGTTTCACTATTTCTCGCCTCCTCTGTCTGTCCCAGAATTGTACTTCTACCGTTGCCTCCCCTCTCTCCATGCAGACTCACTGTTTGGCTCAGTGTAGTGATCTTCAACGTTTCTTGAGGTTCCCTCTTGTGCCGTTTCTCTTACCGCCTCTATTAGCGTGTTCTTTTTTGCAATTCACCACCCTTTGTGAGTCGCCCCGGTTTCTTCCCCTCTACCATTACCATGTGTTTCCTTTTAATTAAAAAAAAAGAATTATTTTCCTTTCCCATCTACTGCTTGTTTCCCCAGTCGTTTCTTCTCTGTCTCATGATATGTGACAGGTCGTTCCTCACTCTTTCTCAGTCTGTCTTTTTCTCTACTCTATCCATTGCGACTGTTCCCTCTTTTCAAGCTGTGTGAGGTTCTAATCCCAATAAGACAGCTTGTTGGTTTAATGTCTCTACTGCAAGAGACGTAGCGAGACTGCAGAGGGCTAGTTTCAAGCACAGTAAAATAGCTCAGAGAAATTGTGGGACACACTGGTGTCTGCTGCTGATTTCTGCTTGTAGCCTCCACATCACAGGTTAGATATCCTGCAGGGCCAGCACTAACATGTACCCTTTTCATGACCACAAAATTAATAACTTTGAATTTGGTAATAATGACAATGCTTACTGGATGACTGTGGTTCCTCAAGTTTGAGATCATAATGAGTATGCAAGCTTGTAATGGTACTTAAGGCACAACAGAACCATCTCTCCTTTCTATCTTTTTGAATTAAGAGGCAATCCCCCTGTGTCAGAGTCAGAGAGCTGTCAAAGATTTATCACTCAAGTGTCCGGTTCTGCTGAACTTCTACTGCTAGAATGGCACCACCGATGCTTTGGGTAACAGATTAATATGAATGTACAGTTATATTGCAGTCTATGGAGTACTACCAGCAAGATGAACAGTTGGGCACCAGGGGGTAGCTTTCACCCTCACATCTTCCACAGTGAAGGGAAACAGGACATTTTGGACCAGTCTCTGAGGCTTCTATGGCTTTTTACTGCCTTTGGGAAAGCCATCAGGATGAGCGTCTGGTAGCAGAATGTGTCATGGCCGTAGGACGGAATGCCCTGTATGTGATCGGAAGTGTCCTGGCAATGGGATCAGTTATCCTGCAGACCTGTTTTTTTTTTACACAGTCTTTGTAACCATAAATAGTGGCAGCACCTTAATTAATGGCTTCAGCAGTTAACATAAACACTGTAGAAGTGTCCCTCGTGAAACTCACAGCTCTGGTTAATGCATGCCTTTGTATTCACTGTTTGACAATCAGATGGTTTTATGGAAAAAGCTCTATTGAGGTGTGTTCAAGTCATGACCTGCAGGGCAGTTTACAGAGATCTCAAGTTCTCCAATATCAAGTGTGAAATAATCACCCTTTCCTGGACTGCAGCCCAACATTTAAAAATGTAGATCGGAAGTGAAAATGACACACTAAAACGTGCCCCAATTTAGAGAAAAAGATTTTAGAGACGGGCTTCAACATATTTTTGAGCAAGAAGAGTATGAATTAAATATTGATGTTAGGTAAGAAAAGTGGGTAGTAGTTTGTCTGCATTCCCAGCTTTGTTCAACGTTATATGCTCATGCTGAGAGCATTTACTTAGCATGTGGATTACTATTGTACAACAGAAGTGTACACATTTGCCTTTGCCACTTAGGTGGGTTCACCCCAACGGACCAGGTGGACATGTATGTAGATTTGCAGAGATTTCTGTGCAACTCTTTTGTGAATGTTAAGACGTTTTGGAGGATAGTTCCTGCTTTTAATCCTTAAGAAGCAATGAAACGAATACCATATACTGGGTAACAGTAACATCTGTTTTTTCCAATGCAGTAAAGCTTGTGGCACTCATGTGGATAGCGTGTTGTGCTTAAAGTAGGTACAGAAGAGAGGATCTGGGTGCAGTCTATGAAAGTGCCATGGTTTACTGATTTCCTGTGAGATGGACTGGACACAACGCAGTCACAGGGGTAGTAACATGCAATTTGAGTTGTTGTAATTTTAAGGGCCTGGGGGGCTCCAATGATGCTTCCCACCTGGGGTGCAATCTGGTCTAAGACTGGCCCTGGTGACATTGTCTAAAAGTGGAATAACTTCTGGCATCTGCAAGATACATTCTTGAATCCTGAGGTTTTCCCAGTTCGCCAATGTATTTGAGTGCCAGAATTTTCCCATAATTGGTTTTCTTAAAGTATCCAATTTGCTTGGTTTTATAGGTGTCTGAACCCAGCTTTTTTCAAGAGAGGAGTGATCTAATTCTGGAGCCCTCACGTCACCTTGTAATGAGTCGCTACATAGATTGTATGGGTAAGGCTTGTTGGAAGATATGTACACCTGTGATCTTCGTTTATTTTGTGCTTTCTGACAGCCTCTGTTGATTTTAATCAGACACCCTGGGACGGCTCAAAGGCACACGAGCCCCACAGTCACCGACCCAAGATAAGTCAAAGAAACAGTAATTGGGCACCACACAGGCGGGCAAGCTCAAGGAGGTTATTTGAAAGCAAAGGTAGCTGTCCGTATAGAAACTGTGGGGGCGGCTCACATCTAAGAAAGATCACTGGTGCAACTCGGTATTGACAAGCTCCCTGTCAGGGGTGTTTGTTGCTCTGAGTGGATATGAGGTGGGATTGATCCATTCCTACTCCAGACCCGGCGCAGTTCCAAGACGCACAGCCCACAGTCATTGAGCTAGCGGGATCCGAGGGACAATCACTTTCTCTGGGAAATGCTTAGAATGAATTGATAGCGTTATCAGGGCAGACCCCACAGGAACTAAGAAAGATTGGTGTGGAGGAGTAGGAGCCTCTCTCCTCGAGGTTGGGGCTCAAAAGTTGCAAGGACCAAAGAGGCGCCCTTCTGCGCTGTGGTGCTGAAGGCCCAAGTGGCACCAACGGACAAGACAATACAAAGCAATACGTTTATAATGTGGATCTGCAGGTAGGAGCAAACATGTACTTTCCTTTTGTGCATTTGTTGATGAATAGCGTCATGGTTGTAGCGCACAGTTGCAGGTGCTTTCTGGGTTGGTGCAGGCATGACAGTCCCAACAGTCCCAGCAGACAGGGACGGAACAGGCTGCAACTCATTTCCAACTCCGCTCCACGGTCTGCAGAGTTTTTGTTGAATTGGCTCTTACTTTCTGACACACGAATAAAGCTGGAATCCAACTCGACATACAGGCCCACCCAAGCGGCCACCCATACATTTAAGTGTGCACCCTTTCACCATACAGGCACATCAAGCAGCCACCCATACATTTAAATGTGCACCCTTTCACCATACAGTCACACCCAGGCCGCATCCCATACATTTAAGAGTGCACCCTTTCACCATACAGGCACATACACACAGGCAGCCACCCATACCTTTAAGTGTGCACCCTTTCACTATAAAGGCACACATGCACACCCAGTCAACCATACATTTAAGTGTACACCCTTTCACTATACACTCACACAGGCACACCCAAGCACCCACCTATGCATCATGAACATTACATATACACATATATATACACACACACACACACACACACACACACACACACACACACACACACACACACACACACACACACACACACACACACACACACACACACACACACACACACACACACACACACACACACACACACACACACACACACACACACACACACACACACACACACACACACACACACACACACACACACACACACACACACACACACACACACACACACACACACACACACACACACACACACACACACACACACACACACACACACACACACACACACACACACACACACACACACACACACACACACACACACACGCGCGCGCGCGCGCTTGGTCCTGTCATCTGCAGAGGATCTTGAGGCCTCCATGTCATGGGGTGGAGGCAAGCCTTATTATTTCAAAAATATATGATTTCTTTTAGCTGTAGCGTATGGTGCCAGAGTAACTTCAAAAAGAAACTATTTGTTTTTTTTGTTGGGATGCTTTTATTTAAATTTGTTTTTATTCTTTTTTTTCTGAGGGGGCCCCCTCCCAGGACATAAACTGGGGGGGCCCGCTGTGCCAGTGTTGGAGAGGAAGAGAGTGAAGGAAACGCAAGTTACGTTCCGGCCCTGTTGTCCGCGAAAATGAGCGGTGGCGTAATTGCAAGGCGTTGAAACTTTACTCAAGGCTTTTGCGCTTTTGAGCCCCAGGGTTTTTCCACCAGATTCCCCATCACAACTTTAATAAAGATGCATTAACCCGCAAGATACGACAAGGTGCCAAGATGAACACCCTCTTTCGTCCAGCACAGGCTAACGGAGATTGGCAAGGAATCAGGTGTAACATAAAACGCGTACTGTAGAATTACAACAGAACGATAGGAGCAGGGCGATGGTACGTGCAAAGTAAGGGAATGCAGGAAACTAACAGAACACAACAAACTACAAAAGATTATATAGAGAAAACATTGAAATTCGCTTTTAGAACACTGTGCAAATGAAAGCTTGTCTGTGCAATGAGACGGTGGCAAGCTGATGTAAAATGAAGACAATGGGAGTAGCCCTGTCGGAATTGTACTGAACAATTCTCAATTCATTCTCAATTCACCTGGGTGCAGAATGCTTGTATGCTGTTGAAAAATGCAGAACCCGTTGCTTTTATAACCTTATAGTCAGCTTTCATTCATTGTCTGATGAAATTGTGTAAAATTGTTCCATTTCCCGAGGAAGAGTGAACGATCTTTGATGTCCTGCTGTGTTTTAGATGCTATGCAGAGCACTGCGGTGCATGTGCTCGCTGTACAAAATGAGGTCAAAAATTGGCTGCATTAGCAGAAGTAAAGGGTTTATGTGTTAAGGCTTCTACCTTCTTTTCAGAAAGTCACTGTTTTTACTTTAACACTCTGGGCCTGATTAACAAAGGAACCCATCTGCGTTTGCAAATTGCAGCAGGCGCACATTTCTGCTGTAGCCACCTGCAAATCACTCATGCAGCGTGATTTACAAATGATCCCAAAGGCACCTACCCGACCTTGAGCACTCAAATCGTCTTCATTCACCAAAAAAGAGCAAATCACCCGACTCCCGTCCCTGAAAGCGTAAATTACAACGACAAGGACAAAAGTGAAAAGAAAATGTTTTAACATTTCAATGATTTTTTTTAAAAAAAAGGTTGAGGTTGTACCTGCACAAAAATTCTTTTAAGCTCATTTCCAATTGATCTGTAACGTGAATGGAACATGCAAACGCTTTGTGTAAGTCTTTAATGACTTGCATTCACACCACGTCTCATTTTCAAGCATTTGTATTAGCATTAGTATTATTATTATTATTATTATTATTATAGTATTCACTGAGCACAGACCTAGATTCGAGAAGCAACAAAGTTCCTTACAGCAATACAGATGCATAACTGAGCTCTTTTCTGTGGTAACACAAGAACAGATATATATCAGGGGGGGGGGGAGGGAGGATACAGAGGGGGACAGAGGAGGGGTGGATCTTTACTGGGTGGCAGAGAGGAGCGGGTGGCCTCTAGAGAGTCAGTTGGGGCAAAGGGTGACGTGATGGCCAAGGTGTTGAGGAGAGATTCCTTGAAGTGGTGGGTCTTGAGTTCTTTTCTGAACTGTAGGAGTGTGGGGGCGAGTCTGATGCTGACAGGGAGGAGGTTCCATAGACTCGGGCCATAGGCAGAGAAGGCTTGTTTTCTCGTCCTTTCCTTTTTGCAGCAGTGGATTTCAAGTCTGCACATGTCCTGGCTTCTGGTGGCGCGCTGTCTGCCAGAGATGCAGAGTTTCTCTGCGAGGTAGCTCGTTGAATTGAAGGCGACTGCCTTATAGATGATGCAGCAAGACTTGAGGGTGATACGTGCAGGCAGTGGGAGCCAGTGAAGGTCGATGAGAGCCAGGGTGATGTGGGCGTATCTGCGTAGACCCTTGACAAGGCATGCAACCACGTGTAGGACACTTCCCAGGGGCACAAGGGAGGATGACCGGAGGTCTTTTAGGAGTGCATAGCCCCAATCCAGGTGGGATAGGACCAGTGCTTGAATGGTGGATCTAAAGCTGTCCGGAAAGAGGAAGGGATTTACTTTTTGCAAGAGATGGGGTGTGGGGAAAGGGGTTAACATGAGTCAGGATGGGTTTGGGGTGGCAGATACAAAGATATCAGACAACAGTATTTAAAGGCATGTCTTAGTAACTACAGAGTGAGGTATTTACAAGTTGATGAACATTTTTGTGGTACTAGTGACCATTCTGATGTAGTTTCTAGTGTGGCTAACTATATAAACCTCGGAGAATAAAGATTAAAGGATCTATGTTGCGTATATATCATTAGTTTTACATCTTCCCATAGGGTCAATTTGATTCAGTATTTTAATGTTTTAACCCTACATTATTTCTATTGTTGTATTTTTGTTCGCTTTAATGACTATTAGTCGAATAAAGGTAAGACTAAATGAATACATTAAAGCACTGACAGGGGCCAAGTATAGAGGTCTGTGTGAGAGACACTAAGAGGACTGGCAACATATGTGGGTGTAGGAGATGCTTCTGCAGCTGTAAGGAATGTCCTGCCCTAGGGTCAGAGTGTAACAACTGTGGATGGAAAGGTTATTTGACCAGGATGTGGGAGGGAGTGACAGAACAGAGTGAGAATGGGTGGCATAAGTGCAAACAGAGAGTCTGCATGTCATAAGGCGGTCCTGACGGTGGGCAAGGGAACGTTTGGTGTCTGTCCAGCTACATAATTGTGGATGGAGAAGGAATTTAGATATTGATTGATTCCTGATCTTTCTACACCATTGTGCAGCAAGATATATTCACCAAAAGACTGAAAAGAGACATGTTTAGTATCATAAGAAAGCAACTCTGGCTTAGATCATTTGATAAGAGTCCCATAAAAGTGTTGGGATATTTGTGGCTCACTCTGAAAGTTAAGTAGTGTGCAATCATATGGAAGGAGTATGTGATACAAAAAGGGTTCCAAGTGGTCAGCTAGGAGGAACAGGTGGCACTCAATATAGAAATTAGAACAGATCGACAACATGAAGTTTAGTCACCATGTCATCTTTTGGAAAGGAAGCCTTCCCAGTGTGCATGTGGTGAAGGCTGTTTCCACGAAAAACTGATGCAGCTGGGCGATGGTGGAGTGATTGAGCCCATTGATTGTTCTGATTGGATGTCTCTTCTAATGTTTGCACGCAACCCCAATGGCAATATTTGCATTCGTGTAGACCTACATGACATTACCAGGAGTTTTTGGTAGACAGGCACCCTCTGCCAAATATTTCGGTCATATTTTACACCATGAAGTCTAGGAAGCATTTCACAACACTAGATGTATAAGCAACCTGCCAGCAAGTCTGTCTGAATGAGTCCTTACCGATGGTATGTGCCCTTTAGTGTTCAAACCTTATGTTTCTGGTGAGATGCACTTCTTGTTGTTTTTGCTTGGGGTACCCAGGACCTGAACACCAGTATGCTTGTTGAATGAGGTACCGATTTTCTAAAGCCAACACGAGGGATTTCAGTGCAGGGGTGAAATGATCCCTTGATTTCAGCCGTGTGATCAGTCTGGCAGCATTATTATGCAATACCTTTGGGATACCCAGCTAGAGGCTGTTGCAGTAGTCCAACCAGGAGAGTATCTGTCCCCGGGAACAAGAAGTCACTGATTCCTTCTTTGATCTACTATAACATTATGCTAAATTCATACGCAACGTTGCTGAAATGCCAGCTTCAATCCAGGTCCTCCTAAAAATGATGCTGATCATGTTATTTTATGTTATATGGTTTTATGTACGAAAACTGCCACCATTTTCATGATCTCTCGGAGCTCAGGGCTCTGAGGGAGAAAAGTTTGGGGATGGTTTGTGGGAATAGAATAGAATGAACAGTGCAAGATTGTTTTCGGGTTGTATTGATGTGTACAGACTGTAAGTAAAGAACCTATTTATGCAGTTAATATTCTTGGTGTTTTCGGCATGTTGTCCACTTACCCATGGCCTGGAAAAAAAAACCTTGAGGTGGATATGTATGCTGTGTATTTAGTCATTATCTGCTGTGATGCAGTGCACTAATTGTTTTATGATCTGTGGGAAAATGAATTCCAAGATGACAAGAAAAGTTTGAAGACCTTTCATTTTGCATACATGCGGGGGGGGAGGGGGGGTACCTTCAAAATGATTGATGTGGCTCTCAAAACCCATCTAAGTGTGGATATGTGTATCTTGTGGTTGAGGAAAGCCTTAATGAAATCATTTCAATACACTTGATTTCAGCAATACATAGAAAAAACACAAGGATATCCTTGGCAAGCAACAAAAAAAAACAATGAGAGCCAATTTATCTGCACGGTCTAGTATTGTAGATAAATAGAAACATTGCCTAAAGCGGATTGTGCATAATACTGGTAGAAGTGTATGTAGAGACTTATAAGGACAATATGTATGAGGTGCTTTGTATCTTCTATAGCTGCTGACCCATATATACATTTCTCATCTGTATTTATGGCACCTTTCCACTTACTGCTAAAAGCCTTCACTGGGAGCAGACCAAACCTACATGCGGGCCTCACACCAGCGAGCTGCATTTCTAAAGACCTTTGATTCTATTGAGAAGGAAAGGGGGAGGGGTTAGTATGGCTAGAGAGGGAGCTGCGCCGTTTGGAAACTGCTTTGCCATCTTGATTATCTATGACTCTTTTTGCCTTTCCTCTGCGTTCCACTACCTCTGGAGCAAAGCAGTTTGGGCATGAAAGCAGAGGGGCAAAGTCCACACATTTCAAGATCAGGGTTGGATCTCTAAAGTATTCTAGCTTCAGTCCAATCACTTGAGTACCTTTTCCTATAAAAGACGGGGTCTCCCAAACCACTTCTGGGAATCATCTTGAAGCATTCTTGGATCATCACTTGAGAAGATTTCATTGGATCCTGCTGCGAGAACAGTCCTTTCTAAAGTCCTCCAGTTGTGAGCTGAAGGCAGGTGTTCCAAAGGCTGAGGCAGGATCTGTCCCCTTACCATCTCCAAGGACCATTGGGGGTGATCAGCTGCTGGAACAGGGCATGCCTATCTGCCAGCCACAGAGGTACCCAGGTCCTCACCATGATGGAGTACCCCCGCAGTTGTGTGCCATCCTCTCCCGTGTTTGGGAGCCTGAGAACTTGGACCTATCATGTCCCTGGGACACTGGAGTTTGACACACAGCAACCTAAGAAGGGACCTGCTTCTGGAGCAAGACTGCCTCTCTTCCAGCCACAATGGTAGCCTGAACCTCATCTTGTTTAAGGACCCCTGCAGTGTGCCAGCCTTCCCCATGTTTGGGCACATGAGAAAATGACTCATCTTGTCCCTGAGCCCCTGGATTGGGACTCACAGAACCCTGAGAGCCAAGACAGCAGGGATTGTAGGGTTTTTCCTCGTTGCTGCCTTTTGGTCTCTCCCGATCTTCAGACAGCGCCAAGAAGTCTGGTTCGACGCTGCAGAACAACAAGCATTTCAAACACAGTACTGTTGACTTTGACCCTCAGGACTGGTTAGGTCACTTTGCAACCTTTCTGTTCAGAAGTATACATCCTTTTTCAAAAACATTGTTACTTTTGCTTGCCTTTCACCCCTGATTCATTATTCAAGGTGCTGTGTCTACTATCTTTGCTTATTCTGTGTTCTTTCCTCAGGGGTGGGTTTGGTGTAGTGTTTTGCTAGTTGTACATAGTGTGTCTGATTGAAGTATATATTTTCATAGAACCTTGATTGGACATTCTTTAATTTTGGACTGTTATACTTCACTTTTTGGGTTGCTACTGAACCACGTTCACACTCCTTTTAAGAGTGTAGCCTTCCCTCAGCCCATATTACCACAAATGGTGAAGTAGGTATATCTCTTGACTGTGCCTCTTTTACCTTTATGATTAGTTTGTATAAGTGTGAGGGCATTTTAGTCTCTACTCATCCTTCTACTCCGATAGGGCCGAAGCAAATTCGTCATACGGCTCTTAAATGCCTTATCATGCCCGCAGATGAAATGAAGAATGTTGATATGTACGATGTAAGCAGTGATTGAGCAAGAGTCATTGAAGGTCAAAGGGTTGACAGAGTGCGACTGGGAAAATGGATAATCCTGTTGTGTCACATACATAGTATTTTATTTGTTTCCAACAAGAATAAAGATGATCTTGTATTCTTCACCAGCATTGTCTTGTTCCATTACTTCCTTGATGTGTAGATACTACAATAGGTGATGAGAGATAAAGGTAAAAAACCTGCTGATAGGGGTGCCAACCCACAAGAAGGTAGCCACCGCCCCCCACGACTTTAAACCATCTGCTAAATAACACTCTGAAACCTCGACCCACAGGGACAAAAATAAATATGATTATAAGATGCAAAATTAAGATGATAGCTCACAGATATGACTCATCAGTCTTTCCTGTGTTGTGTGGAGCCATTGAGAAGCTGTTGGAGGGGCCGCTACCAGCAGCTTCTGATGCTTTGCAGATTCTGGATAGTTCAAGGAGGTCCCAGAGGTCAGATCTGTGCACAATGAAGGTGTACTGATCTTTGTGATGATGTAGGAGTAGCAGTCCCTCCCGTGCACCACTGCAGTCCAGAGTTAAGGAGTGCTGGAGCTGCTGATAGGGGGAACTTGTGCAAGCAGCAGCCGAGGCGCTCCAGATACCAGGTGGTGCTCAGTGGGCTCTCTGAAGGAGGAGCAGATGAAGCAGTGCTTGTAAACATTTGCACATACAATGTAAGAAAGGGTTCACGAGCTCTGCAAAAAAGATTTCCTGATCCTGTCCTTGTGCTGTTGGGAGGTCGAAATCACCACTGACGAGGGGACCCAATCTATTATGGCAGTTTCTGGATGCTGTGCCACTACCAAGCCATAGTTTTAGGATTCGTGTTGTTGGGGGTGGAGAAAATAATGATGACGTGTCAATGTAGCTTTGGATTGCCTTTAGATTTACTTGGGTTCCCCATTGCTAAGACTTAAGGGATCTGTTGCCTTGGGGCTTACAGAAACAGGTGCCGCGTTCCACCACCTGACAGCGCACTTTGCAGTTTGCTTGTGAGGACGTTTTGGTGACAGAGAGCTGTTGAGGGACTTTTCCTTTTTACAGCTGTGCATACTGGATATTTAAGTGAGGTACATGGCTTTAACGGTGCAGCTCAAAATCACTTTCTTTTGCTATGGATGTTAATTCTATAGTGTTGAGTGCAGATTGTGTTTCATTTTCTAATGCAGCATGTTCATGGGGGTGGCGCACATAGTGGTAACCAGTGAATGATGTGATTTGAGGCACAATTCCTGCCAGTATGCACAAACCTTCTCTTGTTCTCATGACAGAGAGTTCCATTCTCCTAGTGCAGGGGTCGGTGGCATGTGCCTCTCCGTGTATTTTGGACTACAACTCCGATGATCCCTGACCATTGACATTCATGGCTAAGGATGATGAGAGTTGTAGTCCAAAACATCTGGGCAGTCAAAAGTAGCAGACCCATGTCCTATTGCCTACAGAGAAAGCGGACATGCAGGTTCCATGGTATGTAGTGATTCAAACAACCAGATTTACTTTGTGGTCATCAAGTTCGACTCTTCTATCTTCAATATTGACTTAATAAATTATAGGGTGGCATTCGCGCCTTATAGTTAAGGTGAGTCGGAGCTAGATAGGAAATCGAAAAAAGAAATTGCTAATAACTTTTGACTCGTGTGACGGATTGGGCCACAATTGTGTGCATCTGCACCTAAAACTGCCCCCGCCCCCCTTGGACATGAACCTTGGGAAAGATTCTTTAAAAAATAAAAAAGTTATTAAGAAAACAAAAAAAGCACTTTCGGCCTAGTCCCCATTCATTTTCCAATAGACAAAAAATTTAAATTATTGCTCGACTGCACAGCCAAAACCGCTGGACAGGTTTGGACCAGGTTTGCCACAACTTGGGCACGAAGCTTTTACTCTCGATAATTTTGTGTTTTGAGGTTATTCCGTCGAGTACTTTTTAAGTTATTTGAAGGAGAAGGAGGTGCCCCCTTCAGAAAAATAAATAGCTATCTCTGTCCAGATACACTGAGTATCTGGGTGTTTAGGGTGTTTATAAATGAAACAGCCAGCATATTTTATTTCCTCGATCCAAGCGATCGGCGTGGTGATAGTCCAGGTTATACCCCAAGGTAACCCCTGGGTAACGGAAAATAAAACACCTAAAAAAACCCATTTGCAGGTACAAAAAACATGGGTTGGGCTAGGGACCAAGTTTGCAACACGAGGCTCAAACATGTTTCACATACCCTCGGGTAAAACCTGAGGTATAACTGTGGCTAGCCGGCATTTCAACTAAAACTACATCACAGAAATAACAAGTGTTGTGGGGGGAATGGGAGAGGATAGGGGAGGAGAGGGAGACACTTGGTGAGGGTATAGGAGGGCAGAGAGCTTTTTAACTGTTTTTCGCGATAACTGCGGGTATATGACTACAAATAGCCAAGGGTATAACCCAGGGTATCTGTAGTTCAATGCAATGTACTCGCATTTATAGAAAAACATATATATAAAAAAGGAAATATTATATATATGTACAGTTACAGTGACTTTGGTGGAGAAAAATCACAGGCCATGAACATGGCGTTTTAAATGGCTGAAGGCCTGGTAGCCTTGTAAAATTTTTAATGGGCATGGACGAAGGCCATGGCCAATGACATGTTAGTGTGAAAGAAAATAGGGAGTAGGCACAGCCAAAAAGGCTATAGTGTTAAAAAAATAGAGAGTGGGCAGAGCCAGAGGCTATGGCTAGTGAGCAGGGAGTGATTGGAAATTTGAGCATAGAATGACAATGCAGTGGGCGAGAGTTGCCAGGTATTGGTTGAAAAGCCAGGGCGAGAGGTTAGACCCTGGGGAACACCACTGGTAGAGAGGAAGATAGAATATAGAAAGGACCCCAATTGGACCTGGGAGGGTCGATCAGAAAGGAAAGAGGTCAACCAGGCCAGAGCCTGATCAGTGATACCCAGGTTCTCACAGAGACAGTTGAGCAGGATGGCCAAAGGCACCAAAAAATATGCAGTGGGCATGGCCAAAGGCCATGGACAGAGGTGCTGAAAAATATGCAATGGTCACGACTGAAGGCTGTGGCCACTGGCCATGAATATGATACAATGGGCATAGCCAAAGCCATGGCCAGTGGCACAGAAAAATATACAGTGGGTAAGAAAAAAATGATGTAATAAAACTCTTGACATTCAAGGAAAAAACTTTAGTTGAGGTGTAGTTAAGATGAGTAAACTTAACGCAACAAGACCCTTGAAATTTGCGCCGAGTTAAACTGGTCCTGAGTTTTCCAATGCGCTGTTTTTGGGATCCCATTATAGATATTTTGCAACTACATACCTGGTTTCACCCGTATTAGGGATCATTTAACTTTGTTAAAGGTATGTAAGTGTTGCAAGGTAAAATCGAAAATCCAAAGAAATTCGCCAGTTATGCAATCATAACTCATGCCACTGCTATGAACTGCTAAGATTAACAACCAGACATCAAAGATAACATCACAAATGGGGGTGTTTTGGTTAAGTGACAGTACACATTTTAACCAGAGGACTTAAACTGGTCATAATGCATTGAAAACATGATACACATACTCTAAAGTTGCTGTATATGTAGACCTTAACCTTGTGCTATATTCATAAGGAACTTTTCTTAGGATTTGGTCTGAACTCATGGTGCACATACATGGAACTATAAGCAAGACCCAGACAGACAACATCATTTTTATGCATGGTGATGAACTCTAATTTTCGTGTCATTTTCTCGTCATTGGATTTGTTTCTTCCTTACTAGAGTTTCCCTGTATGTGCCTTAGATTTGTATGCATTGATGCTCTGCATATACTGTGTGCAGTCATTTTTGTATTTTTAGCTGTTTTTTACAAGTTTAACATTAGTTAAGATTCTGATAGCTCTGACGTATGATTCTATTGGCCAAACACACCAGATTACGTAAACTCTACTTCTATGGTACATGCTGGAGCCATTGTCTTGGGAGGATAGCTCAGCGGCAATGTGTTTGCCTTGGAAGCAAGACGACACGAAGCAACACTGGTTCGATCCCTTGGTCTGCGCTTAGAAACCTCTGGGTATTTAAGCGCGTTATAAATATGCAACTAAGAAGAAAAGAAAAATAACAATTATGCAAATAAAAAACAAACAATTCCTGTAACAGCGCCTTGATGCTTGCAGTCTGTGTGAGCACTTTAAAAATGCAAATAAATAAAATTTAAAAAATTGCCTATGTCTAAGTATTATTAGATTGATGTATTGACAGCACAACTTCAGTAGTCACCATTTTAGCATTTCAAAATGACCAGATAATCAAAAGTTTCCCAAATCACCAAAACATATTCATAGGGCCTCATTACAAGCATGGCTGTCCGGGATCTACGGTACCGGTAAGCATGCTGATACCGTAGTTCCCGGACCACCATACTATGTGCTCTGCTCGCGAGTGCCATATCACCAGCCAGGTTTTTCCTGGCGGGTGTAACGGCACCTGCGAGCAGAGCACATCAGATGCACCGAAACAACTCTGCATGTGCCGGTGCATCCGACCTCCCCATCCCCATTCAGCCCTGGCCAATGACATGTTAGTGTGAAAGAAAATAGGGAGTAGGCACGGCCAAAAAGGCTATAGTGTTAAAAAATAGAGATTGGGCTGAGCCGGAGGCCATGGCTAGTGAGCAGGGAGTAATTGGAAATTTGAGCATAGAATGGCAATGCAGTGGGTGAGAGTTGCCAGGTATGGTTGAAAAGCCAGGGCGAGAGGTTAGACCCTGGGGAACACCACAGGTAGAGAGGAAGATAGAGGATAGAAAGGACCCCATTTGGACCTGGGAGGGTCGATCAGAGAGGAAAGAGATCAACCAGGCCAAAGCCTGATCAGTGATACCCAGGTTCTCACAGAGACGGTTGAGCAGGATGGCCAAAGGCCATGGCCAGTGGCACCAAAAAATATGCAGTGGGCATGGCCAAAGGCAATGGACAGAGGTGCTGAAAAATATGCAATAGTCACGACTGAAGGCTGTGGCCACTGGCCGTGAGTATGATACAATGGGCACAGCCGAACCCATGGCCAGTGGCACAGAAAAATATACAGTGGGCATGAAAAAAAAAATGATGTAATAAAACCCTTGAAATTCAAGGAAAAAACTTTAGTTGAGGTGTAGTTAAGATGAGTAAACTTAACGCAACAAGACCCTTGAAATTTGTGCCCAGTTAAGCTGGTCCTGAGTTTTCCAATGCACTGTTTTTAGGATCCCATTACAGACATTTTGCAACTACATACCTGTTTCACTCGTATTAGGGATCATTTAACTATGTTAAAGGGATCTAAGTGTTCAAGGTAAAATAAAAAAAACAAAGAAATTCGCCAGTTATGCAACCATAACTCATGCCACTGCTATGCACTGCTAAGACTAACACACAGGACATCAAAGATAACATCACAAATGGGGGTGTTTTGGTTCAGTGACAGTACACATTTTAACCAGAGGACTTAAACTGGTCATACCGCATTGAAAACATGATACACATACTCTACAGGTGCTGTATATGCAGACCTTAACCTTGTGCTATGTTCTTAAGGTACTTTCCTTAGGTTTTGGTCTGAGCTCATGGTGCACATACATGGAACAATAAGCAGGACCCTGTTAGACAACATCATTTTTATGCATGGTGATGAACTCTAATTTTCGTGTAATGTTCTCGTCATTGGATTTGTTTCTTCCTTACTAGGGTTTCCCTGTATGTGCCTCAGATTTGTATGCATTGATGCTCTGCATTACTGTGTGTGGTAATTTTTGTATTGTTAGCTGTTTTTTACAAGTTTAACATTAGTTAAGATTCTGATAGCTCTGACTTATGATTCTATTGGCCAAACACACCAGATTACGTAAACTCTACTTCTATGGTACATGCTGCAGTCATTGTCTCAGGAGGATAGCTCAGCGGCAATGTGTTTGTCTTGGAGGCAAGACGACACAAAACAACACTGGTTCGATCCCCGGGTCAGCGCTTAAAAACCTCTGGGTATTTAAGCGCGTTCTAAATACGCAACTAAGAAGAAAACAAAAGTATTTATGCAAATAAAAAACAAACAATTCCTGTAACAGTGCCTTGATGCTCGCGGGCTGTCTGAGTGCTTTAAAAATGCAAATAAATAAAATTAAAAAAATTGCCTATGTGTAAGTATTATTAGATTGATGTATTGACAGCACAACTTCAGTAGGTTGTTTCTGTTTCGATTAGTCAATTTTGTGATACCTGGACAGCACAACTTCAGTAGGTTGTTTCTGTTTCGATTAGTCAATTTTGTGTTACCTGGAGTAGTTCATGAGTGTTCTCCTGATCACACTTCATATATTGCTAGCAACACTCTAAACAGAACCCTTAGTAGGGACTTTCCATTAGGATTTTACAGAGAAGTGGTGTCCTATGTGATGTCATTGGTGCCATTTATGATGTCATCTTTGATGTCATGTTTGTGATGTCATCTTTGATGTCCTGGGTTTTAGTCTTAGCAGTGCATGGCAGTGGCACGAGGTATGGTTGCATAGCTTGCCATGAAGGGCATATTTCTTTGGTGTTTTGATTTTACCTTAAAACCATAACGCCCCTTTAAAAAGTTGTTTTGCCATGAATGCTATAGGTTTTTATTAGTGCAACGTAACCATAACGTCTCTTTAAAAACATTTTACCAGTAAATTTCATAGGTTCTTATTAGTGCAACTTAACCATAATGTCGATTTAAGTAATGTTTTTAAGTGTATTTCAATTTTTATTTCATTTATTTATTTTAATTGTTATAACGCACCGCATGCCTGCAGGCCTCAGGGCGCACAATGGTGTTAATAAGTGAAAATGTTTCATGATGTTACAGCACTGTACATGAATTATTAATAATTCCTCTTTTAACATATATGAAAGCACTATAATCTTCCTTTAACAAATATATTTTTGCAGCGCATACAGATGTGTGTTATTTTAGCAGTGTATGCTGGTGCTGCAAGTCATGGTTGAATTGCCTAGGGCATGAGGCTCGATCATGACCCACCCACAAACCACCATGCTTATGCACCGCACCTAGCCTGCATTTTGGTCCATTGACCACTATACCCCATAATGTGACTAATGGCCAGTGTTTATGGCTTCCAGCCATGGACACTATCCAGGTCCCACGTCCCATGGCTCCCATGTTTTCTGAAGCTAGTGGGTTTAAATTCCATATTTGTTGATAGATGCTAGTGGGTGTAAATCCCATGTTTGCTGAATCCAGTGGGTGTTAATTCCATGTTTGTTGATAGATGCTAGTGGGTGGGAATCCCATGTTTGCTGAAGCCAGTGTGTGTAAATTCCATATTTGTTGATAGATGCTAGTGGGTGAGAATCCCATGTTTGCTGAAGCCAGTTGTGTAAATTCCATGTTTGTTGATTGATAATAGTGGGTGTAAATCCCATGTTTTTCTGAAGCCAGTGGGTGTTAATTCCATGTTTGTTGATAGATGCTAGTGGGTGAGAATCCCATGTTTGCTGAAGCCAGTGGTGTAAATTCCATGTCTGTTGATTGATAATAGTGGGTGTAAATCCCATGTTTTTCTGAAGCCAGTGGGTGTTAATTCCATGTTTGTTGATAGATGCTAGTTGGTGAGAATCCCATGTTTGTTGAAGCCAGTGGGTGTAAATTCCATATTTGTTGATATTTATGTATTTATTGCATTTATTACACATCCAAACCCTTGGGTATCACGGCGAGGTTACAGACAGCTTGTTAAAATAGTCGACAGTGACAATTTCAGTGAGGTTACAAACATACAGTCATACAAAGTATGTACAATAAGATGAATGATACAGCAACAGAGACAGCATATATACAGGTTCTAAGGTGGCAGTTTATTCGTATTGGTTAAATAACCACGTTTTTAGCAGTTTTTTAAAGGCCAATAATGATTCCTCTTTTTTGACACTGAGTGGAAGGGAGTATTAATGTTTGTAGGCTAGGCATTGGAAGCTACTGCCCCTTGCTCTGGTTTTTCTGTAGCGGTGCGTGGCTAAAAGTAGGTGGTTATTAGATGTTAGGTGGATTCATTTTGGTTAATGCCTTGTTTAGATAGATGGGTTTTTTTTCCTGGTGACATTTGAAAGTAATTGTTATGCTCACCTGGTCTCTGCGGAGGCGTAGAGGTGCGGTTGCAGCCCTTCCAGGGGTGAGGTCGATCGGGTGTGACTTCGCCCTCTGTGCTTATGTGGTTACTGGTGATAATAGGTGATGCTGCTCGGGACTGCTCCTGCGTGGAGGATAGGGGGTGTGAGTATGTCAGCTTGTGTGCTTGATCCCCTACCAGACCCCTTCTCCCAAACCGTGGTACCCGTGGGATACACTGTCCCTGGAAAGCTCACCTATTGGTAAGTTTTGGTGAGCACTCCATTCTGCTGCTTCTAGCAGGGGCGCTTGTATGATCGGGACCGAGTTCCTTCTCTGGTTCCTTGCACGTGGTATTCCAGTCCTGCTGCGATTAAGCCACTATACTTCAGATAAGTGTTCCTGTTTGCCTTTGTCTTTCCTCGGCTGTTTTTGTTGTATTGTAAAGTTTGTTGTCTTGTATTGCTGTCTGTTACACTTTTGTTGTTTGCTCTTTTGCTTTCTTCACTTGCAGGTGATGTTGCTTGCCCGGCAGAAGCTGCGGAGCTCGAGACGACAGCCGGAGGGAATGAGGAACAAAGCTGCAGCGGTACAGTAACTGGTAAATTGTTAACTAGGGGCGCACAGCCCTAGGACGGATGTTCTAACCTTGTCTTTCTTCTTCTTCACAGTGTCTGGAATGCAGTGCTGTGGCATTGGGATCAAGCTCACTGGATGTTAGGAGATGAGTCTGCAGATGAAGCGATGAAGCACCGGTTTCCTGGAGGGAAGTATGCAGAACGCCTGGTTTCAAAGGTAAGTAAACTGGTCCAAGTGGCGGTGAGCGTCACGTTGAACGCAAGTGCACAGTAACGCAAAGCACCGACCTTAAGGATGGAGCAGCTTATAAAGCTGAGCTTCTGAAGCCATGCCCACCAGGTTCAGCCTGCCTGCCAGACCCTGCCACACCTGATGAGTCAGCACATGAAGACCAGGCCTAGGGAGCCACTCCAGATGAATCAGAACATGAGGATGTTGTCTGGAAAAAAGGCTTTCAGCTCCTAGAAAGGTCTTGTAAAATAAAAGCACTCCTACAATGAAATAAAGTAAAAACACTCCTGCACCGAAATAAAGTGTTCCTGCTCACATCTCTATATGAGCCTGGCGCCAAAGGAGCCAGGACTCAGTCCAGCCAGGGCCCCTGTGCTTATAGGTCCCAAAGGGACATAAGTGAGTCAAGTGACCCATTGCCCCCATCACTAGATGGTGTGGTTTTATTGTGTTCTGGGGCCTGTGGCCATGACAGCACGCCCCCAAAAGGCCCCTTTCATGGGTGGTTTCCCCCTGGCCCTGGTTTAGTGGGGTTATTGCGGTGGAACTGCCTGATTAATCGTGGAGTGTGGACATGCTCACTGGGTTCCCCCGTCCGATCTTGGGGTCCATAACCTTTCCAGTCTATAAGGTAGTATAACTCGGACTGGTCCATCTTAGAGGCTATGATCCTTTTAACTTCATATTCTGGTTCTCCTTCAAATATTTTGCGATCCGGTGGAGTATCGATCCGCGTACCTGGTCTCAATGGTTTTAGGAGGGAGACATGAAACACCGGGTGGATCCGCATGTGGGGCAGTAATTCTAATTTCATAGCCGCAGGGTTGATCACAGCCTTGATAGTGTAGGGTCCCAGATATCTGGGACGGAACGCCCATGGTCCTTTCAAGGGGATGTTTTTGGATGCTAACCAAACCTTGTCTCAGACTTGGTAGTTGGGAGCTTCCCTTCGGTGTTGATTCACAAACTGCTTCTGTTTCTCTTTGGCTCTGGCAAGATGCTCTGCTGCTTCCTTAAAAAAACTAGGTGATGGTTTTGTGTAAGGTCGTTACAGCGGGCATTTCTAATGATTCGAGTGGGTCGAAAATGGATGTCTGTGGATGTCAACTGTACACTATGTAGAATGGGCTTTGTCCCATACTGGTGTGACTGGAGTTGTTATATGCATATTCTGCTAACCAAAGTATGTCCTTCCAGGTATCCTCGGTTTGTGGCAGCATACACCTTACTGCTCGAGGGTCTGGTTAGTCCGTTTGGTCTGGCCGTCGGTTTGGGCTTGTAGATAACCAGAGGTCGATTTTGGCAATTTTACAACACCTTTTCCAGAATGCAGAGACAAAATGAGTTCCTCGGTCTGATATCAATATTGATGGGAACCCGTGTAGCCGGACAATCTGTCCCAAAATCACAGTACCCAGAGTAGAAGCAGTTGGGAGACCTTTCAGGGGAAGAAAGTGGGCCATTTTGGAAAACAGATATACAACGACTAAGATGTTATTGTATCCATTGCAGGAGTGAAGGTCTGTAATACAATCTATTGATAATGTATGGCAAGGTGCTGGGGGTACTTCTAAAGGATGTAGCAGACCTGTGGGACCTTGTTTTTGGGACTTGTGTTGTGCACAGGTGCCACAGGTTGTTATGAAGGGGACAATGTCCTTTTGCCAAGTTGGCCACCAGTAATTTTTCTTTATTTTAGCTTGGTTTTTGGCTATTCCCGGATGCCCTTCTACTAATGAATCGTGATAGTTTGCATTGATTTGATTCATTAATTTCTTATCCAGGATGTACAATAACTTTTGACACGTGTGACGGATTGAGCCACAATTGTGTACATCTGCACCTACAACTGCCCCGCCTCCCTTGGTCATGAACATTGGGAAAGATTCTTTAAAAAATAAAAAAGTTATTAAGAAAACAAAAAAAGCACTTTCGGCCTAGTCCCCATTCATTGTCCAATAGACAAAAAAGGTAAATTATTGCTGGACTACACAGCCAAAACCACTGGACAGGTTTGGACCAGGTTTGCCACAACTTGGACACGAAGGATTGACTCTCGATACTTTTGTGTTTTGGGGTTATTCCGTCCAGTGACGGAGAAGGAGGTGCCCCATTCAGAAAAATAAATAGCTACGTCTGCCCAGATACATTGAGCATCTGGGTGTTTAGGGTGTTTATAAATGAAATAGCCACCATATTTTTTTTCCTCAATCCAAGCGATCGGCGTGGTGATAGTCCAGGTTATACCCCAGGGTAACCCCAGGATAACAGAAAATAGAACATCTAACAATGCCATTTGCAGGTACAAAAACATGCAAATGCCGTCAGGCTAGAGGGCGTGGGGGCCAGAGGACACATGTGAAATTTTGGAGTTGGTCTAGGGACCAAGTTTGCAACATGAGGCTCAAACATGTTTCACATACCCTCAGGTAAAACCTGAGGTATAACTGTGGCTAGCCGGCATTTCAACTAAAACTACATCACAGAAACAACAAGTGTGGGGGGGGGGAATGGGAAAGGATAGGGGAGGTGAGGGAGACACTTGTTGAGGGTATGGGAGGGCAGAGAGCCTTTTAACTGTTTTTCGTGATAACTGAGGGTATAATGACTACAAATAGCCAAGGGTACAACCAATGGTATCTGTAGTTCAATGCAATGTACCCGCATTTATAGATACACATATATAAAACAGGAAATATTATATATTTGTACAGTTACAGTGACTTTGGTGGAGAAAAATCACAGGCCATGAACATGGAGTTTTAAATGGCTGAAGGCCTGGTAGCCTTGTAAAATTTTAAATGGGCATGGCCGAAGGCCATGGCCAATGACATGTTAGTGTGAAGGAAAATAGGGAGTAGGCACGGCCAAAAAGGCTATAGTGTTAAAAAATAGAGAGTGGGCTGAGCCGGAGGCCATGGCTAGTGAGCAGGGAGTAATTGGAAATTTCAGCATAGAATGGCAATGCAGTGGGTGAGAGCTGCCAGGTATGGTTGAAAAGCCAGGGCGAGAGGTTAGACCCTGGGGAACACCACAGGTAGAGAGGAAGATAGAGGATAGAAAGGACCCCATTTGGACCTGGGAGGGTCGATCAGAGAGGAAAGAGATCAACCAGGCCAGAGCCTGATCAGTGATACCCAGGTTCTCACAGAGACGGTTGAGCAGGATGGCCAAAGGCCATGGCCAGTGGCACCAAAAAATATGCAGTGGGCATGGCCAAAGGCAATGGACAGAGGTGCTGAAAAATATGCAATAGTCACGACTGAAGGCTGTGGCCACTGGCCGTGAATATGATACAATGGGCACAGCCGAAGCCCTGGCCAGTGGCACAGAAAAATATACAGTGGGCATGAAAAAAAATGATGTAATAAAACCCTTGAAATTCAAGGAAAAAACTTTAGTTGAGGTGTAGTTAAGATGAGTAAACTTAACGCAACAAGACCCTTGAAATTTGTGCCCAATTAAGCTGGTCCTGAGTTTTCCAATGCACTGTTTTTGGGATCCCATTACAGACATTTTGCAACTACATACCTGTTTCACTCGTATTAGGGATCATTTAACTATGTTAAAGGGATCTAAGTGTTCAAGGTAAAATAAAAAAAACAAAGAAATTCGCCAGTTATGCAACCATAACTCATGCCACTGCTATGAACTGCTAAGACTAACACCGAGGACATCAAAGATAACATCACAAATGGGGGTGTTTTGGTTCAGTGACAGTACACATTTTAACCAGAGGACTTAAACTGGTCATACTGCATTGAAAACATGATACACATACTCTACAGGTGCTTTATATGCAGACCTTAACCTTGTGCTATGTTCTTAAGGTACTTTCCTTAGGATTTGGTCTGAGCTCATGGTGCACATACATGGAACAATAAGCAGGACCCAGATAGACAACATCATTTTTATGCATGGTGATGAACTCTAATTTTCGTGTAATGTTCTCGTGATTTGATTTGTTTCTTCCTTACTAGGGTTTCCCTGTATGTGCCTCAGATTTGTATGCATTGATGCTCTGCATTACTCTGTGTGGTAATTTTTGTATTGTTAGCTGTTTTTTACAAGTTTAACATTAGTTAAGATTCTGATAGCTCTGACTTATGATTCTATTGGCCAAACACACCAGATTACGTAAACTCTACTTCTATGGTACATGCTGCAGCCATTGTCTCAGGAGGATAGCTCAGCGGCAATGTGTTTGTCTTGGAAGCAAGACGACACAAAACAACACTGGTTCGATCCCCGGGTCAGCGCTTAAAAACCTCTGGGTATTTAAGCGCGTTCTAAATACGCAAATAAGAAGAAAACAAAAGTAATTATGCAAATAAAAAACAAGCAATTCCTGTAACAGCGCCTTGATGCCCGCGGGCTGTCTGAGTGCTTTAAAAATGCAAATAATTAATAAAATTGCCTATGTGTAAGTATTATTAGTTTGATGTATTGACAGCACAACTTCAGTAGGTTGTTTCTGTTTCGATTAGTCAATTTTGTGATACCTGGAGTAGTTCATGAGTGTTCTCCTGATCGCACTTCATATATTGCTAGCAACACTCTAAACAGAACCCTTTGTAGGCACTTTCCATTAGTATTTTACAGAGGAGTGGTGTCTTATGTGATGTCAATGGTGCCATTTATGATGTCATCTTTGATGTCCTGGGTTTTAGTCTTAGCAGTGCATGGCAGTGGCACGAGGTATGGTTGCATAGCTTGCCATGAAGGGCATATTTCTTTGGTGTTTTGATTTTACCTTAAAACCATAACGCCCCTTTAAAAAGTTATTTTGCCATGAATGCTATAGGTTTTTATTAGTGCAACGTAACCATAACGTCTTTTTAAAAACATTTTACCAGTAGATTTCATAGGTTCTTATTAGTGCAACTTAACCATAATGTCGATTTAAGTAATGTTTTTAAGTGTATTTCAATTTTTATTTCATTTATTTATTTTAATTGTTATAACGCACCGCATGCCTGCAGGCCTCAGGGCGCACAATGGTGTTTATAAGTGAAAATGTTTCGTGATGTTACAGCACTGTACATGAATTATTAATAATTCCTCTTTTAACATATATGAAAGCACTATAATCTTCCTTTAACAAATATATTTTTGCAGCGCATACAGATGTGTGTTATTTTAGCAGTGTATGCTGGTGCTGCAAGTCATGGTTGAATTGCCTAGGGCATGAGGCTCGATCATGACCCACCCACAAACCACCATGCTTATGCACCGCACCTAGCCTGCATTTTGGTCCATTGTCCACTATACCCCATAATGTGACTAATGGCCAGTGTTTATGGCTTCAAGCCATGGACACTATCCACGTCCCACGTCCCATGCGTCCCATGTTTTCTGAAGCCAGTGGGTTTAAATTCCATATTTGTTGATAGATGCTAGTGGGTGTAAATCCCATGTTTGCTGAATCCAGTGGGTGTTAATTCCATGTTTGTTGATAGATGCTAGTGGGTGAGAATCCCATGTTTGCTGAAGCCAGTGTGTGTAAATTCCATATTTGTTGATAGATGCTAGTGGGTGAGAATCCCATGTTTGCTGAAGCCAGTGGTGTAAATTCCATGTTTGTTGATTGATAATAGTGGGTGTAAATCCCATGTTTTTCTGAAGCCAGTGGGTGTTAATTCCATGTTTGTTGATAGATGCTAGTGGGGGAGAATCCCATGTTTGCTGAAGCCAGTGGGTGTAAATTCCATATTTGTTGATATTTATTTATTTATTGCATTTATTACGCATCCAAACCATTGGGTATCACGGCGAGGTTACAGACAGCTTGTTAAAATAGTCAACAGTGACAATTTCAGTGAGGTTACAAACATACAGTCATACAAAGTATGTACAATAAGATGAATGATACAGCAACAGAGACAGCATATATACAGGTTCTAAGGTGGCAGTTTATTCGTATTAGTTACATTTTTAGCAGTTTTTAAAGGCCAAGAATGATTCCTCTTTTTTGACACTGAGTGGAAGGGAGTATTAATGTTTGTAGGCTAGGCATTGGAAGCTACTGCCCCCTGCTCTGGTTTTTCTGTAGTGGTGCGTGGCTAAAAGTAGGTGGTTATTAGATGTTAGGTGGATTCATTTTGGCTAATGCCTTGTTTAGATAGATGGGTTTTTTTTCCTGGTGACATTTGAAAGTAATTGTTATGCTCACCTGGTCTCTGCGGAGGCGTAGAGGTGCGGTTGCAGCCCTTCCAGGGGTGAGGTCGATCGGGTGTGACTTCGCCCTCTGTGCTTATGTGGTTACTGGTGATAATAGGTGACGCTGCTCGGGACTGCTCCTGCGTGGAGGATAGGGGGTGTGAGTATGCCAGCTTGTGTGCCTGATCCCCTAGCAGACCCCTTCTCCCAAACCGTGGTACCCGTGGGATACACTGTCCCTGGAAAGCTCACCTATTGGTAAGTTTTGGTGAGCACTCCATCCTGCTGCTTCTGGCAGGGGCGCTTGTATGATCGGGACCGAGTTCCTTCTCTGGTTCCTTGCACATGGTATTCCAGTCCTGCTGCGATTAAGCCACTATACTTCAGATAAGTGTTCCTGTTTGCCTTTGTCTTTCCTCAGCTGTTTTTGTTGTATTGTAAAGTTTGTTGTCTTGTATTGCTGTCTGTTACACTTTTGTTGTTTGCTCTTTTGCTTTCTTCCCTTGCAGGTGATGTTGCTTGCCCGGCAGAAGCTGCGGAGCTCGAGACGACAGCCGGAGGGAATGAGGAACAAAGCTGCAGCGGTACAGTAACTGGTAAATTGTTAACTAGGGGCGCACAGCCCTAGGACGGATGTTCTAACCTTGTCTTTCTTCTTCTTCACAGTGTCTGGAATGCAGTGCTGTGGCATTGGGATCAAGATCACTGGATGTCAGGAGATGAGTCTGCAGATGAAGCGATGAAGCACCGGTTTCCTGGAGGTATGTATGCAGAACGCCTGGTTTCAATGGTAAGTAAACTGGTCCAAGTGGCGGTGAGCGTCACGTTGCACGCAAGTGCACAGTAACGCAAAGCACCGACCTTAAGGATGGAGCAGCTTATAAAGCTGAGCTTCTGAAGCCATGCCCACCAGGTTCAGCCTGACTGCCAGACCCTGCCACACCTGATGAGTCAGCACATGAAGACCAGGCCTAGGGAGCCACTCCAGGTGAGTCAGAACATGAGGATGTTGTCTGGAAAAAAGGCTTTCAGCTCCTAGAAAGGTCTTGTAAAATAAAAGCACTCCTACAATGAAATAAAGTAAAAACACTCCTGCACCGAAATAAAGTGTTCCTGCTCACATCTCTATATGAGCCTGGCGCCAAAGGAGCCAGGACTCAGTCCAGCCAGGGCCCCTGTGTTTATATGTCCCAAAGGGACATAAGTGAGTCAAGTGACCCATTGCCCCCATCACTAGATGGTGTGGTTTTATTGTGTTCTGGGGCCTGTGGCCATGACAGCACTCCCCCTCAAGGCCCCTTTCATGGGTGGTTCCCCCCTGGCCCTGGTTTAGTGGGGTTATTGCGGTGGAACTGCCTGATTAATCGTGGAGTGTGGACATGCTCACTGGGTTCCCCCGTCCGATCTTGGGGTCCATAACCTTTCCAGTCTATAAGGTAGTATAACTTGGACTGGTCCATCTTAGAGTCTATGATCCTTTTAACTTCATATTCTGGTTCTCCTTCAAATATTTTGGGATCCGGTGGAGTATCGATCCGCGTACCTGGTCTCAATGGTTTTAGGAGGGAGACATGAAACACTGGGTGGATCCGCATGTGGGCCGGTAATTCTAATTTCATGGCCGCAGGGTTGATCACAGCCTTGATAGTGTAGGGTCCCAGATATCTGGGACGGAACGCCCATGGACCTTTCAAGGGGATGTTTTTGGATGCTAACCAAACCTTGTCTCAGACTTGGTAGTTGGGAGCTTCCCTTCGATGTTGATTCACAAACTGCTTCTGTTTCTCTTTGGCTCTGGCAAGATGCTCTGCTGCTTCCTTAAAAACCTAGGTGATGGTTTTGTGTAAGGTCGTTACAGCGGGCATTTCTAATGATTCGAGTGGGTCGAAAATGGATGTCTGTGGATGTCAACTGTACACTATGTGGAATGGGCTTTGTCCCATACTGGTGTGACTGGAGTTGTTATATGCATATTCTGCTAACCAAAGTATGTCCTTCCAGGTATCCTCGGTTTGTGGCAGCATACACCTTACTGCTCGAGGGTCTGGTTAGTCCGTTCGGTCTGGCTGTCGGTTTGGGCTTGTAGATAACCAGAGGTCGATTTTGGCAATTTTACAACACCTTTTCCAGAATGCAGAGACAAACTGAGTTCCTCGGTCTGATATCAATATTGATGGAAACCCGTGTAGCCGGACAATCTGTCCCAAAATCACGGTAGCCAGAGTAGAAGCAGTTGGGAGACCTTTCAGGGGAAGAAAGTGGGCCATTTTGGAAAACAGATATACAACAACTAAGATGTTATTGTATCCATTACAGGAGTGAAGGTCTGCAATTGATAATTTATGGCAAGGTGCTGGGGGTACTTCTAAAGGACGTAGCAGACCTGTGGGACCTTGTTTTTGGGACTTGTGTTGTGCACAGGTGCCACAGTTTGTTATGAAGGGGACAATGTCCTTTTGCCAAGTTAGCCACCAGTAATTTTTCTTTATTTTAGCTTGGTTTTTGGCTATTCCCGGATGCCCTTCTACTAATGAATCGTGATAGTTTGCAATGATTTAATTCATTAATTTCTTATCCAGGATGTACAATAACATTTGATACGTGTGACGGATTGAGCCACAATTGTGTACATCTGCACCTACAACTGCCCCGCCTCCCTTGGACATAAACATTGGGAAAGATTCTTTAAAAAATAAAAAAGTTATTAAGAAAACAAAAAAAGCACTTTCGGCCTAGTCCCCATTCATTGTCCAATAGACAAAAAAGGTAAATTATTGCTGGACTACATAGCCAAAACCACTGGACAGGTTTGGACCAGGTTTGCCACAACTTGGACACGAAGGATTGACTCTCGATACTTTTGTATTTTGGGGTTATTCCGTCCAGTGACTGAGAAGGAGGTGCCCCATTCAGAAAAATAAATAGCTACGTCTGCCCAGATACATTGAGCATCTGGGTCTTTAGGGTGTTTGTAAATGAAATAGCCACCATATTTTTTTTCCTCGATCCAAGCGATCGGCGTGGTGATAGTCCAGGTTATACCCCAGGGTAACCTTTGGATAACAGAAAATAAAACATCTAACAATGCCATTTGCAGGTACAAAAAACATGCAAATGCCGTCAGGCTAGAGGGCGTGGGGGGCAAGAGGACACATGTGAAATTTTGGAGTTGGTCTAGGGACCAAGTTTGCAACATGAGGCTCAAACATGTTTCACATACCCTCGGGTAAAACCTGAGGTATAACTGTGGCTAGCCGGCATTTCAACTAAAACTACATCACAGAAACAACAAGTGTGGTGGGGGGAATGGGAAAGGATAGGGGAGGTGAGGGAGACACCTGTTGAGGATATGGGAGGGCAGAGAGCCTTTTAACTGTTTTTCGTGATAACTGAGGGTATAATGACTACAAATAGCCAAGGGTACAACCAATGGTATCTGTAGTTCAATGCAATGTACCCGCATTTATAGAAACACATATATAAAAAAGGAAATATTATATATTTGTACAGTTACAGTGACTTTGGTGGAGAAAAATCACAGGCCATGAACATGGTGTTTTAAATGGCTGAAGGCCTGGTAGCCTTGTAAAATTTTAAATGGGCATGGCCGAAGGCCATGGCCAGGCCATGTTAGTGTGAAAGAAAATAGGGAATAGGCACGGCCATAAAGACTATATGATAGAGAGTGGGCTGAGCCGGAGGCCATGGCTAGTGAGCAGGGAGTAATTGGAAATTTGAGCATAGAATGGCAATGCAGTGGGTGAGAGTTGCCAGGTATGGTTGAAAAGCCAGGGCGAGAGGTTAGACCCTGGGGAACACCACAGGTAGAGAGGAAGATAGAGGATAGAAAGGACCCCATTTGGACCTGGGAGGGTCGATCAGAGAGGAAAGAGATCAACCAGGCCAGAGCCTGATCAGTGATACCCAGGTTCTCACAGAGACGGTTGAGCAGGATGGCCAAAGGCCATGGCCAGTGGCACCAAAAAATATGCAGTGGGCATGGCCAAAGGCAATGGACAGAGGTGCTGAAAAATATGCAATAGTCACGACTGAAGACTGTGGCCACTGGCCGTGAATATGATACAATGGGCACAGCCAAAGCCATGGCCAGTGGCACAGAAAAATATACAGTGGGCATGAAAAAAAAATGATGTAATAAAACCCTTGAAATTCAAGGAAAAAACTTTAGTTGAGGTGTAGTTAAGATGAGTAAACTTAACGCAACAAGACCCTTGAAATTTGTGCCCAGTTAAGCTGGTCCTGAGTTTTCCAATGCACTGTTTTTGGGATCCCATTACAGACATTTTGCAACTACATACCTGTTTCACTCGTATTAGGGATCATTTAACTATGTTAAAGGGATCTAAGTGTTCAAGGTAAAATAAAAAAAACAAAGAAATTCGCCAGTTATGCAACCATAACTCATGCCACTGCTATGAACTGCTAAGACTAACACCGAGGACATCAAAGATAACATCACAAATGGGGGTGTTTTGGTTCAGTGACAGTACACATTTTAACCAGAGGACTTAAACTGGTCATACTGCATTGAAAACATGATACACATACTCTACAGGTGCTTTATATGCAGACCTTAACCTTGTGCTATGTTCTTAAGGTACTTTCCTTAGGATTTGGTCTGAGCTCATGGTGCACATACATGGAACAATAAGCAGGACCCAGATAGACAACATCATTTTTATGCATGGTGATGAACTCTAATTTTCGTGTAATTTTCTCGTCATTGGATTTGTTTCTTCCTTACTAGGGTTTCCCTGTATGTGCCTCAGATTTGTATGCATTGATGCTCTGCATTACTGTGTGTGGTAATTTTTGTATTGTTAGCTGTTTTTTACAAGTTTAACATTAGTTAAGATTCTGATAGCTCTGACTTATGATTCTATTGGCCAAACACACCAGATTACGTAAACTCTACTTCTATGGTACATGCTGCAGCCATTGTCTCAGGAGGATAGCTCAGCGGCAATGTGTTTGTCTTGGAAGCAAGACGACACAAAACAACACTGGTTCGATCCCCGGGTCAGCGCTTAAAAACCTCTGGGTATTTAAGCGCGTTCTAAATACGCAAATAAGAAGAAAACAAAAGTAATTATGCAAATAAAAAACAAACAATTCCTGTAACAGCACCTCGATGCCCGCGGGCTGTCTGAGTGCTTTAAAAATGCAAATAAATAAAAGTAAAAAATTGCCTATGTGTAAGTATTATTAGATTGATGTATTGACAGCACAACTTCAGTAGGTTGTTTCTGTTTCGATTAGTCAATTTTGTGATACCTGGAGTAGTTCATGAGTGTTCTCCTGATCACACTTCATATATTGCTAGCAACACTCTAAACAGCACCCTTTGTAGGGACTTTCCATTAGGATTTTACAGAGGAGTGGTGTCCTATGTGATGTCATTGGTGCCATTTATGATGTCATGTTTGTGATGTCATCTTTGATGTCCTGGGTTTTAGTCTTAGCAGTGCATGGCAGTGGCACGAGGTATAGTTGCATAGCTTGCCATGAAGGGCATATTTCTTTGGTGTTTTTTATTTTACCTTGAAACCATAACGTCCCTTTAAAAAGTTGTTTTGCAATGAATGCTATAGGTTTTTATTAGTGCCACGTAAACTTAACGTCTCTTTAAAAACATTTTACCAGTAAATTTCATAGGTTCTTATTAGTGCAACTTAACCATAATGTCGATTTAAGTAATGTTTTTAAGTGTATTTCAATTTGTATTTCATTTATTTTAATTGTTATAACGCACCGCATGCCTGCAGGCCTCAGGGCGCACAATGGTGTTTATAAGTGAAAATGTTTCATGATGTTACAGCACTGTACATGAATTATTAATAATTCCTCTTTTAACATATATGAAAGCACTATAATCTTCCTTTAACAAATATATTTTTGCAGCGCATACAGATGTGTGTTATTTTAGCAGTGTATGCTGGTGCTGCAAGTCATGGTTGAATTGCCTGGGGCATGAGGCTCGATCATGACCCACCCACAAACCACCATGCTTATGCACCGCACCTAGCTTGCATTTTGGTCCATTGTCCACTATACCCCATAATGTGACTAATGGCCAGTGTTTATGGCTTCCAGCCATGGACACTATCCAAGTCCCATGCGGCATGGGCTTCAGAGAAAATCACAGTAGACATTTTTCAGGCCAACTGCCAAGGCACCAAAATTATATAAGTATATTTTGTACCTACATTTTGACACTTTGAAAAAATACAAAACAGGACAGATATGCAAAAGCTGATACTCCTCACGCAGGTTTGTAACAAACCCGTCCACCACCTCGGCTCTAGCCGCAAGCAGAATCATTGTTCCCGTTCAAGCCTATCCCATTTTAGAAACATTTATAACATAGCCGGTCCCTGGTGGCCATACCCACTTTAACCCCATAGCTGGACCCTGGTGGCCGTGGTCAGTGGCCAGATTGTCCGATATACGATCTTCTTAGAAACAGTCACAATTTTAAACCATTTTAGCATTTCAAAATGACCAGATAATCAAAAGTTTCGCAAATCACCAAAACATATTCATAGGGCCTCATTACCAGCATGGTTGTCTGGGATCTACGGTACTGGTAAGTCTGCCGGTACCGTAGTTCCCTGACCACCATACTACGTGCTCTGCTCGCGGGTGCCGTTTCACCTGCCAGGTCTTTCCTGGCGGGTGTAACGACACCCGCGAGCATAGCACATCGGATGCACTGGCACAACTCTGTATGTGTCGGTGCATCTGACCTCCCCATCCCCATTCAGCCCTACGGGGCAGAATGGGGATAGGGAGGCCCTTGATTCCGGCACCAGCAAATGGGCAATTACCGGGTCAGCTGTGTTCGGCATGACCCGGTTCTTGCCCATTTGCGGGTGCGGGACAAAATGCAACTCCGGCGGCAGCCGTGCCCTTAATAAGGGAATAGGTGGACAAAAAGTAAAGGTAAACAAAAAATAGTTGTGTTGTGTGCATGAAGGAGTGTTGTGCGAATGTGTGTATGAATGCACATACATGTGTGTGTGTATGTGTGTAGAAGCATGCGAAAGTTCCTATGTGTGTGCATACTAGAGGGCAGGGTACAGCACCCAAAGCATATGTTTAACAACAGCAATCCAGTCATGTATTGGGACTATGCTGGCCGCTGTCTGTATGTCAACAGTTTACAGGGAAATACTGGCATATATGAGCACTCGCTGAATGACAGGTCAGTGCTGGCACAGCTAGCATTAATACATGTGTTTTGACTGTGGCAGTTTCAAACTTGTATTGCCTGATGTAATTCGGTCTCTCCATATTAATATTCAATCGTCATGCAGTTTCAATTTCACGCGTGGGTGATTTAACGGCGATGAAAATGTACACATTTGAAAGTTACAGGCACACTGTGCACCGAGTCCCTGTTACGACCAATGATGACTGAGCACAAACGCTGGATTTTCTTGCAGGTCTCTGCTAACGCCTTTATTTGTGCCACATCCTTGCAATGGTTTTATCGCATTCCTGGATTTTTGTTGATGAGTGGTAGATTTCACCAGTGTTAATCTACACTATTGATCTCCACGTGCAGTGCAAGGCCATGTTCATGCCATTTTACTTTCAGAAGGTTTGCCAGGTTTGTTTTTGAACTGTTTGGTTGCTCTTTCTGCAATGTTTGTGTTAATTATTTAACGTGTCGTAGTTATAAAGATGTACGTACCACAGCAAATGTAGGGCTCGTCGAGTCCACGTTAATGAGTCTGTATTAAGGTTTTGTGGATTTTGTATATTCTTATTAATATTGCCTTTCTACTTCATGCGGTTAAGCAACTTCCATGTTAGTGTTAAGTTTCAGGTGAGCAATGTTAGCCGGCAGAGTATGTTCTGTTTCCAGCAGCTGCACCAGGTCCGAGCTTAGTGTTGGTTACGAGTGGGCGCTAATCCCATGTTTGTTGATTGATGCTAGTGGGTGAGAATCCCATTTTTGCTGAAGCCAGTGGGTGTACATTCCATACTTGTTGATTGATGCTAGTGGGTGAGAATCCCATGTTTGCTGAAGCCAGTTGGTTTAAATTCCATATGTGTTGATAGATGCTAGTGGGTGTAAATCCCATGTTTGCTGAAGCCAGTGGGTGTTAATTCCATGTTTGTCGATAGATGCTAGTGGGTGTAAATCCCATGTTTGCTGAAGCCAGTGGGTGTAAATTCCATATTTGTTGATAGATGCTAGTGGGTGAGAATCCCATGTTTGCTGAAGCCAGAGGGTGTTAATTCCATGTTTGTTGATTGATAATAGTGGGTGTAAATCCCTTGTCTGCTGAAGCCAGTGGGTGTTAATTCCATGTTTGTTGATAGATGCTAGTGGGTGAGAATCCCAAGTTTTCTGAAGCCAGTGGGTGTAAATCCCATATTTATTGATATTTATTTATTTATTTAATTTATTACACTCCCAAACCCTTGGGTATCACGGCGAGTTTACAGACAGCTTGTTAAAATAGTCGACAGTGACAATTTCAGTGAGGTTATAAACATACAATCATACAAAGAATTTACAATAAGATGAATGATACAGCAACAGAGACAGCATATATACAGGATCTAAGGTGGCGGTTTTATTCATATTGCTTAAATAACCAAGTTGTTAGCAGTTTTTTAAAGTCCAAGAATGATTCCTCTTTTTTGATACTGAGTGGGAGGGAGTACCAATGTTTGGGGGCTAGGCATTGGAAGCTACTGCCCCCTGCTCTGGTATTTCTGTAGCGGGCGTGGCTAAAAGTAGGTGGTTATTGGATCTTGGGTGGATTCATTTTTGGCTAAGTCCTTGTTTAGATAGATGGGGGGGTTTTCCTGGTGACATATGAAAGTAATTGTTATGCTCACCTGGTCTCTACGGAGGCGTTGGGGTGCGGTTGCAGCCCTCCCGGGGGTGAGGTGCCTCGGGTCCGACTTCACCCTCTGCGCTTATGTGGTTACTGGTGGTAATAGGTGATGCTGCTCAGGACTGCTCCTGCGTGGAGAATAGGGGGCGTGAGTATGCCAGCTTGTATGCCTGATCCCCTTCCAGACCGCTTCTCCCAAACCTTTGTACCTGTGGGATGCACTGTCCCTAGAAAGCTCACTCGTTAGTTAGTTTTGGCGGGCACTCCATCCTGCTGCTTCCGGCAGGGGTGCTTGTATGATCTGGACTGAGTTCCTTCACTGGTCCCTTGCACGTGGTAGTCCAGTCCTGCTGCGACTAAGCCACTATACTTCAGGTAAGTGTTCCTGTTTGCCTTTGTCTTTCCTCGTCTGTTTTTGTTGTATTGTATAGTTTGTTGTCTTGTATTGCTGTCCGTTACACTTTTGATGTTTGCTCTTTTGCTTTCTTCCCTTGCAGGTGATGTTGCCGGCCCGGCAGAAGCTGCGGAACTCGAGACGACAGCCGGAGGGAATGAGGAACAAAGCTGCATTGGTACAGTAGCTGGTAAGTTGTTAACTAGGGAGCGCACAGGGTTCAAATGCGGCACAGCCGTAGGATGGATGTTCTAACCTTGTCTTTCTTCTTCTTCACAGGGTCTGAGTTCGTGGATGAGGAATGCAGTGCTCTGGCATTGGGATCAAGATCACTGGATGTCATGAGATGAGTCTGCAGATGAAGCGATGAAGCACCGGTTTCCTGGAGGTAAGTATACAGGAGAACGCCTGGTTTCAAAGGTAAGTAAATTGGCCCAAGTGGCGGTCAGCGTCAAGTTGCGCGCAAGTGCACAGTAACGCGAAGCACCGGCCTTAAGGATGAAGCAGCTTATATAGCTGAGCTTCTGAAGCCATGCCCACCGGGTTCAGCCTGCCTGCCAGACCCTGCCACACCTGCCACACCTGATGAGTCAGCACATGAAGACCAGGTCTAGGGAGGCACACCAGATGAGTCAGCACATGAGGACGTTGTCTGGAATAAAGGCTTTCAGCTCCTGGAAAGTTCTTGTAAAATAAAAGCACTCCTACAATTAAATAAACTAAAAGCACTCCTGCACTGAAATAAAGTGTTCCTGTTCATATCTCTATATGAGCCTGGCGCCAAAGGAGCCAGGACTCAGTCCAGCCAGGGCCCCTGTGTTTATAGGTCCCAAAGGGACATAAGTGAGTCAAGTCGCCCATTGCACCATCATTAGATGGTGTTTTTTGTGTTCTGGGGCCTGTGGCCATGACAGCACTTCCCCTCAAGGCCCCTCTCATGGGTGCTTTCCCCCTGGCCCTGGTTTAGTGGGGTAATTGCGGTAGAACTGCCTGATTAATCGTGGAGCGTGGACATGATCACTGGGTTCCCATGTCCGATCTTGGGGTCTATAACCTTTCCAGTCTATAAGGTAGTATAACTTGGACCAGACCATCTTAGAGTCTAGGATACTTTTAACTTCATATTCTGGTTCTCCTTCAACTATTTCGGGATCTGGTGGAGTATCGATCTGCATACCTCAATGTCTCAATGGTTTTAGGAGGGAGACATGAACCACTGGGTGGATCCGCATGTGGGCCGGTAATTCTAATTTCATGGCCGCAGGGTTGATCACAGCCTTGATAGTGTAGGGTCCCAGATATCTGGGACGGAACGCCCATGGTCCTTTCAAGGGGATGTTTTTGGATGCTAACCAAACATTGTCTCAGACTTGGTAGTTGGGAGCTTCCCTTCGGTGTCGATTCGCAAACTGCTTCTGTTTCTCTTTGGCTCTGGCAAGATGCTCTGCTGCTTCCTTAAAAACCTGGGTGATGGTTTTGTGTAAGGGTGTTACAGTGGGAATTTCTAATGATTCGAGTTGGTTGAAAACTGATGTCTGTTGATGTCAACTGTACACTTTGTAGAATGGGCTTTGTCCCATACTGGTGTGAATGTAGTTGTTATATGCATATTCTGCTAACCAAAGTATGTCCTTCCAGGTCTCCTCGGTTTGTTGCAGCATACACTTTATGTACTGCTCGAGGGTCTGGTTAGTCTGTTCGGTCTGGCCGTCGGTTTGGGGGTGATGGCTTGTAGATAACCGGAGGTCGATTTTGGCAATTTTACAACACCTTTTCCAGAAAGCAGAGACAAACTGAGTTCCTCGGTCTGGTATCAATATTGATGGGAACCCGTGTAGCCAGCCAATATGTCCCAAAAACACGGTAGCCAGAGTAAGCAGTTGGGAGACCTTTCAGGGGAATAAAGTGGGCCATTTTGGAAAACAGAGCTACAACGATTAAGATGGTATTGTATCTATTACAGGAGGGAAGGTCTGTAATAAAATCCATTGATAGTGTATGGCAAGGTGCTGGGGGTACTTCTAAAGGATGTAGCAGATCTGTGGGACCTTGTTTTTGGGAATTGTGTTGTGCACAGGTGCCACAGGTTGCGATCAACTGGACAATGTCCTTTCGCCAAGTTGGCCACCAGTCATTTTTATTTATTTTAGCTTGGGTTTTGGCTATTCCAAGATGCCCTTCTACTAATGAATCATGATAGTTTGCGATGATTTGATTAATTAATTTCTTATCCGGGATGTACAATCGTCCTTGGTAGTATGGTAGGTTGTCCATGATCGTATGCCGGTCTCCCTTCCCTAGCCATACCTGTTGCGTTGGTGGACTCATTAAGTGTTGCGGGTCAGATTCTAAGTTGTCTAGAGTGGTGGTTGCAGCAATCAGGCAATTGAAGGAAGCAACATATGTTAGCAGGTCTTGATTACCCTGCCGTAGTGATAACAGTTTATTGTCCAGAGCCCGCCCTTGAGTATGCCGTGCAAATAGTTTCTCCTCATGCTAGAAACCTCTGAAGTCTCGAAGCAAATGATCATCCTGGTTTATCAAGGGTATTGACCAGTCCGCTGCACTACCTCCCAAATATGAGAGTACAAAATCCACTCTCGCTTGATCATTGGGGAATGCCCCAGGTCTGCACAAGAAATGTAGGTGACATTGATTCATAAAGATGACATACTTATTCGGATCACCTGTGAAGCATTCTGTTGGGGCCAGGGGAACCCCCCCCTGGAAGAACCACCTGTACTGGTGTGGCCTTTGGAGGCACAGCAGGAGGGGCATACCCTGGCAGTGGGACCTGGCCTGCCTGTGTCTGGAGCATTTGCCTTGCTAGATCATATGTCCACTCCCGATTCACAATTAGATCCCTCCTTAGGGCATTGGTTTCATGTTTTGAGGCATGAACTTCAGCCCGTAACTCTCCCAATAATCGGGCCAACTGGTCCATTTCAGAAGTTTCCATAACGCCCAGGCAGAGATTCAAAGAGGCTTTGAGTTCTGTTATGCTCACCTGGTCTCTACGGAGGCGTTGGGGCACGGTTGTAGCCCTCCGGGGGTAATGTCGCTCGGGTCCGTCTTCACCCTCTGCGGTTATGTGGTGACTGGTGGTAATAGGTGATGCTGCTCGGGACTGATCCTGCATGGAGAATAGGGGGCGTGAGTATGCCAACTTGTGTGCCTGATCCCCTTCCAGACTCCTTCTCCCAAACTTTGGTACCCGTGGGATGCGTTGTCCCTGGAAAGCTCACCTGTTGATTAGTTTCGGCGAGCACTCCATCCTGCTGCTTCTGGCAGGGGTGCTTGTATGATCTGGACCAAATTCATTCACTGGCCCCTAGCAGGTGGTAGTCCAGTCCTGCTGCGACTATGCCACTATACGTCAGGTAAGTGTTCCTGTTTGCCTTTGTCTTTCCCCGTCGGTTTTTGTTGTATTGTAAAGTTTGTTGTCTTATATTACTGTCCGTTGCACTGTTGATGTTTGCTCTTTTGCTTTCTTCCCTTACAGGTGATGTTGCCAGCCTGGCAGAAGCTGCGGAGCTCGAGGCGACACCCAGAGGGAATGAGGAACGAAGCTGCAGCGTTACAGTAGCTTTTAAATTGTTAACTAGACGGCGCGTGCGGTTCAAATGCGGCGCGGCCCTTTGACGGATGTTCTAACCTTGTCTTTCTTCTTCTTCACAGGGTCTGAGTTCGTGGATGCGGAGTGCGGTGCTGCGGCATCGGGAACAAGATCACTGGATGTCAGGAGATGAGTCTGCAGATGAAGCGATGAAGCACAGGTTTCCTGGAGATGAGTATGCAGGAGAACGCTTGGTTTCAAGGGTAAGTAAACTGGTCCAAGTGGCGGTGAGCGTCACGTTGCACGCAAGTGCACAGTAACGTAAAGCACCAGCCTTAAGGATGGAGCAGCTTATATAGCTGAGCTTCTCAAGATACGCCCACCAGGTTCAGCCTACCTGCCACACCCTGCCGCACACGATGAGTCAGCACATGAAGACCAGGCCTAGGGAGCCACACCCGATGAGTCAGCACATGAGGATGTTCTCTGGAATAAAGATTTTCAGCTCCTGGAAAGTTCTTATAAAAGAAAAGCACTCCTGCACTGAAATAAAGTAAAAGCACTCATGCACTGAAATAAAGTGTTCCTGCTCACATCTCTATATTAGTCTGGCGCCAAAGGCGCCAGGACTGAGTCCAGCCAGGGACCCTGTGTTTATAGGTCCCAAAGTGACATAAGTGAGTCACGTGACCCATTGCCCCGATCACTAGATGGTGTGGTTTTTGTGTTCTGGGGCCTGTGGCCATGACAGCAAAACATAGAGTTTTGAATCAGGGCTCTGGCCAGTGTAATGCAGTTGGTGGGGGTACAGAATTGTCTGCTTAGGGCAATTAGTTTGGCAGTGTATGCGGTGGATGATGAGAGGCTGCTGATGTGTTTGGCCATTGTGAGGTTCGCATCGAAAATAAACTCCTGAGGTTTGTACTTTCTTCAGTACCGGTATCATGGTGCTGTTAATGTTAATAGAAGCATAGTCAGGATGGAGGGCACCTATTTTGGACTGGGACCCCACAATGAGAATCTCTCTCTTCTCCTCGTTGAGGCAGAGATATTAAGTGCCATCCAATTTTGTATAATGGCCTAGATTGTATTGATGGACAGTGTATCTTTCGTGTAGTTCCCTGTGAGTGGAATAAGGATCTGTATGTCATCTCCAAAGTTGGTGTAGATGACATCCATATCATCTAAGTCTGAGAAGAGAAGCTTCATGTATGCATTATAGGGGGTGGATGAGAGGCAAGAACTTTGGGGTACTCCAATGGGAACCGGGATAGGGTCTGCAGCTTCTTTGCCTATGGAGACTCTAGACGTTCGTTCAGCAAGGAAAGATTTAATCCACATGGTGGCGTCGGTGGAGAAATTAAAATCTTTTGCTAGGGTGGAGCAGAGTTTGTTGTGATCCACAAGGTTGAACTGTTAAGGATTTCAATCAGGCACACACCCGGGTCTCGCCTAGCATGTAATGCACAGATGAAATACTTATTTATTATGTCTATAGGTTCAATATTCTGAGTGACATACCACTCATTTCACACCCTCACACCCATCTCACAATATCCCCCATGTCACAGTGGACCAGGAATCAGGCTGGTTTGTAAAGGTAAACATGTATTTATTTAATATTCAAATCAGACATAAGTTTTTATAGATATATTCAGTGAAAAAACTTTGTTAAAGGGACGTTATGGTTCCAAGTAAAACGAAAACACCTGAAATTCGCCAGTTATGGTAAGCTAAGCAACCATAACTTGTGCCACCACTGTGCACTGCTAAGACTAACACCCACAACATCAAAGATGACATCACATATGTCATTAATGACATCACTGATGACATCAAATGTGCATTTACTTTTCATTAAATGTCTGTACAAGGGATTCTTATTATAATGTTGAGAAAAAAGTGTCAAAGGTTATTGGAATACATATCAAGAGCTAATTAGTGCATTAAACGATGCATTGATATAAATAGCATTATATTATGAAGTTCTATCCAATATACTAAGGTACTCATGCAGAAACATAGGTATTGTGTGCAGCATACATGAGGAAGGTATAATATTCATAATGTTGATATGTTGAATAATGAAATGATAACTGTTTTCTTATTAGAGTTTTGTGTACTGTGAAATATGTAATAAGTAGCTAATAAAACCCACGTATAATATAATTGCATTATTACAGACAAAACACAAAGACACAATAACACATACAAATATGGGTATATACAGAGAAAGTGAAATAAGCAAAAAGCAGAAGTAGTAGCAAAAATAATTCATAACCTAACTGATTATCTTTATGCAAATAAATGATTGCTCTGTTTCAAAGCTGCTATTTACCCTATGCACAAATATTACATGATATGACTGGACCCTAAGGAAAGTAGTGTGAGTACAATGTATACAAATATGAGCATATACAGGGAAAATACAGTAATAAAAAAACAACAGAACTATCAGAGAGTGCTGATAACTCTACTGATTGTCTTCATGCACAGAAAGAATTCCTGTTTTTCAAGCTTGTGTCTTCCCATATGTATATGTTTCATATGATATGACTGGACCCTAAGGGAATTACTGTAAGAACATACTTGAAGGATAAGTCTACAAATATAGTATGTTTACAATTTTTAGTTCATGACTGTTACTGAAGAAAACCATGTGGCCTACATATGTCAGTAAAGGAAAAAAGAGGGAGACAGACATGTGATGCCATCAGTGATGTCATCAATGACATTTGTGATGTCATCTTTGATGTTGTGGGTGTTAGTCTTAGCAGTGCACAGTAGTGGCGCGAGTTATGATTGCTTAGCTTACCATAACTGGCGAATTTCGGGGGTATTTCGGTTTTACTTGGAACCATAACGTCCCTTTACCAAAGTTTTTTCACTGAATTTCATAGGTTTTTAGTAGCGCAGCTTGACAATAATAACTCTGACTTTATGTACATGTAATATGGAACATACTGAACCCCCTCTACTGAATTTGATGTCCGCAAACTCTTTTAATGTCCGCAGACATCTTCAGACAACAGCACCACTACCCAAAAAGTCTGGGGGGTTATGTTTCATTGTTATATCATAACATATTAACATTTTACAAATTCACAAACCAGTACACATACACATTATATGTAGTAATAAATAAGAAGTGTAGCCAATATATATAACACACTAACCATTCATTTAAATACAATATTTTCTAAAATGGAACATACCAAAAGAAGAAAGATAGGCTTCCAACATGATTACCTCACAGGAACTCCACAACTAAGAGCAACAGCTGATCTACAGACCACTCAGAACACACCTTACCTGAAATAGTAAGTGTATTGCATTTTACTGATATATTTGTAAACTTTCTGTATTAGATTAAAAAAAAATGATATTATGTTTTTTTTCTCACAGAAATGTCTAGTACTCTGGAGTGGCTAGAGGAGCATTTCCCACGTGAGCAAATGTCAGAAGATAGTGAATCTAATGGTAGACACTGTACTATATAAACCAATCAATTAATATTATTTTATATACATTTAACATATATATATATTTTTTGTACAGACCATACAAAAATTGAAAATACCAATGAAAAAGCTGTATTGGATAAGACTCTTCAGCACAGAAAAAAAATTGACCTACTCTTGGCAAATTTTAATAATTTAAAAAACTGTGTGGAGGATCACTTCAAACAAACAACTACATACCATTGTCCCACATGTACCTGTCCCCCCTCACCATATCCCAGTCAATTATCCCCAAACCCTCTCCATGAACCAAAACGATTTGATGAGACTTCCATCCCTTCTTCACCTCATATAAATCTTATTGAAACCCCTAATTTTCCTGTTTTTGTTTCAGTTTCTGCCTCACCTTCTCTGTCATAAATTTAACATACATGTAAAATAAAGTAAAATTATTATATTGTGTCCTAATTAATTTTTTTTTTTTTTTTTTAAAAGCAATTCAGGTGTCCGCAGACAGCGCGGTGTCCGGAATGTCCATAAAGAAATGAAAATGGAGGTGTCCTAAGAACACTATACTTGTCCGTACTGTTCACTAGCAAGTTGAAACTGTTCTAAGAACACACGCGGTGTCCTGAAATGTTCGTCAATGGACAAAATGTGGGTGTCCTGACGACGCTGTTCGCTGGAAAGATGAAAGTGCTCTTAGAACATATTATGTGTCCTGGGATGTTCCTAAATAAATAAAATGGGTGTATCCTGAGGACGCTATGCCTGTCCGTATTGTTCGCAAGAAAGTTGAAATTGTTCTAAGAACACAGGCTGTGTCCTAAAATGTTCGTAAAGAAACAAATTGGGAGTGTCCTTAGGATGCTCTGCCTGTCCGTATTGTTCGCCGGCAAGTTGAACCTGTTCTAAGAACACACACGGTGTCCTGAAATGTTCGTCAATGGACAAAATGTGCGTGTCCTGAGGCGCTGTCCGTATTGTTCGCTGGCAAGATGAAAGTGTTCTTAGAACATACCATGTGTCCTGGGATGTTCGTAAATAAACAAAATGGGAGTGTCCTCAGGACGCAATGCCTGTCCGTATTGTTCGAAGGCAAGTTGAAACTGTTCTAAGAACACAGGCTGTGTCCTAAAATGTTCGTAAAGAAACAAAATGGGAGTGTCCTTAGGACGCTATGCCTGTCCGTAATGTTCGCAGGCAAGTTGAAACTGTTCTGAGAACACACGCGGTGTCCTGAAATGTTCATCAATGGACGAAATGTGGGTGTCCTGACAACGCTGCCCGTATTGTTCGCTGGCAAGATGAAAGTGTTCTTAGAACATATCATGTGTCCTGGGATGTTTGTAAATAAACAAAATGGGTGTATCCTGAGGACGCTATGCCTGTCCGTATTGTTCGCAGGCAAGTTGAAACTGTTCTAAGAACACAGGCTGTGTCCTAAAATGTTCGTAAAGAAACAAATGGGAGTGTCCTGAGGACGCAATGCCTGTACGTATTGTTCTCAGGCAAGTTGAAACTGTTATAAGAACACAGGCTGTGTCCTAAAATGTTCGTAAAGAAACAAAATGGAGTGTCCTGAGGATGCTATGCCTGTCCGTATTGTTCGCAGGCAAGTTGAAACTGTTCTAAGAACACAGGCTGTGTCCTAAAATGTTCGTAAAGAAACAAAATGGGAGTGTCCTTAGGACGCTATGCCTGTCCGTAATGTTCGCAGGCAAGTTGAAACTGTTCTGAGAACACACACGATGTCCTGAAATGTTCATCAATGGATGAAATGTGGGTGTCCTGACGACGCTGTCCGTATTGTTCGCTGGCAAGATGTGTTCTTAGAACATATTATGTGTCCTGCGATGTTCGTAAATAAACAAAATGGGGGTGTCCTGAGGACGCTATGCCTGTCCGTATTGTTCGCAGGCAAGTTGAAATTGTTCTAAGAACACAGGCTGTGTCCTAGAATGTTCATAAAGAAACAAAATGGGAGTGTCCTGAGGACGCTCTGCCTGTCCGTATTGTTCGCAGGCAAGTTGAAACTGTTCTAAGAACACACGCGATGTCCTCAAATGTTTGTCAATGGACGAAATGTGGGTGTCCTGAGGATGCTGTCGGTATTGTTTGCTGTCAAGATGAAAGTGTTCTTAGAACATATTATGTGTCCTGGGATGTTCGTAAATAAACAAAAAGGGGGTGTCCTGAGGACACTATGCCTGTCCGTACTGTTCGTAGGCAGATTGAAACTGTTCTAAGAACACATCAAGTGTCCCGGAATGTTCGTAAATAAACGAAATGGGGGTGTCCTGAGGACACTATGCCTGTCTGTATTGTTCGCAGACAAGTTGAAACTGTTCTAAGAACAAACGCCTGTCCGTAACTGTTCGTTTCACTTGTGACGCACTTTTAATCACTGCAGGACCCGAACAGTGTCCGTAGAACACCAACGCGCATGCGCAAAATAGTTTCAGTGCATTTGGTGTCCTGCGGACACCCGCTCCCTTCGCGGACATGTTCACGAAGCTATCATGTGACCGCGTCCACGATCAGCGTATGTTCTGATTGCGAACACTGTTCGTGTCCCCGAACAATTTAAAACTACATTTTCAAGTAATCTACAATATTTTCCAACAACAACTCACCATAGAACAAGTCCCACATAGTAATCCTGAGTTTCTACATACTTGTTGTGACTTTTTGAACCTTTTTTCTGTTTGATCTGTCCGCGGACAGCGCGCATGTCTGCGAACCGCGCACAAGCACCCCTATAAAAGACCACTCCCTAGAGCTCATTCTCATTGTGTTTCTGGCTATCCTACAGAGCACATCGAATTTCGCTGCCAATTTGCAGATTTCCATTGCGAACTTGATGGCATCCGTGGCTCCACTACTGCCACCTGGTGCTGCATCTGCCTCAGTACCACCCCCACCCCCTCCACCACCACCACCTCCCCAAGTGCCTGAAGAGGGGAACAGGAGTGAGGATGCACAGGAGGAAGAAGAGGATGGTGAGAATGAGGTAGTGGAAGTCCCTACTACCAGCACTCGGCGTGAGTCTTGGGTGTGACGGTTATTTACCATTCATGGTAATGGTCCTAAGGCGCGTGTGAACCAAGTCACCTGCAATGAGTACAAAAAGGTACTCAGTCATGGGAGGCATGGTTCATACAGCTTTGGGACAACTACCATGAAGCGACACCTAAAGTCATTCCACTCGGGGGCCGTTCGCAAAGCTGTACCTTGCGAGGAACGTAGCCGGTTGACTTCCTCTACTTCATCCTCTGTTTCCGATCCTGTCACCACAAGGAACACTCCTGTGGGACAGCGTATTCCTTAAGCTGCCTCACAGGCCATACGCAACGCTGATGACCCTTACCTTTCGAGGGTCACAGATGTGTGTATGTACTGCGACGCAGTACTGTGCAGGGGAGAGACTTCATAGTGCTTTTGAGGCTATCGTTTCAGAGCACGAGAGGGTCTGCTCACTACCCAAGAGAAACCTACTCTACATCTTCCTCTCTCAGCTCGCCGTTTCTTATGCCCGTGGTTGGTGTCCCCCCTTACCCTCCTTTCCCCTCCTCTCCTAGTGTGTCTTGTATAAAATACCAAAATAAATTTAAAACAACAAAAATCAAAAATAAAAGGCTCTTTAGAGAGCCGCCTTTTACAGTTAAAAAGTAGAAGTGAAAATAAATGAAGCAGGACCCTGTGTATTTTTTAGAAGTCCACGTACACCTAAAAGTTTGGGGTGCTACCCTATCATAACCATTGCAGTTTTATCTGGGAGGAAGTGGTGGCTCTGAAAAGAGCCTTTTGATGGTGTTTATTTGTGTTTGAAAAATTTGACATGCTCAACACCTACTATAAAATGGATGCTCTAATTCCAAAAAAGGTTGCAATGCATTTTGTATATTTCTCAAAAAAATCTGATTGCCAGCATAAGTAAGATGGACTCCATCACTGAGGAAAATGTATGTACTACGAAATATAATATTTTCATTGTGAAAAGAGGACATGCCAAAATCTCTTAGAAAGGCACAAACAGCCTTATTGATATTGCGCCTTGCTTTCTCCATTTGTGGACCAAATGAAGAAGAACAAAGCCACATTTGTCTCTGCGGAATCCGTGAAAAAATTACTTGAGAATTTGGAAACATGTCCATGACCTTCCCAAGTCCTTCTTTCATTGCAAATTGCAAAGAAATTCCAGACACATGTCCTAAACTGTTCCCTCCACAATGAATTACAATTATGTCTGGATGTTGCTCGGTCTCCAAAGTAGCACAGAGAGGTAGCAAGTCCAACCACTTCATTCCACGTACTCCATACCAGTGCACTTCCACATGTGGGAATCCAAGATCTACAGCTACTCCACAGCTTTCTGCATACACCTTCAACCAATGTATCCATGAGTCTCCCAAAATCCAAACAATCTGTTTTTTGAAACACACAGCCATATCTATCTGTCCTTCTCTTAGCTAAAAGAGTATCTGAGAAACTCTCTACTGGCCCAACACACCCACTAAACTTTCCTGACCAATCCATTTCTCTGCTCATTCTCATTTGCATGGCTCCCCAACCCAAAAATCCCTGGATGTAACACCCAATGTCCAAGGACTACCGCCATGTTTGCGGACATACCGTAACATGAACAGTCCTTCTACCATTTCCTTTTTACTTTCGGTGCCATTCCCTCATTGGATATAGCTAAGAAGTCACATGAACATCCACCAATCAATTCCAAGACCTCTACATCAAACTGCATCATCATATATCAGCACTTTAAATGTACTGTTAATCTCTCTGAGTACAAGCGTCATATCATTGGAAAGCACCTTCTACCAGAAATACTGTACAAGTCTCCAAGATTTCTACTTGCAGCTGCATGCATATCCATATGCACGAACACAAACTAGAGGTATGCATATTTTCTATATAGTACATGTACAATTTATATAGATTCATATAAACAGATTAACTGACTTTTAGCCTGTATAATCTATAAAATGAATTTAATGTCATATTTTCCATCTCCTAAAATCAACTGTCACTCCCAAACCTATCTGCTATTTAATTTCTTTTTACAAACACATTTTCAAAGCATGTTGAACTAACATATTTAAAGTACAATGTGAAGAGTTAACATACTCAAACAAAATTGCATGCACACAGTATGTTCAAAAATCAAACAACAATACTTGTAAAAAAATATAAATATTTATCTACTTATATTTATATACTGCGCAAGCAGCCCATGGCATTGAGGCGCTGTTATTTACAAGAGCTTAGTTACAGAAATAGTGGTATTCAGTGGTACATTATGAATTCCACAAGGCATACACATGATATTTTGGTTGGTACAGTTAGTCATTGCAATACAGTTTATGCATTAAGAACATGTCTAAATTAAAAACAATGCTATATACAAACAAAATTCCTTATTTGTTTCCTTTACAACTGCAGTGAAGACCATTCTCCTGAAAAGAAGCAGCCGAATTTGAAGTACAAAGAACAACTAAGAAGAAACCTGCTCATTTCGGAAAAAAAGTAAGTTGAATACCATCATATTATTTGTACTATTTTTCAAACACACTGTAAGGTTAATTCATGCTATTTCTGTCTCTACAAATAGAGATTGTGCACCATTCTGTCTAAAAATCCCCATTTCTTAAACAGAGATTTACAGGCAGAATGATGCACAATTTCTTAGTTTTCGACACACAAATGACCCAACTCAACCCCTAGAATTTTGATATTATAGAACAAACAACTGTTTTAATTGTATACCATTACATGTACTATTTCTACTTCTCCACACCACCAGCTTACTTTCTACTATCATCTGAACCCCAGTTTAGTAGCACATAAATTCAAGAATAGCTTCCCAACTAGTTGTAGTTGCCCAATGCACAATCATACACCATTACATACATCTTTATTATCTTACTCACACACTCATGCAAACAGCACACATACATTAAGAAAACCCCAACCCATACCTTCTTTATTTTTTTCAACAGACCCTAAAGAATGCCTACCAAAAATCAAGTCCGTAGAAAGCAACGCAGAAACAGAGCAAATGAAAATAGAAGTGTCCAAAACAAGCATCCATCTCTAGGAGAATTTGTAAATAAAAGTTAAAACAAAACAGCTAATACAGTCATTTAGTGTAAAAAAAAACTAGCTTCAAGTACAGAAACTTTGCCTCCTCTATCAAAATGCAAAACAAACCACAAAACAATTAACAAAAAATCAGCTACCACTACAGATAAAACTGCTCCGATAAAATCTGTGGAGGTGAATGGAGTCACACTACGAGCACAGAACCATACTGTAATGAAGAAGCATACAAACAAAAGCAAACAAATACAATTGCCATACATAGCAGTGGACGAGGTTATGAAAAAGTTAATAATACCCTAATGAAACAAGAAATACTGCTTACAAAAATATCCCCAGAAAACTTAGAATTACCTCTCCATTCAACTGAATCAGAGCGTCTAGTATTCAAATGGCCATGCACGTCAATATGTAACATTCCCAAAGAATCTTTCAAGTGTTTATGCCAATTCCTCAATCAATATGTGAAAGGAAAAGACAAAATGAAAATTAAACTACTGCAAAATATGCATACGTGTCCAGTGCGCAAGTACACAGGACTACAAGGACATTCATTGGCCTGCATTTCAGGATCTACTTGCAAAACCACCTTCCATTATATCAAAATGATATCAACAAATCATTCAACTATAAGAAATCTAGTCTATAAACTGTACTATGCTAAAAGTCCTTCTTTAGCACTAGCCAATTTAAATACCATTCTTCTACATGGTATAGCAAAAGACCTACTTGAAGAAATCGACTATATCCAGAAAAAATATTTTGCAAGTGAAAGCCACTTACAGAATGAAATAGCTTTAAAACAAATTAGCAACAATTCTATGCATGACAACCTTCTACTACACACATACAAAAAAGAAATACTGAAATTTAAAAGTACATCTGCTGAAGTACCAAACCATGTGTGTGTATGTTGCAGTAGAACTTTCTATAAAAGTAACACAAAAACTGTAGACCTAACATATAAAATAGAAGACAATGAAGATTCTAAATGGTTTGAATTAGCTCTCTACCTTATAGCAGAAAACAAATATGAAATAACTGACCCCTTAATACTTTGCAGTTACTGCACTACAAAACTTAACAACAACCAAACTCCTTCAGGTGCTATCACAAATAATTTGGAATTTTTTCCACTACCAAAACCCCTACAACAACTCAATGTATATGAGAGCATCATAATTCAAACAGTGCACCCCTTTCATGCAATAATACGCCTTCAACCAAAAACAGCAAAATTACCTCCTTCTGGATTAGTGAAAGGTATTCGTGGAAAAGTAGTATATTTACCATTGGATCTTAAAGAAAATGTGCACACTCTAGGAGTGCAACATCCAATGGAGCAATCTTTAATTATCTTAGTAAATGGTGTACCTACAAAAGATAAAACAATTCTGCAACAACTGGTAGATTTACATAAAGTTAGACAAGCTTTGCAATATCTAAAAGGCAATAATGAATACTACAAAGAAATTAATATTGATGAAAACTTGAAGGATACCACTGAAATAATTCAAGAGACACAAGAAGCTGGTCAATTTGAGCTCCTAGATCCTGCTACGATATCTAATACTTTAGACCATTATACAATTCACCCATGACACCGTAGAAGATGCACTAGACACCGTAGAAGATGCACTAGAAAAGGGACCTCGTAGTAAGGCGGTAAGGATTTACCGGTACCAGTAAAATACCGGTACCGGTAAACCCTTACCGCCATCCGTGTAATGAGGTCCATAGTGTTAAAGGTAAATCACCTAAAAATACATATTACATAAAAAGAACAGAAGAAGAAAAATATATCAATGATTACAATGCAATCATTGCCCACTTATGGAATGCAAACATAGATGTGCAGTACATTGCAGACAATTCCACTGCAGTTGCATGATATGTTACATCATACTTAACCAAAGCAGAAAAAAACAGAGCTACAAGACCTCTGGAATGACCTGTCATCAGACAAAACACTGTCTCAAAAATTATACAGCTTGGGCATAAAAATGCTCTACCATAGAGAATGTGGATCCTAGGAAGCAGCAGATTGTTTAACTGGTACTGCTTTGTATGGAAAATCTGAAAATATAGTATGGCTAAGTCTTGGTCATGCTAAATCTATAAAAAGAGTTCTAAAATCATGCGAAGATATAGAAACAATAGTCAAACATGATCCCAACAGCCAAGACATTTTAAAAAACAAATTGCTGGACACATACTACCCAAACAGAAGTACCACTTTGTAAACCATGTGTCTATACCACATAGCCCAAAACTTCACATATAAAAATAATATAAAACCTGATGAAAAAAAAGGTAGATACAGAGTGACAAATTGTGAAGGCAGGTTAGTAAAACTCACCAAACCAAATTTAATTAATCATATCAAATTGTCATGAAAGACTCGAGAAATATATTACATGTCCCTGCTACAACTCTTTAAAGCATGGAGAAAAGAAGAAGACATGCTAGATAACTATGACTCCTATTAAGGCGCTTTCAAAGCAAATGAAAGCACTATAACTGATGTAATCTTTACACAGTACAAAACAATGTTGCACAATGAACAGCAATACGAAGAAGAACTGCAGGCCAAACTAGATAAGGACACTCCTGACAGTAGTCAACTTTCTGTAACAGGAAGCCAAGAACCACTGGGAGAGCCCCTAAAAACAAATGAGGCAGAATTAGCTCTCACATAAGTAGAAAACACGATCAGGCCGATTCATGGAATTAATGTGCGCTGAAAATTTCGGCGCAAGCGTTGTGAAAACGTGCGATTCGCAGTGAAAGAGCGAAAATCGCAGTACAAGTGCGAATATCCCAGGGAAACCAGCGCACATCTATTCATGGAAGTCCTTGCGCGAGTAAAATCAGGGATGTGCGCTGAAAAAGTGTGAGGCGCACGCCGGTGCACAGGTCATCTAGCAGCGTGCACTAAGGCCACAGCGAAAGCGCACATAGCGCGGCGCACATAACAAAAGTAGGCGTAACACGGGGCGTAACACTTGGAATGGGGAACAACTTGTGAAAATGTGGGCGTCACGGGGGAAGTACAGGAGGCAAGTGAGCGGTACGCCCACGCGCTCACCTACAACACGTATTCATGGAATCGAATAGGGCAAACTAGCGCACGGGCAAAGACGCGCACAGACCCAAACCCGTCCACCACACGAAGGCAGGCGGTAGCGTCCCTGCACTGGAAAAAAATGTGCGCCAAAATGTGCGCTAACAAAAAGCACGAATATACAGCTCTGATGAATGTCTTATACTGTGGCCCCCTAGGACAAATGACGTGCAAAGGGGTATGCGACAAACAGCGACACCCGCTGTGTGAAAAATAGCATGTGCGTGTATTTCGGGTGTGCGTGGGAAGTATTACACGTGATCGGGCCTGGAGGAGCGGGGTATGTGTATTTCAGGGGTGCGCGTGAAGTTCTACACGCGATCGGGTCTGGAGGAGTGGGGTACGTGTATTCCAGGGGTGCGCAGGAAGTTTCACATGCGATCGGGCCTGGGTGAGCGGGGTAGGTGTACTACTGGGGTCCGCGGGAAGTGTCACACACGATTGGCCTGGGTACGTGTATTCCAGGGGTTCACGTGAAGTTTAACATGCGATTGGGCCTGGCCGAGCGGGGTACGTGCATTACTGGGGTGCGCGGGAAGTGTCACACGCGATTGGCCTGGGTACGTGTATTTCAGGGGTTCACGTGAAGTTTCAAACGCGATAGGGCTTGGGTGAGCGGGGTACGTGTATTACTGGGGTTCGCGGGAAGATGCACATGCGATCGGGCCTGGGTGAGCGGGGTAGGTGTACTACTGGGGTCCGCGGGAAGTGTCACACACGATTGGCCTGGGTACGTGTATTCCAGGGGTTCACGTGAAGTTTAACATGCGATTGGGCCTGGCCGAGCGGGGTACGTGCATTACTGGGGTGCGCGGGAAGTGTCACACGCGATTGGCCTGGGTACGTGTATTTCAGGGGTTCACGTGAAGTTTCAAACGCGATAGGGCCTGGGTGAGCGGGGTACGTGTATTACTGGGGTTCGCGGGAAGATTCACACGCTCGCCTACAACACGTATTCATGGAATCAAACGTGGCTAAGGCATGCGCCCAAAAAGAGTGCCAATCCGGAAACACGTACGCCAGCAGGAAGCAGGCGTACGTCGACCCGCGCATCATAAAAGTGCACGCAAACAACAAACAAGCTCAGACGCCAGGATGAATATACCGTTCCTAGCAGCAGTGGCCGTGGGATACCGCAGGAGGAGGAGGAGGAGGAGAAGGATAGTCAGGGCCAGAATTTTTACACCCAGACCAGCCTTTTTGGGATGCCTGATGACCACGTGTATGGGAGGTACAGGTTTCCACCTCACATAATACTCGACCTGGTCAGTGAGTGGGAGGATGACCTCACATCACCCACCCTGTGCTCCCAAGCACTCAGCCCCCTGGAGAAGGTCCTTGCACTTCTTGGCCACTGGATCATTTCAGCCGACAAGTGCCATAGTGGGGGGGTGTCACAGGCCACGCAGTCACGCTGCCTATACCAGGTCTTGGCCATCATCACTACACGCCCATCAGTCCGCAGGGACATATACCTGCCCAGAACACCTGCAGAAAGGCAGGATGCCGCCCAGGATTTCTACGGGGTGGCACAATTCCCCAAAGTGCTAGGTGCCATTGATTGCACCCATGTGGCTCTACGTCCCCCCAGGGCATCTGAGCACATCTATAGAAACCGCAAGCACTGGCATTCCATCAACTTCCAGGTAGTATGTGATGGGAATCACCTCAGTATATGCCAACTATCCAGGGTCCACCCACGACAGTTTCATTTACAGAATGTCAACCCTAAACCGACACCTAGAAGCTGGGCGGCATGGTGATACATGGCTGCATGGCTGCTCGGTGAGTACAAATGCCACTGCACATGCATGCATGTCAGATACTGAGTAATGTCACAACCCCACTAATGATACCCATCACCACCTCCCCAGGGGACAGTGCCTACCCCTTGAGCACCCACATGATGACGCCAATTCGGAACCCCACCACGCCACCCCAGGTAAGATACAACACAGCCCACATTGCAACCCGGGGCATAGTGGAGTGTACATTCGGAGTGCTCAAGTCACGCTTTCGCTCCCTTGACCGTTCTGGCGGGCAGCTCCTATATGCTCCCCCAGTAGTGTGCAGGATCATAGTGGCAGCATGTGTTTAGCACAACGTTGCAACACGCCGGGGCCTGCCCGTGGACATGGTGGTGCCCCCACATCCCCAACCACATGCACGCCCGCTGCGCATGGGAGGGGAAAGGGCACGGGGTGAGGCAGACCGTATGCAGCTGGTGGATAATTATTTCACCTAAAATCACACCCCTGTGGAGTGCACACAGCCCTGGCACATACCAGCTGACTATCAATGATGATGAGTCAAGTGACAGTCAACTGTCACAACCATACCAGCCTGAGATTGTTCACCTGGAAGTGTTCTATTGTGTGCATCCCTACCTACACAAACATCACCAATGCTGTGTCATCAAAAGACACACTTTTATGCTGCTAAAATCATTACCCCCTTGCAAGATACAACATGACAACAGTGCCATGTCACCCAACCCCTCCCCAGCACCACCACCCAACACACCATGGCATGTCATGCTATGTGAGAGCAAACAAAGGAATCCCCAAAACATGGCACAAGTGTCACAAAGTACAGTGTCCCGAATGGAAACTGGCCACACTCAATATGCTCCCATTAATGTAGAACTGACAACACACATGACCAAATACTTACCACACTACAATGCAGCTACCCAACCCCAAACATAGCATTCACATGACAGTACTAAGTTAAAGGCTACATAGTCTTACAACCTGGTGATGCTAGCACATCGACCACTTCCAACAGTACAGTGTTGGTGCCACACAAATCTGGAAGTGCACTGCTTACAACATGAACTCCATCTCCAAAGCAGACGGCCTTGTGAAGACATGAGGAATGAACCTGCAAATCAGGAGGGAGACATGGATGCACAAGCACACATCAATACACCATGCAGTGTACAATACTACAACAATATGCACTAGGAATGTATACACAGTATTGACTACAGACTGCCCACACATGTCATGGGAGTCCAACATCACTGTGTAAGTCACTGTCACTTGGGCACACCCTTTGCAAGCCCATGGAAACGGGAAGCAGGAGGGGTGTGTGTTCCACGAACCCAAGCATCTAACCCAAACTCAGGACAAGCCTGCATGTGCCCAGCCGGAATACAGTGGATGCCCATGGGAGCCACACAAGGCAACACACTGTAACAAAAAATCAAAAATCAAAAATCAAAAATCAAAAATGGCCATGTGGGGGCTAGGGGGTTGGGGGAGGCCACCCAGGAGGTCCGAGGACAGGGTGCACACCAACCGCCACCTGTGTGGATGTTACAAAAAAAAACACCTCCATGGGCTCATGGCCTGCACGGCTACGCTATCGTGAGAGATTCAGAATCGCTGTGGTCGCTCTCATCACTCTGTGCTGCTGCTGCCACAGGAAGTGGTGGTGCTATGGGAGGCAGCCCACGCAAAGCCCTAGTCTGGTCCTCCATGGCAGCAAGCATGCGGGTGTGGAAGGTCTCGTTCTGGAGGAATATGGTGTGGAGATCCCCATGCACCACCTGACGTGATGCCCGGACCTCCTCCCGAGTTGCCTGCATCTCTGCTGAGAGCGTACGTGTGACCCGCTCCAGCAGCTGTTCTGTCCTCGTGACAGTGGAAGCCTCAAGGTCCACAAGAGTCCGCCTGAGGTGATGGACTTCTACCCTTAGGGCTTCCCTCTGGCCCTGGGACTCTAAAGAAATGGCCTCCCGCAGAGTGTCCATGGCTGCCCGTCTGTCCCTGTTGGACGCCAACATGTCCTCCCTGAGTGATTGGCAAATGGAGTCAGTTGCCTGCTGTAGTTGCTCCGTCTGCCTTTCTGGGGGGACAATGGAAGTGGCCACCCCCTCCATTGCTTGAACCATCATCTCAGATGCTGCTGCCTGTTGGTTTGCCATACCGTATATGGATTGCTCACATGCAATATTGCCTGGTGGCGTACGGCCACCGCGTTGGTGGGCGCCACACCTGTCTGGGGCAAGGCGAACTGTGCCTTGCTGTGTCGGCACTGCCTGAGGCTGCAGGACTGCATTCCCCCTCTGATCTGCTGGCCCAGAAACAGGATCAGATGTTGCAGATTGTGGCCCGGCATCCGTAACCACCAAAGGCGGACCTACCAACACTGACATCCCAGGGGTGGGCTGTACCCCTGGTGCAGGTGGGTCGTACAGAACAGAATCCCTTCCAGAAACACCTACCTGCGAAGCCACATAGCTCTCAGCATCCGAATCAACACCTGAATAGAGGTCTGGGGAGGTGCACCCAGAGACACCCCTGGAGAGAACGGTCTGCAACAAGAGTGGGTTCTCACCCACCACCACACCCCGTCCCCGACTGGTGCCCGGTCGTGCCTGAGATCCCTCCTAGGTCTGCACCATCTCCTCACCCTCAACAGCATCAAGTGCGTCATTCCCTGCAAAAATATGAAAGACAAAAAATGGAAACAGGCATTAGCACCATGGCACACAATTAGGCCTGACAAGCTACAGATTCAGTACTTGATTGACACATGTCCCACATGACTATAACCTTTCCATGCATGCACTGCCACTGAGTTTGAAGGGGAGGAAAATGCCAGACACTGATGACACCAAGATGGAAGAGCAACACATTAGCTGCATGCTGGCTAGCAGTGCCATCATACATTGGCCTGTGAGTGGCATGTCCAATCCACATGCATGACACATGCCATCACACAGATGGCGTGTACCATAGGCATGTCACATATTGTTTGACAATAGGGCTGAGAAATGCGTAGTGAAAGTGTGGGAATTGAAACAATTAGCCTGAATGAACACTGAAAAATACAGAACAATGTTGTTGCAAGATGCCACTTCAAGGGCAACTGCGTGATGTTGCACAAAATGTCTACTGTGGGCAGAAGGGATACTGTAATACCCAAATCCAGGAGTGCAGAATGTTTTGGATGAAGGACATGGGTGACCCAAACCACTCAGGCACACACACCCTCGCCTGGCACTCAATCAGAACCCCTCCACACACAACATACACATGGATCACACACACATGCATGTGCACTCACCGGACAATGCCTTGTAATCTGGCAGTTCTCCCAAACCTTGTATCTGTTCCTCTGTGACGTAGGTCCCAGCAACAGACTCATGTACAGTGAGTTCAATGTCCTCTTGTGGAGACCCACCTCCAGTCACCAGAGTAGTGGCATGACTTGAGGCCAGCTTTTTCTTTGTCCTGCGCTTAAGGTCATTCCAGCGCTTGTAGCACTCAACAGCTGTGCGCCTCACAAATCCGACGGTCTGCCAGTGTGCCTGACGTCGAGCAGGTGTGGTCTTGCACCCTGAAGTGATCAACATTTTGCTGTCATATGCGGACACAAGGTGCACAAATGCATCACGTTCGGCATCATTGAAGCTTGGCTTCCTTGGCGTGCCAGACTGCGTAGCCGTGTCTGGGGTATCAGCCTGTACTGGACGAGCAATCTTCCTCTTTCTTTTGGAAGGTGGTGGGGATCCTGAGTGGCCTATGCCGCTCTGACCACTAGGGGCAGGAGCACCGGTGGACTGGGTAGTTGGAGTGTGGGAATGCACACTGAGCATGGGACTTGGTGCAGGCATTGGCTGAAGTGTGACGTAGTCAGGGGGAATGTTAGCAAGATGGACTGGGACCAACACTGCCCTGGCTGGGAGAGTCAGAGCTGGGGTGGATGGAGCTGCAGCTGCCCCTGCAGCCTCCCCACCCTGCCTACTCGGGGCAGCAGATGACATAGCTGACCCTGATCCACGTGGCCTGGTGACACCAACTTGCACCGCCACACGTGGCCTAGACTTGGCTACCTGGAAGTCAGCCTGGGAGTCACCCTGTGCCAGGTCAGGTGCCACAATAGGCCGGTCCAACAAGGGCTGAGCAGAGATGGTGTCAGCCACGTTTCCCTCAACCATGGGGGGGCAAGGATGTCCTCCACACATGGGTGGCTCGGGGTACCCTGCAAACCCCAGCCACGTCCCCTACCACGCTCACCACGCCCACCTCTTGAGGCTCGGTCCTCCACACATGGGGGGCTCGGGGTACCCTGCAAATCCCGGCCACGTCCCCTACCACACTCACCACGCCCACCTCTTGAGGCTCGGCCACTTTTGCCATCCTTACCTCTTGGTCGCCTCCCAACCATGGCACTGATGTTGTTGTGCGTATGGGAGTTGCAGTAAACTATTGTCCTGGGCAATTGGGGGTCAGAGGGGTAGGGTACTAGATGGAATTCGTACCCTAGTGCTCTAGCAAGGCTGTATGTGACCCCTGGGGAAAGATGACGGGTCACGCAACGCACAGGCACCCCAAAAACAGAAAATGACGTGCACGCAACCCCTCGTAGACCACGTGTGTGGAAAAATGAACCCGCACTACGCTGTGGCACCCAGAAACACAAAAATGAACGTACGCGTGTTACACGCAGCCTACAATGACCTCTGGAAGGGTACGCGACACACGGGGCAAGCACAGTTGGTAAATAAATGCGCGACTCACCATCTGCCTGTAAAGAGAGCGTAAAAAATACGCGCGTGTGCGCGTTGGCAACACCCCCGCCAAAAGAAGAATTGTACGCTGTCTGAGGAGACAGGGCAAAAGAAGAAGTGAACGCTGTTTGAGGAAACAGGCCCAACAGAAAATCAGAAAAAAGCTGTCAGAGGTAACAGGGAGTACGGACTAGAAATACTGTGAAGTAAATCGCGTGTGAACCGACAAGAAGTACAGAATTCACCCACTCGCTCTCCACGAAAAGCAAGTACAAGGAACTGACGTCCAACATCACTTCCGCGTATACGCGCTAAGGCCCTATCCTTCAATTACACGAGCTGACACTCAGACGTGCAGTTCTTGGACGTGTAACATGCACCCGGGTTCAGGGAAACGCCCGTGCACGCATGTCACAGGCGCGCTTACTGGCTAAGGGCCTTTGGTCCAATGAAATCGCGTACGCGTGCTGACGCGCTTACGCGCTAAGGGCCTTTCCTCGAATTACACGCTGACGTGCAAGATTTTCACGTGCCAAATCACTCCGTATCAAGCTGGCCACGCTTTTGCACACGGAAGACCACGCTACTGCCCAGAAGGCCGAATTACTGCCCCCCGGGCTCCGAGCACGCTCCCACCTGCCATCTGCTGCTGCCTGATTGCCTGCTGCCCACGTGCCCTGCCATTTGCTGCCTGCACGTCAGCCTAGGGTGCTGTTGCTGTGACCACCCCTGCTGGAACGAAGACTCCCGACTGCTATTACATCACTCCACAGCCCAGCCCAAGGACCCAGTTGCCCACCCACACCTGCCTCTGGGGTTGCCATGTCGGGCACCACACCATCTGGCACCACTGGCAACCCCCAGTCAGAGAGGCAGAGGGCCACCAGCTTCACTGCCACCGAAGGTGGTGTCCTGGTGGAGCAAGTCCTGGGGCAGTATGATGCCCTCTTCGGAAGGTTGGCTGCCAACAAGGAATGACGGACTTGGATCTGGACGGACATCGTGACTGCCATCAACGCGGAGGGGGTGGCAGTCTGCGACTTCTAACATGTCAAGAAGCGCTGGGAGGACTTCAGGTCCAGGACCCTCAACAAGGCCCGGCGCCTCTTGAAGGCAGCGGATGCTAAGGGGCACCGGGGCCACCTGTCGGAACATCAGATGAGGGTCCTGGAACGCATATGTCCAGCGCTCCATGTCCAGGTCCTTGAGAGGCAGACCCGTCTGGAGTAGAGCAGTAAGTGTACATGCATACTGATTGGAAGCTGTGTGTGTGGTGGTGTGCCAGTAGTGTGCACGTTGTACATGCGGTTTTGTAGGATGTGTATGTACAGGGCTGTGAGGCTGACACATGCAAGTCCTTCCATGTGTGAGACACATGGATGGTGTATTTGTGGGTAAGCATGCAGGCCAAATGCAGATGTGTGAGCACACATGTTTGGATTACTGTGTATGTAAGTTGGCATGGTTGTGGTGTCAGACATAGATGTTGGTTCCAGCTGCATGTACCTGCATCATGTACATGTGCATGTGTGTGTATTTGACATGGGTGCAACAGTGATGCAACATGGATGCATGTGAGACTGATATGTAGAAGACTGATTGCCAGATGTGACATGGATGCCAATCTCATCACTGTGACAGTTGGCGGAGGTGTACACATGCATGTAATTGTGGTGGCGTGTGTGCATGTCTAGTGCACTCCCCGTGTTTCATGTGATGTCTGGCTCACCTTTGGCTGCTCATGCTGTTGTATGTGTATGGATGGTGCTGGCTATTGCAATATGACTGTGGAATAGCTCATGTGTGTGAGTTGCAATGACATGTGTGTTGAGGATTGTGATGCCATGTCTGAAGTTTGACAATGCCACTTATGTACAACTGTCATGTGTGTATGAGTCCATTGTACAGTGCCCTGATGCCTGTCTCCTATCTCTCCCTGTCTGCAGCGTCAACCGATGAAGAGGGCGGAGAAGGTGCTGTGGAGCTCAGCGGCAGGGATCGCACTGCCATCTGGAGACGCAAGGCCCGGCTCGCCTCCCAGGTTGTCATCTCATCGGGGAGTGAGGAGTCCAGTGCCGCGTCCCAGGTCGCAGTTGCCGAGGGGAGGGCCAAGAGGCGGAGGTTGGAGTTGGACTCCTCGGCAGCCGAAGGGGCAGCTGAGACCCCACAGGGCCCGACGGAGGAAGATGGCACGGAGTCATTCAGGTTGGTGGGGGGTTTGGTGGAGGAGGAGGCCGTGCAAGGGACAGAGATAGGGTCTGGAGGTGGGGTTTCCACTGGTGCTAGTGGTGCAGTGCAGGGGCAGGGACAGGAGGCAGCACAGGCCGCCGCGGAGGTGCCTGTGTGTAATCCTGTCCCCGATCCTGTGACTGCATCATCTTGCACCAGCAGGGATACCTACGTCGAGACCCGTTCTCAGGGAGGGGATTGGCTTACACCAACTGGCCTTCCTCTCCCTGCGGATGTGGCTAACAGGCACCGGGTTCAGCCTGTCCTGGGTGGGGTGGCGTTGCGTCAACGTGCCATGCGAGCTGACCTGCAGTCTTTTCATGAGGAGAGTGCACGTCTTCTCGCATGGCTCGTTGACCGCGTTGACCCACTGGGACAGCTCACCAGGGCCAGATTCCTCTGATTTCTGGACCTTGTTCCGACCCCCTCCTCAACTGAACCCCCTATGTGCCAGTCCTCCTCCGTGCCATCTTCCCACCCATGTGTCACCTGGGTGCCCTGTGGAGCTGCCTCTGACCCTGCGGCCAGGCTGGTTGAGGACACATCCCTGCCACAGTCGGGAGTCGGATGTCCAGCAGGGGTGGCCACCTCAACAACTGCACCCCAGCTGGAGCAGGATGTGCAGGCAGCAGGAGCCAGGGCACAGGCAGCGGAACAGCAGCAGCAGCAACAAGGTGGGAGCCATGATGGCTCGGGGCCTTCATCATCGGAGGGGCAGGCATCGGCCAGAGGGCAGGAGGACCCTGAACGGGAAGTGTCTTCTGTGTGGCAGCGGTTGGGTCATGTGATAGATGCGGAGCGGCAGCAGGCGGAAGAGGCATGGCTCACGATGGTCAGGGTGGAGAACTCCATGCGTAGGGCCCTGAGGCGGGCCGAGTGCCTCGAGGCCATTCGCAGGGACCTGGAGATCCAGATGTCATCGTCCCTGCGAACCCTCAGGGCCATGGAAAAGGACCGCCTCCTGGACATCGAGCAGGAGTTCGATGATGCCCTGGTCCGGGCCATCAACATGTGAGCCATTGGACTTGCCCGCTGCCCTTGTAAATAGTTAGATAGTGTTAGGTTTCCTTTGGTTTTTTCTTTATGTTGGTTGCGCTTGGACAATGCACCACGTTTCTTTATATAGTTTTTCATTAGGTAGTATTTTTTATAGGTTTCATTTATTCAGGTGGGATCATGGACCCTGGTTTGTTCATCTGTATATAGTTCACTATTGGATTCATCTTTTTTTTGTTGATTTCCACATGGAGCAATGGTTTTCACTTTTGTTTTTCCCTTGGATTTGCTTTGTTGGACTCTAACTTTGGACACCTTTCCTTTGGATTATGATTTCTTGTTTTTCATTATTTTACGGACATGCAGCTTTTCTTTTTTTATTCCCATTGTTGTTTGTTTGATTTTAATTCCATTCATGTTGCTTTTAATACATTTTTTTCTTCATACTTCCATGTGTGGTATTATCTCATTGGTTTCATGCATGTCATGATATGGGTTTTAACATTCACTTGCAACCATTGGGTTTGTGTGACGGACATATGTTTATTTACATACTTGCCATTGGGGTTGTATCATGTAATTGCCTTTTCTATGTGGGTGGATGCAAAACTTGGTAGGGTCTTTGGTCTGGGGAGGCTGGCCATAAGGGCCATGATTGAGGACCGTCATGACCTGGGGGCAGGGGGGCATGAGTGGGGGTCTGCTGGCAGGTGCCCCACACTGCTGGGGGTGGGGGTGCAAGGGGACATGAGTGGGACATGAGTGGGGGCCTGCTAGCAGGTGCCCCGCACTGCTGGGGGGTGGGTGTGCAAGGGGACATGAGTGGGGGCCTGCTGGCAGGTGCCCCGCACTGATGGGGGGTGGGTGTGCAAGGGGACATGATTGGGGGCCTGCTGGCAGGTGCCCCGCACTGCTGGGGGGTGGGTGTGCAAGGGGACATGAGTGGGGGCCTGCTGGCAGGTGCCCCGCACTGCTGGGGGGTGGGGGTGCAAGGGGACATGAGTGGGGGCCTGCTGGCAGGTGCCCCGCACTGCTGGGGGGTGGGTGTGCAAGGGGACATGAGTGGGGGCCTGCTGGCAGGTGCCCCTCACTGCTGGGGGGTGGGTGTGCAAGGGGACATGAGTGGGGGCCTGCTGGCAGGTGCCCTGCACTGCTGGGGGGTGGGTGTGCAAGGGGGCATGAGTGGGGGCCTGCTGGCAGGTGCCCTGTACTGCTGGGGGTGGGGGTGCAAGGGGACATGAGAGGGACATGAGTGGGGGCCGGCTGGCAGGTGCCCCGCTCTGCTGGGGGTGGAGGTGCAGGGGGACATGAGTTGGTGATCAGTGGTGCAAGCGGACAGGTGGCTTTTCTGGGGTGCATGGCCATGGTGGATGGGCTGCCTCCGGGGCATGACCAGGGGTGCGGGGTAGTCCCCTCTGGTGTGGTCTGCATGAAAGGCCGTGGAGGGTGTAGAGGGTACACCTGGGAGGACCCACACTGTCAATTCACATGTAGGACTCCCCGTGCACCCCGAAATTCACGTACCCCGCACTGACAGCTAAATCGCGTGTTAAACTTCCCGTGAACCCCTGAAATACACGTACCCCACTCGCACAGGGCCTATCACGGGTGAAACCTCCCGTGAACACCAGTAATACACGTACCCCACTCGCACGTGGCCTATTGCGTGTGAAACGTCACGCGAACCCCAGGAATAATGGCCCTGTGCGAGCGGGGTACGTGTATTCCTGGGGTTTGCATGAAGTTTCACCCGCAATTTCAGCAGGGTACGTGTATTACGGGGTTCGTGTGAAGTTTCACCCGCGATTACAGCAGGGTACGTGTATTTCTGGGGTTCGCGTGAAGTTTCACCCACGATTTCAGCAGAGTACATGTATTCCTGGGGTTCGCATGAAGTTTCACCCACGATTTCAGCAGGGTACGTGTATCACGGGGTTCGCGTGAAGTTTCACCCGCAATTACAGCAGGGTACGTGTATTCCTGGGGTTTGCGTGAAGTTTCACCCGCGATTTCAGCAGGGTACGTGTATTCCTGGGGTTCGTGTGAAGTTTCACCCGCGATTTCAGCAGGGTACGTGTATTACAGGGTTCGCGTGAAGTTTCACCCGCGATTACAGCAGGGTACATGTATTCCTGGTGTTCGCGTGAAGTTTCACCCGCGATTTCAGCAGGGTATGTGTATTACGAGGCTCGCGTGAAGTTTCACATGCGAAAGGGCCCTGGTCGAGGGAGTACGTGAATTTCAGGGGTGCGCGGCACGTTTTGCACGCGAAAGGGCAACGCCCGTGCACAATACGTCACAGACACGCTTACGCGCTAAGGGCCTTTGGTCCAATGATATCGCATATGTGTGCTGACGCGCTTATGCGCTAAGAGCCTTTCCTCAAATTACACGCTGACGTGCAAGATTTTCACGTGCCGAATCACTCCGTATCAAGCTGGCCACACGTACACACACGGAAGACCACGCTCCTCCCCAGAAGGCCATTTTCCTGCCCCCCAGATCCCCGAGAACGCTCCCACCAGCCATCTGCTGCTGCTTGTCTGCCTGCTGCCCACGTGCCCTGCTATTTGGTGCCTGCATGTCAGCCATCTGCAGGGGTCCAGTTGCTGTGTCCCCCCCTGCTGGAACAGAAGACTCCCGACTGGGATTCCATCGCTCAACAGCCCAGCCCCAGGACCCAGTTGCCCACCCACTCCTGCCTCTGGGGTTGCCATGTCGGGCACATCTCCATCTGGCACCACTGGCAACCCCCAGCCAGAGAGGCAGAGGGCCACCAGCTTCACTGCCACCGAAGTTGGTGTCCTGGTGGAGCATGTCCTGGGGCATTATGATGCCCTCTTCGGAACATCACGCGCCACCAAGGAAGGACAGGAGAGGATCTGGGACGACGTAGTGGTTGCCATCAACGCGGAGGGGGTGGCAACCCGCAACATCAAGCATGTCAAGAAGCGCTGGGAGGACTTCAGTTCCAGGACCCTCCACAAGGCCAGGCGCCTCGCATATGGGGGGGCCAGGCACGCATGAGTACCATCCAGATGAGGGTCCTGGAACGCGTAGGCCCAGCGCTCCACGCCCAGATCCTTCGGAGGCAGACCCATCTGAAGTTGAGCGGTAAGTGGCCAAGCATTGCTGTGTGAGACAGGGCATGTTGCAGTGTGCTGGTAGTCTGATGCTTGCCTGTATGTGTGACATAGGCCATGTATGGATGTGTGTGTGCAGGGACATCATGGTCATGCATGTGAGACCAGTTATGTGTGAACCGCATGGTTGGTGCATGTGTTTTAATGCAAAATGGTGAGCTCTATGTGGAATGCACACATGAAAGCATGGCTTTCTCTGTTCCTGGACATGGAGGGGGGTGAGGAATGGGTGCTGATGTCATGTACATGTATGGTGCACATGTTTGTGTGTGCTTGAGAAGTGTGTGTGTGACTTTGAAACGCCATGGATGCATGTGACTTTGAAGGCAACATCTTGATTTACAGGGGCCCTTCAACATGGATGTTGATGTTGATTGCAGGCGCCAGGACTGTTTCTGCATGTGTGTTGTGTGCATTCACCCATGTGTTGTGGAATGACAGGATGGAAGTGACATTTGACAGTGCCACTCATGTGTTATTGCTTCCTGTCTAGGGTATTTTGTACTGTACCCTGATGCTTGTGTTCTATGTCTCCCTCTATGCAGCGTCAAGTGAAGAAGAGGGCGGAGGCAACGCTGTGGAGCCAAGCGGCGGGGATGCCTCCACTGGGTGGCGACGCAAGACCCAGCCACCCTCCCAGGAATTACCATCATCTGGGAGCGAGGGGGCTGGTGCTGCGTCTGCCACAACGGCTGTGGGTGAAGGGCCTGGTGAGCCCCACAGGGGCTTCCAATGGCGGAAGATGGTGTGGAGACATCCAGGTTGGTGGTCTCCACAGTGGAAGAGGAGCCTGCTACTGAGCCGCACATGGGGCCTGGTGGGGGTAGTACCACTGGTGCAAGTGGTGCAGTCCAGGGCCAGGGTCAGGAGGCAGCACAGGTCACCGCGGAGGGGCCTGTGCATGTCGCTGTCCTTGACCCTGTGACTGCACCATCATGCACCAGCAGGGAGGCTCTGTCCCAGGCCCGTCCGCAGGTAGGGGAGAGTGCCATATCACCTGCCTCTCCACTACCTGCGGGCAAGGGGTCCGTCCTGGTGGGTGTCACGTTGCGCACGTGTGTCATTCGTGATGACGTGCGTTCTTCCTGGGCGGAGAATGCACACCATCACGAAGAGGAGCATCGTGACATGGCACAGCTGGGAGGGGCCCTGGTCGGTGGGTTCCTACATGTGACGCACTCTGGCAGACCTCTCCTCCTCTGTGGAGGCTATGCGCCGGTCGTTCTCCACATCGTCTTCCGGCCCAGATTCCACCAGGGCCCCCTGTGGACCTGGCCTGACCAACACAGCCACCTTGGTGGAGATCCCATCCCTGCCACAGTCGGGAGTTGGCGGTCCAGCAGGGGTGTACACTACAATTGGAGACCAGCAGATGGAGGATGTGCAGGCACCATCGGACAGGGCACCTGGACAGCAGCAGAGCAGCAGGAGCAGGCTGTAGGTGGGAGCCATGATGGCTCGGGGCCATCAACATCGAAGGGACAGGCATCGGCCAGAGGGCAGGAGGACCCTGGACGGGAAGTTTCTTCCGTGTGGCAGCGGTTGGGCCATGCGATAGATGTGGAGCGGCAGCGGGCAGAAGAGGCACGGCTCACGATGGTCAGGGCAGAGTACTCCATGCGTAGGGCCCTGAGGCAGGCCAAGTGCCTCGAGGCCATTCGCAGGGACCTGGAGTTCCAGATGTCATTGTCCCTGTGAACCCTCGGGGCCATGGAAGAGGACCGCCTCCGGGACATCGAGCAGGAGTTCGATGATGCCCTGGCCCGGAACATCAACATGTGAGCCGTTGGACTTGCCCGCTGCCCTTCTAAATAGTTAGTTAGTTAGTATTAGGTTTCCTTTGGTTTTTCTTTATTTTGGACTTCTTGGACAATGGACCACATTTTTGTATATAGTTTTTTTATTAGGTAGTAGTTTTTGGTAGGTTTCTTTTCTTAAATTGGGCTCATGGACCCTGGATTCTTCTATTGTACATAGTTTTACATTGGATTCATCTTTTTTGATATTTTTTTTATGAAGCAATGGTTTTTACAACATTTCTTTTTGGATTTCTTTTGCTTATGATTTCTTGATTTTCATGATTTATCGGACATGGACCATTTATTTTGTTATTCCCATTGTTGTGTGTTTAATTTGATTTACGTTCATGTTCTCTTTAATATATATTTTTTTATACTTCCATTTGTGGTATCATCTCATTGGTTTCATGCATGTCATGATATCGGTTTTGACATTCACTTGCACCCATTGTGTGTGTGTGAGACGGACATGGGTTCATTTACATACTTGCATTTGGGGTTGTATCATGTAATTTGCATTTCTATGTGGGTGGATGCAATACTTGGGTGGATCTTTGGCATGTGGGGGCTGGCGATAAGGGCCAGGGATCTAGATTGTGATGACGTGTTGGCTGGGGCACATGTGTCGGTGCCTGCTGACAGGAGCCCAGCACTGCTGGGGGTTGGGGTGCAGGGGGACATGAGTGGGACATGAGTGGGGGCATGCTGGCAGGTGCCCTGCACTGCTGGGGGGTGGGGGTGCAAGGGGACATGAGTGGGGGCCTGCAGGCAGGTGCCCCTCAGTGCTGGGGGTGGGTGTGCAAGGGAACATGAGTAGGGGCCTGCTGGCAGGTGCCCCTCAGTGCTGGGGGTGCAAGGGGACATGAGTGCGGGCCTGCTGGCAGGTGCCCCGCACTGCTGGGGGGTGGGTGTGCAAGGGGACATGAGTGGGGGCCTGCTGGCAGGTGCCCCGCACTGCTGGGGGGTGGGTGTGCAAGGGGACATGAGTGGGGGCCTGCTGGCAGGTGCCCCATGACTGCTGGGGTGTGGGGGTGGAGGGGGACATGAGTGGGACATGAGTAGGGGCCTGCTGGCTGGTGCCCTGCACTGCTGGGGGGGTGGGGGTGCAGGGGGACATGAGTAGGGGCCTGCTGGCAGGTGCCCTGCACTGTTTGGGGGGTGGGGGTGCTGGGGGACATGTGTGGGACATTAGTGGCGGCCTGCTGGCAGGTGCCCTGCACTGCTTGGGGGGTGGGGGTGCAAGGGGATATGAGTAGCAGCCTGCTGGCAGGTGCCCTGCACTGTTTGGGGGGTCAGGGTGCTGGGGACATGAGTGGGGGCGTGCTGACAGGTGCCCTGCACTGCTGTGGGATGGGGGTGCAAGGGGGTAATGCGTTGGTGATCACTAGTGCAAGGTGACATGTGGCTTGGCTGGGGGGCATGCCCATGGTAGATGGGCTGCCTGCGGGACATGACCGGGGGTGCAGGGTAGTCCCCTGTGGTTTGGTCTGCCTGCAGGGGCCATGGAGGGTGTAGAGGGAACACCTGGGAGGACCCACACTGCCAATTCACGTGTGGAACTTCCCGCGCACCCCAGTAATACACGTACCCTGCTGAAATCGCTTGTGGAACTTCCCGCGCACCCCTGTAATACACGTACCCTGCTGGAATTGCGTGTAAAACTTCCCCCACCCCCGAAATACACGCACCCTGCTGAAATCGCGTGTGGAACTTCCCACGCACCCCTGTAATACACGTACCCTGCTGAAATCGCGTGTAAAACTTCCCCGCACCCCAGAAATACATGTACCCTGCTAAAATCACATGTGGTACTTCCCGCGCACCCCTGTAATACACATACCCTGCTGAAATCGCGTGTTAAACTTCCCCGCACACCAGAAATACATGTGCCCTGCTGAAATCGCGTGTGGGACTTCCCGCGCACCCCTGTAATACCCGTACCTTGCTGAAATCGCGTGTGAAACTTCCCCGCACCCCAGAAATACACGTACCCTGCTGAAATCGCATGTGGAACTTCCCGCGCACCCCTGTAATACACGTACCCTGCTGTAATCGCGTGTGGAACTTCCCACGCAGCCCTGTAATACACGTCCCCTGCTGAAATCGCGTGTTAAACTTCCCCGCACCCCAGAAATACACGTACCCTGGTGGAATCGCATGTGGAATTTCCTGCGCACCCCTGTAATACACGTACCCTGCTGGAATCGCGTGTGAAATTTCCCCGCAGCCCAGAAATACACGTACCCTGCTGAAATCGCATGTGGGACTTCCCGCGCACCCCTGTAATACACATACCCTGCTGAAATCGCGTGTGAAACTTCCCCCCACCCCAGAAATACACGTACCCTGCTGAAATTGCATGTGGAACTTCCCGCGCACCCCTGTAATACACGTACCCTGCTGTAATCGCGTGTGGAACTTCCCGCGCAGCCCTGTAATACACGTCCCCTGCTGAAATCGCGTGTTAAACTTCCCCGCACCCCAGAAATACACGTACCCTGCTGTAATCGTGTGTGGAACTTCCCGTGCACCCCTGTAATACACATACCCTGCTGAAATCGCGTGTTAAACTTCCCCGCACCCCAGAAATACACGTACCCTGCTGTAATCGTGTGTGGAACTTCCCGTGCACCCCTGTAATACATGTACCCTGCTGAAATCGCGTGTTAAACTTCCCCGCACCCCAGAAATACACGTACCCTGCTGAAATCGCGTGTGGAACTTCCCGCGCACCCCAGTAATACACGTTCCCCACTCGGTATTTGCTGTTTGCCAGCCCTGTATACTGGTCCAGGGTTAGCACAGTCCTTTTGCGCTGAATTGGGAATTTTGATGGCTTTTCCTTGCGCGAGGGTGTTCTTGGGGGCGTAACTGGTGTTGCTGCAGGGTCGCTGCGCCACTCTGCGCGCCACAGCTGGTTTTGGAGGCTAAAATCCATGAATACGCTGTGCGCGGATATCGATTTTCGCGCATGCGGCTGGCGCAGTCATTCACACGTGCACACTGTGCGCCAGCCGCATGCGCCACTTTTGTGCGAAATTCTATGAATTACCCTGCATGTGTCAGTATGAAGATAAAGAAGACTTAAGTATACTCCAATCAAAACTAAACAATGAACAACGTAGCATTTTTGAAGAAGTAACAAAAGAAATTGCACATGGTGTACAACATGAAAACAAAGAATGCACCTGCCAAAATTACAAACCTATAATACTGTACGTCAGTGGTGAAGCGGGTTCTGGCAAAACATTCTTAATCAAAATCATCAGTAATTTGCTTCAACAAATGACAAACAAGAAACTGTCAGCTGTTGTCACTGCCCCCACAGGCTTAGCTGCCTACAACATAGGCAGTGTCACTTTGCACCGATTACTACTCCTGCCAGTAGAACACCAAAACAAATTAGACTATTACAAACTTTCTACAGAAGCTGCAATGGAACTATGCAGAGTATTAAAACAAATGAAAATGCTACTAATAGATGAAGTGAGCATGGTCTCCAACCTAATGTTGGCCTTGATTCACCTCAGATTACAAGAAGTACTCAAAACAAACTGCGAAGAGGTATTTGGAGGAAAAAACATTATTGTTTTCGGAGATCTTCTTCAACTGACACCAGTGAAAGGTGAGCCTATTTTTAAAATCTTAGGACACAAACTCTGCCGTAAAACTGTTGGCAGCATTGGAAATGTCAACCTTTGGCAACATTTCCAATACAGAGAATTAACAGAAAACATGCAGCAATCTGCAGATCTCACTTATGCCAACATCTTAAAAAGTATTAGAGTTGGTATATTATCTCAAGAAACACAAGCAATATTGAAAACCCGGCCCATTTATGCACTTCATGGCCATAATGCATGTGCTACGGATTTTATGGAACAATTAGCCTACACAAATGTCAATTGTATGGCCTTAATGCCAACTCTTGCAAGCTGTTTCAAATTCAATGAAACAATGTTAAAAAAAGAAATGCAACCAATAATTGAAATTAGCGCCACATACAAACTAGACACACATGGTATGACACTATCAATGTGTGAAAATATTAAAATTATCCTTAAATTGCAGAGCAATGCTTAAACGTAACCTTGACGTGGATCAAGGACTAGTTAATGGAGCACTGGGTACAGTTGTTGGCTTTCAAACATACCCACATGACAACAACATTCAGTTTGTCAATATTCTCTTTGACAAACTATCAGAAGTGAAAAGGATAGTACGCTCAACAGCTCGATTCCTTCTCTTCAAAGACATGAATGTGCGAAGAGAGAAATTTTCTCTAACTCTTGCATACGCAGTTACCATTCATAAATCACAAGGTCTTACCCTAGACAAAGCATTGATAGACATTGGTAACACAGTCCTTAAAGAAGGCACGAGCTACGTAGCACTATCACGCTTACGTACACTTGACAGTCTATTTCTAATCAACTTTGATGCAAGTAAAGTAAACGCTGATATTCCTTGCATTTCAGAATACAATAGACTTTGTTCACTATACACCCCCATCTAAAAACATATCCTATTCTACAAAAAGTAAAATGTTCTAAAAGAAAACTAAATCAAACAGAAATGCAACAGGATGTCACTGCAAATCCTCCAAAGAGATTAAAAGAAACTAATACTTCATCAAGTACCACAATCAAAAAAGAACCTATTAGGGGAAGTAAACCAGGTACTTCTTCAAAGAAGGAAGACAAGCTCCAAAAAAAGTACTCAGATACATAACTACCTGCTCCATTTAAACTTTCAAATGAAAATAGTGTAAGTTGCTACGCAAATGTAGCAATGAATATTCTATTTCACTTACCACCAATAGTTGACAACATTTATTTACACAGTACAGACCAATTGTGTTTGCAAATGTTAGTACTTCATAGAAACGCAACAAACAATCCTGACAACACGTATAGTGTTTATGGAATAAGACAACAATTGGACTACTGTGCTGGAATGGTGAAATTCACTATAAACTCACAGGAAGATCCACAAGAATGTCTAATGTACTTACTACAAGTACTGGAAACCAAAACCATACCTATAAATGAAATCTTAAAGATTTAATACATTTGGAAACATACATGCACTCTATGCAACAATGTGACACGAGAACAAATCCACAATGAGCACTTTGTGAATGTATCAATACCTAATTGTGAATCTGTTCCATTTCAGCAACTTGTACAAAATGCAAACCATGGTAGATTATGTACTACCTACAATTCGGATAATCGCTCCACCTTACTAATACAAACACATAGTAAATACGTAATACTAATGCTTCTACTTTACAATGCAGATGGTACCAAAAACAACTGCAAGCTGACTGGATTGACACATGGTCAAGTATCACTTGGTAGGATAACCTTCACAACAATATGCATAATCTACCACACAGGAGCCACAACCAATGCAGGTCACTATACTGCATATTTAAAAAAGAATTGTGGATGGTTCGTATGTAATGATAGTACCATTACTCTAAAGCAGAGATTACCTGCAAATCTTACAAACGCTTATTTAATCTTCTTAAAACCAAAATGTATTAACTAAACTGTACTTAAACATTAACTAAACTTTTATTAGAAAACTATAAACTGTTACAATATGCCAACAGCTATATAACTGCCCCAAGATTCTACAACAACTAAACAGATAAATGAATACCACTAAATTATATCAAAACATAAACAGTTAGAATACGCCAACTGGTACCTAACTACCCCAAGATTTTCAATAACCAAACAGATAAATCAATACCACTGCATTATAACAAATAATAGACAGTTAGAATATGCCAAATGGTATCTAACTACCCCAAAATTTTACAATATTCGAACAGATAAATCAATACCACTTCATTCTAATTTCTTAAAACCAAAATGTATAAACTAAACTGTACTTACACATTAACTAAACTTCTATTAGAAAACTATAAACTGTTACAATATGCCAACAGCTATATAACTGCCCCATGATTCTACAACAACTAAACAGATAAATGAATACCAATAAATGATATAAAAAAATAAACAGTTAGAATACTCCAACTGGTATCTAACTACCCTAAGATTTTCAATAATCAAACAGATAAATCAATACCACTACATCATAACAAAAAATAGACAGTTAAAATACGCAAAATGGTATCTAACTAACCCCATATTTTACAATATCCAAACAGATAAATCAATACCACTTCATTATAACAAAAAATAGACTGTTAGAATATGTCAACAGGTAACTAACTGCTCCAAAAATCTGCAACAAGCCAATGTATAGAGCATTAGACAGAAACAAGTGAACCTTGAAAACAAACAAACAAATAGACTGCAGCATAACAACAAAAGGTTTTTTTTTAATCCAACATGGATTTTCTTTCTCCCACAGACCCAATGGTTTTAGCAACAAACACAGAAACTGAGCAAATTGCACAGTACACTGGTTTTTAATCTACTAAATATGAGGTTCAACAAAATTTCTTTTATCACAGAAATAAACAAGAAATACATGTACTCCAGTTGCTAAACCAAACAGTAAGCATATTATATTAAGTACAACCATCACAGCAAATCAAACCCATAGTAACTTATAACTTTGCTGCCTATAAATTTGATCGTGTGCATGCACCCAAGACTATAGACCGTGCCCACAACCACCACAGCATATCACACCCATAGTGGCCTTCGTTGCTTATAAATTTGTTCTTGGATCGCTAAGTTATAAGCCACTGTTAGGCAGAATCATGTGCAGTTCCCTTGGGGAACACTGCAAAAAGATTAAGACTACAGGAGTAAGCAGTAAACCCATTTGGTAGCAGTATGTACCACCCAGATCTACCTGGTAGCTATGGCTGAGCAGTCAGACTTCTCTCAATAAGAGTTAGGCAGTGTATGGAGTATATACAATAGGGCTAAAAACACAGTAGAGTAAACAAACACTGACCAGAGCTTTGTATAAAAAGTATATAACTATTTATTTAAAACACACCTTGGGCAATATACTAGCACTCTAAATCAAAAGCAAGTTAAAACACAGTCAGGTAAAGTATACACACCTCCCTTAATAACTATTAGACAAGTCAGAATTAAAACACCACGATTTGTTAAACAGATGTGAGCGCATAACCTGATGGCACTCCAATAGTTCAGTTAAAGCGAGAGAAAAAGGCAGAGCATAGAAATAAAACAGGTCCCAACACTTTTAGGAGTTCTCAGCAAGGAAATAAAAGGCAGTATATACTTTAGAGCCAAAGTTCATAGGCCAGGCCCACTTTAAATGGAGCAAAGCGAAATGTGCACAGGATCACACGGTTTAAAATGCACTGAAAGCCTTTGCAGAATGTTCATAAGAGGTTGTGGTGATGCAAGAAGGTAAAGTTAGAAGGTCTGGGGCCAACCCATTTGGCAAGCCAAGGATTTAAGGGTCACCTTGGGCAAACCGAACAAAGGGAGGCCAGGGTGGACACAGTACCTTAAACAGAGAGGAAGCTCCAGCGGTGGCAGTTGTTCCTGGCAGTGGTTGCAGTTTATTGTTTTGACCAGGGGAAGAGAGGATCTTGTCGAGGTGGAAACATGGAGTCGTTGCACTACACAGGGATGAAACCAGCCGCGGAGTTCGTCAATAAAAGGAGCGTTCCTTTTATTTGCGGTCAAAGTGGTGAAGCTTGGCTATCCGGCCGTCAGGGTGCTTGGCACGGGTGATTCGACCAAGAGACATCTTTGGAAGTCGAAAACGGTGAACTGGTTGGTCCCACCAGCTCAGAGGAAGAAGACTCGTCCAGCAGAAGATCTTCTCTTGTCGTCGGGAAAGTGGTGAGGTAGTTGCAGCAGGGCTTCACCGGTGGTGTCGTCGTTGCAGATGGCTCAGCTTCTTCCCTCTTCGGATTCTTAGGTCCTGTGGCGACTTCTGAAGTTCCAGTCCTAAAGGCCCTGCTTTAGGCAGAAAAAACCCCTTTCATCAGCCTAGCTGTCAATCACACATGCTAAGTGGTGAGCTGGGCGGCTCTCCACTGGGTCAATCAGAGTAGAGTGCGACTTGGGTTGCCGAGGCAACGCAGTCCAGGGTGCCAATTCCTCCCTCCACCCCTCCTGTGGAACTCAGAGTGGCACCATTTGGAGGGCTTCTGTGGAGAAGGGCTCGACCTTTGTCAGAGTTACAGAGATGGACAGAAACGCCATGTTAGAAATGAGTTCTGGCAAAAAGACACAACCAGGGATTTAATATTAAATAAATAAACCAGCAGTATCTTTAACATTGCACCAAAAAGTGGTGTGTTTAAAATAAATGGGAAAATCCCATAGAGAATATTCCGGTGGAATATTTCGCGTGGTAACCACTGCCACCAGCCAGAAACTCGACAAGGGGGGCTGGACAGTGCCCCCTTGAAAACAGACCCTGGGGCAATATAATTAACCCCTTCCAGTACTTCCACAATATGATGGTTTGTACTGGTTCTGTTCACAATTTAGGACTAGTAAAGTCAATGGTGACTTTACATGCCCTGGGAGACAGTAGTCAGCCCCAGGGTATGGAGTCTATGTTTGGGGGTCACTATGACACCCCTGTGTTACTGCACTGAGGTTGCTGTGTAACACACACATAATAAATAGATGATACCCTATGGAGTAGAAAGAAAACCCCATACCCCATAAGCACACAAAGAGTCAAAGACACTCAAATCATGCCTAAGAGTGGGAGAAAAATAGTCTCACTCTTAGCAGGAGAAAAAAACAAACCCCAAAAATCCAGCAAAGCTGCTGGGGGACTGACTAGGTTTGGGAAATTAGCCTTATAAGAGAATTCTCCCTAACACTCGCCCCCCTGCCCCCAGACTAAGGGACAGAAGGATTCAATCCACTCCTGGATGAATCTCATACCTCTTGTCATTTAAAAAAAAAACCTTGAGAGACCATCAGCATTTTGGTGGTGACACCTTGACCTGTGTTTTCCTTTGTAAGCTATATGACCTACAAACCCTTTGAGGAACATCTTCCTTGTTAAATCTATAGGGGATCTGGTTGACCAGTCCCTCAGAAGTTGGTACAACTTCTGAACCTGTGTTAGGCTTTTTCAAGGGGTCCTTATAAAGGATTCCCTTAGATCTAGAGGGGCCTCCAAGGTTCCTCACCACCTCTCATTTAGGAGCAGGTTGGATCTCAGGCCTCCTGGTTGGAGGGGTTGGAGTTAGGCAATGTACCTGCTTCCCATTCCTCTTAGATCTTACCTCACCTACTTCAGGAGTTTCACACCCAATACTAGGATTTGAGTTGGAGTCTTCAGTAGAAGGTCCAACAGTCTGAAGGTTTTTGGCCTTAAACTTTTCTTTTCTGGTTTTCCACCAGCACTGAGAATTACCAGTTCTCTTAGGCCTAGAAAGGGGTCCAGTTGGTCTATCCACCTCTTCCTCAGAAGCAGGGGGAGTCAAAGACTCTAAAACTGGGGGAAAAATGATGTAGCTTGGTTCGGGCTTCCATTTCCCTAACATTTTAGCCTGAAATTTGCCTGGGTCAGAGGTCACCTTACCAACACCAGGGCTTGTAGTGGGGTTCTCTGTAGAGGTTCCCACAGGCTTAGAGTGGTCCCTTAAGGTGGCCTCTCTAGCCAATTTGGTTAGGTTCTGTGTCTCCCTACTGGGAGGCCTTGGGGTACTGGATACTATTCCTAGAGTTTTTAGATCATTCCCCAACAGGACTCTCCCAGGCACCTCAGTCTTAACACTGAAAGGTATCCTCACTGTCATGTTATTACAATGAATGAGGGCTAGTAGAATAGGAACCATCTGGACTGAGGGTGTTGTGTAACACACACATAAAAAATAGATGATACACTATGGAGTAGAAAAAAAACCCATAGCCCATAAGCACACAAAGAGTCAAAGACACTCAAATCATGCCTAAGAGCGGGAGAAAAAGAGTCTCACTCTTAGCAGGAGAAAAAAACAAACCCCAAAAATCCAGCAAAGCTGCTGGGGGACTAACTAGGTTTGGGAAATTAGCCTCATAAGAGAATTCCCCCTAACAGCCACTATGGGTTTGATATGCTGTGGTGGTTGTGGCCAGGGCATAGAGTCTGGCCACAACCACCGCAGCATATCACACCCATAGAGTCAAACATTTTAACTATGCCATATGGACACCTTTAATGTCCGTGGACATCATGAGTGTTCTTAGAACAGTTTCAACTTTGCTGCCTATAAATTTGATCTTGTCCATGCACCCAAGACCATATGTCCTGCCCACAACCACCACAGCATATCACACCTATAGTGTCTTATAACTTCGATGCTTATAAATTTGTTCTTGGATCCCAAAGTTATAACCCACTATGGGTGTGATATGCTGCAGTAGTTGTGGCCAGGGCATAGAGTCTCGGGTGCATGGCCATATGGCAATGCTCCCGAGACTCTATTCTCTAGCCACAACCATCGCAGCATATCACACCCATAGAGTCAAACATTTTAACTATGCCATATGGACACTTTTAATATCCGCGGACATCATGAGTGTCCTTAGAACAGTTTCAACTTGCCTACGAACAGTACGGACAGTTATAGCGTCCTCAGGACACCCTCATTTCTTTTTATTTACAAACATCCCAGGACACATAATGTGTTCTAAGAACACTTTGAACATGCTTGCGAACATGTGTTCTTAGAACAATTTGAAATTGCTTGCGAACAGAACGGACAGGCATACCGTCCTCAGGACACCGACATTTTATTTATTGACGAACTTCCCAGGACACATGATGTGTTCTCCCCAGATTCAACTTGCCTACAAACAAAATGAATAGGCTTACCGTCCTCAGAACACACCCGTTTCGTTTATTTTCGAACATTTCAGGACACCGCCAGTGTTCTTAGAACACTTTCAGCTTGCTTGCGAGCAATAAGGACAGGTGTAGTGTCCTCAGAACACCCCTATTTTGTTTCCTTAGAACATTTTAGAACATCCACGTTGTCCGCAGACAAAGCGAACACAAAAGGGGGGTCTACCACCTAAATAAATAAAACATTTAACCTATCTCTTACTCCTCCACCCTCCCCAAACACTTTCACACACTTTCACACAACAACACACTCTACTAAATAGTATTTTTCAACTATTTCAAGTTTCAGCGCGCTGTCCGCGGATGTCCACGAATCCAAGATGGCAGGCGTTCCTGAAAATCTGACGCGCTTCACGCTCTTCACCGAACACGTTGCATGTCCGCGGGCATGACGCAAGCCGGTTGGCCATTTAGGACACTGTCCGCGGAGCGAACAGGGAAGTGTGTCCACGGACCGAACATAGATATCACTAATTTTTTTGACCTATTTTTTTGCTCATTTTATAAAAAACTACTGGATGGATTTTCACCAAATTTGCAAAAGCACGCTTTTGGGACCAAGCCGCTGCTCCTGGTCCAAATTTGGTGAAAATCCGTCCAGCGGTTTGGGCTGTAGACATGAGAATATTTTTTTCCCCATTCATTCTATGGGAAAAAAAGAAGTTTTGGAACCCCCCTTATAACTTTGCCCCCCTAGACCAAACCTCACCAAACTTTGCAAAAAAATTCAGAGTTACCCATATACTTGTTTTTGCAAAGTTTGATGAGGATTCATCAAGGGAAGGCAAAGTTATAAGCCACCCAAAAAGGGCTCTTCCTATGGAAACAGCAACTTAACCATAACTACACAGCCACTACTGTGGCTGTGTAATATATATGGGGAAGCAATCACCAATGTGGTGACAGTACAAATCAGAAAATATGTAAGGCAATTGAATTCACTTTTGAGCAGCACAGAAGATAAAAGAGAAAAAAGAACAGTTTTGGCTTGTGAAAAGATAGCATTTAGGTTAATATTTCCCCCTGCAAAGTTCTTAATTCACAAATGAGAAATTCTACACAGATGTAAATAAGCAGCAGGTATTTAGGAATGAAGAACACAATACAGTGTTTGAATCTAATCTTCCCTCCCCAAACAAGAGAGAAAACATTTTGGGAACTTGACACTTTTAAAATGATAGGCGCAAATGTCTTTGTGAACAAGGAAAAGTGTGCAAAAATGCTTAAATTGATAAAAATTCCTATGACAGCAACACTAAACAGGTCCTAACAAACATGAGCTACAAGATAAACAACAGTACAGACTATAAATCGGAATGGAAGTTAAGAAACACTTGGGATGGGAAAAGATACGTGTAAAACTTTTGTAAAATGCACATTTGTGACAAAATTTAACTATGCAATCTTTAATAGAAATGGGTCAAATATACTATTCCGCAATGTGGTTTTTATATGTGGATGTAGCTAAGGGTCCTAGGTTTAAGTGAGAGTTGAAATTACGGTTCTATCTATAACATTGAAGAAGTTATGGACGTTTTAATAAGAGGCGTTTTTGAAAATAAAGACGCGAAAATGAAAACTTAAATCAGTTCTTACAATGACAAGGGTAACTAGGGTAATCAGGCTGGTTACCAGTTTGAAACACAGTAAGCCCCAGAGTGGACAGCGGAAACCAACCCCAGCACCTCCGTGTCCACCTTGGAGGACTCAGTCGATTACCCATGGGATAATTTTAAAGGTTTGGGATTTTACAAGACTAAAGGATTTTCAAGAAATGATCACTAGCACAAGAAATCAAAGCAAGGTTTCAGACTGGTGTGACACTATTATAAGTTCTTAAGTGAAAGAGAGGATGGGTTGAGATTGGGATAGGACAAGGCAAATATATATACTATGGGTTAATATGATTCCTGCTGATACAGTCCACTGTAATTAAGATTGGACCGTCAGGGTTCTGGTCATCATGGGTTGGGTTTACCGGGAGCAGGGCACTCTGGAGGGATTTGATCAGCTGTGCGGCTCTGGTCAATTTGACTGGTACCTCAGACTAGATTTGGATTGGATCGGAAATCAGGATGAAGTCAGGAATCAGTTCCTTATGTGTGGTGAAGTTCCTATATTTATCATGCCAAGTGACATCACAAAGTTTATGGTAGGGACAGAAATTCAAACCACACCCCCAGGGCTGTGAGTGGTCAAAGGTCTTGTTCTGGTGGAAGTCAGAAAAGAGCTGTCATCCTTATGATGTGTTTTGAGAACTCCCACATTGATTTGAACCACAATTTATACAATTTTATAACTATGCCCCATAATAAAATTGGACACATACATTATATAGTTTGTGAGTTATCCTTACGTCCAATTCCCATCTCTGTGAGAGCTGTCTTTGTCGTTCTGTGGAATTTTGTCCATTTCAATCATAGCGGTTTGGCCTAACAATTTTTAATTCAATACATATCTGGCCGATTACCCCTAGAACATGGGTGTACAATTTCATATTTGCAGCATCAATAGTTTTGCCACAATTAGGGTTTTGGTGTAACTTTGACTCCTTATGTAGTACAGTGTTCACTAATGTCTCCACAGAAAGAGCATACAATTTGATTTAAAACTACCAATTGTCCTCCTTCATGTTGCAAAGTTAAAGAGTTTCAAAACTTTATCACAAATAGGTATTTAAACACCAATAGTTCTGGTCATTTTTCTTTTTTACTTTCATTCAACTGGCAACAGCTGTCAATTTCCTTTGATCAGGGTCGGGGTCCTCTGCCCTTGAGAGGGAAGCTCCCTGCCCCTCCCCAGAAGAGGTCAGTGCTCAGCCTTCCATTTTTCATGGCTGAGCCAAAGACAAATGTCTACTGTGGTCTTTGTTCTAAATATGCGAGAACCTCCAGCATCCATTAAACCTTCCTGTAGCAGCCAAGTGTCAACATGAATTGTCATCTTTCCCAGGCTGGGCATTGTCAAGTGAGAATTAATTATTTGAGACTGTGTTTTAACTTGAAGTTACCTACATTTTCATTAAAACAGAGAAGATGAACACAGTTTATAGGTAGATTTTGACATTTAAGAAGTAGGCTTTTCCATAAAAACATACTTTTAAAGCAGGCAATTTTTGAACGTCTTCCCTGAAAAAGCACATTTAAACTGAGACTTTTAAATCCACTTTTCTTAGCTTCTGTCAGTCAATGAGGCCCGATTTCTTCTGAGCCAGCTGGAGGATCTGTGATTTCAGAACACTTTTAATTTCAATAGTTCACTTGGAAAATGACTGAACAGCACTTTGGAGGTTGCAATTGGTTGGGGAAGCTAGATTTTAAAAAGGCATTTTCGGTTTTTAGCCCACTTCTCTGGCCTTGCTTCATGTGACATGTAACAGCACCCACTGGCATTCTCCTGCAGTGACTTCTGTTTTTACACCAACTTTGACTGTGTGTGGCAGGGATGTGCAGCCTTTTGTGATGGTGACCCATGCACAGTTTTGCAGATGTTTGCATGCACAGGGGTTAGGGCATCCATTTTTGGCTGTTTCCTTCCTCATTGGAAAAGGGGTGCAGTGGGGCTCATTGGTATGGGTAAAAATATCCCACAGAACGCTGCTAATCGATCTAACAGGAGGAGGATGCAGAGTTTACCAGTGTCCCTAATGGTATCCATCTGGATTTTAACGTCCAGTAGGGCTGTTTCCATACTGTGGTTAGGCCTGAAACTGGATTGTCTAGGGGCAAGAAGCTGGCTGTGTTCCAGATGGGCTTGGACTTGATTGTAAGCTATTTTGTCCAGGATTTTAAGTAAAAACGGAACTGTCATTATTGGCCGGTAATTTGTGGTTACGGTGGGATCTAGGGAAGGCGTTTTTAGTAGGGATGTAACCCAGGCTTCTTTAATGCTGGCTGGGACCAGGTTGGCATTGAATGAGGCACTGACAAAATTGGTTATGATAGGTGTGAGCGTATGGGCTCATGACTTGACTACTTGTGCTTGCACAGAGTCTCCTTCGCAGTTCGATGCTTTGAGTTTGGAAATAGTGTCAAAAACTAATTCTTGGGAGACTGGGGTGAAGAAGAACAGGGGGCTAGTGTTTGCATTTGAATTCAAGATGTGGTTGCCACAAGAAGATTTGTTGGCTAGTAGTGGCCTTTTGGTTGTAATTTTAGTTTGTAAGAGATCAATTTTGGCGGCTAGGGCATCTTGAATGGTGGTGCACCATTCTTTACTGGAATTAGTGGGTTTGGTGGCTGGGGTGGGGATTTCCAGCTCTCTCAGGATTGAGAAGAGTTCTTCAGAGTCAGAGGCGGCGTTACTGATCCAGGCATTATAGGCATTGGCTTTGTAAGTGATGATGGCTGTTTTATAGTTTTTGTTCGCAATGCTAGTGGGTGAGAATCCCATGTTTGCTAAAGCCAGTGGTGTAAATTCCATGTTTGTTGATTGATAATAGTGGGTGAGAATCCCATGTTTGACTGAAGCGAGTGGTCTTAAATCCCATAGTGTGGGCCTCCTATGTTTCTCAGTCTACAAAATCATTTTTTCTCATCTTTTCCATGTGTTTTGTCCTGTGTCACACTGTTAGTGTACTAGAAGGGCTTTGCCTGGTTGTTCTTAGTACCGTTGGTGCATGCACTGTAGTTTATTTCGTCAGTGTCTCAGCTGGGGATGTATGCCATTTAATAAAAGCGTATTTCAAAAATATATGTTCTCGGCCTCTCCTGGGGTTTAGGCGCGTAAACTTCAAAGGATGTGCATTTGGAGTACTGTTGACGAATGCAGGTTAGTTTTTCATTTGTATTCTATTATTTAACTTTGTTGCTCATCTCTCAGGCAGACATGGGCATAATGAGCCCACGACTACATGCGCTGCGGTGTGGCTTTAATACTTGCAGTTCACAGTTATACGGAGATTGATCTCCGCAGTTATACGGAGAGTGATCATCAATTCCTTATCGGGTGAATTTTCTTTTAGAGAGGAGAGGTTGTGGATTGATGGTTGCTGTTATCTGAGATGACTGATTGATGATTGTTGTCTGGTTATCTTTGTCGGATGATTCTGTATGGGTCTACAAATAGTTTGGGCCTCATAATGAGTTTTGTCATAATTTTCTGGTAAATCTGTCAAATTACTGCCAAATTAATTTACTGTTACTGCCATTCTGTCCCAGGGGCTTACTCTTGGATTATGAGTGGTATTAAGGCAGTGTTAATCCCCATTTCTGGAGTCCATATGACTCCTTGTAGATTTTGGCAGAATTATAGCAAGTGGTATTTCCGAAGATTATTTTCGTTAACCTATAATATTTACCACTAGCATTAACCGGGTGGGAAATCCTCCACTTCAATGCCAAATTTGGTATTGGACATTGCAGTAGAATTGGTGATATTCTGAAACTTTGAAAAAAGTGGCGGGAACAGAATTAGCATCAGTTTTTTTACATCACCTCCAAACTTGCAATGAGGCCCTGTGCCCAGGGACGTCATTTCATTAAAATGCCACGGTAGCGGAAGTGACACCACATGACCCTTGACCTCAGATTTTGACCCCACACCAAAGTGACATCACAGGATGTGATGGAACACATCCTTTCACCCCTTCATTGTTCCAAAGTACACTACGAAAAATATGGTTAGGCTATCACTGTAATGTGATATACATTTTATAGAAGAATGGATCACCATATGAATCGTTGATATCAGTGTTTATCGGCCCATATTATCAAATTACTGTGAATGCGAGCAAATATCCAAGGCCAAATGATGATGATTTTTTATTTTATGTCGGATGCTTCATAACCTATCATATATAGCACTTATGCTTAAGTGCTTTACGTAGAACAAATATACAACCCAACCTTTGTTGCTGCTCATTTATCAACCTCAGCAGGATGAACGACTGAGTTGGCCTTGACAGGATTCGAACCTGCAACCTGCAGTTCATATCGCAGAAGCAAGTGCTCAAACCCACTGAGCGATCTTACCACCGCCCTGTAGTAAAATGAGCAATTACATGCCTGAATGTTCTCAAAGTCAGAAAGCAAATTACACTCTGTAGTGGATACAATTAAACTGGTAACTGAGATTTAACAGCAGGCCAGTTCCTCTGGAGGTCTGGTGCAAAATTGGCCACATGTCAAGCCTGTGTGGATCTACATTTCAGGCATCAGAGGTGGGCAAAATACAGACCCTTGGCATGGTTCATAACTGTGTATTAAAGAATTTAGAGTAGTGCAGGTAAGGCAGCGCACTCACACAACATCCCATACTCTGGGCACTTGTTACCTCATAAACGCAAACAAACATCCTGAACAGCATGCCATGGAGATAGGAAAGAGAGACACATTACAACAAAGCATTAGTTGTGGCACAATGAAATCAAGGCTCACTTTATGTGCTATGGCCAAACATTTCTAAACTGTACACAAGCATGTATATACAAGGATTTTGACGAGTGACCGAGGACACCAGATTTGGAATGTCTTGTGATGATCGTAATCGAGACAACGGCAGAAAAAAAAACATGCTATAACTGCAACTTGCAAAAAGCACAATACACAGTGCACATTGTGAATTTGAGGTGAAAGAGAGCCTGAAATAAACCTTTAATGAGTCTATCAATTATTGTATAGAATTCCAGAAGACAAATTATTTGTTATTCCTATTCATTCTTATTTAGGGTCACTGCTCAAAGTGTTACACTTGTGGAACCCCCTGTTTTTTTAAGAGGCCTGTACAAGAAAGCCAGCTACTCCAGAAACCAAGAGCCACATGGTACTGGCGACAGCCCAGAAGCTTCAATTAACAAAAAAAAAATAATAATAATAAAACATTTTTTTTTCTTTTGCAAGGGAGACCTCAGGGGTCGCAGGTGTAACCCATTGTGACCCCCCAAATGACATCCCTGCCTGTGCCTTCCTTTTAGATGTAGGTAGTGATGCACTTTGAGATTCATTCTATTTGGTTGTTAGGCACATTCAGTTATTTTGTTCTCTTTATTTAGGTGGTGTTGTATTGTATTGTATTGAATTGAATATTTGTATCGCTTCACAAACCCAAAGGCCTCAGAGCACTCACATAAACTCACAGACACCAAACATTAAAACATGGAGGAAGAATGGACCAAGAAATACTCATTAATCTGTACATCTGTCAAATAAACAAGTCTTCAAGCAATTCTTGAACTGAAGAAGACAAGAAGTCATGTTAGAGAGAGACAGTAATGCATTCCATAATGATGGTGCCTAAACATCAAAACAGGCACCACCATATTTTTCCGAGCAAACCGAGGTTGATCCAATACGTTTTCCATATTGGAGCGCAAGGCTCTTCTTAAAGGTGTTTGAAGTGTTGATTGAGGTAGCTTTGGCTCACTAGCACTAGCAATGTGCTTTTCCTCAAAAGGTCTTGCGCCGTTTGATGAAAAGCACATTGCTAATGTTGCATCGGTGTGAAAACAGGGACGGAGGAACCAATACCTCCCCTCATTATGATACTGTAATAATACGCTGATTCAAGATGAGGTTTGTGAGAAAGCATAACTCCCTTAGTAGTGCCCTTTTATTTACATGTGTTTCGGCTCTCCTGAGCCTTCCTCAAAATAGGGAAAGTATTAAATACACTGAGAAAATAAACAAACATATGCATAACATAACCAACAGAAGTTGTACAAAGTGCATTTGACAAATTGTGTGGACAGAGATGAAGGAGGGGAGAAGGGTAGTTTTTTTTAGGGAGATGAGATAAGCACAAATGATAGCATATTGGTAGTGAATGCATCAAAGGAAGGGTAAAAAGGATGACAAACAACAAATGAAAAGGAAAAAATGAAAGACTTGTAAATTGACGTGTCACAAGTTTAAATCCAAACAACACATAATGACATTAACTTCTTTAAGGATGATACCTTGTCGTTTTTTGTTTGCGAATTGGCGTTAAGCAAGGTGCGATAGTCGGAAAACAAATGGCAACATATTGTGAGTCACATGTAACCGTCGTATTTATAGAATAACTTGCATGGCATGAATCATTCTAATTTTGCTCTGCACGTGCACACCATTACATAAATGTGGACACATTCCATATTAGACCGCTAAATATTGTTTCTTGCCTCATATATATGGCTTGATGAGATAAGGGCTATTAATTAAGTAAGTAAAACTCTGCGGCGCATGTTCTTACCATCCATGATCTTGCTCATTGCGAGTATTGTAGTTCCTTCATTTTCCCCTGGGTTAATCCCATCTGTGAATCACAATTATATATTTCTATGATAAGTACCCCAAAAATCTATAAATAATACTATTGTGAAAATTAAACACTACTCTTTGGTGAGTCTTGGTTACCAAAAACTAAATGGGCTGATGACATTAACCAAATTGTGTCAGGATTGACCTGTTGTTATCCCGCTGCAGCACAATAGGCGGGTTTCAATAACCAATTTAATACATAACTGTGAATGTTATTCAGTGTCCATACATATGCTGGTGCTCTTGCGTCTGCTATGATTTAAATCACCTGTATTTAAAAAGCATCATTATTTGGAAAACATTGCATCAGTTTAAACAAAGTTGCAGGCAAAGTTGTTCTCCCGCAATGCATGGGCCACTCGAATGGTCGTGGGCGTATAGTACTTTCCGGTGGACCCTCAGTAAAACGAACAAATTGTGAGACGGCCGCTACCCGGGCTTACCTGCGATGTGTATTGTCCTGGTCCCTCGCGTCGGCTGTAAATGTTAGGGGTCCCGTAGGCTGGTCGTGCGCGTGTGTATAAACTGGTTGCTAGGGTAACTCAACCTGTCCCTCTTCTGTGTTACCTACCGTATTGGGCCTCGTGGGCATATTTTGGGATCCCAAAACACGGAAACAATGATAGATATGGTAAACCATCCAACAGGAGAAATTGTAATGTAAAGCTACCGTGGGTTAAATAAAGAGAACATGTTATGTGATCTGGTGGGCTTGTTGTACAAAAGAAAATAAATAAAAATGGAAATAGATATAAATGAGAAATCCTGCCTGATAAAGTATCGGCCTGCTCCCTTACTTACATTCCGGTTTGAGAAAAACATTATTCTACAAATAATAGCGGTGACCTAATTATGCTAGTGAATATTGAAAAAAACATGTTGAGGCATATGTAAGGGAAAATTTAGAATTATACAATCAAATGGATAGGAAAGGTCTGGATTAATTCCTGCTGCCGATATGGTTCAGAGCAACATTGTTGATCCTGTTGCTGGGCAGATTCCTGAATGAATGGAGTTTTGAAGTTTGATCAAGGGTCGTACTGTTGCCTGAATTGTAAATAGTGGTTTGCCCTCAATGTGATAGTTGATCACTAGTGTGGCTGGTACTAATTGAAAGTTATAGTTTAGACTGGTTGGACCCTTCTTACCACCATTGGTTGGATCACATTAACCAAAACAAGGTGGAAAAATTTAGTTTCTCATGTATGGATGATCCTATAGTGGGATGTGCCTCTAGGTAGATTGATGGTGTTATTGAAACCTATTATCAGGGAATTGCGAACCTGAGTATCCCTTAGTTGCACTCCTCCTATTGCAGACATATATTACCATAAATTGTCTCATTATCCCGATTTAGTCCGTTGTTATAAATTTACAAATTGGTCGTGCCTCCGCTTCTCTGAGTAATGTTTCTGTGTTTCCTCCTCTTCTGCCAACCTTCACCTTTTGAAGTCCGATAAACCTAAGAATGACCTTTCAATTGTAATTAAGGAAGCCGATAAAGGTGACAACGTCATCGTCATGAATAGATGTGATTATATAACAATGGCAGTTAACCATCTCACAACACCTGGATGCTATGAGGAGTTACTTAACAATCCGAGACAAAACATAATGAAGTCTTTGGATGAATTGATTGTCAAATGGCGCAGGAAGGGCCTACTTACTGATGATGAAAGGGACTTTTTACATGTTAAACATCCTGTCCTTCCAACTGTATAGTTCTTGCCCAAGGTACATAAGATGTTTGATAAAATACCAGAAGGAAGACCGATTGTAAGAGGTCTCGGAGGGGCAACTGGGAAACTCTCAGAATACATCGACCAAGTACTGAAACCCAAAGTGCCGGAATTAAAAGCATACATCAAGGACACTACTCATACTATCAGGATCATTGAAGGAATCACCTGGCAGCCAACATACCTCTTGGCTACATGGGATGTCAGAGCATTATTTACCAAAATCATACATGAATCAGTGGTTCAAACAATAGACTATGTTTTTAGAAACGATTCTGCCTCACATTATCACTTTGTTCAGATGATTAAGGAAATGTTAACGGCTACTTTAGAATGTAATATCTTCCTGTTTGACACCAAATATTACCATCAACAAAGAGGAATTGTGATGGGCACAAAATATGCCCCCGCCTTAGCTAACCTCTTCATGGGTATGTACGATGATCAGCTGGTTTACAAGGACCAGGCATTCAGCAAACATGTGGTTTTATGGTCCAGATACATCAATGATGTTCTTTTAATCTGGAATGGTACACCTGCAGAACTAGAGGAATTCAGAGGCAAATTGAACACAAATGAATTGGGAGTGGAGTTCACAGGTCAGAACAGCAGGTCCAGTATCAACATTTTGGATTTAACGATTTATGTGAAGGAAGGTGAACTATATACACAGACCTCCCGAAAAGCAACTGAGGTCAGTTCGACATTATTTGCCACCAGCTGCCACCACAAGCTGGTGAAATGGAATGTACCTACGGGAGAATTCATCAGAGCCAGAAGAAATTGCCAAGAGGCAAATACATTGCACAAAGAATGTGATCTTCTGTCCAACAGATTCATGGAAAGGGGATACAGAAAAAAATGCATCCTTGCAGCCAGAAGAAAGGCAATGACATTGACCAGAGAACAAACCTTAAAGACAAAGATCAAGGAAGCAGTGCAGACACACGACAAAGTCAAGTTCATTACGGCATAGCGTTCTGACAATCAGGAGTTACTGGCTATTCTCAAACGCAACTGGTACCTTTTCAAGTTAGATCTGCACTTATCTGAATATATTGAAGACAAACCGAGTATAATTTTCAGGAAGCCTAAGACCATTAAAATGAACCTCAGTCTGTCATTACTCCCTGAGATTCCAAGTACGCAAGAGGAAACCTGGCTTCACCAAGATGTGACTGGATTCAGAAAATGTGGGATCTGTAAAATGTGCATTTATGCACACAAGAGCACCACATTTTTCAGAGATACTAGGTGCGCACACATTTCAATACAGCAGAACACTAACTGTAAATCAAAATATGTAGTATATGCACTGATATGTGTATGTCAGCGTGTATATATTGGCAGTACCATCCGAGAAACAAGAACAAGAATACAAAAACATATTTCTGCAATAGGAAGCAAAGATGCAGCGCTACCTTTGGCTGCTCATTGGCAACAAAACCATGAGTCGGACATGAAACAGTATCTTAGGTTTATCGGACTTCAAAAGGTGAAGGTTGGCAGAAGAGGAGGAAACACAAAAACATTACTCAGACAAGCGAAGGCATGACTAATTTGTTAATTTAGAACAACGGAATTTGGACTAAATCGGGACAATGAGATGGTTCATTTTTTGTAATTTGCTTAACAAGGGAATAACAACTCACATTTACAATTTATGGCAATCTATGGGCCTCATTACGAGGAGCGCGGTAAAAACGGGGTCATTACCAGCATGGAGGAACTAGCGGGTCCGTGCTCGTATGACACTGCTAATAGCGGGTGATTACGAGTGCGTGAGCATGCGCAAACCCCCATGCCGGTAATGGCCATACCGGCATGCCGCTAAAGGCACTCCAACCACCCGATAGCGCCATCACAGGACCCGCCGATACCGCCTCCGCCTAGGAGGAACCCCTTAATACCGACCCGGTAATAACAGCATGCAAATACCGGTCGTAATACCGGACCTGGAAGTAACGTCATCACGTCGGAACGAGAAATGCGCCGGTGGCCATCTTTAAAAACACAATCCATTGCAATCCTCCCAAACCACTAGTTGTGTTCAGGAGAGACCAGTGCCAATCCCTCCACCATGTCAAAGGCTACCTGGAAAACAACCCCCCGCTTGCGCAAAAAATGTTTTTCAGATGAAGAACTGACCATGCTGGCAGACACCCTTGCTGCACATGCAGACGAGATCAACCTGCAGAACCTGAAGATGGAGGGGCAGCATCGCAAAAAGGAGATCTGGGAGGAGGTAGCCCGCAAGGTCTCGGCAGTCGGTACCACCCCACGGACAGTGAAGGACTGCAAAAAGAGGCGGGATGACCTCAGGGTTTGGAATATTCTGGCCAGCAACAGGAGGGAGGCCATGGCTACAGGCAAGGGTCCCCACTCACCTGCCAAACTGTCACGCTGGGAGGATACGGCAAGCACGTTTATTCAGATGGAGTCCATCGAGGGATTTGGGGAGAAGGAGACGGGTGCCGCAACATTTGCAGATGGAGGTGAGTGACCCCGCAGATCCCTGTAGGGGAAACCATGACGTAGCACAAGTGATGTGGAAGAGTGTCTAGGCAAGGCAATGCATGTCCCAACACACACATCAACATATCCTTGTCCAGATGGAGGGCCAAACCCTGTGACACTGAAATGCATGCTGAGTGCCAATCCCATTACCAACACACAGCCAATGCACACGGACTGTGCCCATGTAATACACCACACAAACCCAAATACAATGGCATGCCACCTGCCATGCAGCAAACGCCAAAATGCCCCCTTCATAGTACCCTGTGTGACACACCTGTAAGATATGAATGCATGATAAATGAAATACTCCACAGTATTTCCACATGCATCTAGCATGTAACACCATCACTGATGCCCTGCATCTTTTCTACCCCCCCAGGCACCGATGGAGAAGATGCCAGCGAGGATCCAACCACAAGGGCACCCAAGTCCCAGCCAAAGACAACTACCGCTGACAACACCACCTCCGGGGCAGCCTCGCAGCCCACACCAACACCCAGGGCGCCTGACACCGTGGACACTGAGCTGGCTACACCAGTGGAAGGGGAGGCCGTTGACCCACTGAGCAACACTGATACTGCAGTGAAGGAGTATGTGGACCAGGATGGACTGACCCATGTGGCATGTCCACACTCCCCAAGCCCCACGTCCACCCTCCAACCCGACACTCAGCCCTCACCCACCTGCAGCAGTGCGGTTCCCTTGTTGCATGATTCTGACCTCAGCAGCCTCTCCGAGGCAGCCTCGCAGCCCACACCAACACCCAGGGCGCCTGGCACCGTGGACACTGAGCTGGCTACACCAGTGGAAGGGGAGGCCGTTGACCCACTGAGCAACACTGATACTGCAGTGGAGGAGTATGTGGACCAGGATGGACTGACCCATGTGGCATGTCCACACTCCCCAAGCCCCACGTCCACCCCCCAACCCCACACTCAGCCCTCACCCACCTGCAGCAGTGCGGTTCCCTTGCTGCATGATTCTGACCTCAGCAGCCTCTCCGAGGTCAGCACTACCAATGCAGGCACCCTTGACCACTGCTGCTCCCACCAACAACCTTGCGGCATGGCTAGCGAGGGTGGAGGCCAGACAGGACCTGCTCCGACAATATGTCATGGATGGGGAGGACACGAGGCATGGAATTGCCCAGGCCATTGCGGCGACCACAGCCGCCATAGCGGCAAACACAGCCGCGGTCAATGCCTCTGCATTGATGTTGTGAGACGGTCTGGGGGCCGTCACGCAGGTACTCACCTCCATCCTGCTGCACATGCAGCAGCCACAACCCGCACCAGCCGTGCAAATCACCACAGCCTCCACCCCATCCACCACACCCACTTCATCTGCACCCACTTCCTCTGCACCCTCCAGCCCTGTGCGTCTAAAAAGATGGAGTGCCAGGCACTCAGAAATGCAGCCCCCGGACATCAAGAAGTCCAGGAAATAGTGTTGAACAACTATGGGAGTGGGTCAGATGGTGTTGGCGGCATATGGGTGTTTTAGCGGGAGTTCACTGGGGGGTTTTGGGAGTTCACTGGGGAGTTTTGGGAGTTCACTGGGTGCTCGGGGGGGTTGCACTTTCTTCAGTTGATATCAATACACCCGTTGTGTTAAAAAACATTAAATGGCTGGACATTGTTCATTTTGTGTGTATCCATTTAATTAATGATGGTGTACGGTGCCCAACTCCCCACATTCCCTGTGTGCATGTCACTGACACATATCTATCAACGTCCCTGTGGGTCAGAAGTATTTGTCAATCAGTGATTGGCGTACTGCACAGCCATCCTGTCCATCACGTACTGGCAGGGGTGCTGCTTCTCCTCCGTCTTCATCCTCATCATCCTCACCCGATGCATGCATGTCAATGTCAGGTGGCAGTGGGACATTTCTCTGGACGCACATGTTGTGCGGCATGACACAGGCCATGGTGATCTTTGCCACCTTCTCAGGTGCATAAAGGAGTGCTCCACCAGACCTGCTTGGGCAGTGGAACCGCGCCTTCAATAGGCCAAAGGTCTGCTCAATCACAACACGGGTACGGGTATGTACCTGATTGTACTCCTCTTCATGGCTGTTCTGCGGATTCCGCACAGGGGTATGTAGCCACGGCTTCAAGGGATATCCTCCATCACCTGCAAGCGAATACAGATAGGTCTATGTGAGTCACTCTGAGCTGCCACCTTCAGGATTCACAGTCATGGCCACAGCTATTTGCTGTCGACCTGCACATGTCCCTGTACATATGCATGAATATTGTTTAGACGCATTCTATACTGCAGTATGGTGTGGTAGTCTGGATGGTGTTGTACAGATGATGCAGGGTGAATTCATGAATGCTGATGCGGATGTACTGTGGTTGTAGGAAGATGTTTTGCCTCCTATTTTTGCTGTGTATACTACACTGAATTCATGTCCGCTGATGCGGATGTACTGTGGTTGTAGGACAATGTTTTGCCTCCCATTTTTGCTCTGTATCCTACACTGGGCATGGTCACACTAGCCACATTGGCACAGTTGCAATCATGTTTAGTAATGCATTGCTTGTAATACCCATGGTGGCCAGGTTGTGCGTCTTACACGTTGTCATTGATATACGTAATTGGTCAAATGTGTGCCAGTGATGTGTTATGTTGGGGTTGGGAGGTTCAGGTCAGGAGTGTTTAGCTCTGCGTGCATTCTCCACTCACCGTCCATTCCCACCCGGGTGGAGTACCTGCACATGTCCCTGTACGTATGCACAAATATTGTTTAGATGCATTCTATACTGCAATATGGTGTGGTAGTCTGGATGGCGTTGTACAGATGATGCAGGTGAATTCATGAATGCTGATGCGGATGTATTGTGGTTGTAGGACAATATTTTGCCTCCCATTTTTGCTGTGCATACTACACTGTGCATGGTCACACTAGCCACATTGGCACAGTTGCAATCATGTTTAGTAATCCATTGCTTTACATACCCATGGTGGCCAGGTTGTGCGACGTACATGTTGTCATTGATATACGTAATTGGCCAAATGTGTGCCAGTGATGTGTTATGTTGGGGTTGGGAGGTTCAGGTCAGGAGTGTTTAGCTCTGCGTGCATTCTCCACTTACCGTCCATTCCCACCCAGGTGGAGTATGCATCCCCCCATTCCCACCCAGGTGGAGTATGCATCCCCCCCATTCCCAACCAGATGGAGTATGCACCCCCCCATTCTCACCCAGGTGGAGTATGCATCCTCCCCATTCCCACCCAGGTGGAGTATGCATCCCCCCCATTCCCACCCAGGTGGAGTATGCATCCCCCCCATTCCCACCCAGGTGGAGTATGCACTCCAACACATCACTACCCCGATGCACTGACATGGGCCAGTCAGTCAACTCACCAAGCAGCCAGGCACGTCACCCAGCATGTCGCTCCATGTGACAGGGTAGCGTGGAGTTACGCAGCACCATGGCATCATGTGTTGATCCGGGAAATTGGGCGCAGCAATGTGTGATGATCTTGCGGAAGTCACATACCATCTGCACATTGATGGAGTGGTATTGCCTGCGATTGCGGTACACCACCTCTATGGCATGGGGGACTACCAATTCTACATGGGTGCAGTCGAGGGGACCAACACAATTGGGCATGTCTGCCAGTGCATGGAAGCCTACTTTGGTGTCAGCTATCTCCTGGGCAGTCCGTGGTAGGGATATGTGGGTGCTAGCATGCTTCAGGAGGGCTTCCAGCACTTGGTGCAGAATGCGTGAAAATATAGTGGTTGTGAGATGCCATGCAGATGCCCCACTGTGTGCTGGTAGGTGCCTGTGGCCAGGAAGTGGAGCACAGACACCACCTTTAGTAGCAGGGGGATGGCAGTGCGTATTTCTATGAGGCTGACAATGTCGTTGTCTATCATGTCCACTATGGTGGTGATGGTGTCCCGGTCCACAGGGTGTGGATCTGGTCAGGGGTTAGATTGAATGGGCTGGGTCTGATGGGAAGGATTGGTGGCTGCCAACGAGGTACTACTGGCTGCACGAGTGGTATTTGCTGGGCCTGTCTCACCCTTCTTCTCCTCCTGTGTCTCCTCTGTGCTGCCTGTTGTTGGTGCTGTAGTTGTTGTTGTAGTTGTTGCTGTAGTTGTAGCAGTATAGGCATGTCCTCCAGCGCCATGATTGCAACAGCTAATGGTATCATTTGGGTGTAGGAAGGGGTGTGGTGTGTGGGTGTACTCCTTTTATGCTGGCCCAGGCTCCATTGACTCCACCTGTGGTGATTGTGTGCACCTGTGGCAGTTGGCTTGATTGCTGATTGCTGTTTACGGGTGGTCTGCGATGCCTGTATGGCTGCCATCATGCAGGCCCTAATTACTGCCTTCGGGATGCTGGTATTTGCATGCCCGCGTGGGTTGTGATGTCCTCCTATTACTGGCATCCTGGTATTTACTCCACGAAGGGGCGCGTTTACGCGCGCATGCTGGTATGAGGGGGCACGGTACGGGCGGTGGCGGTATTGGCGGGTTGTCGGGTTGTAATGCCTCGGACCCGTTAACGATGCCAGTATTACCATTCCGCCTTCCTTTTTTCATTACCTCCATTCTCATAATGAGGCCCTATGTCTGTAATAGGAGGAGTGCAACTAAGGGATACTCAGGTTTGCAATTCAATAATAATAGGTTTCAATAACACCATCAATCTACCTAGCAGCACATCCCAATATGGGATCATCCATACATGAGAAACTACATTTTTCCACCTTGTTTTGGTTAATGTGATCCATCCAATGGTGGTAAGAAGGGTCCAACCAGTCGAAACTCTAACTTTCATTTAATATCAGCCACACTAGTGATCAACTATCACATTCAGGGCAGACCACTATTTACAATTCAGGCAACAGTACCCCCTTGATCAAGCATCTGCCCAGCAATAGGATCAACAATGTTGCTCTCAAACATATTGGCAGCAGGAATTCATCCAGGTCTTTCCTATCCATTTGATTGTATAATTCTACATTTCCCCTTACATGTCCCTCAACACGTTTTTTCAATATTCACCAGCCTAATTAGGTCACCGCTATTATTTGTAGAATAATGTTTTGCTCAAACCGGAATGTAAGTAAGGGAGCAGGCCGATACATAATCAGGCACGCTTTCTCATTTATTTTTATTTCCATTTTTATTTATTTTCTTTAGTACAACAAGCCCACCAGACCACATAACATGTTCTTTTTATTTAACCTACAGTAGCCTTACATTACAATTTCTCCTGTTGGATGGTTTACCATATCTATCATTGTTTCTGTGTTTTGGGATCCCAAAATATGGCCGCTGGGCCCAACACGGTAGGTAACACAGAAGAGGGACTGGTTGGGTTACCCTAGCAACCAGCTTATACACACGCGCATGACCAGCCTGCGGGACCACTAACATTTACAGCCGACGCGAGGGATCAAGACGATGCACATCGCAGGTAAGCCTGGGTAGGGGGCATCTCACAATTCATTAGTTTTACTGAGGGTCTGCCGGAAAGTATTATACGCCTACGACCATTTGAGTGGTCCAGGCCAGCAATTATTGCATTGCGGGAGCACAACTTTGCCTGCAATGTTGTTTAAACCGATGCAATGTTTTCCAATTCTATGTCAAGACCGGAGGCTCTGATTATGCTTACTCTTCAACTTTACTGATCAGCAGCAAAGAAAATATTTCCAAAGAACATGAATACAAATTTGTAAAAACTACAATAACCATGTTTTTTGAACATTTGTAGTTCATTTCTATTGGTCTCTAACTGACCACGTGACAAACTTTAAACCAATAAGACAGTCCTCAATGAACTAAATCTCTTGTCCTCTTTCCCTTCTTCCTCTTTCTTTGCTGCTCGGCAGCGAGTTAAGTACTTTCTTCTATATTCATTTCGAAAGCTATTATATGTATGTTTGTGTAATCTGGGTAACGCGTGGTGTTTACTTTAACAGGCGGAACATTTCCGCGACGGAAAGGCGGCTCTAGGGAGCAGCGACCGCGACGGGGCTGGTGCTCTGGCGGCCGCAACGCCGGCGATCCGTCATAGAGGGCACTATTATAACGGAAGAGAGAGCGCGACGGGACCGCGTAGTTCCGGCGCTCTTTCCTTCGTTATAATTCGTGTGAGTGGAGTCAATTCAAACCGACCATTGTGTGATCGCGGAGACTCTCGGATATATATACACTATCTGTAAGAGCAGCAACAACACGCATCGCTCGAGCGTAGCGTCCTGTTAACAGCTCTACAGCGCCCCTGCAGGCAATACGCCTTCACCGCACCAAAATCGGGCACAGTCCCAGGTAAAACCTGTAAATTTGAGATCTTACTCATATATATTTGGATAAGATATACCCAAGGGTATATATACTTATATATATTGATTATATATATATATATATTATATTTAGATATCATATCATATTTTTTGCCCCAGGGCCTGGGAATCATGAGTTCCTCTAGTGATGAGGGAAAGGCTGGGGTCAGCCAAAAGAGGAATCATTCAGAAATGAATGTTGTCTTCCAGAAAGCCCTGGGGGCTTCTCTGGGACATAATCCGCAGCAGATAGCGCTGATGGAGGATTGGCTCAGACTATCCCAGGGCCTGGAGGCGGATAAGAGCATTAAGGCTCGAATGAAGACAAAAGGGGGCAGTAAATCAGCTCGCAGGGCAGATGAAGCCCATACCCCCCCGAGCACACCACCCAAAAAGAAAGGTGGCAAAAGAAAGAGAAAGGGTAAGACGGTGACTCGCAGGGGACGAGTATCATCCTCAGATTCCTCAGAAGAGGGCGAGAATGATTGGGAGGAGGAATACCCCGATGAAGAGGAAGTGTTATCTATATCCTCCTCAGACGATGATCAGGAAGCGTTAAAGAAAAAGAAGAAAGAGGAGGAGGAGATAGCAGAGGAAGGGGATTTCGATCCAGAAACCCTGATACATCCCAGATCCTCAGAATGGGAACCTCCCAAGAGGATTTCAGCATATCTGAAGAAGCGCCTGAGAGCGCCATTAGCCAAAGAGGCGAGAAGCAAGATGAGGGCGGAATGCCCCAGACCTCTTCTCCCTGAGGGAGCGGCGGACACGCCGGTTATAAATGAAAAAATGATAACCTTTATGAGTAAGTTTACCAAAGATGTGAGGAAGGGCCTAGACAGATCTTGGCGTTCGTGTCAGGACAAGATGTTAGATATGACGGGGCCCCTCACAAAAATTCTCCAGATGGGAGAAGAAGCGAAAACGAAAGGAGAGCCAATTGACCCGGCAATCCTTATCGGATGGACACAGAGGGCGATATGCATGTTAGGAAACGCTAATCATGCTATTACGACAGAAAGGAGGAGATCGTTACTAGTGAAGATCGATCCAAAATTGAGTGAATTGGCCTCCTCAGAATCTGCCACTTCGGCAAAAGGGAAATTGTTTGGAGATTCCTTCATCAAGGAGCTCACAAAATTCGTAAATTCATACGCAGCTTTAGACAAAGCTCAAGCTTCCCTTAAAAGAGTATTTGGGAGACAGATTTTTGGACGGGCCAGCAGAGGGAGGGGTCGTTCGGCTGGCCGGTTCCAATACAATCGATCCTATCACGACAGATCTCAATGGAGAGATTATGAGGAACGCAAACAAACACCGTTCTTCCCTTCGAGAGGTAGAGGAAGAGGCAGAAACTGGCGAGGTGAACGTCAGCAGAACAATCCAGGTGAGACCACCAATGCCAGGCGTGAATACCATAGAAGTGGGTGGGAGAACCGCCCAATTTTTACAGAATTGGTTGAACATATCAGGAGATACCTGGGTGATTCAAACTGCGCAGGGTTTTTATATAGATTTTCTAGACACACCCCAGCAGGAGAAACCACCAAAGGGAATAGTTTTGAACAGAGAGGACAAAATATTGTTAGAAAGAGAGTTGAGAGGTTTGGTAAACAAAAAAGCCATACGCCCAGTCTTAGATCAGTCAATAGGTTACATAAGCAATATGTTTCTAGTAAAAGGGAAACACAAGACAAGACCTATAATAAACCTGAGAGGTCTAAACAGTTACGTGGTATACAGACACTTCAAAATGGAAGGGATACACCTACTAAGGGATATTCTAATTCAGGGAGACTGGCTAGCCAGGATAGACTTGAAGGATGCATACCTGACTATTCCCATAGCAGAGGAACACTGCAGATTTCTGAGATTCATCTGGGGAGGAACGACATGGGAGTTTCGATGTCTCCCTTTCGGACTGGCATCAGCCCCATGGTGTTTCACCAAGATGATGAAACCAGTAGTATCGCACCTCAGAGCTCTAGGGATACGACTTATAATTTATCTAGACGATATATGTCTGATGAGCCAAGAGAAAGAAACACTGGTAGGACAAGTGCAATTAACAATAGAATTATTAGAGTCCCTGGGCTTCATTATAAATTGGGAGAAATCCAGCTTAATCCCAACACAGAAGATAGAATTCCTAGGGTTCATAGTGGACTCGGATCAGGGAACTCTCAGCCTACCCATTCACAAAGTGAACGAGATCAAGAAACAATTGAGACACACACTAGCAAAGGGCGAAATATCACTGAGGGACATAGCGAGATTGGTGGGACGCCTTGCGGCTTCGATTCAAGCAATCTTCCCGGGGCCATTACATTACAGGGCACTCCAGAGATTGAAGATATATCACCTCAGAAAGGGCGCTTCATACGAATTAAAAGTGAACATCTCAACAGAAGTGAGGGAAGAGTTGGAATGGTGGCTCATTCATATGGATGCATGGAACGGGAGAGCCATATTTGGCTCATCCCCGGACCTGATCATAGAATCAGACGCCAGCAGATGGGGCTGGGGAACCCGTTGCGGGAATCTATCGACAGGGGGCAGATGGTCGGATCAGGAGACGAAGCTCCATATAAACTGTCTAGAATTACTGGCAGGATCGTTTGCAGTCAAATGCTGGACACAAGAGAGAGTACAATGTTGTATCCTTCTAAAGATGGACAATATCTCAGCAGTCAGATACATCAACAGGCTGGGAGGGACAAAATCCAGAATTCTTGCGGAACTAGCGAAAGAATTTTGGGAACTTTGTCTGGAAAGAAGAGTTTCAGTAAGAGCAGAATATCTGCCGGGACAACAGAATGTAGTGGCCGACTGGAATTCCAGATACCTCAGAGACTCCAGCGATTGGAAACTGGACGAGAGGGTGTTCCAGGAACTAATGTCCCGGTGGGGTCCATGCCAGATCGATCTTTTTGCATCGAGGTTGAACAGACAATTACCCCGATTTTTCAGCTGGAGACCAGACCCGGAGGCAGAGGCAATAGATGCTTTCCTGCAAGTCTGGGGCCATCAGAGGAATTATGCATTTCCCCCGTTCTCCATGATAATGAGGACCCTTGCTCAGGTGAGACGTCAGAGGGCATCACTAATCCTAGTAACGCCAGATTGGAGAGGTCAAGTATGGTTTCCCAGTCTTCTGGAGATGTCTTATCAAAATCCACTGACTTTACCCAAGGGAGAACTAATAATACGAGATCCCAGAGGTCTCAGTCACCCTTTGGTGAGGTCAGGAGGAATCAACCTGGTAGCGTGGGCGATTTCAGGGGATCTTGGATTAGGCCAGGACTATCGAATGAGGCTGAGAACATTATCAACGAATCCTGGGCCCCCGGAACACACAAGGCTTATAGATCAGCATGGGCTAGATGGTGTAGCTGGTGTTTGGAGAGGAACATACATCCCGATGGAACGGATGTAGTACATGTAGCAAATTTTTTAGCTCAGATGGCAGCACAAGGTAAAGCTTATAGAACCATTAACACGGCCAGGTCTGCGATATCGGCTGGACATCCTAGAGTTGATGGTCTAGCGATTGGGGAACACCCATTAGTTTGTAGACTATTAAGAGGAGTAAACATGATTAAACCTCCTAACGAGAAATATAGTGAATTATGGGATGTTGATAAGGTCCTGAGACTATTTTTGACATGGCCAGATAATCAAGATTTGACACGTAAAGCAATTTCAGGTAAATTAGCTATGATTTTATGTCTGTTAGCATGTAAAAGATCGTCTGATATCAGAGCACTGGAGATTAATAGGCAGAGTATGTCCCCCAATGGAGTGACTTTCCTCATTTCGAAGAGGACTAAGACAGGTTTGAAATCTGTTTCATATGAAGCTTTTCCAAATCAACCAAAATTATGTCCAGTTAGATGCATAAAGGCATACGAAGATATGACGAGGGAAATAAGACCCCAGGGGGTAACTCAACTATTAATAGCGATTTGTAAACCTTTTAAAGCGGTTAGACCGGCGACCATAGCCAGATGGCTTAGGTGGGTGATGGCAGAAGCAGGCATAAATATTGAGAAATATGGCGCTCATTCAGTCAGAGGAGCGATAGCTACTAAGGCATATAACATAGGAGCTAGAGTAGAAGACATCATGAAATCGGCGGATTGGTCGAATGAATCGATTTTTAAGACTTTCTATTTTAAACCTTTAGAAAGTGCAACATCGTTAGTGGTAAGTAAGCTTTGAACAAGCATAATCAGAGCCTCCGGTCTTGACATAGAATTCAGATTTTCCACACATTCGTTACAGAAAGTCATAATTCTATTAAAGACACGGAGGCGAAGGATTATCCCACCCGATCAATCGTAAGAATGTAATGTTTACATAACATGTTTTCTGTAACTATTATGCAAAATCGTTTAAGAAGTATAATGAATATGATGATGTTGCTAATGTTCGATGTTTATACAAGTTATTACTAGATGTGGTATTATACGATTGACCCACCCTGTACTCGATTTATAGTCACTGTTATAAATTATGTTTTCTCTAGGGACGATGTCAGATGGCAAACAAATAGGAAATTGAGAGAAGAGAATATCAAAGATGTACAGAACTCATCCTCGCAGAATCAAAGAAAGAGGAAGAAGGGAAAGAGGACAAGAGATTTAGTTCATTGAGGACTGTCTTATTGGTTTAAAGTTTGTCACGTGGTCAGTTAGAGACCAATAGAAATGAACTACAAATGTTCAAAAAACATGGTTATTGTAGTTTTTACAAATTTGTATTCATGTTCTTTGGAAATATTTTCTTTGCTGCTGATCAGTAAAGTTGAAGAGTAAGCATGATCCTTCGCCTCCGTGTCTTTAATAGAATTATGACTTTCTGTAACGAATGTGTGGAAAATCTGAATTAATTATGCTGTTTAAATACAAGCGATTTAAATCATAGCGGACGCATGAGCGCCAGCATATCTATGGACACTAAATAAACATTCACAGTTATGTATTAAATTGGTTATTGCAACCCGCCTATTGTGATGCAGCGGGGTAAGAACATGTAAATACTGACACAATTTAGTTAATGTCATCAACCCATTTAGTTTTTGGTAACCAAGACTCACCAAAGAGTAGTGTTTAATTTTCACAATAGTACTATTTATAGATTGTTGGGGTACTTATCATAGAAATATATAATTGTGATTCACAGGTGGGATTAACCCAGGGGAACATGAAGGAACTACAATACGTGCAATGAGCAAGATCACGGATGGTAAGAACAAGCACCGCAGAGTTTTACTTACTTAATTAATGGCCCTTATCTCATCAAGCCATATATATACGAGGCAAGAAACAATATTTAGCGGTCTAATATGTAATGTGTCCACATTTATGTAATGGTGTGCACGTGCAGAGCAAAATTAGAATGATTCATGCCACGCATGTTGTTCTATAAATAAGATGGTTACATCTGACTCACAATATGTTGCCATTTGTTTTCTGACTATCGCACCTTGCTTAACGCCAAATTGCAAGCAAAAAACGACAAGGTATCATCCTTAAAGAAATTCATGTTATTATTTGTTGTTTGTATTTAAAATTGTGACACGTACATTTACCAGTCTTTCATTTTTTCCATCTCCCTAAAAAAAACTACCCTTCTCCCCTCCTTAATCTCTGTCCGCACAATTTGTCTAATGCACTGTGTACAATTTTTGTTGGTTATGTTATGCATATGCTTGTTTATTTTTCAGTGTATTTATTTATTGCCCTATTTTGAGGAAGGCTCAGGAGAGCCGAAACACGTGTAAATAAAAGGGCACTCCTAAGGGAGTTATACTTTCTCACAAACCTTATCTTGAATCAGCGTATTATTACAGTAATGAATCTATGTGGCGCCGTCAATGTATGAAAACCCAGCACCAAGTAATCTAAAAACCTCTTCTTAAAGGTGCCCTCTTGTTACATGCAGAAAGATAACATGGGGCGTTACCAGACACACATTTGTGTACTGTTTTTATGGTAGATACACTGTTTACTTTCTTTCATTATTGTAGGTAAGGAGGTGTGTCATGTCCGACCTCGAGAAAGAATGTTTATTGCTGAAGTGATTTAAAGGCATGGTCTGGTAAAAATTTTTATTGTCCCTACGGGTCGGCCATGTTTTTTTTAAGCCTAAGTGGCTCGATTTTAGAAAACCTTCCTATGGACCTTACCCGAGTTTTTGTCCATTAAACGCACGCGAAAACAAGCACCAGGGAGCCGCCATTTTCTGATAATCCTATCTTTTCCCCCATCGCCCTGGCTGACCTGCTTTTGCGGCACTAAATCAATTCCCCCGCCCCTGAGCCTGACATTATCAAAACATTCATATTCCCCGCCTCTCTCCGTGACGTTACTGTGCTGTGTAGGCAAACGCGCCCAGTCGTCTTCTGTGCGACTCCACACAGAACCCAGAAACCACCACAGATCAACTCACAACACAGCGCGCCACAATTCGGAATATGAAACTGTACTTTAAAATGAAACAGCAACACGGCACATTTGGTAAAGTACATTTATTTGACATTCAATGTTTAGAGAATATTCAGCAATTGCCATATGAACTCCGAAAGCCATTTATTTTCTTTTATCTGTATCCGCAATAACTGTTCCGTTTCATCTTGAGTCACGCGCTGTTCCTTTATGGTACACAGGGTGTTCATTTTCGTAAAAAGAATCACTTTGGAAGCACGGTGAACCGCAAGGCTGTTCCATCAACTAGGCACTAGTCCAGCCTAAAGGTTGATATGTTGCTTCTAGCCACTAGTACAGCGTAAGGGCATGTGGGCCCTTGGCGATCGTCCCATAATATGGTGATCGTGCTCCAGTTGTTGAAACGAAGCTGCAGGTGTCTGCTGAAGAATCCATCCGCCGGTGTCTCAAACAGATGGCAGTGGCAGAATGGGATCAAATACCTGTTATGAAAACAAAAAAATTATAATTAGTCTCGCTAGCCGAACTTCATTAATATTACTCATTTTATTTATAACGGCCGATCAGAAACTATTTGCTTGCAAGGATAGTTCAATGGAGTATGTTTGTCTCTAAAATCAATGCGAAAAGTAACGAGATAAATCGAGGCAAACACACAATGATAAACGACAGTTAGTCTACATGCCTGAGGAATGATATGATATATGATATGGCATTTGTAACCTGCCTATACTCAAGTGTTTCTAGGCGTGACGAGGCAGGTGGGGAACAAGGGCAGACAGACAACGATCCTACTAGGCCAGGTGTCTTTCTGATCGCGCATGGGGAAGGGCTGTACATGGTTAGTTGAATACAAATTAAATAATAGGGCCAGCTGGTGGCAAGTGCAAGGTAAATGCCGGGAGAAGGGGCTGAAGGATACAGAGACAGTCCCGTAGTGCAGGTAGGCAGTGCAGGGAAAAGTGGCTGGGCCAAGGACCGAGATCGGTGAGACCAGTGGACCTGCATGCCCATGTGCCCACTACGAACACGTTTTACTTGCTTTTCCTAGCTCTTCATTCATTCATTTATTCATGCATCCATTCATTAAATCTTCATTCCGCTATAAAAGCGTGTAAAGATTTACTTACATTATATTTGAAATTTCCATTGTGTCTCTTCGTAATGCAGTCTGTAAAACGGACCGTGCTCTTGACAACGATTTTTCGTATACTGAACTAAAATGAAACTCGGTCTAGTTTCTGAATTTTCTGCCTCATCGTCTCTTACTTTATTGCGCACTCCCTTCAAATGTAGTTATTTCGGCATGGTCCCTGTCTCAAGGTCAAAAAACAATAGACCCTTATACTTCCATTGCGACTTGTGGGCCTCATCTGGGCTCTGTCCTTCGCATTCTTCATTTGCAACATCACGTAGTATAGGCATCTGTGAGAACTTGAAGTTTAGAATCCGTCTATGTAGTGCGCCTCAATGTGCAAATGCGAACTGGCTTCTCTCCCAAATGCCACGGCCCGCTTGGCTGGCGCGTTCTAAGTGCCCCAATTTTGGCCCCGTTGTCTGCGAGCTTTGCAACCCAAATTGAGACATTTAATTTTTTTCGGAAGGTCAGGGAAAGTATAAAGTACCACAGGTGTTGAGTTAAAAGTGAGATTTATTGTTTGTTTGTTTGTTTTATTATTTGCAATACGCAAGCCTCCTCTCCATTAACAGTGCGCAGCATTTACATTTACATGAGATGAGACATGAGAAAAATATATACATACACATATGTGAGGTGAATAGAGAGAATTCAAAGATGACACCCAGCTTGTTCACCACCCATGATGGTGAAGGTAGGGGTTAGGTTTACAGGTACACTATACAATAACATTTATATACAAAAAGACAATCTTATTGCAATTATTTAAACCAGGATTTGTACTTCACAATCAGCTGTGCTTCGGGTGGGCATGGCACAGTCGCAATGTTCGGTGGCAATGGATCACTGCTCTGCACAGAAACGTCCAAAATTCCATATCTGTGCTTCTCTAACACAGCAACAATAAGGCTTTTCACAAAGTCGAACTGCATTTCATCATAGACTGGTTTGATCACCCATTGCTTACTTCGTTTTGAAAACACCTTAGTGTAGTGAGGCATCCTTACTTTACCCCTGGTCCTAGATTGTTCACGTCCGACATTGCTGTTATGGGCCAAGACCGCTAGTAGAGTGCGATGTTTCATGCCCCGAAAGCTAAAATGCAAGCGCTTTGGCCTGTACTTTAGGCACATATTGTGGAACACCTCCAAATCTCCTGTGTGACAGAATTCTGTCAGTCCTCTCAAATCTCTTGATAGAGTTTTGTCAAAAAGAATCTTCTCAATGGCTTTGTGTGTCGGTGAAGATGGAATCAACCACTTCTTCTTCCGTGCCTCCTCTGGGGACAAAGGGCCATGTTCACATTGGTGGAAATGTTCATTTGCTGTCCAGCGGTGAATTCTGGTACAGTGGTGCATCAGTGACCGTCATTTTTCAAGTAGTATTTCCACTGACCCCTCACAAGTTTTTGAGCTCCACCAAAGATGGTTGGTGATAGAATGTGACCACTGCAAAATACTTTCAAAACCTTTTTTTTCCCTGCAGCCGAGATTTTCTTATTGATTGATTTAGCAAGATGCCATACGTCAAATTGATGTTTAATATGTGGGAACTGCTCTCTCATTGTCTTGGCAATTGAAATGTGTCTATCCGTGGCTATGAGATCAATGTGCATTCCCCTTGATTGTAGATATTCCACTGATTTTATAAATCCTAGTTTCTCCATGGCCACTGACGATGTACATTGTGTTACATGCACGACCACCGAACTCACAATTTTCTTACTATCCATGTCTTGAAAGTGGTAGGTGCAGTACTTGGCAGAAAATCCAGGGCTGTCGCACTGTCCATCGCCGGCTAGCCTGAATAGCTTGCCTTGGAATGTACTTGCTAGAGACAATTGTTCAATTTTCCAAGCATCACTAATGGCCGGAAACTGATACTCACGTTGGTATATGTAGTACAGCGCTTTAGAAATGAAATGGAGTCCCACAAACTGAAAGAAAGCCTCTAACTTTCTAAAACTGGAGCCACTAAAAAGTGATGCAGCTGCACACAGTAGATTGCCTGCTGGCAGTTTCCCCAGCATCGGTTGTGCAGACCATGAGAACCTATGATTTAATCTACAGGCGGCATTAATTTTGACGTTACTGCCTTTTATTTGACGAGTCACATTAATCAATGGCTTCCCACATACTTTCCCTCTAATGGAATGCACACATTTCAGCATACTTATAATTTCCATCAAACAACTGTCGAATACAATGTATTTGCTCTCTTTCATTAGACTGTCATCCTGCGTCAACGTTGTTTCGGCCTGTGACGTTGTGGAGATTTCAACACATTGGAAAGTAATATCGCTGATATCAAGTGCTGATGCGTCTATGGATGCTGCGGCTGGTTCGTTGTCTGTCATTTCGACATCTATTACTTCAACATTGATGGGAGAACACAACAATGTCGACAGGTTTTTTGGTGGCAAATTTTTGGCGGGTGTAGATTGTGTAAATTGATCTGCAACTACTTCAGAGCTATCTTCAATACATTCAATAACATCTTCTTATGGTGGTGCGGTCGCACTGTAGCTATTGTCCAATGCAACTTTGCTGTCGTCTCCAAACACAGTTAATTCATGGTCTGGCCATTGGACATGAGCATCTCGAGCCTGAACACGCCTCGCCTCAATTAATAGTTCCTCCATAGTGTACACGGTCTGGCAAGCCACATCTCTCATTCGCTTCACTGTCTGCGTGTGTATAGTTCTGACACCCACGGGTAACTGGAGGAGAGATTGGAAAAGGGATGTTCAGTTTAAACACAAGATGGATTGTAGTAGAATTGACTGGAAAAAAACATAAAATAGTCCCCAGCACAAACATTTTTTAAAAGTTATGAACTGTTTGTAACTAACCTTTTTTTGTTTTTTTTTTGCAACTTTTTTGACTCGACCTGCACGCTGTAGCTCTGATTCATTTCCGCATGTCCTCCCTTCCTCTTGTGCTGCAACGACTATATTTTCTGTATCCGCATAGACAGCACGGAATGAGGCTCCATCGTCTCTCTGAAACATAGTACTTTCATTACTATGTATCAAAATATTGTTAGCATAAAACACACGTGAGGACGAACACACAGGTACATCTCAATAGCCAAACACGATTTAAACATTGTGTGCAACAATCAAAGGACAAGTATTCGACCAGTGATGATCTATTTCGATGGAACTGTCAGTGGCCCTCATTACGACCCTGGCGGAAATCGAAAAACGATGGCGGAAATGCAATACCGCCATCGAATAGCGCTCGGTGCGATTATGACCCGTCACCGTAAAGTACGATGCCATTAGCGACACCGTAGTGAACGCCAACGCTAACTGCACCAAGTACGCGCACGCGCGCCATGCGAAACCGTAATTACCACCATGGCGCAACGGTACGCGAATTCTGACCCTAGCGGACATTTACCTAACGCCATCAAGCATGGCGGAAAGTACCAACGCGAACCAACCGTAAATGGCCCTACTGAGTGCCTGTACACCACTCCCTTGCCACATTGCACAACTTCTCGTAGGTGCAATGAAGTCACACAATGCAACCAGTGAAATGTACAAGTCACCCATGCATGCCAACGAACAAATGAATGTAGGGGCTCCAAGTGCCTTGTGAGTCGCCATCCATACTTGCCATGTCACCATTGCCGTACTGATGCAGCACAGGCATGTGAAGGTTCAAGTACAGCAATATGAACTGAAATATGAGACAAAACAACAACAGGCCCCCATCGCTTGACACCAGTGTAAGGCAACATTCAAAGCAGTAACCTGAGGGAGACTGCACCAGCCCTGTACTCTTGCCAGTAAACAAACCAACCCTCAGCATAAGCATGTACCACACAAGTTGGCAAAGTGACTGAGCAGCCAGGCCCATCTCAAGAGGGGCCAATGGGAGCTGCAGGGCACAGATGGCACGAATACAGAAGCTATTCCAATAGACATGACCTCAGTCTCCCTCCAAGAAACGCACGCAAACACAGGCACCTGTGACCAGCCATATTCTGATAATCACATCATTCCACCAATCCACCTGGCTGACCGGCATCTGTTACACAAAAGCCAATCCCCCGCCCCTGAGCATGACATCATTAAAACAGTCATAATGGCAGCCCCTATCCCTGACCTCACTGGGCTCCGTAGGCAAACGCGCCAAGTACAGTACCACGCAACTATACTCAGAAGCCGGAACCCAATGCAGATCTTCTCACAATACATCGCTCCACAAATAGGAATATGCTACATTACTTGCAAAGAATAACGCTACACGGTTAATATCATAATAGAAATGTAATGCACAACAAAATCACCAAGCCCATACAGCTATTAGGTCATGAACTCCAAAATTAATTTCATTATTGTGGGCTGCATCCGCAATAAATGACCAGCTTCTGCTTGTGTGACGCCCTGTTCCTTCATGGTACACAGGGGCTACATTCACGTTCAAAAAGGCAACATGGAAGCACCTAGAACCGCTGGGCCGTCCCATTAGGTAGGCACTAGTCCAGCTGAAAGGTCGATATGTTGCTCCTAGCCACTAGCACTGCGTAAGGGCATGTGGCCCATTGGCGATCGTCCCATAAGATCGTAATGGTGCTCCACTGATTAACACGAAGCAGCAGGTGTCGGGAGTAAAAGCCATCTGCAGGAGTGGCATACAGATGGCAGCGGCAAAAGGGGAGGAGATACCTGTCACCCAAATGAAAAGAAAAAGAATGGTATGGACATCAGAACTTAATTTGAATTACTCACTTCAATGATCACACTAAATCTACAGCCATATGCATGTTAGCCCACTCAAAAGGATCATTCCCACCCAAAAATCACTTGCGAATCATAACTATATTAATCGAGGTGAAAACACTATTACAAACGAGTCTTTGTGTGCATGCGTCTGTTAAAACAGAATCCATTAGATGGGATTAGTAACGTGCATAGACACAAGTGTTTGAAGGCGCGTCGAGACAGGGAGGGTTCAACAAGGGCAGATAGACGATGGTCCCACTATGTCAGCTCTGCATCACATAGCGCAGGGGAAGTGGATAGATTCCAAAAAGCCATGTACATGGTAAACTCTCAATTAAATCATCTGTCCATGCATCCATACATCATTCCCTCATCCCGGTATGAAAACGCCTGATTATTTACTCACATAACATGTGAAATTTCCATTGAGTCTGTGCGTAATGCAGTCTGCAAAATCCACTGTGCTCCAGCCCGGAATTCTAGTGTTGTGAAGTAACATGTATTTGGGAACGTCCTGCCTTATCGTCCACTACGCTATTGCGCATCCCTTACTATTCATATCAATCATTGCATTCTCGCCATGGCCCCTGTCCGAAGGACATTAAACAATAGAACTTTATATCTGCAGTCAGACCTGTGGGCGTCTCCTCGCCGCTAGCTGAAAACCGAAAGCGCTGTCCTTCGAATTCCTCATTTGCAACATCACGTCGAAAAGGCATCTGTGACCGCTTGAAATCACAAATTCATCCATGTAGTGCGGCAGTGTGTGCAAATGGCAACTGCCTTCACTCACAAATGGGACGCCCCGCCCGTCGGTGAACCTCGGTACAGTGCTGCATGAGGGTCCACCGTTAATCGAGTACTACATTCCACTGACCCTTCACAAGTTTGTTCGCGACTGTAAAGATAGCATGTGAAACAATGGGACCATAGCAGAATGAACATATGAACCAATATTCCACTGCCATTGGGATTAAATACATGATTGTAATAGCAAGATGCCATGCGTCGAATTGCAGCGTTGTGTGCGGGACGTACTCGCCCAAAGGGGATTGCAGCTTGCACAGGTGGAATGAATCACCACAGGTGGAGGCTATACTGCCTGAAAAAACATAAATTGCACACCCAACCCCCTCCCACAACCACACCCACTCCAAAATGCTACCGGCAGGACTAGCGATGTTGGCCCTGGGGGACCTGATAGCACTGCAAGTACTCCAACTTCAAGAAGAAGACGAACACCAACTACTACAACAACCGGCCGCACAGAGGAGACGCAGGAGGAGGAGGAGGGCAAGGCAGGGCCAGCAAGGCCCACCAGCACAGCCACTACCACCACGCAGGCAGCCCGCAATCCCACGCCTCCGAGCTCATCCGTTCAACCTCACTGATGAGCAGATCCACACCCTCTACCGTTTGGACCGGGACACCATAACCGCCATTGTGGACATGACACACGCTGACCTTGCCAGCATGATAGATAGCCCAACCGCCATCCCACCCCTACTGAAGGTGGTGTCTGTACTACACTTCCTGGCCACAGGCACCTATCAGCACACAGTGGGACAGTTGCATGGCATTTCACAGCCACTGTTGTCACGGACACTATTGCAAGTGCTCGATGCCCTCCTGAAGCACGCAGACGACTACATCTCTCTACCACGCTCGGAGCAGGAAATTACGAACACAAAAGTGGGATTCCATGCACTTGCCGGCATACCGGGTTGCATTGGTGCCATCGACTGCACCCATGTTGAATTGGTTGTCCCACATGCCATGGAGGCCCAGTACCGCAACCGAAAACAATATCATTCTCTTAATGTACAAATGGTGTGTGACTCCAACAGGATCATTACACATTGTTGTGCCCGATTTCCAGGATCAACCCATGATTCTATGGTCTTGAGGAACTCTACAATACCACGCTACATGGAGCGACACGCAGGGAACAGATCCTGGCTACTCGGTGAGTCTCATTTCATGCACGATAATGTGGGGTATGTGATGCGGCAATGACCTGGCAGGAAGGGGGGGGTGCGTACGTAGCTATGTCATTCCACAAACATCCTTTATTGTCCACATACAGGTGATGCCGGGTATCCACTGAAGAGATGGCTCCTTACACCACTCCGGAACCCACAGAACCAGCATGAGGAGGACTACAACCATGCCCACTCACGTACCCGTGTAGTCATAGAACAGGCATTCGGCCTACTGAAGGCTCGTTTCCGCTGCCTCAGCAGGTCTGGCGGGGCACTCCTGTACCGCCATGAGAAGGTTGCAAAGATGGTCATGGCATGTGTCATGCTACACAACATGTGCGTACGTAGAAATGTGCCCATGCCCCCTGACGCAGAACTGCAAGCACCTGAAGATGGTCATGATGAGGGTGGGGATGTGGCAGCACCTCAAGGAGTCCGCGAGGCACAGGAGGGCCGTGAAATTCGTCAGATTCTCATAGATTCATGCTTCTAGCACTCACGCCTGGTGGCTGATACATGGACACGGGACTTGTGGCACTGTGTGTGTCTGGAACATGCACAATATGGACAGTACGCCTATAAAGGCCTCGTACACAAAGATCAATGTCCACACATCTCATTGGATGATTGTGAAATGTTTATAGCATATGTGAAATTATGTTACACACCCCATCGACCCGCCACCCAAGAAAGCCCAACACCCCCCCTCCACCCTCCTACCTCCCCCCCGAACACCAGTGTCCAAAGATGCTCATTGTCAGTGGGCAGACGCTATTGCAAGCCCCCTCTCCGGGTATCAGGGGCACCCCTGCCTGTGGAGCGCAGGTTCCTCCCAGATCTACGTTGGGGGCTGCCCTGGACGGAACTTGCAACGGATGATGTCTCTGCCTGCTCACGTCCATGCATGTCCCTAAGGGTTTGTGAGAGCTCAGTGAGCACACGGCGCACAGCGGCAAGTTCAGCACATACGTCTTTGGACGTCGCATGCAGTTCCCCCCTCAGGCTCTCGGTGCTTCTCTCCATTTGTACCCTCAGGCTCTCGGTGCTTCTCTCCATTTGTGCCCTTAGTGTCTCTGTACTTCTCTCCATTTCTGACCTAAGTGTCTCAGTTGATGTTTCTATGGCTGCCTTAGTACCCCCCACATTCATCAGCATGCTCCTTGAGGAGCGTGACCAGTTGCTGCTGTTGCACGATCACCTGGTCGAGGGACTGTTGCCTCTGCTGGGCCATGCCCATTTGCGGTGGTGTCACAGAGGGGCTGATCACCTCATGTTGCCTTGCCACAGGGCTTGTGGGGGATGGCCAGTCGTCGTCTTGTGGGTGCCCCTGCGTGGTATCCTCATGGTGTACGGGATGAAACAAACAGGGGGATTGAGACAGGTCATGGATGGATCCTACATCGACAGCACCGTTTTCTGTGTCGGAGCATGCTGCCATTAATGCAGTGTCACCTATGGTGCTGCTGCCACCAGAAGCAGTGCCTTCTGTGGCATCCATTGGGGGGACCTGTGGTGCTGCTGTTGTGGGCATGCTGGCTGCTGGGGTGCCTGTTGAAGTCCCCTCCTGTGTGCTGCCACTTGATTTGTGCTGCTGCCGTGTCTTGATCCGTGCAGCTGAGGTGGAGGGTCTTTGGCCGTTGGTCTTGGCCCTCTTTGCAGGTGTGCTGGTAGGGGTGTCCTGAAGCTCGTCGTTTGAATCGGACCCTGTGTTGGAGTAAAGGAGGGCGAGCGTTATTTATGGGTCTGTGGAAATTGGAATGGCAATGTATCACATGCATCGGGGTGGTACCTGAGGGTGATTTGGGTCAGGGCCTTGGAGGTGGTTTCATTTTTGTGTGGATTGAGGATGCAGTTGTTTTGCAGCCTGCAGTTAGGGTGTGCATGCTGCACGTGTAGAGGGTGTTTTTAGGATTTTTAATTATTTATGTATTTAAAGTGACTTTTAAAGTGCGCTATCAGGACAATGTATGTGGACGTTCTCCTGGACATGTGTTTCTGTTGCACTATGTGGACACTAGGTACTTCACATGATTGGACATTGTGGATTTAGCATTGTTTTATTTGGCCCACCTACATGATTCTGCGGATGTCTGCACTCCTTTCTCCATCCCTCCGACTCCCTCTATACTCTCCATTCCAATGGTGGAGGCACAGATTTCTTCCCAGGGGGTCAACTTGATGGGTGATTCCGATCCTCCCCCGGTAGCTGTGGCAATGTTACGGTTGGCTGATAGTATGCTCCGTACGCGTATCCGCAAGTCATCCCATTGCTTTCTGCATTGCTGTGGGTTGCGGGGTGCGGTCCCCACCGCACTTACCCGCTGTGCCACCAGGGCCCATATGGCCTTCTTGTTCGCAAGTGCCGTCCTGGTCATTTGTGTCGAGAAGACGACGGCAGCATTCTCCTGGAGGGTCTCTGTGAGCACGGTGAGTTCCTCATGGGAGAAGTGGACCTGCCGCTTGCGGTCGCACGCTTTTTTCGCAACTTTTCCCATTTTTATTGTTTTCACTAGGGTGGCTAACGGGTTGGGATGTGTCTCAGGGTAGGATTTTTGATGGTTGTGTTGGGATTCTGCTTTTATAGGTGTACGGCGTGCTGTTTCCCGTTCCGGGCCCATGTTTTTACTTCCGTTTCCGTATATTTACGTTCACCGTATTTTGCGATTACCGCTCATTACGGTGACCGCTATGATGGGTGGCGGAATTGCACCTAGGGCGCCGTACGACGGCGGTGAGGGGCGTTTTGGGGACATTTCCGCCATCGCGGACTTTGCACTTCCGCCATGGCGTATTGCTCGTGCCCGATGGGTCAGAATTAGCCGCACTTTACTCCGTCGTGCAATGGCGGAAACGCTATTTGCGCTATGGCGGTCAGGTCAGTTACTTTCCGCCAGGGTCGTAATGAGGGCCAGTATCCATACCTCTGGCTCTGCATGGACTGCCATGAATGGTTGTATTGGAGAGGAGGCATCCGCATCTCCCTGAAACACAGTACTTGCATTAGTATGCTTTTCAATATTGGAAACACAACACACACTTGGGATCGATGGCACAGGTACATATAAAGAGATAACCACAAATTATGCATTGTCCAAAAGAATCAAGGAAAATCCTAATATGATCATATTTCATCGACTTATTTCAACGATTCCTTTACATCTGCATCATCTAAATGAGATGTTGTGATTGTGGTGGAAGCTCCGTCGTCTCCCTGAAACACAGTACTTGGATTAGTATGGTTTTCAATATTGGAAACATAACACACACTTGGGGTCGAACGCACAGGTACATATAAAGAGATAAACGCAAATGATGCATTGTCCAAAAGAATCAAGGAAAATCTAAATATGATCATCGACTTATTTCTCTGATTTATTTACATCTGCATCATCTAAATTGGATGTTGTGATTGCAGTGGAAGCTTCGTCGTCTCCCTGAAACACAGCACTTGCGTTAATAGGGAAGAAAGTATAGCAAATGGAATCACGTTATATGATCACGCATGATGGAGCTGTCATTATCCATACCTCGTGCTGCTGAAGAATATCTATGGATGTTGCAAATGTAGTGCGCACTTCCGAAAGCTGTTGCGCCGATTCGTATACGCATGGTCCCGCTTCCATTTCCCCTGGAATTACTTGAATGTCAGGCTCTGCATCAAGTGCAGGGGTTGACACTCCATCAACTGCCTGAAACATAGTACTTGCATTAGTGAGGATTACAATAGTGAAAACATAACACACACCTGGGGTCGACAGCACAAGTACATATCAACGGCTAACCACAAATGAAACATTGTGTAAAACAATCAAACGACAAGAATTCCAGCCCTGATGATGACGCTCGATGGAGCTGTCAGTATCCATACCTCCTGCTGTTGAAGAACATCTAGAAATGTTGTAGATGTGGCGGACGCTTCAGCATCTCCCTGAAAGACAGTACTTGCATTAGTATGGATAACACTAATTATAACGGAAAACAAACACCAGTGGACGATAACTAAGGTGTTTATCAATTGGAAAGCACCAACCAAACATTCAGTAAAATGATTACACGATAAAATGAAAATATTACTTGACATGCATAAAACACGTCTGTAGCGGATTAGCCTAGTAAGATTACCTGATACGCGCTAGAAGTGGTTGATAACTGCGACCACGTCAAGGATGTAGAATGTTCTTGCTTCAGATTCAAGGGATAGTCAAGAAGTTGTAAAGGTAAATTAATGATTAATAATGAAATGCCAATATTAAAAATAGCCATGTAAGGCGACAGAATACTTGTAAAATGCTCAATACAGCACTGTTCCCTGTTCCCATATATATACATTTGTTTGTGGGTTATGAAATCGAAAAAGAATATATTGGTAAATGTAATTATTGAAAAAACTATCCAATCATATCAATATCGAAATTATTACAAGGGATAGAACACCTACAATATCAATTAATCCGTTCGGATACCTACACACTACCGAAAGGCCTAAAGCTAAATCCGGACTTGACTCACCGGTGGCGGAATGTGGACGAATAGAGTGGGAATAGCGTTTTCGAGCAATTTCCGTGTCGTTCGCCGTTTATTCTTCTTTGTTACCCAAGATGTTCTGTACATGTCCAAGGAAAAGTGCCGGCTGCAGATGCGGTATCGATCACCCCTCTTGTCCTGTAAGACTTGTTGGACTATACTTTCCAGCTCATCCAGTGGATATCCGCAATGTCTGACCCATTCTCTTATTCGATCAACAGTTTTCGGGAATACATGCATTGTAGTGCCTTCAGATTTCGCATGGGTCTTCGAAGGGCAACCGCTAATCGAACAGGCAGGCATTGTTGATAAATCTGAAAAGTAAATATCGACATTATTATACAATCTTCAAGAATAAAGATTTGATACAAAAGTAAATGAATCATACAATGATCAATGCAAGGTTTGTTTTGGTCGCAGGAACTATACCAGTTCATTATGTGCGGCTTAGTATTTGCATAAGTTGCAGAAATGTATAAATGATGTGACTAAAAACTGAACATGTGACTCATCCCTTGGATGTTCTGTATTGCACGAGAAGGAAACATGCTTACATCATAGACTGGACCCCCGAAGGATGCAATTCGATGACAATTGACACAGATGAAAATAAACAGATCTATTGATAGCATAGCAATGGAAATTCAAGTCAATAGCAATGAGACCAATGAACATAGCACTATTGGGTACTCTACTCGCAAATAGATAGAAATTTAAAAATCTGCGAAATATGACCAGGATACATGGCCTTACCTTGTCCAACAAACAGTTGGATTCAGCAAGCAGAGCAGTATGTTGCGGGAGAATAGGTGGATGGCCACAGGTAGCGCACTGATAGGTATGCTCGAAGCGGTCACAGAAGTTCACGGATAGCATGACGACGAGCAGATTAGCATAGATCTCAGTGGTTCCCGGGTAGCACGTTCAGGAGTTGACTTGCAAAGCACAAAGATGTTCTCATGAGACATATCGAGTGGTTTTTAAAGTATTAGAAACTGGGGTGTGTTTGTGAATGAATGACGTATGTATGTCGTGGTATTAGGGGGGCAGCCTGCTTGAAGGGGAGGCCTGCGGAGACACGGGGTCTGAGGAGGCCATGTGACCGATGGCCCCTTGGCGTGGGGCACCTTTTGAAGTGTACATGTAGTTTGGCACCTTGGCCGTTTGCGCCCGTCACAGCCCCCCATGCCAGCGCGCATCCACCGGCGCGAACCGCCTTTGATACAGGGGGGTGGGATGGATGGGCCTGGGGCGTGCAGATAAGGCACAGGAAGACTGCTGAATGGAGACACATTTATGTGGATTGCAGGGGGGCGGCCTGCCTCAGGGGAGGCCTGCCTGGAGACACGGGGTCTGAGGAGACCATGTGAACAATGGCCCCTTGGCGTGGGACACCTTTTGAAGTGTACATGTAGTTTGGCACCTTGGCCGTTTGCGCCCGTCACAGCCCCCATGCCAGGGCGCATCCACCGGCGCGATCCGCCTTTGATACAGGGGGGTGGGATGGATGGGCCTGGGGCGTACAGATAAGGCACAGGAAGACTGCTGAATGGAGACACACTTATGTGGATTGCAGGGGGGCGGCCTGCCTCAGGGGAGGCCTGCCTGGAGACACGGGGTCTGAGGAGACCATGTGAACAATGGCCCCTTGGCGTGGGACACCTTTTGAAGTGTACATGTAGTTTGGCACCTTGGCCGTTTGCGCCCGTCACAGCCCCCATGCCAGCGCGCATCCACCGGCGCGAACCGTCTTTGATACAGGGGGTGGGATGGATGGCCCTGGGGTGTGCAGATAAGGCACAGGAAGACTGCTGAATGGAGACACACTTATGTGGATTTCAGGGGGGCGGCCAGCTTCAAGGGGAGGCCTGGCTGGAGACACGGGGTCTGAGGAAGCCATGTGACCGATGGCCCCTTGGCGTGGGACACCTTTTGAAGCGTACATGTAGTTTGGCACCTTGGCCTTTCGCGCCCCTGACAGCCCCCCATGCCAGCGCTCATCCACTGGCGCGAACCGCCTTTATATCAATATATGGTATATCGCCTTTATATCAATGATAGTATATCGTTGCTTATCAATAACAAATGCCACATACCGGAGATTCTTGTGAGCACAGACCCACACTTCAACCGGTGTATTATAGTGGTCAAAACCCTAAGGCCTGTATTATCCAATGGTAATTGTTAGTATAGATATATGTGTGACTTTTATAGAGACATAACCTACTGAAAGACTTTGAACAAGTGTTATTTAGTGCATGCATTATCGAGAATACGTTATGTTAGCTTAGATAGATAGTGACCACCCTGCTTCACAGCGACCAGACCTTCAACCATTCGGAGCACAGATGTCTGACGTCCATCCTTGAATGTAGACACACTTGATTCATATAAAAAATCGAGACAAACGTTGTTAAAATATATGTGGTGTTTTATTTTGTATCTTATTTTCATGACACAAAAATACAAGACTTTAAAGATTATACAGGTCAGGTTGCAGCACAGCGAGAGAAAATCCCCTGTACTGACCGCTGTCACTCGGGAACGTTTCTCTAATGGCACAAACGGCACAGGCGGGTATCACTCTTCGAACGCGGTGTCCAAGCCTCCCGTGGAGCCACCATGTAAAGGAACGATAGGCCACCAGCCTGTACCACCTCTAGAAAGGAATGAAACAAACTGTTTTTAAATGACCAAGATAAGTTTAATAAACGTTTGTTGTCAATGACAATTCTTGTAACTAATGGCATTCTGCACGGACAAATGCTATCTAGAAAATGCACACTATTGAGCGACTTACATGCGTTACAATGATATGTAGATGTAATTTTGGATATAGTACAAGAACATGAAATAGGAGTGGCATGACAAGCAGAGTATACTTACTCGTTACTCAGATTACGAGGACGAACAGTTGCGCAAAGTTCGTGCATAAGCACCATCATTATTCTCAACACAGCCGGTGTCAGGCAGGCTGCCCTGAAGTCTGGCAGCTCGGTGATGCATTGCGGTCGTGGCTCGCCTTCCGAAATGTAGGCCAGGCATCCCGAGTTTTCTCGGCAGCAGCAGTTCTCGTCCTCAGTTGGCATTAGCTCGCACCGATTGCATGTGCACCAGGTGGAGACGCCGTCCATTCGACTAGGCCCAGGCTCTTCATCTGTTGATTCGTCCTGCCAACTGCTGTCCGAATCCCCATCGTTTTCGCGTGCTTCCCTTTCCAGTAGTTCCTTCTCGGTATACTCGTGCTCGTACATGTAGGGCATTATTGTAGCCATTGTGTGGTAAACAGAGTGAAATAATTTACCGAGATTGTGCATGTGTTCACACGGGCTACAAGCGGCGAAGGTAGCTGACCAGAGCACTGAAACGAGTCACAGAATACTCAAAGTAACACAGAGAGAGGAATGGAATTGAAAATCTGCTGCTGTGTGTTGTGAAACGGTCTGTTTATACTTATTGAGGAAAGAGGCGTCCTGCCATTTCCATGGCGACACGTCATTAGCTGAAGCGCAGCGAATGTTGACACGAGACGTGCTTTGGCGTTGGGAAATGGGCGGTACGAGTCTGCTGATGACAGGCTCAGGGGCGGGGGAATTGATTTAGTGCCGCAAAAGCAGGTCAGCCAGGGCGATGGGGGAAAAGATAGGATTATCAGAAAATGGCGGCTACCTGGTGCTTGTTTTCGCGTGCATTTAATGGACGAAAACTCGGTTAAGGTCCATAGGAAGGTTTTCTAAAATCGAGCCACTTAGGCTTAAAAAAACATGGCCGACCCGTAGGGACAATAAGAATTTTGACTAGACCATGCCTTTAAGCAGTGCGTTATTGAGGGGCCCTTAGAGTTCCTGACAGGGGTATAGCTTCAGGGGGGTGTTTGGAGTTTTCCACCCAACCATGCTTACACTGCTGAAATTGAGATAGTACAATTATTATTATTAATATTATAACTGAGTCGATTGCAGTCTTTGCGCAGTGTGCAGCCTACACTCTTTTGACTGGCAGTAGGTCCACACTGCCCTTTGTTGTGTGGGAGGACCCATACATAATCCCTTTCCAGCCGTGGAGCAGCCGTGGAGTCGACTGCTGAGTCGATTGCAGTCTTTGCGCAGTGAGCAGCCTATGTTCTTTTGCCTGGCAGTCTGTCTACACTGCCCTTTGTTGTGTGGGAGGACCTATACTTAATCCCTTTCCGGCCGCAGAGTCGACAGCTGAGTCGATTGCAGTCTTTGCGCAGTGAGTAGCCTACATTCTTTTGCCTGGCAGTTTGTCAACACTGCCCTTTATTTTGTGGGAGGACCCATACATAATCCCGTTCCAGCCACGGAGTGGCCACGGATTCAAATGCTGAGTCAATTGCAGTCTTTGTGCAGTCTTGTGGCAGCCGCGACCCGCGGCTAAAATGGAGGAAGCAGGGCGGCTCTTACAGAGCAACAAGGCGCAACCAAGGGATGCACTGTCAAGTGTGCTCGAGAACCTGGAGCAGGATTGAGTGGACCTAGGTAAGCAAGTACCCCCCACGTCCCAGCCCCTTGGACCTATTGGGAGCCCCATGGGAGCTCCAACTCTGCCGAATAGACCGTCATCCAGCCTGGAGCTTCCATAAGAGAAACAAACGGGAAATGTGGGTCGGCTTCAGAAAAGAGCAGAGGTCGGAACGAACTTACCAGCGGGAGATCACCAACGCTCTCTGTTTGTGGAACGCCCGAGGAAGGTTGGGGAGGCCCGAGGTGTGGGGAAAGTGATGCAAAAGGGTGTCAAGGTATTGGGTGTGCCCGCGCCAGCACCTGCACCCTCACCCGAGCAACAAGCTCGGGAGCGGTGTGCAGAAAACAGCGACAGCGACTTTATGGATTTAACAATTGTAACAACAAATAAGCACACGCCCGAAAAGGGGAGTGATATGGCCACAATACCTGCTTGTGAACAAGAGGAGCCCGCAGTCCAGTCGCCCGAGAACCCCTAGAACCAAGGGAGTACTTGTGGAGTGACCAACAGGCACAAACCCTCGGAGCGGGTGCCATAACAGGGGCAGCAGGGGAGAGGACGGCAACTATAATTTCATTGACATCCATAATCCACCAGAAACGTCTGACCTGGTAAGCCCGCCGTATACGGCTTGGGAAGAAGTTGCCCTTGAGGAGGAATTAGCACTCAAAGGTGAAAATAAACAAATATCTAGGAAAGGGGGGTTCTCTGGAAAAGACAACAACCAGGACAATGATGTTCACATCAAAGATATTAACGCAGTAGGTGATGCCATTCAAGACATTCCAATTAAGAAAATGTCCTCAATACAGATAATCGAAGACCAAAAGGAGAGCACATTGATTATGGACCCACATGGCCCAGCGGGAAGAATTTCAAATCTTCTGAAACGAAGAAAGCCTCAACACAAAAATGAGTCTCATGGCATGGTCTTCCAATACTCCTGGGTCAACGGCAAATCAAGGAAAAACATTTGCGGCTGGGGCCGTTTTTTTTAGGGGCCAAATAGAAAAACAGCAGTTGGCCCGTCTAAACAACAGCTCCAGAACAAGGCTTTAGAAGCTTTTTTTTTAAAAAAGAAACACTTATCTGTAACCCAGGTAGCCGAGGAACTTTCTGATGCAGAATTACCCAAAGGGGCGGAAGACTTCTCAGTGCATCCCTCAAATCAACATAGTACCAACAGCTTGGAACAACTTCCAGTGTCACAGAGTGGGATCTTAGTAAGTCTGCGGAAACAAGAAATCGTATTCGACGTAAATTAGATGGCATTTGGCCATCCGGAGGATAAAACAAGCAATACACTCACAGGATCACGGGTTCCTTTAAAGGACCAGAGAGAACGAATGGAACCTGGTGCAAAAAAGAGAAGTGAACGGGAAAAAAGCCTGACCTCTATAAGAGGTTGCAGTCCTATACCGGTGGTCTTACCATCATTAAATACAGATAAGGAGGGCGAGAATCCCTCTAAATGGGACAGGAATAGAGAAGACCGTGCAGAAGAAGTACCAACAGAGTCGAAGGGGGGAAAATCAGCTAGCACTTCCAGGCAGCCGCCAGTTTATATTGCTGACAGGGACGAACCAACCCAAAGGAAAAGAAGTCCCTCAAGCGATTGTAAGTGATCTACTACCAGGGAACCACGAGCCCGAGGAATTACCCTTGAGCAATATCTCTTCCACGATACACCACAGCACAATAGGCGCCTCAGTGAAATCGCATGCCCACCTGCAAAAGACTTACCATCAAAAATAATGTACTTAATGCCAATAATGTCAACTATCACGATAGCCTTAGACCCGTTCTGCAAGTTGTATGAAGCACTTAACTACACTCTGAAAGATCACACCACCATGCTTGCATTTATGCACACTAAGCTCTCTCATCTTGAGGGTTACATCACAGCTAAGCCATTAGAAAAACCCCAAACAATATCACAAAGCACGGCAACAGAGCCAGAGACCACCCACCAGGCAGTGGGGGTTGACGGCTACTCAGACCCCAGGTCCTTGCAAGGAGAATCAACAGTGTCAAAGACACACAACTTCAGTGTAAACCAGGAGCGGGATGGTAGGAAACAAAAACCAAGGGGAGAAACGAACTTTGCGAAACCGGCTAAAAACACTGATGAGGCTAATAGCCAACAAAGACCTGCAAAACCATCCACCATATACTCACCACAGCAGAGAGAACAAAGAAGCTGGTACCAGCAGAGTACAAAAAGAGTACATCAGAATGAGCCGACTATGAAGCCGTCAACTGAGGTGACTCATACATGCAACTTAACCCGCGCAATTCAGAAGGACCCAACCCGAGCATCTTTTGGAATATTTACTCAAAAGGCACTGACAATACAGGCAGCAGTTCCCCATGTTCTGCCAAGGCAGAAGACCCGCTCAGTCGAACAGAATCAGCCCTATCAGAATAAAGATAGGCAAGTGGTCCTGCAACTACCACAAAAGCTTTCATTAACTACATCTTTGCGCAAGGGAAAAAGAACTGCATCACAAGAGGATGAGGAATCCCTCACTGACCTCGTGAATATGAGTGTGTATTTGATCGAAGACTCAGAATCAGAAATCATTAATCGATATCCGCAAAAACATAAAGCGGATGAAATGGCACCAGAAGTAGCATCTCAAGAGCCAACTCACAAGATCTTGCTTATCGACCCTCCAGCTTTAGTGCCCAGGAAAAGTGCAGGCAAACAGAATCAAATAGATAAGGCAAGAAGTCAATCAGACACTTCTATCAGAGCGCAAAGCAAGGGAAGGAGACTCCCTACCAGGAATCGCAGCATAATCCCAGATAGAAGCATGAGAAATAAATCAGGGGCTCTGAGAATCGGCTCAAAACATGAACCAAGGAAAAGTCTCTCAATATGGGAAAAAGTGGATAATCAGAAAAAACACCAAAGACAGTGCAGAAATGACACAAACTCATTAATTCCCTACGAAAGTGAAACTCAAGGGACTTCAGTTCTAAAACAACAAAAGACCAGTAAGATTCCTAAAAGACCTGACCAACAGCAAAATCTGAAAACAACTTTACATGTGCACAGCCTCTTGAAATCACAACGTAATCGAATTTATAAACTGGAAAGAACAGTTGACCTAAAGGGCAATATGATTCTGAATCGAAGAACGATATCGAGACTATTTAATCAAGTCCTGAATCTGAGGCATTTAATATCAAATGACTTATAGGTCGTAGAACCAGATCCAAACGGGGTGAATGACTGCTCCTTTCTTCATGTGGACTCCCCAATAATAAAGAGAGTGCTACTTGAGGCAACAGAGCACCTCCAAGCGCTGGGTTACGATCTGAGGGAAACAAACCCGGACGGTTCAGTAATAAAAAAAATGCCAAAAGATCAAACCGCAGGAAAAACTCAGAGAAGCTGCATTAAGAGATGACCTTGCAGTGAGAGGAAGACCTCGCCTCAGAACCAGGGAACAAATGCACAAAGCTTCGCCTCGGCTAGCTAATGGCCAGATTAAGGGTCAAAGACAACTTGAGGATAAAGACAGGAACTCGCAGAGGCAGTACTCAATTAGTCAACGTACAAGGAGATACAACCTGTTAGATTATCCAAGATCAGACCCAGATTCATCGGGCGATGAATCCATTGAGCGTGCCCCAAAAAGCCCTTTGCACTGGCGTAATACAACCTCTGACCATGAGCCACAAATAGTGAGAGGGAAGCAAAACACAGCGCGAGCTAAGCCAGTGACACAACGGTTGGCACCAAGAGATTGGACATGGAATTCAACAGCCACCAGGAGAAAACAGAGCATTTAGCCATTAGAAACGAAGGAAGGATAAGTGTTGACAGGGAAAAAACACACAAATCAGTCAAAACTCCACAAAGGCTCCCTCTCAATGGGATCATGGAACACAAGAGGGTCAATTCACCTTACCGTACAAAGCAACGTCAACTTGGGAAATGTTGATGTCCTTTGTCTCCAAGAGACCTGGCTTTGTGCAAAACCAACACTAGACGGATATGAAATAGCCTTTTCTAGGGCCCGTAAAGGTCCCAAAGGTCGACCCAGGTCGGGACTGGTAACAGCAATCCATATAGGATGTGGATTCCAAATACGAAAAACCCTTCGATCATCAGAACTTATTCAGTGTACCCTGATAGCTAAGCAGCGAATAGAAGCTGATGAGACTAAGAATCAAGTAGAACAATCTTATTGATTAATACGTACTGGAACCCAAGATTTATTACCAACAAATCCTACCTAAAGGAAATATAATCTACCATCGATGAAGCTTAAGACGAGTACGAAATCAATCATGTGATCATCAATGGGGATCTAAACGCAGTATTCCAAGATCCAGGGGAGGCTCACACAAGTAAGATAGGCATGAGTGATTCAGGAGTAAGTGGTCGACTATGGTAATCCTTAATGGATTCTGTTAGGGAGAATTCACCAGAATGGCTAATTTCCCTTACCTACTGAGTCCCTCAGCAGATTTGCTGGATTTCTGGGATTTATTATTTTCACCTTGTAAGAGTGTGAGCCTTTTTCTCACTCTTACATGTGTTTTGCTGTGTGTGTTTAACATTTCCTTGTGCTCATAGACTGTGGAGCCTCACCTACTCCATATGCATCATCTTTTCACTGTGTGTTACACAGCACCTTCAGTGCAGTGACACAGGGTTGTCTTTTAGACTTCACAACTCAAACTCCATTTTCTGGGACTGACTACTGTCTCCCAGAACCTGTAAAGTTGCCATTGACTTTATAAGTCTTTTTAAACTCACAGACACATTATAAACTATCTAACATAGAGTTCTTGGAATGGTGAATATTTATCCCTATTTTTGTGTTTCTATTGGAACATTATTTCATTCCCTTTTGTTCCGGCAGAGTTTATTCGCCATTTATTTTTGTAAAAGTCTTTCTTGTATTTTGCTGTGCACGCCAAACCAGGTTTGGTTCCTTCTGCACAGAAGCCCTCCTTAGGCGCCTGAATTTCTGGCAGGGACAGGATGTGAGGGAGGGGTTTAGGACTCCCTGCACAGGGTCTCCTAGGAGACCCAAGTCGCACTCTGATCTGATTGGCTGTGGTGACTGTCCCGGCGGGACAGCCACCCTGCTGTGTAATTGACAGCCAGGCTGTGTGAATGGGGGAAAACTGCATAAAAAGCAGGTCTCTGGGGCTGGAAAGGCAGAGTCGCCACTGGAACGAGAGAACCAAAGAGGAGCTGACAGAAGAGGACCCTTACCATGACTGAACCTCCCGGTGAAGCACTGCTGCAGGTCCGAATCTTCAGACTTCGACGACAGAGAAGATCTGTAAGGAATCTTCTTCCCCTGAGCTGGTGGGACCAACCAGTTCATCCAAACTCCAAGCAAGGCCTCGCTCTCCTGGTCGAATTTGCTGTGCAGTGCTGCAGTGAACCGGATAGCCAGGAGGACCGGACCCTGTTTGGGTTTTAAGGAGCACACCTTTTATTTGTTGCTTTGCTCTGCTGCTGGTTTCTTCCCTGGGCAGTGCAGGACCCTCCAGTCTTCCTACTTCGTTTCAGTCTGACAGTCGCTTCAGGAACCGTGAGCCTGCAGGACCTGCCAAGAACGTCTGCCTCAGCTACAGCCTTCTTCTCCATTTAAGGTACTGTTCAAATCTGGTTGTTCGTTTCATCTGACCATGGTGGAAGGGTGTGAAACCTTTCGCCAATCCAAGGGCTTGTCCTTCTCCATTCTTTAAAGTAATTTTTCATCTGACCAACTTCGTTCTGAACTCTTGGTAAAGACTTAACGTGAACTACCCTGAACTGTGTGGTCTTGAGCAAAAGACTTTGACCCATTAACATTGGCCCAGGCCTATTGAATTGATTTCCTCACTGTAGTTCCTTTTTCTACATTGCCCTGCTTACTTACTTGTTGGTACTGCTCAATTTCTGTCTAACTTTTTCTTTCCCTCCCTTTTGAATTACTGGATTACCATTTTGCTCACACTTCGTTTTGAGCCTAACTTGTCCAGAATCTATTTGGTGTGGTGTAGTGTATTGGTAACGTGATTTTCTACTGCTTAATAATAGTGAAATGTTTAATAACTGATGTGTAAATAAATGTATATTCTTTTACTCAGAAACCTTGAGTCAATGTTTGTTTGAATCATAGTAATTGCTGTCCTTTGTGTAACTATTGATACTGCTCACTAACTCTTGAGATAAGTCTGGCTGCTCAGTCATCGCTACCACTTTACTGTGTAGTACAGGCTTGTACCAAAGGTGAATTTGTACTGTCACTTGTAGTCCTAATTGTGTGTGGTGTTCCCAAAGTGTACTGCATATAGTTCTGCCTAACAGATTCGAAAGACCTTCATAATATGCACTGGCTGGGGATTAATACCTTGCCTAAGATTCCAACATGCAAGGGTAGGGGAGCGTTCATTGACCACACCGATGTGCCAAGAGAGTTCTTAGCATTGGTTACTGACTTTGCAGTTAAGAGAACATCTCATAGTGATCATAATTTATTAAAGACCTCTTGGCAAACGGTTCACTCAGTGCATTTGAAAATGCGTGCAAATCTAGAAACCTGTAGCACTGGCACACGTCTGAGATTAACTGAATCAGCAATACAGAATTTAATGGCTCAATACCTAAAAAAGAATTCACCTCAAACAAAGAGTGGACCAATAGTAGTAGATTACCAACTGCTGCTTCAGGTATATAAAAATCAACAAAGTCTAGCAACAAAGAGCCGAAGTCTCATTTACACGAATACAATCAAGAGCTGGTGGATAAAAGAAGGATTGTAAGAAAAGCAAAAAGAACAGCAATGTATTATAACACAGAAGAAAAAACAAGGAAGCAAAGGAAGTAGAATGAAGATATAAATCATGGCTCAGATATTGCAAGATCAAGCTGCATCAGACAGACTCGGAATCCATGCTACATCTGTGGAAAGTCTTCGCAGGCATTTTGTTCACTCATTAAGAAAACCTCAAAAGAAACAAATAACGCCCTCCAGAATAACGTAGAAGAACAAAAGTGGATTGACCACTTTACAAGTATGTACAGAAAACCCTATGATCAGTTAACAGCTGAAAGGAAGCAACCAGAGAGCCGTTGGGCTATATCACATGATCCGGAAACAATTCTAGATTAAATAAAGAAATTAAACAGTTCCAGAGCGGACAGGCGGACGGGATCACCAATTATGATCTGAAACAGCATCTGGAGGCATGGGCCATGTTTATAAGTAAGGTTTTTGAAAATTTTAAATCCACAAAATCAATACCAACATCGTGGAAAATGGCCCATATGATACCGACTTTCAAAAAAGATGCCAGAGAAAACCCCCGACAATACAGGCCAATAGCTCTTCTAGACAATATAGGGAACATTTTCGGAGCCTTGGCCATGGATCAATTCCAAGACTGGACAAGAGCTAGCGCCACCGCAGATCCGCTGCAAGCTGGATTTGTTAGGGGCTGGGGACAACAGCTAACATCTTAGCGCTAAGTACTTTGAAGGCGAAGTGCAAGGAGAATAAAGCATCTGTATTCCTCGCGTTTGTTGACCTGGTCCAGGCATTCGACCAGGTTAACAGGGAAGCCCTATGAAGGACATTAAACAACCAAAAATGCCTGCAGTCTATCCTGACCCCATAAGAGCCCTATACTGAGCAACATCTATGCGAGTAAGACTGAACCAAGCAGGGCTGCTATTGAATGAAATAATAACTGAAAGCGGTGTCAAGCAAGGATGCCGACTGGCTCCAGCCTTATATAACGCTTACATAGGTGATTTCAAAGACATCGAAAAATGAATCAGATCATTTCCACTGATGCTGGGAGAAGAGAAGCTGTCCAGGCTTATATATGCGGATGATAGCATCTTAATGGATCAGACCATGATTGGCCTTCAGAGACAGCTATACAATCTACAACAATACCTGTCAGAAAACAACTTGGAATTAAACAAAGAAAAAACGAAAATAATGTCTTTTTTGAAATCCAGGAAAGGAAAATATCAGGGAAATATAAGGCTGGACGGGGTGCACCTGGAAAAGGTCTCATGCTTTCGTTATCTGGGAGTAGTACTGAGCAACAGCGCAAACAAAACCCCAATGTAGGAGCTCCTCTATGATAAAACAAAGTCGTTGGCAGCTCAAACTAAAGCCGTCAACAAGAAATATGGATGCTTCTCTCTGATCCCGACCATTAAATTTTATAAATCAAAGGTGGTACCAAGTCTAAGCTATGGAGAGGAAGCAATGTCGATGATTCCACATTCTCTATGGCCTCAACTAGAAGGGATGTTCTGGTGATGAGTTCTGCTGCTGCCGAAATCTACCCCAGTTGCAGCAATTCGACGTGAGCTGGGAATAATGTCACTCAGCGCCATAGTGGCACAAAATGGGCTTATGCTGTTCAGAAGGATGACTCTTCCAAAGCCACCATTCATCCTGGAGGTACTAAACAAAGAAATAAAAGGTGCAACTGAAAAGATGGGCGGAAAAGAACAGGCAACTCCTTGCATCGTTAGAAAGCTCAGAAGAGGAACTGAGGAACAATCCGATAAAGGCCAAAAAGCAACTACTTCTACTCGATTGGGTTCACACTTTAGAAGACACAGCAGTTCTAAAACTTTCTAAGGCCCTGCCACACAATCCTATTAAATAAACGAAACCAGGATCTACTTAGTGAAATTTCTGGACAAGAAAATCAGGCAGAGTTTTCTTAGGATCCGTCTCAACTTGTTAAATACTAATGAGATGCTAGCTGCACGAGGACAAGAGAGAACAGATAACTGCAGGTATTGCAACATTCTACTGCTGGAATGCCCCGGGACTCGAGAAGCATGCGACACACATCTGGGCCACTTATTCAAAAGTTTGCACCATTATGACAGAGAAGAATTGTGGTCCAGGTTAATGAGTGGCGAGAAGCTGAGATGGGTGGTGGCCACCGTTCACTTCTTTCAATCACTTGGCCTAGATAGGCCCCCCGTGTAGTTAGACACAATACTTGGGGGTGTGTAACAGCGGTAATGAGCCAACTAACTTACAGGACCCACTTACCTTAGTAAGAAATTGATCAGTGGTAATGAAGTAAAGAGACCCTAAACAAACTGGATCAGGAATCGATTCAGAAGTGGACTATTGAAACAGATTTTTGTATTCTTTTGTAAAAATTGTTTTATCAGTTAAATCAAATAAAACAATTTAAAAAAGTCTTCTTCTTCTTCTTCTTCTTCTTCTTCTTCTTCTTCTTCTTCTTCTTCTTCTTCTTCTTCTTCTTCTTCTTCTTCTTCTTCTTCTTCTTCTTCTTCCTTTGGGAAGCAATGGAGCACTTTATAATCATAGGAGAAAGAATACAGTGAGGGAAGTAGAGAAAAAGGGAGCATGGAGCTAACAACAAGGATGACGGGTAATTAGCAGTAAGGGAACTACCAGCAACCAGTGGAGAAAAACATTGAGGAGCAGATCACAGAGTCTCACGTCGAGTGGGGAGTGTAGGGTGTCTGGAAAAAAGTGTAAGGGAGGTGCCATTCCTTGAAGAGGAAGGCGCTGAGCTGTTTCCTGAACTATAGAAACAATGGGACAAATCGGATGTTGACAGGGAGGAGATTCCAGACTCTTGGGGCATAGACAAAGAAGGCCTGTCTTCTGGTTCTTTCCTTCCTGCATCAGCAGAGTTTAAGTCTCCATGTGTCTTTACTTCTGGTTTCTCAGTGAGGTAACTTGCTGACTTCAGGGTGACAGCCTTATAGATGCAGCAACAGGATTTGATTATGATACAGGCTTTCAGTGGGAGCCAGTGCAGTTCAGTTAGAGTCAGCGTGATGCAGTCGAATTTGCAGAGTCCTTTGATGAGTTGTGCTGCTGCATGCAGGAGACATCTCAGTGGTGCCAAGGAAGCCACCAGAAGGCCTTCAAAATGGGCACTGCCACCATCCAGGTGGAAGAGGACGATAGCTTGGACAGCAGATCTGAAGTTGTTTTCTGGGATGAAGGACTTCATTTTCCGCATGAGATAAAGTAGGTACGTGCTGTTTGAAGGTGTGGGGTCTGTGGATGTTGAACCCAAGGAACTTGGAGCATATGGCAGCTGGGGTGTGAAGCCCTCGATGTTCATAGCAGAGCCAGGTCTATATGTCAGGGTGTTTGATGTTTTTGGCCTGCAGTAGGAATTCAATCTTTATGGGGTTGAGCTTCAGGTAAGAACTGGATATCCATGACTGGATCAATGTGAGGCTGGCCTTGAGACTGTGAATGTCTTTGATGGAGGATATCTTGATGTAGATCTGCATATTGATGGATGTGGATGTTGTGTGGAGCAAGGAGGGTTTTGAGCGGTTCCATGTAAAGATTGAAGATCACAGGGGAAAGGATGGATTGGTAGGGTTGGTGATCTGGAGGAATCCATTCATACAATGGAATTTTGGGGAGTGTCTGTTGTGTCTGGTGGTCTACGGTCTCAAATACTGCTGAGAGGTCAAAGAGAACCAGGAGGCAAGGATGGCCATCATCAAGGATTTTAGGGGCATCGTCAATCACCATGGTGGGAGCTGTTTCTCTCCTGCATCTGGGTCTGAAGCCAGATTGGTAGGACTAAAGGAGGTTATTGGCTTTGATGTGTTGGAGGAGATGTGTGCCTACTGCTTTCTCAAGGATCTTACATAGAAAGATGGGTGATAGGATGTTAGTTACTAAGATTGTCATGGTTGAGTGTTGGTTTCTTGAGAAGCGGATGATTTGCATGGTTTTGATAGTCCAGGAGTAGGTTCCTGGAGTTATGGACCTGTTGATGATTGTAAAGTGAGGGAAGAGTGCTTCAGTCTGAAAGGTCTTGAGTACAGAGGCAGGGATGATGCCACCCGCATTCGATGTGGGCTTGAGCGATGCTGGTTGGCAGTGAGCTTTTCCATAGTTAGTGTATTGAAAGTTGTCTAGGTAGTTGTGATTTTGCGAGATAGGACGACTTGCAGTGTGAAATCAGTTGTGGCTTTGGTGTCTACGTGTTGGCAGATCATACTGATCTTGCTGATGAAGAAAGAGTTGATGGCTGTGGATTTTTCAATGGAGTGTGATACGGATGGGCCGGGCAGATGTTTGACATAGACCTACTGTAGGATATGTAGTTGTGTGGAGGGCCCAGAGCTGTCATGACTGGGACTCTTCAGAGCTTCCTGTCGTGCACTCAAAGTTTCATGTCTGTTTTCCTCCAAGCTGTCATTACCGCCCTCTTGTCAGCATCATGCTGCTCATATATTCAGTATCCTTTCATTTCAAAAGTTCTAAATCTTTACAATAACTGCCAATGTTGGGGCTGTTTACTGTGATTGGCAGTATATATTTTAAAGCCAAATTCAAACTACAGCTCTTACTAGCTGATTAATTAATTTGTGAAAGAAAATGTGAACTACTTTAAAAATTTACAAAGCAGTTTGCTTGTTTGGCAAGCAAAAAAACAATACTTGTTTTGTGAAACTGCACACAATAACGTAAAACATAACAGCAAGCAGCATACATGTTTTCAACAAATTATGTCTATACGCAGATGACTTTGCATGCTGAGTACTATTTTAGGTCTAAAACATCTGTGTTCTACTTCTTGTTAATTTGTGAGTTTTAATTTCTCCTTGCACATTTCTGGCTAAGACATGCCCCGGGCAGTAGCTTATAGCCTAATACATTGGCAACTCCCCTTTGTTTCCACATGAGCTTTCCGGTTTGGCTCTAGTAGATGGTAGCTTGTGGAAAGTAACTATTTTGCAGAACAATACTGCCACAATGTGTTCTCATTGTGAACAGGCCTGATTTTGTGTTCCCTGCATTTCATGGATAGGTGTTCTGATTACTTGACATAATGTTAAATGTTTTATTGACCTCAGAAACATGTTAATGTTAAAGGTATTTGTATAGCGCACCGTCACCAACGGAATTGGTCTCCAGGCACTCAGGCGGATCTGTAAATGAGAAGGAGGGGTGGGTTAGTAAGGTGAAGAGGGAGTAGTATAGTGAGAGAAGTGGTGTCCTGTTGGCGGCTTCAGTTCGGTATACACTGTGTGCTAAGCTTTGGTGCGAGTATCGGATCGATGTCAGGCCTCGTGTGCTGTTGGTGCGGCTTATGTGTTGTTTGTTTGTTGTTGCGGTGTGGTGAAGTGAAGTGCGTGCGGCTTGCTGTGCGAGAGGTGGTTCTTTAGTTTTTTTTATGAGTTAGGTATGCAGAATATTTGAGCTTTTTGGTTAGTGGGTTATGTGTCTCGCAGCTGACCTTCTCATTTTGGCTAAATGCCTAGGGTTAAGAATCCTGTATGGTGGGGCAGAGGCCATGGTCTCACAATACACTACGTATCACCATACAATAGATAAAGATTGGGGCTATACCTAGATTTGAGAGTCCTTTACCGTGAGCAATGGCAACCGTTCCACTGTAAGTGGGTTTCCGCATATGATAGACAGAGATGGCTACTCCTGGATTTGAGGATTATGTAGAGAGGGAGAGAAGCCTAGGTTTCACAATACATTACACCATACAGTAGAGATCGATGGGTGCTATACCTGAATTGAGTGTCCTTTATAGCGGGTGAAAGGCCTAGGTTCCCCAGTGATGGGTCTCCACATATAATAGGCAGGGATGCAGGAACGCAGGATAATGTTCATAATTCTATCTACGTGTGGCACATGCTAACATTAACAGTTCTATGGATGGAAGACCATGTCGGTCCTACCGAGATGCATTCACACCTGTAACTTTGTGATGACTGACATCTCTGTAGCAGATTGTCTGCCTAGTGAGATACATTCTCAACATTTAGCATATTTTAGATAGAACACCTCAAATAATCTCTAAATGAAATGTGGAGTATGCAATCTTTCCCTAAGTTTCTCAAATTCTCAAATGGAAAATCATTGTAATTTGCTTATTATTGTTTTTAAAAAAACATTATCCCTTTTCATGCAGAATAAATTAACAGGGACAAAATGCAAATGTAGGAAAATTCAATAAGTCATCACACCCACAAAAGTAATTTCTAAATCATATCTAAAGCAAACCTCACAGAAAATATTGAACAACAATGGAAAGCAAACATCCAGTAGCAACTAAGGGCCCCATTACGACCATGGCGGTCCCGTAATGAGCGGGGCCGGTACAGGGCCGGCACCGTTCATTATGGGATGCCTGATTACGAGGTCCCCTAGTGGGACCCGGAACAGACATCTTGTAAAACCACACGTCCTTTCCGGGTTAAGTGAGGGGTCCAAGGAGCTAATAACGGGCCCGTTATTAGCTCAATCCCCATTCCCATTGAGCCATATGGGTGCTCAAATGAGAATGGGGAATGGTTTTGTGCATGAGGAATTACCAGGTCCTCCAAGGTCGGAATGACCCCATAATTCCTCATTCACAGAACCCAGTATTGGAGCCCGGTATGGAGGCAGCCATGCCCTTATAAATGGCATGGCTGCCTCCATACTCGTAATGAGGCCCTAACAGTCACATAACTACAGAAAAAGAACACAAAACAAACAAAACACGCACCCACCTTACCCTCCCACAACACAACACCAATTTCTCATCCACAATTTGCTTATTTTAACATACCATTTTTTCCCTTTCTTTGCATTTGACACTGACTGCTCTGTTGAGAATGCCATGGACATATTGTAAGTCTGTGCACTTTGCTAGATTGTCCTTTGTTCATTTTGGAGATGAACATTCTATGTTGTGCTCTTTTGCGCTTTTAGATTGACAGTCCAGGGGCGGACTGGCCTAATGGCCGTTTGGCCCCGGCCAAATGGAATTCGGACTTGGATGGCCTTTTGGCCAGTTTCATAAACCACCCTGTGGCCGGTTCTGAGTGTTTACATTATTTTTGTGGTAAACAGTAACTGAAGATTGCTTCTTGCCTGTGGGCCTCGTTACCACCTAAGTGATGAATGCATTACAATCCCAGGCTATCTGCCGTGGTGCCAGACAGGAGGTAGCCGAGCCTCAACAGTGAATTGATGGAACAACAAATTGTTCTGGGGGGTCGGATCACCACCACCACATTAATCATTAACAACACATGCCATGAATTATTACATTTTTATAACAGTTACAGAGCACGCGACAGTGGGATTCGATCCTGCATTGCACTGCGTTGTCTTGTTTCCAAGCTAAACACATTGCCCCTGAGCTATTTTCCCACCCCCTAGCTCGGGCCTCTCCCTGGAGGCTGTAACACACAATGGCAAGTGAAAGAGGGATCAATGTACTGCCTACTTCTGGCTCTGATATCATGGGCCTCATTACGGCTTGTGCGGAATGGGTTAACGGGTCCCGCTAATGGGTGCAGACCCGTTAACACCATTCTGCACGATTACAAGCTCCCCTCGCGGGACCTGGTCAAACCAGGCATTGTTACCGGGTCCCGCGAGGGGAAGAGGGAGCAAACAACGGGCCGCTCGTAATCTAATCCTATGGGGGCTCAGATGGGAATGGGGAAGGTCTGGGCCCGGGTTCCCAAAGGGAGGAATTACCGGGCCCTCCGTACTCGGAATGGCCTGGTTATTCCTCATTCTGGGAACCCGGTAAAGGAGCCCGGTTTGGCGACAGCCAACGAGCTAGTAGCTCCATGGCTGCCGCCAAACTCGTAATGAGGCCCCATCTCTCCCTGGTCTTGTGCCGTGGCTCTGCTCCTGTATGGCTCTCTTTTACCAGGATCAGACAGGTTTTCGAGCAAGGTCAGCACTTCTATTTTGTACACAGCACAGAGGCAGAATACTGTATACTCTTGTTGCGCCCAGATACCTTTGGGTGACGAGCGCTTTATAAATAAACAAACAAACAAGCAGTGGTCGCTTCTACGCCCTGGGAGACGAGCAGCAACAGTTACCAGTGGACCCTGCAAGCTTCCTGTACATGCAACAGATAACTGACCAGTTGACATGGCACACAAACTGTTAGCCTCAATATACTTTTGTAGGCATTCAGTAGCAGGGACTCAGTCACCATGTAGTGCACTGCCTGCTTATTGTTTGAATTCCTTTGTGCTACTGCTAAGGGCGAGAACAGTTTCTACGTTGTCATTTGTGGAATTTTAAGTTTTCCTGTCAGTATGTCTGGCACTGCCTGCAAATGCATCTGGGATGTGCAAGGTTGTAGGACGGATGAGCAAGGCCTGAAATAACCAACATTTAGAACATTACCTACTCACCAGTGTGTGCTTGCGATACCACGAAGATCGGATCTTAACCACATGCAATAATATACACTATATTTGCATAGCATCATGGGTACCTCTAAATGTTTCTAGACTACACAATGTGCCAAAGTGAAACATGCTGGATATCGACTGATGGTAGTTGCAGGGGGGGGCGGTGAGGGAGGGGCAGTAAGAACATTACCGCCGCATTTAACGGCTACCACCCAACTCGTGTTGAAGCCCAAAAATGCAATATTCAGCCCAACTCGAGATTTGGCCAGCCCGTAGCTGACTCGGATGCATTTGTTTATGGACTAATTTAATCTGTCCTTGGATGGAGCTTGGAGTGCTCTTGGCCATCTCAAAACACTGACTGAGAATAAACCAAAGGAAATATGCGGGGGCAGGAGAGAGCAGCAGGACTAGAGGGGGGAAGGGTACGGCATTAAGTGGTCTTCATTTCTTGTGCTGCCCTTTCACTCTTCTTGGCCTCCTCAAAGCGTTGACGTGGAAGAGGAGACACATTTGGCACACTAATGCTACATTTTGGTGCACTGATGGGAAAGGGCCTCCGCAGGAGTTGGGAGGTATACCGACCAACGCTAATAACGCTACTGCAATGCGGTCCGGTGCAATATGCATTGGACCACAAGTTGCGGGGGTGGGGTGTGGGAGGGCGATAAATCCCCATTCCACATTGGGTCCACAGGGCGCACTATTACCTACAGATGTAATTGCACCACCGGTAATAGTGCCGAAATTGGCCAAATACAGCCCGAAAAATGATCACCTCCAGCAAAAAGCTGGAGGTAAAACACTCCATTTATTGTCCAAAGCGTGATAGGGCCAGCCCTTAAATGCAGCGGTACTAACGTTACCGCCGCATTTAAGGGCTACCGCCCAACTCGTGTGGAGGCCCAAAAATGCAATTTTCCACCCAACTCAAGATTTGACCAGCCCGTAAATACTGCGGTAATACCGTTACCACTGCATTTAAGGGCTCAGGCAAAACTCATGATGAGGCCTAATTCATAGGCATGAGTGAAAGGTTTTCATATGTATTAAAAAACCAGGTACTACTAGCATGTTATATGCTGGTAACGTTCACGAATCGGTAGAAAAGAAAGCGATATGTGTGGAGGAGGCGTAACCCTGGATCAATCACTCGGGGTGAAACATCTGCATGGCTGTTACCTAAATGAGCTGTTGTAAAGCAGTGTTCATTTTTGTATTTGTAAGTAAATTGTATTTTGTACTAGTAAATAAGTTGATGTGCAGAGATGCACAGGAATATGTTCTATGTACAGGGCTTTGGCAAAATCGCTAGAGCAATAACAAATCATGAACCCTCCACAGCCTCCATAAGTAGCATTTTCTGTAAAGTACTGAATTGCTGCGATTCACGGATGAGGCAACTTCTTTTTGGAGTTATTTGCAAAAGGATGTGATTATTAAAACGTGGATGGTTAAAATCTAGAGTGATTAATGAGAAATAACAGAATTATATATCAGTCCAACAAACAATACATGAAATTGTTAAATGGTGTCCTAGCACAGAAAGCTGCACACAAGGAAATGATGTGTGCTCCTTTTAGAGTTCCTTCTGCGGCTTCCTCAATGCTTCTTTGTTGCTGTACAAAGTCGCACATAAGAGGGCTCTTTGCTCGTGCCTTCCGAGAAAGAAAGCAACATAGAGTAGAAGGTATCAGGATTACAGTGCAGCTGAGTGATCTTGGGCAAGCAGAGAATATTTTGTACTCTTCTATTCTATATGAATGAAGTACTTTGCATATTATACACATCATTAATTAACCTTTTGAAATATAGCAAACAGCATTGTTTTGTTTTAGGAGCAAATGGTCCATGATATGGGGGGTCATTACGACCCGGACACAAAGGGATACAGGGCACCGGTAATGACACCGTTGCCGGTAATTCCTTTGCGCCCTATTCCGAGGTCTCTTTGCGGGCCCTTCCTTAACGCCTGGTTTTAGCAGGCGTTAAGGACGGGACCCACAAGGGGACTTCAGAGCTAATAACGGTACCGTAATTTACGGTACCGTTATTAGCACCCTCCCCATTCCCATTGAGCCCTATAAGGGCTCAAGTGGGAATGGGGATTGACGTTTTCAATGGGGATTTACCGGTCCCGCAAAGGGCGGACACGGTACCGGTAATGGTGCTAGTCATGGCGCTAATAGCGCCATGTCTAGCACCAACCTCGGAATGAGGCCCACGGTGTCCTGCTCACCCATGGCTCAGGTCTGTTTTAGCACCCCTACGTTTGTGGTCCACGCTTTCACATACAACAGCCTGTCTGGAAATATCGTAGGTAAGCCCTTGTGCATATACCTTAGAGGGATAAGGGTGTACCTACCACATTTGAATATTTGAAATTATTCCGATCTATACCTGGCCGCTGTGTAGGTTTCTGGCCATTCCCTCTCCCAGAGTAGAGGGACCATGAACCTGGTGTACAATGGGTCATCACAAGAGTAGATTGCACACATGGAAGATGTACCACTACTCCCCTCCTCACATTATGTTTTCACTAAACTGATAAAACGGACTGCATTGGGAACTAGAGCAATAGGGCACAGATCCTGTGTAGTCTAGTGGGTGAGGTACATAGCCAAGCGGGAGGACGAGAGAGAGGTAGACATAGGGCCTCATTACGACCCAGGCCGTGACTTTACCACCATGGCGTAAACTACGTTTACGCCATGGTGGTTGGCGGACTTACCGCCCCATTCCGACCTTGGCGGGGCGGTAAGTCCCCAATCCCCATTTACCCTTCCCCATTCCCATTTTTGCCCCATAGGGCATAATGGGAGTGGGGAAGGCGTTAATTACGCCACCGTAAATTACGGTGGCGTAATTAACTCCATGGTCCCTTAGCTCCATGGATTTTAACACCTGCTAAAAGCAGGTGTTAAATCCGCCATGGCGCTAAGGGACCTCGTACTCAGGCGGTAAGGGTCGGCGCTGTTTACGCTGCCGTAAACCCCTTACCGCCTGGGTCGTAATGAGGCCCATAGAGAGAGCGGGAGGCAGACAGAGAGGGAGAGAGAGAGAAGGCATGCCAGGATTGTCAGCAGACCAGATAGGGTAAAAGGAGTATTTCCTGCAAAAAACTATCTTTACAAGACTATTCACAAGGATCCCGACCAGAGACCAGACCCTCAAGTGCTCTTGTGGGTATCTTGCCCTGATCCTAACAACTTCGGCACTGTCATTGTTTAATTGAGTCCGAGTGCTCGAAAATAAATAAAGGATGCACATGGATTTCATGGATCCGAGTACCGGATTTAAGAGATCCCCTGAGCAGAAATTAAAACCATGATGACAACCATGTCCTATTCATAGGTTCCCTTCTCCTTCCTCGGTCGTTGAACTGCTGTTCATTCAAATCGCAGCAGGGCACAACACTAGGAACCTTCCAGTGAACTGTGTTTTTTAATGTTAATGTTGGATGAAAACACAATGTAATACAAAAAGTGTTTTTTTATGTGATTTTATGGTGAGCCAGGGAGAATTCAAAAAGATTCAATTTAAGCATTAGAACGCAAGGGGGCCTGAACCCCGGCCATTAGGAACCGAGGAAGCCTGACTTAATGGCCCTGAGTGACTCAACTGCTGTTAATGAGGCTGGAGGGCTTCTAATGGCTGCATTTCGACCCCCTGCTAGCCAGCCCCACGAATGCCAAGGCTTTTAGCACCAGTACGAGGATGGCAGGGGGATGTTTTGGCTGCCCAAAAATTCAAACACGGCAAAATAAAGGATGCAATTTCCCCTGAGCATCTCATTGCTATGGTAACAGGTGGGCAACGGGGGAACCCGCACCAAGATGAAGATGCTAAATAGGTCTGCCATGGGAAGATGCCAGCCAGCCCTGAGCAAGGGAGAGCAGTGCGAGGCATACATATGCATCAGCTTGACACAAAGGCGTCACTTTATACTATATTCAAATTGCAGGGGACCGCCAACTCTTAAACCTATGTGATGCTTATCCCCTGCATACCATTTGAAACCCTCACAAAGTGGAGTGTAATTGTGAAGAGTAAATCAAGGTGAAATCAGTCTTCACTTGCACTCATCACTTCTATATAATTATCCTTTGCAGGCTACGTTTCATAATGAATAGCAATGTAATACACCTGCTATTTGCCGGGTGTAAATGAAAGGCATATTCCACTTGAATCCTTTGGTTTTACACCTGCATGAAAATGGTAAACAGGTGTAAAACCATGTGTTCTTCGGAGACGGAGGAGAAAAGCAAAGAGGAGCTGCAAACTCCAACTGCTGACCTACTATGCCTCAGAACTGCACACACATTAGATGGAACAGAAAATGAAAGCATAAAGGCATTTTTATGCTTTCATTTTCTGCACCACTATTTCTAAAATGACCCTCAAGCAATGCTTAGCGAGAGGCAGCAGGCAGACGAAGCTGGAGAAAGATGCAGAGAGACCAATCATTCAGGTTGGCGTGAGCGGCTCTTTGTTAGGGGCTGAAATTCCAAGCACTATCTGAGAATAATGCCTGCAATTCCTGCATTCTAATTGGGTGGCCACTTAGGAATGTTCTAAAAATAGTGCTAATAACCAAAAGAATCCCCTGTCTATGAATCCTCAGCCTTCTTTCTTGCATGTCTCATTTGTGCGTTCTAATAATACTTTGCAACCTATATAATGTTGTCCATGTTGGTTTTGGGTTGGATGGAATGTATCTATTTACGGGATTAGATTTATTGGTTTGTGCTTGACTGGACACATTTCCCTTGATTTTTGTAATGAGTCAGATCATGAGAATGTTTATCATGACCCTGCTTTTTTTTTAATTTACAAAGGAGAGTATTCTCAAGTGAGCGGTATAAGAAAAACGTTCCAGTACTTATGTAATGTACAGTGCCTTTCACCATTAGTGTGGTCACACCACACTGTAGGTTGAACACTTTCAGGGGGACTGGCGTCGAGGTATGGGAAGAGTTCAAGAAGGTGCTATTATGACTGTGAGCATATTGGCCAAAGCGATGATATGAGCGGTGGCCAAGTCCCTGCTAGCCCACCTTGTTGAGCTGGCATGCGGATACGTGGTGATAAGAGGTCTACCGAGGGTATGTGAGAGAGCAAAAGACATTATGGGCCCGGTTAATGGAATAAGCTGCGCAGCAAACATTTGACTTGCGAGCAAAATCTTGCGCACGTCCCTGTTCGTCTATTCTTGGAACACAATGCGCAGGGCTTACCCGGGACTTGCGAGGAATCTGTGCCGGTCCGCAACGTCATTGCAATCCAAACAATGCCTGCGTGAGACTCTAAGAGAAGGGCCAGCCAGGCCGGCGCAGCCACTTAAAAAGGGGGCGGAACACGTGGAATGAGGAACAAGTGAAAATGTGGGCGTTATGAGGGACATTCCACCATCAAACAAACGAACCGCCCATAAGCGCGCAAAACAAACGTATTCATGGAATTGAACAGGGAACGCTGGCACGTGAAAACCACGCTCAATCCCGAAACACCTACGCCACGGTCTATGACATGTATAGGTTCCCCCAAGCCCCTCAATATCATCCTCGACCTGGTCACGGAGTGGTAAAATGACCTCACATCACCCACCATGTGCTTCCAAGCACTGAGCCCCTTGCAAAAGGTGCCCACTACTGCATTTTTTGGCCACTGGCTTATTCCAGCATACCACCGCCATAGTAGGTGGCATCTCCGAGGCCACGCAGTCACGCTGCTTACACCAGGTGTTGGCAATTATAACTGCATGTCCTTCTGTCCACCAGCATATCTATGTGCCGAGAACACCGGATGAAAGGCAAACAGTGGTCCAGGAATTGTATGGGGTGGCACAATTCCCAATAGTGCTACGTGCTATTGATTGCACACATGTTGCTCTATGTCCACCTCGAGCAATAGAGCACATCTACCCCAACCAGAAACATTGGCATTCCATCAACGTTCAGGTTGTGTGTAATGAAATGAAATGATATTTTATTTATATCGCGCTCGTACCCAAGTGTTTCAGAGCGCGACCAGGCAAAAAGGGAGGGGAACAAGGGAGAGAAAAAAACCCAGAAAAAACAGCAATCTTACTAGGCCCAGTGACATTTACGAAAGCGTAGGTGCATGGGAATGGAAAATGGGGGAAAAGTGCAAGGAAGGGGGGGAGTGGAAAGTGCGAAGCAGAGGAGAGAAAACATAAATAAATATTTAATAGAATAAATAATAAATAAGGGCTTTAAACCATGGTAGTGCCAAGGACATCATTACTGAAGTGTATGTCAACTATCCTGGCAGTACACATGATTATTACATCATCACGATGTCCCAGCTACACCGGGCCCTGGAAACTGAGATGCAGGGCAATACATGGCTCTTCAGTGAGTATGAATGGTCATGCACATGCATGCATGTTGCACACAGATCAATAGACACTGTCAACAAATGACAATGACAACCATTCTGACCTCTACAGGGGACAGTGCCTACCCTCTGAGCACATACATGATGACGCCCATTTGCAACCCCAAGGCACCTACCGAAGTAAGGCATAGCACTGCCCATATTGCAACTCGGGGCATAGTGGAGCGCACATTTGGAGTGCTCAAGTCACGTTGCTCCTCCCTTGACCAATCTGGTGGTGTGTTGCTATATGCACCACCAATAGTCTTCAGGATCACTGTGGCAGCATGTCTCTTGTATAATGTTGCAACACAGTGTGGCATCTTGGTGGCCATGGTGGTGGCACCCCATCCCTACCCACAGGCACACCGCTTGCATATGACTGAGAAACGGGCATGTGGAGAGGCTGCACATACTAAGCTTGTTCAATCTTATTTAAACTAAACTCCCTAGCCTGTGGAGTGCACACAATCCCGCAAAATCCAAGGTGCCATTCAATGATCACAATGGGCCAATTCACTGTGCCCACAAAATCACCCTGAGAAAGTGCCCTTGGAAGTGCACATTTGTATGCATCCCAGAGAATTAAAAGACATTTCATTTTGTGTTTCCAAAAGAAACACATTGAAGAGGGAGGGCACCACTACCACAATGCCAACCATTTAATTAAATCACCCCATTGGCACCAAAACCATCCCATATGTAATGTGAAAGGATATTTATACCATGCACTATCCCCACCATAGTGGTCCCCTGGCGCTCTGGCGGATCTGACTAACATACCTGTCAAATGTGTAAGCAGCGATAAATCCTGAAACATCATGCCTGAGCTGCTAGCCATACATGGCTTCAACAATTTACATGCACACAAAATACGAGAAACACAATTGCATATAGGTGCACACATGTCCTAGAATGTGCATGATGCGCACAAATAAAAACCTACTTATGACTCTGTATGCTTTCCATGATAACCGCTTAATGCTCACCATTTGTCACTGTGTACTTGTATGCAATTATTCTTGTATTTCACTAGCTTGACTAGTACTTCGCACCTGCAACAGCACCTCAATGCCTATGGGTTGTATGTGCACTTTACAAATGAAAAACATAGATAAATAAACAAACATGTCCCTATTGTGGGGTGTAGAAAAGCATGGCAACATGACCACAATAAACCCCATCCCCAAAAAACTTTTAACAAGAGTTAATAGACAATTGTGACAAAGAGTGCGACCCACCAGAATTACCACATCCAGCTATGCAGTAACTAAAGTAGCCATTCTATAGCGATCAAGATAAATGTACGTCTTACCTGTCACCTTGGCTTGCAGTCGACAGTCAAATTTCATCCCCTGCAATAGCCATCATTCCCTGAAGGAAGGATCTGCAGACAATGAACAGAATGAAACAGAGTGCAGCTTACACATCCATGCACCCAAAAAATCAAGATCCTCAATGACATACAACACATGCAAACAACAACTCACAAGACAACCATCAACATGTGTCCCAGCACATATGCTTTTCTTTCTTTCAAATTATCGAATGCATGGGCGGACCCAATCAGGCGCTTCCCCATCCAAAAGGATGATGTGCACCTAGCCCACCAATCTAACACACAGCCCTCACATTCTCATAACTCCTCCCACCACCCCGTCTGCTCCACAAAATCTAGCAGCACACTGCTCCTCTCCCTGCCTCTCACCCCGACTCCTCCCAGCAAAGCCTTCCCACTCAGTTCAGCCACTCCAGCACAGACAACCAAACCCTCATCAACTCTCTCTCCTCAACATGCCTCTCACACGCAAGCAAAACATTTCCCACAGTCTCAGGCACCCACACACCGCACAGTCCCTCGACTCACGCTTCCCCACTCGAAACAGACAGTCATTCAGCCCCACATGCCCTATCCTCAACCAGTTCAGCATCACCTGCTCCCTCCTCCTCCATTCCAGTTTCCCTGCATCCACCTTCACAGACACTTTCTCACAAACACCAAACATCCACCTGCCCTTCACCCCACTCTCCCACCTCTCCTGCCACTCATCCATAACCTGCTTCACCTCATCCACACTCAAAGGTATCCTCACATCAACCGCTCCTCTCCTCATACCCACACCCGCCACCAAATCCACCAACTCAACCTGCACACTGCATGCAAATCAAGCACACAGAAAAACCTTAATAAAGAAATAATTTTAAAAAAACACACAAAACACACACACTGACACACAACAACATCCCCCACACTACCCGTCCCCCTCTATGACATGCAGCAAATGTGCATGTCACATATCCCCATTCAATAGATGATAGCACATACACAATGCACGCATCAGTCAACATGCTGCATGAAAATGAGAAGACATTACATATGCAGATAATTGAGCCCACAAAAAAGCAGGGACCCTCTTGGAAGACTACCAATGACAACATGACCTGCATAGTATTGGGACAGTGCTCGGGGTGAAGTGCTAAGAGAAGAAAAAAAGAAAAATGTAAGTGCAACCTCCCGTGGTGAGGTTGATACTGGGCAAGTGCAGTATACAGACAGCGGATTGGATGAGAGATGTGGGGGGTTAGGATCCTGAGGATACATAAGGATCCTGCACATCAGTCATACCACTGTATGATTAGCAGGGAAGAGAGGATGAGCAGGAAGAGGGGAAGAGAAAGGTCTTGAGGCTTTTTGGGAACTTAAGGAGGTGCTGCTCAAGACGCAGAGGGGGAGGGAGGCTATTACACAGAAGGTAACCTGCCGATGAAACTGATCGACCACCAGCTCTCTGTCTAGCAAACTGCTGCACAAGAAGGGAGTTGGTGCCAGAGGAATGCAGGAGTCTAGAAGAGGAGTATTTGGTCAGGAAGCGTTGAAGATAGTTCCTCCGTGATTGTCTGCCTGAATGATAATATCTCCTGGCGGACTAGTCTTCTGCTGGCTGCCTCTTCCTCATGGATTGCAGCTCTCTCGGCCAACAACTCACGCCTCAGGGATTTCCTGTGGGCCCGACCCTCTGCAAGCAGGGATTCCTGCAGACACTGCACATCTGCCCATCGGCCCCAGATGTTGGCCTTCATGTGCACCTGAGGGAGCAGTATTTGGACCACATGACCTACTGCTGTTGCTCCAACAGTATTGCTGGGGGGATCATGGAACATGCCACCCTATTCATGCCCTCAGTCAATCCCTCATAGGCAGCACCCTGTCGGTGCACAGAACGCAACATCTGCTACTCCCACACCTTCTGCCCATTCTGCACACGTTGCCCACGTGTGCGGGGCCCACTCCTGCCTGATCCAAGGGAGCATGGCCCTTGCTGTGATGCCACTGCCTCTGGCTGTGGGACTGCAATCCTCCCTTGGCCATCTACCCCTGGAAAGAAACCATGGGAGTGAGACTCACAGGGCTCACCTGCTCCATCCATTAATGCACTCACCTCTGTCAGCATTGAGGATTGCACATCCGGTTCAGCATCAGAGCTAATGGAGTCCAAAGAGTCAGAATTGTCTGCAGCACAGCTTAGGATGGTCTGTAGCACCAGTGGATTCTCATGGCATGTCACACCACGTCCTCCACTGGTGGTCTGAAGTGGCACAGACTCTTCTTCCTCCTCTGCATCTGGTGCCTCCTTACCTGCACATGCACAGAAAAAGACATGTAGAGTCATGTGCAACGTGTCTACAGTAAACATGCGTATCACATTGCTGTTAGGCAACAAAATGCTGGGCATATCACCATAAGAAAAACAGCATCCACACACTATGTACAAGAAGCTATCTGTGTGCATGTTTTTTCAGAGCAGCTTCGGTCTAGTAGTTGCGTGGCTTGACACATTCCACCACATGCTGCTAGGTCCTTTCCTCTTTACTCCTCATGGCTCGCGGTTCCTCAAAGCTCTCTCGCGGTTTCCTGGCCCCTGTTTCAGGTGCTCCCGGTGCCTTTGTAGCAGTGCCCTGCTGCATTCCGGGCTGCAGGTCCAGACTCTGTGCCCAGCTATCCATGGGGTGTAGGCAGCAGCCTGAGAACACTGTTGAGGACGTGTCAATTGCCCTTGTAAAAACGGCTCCAGCGCTCGTTTCTGCTGGCATTGGCTACGGGTACTGGTAGGGTCACTGGTGGCTGGCTGCAATCATTCAGCCTTGCCTCCCGACTGGTCTGTGAAAGCAGTGAGTGCCTTTCCGCACCCTGCTTGGTCTGCCTGTTTGGGGGGGACAAATAGGGGCACCAGAGCCATCTACTGGATAGCCATCTCCTGGCTAGCCACTTGCTTATTTGTTTATTTGGAGGGTGTCTGGACTGTTGCAGGAGGGAGTTATATTTTTGAGAACCGTGGAAGCTATTAGCTGAAACTGGCTTTGATTGTTGCAGATCCATTTGAAAAATTAAAGAATATCGAGGCTTAATACCACATAATAGAAATACGCCAGTCACACGTCCAAAGGTACAATTTATTAACATGCAACTGTCTGGCTCTCAAAACCCTGCGATGTGTGCAAGCAGACACCGTGAGATGAGAGAGTGCTGGACATCTCAAAAACACAAGTATTTATCTAGGTTTTCCACAGTCCCAGACACATCGTCCAGCCCCTCTTCGTGTAATACATTTACCTAGGGTTCATAGCCTTTCCACATAACTAATTCATGTTTAAACATCTTTACATAGTTTGTTGTTTTCCCTTAAATATTTCACATTTTCCAAACATAAAACACAAAGGAAACATTCCTTAATTTGCTCGCTTATATTTGTCTATCATTTGTTCTTGAGCTTAAAGTCAGCTTAGTTTCAAGGAGCGGAAACAAAGATTTCTGCAAGAAGAGCATGTTCAACTATTCATCATTCTACTTTGCTGTTTGAACGGAGAAGGCACTATTGGAACAGATGGTATCTAAATTACTGATTAGTATGGCTTTTGTTTAGCTCCAAGGTTTCTCAGTGTAGGACAAACAATGCACTTTAGCAGCTTCAACATTCTTATCTAAGTTGACATCATGGAAACAGTACAAAGTTCATTTTGCTCTGCTGGAGCCGAAAACACAATTTCTAACATGGGAGAGAAAGCAAGAGGTGATCAAAATGGTGGATAACTCAAAATGGCGCCGTAGTTAGCCTGTTTCAGGTTCATTCAATGCGATTTACAGTGCAATGTGAATGTGCTTAGGCCAATGTTTACTATCAGGTGGTATTCATGAAAAATATACTTTTACACATTGGTCAAAGTGTGGCACGTGCTTTCTCCCTTTGATGGCACTGAAACCCAGGACAAAGAGAGTGGCAACTCTGGGATCTGGCTGTGGGCATGGCAAACCCTTAGCTCCTGCCACAAATGTCAAGTGTGGGATATGTTGATGCAGTCCACTATCATGTGGTCCTTGAGAAGCCAGGGAACCTCTGCCCTAGGCACAATCACCACAGCCTTGGCCTCATCCACAGATAGGCGGGCATGAGGAATTTGTGTGCAAACAGGAACCTCTTATGGGAAGTGCTGTGGGCGAGCCAATTTTGAAAGGGTGAGGCATGTTTCATGCACTTCATGCACTGTAGTCTCCTTCCCCTCTGAGGCATCCCAGGATCCTGCACAAAGGCCCAGGAGCATGGTGTCTATGGTCCCCCAGGGGGAGTATGCTCCCTGTGCAACTTTTGTTCCCTTTGGTTCCTTTGCCCCTCATTCTCATTCTTTGCCCTCACTCGAAGTGTCTCAGCCAGAGGTGCATCAGACAAACAGTCCGCCTAGCACCTATCACTCTATTTTGGAGGCCCTAGAGCATTCTATTGATTGTTTGTAAATGGAACATTGTTCGGAGCCTGCTTGTCTATATTTGAACGCTGTTGCAGATGTTGATGTTTGGCAGGCACAGACATGGTCCAGTGTAGCCATGAGAGGATTGAGAGGATTATGGAATCATGTACTGTTTGGCCCCTGAAGGAACATTGTCCTCTCTGGTAACCAGCCAACCAGTTTTGGTGTCAATGCAGCCCAGGCCCTTCACAGCAATCCCTGCAGTAGCTGATATCATCATGGAGGAGAGGGCCAGCTTTGCTTTGTGGAGGGTTCATTTATGCTGGGCCAGAATGTGAGTTATTCCGCTTCCCCTCAGTTCTCTGCTGTAGATGAGGCAGACACAGGTGCTGGCACTGGCGGCACTGGCCGGGTTTCCTCAAAGTTTGAAGACTTCTTTATGACATATTTCCCTTGTTCATCATTATTGGTGTGGTTGGGTCAGAGACTTTTGACCTGGCAGCCATGCGAGAATTGAGTGAACCAATGAGGGCTGATGCTGGACATATGAACACATTTCTGGAGAGTCTTGTTAGATTGTTTAATACCCATCTGAGAACATGCTTGGCAGTGACAATGGAGTCAGGAGGAGTGGCGACTGGGTTGTGGGTTGTGGACGGTGCTACACAAAATCCTCTAGAATTGGGTTAATGCCATCCTATAGCACCGGTGGCAACACTTTTGTCTCGACCTAACGTGTCCCCTATCCTGCCATCTGCTATGGTGTCTTTGGGTTGTGCCGCTAAGGTGACGGTATCCAGTCATTCTATTTCTACCACCCTCTCCCCTGCCCACAGTGTGGCTCCAGCGGAAGAATGTTCAGTGGGTTTTGTGGACCGCCAAGGGTTGCAAATGGGTTTGGTTGTCTCCTGGCAAACCCTGCTGTGATCAATGCCTCTGTTGGTGTGGTACATGGCCTCTCTATAACTGGTGCCCGTGATCCTTTAGTTGGGGTGGTGGTCTATGAACTTGATATGTACTTTCAGAGGTAGAACGCATGGGAGTGAGAATGCTTACAAAAGTACCCTTGTTAAAGATTTTGGCGGTTAAAGCTATGACTAGCAGCATTTGTATGACTTGTTGTATCCTGTCGGATTGCATGTTTTGTGGTTGCTGCAGTGTCAGGTTTGGTTTTATTAACCCGTATGCGAGGACAAGTCTTTGGAATTGCAAAGAATCCTTGGCTACCAAGGGGATTATGGTTTGTGTTTATGCCATCTTTAAAACCTGTCACTTGCATGGTGCCTGGCTTAAATTCACTTGGGGTGGGGGGTGTTTGTGCCAGATTTTACGTCCTCAGAGGCCCAAGCTGTTGAGGCCCGGGTGCAGAACTTGACAGCAAGTGGGCTGCTTTTGGACTGTTCACCTGAAATCCAGGAAGTTGCTTTAAAGGCCCCATCTGTAGCCATTTCCTGAGGTGCCTTAGACACTGCTTATCGATGCATGGGGGCAACCCCTCTGCTTGGAGTTTGATGCTAACCCTGTCTATGGGGGGGATCCCAGGGAGGGTTAAGTTAATGGTATTAAGCCTGAGCTGGCATTACTTTGCAATTTAACTGCTGGACCTGTGTTGGAGGAAGTGCCGGCCCCGCATAGGCCCTTAGTGGGCAGCTCTAGGGCACAGAGTGTAGTTGATAGCATTACAGTTCTATCGTGGAACATCAATGGGCTTGCCAATAATGTTTTAGTTCCTGATTGGCAAGCCCTGATAAATAACTACAGGTTGATATGTTTGCAGGGGACATGGTCACTTGCCAAAGGTGCACATGCCTAATTATCGGGCCTTTTCTCACCTCCTATTAGATCCCCAAGGGGGCGCACTGAGGTAGGGTTATTGGTTTGGCTCCATGCAAGCATTAAGGCAACATGTAAAGTTCTGGATGTGGGCTCATCTGACGTGCTTTGTGTGTTGAGCAACTTCAGGAATGGCCTGACTGTCTCAAGCTTACCCTACCCACTACTGCTTCCCCTAACTGCCAGTTAATTGTGCTGGGCGACTTAAACTGCCAGCTGGAGGAACCGAGGCAGTCCACATGGAATTTTGCCATGGAAGTTGAACCATGGGGTATCACATGGCCGTTGGTCCCCTGAGCACAGGTTGTTACCCCTTAGCGGCCATGGTTCAGTCGATGTTATACGCACATGGTCTGAGAGCCTGCAATAGGAGGTTTTTGGAAGATTCTCTGGCACACATTACCTTTTGTACACAGACCAAAGGGAGCCACATTGATTATATGCTTGCTCTTGCTTCTCAATGGGATGGGGTAGTCTCATTTAAGGTTTTGGAGAGAGCCGAGAGTGACCATGATCCATTGGTGGTTTCTTTCTTGGTCTCTTTCAACATCAGTGGTCAATGTAGGCCTTCCCCTCCAGCAGTCAGCATCCCTTTCCAGGTCCAAATTTCTCATAGATGGCCACAATTACCAACAGCTTTTTTTCAGGCCAGAATTTATGACACTTTGTTGCCAATCTTGGGGGCTTATGTTTAGATATATGCTTCTTTATCACATGTTGATTTTTGCAGACTGTTGATAGAGATACTGTTCCTATTCGTTACCAAGGAAAGACGCCCTCAAGCATCGGCCAATGGAAAGTCTGTGGGTTGGTATGATCGTGAATGTCAGGCGGCCAAGACTGTGTTGGTTAACACGCTTAAGTGCAGGGTGGCTATTCCCACGGGTGTGGTTAATAAACCTAGACATGGATATAAACTCATGCTTGTTGGAAAGAAGAGAGAACGGGGAAAAAGCATTTGGCCAGTTACTGGCAGGGCTGCCTGGTCAAACGATTCTAACGTGTTTTGGCATTTGATGAAGAAAAATCTTAAACCAGAGCAGCCGGGTGTGATAAGCAATATCGCCTTGGATGTCTGGCATGATCATTTTACTGCCTTATATACTGCGGGCCGGGCTGTGCGGGCTAGTAGGGAGATGACTGGACAGTCATTGGTATCCTTCTTTCCCCTGTAATGAAGGTAGCGTTGATCCGATTACAGCCCTAGAAGTAGGCCAGGCGCTGTCTGAAGTGAAAAAGGGAGAGGCCGCTGGCCCGGAATGCATTCCCATTGATCTTTTTAAAAGTGAACCTATGTTATGAGTACCTTTTATTAAAAAAAAATGGAATGGTGTTTTTTCTAGTAACCTCCACCCGAGCAGTTGAAGGGAGGCAACCATCATCCCACTATGTAAGAAAGGTGATCAGGATTCGCTGTGTAATTATAGATCAATTTTATTGTTTTATTCATTTGCAAAACTTTATTCCAGGGTGCTTTTGCACTGTTTGGAGGATTGGGTTGCCAGTGAAGGAATTCTTTTCAATGTGCAAGCGGGATTTAGAGCGGGTATCTCCACATTAGACCAGGCCATGAGGCTCAACCTCTTATGCCAGAAATATGCACTTCTCAATTCACAATGCTTGTATTTGGTGTTTGTTGATCTACAATCGCCTTTGATATGGTGCCGAGTGATTCTTTGTGGTCCATGCTGGAGGAACTAGGCATCCCCTCGTCCTTGGGAAATGGCATTAAATCTTTATATTCTGGCAACTCCGCACAGATACATTGGGGGCCGACTGACGAGTTAACCCATCCACTATCTATTGATGTTGGGGTTAGGCACGGGTGCGTCGCAGCGCCTTTGTTATTCTTATTATATATTAATAGCATAGTCCCTGAATTTTTAGAAGCTGCAAGGGACGCCCCAAATTCGGGTAATAGAAAATAGAGCTTATTGTTGTTTGTGGATGACGCAGTTTTGCTGTCAAAAACCCTGGCTGGCCTGCAGAACCAATTGGACGTTTTTAATAAGTTATGTACTGCAAAAGGCCTTAGAACATTTCTTTTAAACTAAAACTATGAAGTGTGCCGGCGTTGGGAATAAGGCCTGAGCACGGGCACATTTCCAATCAAATGGCCAGCCTCTGTAGTCTGAGGATTCGTATACGTATTTGGGTTTGATTTTCTCGAACAAACTAAAATGGCAGGAGAATATAGTAAAGTGTTCATTATAGCTTTTGCGTCAGTGTGGCCTCATTAGGAATTTAGTAACAAGACTTGATGGCGAGATTCTTTCTGTACCTCTTAAGGTCTACCAGGTACAGACAATCCCGGGGGTAACCTATGGAGCTGAACTATGGGGTGCAAATGATTGTACCCCCATTCAGATAGCCGAAAATAGATTTTTGAAATCATTGCTTGGTTTACCCCTAATGCGCCGTCCATGCCAGTGGCATGTTGCATTTGGCCTCCTTGAGATCTCACATGCTATTATGATGCAGCCGGTGTTATACTGGCTGCGGATTTGGAGCAATAAAGCTTTAAGTTTGTTTAGGGAAGGTTTGGAGTAGCTGCTATCATTACCAGGTGGAAGGAAACTTTCTTGGTTTAGGCATGTGAGAACCATGCTTTTTAACATTGGGCTGGGGGATCTATGTAGTGACCCCACAAGGTTGGGGAGAAGCTACAAAGTGGTGGTGTGAGGAGTTCAATGCATTGTCTACATTCTAACAGTGACCTAGTTTTAAAATGATGGCTAATCTCTAAGTCACCTAGCTATAATTCAGAGGCTGAATCCTACATGATTCTAGGTTCAGTGCAAATGTTACCATCAACATTCTTCTATATTCAATATGTGGCTGCATTCTACATTCTTCTAGATTCAAACATTTGCTAAAAATCTTCAGTTCGCCTAGGTTCAGTACCCAAGCTAGATTCTTCAATTTGTCTAAATTAATTACAAAGACTATCTGCAATTTACCTAAATTCAGTACAATGACTACAGTTCACCTGAAATTAATACAGTGGCTGCATTCTACAATGACCTGGTTCAAAGTGATGGCTGCATTATGCAAATACCAAGAGTCAATACACTGGCTGTATTCTTCATTCACCTAGATTTGAGCCTGGCTGCATTCTGTAATCACCTAGTGTCGATACACTGGTTGCACTATACCATTCTACTAGAAAGAGCGCAATGCCTACGCCTTAACAGTCACCTGGCTGCATACAAACCACTGGTTTACAGATCATTGGTAATTTCCTCAATTCTCATGATTCATGGTGCTGAACAAGATAAATTAATAAATCCTTTTGATTCAATCATGTAGAAAAAAAAACAGATACATAAACTCTTTTGTGTCTAGCACATTTCAGGCATTTATTTTTTACAAAAATGATTCTTTAGCGCACAATATAACAAATAAATAACATACAGACATGTAATAAGAAACATATTAAATACATTTCACAACAATAAACAAACACAAATAACGAAAAATATCAATTCACTAAGACCCAAAACAGTAAATTGTCAACTAATGGGTCCCTAATTATGTCTCACTATCTACTAGAGGGGGACTGCTGAGATGGCCACAGGGATCCTTGAACTTAGCTCAATTGGTTGTGGTCATCTCAGCAGTCTCCCACTGGGGAAGTCCAGGCCGAACTCCTTGGGCACTTCCATTCTGCACAAGACCAAAAGCATCCCCAAACATGTTTCGGCCTCAATAGGCCTCATCATTGAGGAGTAGCTTGGCTCTCTAAGCCCAGCAGACACTGGACCCATGTCTGGGCATATCCCCGTCCCACTCGGGGAGACTACAGCAAAACAAAAGAGATGATGGCTGCAAGGTTTTGTATTAATCTTAACCTCTGGCATTGCTCTGGGCAACCCTTCAGACCATTGTTCCTTGCCTTCCAGCCATCACCTCTTTTGTTTTGCTGATTTTAATACATGACGTGTGACTACACACCCCCACCTTGACTCAGTCACGTTGTCTCCTCCCCTTTATAATATCATTTCCCAGTGCATCCATCGCCTGCACAGCCATCTCCAAGGGCATTCTTCTTTAAGGGCATTATAGGTCCGTTTGTATCTGGTATTCGCTGCTCTTTACCATATTTCCTCAGTTAAGTGGGAGGATCTCATGGGGAGGGACTCCCCCTCTGGGATTAGGGACAATCTAGGGTGCACAACTGGCCATATCATCACACCCCCATACCCTTGGTGCCCTCATTCTACTCCTAACCTCTTCTTGGCCTCCAGGTCCATGTACTTATGTGAGGAAGAAAAGTTTGGTACTGATAGGAAGAAGAAGAGCAGAACCATAAAGAACAACTCATGGAAGAAGAGGTCTAGTGATCCAAGATAAAGAATAAAACGTGAGAACAGATGTACCTAATGGTCAAGCCCTTTCCGGAGCAACATCTTAGGTGAGAGCTACTCATAACGGGAGATCCCTATGGCAGGAGACTGGGACACTGACAGAGGAGAAGGTGCATCTCTATCGGGTCAAGAAGGAGCAGACCCACAAGGCTGGTGAGGCAGTAGCAAAAGTTCCAGGCGTAGGTGGACTGCATGATCCATAACCACTGCTCATACTGTAAGGAGCTGGGAGCTGCAGAGCTGATGCAGTTACCAGAATATCATCGGAAGCCAGAGAAGACCCGATGCAGGCGATTGCAGCCCCCAGGAGAGACTGTATCCCTGCAGGAAGATACCAGAAGATACGGGAGAGGGCGGGCTAGCAGGTGGGAGCACGAGAAGGGAATTGGCTAAGATGGGAAGAAGTCTGGTTCAGGAGGGGCAAGCATAAGTCCCCTAAGGGTTTGAATGTGAGATACCTACTCTGAGTAAAACACAAGTCATCTTCCTCATGTCAGTACCTGGCAGGGAAGTGAACCAGGTGGGCTAAACCAAAGAAGAGTTGGAAGTGAAACCTTGGTCGGGGGCCTAAAGTCAAAAAACAATATGAGTCATCTTCCTCGTGGTAGTACTTGGCAGGTAAATGAACCAAGTGGGCCAGTGTAAAGAAGAGCTGAAACCCTAAGGGGATGCTACAAGTGTGAAAGCTGTCGAAAAGAAAGAGCTTGAGAGATTGTCGGAAGCGGCCGTGACGAGGACTCTGTGTTGAGAGGTGCGGCTTGATGATTCATGCTTGGCGGATTATGCACAGAGGTTCTTTCCTCTAGCAGAGCAACAGCAACAGTGGTGTGGTGTGGCATTTCAGCATTTTTGGTGGTGCTTTGGAGGTGTGTCCTGGACAGCGGAGAGCAGAGAGCAGCACTGATACGGCGCAGGAAATAGAGGGGCTCCAGTTGCAGCTACAGCTACAGCTACAGTTGCATTTATATTTCTGTGTCACCTGTGCCATCCATTCGTGGCATCCAGCTCCATCCACGCTCCATTCCTGTGGCAGTGGCAGTCTCAGCGCCTCCATCACACTGCACTGCTGCTCTACTGTACCACTGCACCACTGCACTACTGCACGGCCAGTGTGCTGTTGTGCCGGTGCACCGCTCTGTACCCTGTACCACCCTGCCGAGTACCGTCCTGCTGAGACCTGCTGAGCCTTACTGAGCTACAGCACTGACACGGTATTGCCCATGGGTGACAGCGAGCCAGAGACCTGCGGTAAGGTATGCCGAGATGACAATGGTGATACGGGGTGGCATGGTGGGGTATTTAGTCTGTGAAGTAGGTGAAGAATGCCCACTTTTCACTGGGATGTGGAAATAAGGGGATCAGGTAATGGATTAATGAGTGGAAGGGTGGGAAGGGGTGGGTGCCCTTTGGAGGTGCGAGTGAATGTGGTGCACATACCACCTCTTCTAAAGAACATGCTGGTCATAGAGTCTACGGCCATGACCTCAGACCACGTGAACCCTGTGAACCTTCTGAGTGAGGTTGTGTCTGACCTATGCAAGCCCACCTGCAGTGAAGGGCCGCAGCTTGTTGTAATAGCCCCATCGACTTCTTGCCGGTTTCTGCCCATGAACTACTGCAGTCGGAACAAGAGGTGATGAGCGGAAATGAAGAAAATGGTGAAAATGAAGAAAATGAAGAAAATGATGTGGCCCTGCGTGGGAATAGGGCATTCAAATCGACAGTGTTTATAGTTGGGTCCCCTCAAAACACCAAAGCCCCCATCTAACAAGACAGCACCGTCAAGCATCCCTAAAAACGGTATGGCACCAGAATGGCTTAACGTCAGGCCCCTTACTAAAGCAGAGGTTCTTTTATAAGAAACCACCAACATCAGGGGCTCTGCAAGGAGGAGGGGATGTAAGATCATCCCAAGATAGCAGGGCCTGTGATCTCCAGACATCAGGCAAGCAGCAGATTACTCTGGTTCCTGGCCAGAGTCTTGTGGATCTAGAACAGTCTTTTTTATACTCAATAACAACCAACACTCAAAAGAGTTTGGAAAGGTAGACTGTATTGCTGAAAGGAGCACCACCTCAGGAGTTGCATCAGACGAGCAGCAGATTACTCTGGTTTCTGGCCAGAGCCTTGCAGATCTATAACAGGTCCCTTTGCTCCTCAATAACAACCAACACTCAAAAGAGTCTGGCAAGGTAGACTGTATTGCTGAAAGGTGTGTCACCTCAGGAGTTCTTCACTCTGATGAGTTAGGCACCTCCCAGAGTGGGGCTAGTGATAAGGGTGATCTGTGTTGGGGAAAACCACACCCATTACAGGACCCGACGGCCAGGCAAAGGGTCCTAGACCACCTTAAGAAGAGACCCCGCCCATTGAATTCTGACACAACCCCAATTGGGTTGGGTAAGAAGGTAAAAATTACTTCTAACAGATTTGAGACTAACACTCAAATGGTAAACCCAACGTCTCAGGATAATAAGGGGCAAAACTTACACCCGGAGCACAGCAACCTGTAAGCGCCTCTACCCTAATAGAGGAGGATTTACTCCTGGACATGGATGCTAACCAGATGGAGGCTGAACCAGGATATGGATTGCCATCTAATGCTGCAATAAACGCTGACACTATTGCAGCAATCACTTTATCTATGACGTTATGAAACTCATAATGATTCATTAAAGGACCAGACAACAGTGATCGCAATGCTTCATTCAAAGTTATTATTTCTGGAGGGCTTTGTAACAGCTCTGCAATCTAACTTGGACAATAACACAGCACAGATCACTCAGATTTTACACTCAATAATTGAACCCATTATGGAGGACAGATTGAAACGCAGTAAAGAACGCTCATTGAGTACAATGGAGACGACTTTCATCAGAGAGGACGCCCCCTCAACTGCCAGTCTGGCTAATCATGAAAATGCGACAAACGACTATCCAACCCAGAAGTTGTAGGGGGTGAGTCAAGCAAAAGTACTCAAAAAGGCCCAGATAACATCAACGGACACTAACAACCAGGCAACATTAATTGAGGAGAGGGAGGGGGCATCAGAGGTGAATCAAGGAAAGGTACTCAAACAGGCCAAACTGATACCGTCTGAAACCGACAACCAGATAATATTAATTGAGAAGAAGAGTGGGCCTTGGAGCCATCAGGTGAACAGTGAATACACTCGAAGGAAGAAGTGAGGGATCCAGTACGTTGCCCACAAAAGGAGCTATTAAACACCAAAAACTTGGTCAGAAAACAGTTTAATATATTTTTAAAACTGACACGAGGGAATGGAGGGGGCCCTCTGCTGTTTCTGTCGCCACACACAAAAAGGAAGACACTACAACAAAACTTGGATAAAAAGATAAATCAGGAATTGAAATGATTGAACCAAAATATACTTGTGCCTAAGATTACATTGAATTTTTGGAAGAAAAGCAACTGTAAAAATCATGATACACAACACCATGGGTACACAATGACCCGTCAACCAAAAGGATTGTCAGCCCAAGGCAAATATATCGCAGCCACTTCTACCTTCGCAATTGGTGGCTAAGGAATGAGACTAATAGAAGGCTCTGATTATGAAGAGCTAATTAACTTATCTACATACTCATACTCAGGAGCAGAGTACCGGGAAGAAGCAGATGGACGCGAAGTTGATGGATTGTCTTCTGCCGGAAGCTCCTGTGTTATAAGAGATGGCATCGAGACAGAGGGCTACTACGAGAGTGATATATCGAGTAGCGAAGCAGAATACCAATCAAAGATTGAAGAAAAACTTCATTCAAAGGTTGTAAGCCGCTCTTCTCTGCATAAGAGACGTGCAGGGGGCATTAAATTTACAACAAAAAAATATGTAACTGTGCATTCCTGTTCTCCAAGGAGAATAAACAGGCAAAAACCTCATGACTCTGATGGCTTTTCATCACCTTGGAGGAGAGGATGAAGGCTTTGGTGTATAAACAACAATTCAAAGTCCCCACGAGAACTAGCTTTGATAACAGACCTTTGAAAAAAAGCAAATTGAAAGTAAACTCTATGAATAAGCAACCAAGGGAAACGGATGAAACCTTCAGGCTCCTCTTACAGAGAGTCTTAAGAATAAACGAAAATCTCATCCTGAACAAGGCCAATTTCCTGAGACTTTTTCATTCTATTCCAACCTTAAAAGGAATTGCCATGGAAGAATTACATTTGATCGAGTTTCTGGAATAGGATTGTTTGGATAAGGTGGTTCTTTATCTTTCATCTGTCAAAGTAAAAAATCTCCTTTTGCATGAAGCACACAAGATGTTGTCAATGGGATCTCGTTATGCAAATACAAACGTAACCAACTCGGAGCAGGACTCTCCTATGAGACCAAAGAACAAGTTCCCAATGACGAACGTGACTCCAATAACCAATAAGTACTCTTTCAAATCTTCTGCGAGAACTATCATATTAGCAAGAAGAAAAGACAATAAGCAACCTGAAAGAATGCAATCAGAGTTGAATATTACAGTGGCAGGATATAACTCTGCTAAAAATAAATGGAACAAACCAGTGTCAAAAACATGAGGCATACAACTAGATGACTGGGGCTGGTTGGCAGGAGTCCTGGCCCCGAAGTCAATGAGATTGTAACTTCGAACGAGCTCCTCTCCCAGAAAACAATCAGTATTCACTTTAGGATGCTGGAACACTAGGGGATTCCAGCACCTATTTGGGCAGGGAGACATGGATTTGGCCCAATTTGACATAGTATTCCTGCAGGAGACCTGGTTACGAGAACTATCTACATTGGAAGGCTTTGCGTCATATTTAAACCCTGCAATTAAGGGACCCAAGGGCCAGCCTACGGCCGGTTTTCTAACAGTAATAAGACACATAGGAGGCTTGAAAGTATTGCAGGTCCTGCAACCAATGCCACTAATATAGGTTCTGTTATTCCAGATGACAGACTCAAAAGGTAAAATCTGCGGAACTGTTATGGCTTTGAACCTTTAGTTCGATTTGGCGTTATCCTTTGAATGCCACGTCCTGCAACCTATTGATGACTCATTGGGTAAATACCCCAATCTGGCATTCATAGTCTGTGGTGACTTAAACAAACAATGCTTCCACACGTCAGGAGAGCTTGCCACTGACCTCCAACTGAACGCCTCTCCAGCTATAGCGAGAGGCCTGAGATGGACAGAAGCTTTAGCGGATCGCAACAAAAGCATAATGAATGGGCACCTCTTAGGAGACATTACTGCAACAGTGACTTGGAAGAGGGGTAAAGAAGCAAAGATGTTGGACTACTTCTTCACCTCAGGTTTAATCTATAACAGGCTCAGGTCTTTGAAAGTCGTGAGAACTAACAACAGTGATCATAACATCATAAGGGTTGTACTAGATCATTGGCCTACAAACGATTTAACTAAAATGAGTCAGGAACTTGAAGTAAACACAGGTCTTACCAGGTTGAGACTTACTTCAGAAAACATCAGAAGAATGACACAAGAAATGCAGGATAACCGAGCGCATGTGCAGACAGATGCAAGGAATTCAAAAGATTACAATGTAGTCCTTGCTCTGTTTGCGGAAAAAAATAATCGTGGCATGAAGCCTTCATTTGTTAGATGTCACTTTTTTGATCAAGAAGTCGTACTCAGGAAATTAGATTTACGACGGCAAATGAAAACATTGCTGAAAATAGAATCTGCTGAATCCCTAGAAACGTCCAAAAATCTGAAACAATCTTATAACAATTGGTCGAAGTCCCACCAATACCTCATGATTCCAAATGATTCAGAGAAAATGTTGAATCTGATTGCCGCAAAAAATACCGGCGAGATATGGAGAATCTTTAACAATCAAAATAACTTGCAATCGTCAGACCTGTGTAATGGGATTCCTCTGGAAGCTTGGGCCAAGCACTTTAAAGCGCTGTATGCTAAACCCGCGAAAGTTGCTCAGCGATACACACCAAATTGTTCCGACAAATCGTGCTTCGATATCAACAGAGCGGAGATCCAGAACCTGATAAGTACGTCTAGCACTTCAGAGCGTCTGGACCAGATGGCATTACCAATAAAAAGTTAAAGGACGATCCAGAGGAGTGGGCTTCCTTTATAGAGGAATTATTCTATCATATTAGAACAAGTAAAATACCTAAATCATGGACCCATTCAATAATTGTTCCAATCTTTAAAAAAGGCGATAAATCTGACCCAGGAACCAACAAGCCTATAACCTTGTTGGATGTAATTGGAAAATGAATTGCATCTATGATCTTGAGAAATCTGACACATTGGAGCAGCACAACAAATCACTGTGATACCTGCCAAGCAGGGTTTGTAAAAGGTATCAGCACTTCCTTTAATTCGTTTTTTGATTCTCTGCTAAAAATGAGGGCGAAGAGGCGGCAAGGAAACCAAATATATCTGGCTTAGATCAACCTTGTGAAAGATTTTGACCTAGTGGCTAGAGATATTCTATGGTCAAAGCTGACTCTCTGGGAATGCCCGAAGAAGATCCTAGACCTAATACAGGCACTGCATTCAAAAACAACTATTGCAGTTAGATTGAATGCCGCAGGGAGCCTATCATTGCCCATTGCAACTGAGAACGGCCTAAAGCAGGGTTGCACATTGGCCCCAGCAATCTTCAACCTGTTTATATCCGATATTGAAACAGCTTTTGAAACAACAATGTGCATCCCGCCTATCTTAGCAGGAGCCTCTATGAATCGACTACTTTATGCAGACCACCTTATCATGATGGAGCAGACTGAGATAGGCCTTCAACGTCAACTAAATGATCTGGACCATTACATTGACACTAATGCTTTAAAAATAAATGTAAATAAGTCTAGGATACTGACCCTAGGGGAAAGCTCGGGTGGGAAACGAAAACCCTACATCTGGTTCCTGAAAGATCAAAAAATCTTAAACATCTCATCTTTGAGATATATGGGAGTAGATATAAGTAATAGTAAGGTGGATGTGTTCCACAAGAAATCACTGAGAAGTAAGGTGAAGACCATGGCGACACAGGCAAAAATCATCATGAGTAGGCATTGCAAATTCACATTATTGGCAGTACTTGAATTCTACCGGAAAAATGTATTGCCAGTTTTGACATATGGATCAGAAGCGATGGTGGCCTTACCGCTTATTCTTTGACCTATTCTCGAAGGGCATTTTGGAGGCAAGTCCTTAGTTTGCCTAATGCAATGCCAGTTCAAGCAATAAGAGTAGATTGGATTGACTTAATTAAAAATGGCTGTGTTGTGGAAGTGCTTATCCTTCTTCGGAAAGAGTCTGAGTGCTGAAGGTAAAGGAGGTCTTGCCGTGCTAAAAACGGCCTTTGAAGATCTGAGGCAGCCTATATTAAAACAATGGTCTGGGCCTGTGTTACCCATCTGGAAAGCATAAACAAAACTGCTGAGGATTTGCTGTATAAACCCACCTTGGTAAAACAAAGAACTGATGGATATAGATTGGATATAGATTGGATCATGTCACTGGAAGCGAAGGAGAATTGCAAAGCATATGGAAGGTCTTTTCCGGAAGCAAGGGTTAGGGGTAACATACAATTTACCTGATTACATTCCCTTGTGCTTACTTTCGTCAACAGTTCATGCGCTTTAGGCTGAACCCACTCCCCATCAAGGCAGTTAGAGATAGAGAGGTCAGGAAGCCTCAGGAGGAGAGGGACTTGAAGTGTAGATTGTGTGGAGGAGGCAACAAAACACTTTGTCATCTTATTCTAATTTGTCATACTTTGAAAGACCATCACACCCGCCTAGTGGGAAAATTCTTCACAGAAAGTACAACAAAGGATGCGGATGAATGGTGGAGAACTATAAATATTGGGGCAAGATTATCATTGACATTGGCTTTACTTGCTTTGCTAAAAACTGCTCTAGAAAGTATCGAAGAAATAAACATTTAAATGACAGACGATACAAGAGAAAATTGGGTGGTGGCAGTGAGGAGGTTATTACGAGGATAACCAGTTATAACTGAACATGACTACGCCGGGAGATAAGGACATATTTATTTTTTCTTCCATTTGGTCTTTTTTGTTTTCTCTCCCTTTTCTTTTCTTTTTCCTTTTTTTAAAAATGTTTTTATGATGTATGAATAACTGTGTCCCAAGTGTTTTTTGGCTAACTATTGTATACAGTCATGATGGCTAGTTGTGTATATGGCAAAAGTTTGATTTACTAAACTATATGCATACATAAATAGTAAAAAAATAAAAGTAAGACCCGGGGAAGGGAGACAATTCCTCTGGTGTTGTGAACTGTGAAACAAAGCCCAAGAAAGGCCAGACGAAGTGAGACATTCCCCTTGGTATTATGAGCTGTAAAACATGGCCTGAGGAATATTGGGTGAACAGAGTCATTCCCCCTGGTGTTGTGAACTGTGAGAGCAAAGCCCAAGAAAGCCAGGAGAAGGTAGTCATTCTCCTGGTAATTGAGTCTGCAAGAAGGATCAAGTCAGCTGTTTAGGGGAAGGGTGTTATTCCCCCTGGGATACAAAGAATTGAACCTTCTGACACAGAGTGTTAGAGGATCTGCAAACCTTTTGCTTGTGAAGTACTAAAACCAGGGGATGGGAGTCAATCCCACCTGGTAAGGAAATTTCAACCAGAACTGTGCACCCAATCCAGAAGGACGGAGTCTTCGCCTGGGCCAAAAACTTTGGTACAACTGTTTAGTTTAGTTATAAGTGTAAGGGACAGAGATAGGGACACCTTGACACAGGACAGTGGACTCTTTAAGTTACTAAGATATCCTGACAGACCCATTAGAACTTTAATTGAGACAGGGAAACCCTTCATAGATATATAGAGAGATATGCTTTCTCTTTATTATCATAGCAAATAAAGGCTATAGCTATCAATATGCCAAGTCTCCTCCTTCTTCACCCTTACACTGCCATCTTGTAACTTTGGTTTATTGAACACTGGTTCATTTGTTTCAAAAAATGATCTAGTTCTTGACCTATTTCTAGCTTTTAATTTTCATTTACTATGCTTTATAAAAACAGAACTTTTGCAATTTCGACACAAACACCCTTCACACCTAATTGCTCTTCCTTTTCTCAATCTCCCAGGTTAGCATGCCCTGGTGGCGATACTTGTCTCTTATTTCATGGACATCAGATTATTGCTCCCGCAACTTTTCTTTTTCCTTCTTTTTATTATTTGGAATATCATTTGCTTTCATTCTCTATGCTGGCTTCTCTTTTCATTCGGATCATCTATTGTCCTACTGGCCCTCTTAGTCCCTTTTGTGATGATGTTGATCCACTTTTATCCTTAGTTTATCCTTTGACTTCTTTGTTTATTGTTGCTGTGGACTTTAATATTCATCTTCACAATCTGATTGTCTACTCTACCCTTTGATCTTCTTCACTTTAGCTTGCGCTCTTCAGCTAATCACCTCACCGCCCACACATTCTAAAAGGGATGTTCTTCACCTTGTTTTTTTCTTCTGATCTTGACTATTTACTTCATCACACTCATGTTATAAAATCTGCAGAACATTTCCTAGTTTTTCCATTTCCATCTTGCCCAACTTCATCTTGCATCACGATATTCATAATCGCTCTTTTCATTACTTCCATTTCCTCACATTTTTCTGATCCTGGGGATTTTATTTCCCACATATCGATTGCCTTCTTAGTAAACTTCAATCAGCTACGCTCTCATCATTGGATCTCTTGTCTCTTTTATCTGAATCTAAACCCAAGGGTAGGTCTCCATGCGCCTGGTTGTTTTCCTCTCTAAAATCCAACTTCGTAGAGATGAGAGCCACAGAACAGATCCATCTCTAACTATCACGTTTCATCTATATTCTGCACTCATATTACTCCTCTCTCAAACAAGCGAAGCCAAATTATTCAATCCCAGTCTAATTTCCCTAAATTACTCTCTTCTACTCTCAATAAGATACTTTCACCTCCTTCTTCTGATCCTTCTGCTATCTCTAGTCTTAATGACTTTGCCAATTTCTTTCTGATTAAAATAGAAACTATGTGGCATCACATAGAATCTTAACATGCACAATATGCTTCTCAGTGCACCATATGTTTATAATCCCAAAACCCCTCAATAACAAACATACAACAGTGCCTTCCTGTCTCGTCTGAACCTGCAGTTCCAATAAATTATGCATTACAGTCCAGTGATGTATCATATGTTGTGGCTGTCAACCTTCAGTTCAGCAACGTTCAGATCGTCCGCTCCATCAAGGTAGTGATGCCTCAACATCCTGACCTTGCTTCCAGAATCGTTGCACTGGGATCTGGATGATTTATATGCTTTGCGTCTTTCTGCAAGTTGTCAGGAGCTGTTAATCCTTTCAGCAACCCTTTGTTTTTGCAGCGGCGGCGGCAGAGTCATCCACGCCACGGCAGCTCCGTCTTGCCAGAGGATCTCCCGACTCACTCGTGGACCACGAAAGGATTCACAGCTCCTTACATCTTGCAGCAAGACACAAAGCATATAAGTGGTCCAGAATAGAGGATGATCTGAACAAGAGGTTGCTGAATTGAAGGTCCTGAAGAAGATGACCATAATAAGCAGTTCATCGAAACCGATCGACCACCGGGATACAGCAACTGAAGGAATAGCTTTTAGTGGAGAGACAGTCTCTCTTTTTGGTTGGTGACATGCAGCACACTACGCCTACTGGTGTCACACAACATTTTGTCGGGAATAGAGTACCCTACATACACACACCAAAAAATAGAGGTCTCTTCACCTAGAACCATCAACAGGTTTTTAAAGTCTCACAACCATTTGTCCTGTACAACCGAGGTTTGTCTGTTGTGCATTGTGTTGTCTTTTGTGTTGAACCTCATTAAACCAACAGGTCTACACCCCATGCACACACCCCTGCTGGTGGTGATAAAGTAAATTTAGGGAACTCGTGCCCTATAAAGATAAAGAAAATGTCATCCAGGGTATGTCCATGAAGATACAGTAGATTTGGTTCAATCATTTTATCCACTCACGGTACTGGAACTGTAAACATTGTAGAAGTAGGATTAGCACCTCCTCCTTTCCTTTTAGATAGGGGGTGTACCACCTCCTTCCTAGGGATAGTGACATCTTATAGGGAAAGGGTGTTCTTCGGGGGAGAAGAGATGCAACATTTAAAAAAAAAACGTGTTCTGCATGTAAGGGTGGATTCAAATGCAAAGCTTGATTGGAGTTTGCATTTAAAAACACTGTCCATTTGCAACCATGGTATTCTTACATGCCAGAGTTACTAATTAATTAGCATTTACCATGATTATATAATCTAGTACCATTATCACTCTATTCTAAACAAAACAGTCTCCTATGCAAAGAAGACATTTGGGTAGTACAAGTAGGGCTCTGAAATCATTGTATCTTCACATTTCAGACTACTTACTGTCAGCATAACAAATCCAAAAGGTGGGCCATGACGATGTCAAATGGTACAGGTTAGGGCAGGTGTCCAGCAAAGGTAAACATGTTGAAAAACATGTTCATGTTGCGAGAGGACTGGTTTACCAAGACTAGAGTAGAGAGGTTTGAAGCCTACCTTTCAATACACGTTTTGCACTATGACTCTCATTTATCCTAGTCAGTGCCTATGCTGAGTAGGGCTAATGAAATTTGTAATGTAAACCTCTGGAGATCCAAAGCATGCAGGCATCGCCTATATTGCATCTAAATTGTCAAGTGCTATGTGCAAAAATAACTTTCTACAAATGTTTCTCCATGGCTGGTACTTACCGGTGCGGTCCTTGAGGAGTTTGCAGGTGATGTCCTACCGTATTTCTCATATGATGTCATCACTGATGTCATCTGACATGTCCTAAGGTGCTAAGGAGTGCAGTTAAGTGGAAGGCCTGTACATGTTGCAAGTATTGCTGAGTGTGGACACACCTGGGCCTACATTCAGTGCTTGGTTGGAGTCAATGTAGATATCAAGGTTAGTGTGCAAGAAAATGTGGCTTATCCAGGGTTGGACTGGTATAAGAAATAGTCACGGCCACCCAAAAAAACTGGCCCACCCCTCACCTCAAAAAAGTGGCCCACCCCTCGGCTCACGACCCATGACCTCTGATGACATCACCGGAAGTGATATCATTTGACCCCACCCCAAAGTGGGAAGCGATGAAACACAATCTTTCACCCCTTGACAAAACAGGAAGTGGCATCAAATAGCATTATTCCAAAGTACACTAAATTACTGTGAATACAAGCAGACATCCAAGACCAAATGATAATATGTTATGTTATAGCACTTATGCTTAAGCTCTTTTTTTAGAAGAAATATGCATACAATATCACCCAACCTGTGTTGGTACTCATTTATCGACCTAAGAAGGATGAAAGGCTTTTTGAAAAAGAAAAAGAATTGGGAAAAAAAATATTTTTTTTGGTTCTTTTTTTTTCTTCCAAACGGGTCCAGGCATGGCCAGAAACTGGCCCCACCCCCCAGGGACGATTTTGGTCTGACCACGGGCCAAACGGCCGAGGGGCCAATCCGACCCTGGGCTTATCAGTAAAAGTCACATGATGTCAGGCACAGTGCAATGTGCGACATACTGGGAAATGTACATGTGCAGTCTGCTTACCTGGATAATTTGCCATATCACAGCAACAGCGTTTTTAAATGCAAGTGCCATCCACCCTAATATGTAGAAAATATGCTTTTTAAATGTTGCATCTCTCTTTCTTGTACATGTGATCTGCTGTACCAGAGATGTCACTCATGATGCCATAACTGATGTTACCTGTGATATCATCAGTGGTGTAATTTGGATGTCATCAGTGTGCTTAGGAATCGCGCAATGGGGGCATCATAGTTAAGGTAGTGCAGCTTCGGCATCTGCTAAATTTTAAGGGTCTGGTGGCAATCAATCAGCACCTTAATGTCACGTTAACTAAAGTCTTTTGACCAAACTTCATGGGTTGATTTACTGTTGCCTCAACTAAGGTTTTTTCACTGAATCTCACCCTAAATGTCCCTTTACTGAAGTTTGTTCCACACTTTTTAAGGGTTTTGTTATGCTATGCCTTGCATCATCTGTCTTTTTTTTCTAATAACATACCTGATACCATATCATTTGTTCTCAGTATCTATTCTTGCACTACACAACCTCAGATTCATGAAGTATTTCTTCTTTTTTGTGTCTACTAGATAAGAAGGGATTAGTAATGGTGCACTGTAACAAGGAAAAGTGAAGTGGGATTATTGGGACACTGTAATGAGGAAGGCTATAATTATGATTATTTAAGTGGTAATACCAACGGGATCAGGTCCGTGCTGATATAAGATCTAGGTTCATGTAAAATATCTGTGTCTTTGAGTATTGAGATCGAGAATTAACAAAAAAAGGAACAATAAGAAGATAGTATGTGAATCGAGAAGTTATAATGTTATGAATTATTCAGACAATACTGAGATGAGGCAGAGTACATTGAGCAACAATGGAGAACCATGTATGCACCCAACAAAATAAAAACTGCATCTTAATCTTTCAATAACTCTATTTTATGTGAAGGGAGAATGTAAACAATGCAAAAACACATTGATAATTACACTCTTTTCGAAAAAGTTCAATAAAAAAATTATACTCTTTTGGTTAACTTAATTCAAACCACAATTTGAGGAGATTTACAATTCAACGTTCTATTCTCATATCACCATTTATAAGAATACTCATATAAGGAAAAACATACATATAACATTCATAGTATTTTCCACGCCTGATCTAATTAACAGCCAAATTGGCACCTAACATATTCACAAATCCATAATTAATATATTATTCCTTAATATAAAAAGAATAAAAACAGACTCATTTTGTTTCGAATCTCCAAACGGATTTATCTAAGGGCATGTGCATGGTATGACATTCGGGAGCTGATTGGTCCAAAGACAGTATATTACAGAAATTCTTACATGCAATGCGCTTTGGAGACAAATTCACAGTGAACATTGTCTCGTCTCTACCAAGTAGCCCAGTTTTGACTATTTCCTGTCCAGCCCTTTTCCCTTTTTTCCCCCTGTGTTGTACCTTTTTTTCTGTCTATTTGCTTTACATACATTTATTTTGTTTACCCTTTTAAGGATTGTCTGATCCTTTTTCTTTTAGTTTTAGTTTTTACTTTAGATTTTTCTTTTTGATTATATTTTGGCGATAGAGACACAACATCCAGAGGCACCCTCCAGCGATTAAGAGATTGACCTCATCACAGTCCCTGAAGATATTGAGTGGATAGAGAAGCCAGCTCCACCCAAGAAGTACCACCACAAGAGCTTCACACCTTCCCTGTGCTGGCAGTACTTCAAGGTGCCTGAGGAAACTCCCCTGTCGGATGTCGAGAAGGGACATTGCATATTTTGTGACACGGCCAGAAGGAGAGGAATCTCTGTGGTTCCTGCGCAAAGCCTGGGCACCATGACTTTCGTGATACACCTAATATGTTACCAATGGCGGCAAGTGGATGAACGTTTCAGGAGCATTTTAAGAAATATATATCTTTTTTATAAAAATCTTAAATTAATTTGAAATACTTATCTTCCCCTAACTAACAACCACACTGATTACCACATCTCAATGTATCATAGTTTTCGAGTATTTACTCTTTGTTTCCCGTTTGCGTCGCTTCTTGATTTTGGCAGAACGCTAAACAAAATCAAAAACTATGCTATGCTCAAGCCCCAAACATTCACTAATCATCCTTCCTCACCCTGCCCACATGCTCTCTGCCCTCAATATTCCCTAATGTACATCCTTTATATCATTTTAGGGCACTTTGCAATGTCGATTCTGAACATGATTCGCGATTTGCGCAATGACCGACTTTCAGAACTGAAAAAGCTTGGCAAAAGAAATACATCATGGGAGATATGACTAACGTTTTGGCTACAGGGGCACAGGATGGATTTGTGGCAAAACAAGAAAGGATTGCCTTCATATGCTTCATGCCCAACTTGTTTCTTATTTGATACAAATCCGTCCAGCAATTTGGCCTGTGCGCGTGAGCAAAAATTGGACAATTTGCTCTATAGGAAAATGATTTGGAAAAGTAAAAAACAAACCCTTTTTTGTACCTTTTTTATCTTTTAAATCATAAACTGGATTTGCACCCAACTTTCCAGTCCTGGGGGCCCGAGCCCCAATATACAAAGGTCAAATGCTGTGCTGATCTTTCAGACACCTTAAAAGTTAACAATAGAATCTTTTATTTTTTTTCACCTGAAATGTGAAAGTAGGATAATCCATTTGAGCCAAGTCACACAGGCCATAACTCATCTAGTAGCCATCACTGGAATTTCACAGAGCCACACCAGCAGCACATTATGGGTGTGCAAATTAGTGCAAATGCATGCCTTTTGCTCCGGGAAATTACATTAGTCTTACAGGGCTGTCAAGACTATACTGCACTGATAATCTCTAATAAGGGTGAAACCAGGTAGTAAGTTGTCTGGCAGCCTTAAGAAATGTATGTCTTGGGTAGATAAATCTATGTATAAAGTCTGACTGCCCCGTAAAACAAAAGAAATTTCCTGGAGCAAAAGGTTTGCATTTCGGCTAATAAATATATATTCATATTCTAAAATCAGACTAAGATGCACTTGTCTGTGTTCATTAAATCTACCCTACAACCAACGTGCCAATGTGGCTTGACAGACCTTAATGGTTTATTAAAATAACAACTGAATAATAGTAAACCATATTTTCAATCTTAGTGTATAATGATGTTTCCTTCCTGGAGCTTCTCCCTTATCATATTTATAAGACTTTTTTTTTTAAACCAAACGTAATGCACTCTCTTTGCACCGCTCATATTCTCACACATTCCAACACAGAAGGCATGACAAAAGGCAATGTCCCTGACATCACATACGACCTCGAACATGACATCATCAATGATGTCACACTGTCAACTGAAAAGTCATACAATCGTACATGCCCACTGTAGAAGATATTGACTGGAAATCTCGACTTGCTGCACACACTCTTGAAAGTGTTGTGTGGCTGATGCTTACCAAGGTACAGAGTAGCAAATCCCTCATGACCTGCCTGATGTCAATGCACTCTCAGTTTGAAGTCGTGATTTGTATATTGCCTCCAGTTACAATGTTTTAACCCAGGTCACCACGGCTCACTCTTTGGAATGTAATGTTTCCTATATGGTTGCTTTCAGTATTCCTTCTCCCTCCCACTAAAATAAGAACACTGATTGATACGGCCATTGAACTTTCTTCGGCTTTCCCCCTTGCACTTGCAGGTGGTGCACAATAATATGAAGGCAGTACAGGATAACAATGTCTATTACTATAGTAATTCATTTTTTAAACTGGAGAATGCATGTATACGGCTATACTTTGGGAAGGTGGTGTTACAGGTGATGGCATCAGTGATGACACTGGTGATATCTTTGATAATGGCATGTGGCATATGTTATCTGTTATGGCATGTGAGAAAAAAAGAGTACTTCATGGTTGGTGATTTAGGGGCCGATTCATGGAACAAACGTGCGCCGAAAATCTACGCGCAAGCAGGCGCAAGCGGAAAAAAACAGGCGCACGCGCACGCGTGCGATTCCTGGAAGTCCCTGCGCATGTACACCCCGGGATGTGCGCCAAACCCGTGCATGGCGCACAAGTCACTGCAACATCCCGAAAGGCGTGCGCGACGCGCACAGTGAAAGCGCACAACCTCGGCGCATACACCAGAAAGTGGGCGGGACACGGGGCGTAACGCGCGGAATGGGGAACAACGCGCAAAAATAAGGGCGTAACTGGGGATGTACTGCAGGGAAGCAGACGGAACGCCCACACGCACTCGAACCACACGTATTCATGGAATCGAATAGGGCAAAGCCACGCACAGCCAAAGACACGCACAAGCCGAAACACGTCCGCCACACGAAGGCAGGCGGTTGCGTCCCTGCGCATTACAAAAGTGGCAACATACAGCAATTGGGCCTGTGCGAGCGTGCTACGTGTATTTCAGGGGTTTGCGTGAAGTTCCTCACGCGATCGGGCCTGGGGGAGCGGGCTACGTGTATTTCAGGGGTTCGCGTGAACTTTTTCACGCGATCGGGCATGGGGGAGCGGGCTACGTGTATTTCAGGGGTTCGCGTGAACTTTTTCACGCGATCGGGCCTGGGGGAGCGGGCTACGTGTATATCAGGGGTTCGCGTGAAGTTCCTCACGCGATCAGGCCTGGGGGAGCGGGTTACGTGTATTTCAGGGGTTCGTGTGAAGTTTCTCACGCGATCGGGCCTGGGGGAACGGGGTACCACTCTGCCTTGCGTGTAGAAGAACGCGTAGCCAACACCCGCTGTGAAGTAATAGCGTGTGAACCCCAACGGATGGAAAACTCACGCACTGCACGAAAAGCATGTACAGAACAATGTAAAGGCACGCGGGATCTCCAAGCCCTGTCAGGGCAACGCCCGTGCGCAAAACGTCACAGACGCGCTTACGCTGTAAGGGCCTTTGGTCCAATGAAATTGCGTACGCGTGCTGACGCGCTTACGCGCTAAGGGCCTTCCCTCGATTTTCACGCTGACGTGCAGGATTTTCACGTGCCAAATCACTCCGTATCAAGCTGGCCACGCGAAAACACATGGAAGACCACGCTCCTGCCCAGAAGGCCGAATTACTGCCCCCCAGTGCCCCGAGCAGCCTCCCACGTGCCATCTGCTGCTGCCTGCCTGCCTGCCTGCTGCCACCGTGCCCTGCCATTTGGTGCCTGCACATCAGCCATCTGCAGGGGTCCAGTTGCTGTGTCCACCCCTGCTGGAACAGAAGACTCCCGACTCAGATAACATCACTCCACAGCCCAGCCCCAGGACCCAGTTGCCCACCCACTCCTGCCCCTGGGGTTGCCATGTCGGGCACATCCACATCTGGCACCAGTGGCAACCCCCGGCCAGAGGGGCAGAGGGGCACCAGCTTCACTGCCACCGAAGTTGGTGTCCTGGTGGAGCAAGTCCTGGGGCAGTATGATGCCCTCTTCGGATCGTCCCGCGCCAACAAGGAAGGACGGGAGAGGATCTGGGCCGACTGTGTGGTTGCCATCAACGCGGAGGGGGTGGCAACCCGCACCATCCAGAAGGTCAAGAAGCACTGGGAAGACATGAGGTCCAGGACCCTCATGAAGGCCCGGCGCCTCGTGGAGGGGGGCCGGAGCCGCATGAGTTCCATCCAGATGGGGGTCCTGGAACGCGTACACCCAGCGCTCCACGCCCAGGTCCTTGAGAGGGAGACCCGTCTGGAGTTGAGCGGTAAGTGGCCAAGCATTGCTGTGTGAGACAGGGCATGTTGCAGCGTGCTGGTTGTCTGATACTTGCCTGTATGTGTGACATAGGCCATGTACGCATGTATGTGTGCAGGGACATCATGGTAATGCATGTGCGACCAGTAATGTGTGAACCGCACGGTTGTTGCATGTGTTTAAATGCGACATGGGGAGCCCTATGCAGATTGTACACATGAGAGCATGGCAGTCTCTGTTCCTGGACATGGGTGGGGTGAGGGATGGGTGCTGATGCCAGGTACATATATGGTGTCCATGTCTGTGTGCCTGACCTGCGTGTCTGTGACTTGTGGACGCCATGGATGCATGACACATGTCTGTGACAATATACAGATTCACTGATGCAGCCTAGTCATCCTTGTATCCACTGTGATTGGGGTGTACGGGGCCAGATGGATGTGACTGCGGTGAAGTGTGTGCATGTGATAGGCATGACCCATGATGCATGTGAGTTACATTACATTGTATGTTTCGAGAGTCCATTGGACATGTATGGAAATGTCCATGGCATGCACCATGACTGTCACTGTGTGTGTTTTGCCTGGACTGACACATGTGTTGTGGAGGGACATTATGGAAGTGTACTTTGACAGTGGCACTCATCTGCTATTGCTTCCTGTCTAGGGGACCATTGTACAGTACCCTGATGCTTGTGTTCTATGTCTCCCTCTACGCAGTGGCTAGTGAAGAAGAGGGCGGAGACGGCGCTGTGGAGCAAGGCGGCGGGGATGCCCCCACGGCTGCAGTGGAAGGGGTGGGTGAGCCCCCACAGGGGCCTGCTACGGCGGAAGACGGTGAGGAGCCATCCAGGTTGGTGGTTTCCACAGAGGAGGAGGAGGCCGCCATTGAGGCGCACATGGGGCCTGGTGGGGGCATCCCTGCTGGTGCAAGTGGTGCAGTCCAGGGGCAGGGGCAGGAGGCAGCACAGGTCACCGTGGAGGGGCCTGTGCATGTCGCTGTCCCTGACCCTGTGGGTGCACCACCATGCACCAGCAGGGATGCCCCGTCCCAGGCCCGTCCGCAGGTAGAGGGGATGTCCATGTCATCTGACTCCCCTCCACCTGCGGACGAGGGGACCCATGGCCGTATGGAGAAGGTCCTGATTGGGGTCGCGATGCGCAAGGCTGTGATTCGTGATGCCGTGCGTGCTTCCCAGGAGGAGCATGCACGTCATCACGAAGAGCACCGTGCCGACGTGGCCCAATTGGGATCGTCCATGTTCGGGGGTTTCCTGCATGTGTCGGCCAATCTGGCGGCCCTCTCCTCCTCTGTAGAGACTATACGGCAGGCGTTCTCCTTGCCGTCTTCCGGCCCAGATGCCACCAGGGCCCCCTGTGGACCTGCCCTGACCAATGCAGCCAGCTCGGTGGGGATCCCATCCCTGCCACAGTCAGGAGTCAGAGGTCCAGCAGGGGTGGACACCACGGCAACTGTACCCCAGCAGATGGAGGATGTGCCGGCATCATCAGGCAGGGCACGTGCACGACGGCGTCGGTGGATTCCATCAGCCTGGATGCCGTCGTGCTGGCAGAAGCAGTGGCGTCAGAGGCAGCAGCAGAGTCAACGTGGGAGGCATCATGGCTCGGGGCCATCAACATTGGAGGGGCAGGCATCGGCCGGAGGGCAGGAGGACCCAGGACGGGAAGTGTCTTCCGTGTGGCAGCGGTTGGGCCAGCATATAGGTGCGGAGCGGCGGCGGGCGGAAGAGGCGCGGCTCACAATGGTCAGGGCGGAGAACTCCATGCGGAGGGCCCTGAGGCGGGCCGAGTGCCTCGAGGCAATCCGCAGGGGGTTGGAGGAGCAGATGGCATCGTCCCTGCGGACCCTCGGGCCATGGAACAGGACCGCCTCCGGGACATAGACGAGGAGTTTGATGATGCCCTGGCCCGGAACACCACGGAGTGAGCCACTGGACTTGCCCGCCTCGTTTGTATATAGTTCTTTAGTTTTAGGTTTCATTTGTTTCTTCTTATGATTTGGAGTCGACGGACACAGCTCCACTTTTTGTATATAGTTGCATTTTAGTTAGGGTTTTTTGTAGGTTTCCTTTGTTCAGTTGGGCTCATGGACCCTTGGATGTTTTGTACATAGTTCTTCACTGGATTGATTTTATTTTTAATGTGACTTTGAACAACTTTTTTTTGGATTTGGATTTGTAGTTTTGATTTTTTTGGACGGACATGCAGCTTATCTTTTTTTCATTGCCATTGTAGTTTGTTTCATTTCATTTGCATTCAATTTTTTTTAATACAATTTTGTTTTCATACTTCACTGTGTGGTATCATCTCATTGGTTTCATGCATGTCATGTTGGGTGTTTTCCCATTCATTTGCAACCATTGTGTGTGACGGACATGGGTTCATTTGCTTTATGAACATTGGGGGTGTAACATGTAATTTCCATTTCCATGTGGGTGAATGGGTTACTTGGTAGGGCCTTTTGGCTGTGGAGGCTGACCATAACGCACATGATTGGGGATTGTGAGGACCTGGGTGCAGGGGGACATGAGTGGGGGCCTGGTGGAGGCTGCCCCTGGTGACTGGGGGGGTGGGGGTGGTGGGAGACGACATGGGTGGGGGCCTGCTGGCAGGTGCCCCACAGTGCTGGGGGGTGGGGGGGTGGGGAACATGAGTTGGACATGGGTGGGGGCCTGCTGGCAGGTGCCCCACAGTGCTGGGGGGTGGGGGGGTGGGGAACATGAGTTGGACATGGTTGGGGGCCTGCTGGCAGGTGCCCCACAGTGCTGGGGGGTGGGGGGGTGGGGAACATGAGTTGGACATGGGTGGGGGCCTGCTGGCAGGTGCCCCACAGTGCTAGGGGGTGTGGGTGCTGGGAGACATGGGTGGGGCCTGGTGGAGGCTGCCCCTGGTGGCTGGGGGGGTGGGGGTGATGGGAGACATGAGTGGGGGCCTGGCCTGGTGGAGGGTGCCCCACAGTGCTGGGGGGTCGGGGGGGTGGGAGACATGAGTGGGGGCCTGGTGGAGGGTGCCCCTCAGTGCTGGTGGGGGTGGAGGGTGGGATAGACATGAGTGGGGGCATGGTGGAGGGTGCCCCTGCACTGCTGGGGGGTGGGGGTGCTGGGAGACATGGGTGGGGGCCTGGTGAAGGCTGCCCCTGGTGGCTGGGGGGTGGGGGTGCAGGGAGACATGGGTGGGGGGCCTGGTGGAGGCTGCCCCTGGTGGCTGGGGGTGGGTGGTGGGAGACATGGGTGGGGGCCTGGTGGTGGGTGCCCCTGCACTGCTGGGGGGTGGGGGTGCTGGGAGACATGGGTGGGGGCCTGTGGAGGGTGCCCCTGGTGGCTGGGGGTTCAGGGGGACATGCGTTGGTGGGCAGTAGTGCAAGTTGACATGTGGGTTGGCTGGGGGGCATGGGCATGGTGGATGGGGTGCCTGCAGGACATGTGCAGGGTAGGCCTGCAGGGGCCGTGGAGGGTGTAGAGGGAACACCTGGGAGGACCCACACGTGCAATTCACGTGTGGTGCTCCCCGCGCACCCCTGAAATACGCGTACCCTGCTCGCCCTCCGCATGGAGTTCTCCGCCCTGACCATTGTGAGCCGCGCCTCTTCCGCCCGCCGCCGCTCCGCACCTATATGCTGGCCCAACTGCCACGGAAGACACTTCCCGTCCTGGGTCCTCCTGCCCTCCGGCCGATGCCTGCCCCTCCGATGTTGATGGCCCCGAGCCATGATGCCTCCCACGTTGACTCCGCTGCTGCCTCCGACGCCACTGCCTCTGCCAGCACGACGGCATCCAGGCTGATGGAATCCACCGACGCCGTCGTGCACGTGCCCTGCCTGATGATGCCGGCACATCCTCCATCTGCTGGGGTACAGTTGCTGCGGTGTCCACCCCTGCTGGACCTCTGACTCCCGACTGTGGCAGGGATGGGATCCCCACCGAGCTGGCTGCATTGGTCAGGGCAGGTCCACAGGGGGCCCTGGTGGCATCTGGGCTGGAAGACGGCAAGGAGAACGACTGGCGTATAGTCTCCACAGAGGAGGAGAGGGCCGCCAGATTGGCCGACACATGCAGGAAACCCCCGAACATGGACGATCCCAATTGGGCCACGTCGGCACGGTGCTCTTCGTGATGACGTGCGTGCTCCTCCTGGGAAGCATGCACGGCATCACGAATCACAGCCGTGCGCATCGCAACCCCAATCAGGACCTTCTCCATACGGCCAGGGGTCCCCTCGTCCGCAGGTGGAGGGGAGTCAGATGACATGGACATCCCCTCTACCTGCGGACAGGCCTGGGACGGGGCATCCCTGCTGGTGCATGGTGGTGCACCCACAGGGTCAGGGACAGCGACATGCACAGGCCCCTCCACAGTGACCTGTGCTGCCTCCTGCCCCTGCCCCTGGACTGCACCACTTGCACCAGCAGGGATGCCCCCACCAGGCCCCATGTGCGCCTCAGTGGCGGCCTCCTCCTCCTCTGTGGAAACCACCAACCTGGATGGCTCCTCACCGTCTTCCGCCGTAGCAGGCCCCTGTGGGGGCTCACCCACCCCTTCCGCTGCAGCCGTTGGGGCATCCCCGCCGCCTTGCTCCACAGCGCTGCGTAGAGGGAGACATAGAACACAAGCATCAGGGTACTGTACAATGGTCCCCTAGACAGGAAGCAATAGCAGATGAGTGCCACTGTCAAAGTACACTTCCATAATGTCCCTCCACAACACATGTGTCAGTCCAGGCAAAACACACACAGTGACAGTCATGGTGCATGCCATGGACATTTCCATACATGTCCAATGGACTCTCGAAACATACAATGTAATGTAACTCACATGCATCATGGGTCATGCCTATCACATGCACACACTTCACCGCAGTCACATCCATCTGGCCCCGTACACCCCAATCACAGTGGATGCAAGGATGACTAGGCTGCATCAGTGAATCTGTACATTGTCACAGACATGTGTCATGCATCCATGGCATCCACAAGTCACAGACACGCAGGTCAGGCACACAGACATGGACACCATATATGTACCTGGCATCAGCACCCATCCCTCACCCCCACCCATGTCCAGGAACAGAGACTGCCATGCTCTCATGTGTACAATCTGCATAGGGCTCCCCATGTCGCATTTAAACACATGCAACAACTGTGCGGTTCACACATTACTGGTCGCACATGCATTACCATGATGTCCCTGCACACATACATGTGTACATGGCCTATGTCACACATACAGGCAAGTATCAGACAACCAGCAAACTGCAACATGCCCTGTCTCACACAGCAATGATTGGCCACTTACCGCTCAACTCCAGACAGGTCTCCCTCTCAAGGACCTGGGCGTGGAGCGCTGGGTGTACGTGTTCCAGGACCCCCATCTGGATGGAACTCATGCGGCCCCGGCACCCCTCCACGAGGCGCCGGGCCTTCATGAGGGTCCTGGACCTCATGCCTTCCCAGCGCCTCTTGACCTTCTGGATGGTGCGGGTTGCCACCCCCTCCGCGTTGATGGCAACCACACAGTCGTCCCAGATCCTCTCCCGTCCTTCCTTGTTGGCGTGGGACGATCCGAAGAGGGCATCATACTGCCCCAGGACTTGCTCCACCAGGACACCAACTTCGGTGGCAGTGAAGCTGGTGTCCCTATGCCCCTCTGGCCGGGGGTTGCCACTGGTGCCAGATGTGGATGTGCCCGACATGGCAACCCCAGGGGCAGGAGTGGGTGGGCAGCTGGGTCCTGGGGCTGGGCTGTGGAGCGATGTTATCTGAGTCGGGAGTCTTCTGTTCCAGCAGGGGTGGACACAGCAACTGGACCCCTGCAGATGGCTGATGTGCAGGCACCAAATGGCAGGGCACGGTGGCAGCAGGCAGGCAGGCAGGCAGCAGCAGATGGCACGTGGGAGGCTGCTCGGGGCACTGGGGGGCAGTAATTCGGCCTTCTGGGCAGGAGCGTGGTCTTCCCTGTGTTTTCACGTGGCCAGCTTGATACGGAGTGATTTGGCACGTGAAAATCCTGCACGTTAGCGTGAAAATCGAGGGAAGGCCCTTAGCGCGTAAGCGCGTCAGCACGCGTACGCGATTTCATTGGACCAAAGGCCCTTACAGCGTAAGCGCGTCTGTGACGTTTTGCGCACGGGCGTTGCCCTGGCAGGGCTTGGAGATCCCGCGTGCCTTTACACTGTTCTGTACGTGCTTTTCGTGCAGTGCGTGTGTTTTCCATCCGTTGGGGTTCACACGCTATTACTTCACAGCGGGTGTTGGCTACGCGTTCTTCTACACGCAAGGCAGACGGTGAGTGGTACCCCGCTCCCCCAGGCCCGATCGCGTGAGAAACGTCACGCAAACCCCTGAAATACACGTAACCCGCTCCCCCAGGCCCGATCGCGTGAGGAACTTCACGCGAACCCGTGATATACACGTAGCCCGCTCCCCCAGGCCCGATCGCGTGAGGAACTTCACGCGAACCCCTGAAATACATGTAGCCCGCTCCCCCAGGCCCGATCGCGTGAGGAACTTCACGCGAACCCCTGATATACACCCGTAGCCCGCTCCCCCAGGCCCGATCGTGTGAAAAACTTCACGCGAACCCCTAAAATACACGTAGTCCCCTCCCCCAGGCCCGATCGCGTGAAAAAGTTCACGCGAACCCCTGAAATACACGTAGCCCGCTCCCCCAGGCCCGATCGCGTGAGGAACTTGACGCGAACCCCTGAAATACACGTAGCCCGCTCCCCCAGGTCCGATCGCGTGAAAAAGTTCACGCGAACCCCTGAAATACACGTAGCCCGCTCCCCCAGGCCTGATCGCGTGAGGAACTTCACGCGAACCCCTGAAATACACGTAGCCCGCTCCCCCAGGCCCGATCGCGTGAGGAACTTCACTCGAACCCCTGATATACACGTAGCCCGCTCCCCCAGGCCCGATCGCGTGAAAAACTTCACGCGAACCCCTCAAATACACGTAGCCCGCTCCCCCAGGCCCAATCGCGTGAAAAAGTTCACGCGAACCCCTGAAATACACGTATCCCGCTCCCCCAGGCCCGATCGCGTGAAAAAGTTCACGCGAACCCCTGAAATACACGTAGCCCGCTCCCCCAGGCCCGATCGCGTGAGGAACTTCACGCGAACCCCTGATATACATGTAGCCCGCTCCCCCAGGCCCGCTCGCGTGAAAAACTTCACGCGAACCCCTGAAATACACGTAGCCCGCTCCCCCAGGCCCGATCGCGTGAAAAAGTTCACGCGAACCCCTGAAATACACGTAGCCCGCTCGCACAGGCCCAATTGCTGTATGTTGCCACTTTTGTAATGCGCAGGGACGCTACCGCCTGCCTTCGTGTGGCGGACGTGTTTCGGCTTGTGCGTGTCTTTGGCTGTGCGTGGCTTTGCCCTATTCGATTCCATGAATACGTGTGGTTCGAGTGCGTGTGGGCGTTCTGTCTGCTTCCCTGCAGTACATCCCCAGTTACGCCCTTATTTTTGCGCGTTGTTCCCCATTCCGCGCGTTACGCCCCGTGTCCCGCCTACTTTCTGGTGTATGCGCCGAGGTTGTGCGCTTTCACTGTGCGCGTCGCGCACGCCTTTCGGGATGTTGCAGTGACTTGTGCGCCATGCACGGGTTTGGCGCACATCCCGGGGTGTACACGCACAGGGACTTCCAGGAATCGCACGCGTGCGCGTGCGCCTGTTTTTTTCCGCTTGCGCCTGCTTGCGCGTAGATTTTCGGCGCACGTTTGTTCCACGAATCGGCCCGTATGAATTACCCCCTTAATGTTTCATAGCTGACGTTGACCAGCGAAATTCTGGCATGTTGTATCAAATAACCTTAACGCTGATTCAATTTTTCATTGCATTTCTCATGTTCTTTATGATGGTATACCAGCCATTCCTTTGTAACACATAGAGCAGGGTCTGCAACCTTGGGCTCCCCAGATGTTTTTACCAACAAATGCAATGATCCCGCTCCTTTGGCTATACTGGCTAGGACTAATGGGAGTTGAAGTTCAAAACAGCTGGGGAGCCAAAGGTTGCAGGCCCCTGAATAGAGCGATATGTGGGGTTAAATTAAATTACCTGCATACTGGGGCATGAAGTCATGATCTATATGCAGGGCCAAGTCCATGCCCTGTGCATATCCCATACTGTGGCTTAATGAGCACAGAAATCATGCCACGTAGCTGCTAGGCGGTGCTTGAACCACACAGGGTATGTTAGTCCTTTTGCCATAGCCTGTTTGTGTAGCAAAACGGGCATAAATGCTGCTAATGTCACATCACGGGCTATAATGCATGCCAGTAGAATAGACAGACTGTTCTTCACTATACTTATCGACAGAATAGTGTTCCCAAATTATGCGCTGTTAAAAGGAACAATGCCTTGGCTTTCTTTTCCAACATAGAACCATTGCAGTCCGAGCATTAATTAACTCCCGTTAAGATTATTGCAGTTCTCTTTACATCTGGCTTCCAGAAAAGCTAATAGCTAAAATACAGAAATATCACAAAATGCTAGAGTAGGGCTGAATTCGGGTTGCAAGGAATGGGAATACATAAATCTCCTAAGCAATAAGGTCTTTACATTGGTTTTTGGAATCTGATAGGATCGCATTCAAATGAGGTAGTCTGACCTTTAAATATCTGCAAAAAATAGCACCAGAATACTTGCGGTGAAAGGTCACCCGCTATGGGCCGATGCGGGCATATCTGTGAGTTCATTGTCATTTACACAAGGCTCACAAATTCCAACTGTCAATCCAATGACACAGGTCTGTTTGAGTGTCCTGAGAAAAGTGTGCATGGTGGTGTCCACATTCAAATTTTGGAAAGATCCACCATACACCTCTTTCTGGGAAATATCCAGGTGGTAATATTTTAGATCACAGAGTCTGGGGTGCCACACCCTATGTAAGTACATGTCACAGACCATTACCCTAAGGATTCCAAATGGGCACGGGGAGTGGAGGTTAGACAACCTTTTCAAAAGACATGTAGGGAACCTGATCTTCACAGTCTCGCCCCCTTAAACGCTTTATCCTATAAGTGATGCCCTCAATTTACCAGAAGGTCATGTGATTACTTAATACATTTTTTACGACGCTATTATACATATCAAATAGCCAATTTAAACCTGGATGGTATGTTGTGGTATTAATATGTGTCTTTAATAAAAAAAAGAACGGCTTCAAATGACATACATTCTGCCAGTTGTCCATCTTAAATTCCTAGAGGAGATGCTGCTTGGAAATCTCCTTGAGGTTGGAAAGACCATCTTTTTGTTACTTTCAGGGCTCCAGATGAGATTTTAAGATGGTAATATTTGACTCCCTACTGTTGATAGTTGGGAATCAAAGGGTTTTCTACGGAGTAAACAAAAATTCAACTGGTGTATTTTTAAGCAAGTAAACATACATTTTAATTTGTAAAAGCCTAGTTATGTGTTGCATGCGTTTTTTGTGCTTTTTAAATTCCATTAATGAAGATTTGCTGTTGTATCTGAAAGGGCCCTAGGCAACCCAATAGTAGAAGAGCACCACTGTGTGTTAGAGTCTGCTGATGCCTGTTGTTTGAACACTTCAACACAGGCGTGCAGGCAGAAACAAGAGGCAGACTTACATGTGCCTGTTATTACTGTTTTTAATTTTTTGGGAGACTTTGCCTAATTCGTGGCAATACAACAGTAAGGTATGCTGCTTATATGGGGGATGCTTAACACTCAAACGATCTTGAATGTTTCAGAGAATGTTAATAAATAAAAAAAAGAATACCAGGCAAATCTTTGCACCAGTGCTCGATCCAGAATGTTATCAACTAGTGGAGGCAAACTCTCCACCTTTTAATCATGTTCCTGCATATTAAGAACATATTTTGTGCTCAGTGCAATAAAGAGTCGTGTATTTCCAGCCACATCTAATTTCTATGTCGACAGTGGTTTGAATTCCAATAGATTCTGCCAGAATTGTACACCAGTACAAATTAGGTGGATTCTATATGGATTCATAGGGATTCATTGGAAGGCCTGCCAGCATTAGCACTTTGCTTTGTTGGGGCGCCCTGGATTCAATGCCTATTTTTTTAACACCCTTAGCACACAGCAAACAACAATCCAAACGTAGACTTAGAGGGCAATAGACCACATGTGTTACCAGTCACAGTCCTTCGCGTGTAATGTATGATTCACTACTATCTAAGAGCTTTTATGTCAATGACACATGTACTCCATGGCACCACTAAAACGAGGAGAGTACTCATGCCATTGTTGATGAAAATACTGCAATAAGCCAAGGAGGATTCTGCGCACTAAGGACTTGGGTGTGAGTTTTCTCCACACATGTATCTTTCGTTTTATTCACAGTATGCCTGTTCATGGGGCTGAATGTTGGTGCCATAAAATGTCACGTGGCCTTACTAGACCAACATTATTTCCTTTACTACTCTCTGAAGTATTACACATTACAAAGAAAAGGTTTCCTATAAAGTATACATATTAATCAGCGTCTTTAAGCAACATTAATCTTATGTAGTCACATGTGCAATTTCTAAAACGAAACAAAGATCCTTCTACATTAACTTCTTACGTATAAATAACGTCAAAATGTATCTACAAACTATGATGTCTTCATATGTCAATGCTTTTTGGGTGTGGCCCGCCCATCTACAGCAGTAGAACCTGCTTCTAAACTAAGCTAAAAAAGAAAACAAAAGAGGAGTTTGCAAATTACTGTTAGTACCTTAAACTAAACCTTAAAGCCAGTACAAATCCATTACTGCTCTTACTCGCAAAGTAACAGTGCCCGCCTCGGCTCTCGCTCTTGTATGTCTCACATCATGAAATGTTTGATCTGTATCAAAGTGTATCTCACTGCTATAATTGAACATATGGCTTTTTTATTCATCACATGATGTAAGTAAAAAAGTCAACCCACTACAACGCAAAACAAATGGAAAATTGTTTTGTTTACACTTTAATGCTTTCCAGAATTGCAATCCTTGCCTGTAACGTTCCTGAATTTTGCTCCATTGCTCCATTCCTCAATTGAAAAGTCAAATATAAAAGGAAAAACTTTATAAGTAGCCTCTGGTCATGGAGCAAACATATGGTGCCCGATTCATCGAAATGGGCACAGAAATCCTGCAAAGGCTGCGCACTGAGGAGGACAATGCACGAGCCTGCGTGCAGAAAGAAAAATGCATGACATGTGCTTTCATGGAATTGACAGCGCAAAGTAACAGTATTCACAAGTTGCGACCAGAAGGCCCCAGACATGCCCACACGCAAAGCATGAACAGCCAGAACAGCTACCTTTGCGCACTCCCCCGTGAGTGATTACAAGCACCCTTCAAACAGTGTGTGGGTCCCCCGTAAGCAGACCTTCAACACGGTGACCCTGCGCGGGGTCCTTCGTAACTGTATCCAGCACGCCGACCGCACGTGTATAAAAAAATCGTAACTCGCCAATAACTTGGGAAATCTGTGTGCGAACCCACGTAATACGTTCCTGCATCCTACTACAATCCTTACACATACCCCTAAATTACATCGGAACCCTGATTGAGTACATTCCCCCCGAAATTCGACATGAGGCCCCACCTGCACACTGATAATCCTACGCTTAAGTGTACTTACGCCTGCCTTCAGGTGGCGGATTGTATGAAGGACTTGCGTGGCCATTTTCCAGCCAAGATGTTGCACGATCGAATCCAGGAATACATCTCTTGTCACGCAATAGTGGGCATGCGAGGGACTACCTGCAGGCAGTCCCTCAGCACACCCGCTTTTTCACAAGTTCTTCCCCATTTTTGGTGTTCTGCCCCCTTCCCAGCCCTCTGCGCAGGCCACGGCCATGCACTGCTCCGAGACTCATGCAAGGCCCTCAACGGCTCGCAGAGATGTACCGAGCCAGCGCAAACTCCATGCAAGGCAAGGGAACGTACTACACATTCGGTTCCATGAATTGACAAAGGCGGATTTGCATGCAGTTGCGTGCGCAAGTACCATCTTTTCTGTGCAGATAATTCCATGAATCAGGGCCATTGTCTTTTGGAACCAATGCTCCCCCTCTCCGAATCTAGTAAAACCCTCTAAACAAAATGTTACACTAACTGATACCATACAGTCTCAATACCCTCAAAGCAGCAACATTGAAGGCTGTAACGTGACACTTCCTCAAGCCACTGAATAAATATCACTCTCTACACATTCAGCTTGTTAGCTGTTCAGTAATACCCTTAAAAAATATGCATTTTAAAAAGCCATTCAAAAATATTTCATATTGATTACAGTTCTTTGGAACCAACATTATGAACAATGGATCAAATTAAGATATAGGATTCATAAGATATATTGTAAATGCGTTTTGACAATGTTTATATGTAAAAGGTTATTTAGGGGTTATTTAGACTTGTGCGGTCACTTTGTGTGACAGTCTCCCCACTTATTTCATTGACAAAATGTCTGCTAATCGCCAGAAAATCTCCTTGTGCAGTTCTAGAACCACTACTACCTTCTATTGCTAATCAGCTTCTTTCATGGTCCTCCTTCCCTTCTTTTTGTCCCACTGACACTTTGGTGGCTATGAACAGGTTAAAATCTGCCTCTCCAATGGATCCGATTTCACCCTCTGTCCTGTAAAAGATTATGCATTCTATTGCTTCCTCTGTTGCTTATGCTGTAAATCATTCGTCGACTACTGGTTTTATTCCTTCTTCTTTGATGCCTGCACCCTGTTTAGATCGCTTTTCCCTCACTAATTACCGCCCTATTTCTCTCCTCCTTTTACTATGGAACCTCCATGAATCATTGCTCACTCCTTTGCTCTGCTCTTTTCTTGACGCTTTTCAGTCTGGTTTCTGTCCCGGATGCAATATTGAGACATTATTAGTCTTGGCAGTGTCTTTATATAGTTGTCCGCATATGGGAAGGTTTCTTTGGACATCCATTTTAGGGTAGTTGTTTTCCCTTGAAATCTTCCCCTAGTTTGGAACATGGCTAGTTACATAAGGCATGGTGCTCCTGCTGCCGGTATTTCTGTTGCTACGAAGGTTCTATAGGCACTCATGGCATAGGGAATTGATGAGCAGACATAACAGCCCTCATCAGTTGTGTCCTTCCCAATTTTTGTCATGTGCTTATACCAGATATTATTAGTTATGTGTGTGGTGTCTGTAAGGTATGTCTCTACCCCTTTCATGTCAGTAGCAACACTACCTCCCCTGCAGTATTGCCTGTACCACCTGACACCATGGGCTGTGCAGCTTGGGTAGGGGAATTAGTAGAGGGTAGAGTGGAAACATGCAAAGCGGAAAAGAGCTGCCAAAGGGCAGTTAGCAATAATTCAGTGCACAATAATAATGACACAATAATGAATGCTGTTTTTATTACTGTCATATTAGGATCTTATACTTACACCGTACCTCTAGCAGATGAGATGAGATAATAAAGTTGCCCTCCTGAAAATCGCGTAAAATGTGTTATTGTTACTACTTGTAAGTAGAATTCAAGGCGCTGCTTACTAAGTAATCATTAAGAGCACACGCAAACATTGCTGCCCATATTTTCCATACATAACAGTGCGGATTATGGGTAAAACGGGGTATGCCCCTTGTTCAAGTTGTGGGTACGTTTGTGCTAAATATTCAAGGAATGTGTAATAATATATAAGTGGTGGTCGTGGTCTGAAATGTGTCGGTCTTCTTATAGCATGGACAAAATGATGGAAGAGTGCTTCAGTGCACTCAGTAGAAGGCAAAATCAGAGTTATTTTTTATCCCTTCATTTGCTACTACTTCTACATTAACAATCAACAGTCGCAGAACTTTGCATGTGTGAGAAAGGAGAATGTTAAGACAGTGTTATTCGTATCTGGTGAGTCCACTAACTGTGCTTGTGGTATGACAAGTTAAAACATAATGCTAATCTATTATTTCATGTGACGCAAGCAATTGGAGATACTATAAACAGATGGTGTGGGATGGAAGAAGGGACAAAAGTGATACGGGTACTTATAGAGTGTCTTAAGATCTGGCCAATATTTATAATGGGTCAATTTACACCAGGACAGCAGTCGGAGGCTCAGTTACTTGGGAACGTCTCAGCATAGCATGCCCAGTTGGATGGGGGTCATCAGAGTCTTGGGGTTTTAGGTTTTCTGGTGCAGTTATTTTTGTCAGCCTCTGAAATTGCACCTTGGGGTGATGTCGATGGTCTATTCATTTTTACATCATGAGCATGGTTCCATGTTGCTTTTCCTTGGAGCATCACTGTCCAGTCTGTGACAGCTTCTACGGTGTAGGGGCCTGTGAACCGGGGTGAATTCCACTGGCAGACAACATTTTTTAGCAGGACCCGGTCTCCCACTTGTATTGGCGTATCTCCGTGTGTGTCTGTGTTGCAGGAGCACTCTAATGTGTCGTTCTCCTGTTTCTTCTTAGTTTGCTGCATTTGAGGAGAAATAAAAGAGATTCTAGAAACAAGTGAAGTCACATAGTCATGCATTTCCTGTCCCTAAACTTCTGCAGTGTGGTTACAATCCTTCAGGGATCTTGCAGGGGGTGCTAATGGGAGGTGCATTCTGCGTCCTGTCAGCACCTCGTGGGGTGTCAAATGGTGGTCGGACCCTGGTTTGCTTTGCAATTCAAACTAGGCAAGGGGTAAAAAATTGAGCCAACTTATTTTTGTGCTCTGTTGGGTCTTTGCTATGCATTCTTTCAGGAGGCCGTTGAGGCGCTCAAACACACACCATTCGCTTGCCGATGATACACAAAAGCAAATTTGTGTTTCATCCCTAGCAAGGTGGTAATATGCTGGAACAACTCATTGGCGAAGTGAGGTCTGTTATCAGATCCCACTACCTCACACATGCCTCATCTAGGAAATACTTCTTTCACTAGGAATTTTGCTGATCGAAGGGCATCCGAATCGGAGCATGGCCCTGCTTCCATCCACTAAGAAAAGGGACAGACCACCACAATCATATAATGGTATCCTTGACAAACCTAGATCATATTCACGTAATCAATATGAGATGTAGGAACAGTCCTGAGGGTCTCGCTATGGTTCTTGCTATTACTCTTAGGGTGTGACCCGCAGTAAAGTGTTGGCACATCAGGCAGTTACTGATGAAGTTTGCTGCACGACTGTCTAAATCAGGGTAAAACCATGATTCTCCAATGAGTGCTGCAATGACTTCTTTCCCGATGTGTGCAGGATAATGTAGTTGCTGTAATGCTGTTTCTAAGAGTGCGTGTGGCATTATTACTTTCCCCATATTGTTCTGCCGCCATAGGGCATCGGTAGGGGACATTGAACATCCCCACTTTACCCACAATTCCTTCTCATCTCTAGGCGGTTCTGCCTGCATCTTCATTATTTGTGTTTTTGGTAGGTGTGTGTATCCCTCCTTTAACAACCTCTGTCTCATTCCTCCCCTTCATTTTTGCTCCTCCTTCAGATCCCACCATTCCCCACAGTATGAGGGATGTTTTGTTTGATATTCTGCTGCTTCATTTCCCCTTGATACTGGGTCTTCACCATTGATATGTGCCTGTCATTTTACCAATGCTACTTCCTCTCGATGTGTGACGACATTTAATAATTCTCCTAGAAGTAGGGCGTGCTGTACTGGGGTTCCATCTGCTCTTGTGAGTCCCCTTCTGAGCCACCTTGCAAGGCCAGAATGTATGGTGGAAGTAACATTGGCACGATCCAAAAATATTGTTACCTTTTCCCTACGTTGTTCTGTAGTGCGAATATTAGCACCACTAATTCTGCTGCTTTCGCAGAATAATGGGATGGTAAGCGGACACTATACACTACCTCACTTGTCCAGTCTTCTCTGAGCCTTACCACTGCTGCACCAGTTCTCCTCACTCCATTTGTCTGATTGATTGTCGAGGACCCACTGATGTAGATCACCTCTCCCCCTTCAAGTGGATCCTTCTCTACCTTGCGCCCTCATTAAAGAACTCAATATTATGCGTGCAGTCGTGAGACCATTCACCTGGTTGCAGGACCTCTGCTATGAATTGTGCAGGATTATCATTTTTAGATCTCACTATTTTTATTTCTGGTCTGGATGATAGTATTTCATCTGTTGCTCTTTGGGTTGTTAAGGTGATTTTTGGCTTATGCAGTATTGCAAAGAAAGCATGCTCCATGTAAAGTGTGGTTGCGCACCCCATACTGATTGTTGAAGCTTTTTATGCCGCGATTGCGGCAGAGGCTAAATGTTGCTCTCATGGGAAATATCCCTTCATTACTGACTCTAGTTGCGCACTGTAATAGGCAATTGGCGTGTGGTCTAAGCTTGTTTTTTGGGTGAGAACTGCCTTCATTACTACACCGTCACCGTGAGAGAATAGGAAGAATTATTTTTTATAATCTGAGGTCGCTAACACTGGTGCTGTGTTTATGGCCTCCTTTTGCTTGTTGAAAGCATCAGTCATTTCTCTCATCCAACCGAGTGGTTTTGCATCTCTCTGCGCTTCTTTAAGGGCTGTTAAGAGTGGGCATGTGTAGGACCTGTACTCAAAAACCCATGCTCGACAATAATTACATAATCCAAGAAATTGATGAAGTTCTCATATTGTTTTAGGCTGGAGTGTTTTTGATTGCCTGCGCTCTCTTTGGTGCAATATGCCTCCCATCTCTAGATATTCGCTGCCCAATGTACAGGACTTCCTTCTGACAGTACTGAAGTTTTGCCTTGTCTACCTTGTACCCTTTGTTTGCTAGCACCGTGAGTGCATGTACTGAGTCCTCCCTGCACTCTCTTTCGGTTTCACTGCTGATCAGGATGTCATCTACATATTGTAGGACAGTACCGGCTATTTGGTTATTTGCTAGATCCATCTGTATGACTCTGTTGAAAATGGAGGGTGATTCGCAGTAGCCTTGTAGCAGCCTGGTGTGTTTCCACTTCTGGTTATGGTATATGAAACTAGTCAGATCTTGGGAATCTGGGTGCAACAGTATTGAAAAGAATGCATTTTTGAGATCGATTACCATGAAGCAGACAGCTTCTGCCGGTATCCCGCATATAACTTTGGCTGGGTTTGCTGCCATAGGATACCCTGCCTCTACAATCTCATTACACTGCAGTGTTGCATGGAGACTCTGATGGTACTAAAATGCCTCTTTCAATTAGTGCATTGATTGTTTCATAGGTGCCCTCATCTACTTACTTTGCTAGCTGTTAGGCAGAAACCTTTGCAGTTCCCTCTGGCACCACTGCAAAAAGTGTAAGACTACAGGAGTTAGCAGTAAACCCAATTGGTAGCAGTCTGTACCACCCAGACTTTCCTGGTAGCTGTGGCTGAGCAGTCAGACTTCTCTCAAGACGAGTTAGGAAGTATTTAGAGTATACAAGATAGGGCAATTTACACAGTAGAACAAGCAGACACTGATCAGAGCTTGGGTGTAAAGATATATAATTATTTATTTAAAAACACATCTATGAAAAACACACTGGCACTAATATGGCAAACAACTTCAATCACAGTTACTATAAGTATATATCAATCCCATAACAATATTTCGACAAGTCTAGGTTCAAGGGCAACACTTATTTGCAGACAGAGGTGAATGTTTTATGCTTGATGGCACTCTAGTGTTCGTTAGAAAGGGAGAGAAAAAGGCAGGGTATGAAACCAACTCAGTACCAACACTTTTACGAAGCAAATGCAAGGCAAGCAAGACAGGGTCTACTGTAGATTACAAAGTTCAGAGGCCAGACCCACTCGGTATCACAGTGGAAATGCACTTCAAGTCTTTGTAGCAAAATGTCACAGAAAGGTTGGACCAGTTTTAGAACAAAAGTTAAGAAGGTCTGGAGGCGACCCAATGGAAAGGTAAGGATTTCAGACACCTCACACTAACTGTTTCAACGGAAGCCAGGCGGACACATACCTTGAAAGTGAAGAGACAGCTCCGGCGGGGGCAGTTGTTCCTGGTGGTGGTTGCAAGTCGGGGCTTTGCCAGAAGATGAGAGGATCTCGTCATCGAGGAAAAGTTGAAGATCGTTGCACCACCAGGGAAGAGACCAGCCACGGAGTGCTCCGTCACAAGGCACCACCTTTTGGTCACGGTATAGTGGTTAGTGGCTATCCGGTTGCCGGGGTGCTCAGCACGGGCAATTCGACCACTAGATGTCCTGGAAGCGAAGAAAAAGCAAGGGACCGGTTGTTCCCACCAGTCAAGGGAAGAAGTCTCTCCAGCAGGGAGATCTCCTCTGTCGTTGGGAAGTGGTGAATCGGTTCAGCAGGGCTCCACCGGAGGTGTCGTCGTTGCAGGTCGGCTCAGCTTTACCCTCGTCGGATTCTTAGGTTCTGTGGCGACTTCTCAAGTTCCAGTCCCAAAAGCCCTGCTTTTATGCAGAAAACCCCCATTCACTCAGCCTAGCTGTCACTCAAACATGCTAAATGGTGAGCAGGGCGGCTCACCACTTGGGCCAATCACACAAGAGTGTGACCTGAGTTGGCAAGGCAACTCAGTCCAGGGTGCCTAAACCCCCTCCCACACCCCCTGTGGTACCCAGACAGAGTGGCACCACTTTTGGAGGCTTCTGTGTAGAAGCCCGACAAAAAGTGGAACAAAGGGCTCGACCTTTGGTTTGGAGTTACAGAGGCGAACACATACGCCATTTTAAAACCGAGTTCTGGCAGAAAATACCAACCGGTGAATTTATATTAAGTTAAAAAAACCGGCGGTATGACCGAGGCTACATAGAAAAAGTATTAGCCTCGAACAATGGGAAAATCCCATAGGAATATATTCGCGGTCGAATAAAAAAGTAGTATCCACTGCCACCAGCCAAAACTCGACGAGGGGGGACGGGACAGTGCCCCCTCGAACAACAGACCCAGGGGTAATCGAATTACCCCTACGAGTACGTCCACAATAGGATAGTTTGTACTGGTTCTGTTAGTAAATTTAGGTCTAGTAAAGCCAATGGTGACTTTACATGCCCTGGGAGACAGTAGTCAGTCCCAGGGTATGGAGTCTATGGTGGGGGGTCACCTAGGACACCCCAGTGTTACGGCACGCAGGGTGCTGTGTAACACATATAGCAAAACACATGGGACCCTATGGAGTAAAAGACCCCATAGCCCATAGAACACATTAACATTCAAAAAAATACCACAAATCATGTCCAAGAGTGGGTGAAAAAGAGTCTCACTCTTGGCAGGATGAAAAAAACAAACTCCAGAAATCCAGCAAAGCTGCTGGGGGACTCACTAGGTTTGGAAATTCAGCCTAAACAGATAATTCTCCCTAACACTAGCAAGTATTGTGTAGCTCTAGGTAGGATTTTGCCAGGTTTCATCTTTATTAATACCCCTCCTTTGCTTCATATGCAGCCCACGTCATAGGGACTTGTGGTCCACAAGTTGTTGGGCACTTTTGTTAGGTCCTTTCCCTTAAATGGGGGCGGTGCCATTGCCAATATGTGGGCCACTTCCCGGTATATGATGCGTAGCCAGAACTGGATACTCATTTCTAGTATTGTTTCTGTCTCACTTATGTCTTCTCTGAATAGTTCTTCATCTGTCACCTAAGTTAATCTGCATCCTTCTGCCACTGTAATTATTGCCCTCCATGCTCTCCCTTGGTCATCTACTGCATGCACTGGAATCCAATCTTGTCACACTAAATGCCTTCAATGTCTATATCTAATGCCGCTCCTTCCTCTTTGTGTGCTGGTGTTTCTGGTCTGAAAAAGTACTCACCTGGCCTCTTCCATACTTTCCCTGCAATTCCTGGCAGCCATGCAAGGGCCATGTCTGTGCCGTATTGAAACAACTCGGAGTCTGCTGGCTCTCCTCTCTGTACCCTGTTGCCGCAGTATGCCTGAACAAGTTGCCTCACTATGAGCATGTGTATCCCTGGTGTTGAGCATATTATGCCCTGGTCTGTGAATGAAATGGTCATATTCAATCTACTCATTATATCTGGACCTAGTATGTTAACATGTGTGTGTTTAGAGTAGGGTAAGGGTAAAGACAGATCATTTTCCCTGATAGATAAGGAGAAGTTATCAGTAAATGGAACCACCTCTTGAGCCCCAGAGAATCCCTGTGTGCTCATGGCATCGCCTGACATCGCAAAAGTCCCTTCCCGTATGCATGATCTGGTTGCCCAAGTGTCAACAAGAAAGGAAAAGGTTTTGTCACCTATCATCACCCTTATGCAAGGTTCCTCTGCAGGATTAGGTGTGGCTGACAGGATGGAACACACCAAGTTCATCTGTGGGCTTTCCTATAGGGGAATTAATGATAGTCCTCCTCCGGTGTAGGGGTTGTTCCCTATTATATTAACCCCTACCATCTTTTGAACCGGTACTGCTGTTGTCATGTCCATAGGTTCTGGGGAATGAGCATGTGATTGTACTAGCTGCTGTGTTGGTGCTGTTCCTTGGGATACCTTCATCTGGGGTGGTGCTATTGTTGGGGCCGCATTGTGGTGATGAGTCTACGTTTGTTGGTGTATGATCTGTGACTGTCCATGTTGGAGTGTCCGCGGTATGTAGCAATTGCCCTGTCACTCAAGGTACCCTGGCTCCCCCATCCTTGGTGTACTCCCCTGTTCCTACACACTTGGAAGATGTGTCCTAGTTGGGCACATGTCCAGCACGGTAGGGGCTCCCTTTTCTGCCATGGAAATCCCCCCTCTCCTCCACCCAGTCTATTTTGTATTGGCTGTGTATAGCCCCGTAACCCTCCAACATATTGCTGTGATAGGGGTCTGAGCCCTCGTCGTCTCTGAGGGCCTCCCCTCCCTCTGAATCCTAGTGGGTATCCTCCCCTACCCATGTACCCTCCTCCCATGGGCGATGGATACATTGGTGCTGTGTTGTGTACTTTTTGTGATTGATGCTGAGATTGAGAAGTCGCCATTTGCGTGTGTGGACCAGGGCTAGTTATTAGTGCTCCTTCCAATTAATACTTGGACAATTTCTTTTGTACTAATTTTGCCTCATTTGCCTTTCTCTCTTTCGCCTTTTGCTTCTGTTTTTGTTGCCATAATCTGTAATAGTGTACTATAGTGAGTTGTATTTCTGGCCAGGCCTTTGCTTCCATCCCTACTAATTTCCTTAAATTTTTTTTGTACTGGCTCTGGTAACCCTTGCACCAAAATGTGATCAAATATTGCTATAATTTTGTCCCATGGCTCTCATGTTTTTCGGATCCAGAGCTGCTGAATCTCCTGAATGTACTCAACGGGATCTTCCAATGGATGGGTGGATGAAACATATCGAGTGGATGGAAATAATGGAACGCATGGAACAGATGGAACGGACTGAGTGAATGGAACAGATAGAGTAGATGGAACAGATAGAGTGGATGAAACAGATAGAGTGGATGGAATGGACGGAGTGGTGGAATGGATGGAATGGATGGTGAGGATGGAATGGATGAGAGGGATGGAACGGATGAGAGTTGTAGAACGGATGAGAGGAATGGAACGGATGAGAGGAATGGAACGGATGAGAGGAAGTGAATGGATGAGAGGAATTAAATGGATGGAGACGATGGAGGGGATGGAGTGGATAGAACAGATGGAGGGGATTGGACCGATGGAGTGGATGGAACGGATGGATTGGATGGAACGGATGGAATGCATGGAGTCCATGAATGGATGGAATGGATGGAATGTATGGAACGCATGGAGCAGATGGAACAAACTGAATGGATGGAGCGAATGGAGTGGATAGGACCGATGGAGTGGATGGAACTGATGAAACAGATGGAACGCATGGAGTCGATGAACAGATGGAATGGATGGAATGTATGGAATGCATGGAGCAGATGAAAAAAACTGAATGGATGGAACAAATACAGTGGATTGAACAGATAGAATAGTTGGAACGGGTGGAGTGATAGAACGGGTGAGAGAGATGGAACAGACGAAATGGATGGAATGGATGTAATAGATAGAATGGATGAAAAAGATGGAACGGATGGAGTGGATGGAGTGGATGGAACGGATAGAGTGGACAGAACAGACAGAGTGGCTGGAATAGATGAAATGGATGGAACAGATGTAATAGATAGAACTGATTAAAAGGATGGAATGGATGGAGTGAATGGAACAAATGAATCGATGGAACAGATGAGTCAATGGAATGGATGGAGTTGATGAAACGGATGGAGTGGATGGAGTGACGGAGTGGATAGAACGGAGGAAGTTGATGGAATAGATGGAGTGGTTGGAGTGGATGGAGTTGACGAAACGGATGAAGTGGATATAATGGATTAAGTGGATGGAACGGATGAAATGGATGGAATGGACTGGGTGGATGGAACTGACGGAGTGGATGGAATGGACAGAGTGGATGGAATGGACGGAATGATGGAACAGATGGAGTGATGGAACGGATGGAGTGATGGAATGGATGGAGTGATGGAACGGATGAAACGCATGGAACAGACGGAACACATGGAATGGATCAAATGCATGGAACTGATGGAACGCATGGAACTGATGGTACGCATGGAAACGATGGAATGGATGGACTGGATGGAATGGATGGAGTGGATGGAACAAATGAATCGATGGAACAGATGAGTCAATGGAATGGATGGAGTTGATGAAACGGATGGAGTGGATGGAGTGACGGAGTGGATAGAACGGAGGAAGTTGATGGAATAGATGGAGTGGTTGGAGTGGATGGAGTTGACGAAACGGATGAAGTGGATATAATGGATTAAGTGGATGGAACGGATGAAATGGATGGAATGGACTGGGTGGATGGAACTGACGGAGTGGATGGAATGGACAGAGTGGATGGAATGGACGGAATGATGGAACAGATGGAGTGATGGAACGGATGGAGTGATGGAATGGATGGAGTGATGGAACGGATGAAACGCATGGAACAGACGGAACACATGGAATGGATCAAATGCATGGAACTGATGGAACGCATGGAACTGATGGTACGCATGGAAACGATGGAATGGATGGACTGGATGGAATGGAATGGACCGGATGGAATGGACGGAGTGGATGGACCAGATCGAGTGGATGGACCAGATGGAGTGGATGGAACTGATGGAACGGATGGATTGGCTGGAGGGGATGGAATGGATGGAACGGATGAGAGGATGGAGAGGATGGAGTGGATGGAACGAAAGGGGCAAATGGAACGGATGGAAGCAAACGGAATGGATGGAACGGATGGAGTACATGGTACAGGTGGAGTACATGGAATGGATGGAGTGCATGTAACGGACGGAGTACATGTAACAGATAGTGCGGACGCTATGGATGGTGCTGATGCTATGGTTGGCGCGGACGCTATGGTTGGTGCGGATGCTTCAGATGGTGGGGACTCTTCGGATGGTGTGGACGCTGCAGATGGTGCAGACACTGCAGATGCTACAGATGCTGCGGATGCTGCAGACGCTGCAGACGGTGTAGACGCTACCGATGGTGTGGATGCTACGGATAGCGCGGATGCTATGGATGGTATGGACGATGCGGATGCTGCAGACGGTACAGATGCTACGGCAGATGGTACATATCTGTATCTCCAATATATGCTATGTACCTGTATCCCAATTTCTTCTGTATCACATGTTTACCCTATCCATCCTGTCGCTTTATATAAGTATGCCGCTATGTACGCCCCTCTGTCCTGTTCTCGTACCTAGTCGCAGGCGCTTTACTGATAACCACCACATTACACTACTACGCTTACTCTCTCCTATACACCATCACTCAACTAGAACACAACTAAACCATGATATATTCGGGCTAGCTGTTCTCATCCTAACATGACTCCACAAACACCTCATCATCCTAATGAAACACAGCTAGCTGAGCACATTCAGGATAGTTTAGGCATCTCCTCAGGTCTAACGCAGCTGGAACTCAGTCTGGGTGTCCACCCTCCAGACTGAACACATCCAACTGATTTCCTCAGCACCACACCTACTGCAACAACCACACCAGCTGCACACTTATCCGGTGCGCCCACGGACCACACAACACTCTCGCTCTCTACTGACTTGAACTGCAGTTCCAGAGGGCGTTCAATCTACCAGCGCTTTGAGGTCATACAAATGATATATAAGGCGCTATATAAATGCCAAGTAACAGAACATAACCTAACTCATTTTGTGTGACATTATTGCCTCTATGTCTGACGTGTCCGGGAATTGTGTCCGAAATGCCTGCCATAGTGCTGCCCTGCAGTTTGCGAAGGGTCTCCCGTCATGTGCTGCATTGTGGCTAGTCACCCTGGGGAACCCTGCCCTCTTCCAAATGTCATCAGCAGCATCACCCAGTATAGAGACCAATAATCCTTTGATATCCCCTAATGCTAGTCAGAGTCCAGCCGTTAATTTTTCCATCTCGTATATCCATTTCCTCGCTCCTCCACTCAAGTAGGGCAACCTGCATTTTATATTTTCCTTGTCTGTGTGTTTCCAAGGCACATATTGCCAACACGTTCCTCCCCTCTCCAAGAGTGGCATTAGTGAATCTGCAGCCCTCTATTCCGGTGTTCGCCTATACTGCCTTATTTGAATGGGCCCCCTCTCATCCTCTACCCCTGTCGTTATATCTATGGGTTCTATTGTACTTACCTGTGGTTGGGCCGTGAGAGGTGCTGCTCCTCCCCCTCTGGAACACGAGTGTCCCCCTGACTGCATTATTACTGCCCATCCCTCTTACGCCCAGGAAGATCCCTAAGCCTATAGCTGTACAGTGTTTGTGAGGTCCATTCCCTTGCTGTGTCTTGTACCGATCTATCGTGTGACTTGCTCCTCTGTCCATATGTCTTGCACTTCCAGGAAGCTCCCCCATTTGTCAGCATAAGGTACAGTTTGCTGTGCCCTTCCTTTTCTTCATCACTGTGATCATCGTCCGTATTATATTCACCGTCCATGTGTCTACAAAAGCTAGTGGAGAAATCCAATCTTCGCGTTACTAGGGCTGGGTCATGTGGTACATTGAGATCGATCTTTGTTAATTTACATATATCTTCCCCCTCCCTCACCTCTAAATGCGCTGAACCGTATCCGCTGTGTTTTCCCTTTCCATGTGTGGTCTCCTCCCCCTCTCCTTTCCCTTGCAAGCTCCATCTTAACCTGATCACTTACCTTTCCCATCGTCCGTGCTTCATCATCCTTCCTGTCCTGCTCTCTCACCCACCGTTCTAATTTCAATTGCTTCAATCGCTCCTCCTCGTAACTTCTTCGTCCATATCGCCATCTCTATCTCCTTTTCCTCCTCCAATATCATTTCTAGTTCTTCTCTTTTGCTGGCTACTCTGACCAGGCGTTAAGGACGGGTTTAACCAGGCGTTAAGGACGGGACCCGCTGAGGGACTTAAGAGTGAATAACGGTACCGCAAATTGCGGTACCGTCATTAGCTCCTTCCCCATTCCCATTGAGCTCTATGGGGGCTCGAATGTGAATGGGGAATGGTATTTGGCATGGGGACTTACCGGGTCCTCCAGGGTCGGAATGACCCGGTAAGTCCCCATACGCCTATCCGGACCCGGTATGCGGTAAGGGAGTAGCCATGCCGCTAATAGCGGCATGGTTACCTCCTATTGTGTCTGAATGCCTCAACACCTTTGCATAGCAATGGGCCTCATTATGAGGTGGGCGGTAAGGGCACCAGTACCGGTAATCCCTTACCGCCCTACTACGAGTTCCCTTTGCAGGTCCTTCCTTAACGCCTGCTTTTTTCAGGCGTTAAGGACGGGACCCGCAAAGGGACTCTAGAGCTAATAACAGTACCGCAATTTGCGGTACCGTTATTAGCGCCTTCCCCATTCCCATTGAGCCCTATGGGGGCTCAAATGGGAATGGGGAATGGCCCTGGTGAATGGGGAATTACCGGTCCCGCCAACCTTGGAATGGACTGGTAATTGCTCCATTCACCAGGGCGGAGTCGGACTGAGTTTGGAGGCAGCCATGGCGCTAATAGCGCCATGGCTACCTCCAACCTCGTAATGAGGCCCAATGTATCCCAATCTCCCGGAAGACCAATACCTTTGGGCATTATTAGTGTTTTACAAACACTTACAATTCGTCCAGGAAATGGGAGACTATATGCTAGGAAAATAGAACATCACTTTGACTTACCAAAAATAGGCTGATCGCAACTTGTGCAACAATACACCTCAGGAAAAGTGAAGAATACTTACTCAACACAAGGGCCTCATTACGAGGTAGGTGGTAAGGGATTACCGGCACCGGTAAGGACACCTGTGCAGGTAATCCCTTACCACCCTATTCCGAGGTCCCTTAGCGGGTCCCTTCCTTAACGCCTGGTTTTACCAGGCTTTATGGAAGGGACCCGTTAAGGAACTTCAGAGCTAATAACGGTACCGCAAATTGCGGTACCGTTATAAACTCCATCCCCATTCCCATTGAGCCCTATGGGGGTTCGAATGGGAATGGGGAATGGTTCCCCGAATGGGGATTTACCGGGTCCTCCAAGGTTGGAATGAGCCGGCAAGTCCCTATTTCGGGAACCCGGACCCGGAATGCGATAAGGGGATAGCCATGGTGCTAATAGTCGGTTTTACTGGCAATGCTACCCCCAAACTCGCATCCGGCTCTGGCACCCGCGAAAGGGGAATCACTGGGCCATTCTGACCACAGCGGACCCAGTAATTGCCCTTGCGCGGGTGCCGGAGCCGGTACGTCCCCATTCCCATTTGAGCCCCCATAGGGCTCAATGGGAATGGGGAGGATGGTAGCAGCGGTACCATTAATAATGGTACCGTTGCTACCATCATGTTCTGCTCGCGGGTGCCGGTACGGCCACCTGGTCAGACCAGGTGGCTGCAAGGGCACCCGCAAGCAGAAGTCCTGGTATGGTGGTACGGTAGCAACGGTGCAGGTAGCGATACCGGCGCCGTTGTTGCCTTACCGCCATACTCCTAATGAGGCCCAATGTCTAGGGTAGTAATTTGCAATTGCTTCAATGTCAATAATCATTTTGTACTGAAGCATGATGCAATAAGTGATTATCATACCCCACCTTGATATGTGAGCCCTAATGGCCTTCATTATGGTTCTATATCATGATATATGACATTGTAGAAAAAACGAGTTTCTCCTCGCCATTAATGGGGCTAAAGTTGATTACGACAATGCTTTCTATGTGGGTTGTGCTCAAAATTGCAAACATTGATTTGGAAACTGCAGATCCTATGACATCAAATTTACAGAGCAATCTTCAACCTACCCATCTTCCCAAATGTAACAAGCGGACTAGGCCGCGGTGTCATTGGCTTCCCGTCCAGTTGAGTATCAACTTCAAGTTGCCTCATCTACTTATGTGTTTAGACCAGTAGACCTAAAAGATAGTATCTTCTTATACTGTCGTTGAAATTCTTTTTTGGAAAACCGTAGATTCAATTTAAATTCACATGGCAACAGAAGCTTTTCTGTTCAGGGACCCACTTTATAGAATAGTTTACCATTCTAACTAATAACACTTTCACCCTGTAGTGGATGCCTGACAGTCATGTACTGCCTGGCATGTAACTTTAACTTAGTTTAGTGCTTAATGCTGTTGGGCCATCTGCACTATATAATCATGAGAATAACATAATGTATCATACCCGTACTGAATACTCAAGCCATGGATAAATTGATGTAATCGGCAACATTATGTAACATATGCGTTCAAATAATTCCTTGGAACACTTACATTGACAAATCAAGCTATGGGTTCTATGAGGTATCTACAAACTTGTGAATTCATGCTATGTTAGGCATCCCATGTGGTTTCCAAATTTCTGACTTTAGTTATGATGGGTCTTGCCTTCCCAAAGGAGCTGAGGACTTTCAAGAGAGAGATATAGGGCCTCATTACAAGGTAGGCGCTAAGGGATTACCCACACCGGTAAGGTCACCGGTGCCGGTAATCCCTTGGCGCCCTACTACGAGGTCCCTCAGCGGGTCCCGTCCTTAACGCCTGGTCTGACCAGGCGTTAAGGATGGGACCCGCTGAGGGACTTCAGAGCTAACAACGGTACCGCAAATTACGGTACCGTTATTAGCTCCTTACCCATTCCCATTGAGCCCTATTGGGGCTCAAATGGGAATGGGGAATGGTATTTGGAATGGGGACTTACTGGGTCCTCCAGGGTCGGAATGACCCGGTAAGTCCCCATACCGCCTACTCGGACCCGGTACGGGAGTAGCCATGCGGCTAATAGCGGCATGGTTACCTCCTACCGTGTAATGAGGCCCATAGTCTTCTTAAGTATTGTGGTGTAGGAGTACAGTTTAGGTTTGAACCCAATTACATTCGGGTGTTTTGCAGCATCCAGATGTCTCATTTCACTGTATGACCATGGAGTGGAAGTTCATTGGGCATGACACAAATTGGTGCAGTAAATGTTGTCGACATAAGATTGGAAGGATAAGTAGTAAGTGTATAGCATATTTATAAGGGGTAAACAGCAGAGGTGAAAGTGACCTCCAATGCATGACTCTGCATTTCACAAGGATAGATGGGGCAGTAAGGTTTACAGGTCTCATGCTTTCATTTTATTAAGGCAGTAATGACTTTAACCAATTTAGGGTAGTTGTATTTAATACATGTTGCAGATGGTGTAAGAGGATGTGACACTTCACTGTGTAAAAGACTGTAGCTGGGCAGTACGATGAAGATGCTGAAAGGCGTGTTATCTGATGTGGTATTGAGGTATTCTCAGAATGGAATCCTCCTCTATGTATATCTAAAGTTGGAACATCACAACAACTTTTAGGAGTTTTCAATTACATGGAGGACCACCAAAAGGGCAGTAGTGTTTAGGGTTTGTGAGGTTAATGGGAAGGGCTTGTTTGAGGTTAGGAGAGGGGGAAGTATTTCAAGACCTTTGGGGATTCCCGTTCTTGAGGTGAGCTTTTAATAAATGCTGTAGCAGGCTTGCTCACAACCTTTTTTGTGGACTGAAGCAATGATTGCAGGGCCAGAGTCTTTTCAGAACCCTGCTGGGTCTAAGAACCTCATAAGCACTGTGCACTCCGGTAAGGCTAAGTAGGCGAAACTGTCATCTTGGTTGGGTTTGTGTGGCTGTCTATCGAGTGTGGGCTGGGCTTTTGTTTAGGTTTACTTCTCTCCCCAGTCCAGCCGTGCACTAAGGTACTCACCGAATTCATCTTAATAAGGCAAACTACTTATCTTCACAAACTGCTCATTTTTGAAAAAATCGAATTAGCCATTTATTCTGAAAGCTCTACATCAGGCATTAAAGGTTGTACACTTACTGTGATTAGCTGTGTGTGTGCTAATATGAATACCTAATGCAAATCTCAATTAAGAAGCAAGTCACGTGTGGCACACCATCAAGTTTTCCCAGGATATTTATTTTGACTAATTACACCGTTTGGAGTTTCAGGCTGAACAAGCTTTAGGCGAATTTTCGGAAGCATCAATGGGAGTCCCTCGTGGTATAAATTAACTACTCTTTAAACACCTGTGGCCACAGCAGCATGCATGTCACTGAAAACGAGAAAAGGGGCTAATACGGTGCCTCTTCTTCATGCTGAGAAAACAACCCAGCAAGGGTGGTATTGCAGCAGCTCGGAGAGGGGAAGAAAGAGCAAGGTGCAGATGCATATCTCTGCCTCAGCACCCCCCTCCATCTTCGATGTTGGGTTCTGTACCAGGAGTCAGTTCAGGGCTCCTATTCTTCTCCACATCCTCCCTCACAGGATGATGACAGCGTGAGTGTGGTGTGGGGGCAGAGCTCTACTGCCTTCTTCAGATAGAGTCTATGCGTGTCTCTCAACCTACAAAGCCTCTCTATTCTAGAGCATTGGACCTCATTAGATTAGATTGTGCAGTAATCCTGTGTGATGGAAGCAAGCGAGCCCAATGGAAATGGATTTAGCTTTCTTTCTAAATGATTAGGCCCAAGGGATAATAGCAAAATAATGACATATACACACACCCACAGTCAAGCTCATAGGCTTGATGCCATGTTCTTGCTGAACATTAAGCTCCCATCTCAGACTACTGGTCACACATGCTCATACATTTCCACTGAGTCAATGTACGCCATGAATTTTAAGAAATTGATAATTCCTAGAAGCACCTATTGCCCAGAAATCTTAGAAAATATTGATAACTTGCTGCAAACATGTTTTATCTTTATCTTCTATTGTGACAGAGCCCCCATTAGATCCCCATCCAGCTGCATCTTGTTATAAAAGAAAACGTGGGCAAAGTGGCGCTTCTTAAGGAAAACCAAACTGGTCAGCCGAGGCTCTTTCCAACAAATGGTACACTGAGTACTATGTGCTCTTGAAAATATGGTTGTAAGAGAAACACTTCAGCCAGACAACTGAGAAGACAACCTTCCCAGACTAGCATACCTAATCCACTACAGGGGTTAGAAACAACTCCTCATGAGAGCACAACAAGCACTACTTCAATGCTGACAATTTCTCAGCATTTTCTATGTATGTCTGTAGAAATATATTTTCATAATACAGGTTTCTATGGGTTGGTTGATCGAGGTCCTAACTAGGGCTGTTCTGATTTAGTTGGTGGTTCAAATAGGGGTTGATAATGCCAGATTCACTGTGACAGATGTGTGCTCTTCTTCAGCAACACAATCACATCCCTGTGACCCAACACCACAACACCCACTCTTTGATGACTCCTTGTCTTTGTCCCACAATCTATCCCCCTTTTGCAAATTCTCCTCAGTCTCTAAGTCGATCATCTCCATGATAATCAAGGCTCTCAAAATATCATCCTTGCTCTTGCATAGCTGCAATGCCAGAATCCTGAGAAGGATTCTCAGAACTACCATATCACAAAAATGGTCAATGTGTCCATTGCAGATTTAATGGCCATTCTAACATTGAAGCATATCCTAACTCCTTCACTGTGAATACCCAGTGTCAGCTGTAAGGTCAACAGGCCTATAGCTAGACTTACCTGTGTCACCAAATTGCTTCAAGCAATCACCTGGATGACTCAGTAATTACCATCCAGATCTTCCCTTACTGCGTCACAGAAACAAAACCCGTAAACGTGGAAGAATCTTCTCACTGTCATGGACCAAGGGCAGTCCTGAATCCACCTCCTACTTGACTTGTCAGTGGCGTTCATCAATATTGAGGCACACGTTTCTCCTCTGTCTTCTGCATCCAGGAGATTACACTAAAATGGTTCGAAAAATTCCTTGTTAGTCATAATCATCTGGTCACACTGGCTAGTTTTTTTTGGGGATATTGCCAACATTACGAGAGTGATGCACCAGGCATCATGAACGCCACCCCATCCTTTCTAACATCTACATGACCTGGTTTGCCTTGGAATTCCACATATTAGATGACAACACACAAATTAATCTCAAACAACATGAGCCCCTCTGGCAGTTGCTAGTTTATCGCTGACTGTCTCCCACATATCCAGATATTCATTCTGAACGCAAGGAAGCTTTAGGCTTGGCTGGTGGTCCCAGTAGACTCTTGCCTTTTGCTACTTGATAGGTCCACCTTCATGGGAGTCTGCTCCCATTTCATATGAGAAGAATTGCATTCCTATAGCCGTGATCAATGCCGGCTGCTCCTTTAAATTTCCACTGAATGCCTTTATAAAAAGCACCACTATGGTAGAAGATGTTGTCAGGCGAAAACGTTTCAAAAATAGCACTATGGTGGAAGATGTTGTTGTCAGGCGAAAATATTTCAATAACTTTGGTCTTGGTGACATTTTTAATTGATATTCAAGGGAAACTGGCCGATGTTTGATGAATTCATTGTTTTAAAATTGATTTTACTTAGTACTGTTTCTCTCCTTGATGCACTGAATCATGAACTTGTGATTAAAGGTTGTAACTTGTATAACCATTTAAATCACGTTAAATAAAAAAATAAAAATCACCTTTTTTATGAATGTGATCTTTTTTGTGTGCATTTGTGAGGAAAAACATATCACAATCGAGCACATGCTCATTAATCATCAGACAGTGTTAAGCAAACAAAAATACCTCTGACCCTCTCCCGGTTCCACCGCTTCCCAACATTTCACACTAAATATGCCTCCAAAGATCGATCGAAAAGCTTTTGTCCGAAAGATGCGTAAGTACACATTGTAGCAGGGAGACGAACTACCCCCCACATAATGCCCAGCTGTTCTAACGATTCCAAATGGCTGCTAGCTTTGCAAACTGCATCGGGGTATTTAATGACAACATCCAGCAACATTCAGTAGAATTGTCACTCCATCCTTCCTGAAGTCTGTGACTTGAAAACTCAGACGTCCATGAGATCTAGTGCCTTCGGACATGTCAGACACATGAAATCTTGATTACACAATTGCTTGTCTTGCAAAAAAACAGCCCTCTGTAAGAAAGAAAAAGGAAGTAATTCCCCCATATAAATCAAATGTAAGCTTCTCGTTAATCATTATTGTCCATGTTTAACTAGACCATTCCTTTAAATCAGGACATCAAGCTTCTATCAACAAACTTGCTGCCAAATGCGACAGGTCAATTACTTTGCATTACTTTGCATTACAGGGGGACGATTCTCTCAACATGCTTTCCTAATAGGAAGACCCTGCATCCTTAGACAGCCTCTGGCCAGCAATCTTGACCAACTTCTCAACGACTTACATCCAAAAAGACTCCAGTTCCAGAGACTGGCAGCAAATATGTAGAAGCGTAGCAGCTCTCTGCACCCCCTGCAGCAGAGAACCGTTTCTTACTGAAAGATCATTGGGACCTGCTTTTTCCTACAGACCGTTTTAAAGCGCTGTTTCCTATGCTGATATGGGGGGATGCCCCTATGTACCCCCATCTAGATACATCCCCAACCAATGCCCCCAAGTCAGTGTGTCTTGCACTGTTACGTTATCTTATACATCTTTATACTATGGCAACTCACCACAGTGGTGGTCACACGATGCCTAGGTATGTCTGCTTAGCATATTATATACCACAAGGATTTTCATGTCCGACCTTTGAAAGGAAAGGAGTTTGGAGGGGGTGGGCAGACTGAAGTTTGTGAAGGCAAACGAGCGGGGGTGAAGCATCCGGGTGTTTGAAAAAGCATGTTAGTCCTGTTATATACAAGGCCGGTGTTCATGTTGTAGAATGATAATTGTGATGTCTTCTAAGTGACAACAATAAGCATGAATGCAGATTATCATAACTGTTGCCAGGTAAAAATGGTGTATTGTGTGTGTGTGTGGTCCCGAGATTTGTTCAAGAAGACAGTGTAGGTAAGAAAGCACAATTCCTCTGGATGTGTCTTAAATGTTCCAGAGAGCTAATCTCCATCACGTTAGTTTAAGTAAAACAAGAATGCCAGGGAGGAAAAGGGAAGTGGGAGCAGTATTGTTTGTATAATGTGTATGTTCAGGCGAGTATGCGACAGCTGGGCCAAATCTGTCATGGGACTCAGTCATATTCTGTGGGGCACAGTGCTAAAGTTGGAACGGGGTTAGTATGTCTATCAGCCCTAGGGGAAACTGACAACAGTGGAGAGCTCTGCTATACTTCACATGAAGAGCACATACAGAAACAATCAAATGCAATCACATGCACATTATATGCACAATTGTTATAATATGCCAAACATACATTCAATCCATATCAACTTGTCAGGCTATATTTGATATTGACCAGACATATGACATTCAAACACCATGTAACTGACGTTAGCCATACATTCCTATACATTGATATATGCAAAATAATGGAATGAGAGCAGGCTTCATGCCAGGGGCTGTTCTTACTTCTTCTGAGTTCTTTGGAAGTGAGCATTTAATTACCACTCCTAGTGAGAGCTGGACAAACGGGCTTAGTTTAGTGATCTTTGAGATGAATGTATAGTTTTCTGTGTTTTGACCACAGGGTTGGTGTGGTCATGCAAAGGCCTCTGATGGGCGTGTCAAAGCCAGGACTTGTTTTGTGCAGAATGAGTGCTGGGGAAATAATTGAGAGTTTGATTAACTTATCTCCCCCAGCTCCAGCTATACCAGATTGGCCTCTGGTGAAGAGAGAATGAGGGCTGCCTTTGTATATGGTGAATTAGTAAGTAAACCACTGCAATGCAGCATCAGAGAGGTAAATTGGATGAAAGGTTGTACAGTAATGCATGGCATGCTAGCTAGGTTAAAGAAGCCATTCCACATTAAGGACGTCATTCTAGGTGAGCAATAGCTCACTATAAGTCAGCATGCAGGGACGGTTTGGTATCTTAAGCACATGCTTCGAGGCCTTTCTGCATGGTCTAGGTGTGTTAAAGTGAGGGTGAAAGAAAGGAGGAGAGCAATCACTCCTCCACTTACTCCCTAGGGCCACTAAGAGCCAGGTTCTATAGTCAGGAAAGCTGGGAGGGAACTACAGGCACTCTCAAATCAGAGTGGCTGTTGGAGTTTGGTTCCACTTGGAGCATGACCCTCGACCAAGCTGCTTGAGCGTCTTTGAGGCTGCTAGCAGCTTTATGATGATGGTAATGGTGATGTGGGAGTTCGGTTTCCTCTTGGCCTGAGGCTTGGCTCTTCTGGGAGTTCATCTTCGCACTGCGATCATGCATACAATTCTTAAACTGGGCTACCATTACCTCATCCTGTGAATAGAGGGTAGCAGGGCAGTCTTAGGTTTAGAAGGGTTGTGGAGGATGCCTTTTCAGGTCAACATTGGCCAATTTTGCCACTTTCCAGAACTAAGTGCTACTAACATGTATTCAATATTTGGGGGGCTGTTGAGCGCTACATGTCATCTTCCCACGGATTCGAAGCTCTTGTGGGTCTTATACAAAGCGACATGACATAATATGCCATAACATGACGGAATACGCCATTCACAACGTGCTTGTATAACCAAACAACGGTTAAATTCCAAAATCTAAGGGGGGAGGGATTATACATAAATGTTCACATAGATAAAATGTAAAATGCATAAAACTCCCTTAAATGCGAAAACATAGCCGTCAGTAACACAAACGAAACCTGGAATGAAGAAATGAAATAAGACACAAGGATGGAAAGAGAGAAAGGGAGTGTGTGTGTGTGCGTGTCTAACAACCCTATTAAGGCATTCATACAAAGGCATTCACATGCAAACAGATGACTTCCTTAGGCGGCTTGTTTAAGCGCGAGAAGAGCCTCGAGAACAGATCCTTTGAAGTTGGGGAAGAGAGAAGGAATCGCTCACAGGCCGTAACCAGCTTAATTACATGCACTTTAATTAATCGGCGCACAATCCAGTGTCTAATCTGAACACAAAGCAGAATCTCATTTTCTCCTCTTCCAAGTAATACTTTGCACGGAAAAAAGCATTTTATGTCGCTCCAGAGAACTTTTGCAGTTTAAATTAGAAGCACATGTAGCCAATTATTGAAATCCCTTGCCCAGTTGACCTGCGTTAACTGAGTAGTCCCATGGCTAAGGGGAAGCTGTCCCAGAAGAGATACAAGACATAGGGCCTGATTCATGGAATTTTTAGCTCGGTGCAAAGTGACTTTGCACTGCCAACAAACACCTCGATTCACAAAGCCATGCAAAGTGTATCTTTGCAGTGCAAAGTGACTTTGTGCAAAGTGACTTTGCACCACGCTAAAAATTCCATGAATCAGGCCATTTGATCCGCAATCTAACCCATACTTTCATCGGTTCCATGTAATAATGTCCCCACAAAAATGTCGCCTGACAAAAAAGTCGCTGTTTTTTACGGAGACATTATTACATTTAACATGCAGGTTCACACCCCTGCACCCCCCAATTCTTTCTTTTTATGGATTTTTTTTGCAGGCCATTATTGCATGGAACTGAAGGCTATCAGGTAATAAAGTCCCCATGCATAATGGCCCCATACATAATGTCGCCGGGAAAACCCATTGGCGACATTATATATAGTGGCTTTATGTATGGTGACCGGTTGCGGGATGTCCCCCGCTCTCATTTAAAAAAAAAAAAAACTAAAAAAAAACTTCTGAGGGGTGTCCCCCGCATGTTAGATGTAAAAATGTATCAGCAAAAAACAGTGACTTTTTTGTCATGGAACATTTTTGCAGGGACATTATTTCATGGAACCGAAAGGGTATCAGGTAATTATGTCCCCACACATAATGTCACCATATATAATGTCACCAATGGCTTTTCTAGGTGACATTATGTATGGGGACATTATTACCTGATACCCTTCCATTGTGGTCTTAAATGACGGCAGCTCATAGACCACCAGCGGCCAGTCTTTCGAGGGATCAAAATGTCATGCCAGAGAATACACTGCATGACTATATTCTTCAGAATTTTGCATAATTTAGTTTAATCTGGGTTCAACCAATCTTCCTAAATATGCAATTAGGATGCCCGAAAATAACTGAGGACATCCAGACAAGCCAATCCTCTGTGAGACCTGTGAAGAAACATCCGTTTGGAAACCATTGGGATGGGAGCACTTCTATATAGAAGCCATGCTGTCACTCTAGTTTACGCAATACTTTTTCTGGAACCAAAAGAGGAAGGCTCTGGAAAGCATAGATGAGCTGTGCTTTATGTTTAATGTAGTTCAAGTTACCCAACTAAACCTTAAAACCTAATTGCTGCCAAGACAGAATTTCCTCCCGCACTCTAAGAAATATATCTAGATAGTTTTGACCGCACCTCTCCAACCCCAAGGCTTTTCTAAAATGTTGAAATCATGGCATAAGGCCTGGAACAGATATCAAAGAAGTGAAAGGGAAAGCAAAGAGGGAAGCCAGTTAGGTCCTCGCTGCATAATGAATGCCACAAATAAGAGGACACTCCCTAAAGCTTTAGTAGAGGGGATTCGACCACCAGGGCAAAGAGGAACAGCAAGAGAGGACACCCATACACAATCCTCTAGATAAAATATAAGACTCTGAACGGTACCCATGTATCAGGATTCACATAAATTACCCAGAATGCCATCTGGAAAGACTCTCCTATCCCTATCTAATCCAGGGAACCCATAGGAGAGCTCCACTAGTTTCCATTTAATGGCTTTTGGGCAACTGGGAACACACACTGTGAGACATATCTATCAAGTTAATTACCTCACGGACATGGTCCAACGCCTTTCTTAATGTTAGAAAGTGACAGTACTCATGTATAAGAGATGGTAGGAGCTTATTTGCCAGAACACTTGCCTACAGATTGTGGTAAGAAGGGCAATAGGCCTGTACAATGTGTCTCTTTAGCAGGCGTTGGCAGGACTGAGATGGGAGCTCTCCACTCTTTCAGAGTTAATAGGCTCTCCAGCAGTGCCAGCAGATACTTTTGCAGTTTTTTGCAAAATGGGGGAATACAACCATCGAGCCCCGTTTTCTTGTTAAGTTATAGAGACTTTATAGCGCTCTATATTTCGAGTTTAGAAGTAAATGGAGTATGCAAGCTAAGCCTATCTGTTTCACCCTATATAAAAAAGTATAAATTGCTGCACTCCTCTTCATCCTCCTATGTAACCAATGAAACACAGGAGTCCGATACAGCTTAAGGGAGGCACTCTGCTGATGTGCAGAATTCCCATAGCTAGCCTTCAAATGTAATGTGCGATTGAATCAAATAATAGTTTTGGGTCAATAAGCCAATAACCTCACAGGCTTATTACCCAATACATATAACTCTTGGCCCGATCAAGATCTCTGTCTCATGTAATTGTAGTGTTTTAAGTTGGTTTTTGTCTATCTGGAGCTGCCTGTAGGCTTTGACGGAACCCCAATACTTATGTTGCTGTTCTAATGCTCCCATAATCTCAAGGGAAGCTGCCCCTTTGTCCTCTCCCATGTTTTTAAACCAACTGTCCTTTCCAATGCGCTGACCCCTAAATGTAGTCTTTGTTGCATCTGATAAAATTGTATTATTAAGAGAAAACAAATCCTTATTCCAATGTCAAATTCAAAAATTGTTAGCCGGAGGCAGAGCAAGGGAGACCCCCAGATCTTTTCCTGGGAGACATCAAGCACCCAAGAATACCCATATGGCAGCGTAGAAGAGCCAACTAGATACTCATCTGAAAGAAATATACACTATAGGAAACATGGGTGTAATTTTAGGGGGGACATGGGTGTTTGTCCCCCCAACTTTCATGGCACACCATTTTGTCCCCATTCATTTGGCTGGGGCACCTTTTCTTCAGATGTCATCTCCCCCCCAACTTTTTCAGCAAAGTTACTCCACTGAAACAAAATACTCTTCGAAATAACATTATCGGGTGACCACCCCCCCTTCAAAGGACAGTGTAATAAAAACGAAACTCCCCACATTCAACATCAACAATTTGAAGTAAACAAGGAAAGAGAAAGATGAGTATCAAAACATAAAAGGGCATTTCCTGCCATGGGTTGGTGTGGCAGCCAATCAGGTTGCTCCAAACCATGACTGAATCTACTGATGCAAACCCGGGTTCGTAGCAACCCAAGTGCTCTATGTACCTGCTGCGGTTTTCCTTCCTCCCCTGCCTCCTGCCCCCAAATCCAGTACCTGAACAAATACCTGAAAAGGGCTGCACCGCCCGGCCACACCGTCCAGTTAGCCTCCTGTTCAAGCCACGGAAATGGAAGAGGGTATCCGAGCAGAGCAGCACCTTTAATTTCCATGGCAAACCTGACTCTCCCTGCCCGCTACTGCGAACGAAGCAGCAAGGCTGTTTCTTTTTTTCAATTGCTACTAGCACCTTCTGGGTGCTAATGGCAATAATAATGTGTTTTGCAGGCTTCACCAGTCCGGTAACAGCACTGGGGCACAACGTTAAGGCCCTCGTGAGGACTTTGACATCAACTTCCGCTGTCTGGGCAGTCTCTTGGAGGACTCGCCCCCCTTCTATCTTTCCAAACTAGGTGTAAATGTACCTACATATACCTGTTATATTCCCTGCTCACTAGTCGCCTCCTCCACTGTGTTGATTTGATCAAATGTCGAGTTCCAGGTGAAATTCTAGCCAATGGGAAAGATCCAGCGTTATTGATATTTTTCCTCCCTTTCTATAACCTGCTGAAATGCCATTCTTTTTTTAAGTGCCATTAGGGACAGATTTTGATAAATATAGATCATTTGTCCTCAAATCGTGTTGCGTTCACTGGCTTCCTTCGAAATGTTTTCTTTGGCTGAGTTGGCATGGAACCTCATGACAATATTTCTAGGTGAGGCTTCTTCTGCATATTTCAACTCTGCCTGTCTGTCTAGGGCACCTCCAGCAGCGTGAGTAGTGAGATCTACACAGGCCGCAGTTGTTAGATGCCGTCATCTAAGGCAACACCTTCAGACCCCACTACCAGGCCCTTCAGCTGGGGATTTCCCCTCCTGTGCTGATTATCTAGTTCTTCAATGCATGTAGGAGCCTCACACACTTATTGACTCTGTAAGGCGTGCTTCCATTCTTTCCTCTTCTCTCCATTTGCATTTCTTTGATGGCTTTCTTATTTGCCTCTAGTCTTGTGCCAGTTCCCGTAGCTCCCATTTAATGTGACCAATGGCCATTTGGGAGCCTCAGATTTTTCTGAATACCTGTGAAATAGGTCCTATCTGAATAAACTCAAGTTTCCGGCATGTCTTGTTGGAAATTGTTGATGGATTCTCCCTTTGATTAGGTGTCTGGTGAGTCACAGGATTCTGAGTTGATGCTTATCCATGCTGCAATTGACCCTGGTGTGAGAAATAGCAGCAATGTGTTTTGTCTGCGCCTACTTCTCCTACCTCTCATTAATCTACACATCAAACAAGGAGTGATTCTGAGGAGGCGCTGGCTACAACTTTCACACGCGAGGCTGCAAATCCTCATCCTCAACTCCACTCACAGGGCCAGAGTTACAGCTGTTACTGCCTACTTGGTGGTGCACACTGGGAAGTCAGATAGGACCAGAACCGCCAGGCCCAGAAACTCCAGGACAGAGAGACCTGGACTGTTCTAGAGGGACCAGTGTGGTTCTGGTGGTATGAAGCCAATGCACACTGGTTACTAGATTACCCTACAGGAAGACCCGCCTTATGTCGGTGATCCAATAGGTTCTGTATGAGGCCTTCCAATATCTCAGGCCCATAGGGGGCTAGGCTGTTGAAGATGGCTCTGATTGCTGGCTTTGAAAAAGGGTGCCAAGTCTATTCCAGCCTGCTATTCACTGCTTCTTTAATGAGCAAGAAGTAATTTTTTACAGCAACACTCAAGCAGTACCCAGACTACCGTCATGATGAAGAAAAGGCACCCAAACAGCACCCCCAAAGTCATGGTAGGTCACCATTCCACTTTCCAGAATGACACTACTGTGCCCCAGTCCATGCAAAATAGTCACTCCAGCCTGACTGAAACCCTCCAGAGTCAGCGAGGTCCCAAGAAGATCTCCAATGCCCACTAACAGTGGGTACCAGGCACACTGCCCCTTCAGAGAGGGGCTGGCCTGCGGCCCACCTCGGGATAGAACTCCACACCCACTTCCTGGGGTCTCCAGTGTCAGACAAATCACCACACTTCTCCTGGCACCAGCACCCGTACCCTTGAATTCTATCCCTCAGCACCATTTTCTCACCCACACCTGGGCCTACAAGCAGGCGATCGTCCCCATCCCTTTTTAATTGCTATTTCAAGTCCGACACTATGTTTGCAAGTAATGCTCCACATTTTCGGCACCTCCTTTAGGAGTTAGCAAAGCTGGATGCGGTGGGTTGGCATCAACTTGGTTTTCCACAGGGTGGGTCCCCCTTAAGAATACTTTTGACCCCATTCATCAACCTTAACGGGTTTTCTCAGCTACTCATCGTTTATTGGCTTGCCTTGTTACTTGCTGCTAAAATGTGCCTCTACTATTACTGACATATTACTATAGCAGGGTCTACATATGCCACCAAGCTTACACCTTGAAGGAGGTGCAGCAAGCACAGCACCATGCTGCCTAGGTGCTCCTCTGCCTGAAATGACACAGCCACATCACCCTTGTTCATGCATTGGCTCAATATCTATCGAAGCACCAACTTCAAAGCTCTCTCGTTGGTGCACCCAGCCAGCACAGGCACATTGCACAGCACCTTAGCACATGATTTAGGCATGTCACAGCACCAGGCACATTAGGCAACATAAAAGGCACACTGCACTGCTTCGTCACCTTAAGCAGCCAAGGCACATGAAGGTAGCACCAAATGCAAACTGCAAACTGAAGATGACTGTATACTGGCATACTGCACTACTATCTAGCATTTGCTAACAGTAACAGAGGTGAATTTTATGGCGCTTAATGCCGGATTTCGTCAACTACTAATTGCTGTAATGAGCAATGTCACTATTATTACCCACACGTGGTACTCATGTTATCAACGCGAGGTGGCAGGTGGTGAAGGGATGAATCATCCTTGTTGGGGTATCAAACCCATTTCTCAAGGCATCATCCTGTTCCAAAGGTGAGCACGCTGTGCTTGAGATTTACCCATCCTAACAGCATTACTGCTCAATAAGCAACCATCTGATATAAGAAAGCAGACGTCTAGCAAAAAATGGTTAGTTAGTTATGATTAATTGTGTAGTTGTATTGGATTTTTGACAGTGATTAATGTCAAATTGAAAGAAAAATCATGGTGTTGAAACTTAAATTGGTATCTTAAATTGATTAAGGGGCTCAATTAATTAAGGGATCATTATAGTATTTTGGTAATGGTATAACAGTTGGTATTGACCACCTGGATTCCCTCCCACCTCATCACAGGTTTGGATATATATATATATATATGTATATTCAAGGAAAAAACTTTAGCTGCAGGGACGTTAAGGTGAGAACAGGACAAGGCTGGAGTGTTGAACGATGCAGGTTCGCAGGAGACGCTGCCCAATGACATGTGACACGCTTGTTACTTCCAGGCTACCTAGCATCTAAAATCTGAGGTTTGGACCCTCTGTGGCAAAGCCCTCGCAGGACAAGGCTGCAGTGTTGAACGATGCAAGTTCGCAGGAGACGCTGCTCGACGACATGTGACACTTTTGTTATGTACACACTACCGAGCCTATAAAATCTGAGGTTCTGTCCCTCTGCAGAAAAGCCCTCGCAGGGCAAGGCCACAGTGTTGAACGACACAGGTGTTTGGCGATGAAGGGGTCTGCGGTGCAGACAGTGAGTGCAGATGATTCACCCTCCTGTCTGCGGCTGCCAGGTAAGAAGTTGGGGAGTTTGCTTGCTCTACACTTCTTAGCCCTTCATACTGCGCCTCTCCTCTGATTGTGTCCCCCCTGCCATGCAACCTGTGCCTCTGCCCCTGCACCTTGCTGGGCATGTCCCCTTCCCTTGTGATTCCTACCTGCACTGTCACCTCCCTCCACTCCTTGAGTTACTCCATCGCCCCGTCCATCCGGTCTGCCCCTTGCCTCCTCTCCCTGTATGGTCTGTCTCATTCTGTGCATCTGCACCCTTCCATTTTGCCTGTTGTGTGCATAATCGGCCCGCATGGTCCCTCGCTACCCCTGATTGTGTGTGATTCTGCACCTCCTCCATTCTTGACCTTGATCACGCTGCATGCCCCCAACTTGCGTGGTCCCTCGCAATCTTCGATTGTGTATGCCTCTGCGCCCCTTCTATCCTTGCCTGTTCACCCTGCGGATCCTCAGCCTCTGTGCCTCAGCGCCCTTCAATCCTTGGCTAGGCCCGTACCTGCATGTTCATGAGCCATGTGGTCCCTGCATTCCTTGATCGCATGTCCCTCCGCCCCCTTCCATCCTTGCCATGCACACACCTGCACATCCTTAGCTCGCATGGTCCCTCGCAATGCTTGATCACATGGGTCCTTGCACGCTCTATCCTTGGCTAAGTTCGCACTTGCGTGTCCTTGCCCGCTTGGTCCCTCGCAACTCTCGATCACATGTGCCTCACGGTCTCCCTTCTCCAGCTCACCAGCACCCACACGCCCCCTGAGCATCATTGCTCCCCTGCGGGTCTTTACCATCATCTTCCCTGCCCTATACCCCCTCCCAGCTGCTTCCCTGCCCTTTGGTATATTCCTCTGTGTTCTGATGTGCTCTTCCTTCTTATAGGTTTTCTTCATCGACTGTTCTGTTTTTGCTGTGTCCTGCTCTGTATTCTGCTACGCTCTTCCTTTTTCTAGGTTTTCTTCATTGACTGCCCTGTTTTTGCTGTGTAATGCTCTGTGTTCTGCTATGCTCTTCCTTCTTCTAGGTTTTCTTTTGTCGACTGCTCTGTTTTTCTGTGTTTTTTCTCTGTGTTCTGCTGTGCTCTTCCCTCTTCTGGGTTTCCTTTCATCAACAGATCTGTTTCTTGTTGCCCTGGTAACCTGATTGTCGTTCACCTTACTGACTTGTGTCCTTCTGTGCTCTTCCTCCCGAGCTCTTTGTCTCATTCAGTTGAATTATTTTCGACATGTTCTTGTCTCGTTCCATCTCGTCTGCTTGCACCCCCTCTCGTCTCTGCCCGCAGTGTCCCCATTACCGTTCTTTCCCCACTCCTCACCTCCACCCCTCTTCCTCTCTCCTCTTTCCCCCACCTCTTCTGTGGTGCTCTCTGTTTTGCCTATCTTCTCTAACTGTTTCTCTATTGACTATCCTGCCCTTTTCACTAAGTCTGGTAGGAAAAAGTTCAAAAAGGATACCTGGTCGCCAACCCAGGCCTCCCTATCGCTGATACCTATACCAGTGCATTCACCAGAGATACCCTCACCCACATCTTCTTTGTCGTACCTTCATCAGACATATGGATTCCGGATATGCTCTCTGTGCTCTTCACTTTTTCTTACTTTCCCATTAATGGTGGTACCCGGTGGCAGGCCTTTCTGGCCCCCTTCCACTCCTCTAAGGTCATCATCAATGTTTACCGAAATGGCACCATCTTGGTCCAATGCCCACATGCCAAAATCCTCCTATCCTATCTATTCACTTTTTATATACCGCCTTACACCCTTGGGCCTCTAAGTGCTCACCAAACAAAAACATAAAACACATGAAACACGCTGAGGTTGGTCAGTGAGAAAGAGACCAAAATGTTGGAGAAATTACTCCGGATCTAAGTCAAACAGGTGTGTCTTCAATAGTTTTTTTAATTGAGCAGTATACTCTGTGTTTTTCAGAGCTGATGGCAGCCGGTTCCAAAGAGAAGGGCCACAGGTATTGAAGCTTGTATTGCCACGTTTTTTCAGCAAGACACGCAGTTGTTGTAGAAGTGTGCCTTTATTTGACCTAAGAGTTCGACGTATAGGCATTTTAGAGATTCTTGTTGAAAGGTAGTGAGGTGCTTTTCCTGTTAAACAGTTATGAGTAATCATAATGCCTTTAAATCTGATTTGCTGATTGACCGAGAGACAATGCAGTTTCCTGCTGGCGCTAGAGATGTGGGTGCGCCGGCCAATGCCACAAACTGCTTGCACTGCTCCATTCTGAGTGACTTGAAGACTTATTATACTTGCCTGGGAAATGCCAATCAGTAAGCTGCTACAGTAGTCAAGCCTAGTACTGACAATGACAGCTGCAATTATAGCTCTGTTTGCTCATGAGAGATAGGGATGATAGAAAGTAGCAACAAAAGCCTCAACTGACACACGCTTCATGGGTCGGATGACCGAGCAGGTAGGTTGCAGTGCTAGAATCAGCTTGACCTGCGGAGAAGAGAAAGATAGGTGGGAAGAAGGAGAAAGTGATCACTCCAAGAGAGAGGAGTGGTGAGAGGGTTAGAAAAGGGGAGGTCTGAGGAGATCAGAACATCCAGGGTGTGCCTTACAGAGTGAGTCAGGCCAGAGGGAAGAATAGAGCGTGAGAGAGAATCGCAGAGCGAGGAGGAGAGGTTAGCCCACTCAGAGAGTAAGAGGGCGACCTGGCCATGTGGCCTGTAGATAGTGCCCACATTGAGAGAGAGTCCAGGAGAGATGGAGAGCCCGCAGACCAGGCATTCAAAGGAGTATTAGAGCTGCACTGGAATGACAGAAGCAGGGATCCACTCTGGGAAAATCAAGGCTACACCCCCGCCAGGACGGTTGGTTCTGGGTTCGGAGAGGATCTTGTAGCCATCGGGAAGGAGAGTGTCGAAACTCTTGACAGTGCTGGCCGTGGACCAAGTCTCAGTAAGACTGAGTATATCCAAATCAAGCCCTTCCAGGAGATGTCAGATGTCAGAGGAGTGTTTGACAGCTGAACGAGAGTTGAGAGTAGCGATGTGGAGCAGGTTGCCACATTTGAAGGACTTCCGGGAAGGGGTACAGACCAGAGGTACACCCTGCAGATGTTTTGGAGGTGCCCGAGGATGGGTAGGATGGGCAGAGGTGGAAGGAAGAGAAGGCAGGGTAGTCAGAGAGGGTGAAGAGAGTGGCAGAGGGGTGGCAGAAGAGGGAGGCAACAGGGTGGCCACAAAAGCATCTGAGGGTGCCGAAGAGGTGGCAGAGGAAGGAGGCGGCAGCATAGCCAGAGAGGGGTAAGAAGGGATAGCAGGAGAGGAAAGGAACTTGATAAGGCACAGAAAGCATCTAGCAAAGATGAGGAGATGGTCCTGAGGGCCCTAGACCAAGACTGTGCCATTTAAGTAGACATTAATGATGGTCTTAGAGGAGTGGAAGGGGACCAGGAAGGCTTCCCACCGGGTGCCACCATTATTGGGAGAAGAGGAAAACGGAGAGAGAACAGAGACCATATGGGGGGTCCATAGGCCTGGAGAGGGAATTACATAGAGTATGTCAGTAAGGGTGTGTCTGGGGGAAGCACTGGTATAGGTATCATCGATAGGGAGGCCTGGGTTGGGGACCAGGATGCCCTTCTTCCTGCCACATTTAGTGAGAGGGATAGGATAGTCGATAGAAAAGCAGTTAGAAAAGATAGTTGAGACAGAGATCACAGAGCGAAAGATAGGTGAGACAGAGAGCATATATATATATATATATATATATATATATATATATATATATTACATGGCCACGGTAGTGGCCAATATAGTTATGGTTAAGTTGGTGTTTCCATAGGAAGAGCACTTTTTGGGCGGCTTATAACTTCGCTCCCCCTGGGCGAATCCTCACCAAACTCTGCAGAATAAGTATGTGGCCCACTCTGAATTTTATTGCAAAGTTTGGTGAGGATTCGTCCAGGGTGGGCAAAGTTATAGGGGGGGTCCCAAAACTTTTTTTTCCCCATTTTATGTAGTAGACGTTCTTTTTGTGTTCGATTTGTCTGCGGATATCACGGGTGTTCTGAAATGTTCTAAATAAACTGAATGGTGGGTGTTCTGAGGACTCAATATGTGTCCGTTTTGTTCACATGCAAGCTGAAACTGTTCTAAGAACACTTGCAGTGTCCTGAAATGTTTGCAAATAAACAAAATGGGGGTGTTCTGAGGACGCTGTCCATATTGTTCTGTGGCAAGCTGAATGTGTTCTAAGAACACTTGCTGTGTTCTGAAATGTTTGTAGGGGGTGTCCTGAAGACGCTGTCCGTATTGTTCGTTGTCAAGTTGAAAATGTTCTAAGAACTCTCGCGTTGTCCTGAAATGTTCGTAGGGGGTGTCCTGAAGACGCTATCTGTATTGTTCTTTGTCAAGTTGATTGTGTTCTAAGAACACTCGTGGTGTCCTAAAATGTTCGTAGGGGGTGTCCTGAAGACGCTGTCCGTATTGTTCGTTGTCAAGTTGAAAATGTTCTAAGAACTCTCGCGGTGTCCTGAAATGTTCGTAGGGGGTGTCCTGAAGACGCTGTCCGTATTGTTCATTGTCAAGTTGAAAATGTTCTAAGAACTCTCGCGGTGTCCTGAAATATTCATAAATAAACACAATGGGGGTGTACTGAGGACGCTGCCCGTATTGTTCTTTGTCAAGTTGCATGTGTTCTAAGAACACTCCTGGTGTCCTGAAATGTTCGTAGGGGGTGTCCTGAAGACGCTTTCCATATTGTTCGTTGACAAGTTGAAAATGTTCTAAGAACTCTCGCAGTGTCCTGCAATGTTTGTAAATAAACAAAATGGGGGTGTGTTCTAAGAACTCAAGCGTTGTTCTGAAATGTTCGTAGGGGGTGTCCTGAAGAAGCTGTCCGTATTGTTCAATGGAAAGTTGAATGTGTTCTAAGAACACTTGTGGTGTCCTGAAATGTTCGCAAATAAACAAAATGGGGGTTTTCTGAGGACCCTGTCCGTATTGTTCTGTGGCAAGCTGAATGTGTTCTAAGAACACTCGCGGTGTCCTGAAATGTTCGCAAATAAACAAAATGGAGGTGTTCTGAGGACGCTGTCCATATTGCTCGTTGTCAAGTTGAAAGTGTTCTAAGAACTCTCGAGGTGTCCTGAAATGTTCGTAGGGGGTGTCCTGAAGACGTTGTCGGTATTGTTCTTTGTCAAGTTGATTGTGTTCTAAGAACACTCGTGATGTCCTAAAATGTTCGTAGGGGGTGTCCTGAAGACGCTGTCCGTATTGTTCATTGTCAAGTTGAAAATGTTCTAATAACTCTCGAGGTGTCCTGAAATGTTCGTAGGGGGTGTCCTGAAGACACTGTTCGCATTGTTCGCTGGCAAGTTGAATGTGTTCTCAGAACGCTTGCGGTGTGCTGAAATGTTCGCAAACAAACAAAATGGGGGTGTTCTGAGGATGCTGCCCATATTGTTCGCTGGCAAGTTGAATGTGTTCTAAGAACACTCGCGGTGTCCTGAAATGTTCGTAGGGGGTGTCCTGAAGATGCTGTCTGTATTGTTTGTTGACAAGTTGAAAATGTTCTAAGAACTCTCGCGGTGTCCTGCAATGTTCGCAAATAAACAAAATGGGGGTGTGTTCTAAGAACTCACGCGTTGTCCTGAAATGTTCGTAGGGGGTGTCCTGAAGACGCTGTCCGTATTGTTCAATGGCAAGTTGAATATGTTCTGAGAACACTCGTGGTGTCCTGAAATGTTCGCAAATAAACAAAATGGGGGTGTTCTGAGGACGCTGTCCGTATTGTTCTGTGGCAAGCTGAATGTGTTCCAAGAACACTCGCGGTGTCCTGAAATGTTCGCAAATAAACAAAATGGGGGTGTTCTGAGGACGCTGTCTGTATTGTTCGATGGTAAGTTGAATGTGCTCTAAGAACACTTGTGGTGTCCTGAAATGTTCGTAGGGGGTGTGCTGAAGATGCTGTCCGTATTGTTCGTTGACAAGTTGAAAATGTTCTAAGAACTCTCGCGGTGTCCTGCAATGTTTGCAAATAAACAAAACGGGGGTGTGCTCTAAGAACTCACACGTTGTCCTGAAATGTTCGTAGGGGGTGTCCTGAAGACGATGTCCGTATTTTTCAATGGCAAGTTGAATGTGTTCTAAGAACACTTGTGGTGTCCTGAAATGTTCGCAAATAAACAAAATGGGGGTGTTCTGAGGATGCTGTCTGTATTGTTCTGTGGCAACCTGAATGTGTTCTAAGAACACTCGGGGTGTCCTGAAATGTTCACAAATAAACAAAATGGGGGTGTTCTGAGGACGCTGTCCGTATTGTTCTTTGTCAAGTTGATTTTGTTCTAAGAACACTCGTGATGTCCTAAAATGTTCATAGAGGGTGTCCTGAAGACGCTGTCCGTATTGTTCATTGTCAAGTTGAAAATGTTCTAAGAACTCTCGCGCTGTCCTGAAATGTTCGTAGAGGGTGTCCTGAAGACGCTGTTCGTATTGTTCGCTGGCAAGTTGAATGTGTTCTCAGAACACTCGCGGTGTCCTGAAATGTTTGCAAAACAAACAAAATGGGGGTGTTCTGAGGACGCTGTCCGTATTGTTCGCTGGCAAGTTGAATGTGTTCTAAGAACATTCGTGGTGTCCTGAAATGTTCGTAGGGGTGTCCTGAAGATGCTGTCCGTATTGTTCATTGACAAGTTGAAAATGTTCTAAGAACTCTCGCGGTGTCGTGCAATGTTCGCAAATTAACAAAATGGGGGTGTATTCTAAGAACTCACGCATTGTCCTGAAATGTTCATAGGGGGTGTCCTGAAGACTCTGTCCTTATTGTTCAATGGCAAGTTGAATGTGTTCTAAGAACACTTGTGGTGTCCTGAAATGTTCGCAAATAAACAAAATGGGGGTGTTCTGAGGACGCTCTCCGTATTGTTCTGTGGCAAGCTGAACGTGTTCTAAGAACACTCGCTGTGTCCTGAAATGTTCGCAAATAAACAAAATGGGGGTGTTCTGAGGATGCTGTCCGTATTGTTCTTTGTCAAGTTGATTGTGTTCTAAGAACACTCGTGGTGTTCTAAAATGTTCGTAGGGGGTGTCCTGAAGACGCTGTCCGTATTGTTCGTTGTCAAGTTGAAAATGTTCTCAGAACTCTCACGGTGTCCTGAAATGTTCGTAGGGGGTGTCCTGAAGATGTTGTTCGTATTGTTCACTGGCAAGTTGAATGTGTTCTCAGAACACTCGCGGTGTCCTGAAATGTTCGCAAACAAACAAAATGGGGGTGTTCTGAGGACGCTGTCCGTATTGTTCGTTGTCAAGTTGAAGTGTTCTAAGAACACGCGCGGTGTCCGTATTGTTCTTTGTCAAGTTGAATGTGTTCTAAGAACACTCGCGGTGTCCTAAAATGTTCACAAATAAACAAAATGGGGGTGTTCTGAGGATGCTGTCCGTATTGTTCGATGATAAGTTGAATGTGTTCTAAGAACACTCATGGTGTCCTGAAATGTTCGTAGGGGGTGTCCTGAAGATGTTGTCTGTATTGTGCGTTGACAAGTTGAAAATGTTCTAAGAACTCTCGCGGTGTCCTGCAATGTTCGCAAATAAACAAAATGGGGGTGTGTTCTAAGAACTCACGTGTTGTCCTGAAATGTTCATAGGGGGTGTCTTGAAGACGCTGTTCGTATTGTTCAATGGCAAGTTGAATGTGTTCTCAGAACACTCGCGGTGTCCTGAAATGTTCGCAAAACAAACACAATGGGGGTGTTCTGAGGACGCTGTCCGTATTGATCGCTGGCAAGTTGAATGTGTTCTAAGAACACTCGTGGTGTCCTGAAATGTTCGTAGGGGGTGTCTTGAAGATGCTGTCCGTATTGTTCGTCGACAAGTTGAAAATTTTCTAAGAACTCTCACGGTGTCGTGCAATGTTCGCAAATAAACGAAATGGGGGTGTGTTCTAAGAACTCACGCATTGTCCTGAAATGTTCGTAGGGGGTGTGCTGAAGACGCTGTCCGTATTGTTCAATGGCAAGTTGAATGTGTTCTAAGAACACTAGTGTTGTCCTGAAATGTTTGCAGATAAACAAAATGGGGGTGTTCTGAGGACGCTCCCCGTATTGTTCTGTGGCAAGCTGAACGTGTTCTAAGAACACTCGCGGTGTCCTAAAATGTTCGCAAATAAACAAAATGGGGGTGTTCTGAGGATGTTGTCCATATTGTTCATTGTCAAGTTGAAAGTGTTCTATGAACACTCGTGGTGTCCTGAAATGTTCGCAAATATACAAAATGGGGGTGTTCTGAGGACGCTGTCCGTATTGTTCGATGGTAAGTTGAATGTGCTCTAAGAACACTTGTGGTGTCCTGAAATGTTCGTAGGGGGTGTCCTGAAGATGCTGTCCGTATTGATCGTTGACAAGTTGAAAATGTTCTAAGAACTCTCGCGGTGTCCTGCAATGTTTGCAAATAAACAAAATGGGGGTGTGCTCTAAGAACTCACGCGTTGTCCTGAAATGTTCGTAGGGGGTGTCCTGAAGACGCTGTCCGTATTTTTCAATGGCAAGTTGAATGTGTTCTAAGAACACTTGTGGTGTCCTGAAATGTTTGCAAATAAACAAAATGGGGGTGTTCTGAGGATGCTGTCTGTATTGTTCTGTGGCAACCTGAATGTGTTCTAAGAACACTCGCGGTGTCCTGAAATGTTCACAAATAAACAAAATGGGGGTGTTCTGAGGACGCTCTCCGTATTGTTCGTTGTCAAGTTGAAAGTGTTCTAAGAACTCTGGAGTTGTCCTGAAATGTTTGTAGGGGGTGTCCTGAAGACGCTGTCCGTATTGTTCTTTGTCAAGTTGATTTTGTTCTAAGAACACTCGTGATGTCCTAAAATGTTCATAGAGGGTGTCCTGAAGGCGCTGTCCGTATTGTTCATTCTCAAGTTGAAAATGTTCTAAGAACTCTCGCGGTGTCCTGAAATGTTCGTAGAGGGTGTCCTGAAGACGCTGTTCGTATTGTTCGCTGGCAAGTTGAATGTGTTCTCAGAACACTTGCGGTGTCCTGAAATGTTCGCAAAACAAACAAAATGGGGGTGTTCTGAGGACGCTGTCCGTATTGTTCGCTGGCAAGTTGAATGTGTTCTAAGAACATTCGTGGTGTTCTGAAATGTTCGTAGGGGTGTCCTGAAGATGCTGTCCGTATTGTTCATTGACAAGTTGAAAATGTTCTAAGAACTCTCGCGGTGTCGTGCAATGTTCGCAAATTAACAAAATGGGGGTGTGTTCTAAGAACTCACGCATTGTTCTGAAATGTTCATAGGGGGTGTCCAGAAGACTCTGTCCTTATTGTTCAATGGCAAGTTGAATGTGTTCTAAGAACACTCGTGGTGTCCTGAAATGTTCACAAATAAACAAAATGGGGATGTTCTGAGGACGCTCTCCGTATTGTTCTCTGGCAAGCTGAACGTGTTCTAAGAACACTCGCGGTGTCCTGAAATGTTCGCAAATAAACAAAATGGGGGTGTTCTGAGGATGCTGTCCGTATTGTTCTTTGTCAAGTTGATTGTGTTCTAAGAACACTCGTGGTGTTCTAAAATGTTCGTAGGGGGTGTCCTGAAGACGCTGTCCGTATTGTTCGTTGTCAAGTTGAAAATGTTCTCAGAATTCTCACGGTGTCCTGAAATGTTCGTAGGGGGTGTCCTGAAGATGTTGTTCGTATTGTTCACTGGCAAGTTGAATGTGTTCTCAGAACACTCGCGGTGTCCTGAAATGTTCGCAAACAAACAAAATGGGGGTGTTCTGAGGACGCTGTCCGTATTGTTCGTTGTCAAGTTGAAGTGTTCTAAGAACACGCGCGGTGTCCGTATTGTTCTTTGTCAAGCTGAACGTGTTCTAAGAACACTCGCGGTGTCCTAAAATGTTCGCAAATAAACAAAATGGGGGTGTTCTGAGGATGTTGTCCATATTGTTCATTGTCAAGTTGAAAGTGTTCTAAGAACACTCGTGGTGTCCTGAAATGTTCGCAAATATACAAAATGGGGGTGTTCTGAGGACGCTGTCCGTATTGTTCTGTGGTAAGCTGAATGTGTTCCAAGAACACTCGCGGTGTCCTGAAATGTTCGCAAATAAACAAAATGGGGGTGTTCTGAGGACGCTGTCCGTATTGTTCGATGGTAAGTTGAATGTGCTCTAAGAACACTTGTGGTGTCCTGAAATGTTCGTAGGGGCTGTCCTGAAGATGCTGTTCGTATTGTTCGTTGACAAGTTGAAAATGTTCTAAGAACTCTCGCGGTGTCCTGCAATGTTTGCAAATAAACAAAATGGGGGTGTGCTCTAAGAACTCACGCGTTGTCCTGAAATGTTCATAGGGGGTGTCCTGAAGACGCTGTCCGTATTTTTCAATGGCAAGTTGAATGTGTTCTAAGAACACTTGTGGTGTCCTGAAATGTTTGCAAATAAACAAAATGGGGGTGTTCTGATGATGCTGTCTGTATTGTTCTGTGGCAACCTGAATGTGTTCTAAGAACACTCGCGGTGTCCTGAAATGTTCACAAATAAACAAAATGGGGGTGTTCTGAGGACGCTGTCCGTATTGTTCGTTGTCAAGTTGAAAGTGTTCTAAGAACTCTGGAGTTGTCCTGAAATGTTTGTAGGGGGTGTCCTGAAGACGCTGTCCGTATTGTTCTTTGTCAAGTTGATTTTGTTCTAAGAACACTCGTGATGTCCTAAAATGTTCATAGAGGGTGTCCTGAAGGCGCTGTCCGTATTGTTCATTGTCAAGTTGAAAATGTTCTAAGAACTCTCGCGGTGTCCTGAAATGTTCGTAGAGGGTGTCCTGAAGACGCTGTTCGTATTGTTCGCTGGCAAGTTGAATGTGTTCTCAGAACACTCGCGGTGTCCTGAAATGTTCGCAAAACAAACAAAATGGGGGTGTTCTGAGGACGCTGTCCGTATTGTTCGCTGGCAAGTTGAATGTGTTCTAGGAACATTCGTGGTGTTCTGAAATGTTCGTAGGGGTGTCCTGAAGATGCTGTCCGTATTGTTCATTGACAAGTTGAAAATGTTCTAAGAACTCTTGCGGTGTCGTGCAATGTTCGCAAATTAACAAAATGTGGGTGTGTTCTAAGAACTCACGCATTGTTCTGAAATGTTCATAGGGGGTGTCCAGAAGACTCTGTCCTTATTGTTCAATGGCAAGTTGAATGTGTTCTAAGAACACTCGTGGTGTCCTGAAATGTTCACAAATAAACAAAATGGGGGTGTTCTGAGGACGCTCTCCGTATTGTTCTGTGGCAAGCTGAACGTGTTCTAAGAACACTCGCGGTGTCCTGAAATGTTCGCAAATAAACAAAATGGGGGTGTTCTGAGGATGCTGTCCGTATTGTTCTTTGTCAAGTTGATTGTGTTCTAAGAACACTCGTGGTGTTCTAAAATGTTCGTAGGGGGTGTCCTGAAGACGCTGTCCGTATTGTTCGTTGTCAAGTTGAAAATGTTCTCAGAACTCTCACGGTGTCCTGAAATGTTCGTAGGGGGTGTCCTGAAGATGTTGTTCGTATTGTTCACTGGCAAGTTGAATGTGTTCTCAGAACACTCGCGGTGTCCTGAAATGTTCGCAAACAAACAAAATGGGGGTGTTCTGAGGACGCTGTCCGTATTGTTCGTTGTCAAGTTGAAGTGTTCTAAGAACACGCGCGGTGTCCGTATTGTTCTTTGTCAAGTTGAATGTGTTCTAAGAACACTCGCTGTGTCCTGAAATGTTCATAAATAAACAAAATGGGGGTGTTCTGAGGATGCTGTCCGTATTGTTCTGTGGCAAGCTGAATGTGTTCTAAGAACACTCGCGGTGTCCTGAAATGTTCATAAATAAACAAAATGGGGGTGTTCTGAGGACGCTGTCCGTATTGTTCGTTGTCAAGTTGAAAGTGTTCTAAGAACTCTGGAGTTGTCCTGAAATGTTTGTAGGGGGTGTCCTGAAGACGCTGTCCGTATTGTTCTTTGTCAAGTTGATTTTGTTCTAAGAACACTTGTAATGTCCCAAAATGTTCATAGGGGGTGTCCTGAAGGCACTGTCCGTATTGTTCGTTGTCAAGTTGAAAATGTTCTAAGAACTCTCGCGGTGTCCTGAAATCTTCGTAGAGGGTGTCCTGAAGACGCTGTTCGTATTGTTCAATGGCAAGTTGAATGTGTTCTCAGAACACTCGCGGTGTCCTGAAATGTTCGCAAAACAAACACAATGGGGGTGTTCTGAGGACGCTGTCCGTATTGTTCGCTGGCAAGTTGAATGTGTTCTAAGAACACTTGTGGTGTCCTGAAATGTTCGTAGGGGGTGTCCTGAAGATGCTGTCCGTATTGTTCGTCGACAAGTTGAACATTTTCTAAGAACTCTCACGGTGTCGTGCAATGTTCGCAAATAAACGAAATGGGGGTGAGTTCTAAGAACTCACGCATTGTCCTGAAATGTTCGTAGGGGGTGTCCTGAAGACGCTGTCCGTATTGTTCAATGGCAAGTTGAATGTGTTCTAAGAACACTCGTGTTGTCCTGAAATGTTTGCAAATAAACAAAATGGGGGTGTTCTGAGGACGCTCCCCGTATTGTTCTGTGGCAAGCTGAACGTGTTCTAAGAACACTCGCGGTGTCCTAAAATGTTCGCAAATAAACAAAATGGGGGTGATCTGAGGATGCTGTCCATATTGTTCATTGTCAAGTTAAAAGTGTTCTAAGAACTCTTGCGTTGTCCTGAAATGTTCGTAGGGGGTGTCCTGAAAACGCTGTCCGTATTGTTCTTTGTCAAGTTGATTGTGTTCTAAGAACACTCGTGGTGTTCTAAAATGTTCGTAGGGGGTGTCCTGAAGACGCTGTCCGTATTGTTCGTTGTCAAGTTGAAAATGTTCTCAGAACTCTCACGGTGTCCTGAAATGTTCGTAGGGGGTGTCCTGAAGATGTTGTTTGTATTGTTCGCTGGCAAGTTGAATGTGTTCTCAGAACACTCGCGGTGTCCTGAAATGGTCGCAAACAAACAAAATGGGGGTGTTCTGAGGACGCTGTCCGTATTGTTCGTTGTTAAGTTGAAAGTGTTCTAAGAACACACGCAGTGTCCGTATTGTTCTTTGTCAAGTTGAATGTGTTCTAAGAACACTCGCGGTGTCCTAAAATGTTCACAAATAAACAAAATGGGGGTGTTCTGAGGATGCTGTCCTTATTGTTCGATGGTAAGTTGAATGTGCTCTAAGAACACTTGTGGTGTATTGAAATGTTCGTAGGGGGTGTCCTGAAGATGCTGTCTGTATTGTTCGTTGACAAGTTGAAAATGTTCTAAGAACTCTTGCGGTGTCCTGCAATGTTTGCAAATAAACAAAATGGGGGTGTGCTCTACGAACTCACGCGTTGTCCTGAAATGTTCGTAGGGGGTGTCCTGAAGACGCTGTCCGTATTTTTCAATGGCAAGTTGAATGTGTTCTGAGAACACTTGTGGTGTCCTGAAATGTTCGCAAATAAACAAAATGCGGGTGTTCTGACGATGCTGTCCGTATTGTTCTGTGGCAAGCTGAATGTGTTCTAAGAACTCTCGCGGTGTCGTGAAATGTTCACAAATAAACAAAATGGGGGTGTTCTGAGGACACTGTCTCCATTGTTCGTTGTCAAGTTGAAAGTGTTCTAAGAACTCTGGAGTTGTCCTGAAATGTTTGTAGGGGGTGTCCTGAAGACGCTGTCCGTATTGTTCTTTGTCAAGTTGATTTTGTTCTAAGAACACTTGTGATGCCCTAAAATGTTCATAGGGGGTGTCCTGAAGGCGCTGTCCGTATTGTTCGTTGTCAAGTTGAAAATGTTCTAAGAACTCTCGCAGTGTCCTGAAATCTTCGTAGAGGGTGTCCTGAAGAGGCTGTTCGTATTGTTCGATGGCAAGTTGAATGTGTTCTCAGAACACTTGCGGTGTCCTGAAATGTTCGCAAAACAAACAAAATGGGGGTGTTCTGAGGATGCTGTCCATATTGTTCATTGTCAAGTTGAAAGTGTTCTAAGAACTCTCGCGTTGTCCTGAAATGTTCGTAGGGGGTGTCCTGAAGACGCTGTCCGTATTGTTCTTTGTCAAGTTGATTGTGTTCTAAGAACACTCGTGGTGTTCTAAAATGTTTGTAGGGGGTGTCCTGAAGACGCTGTCCGTATTGTTCGTTGTCAAGTTGAAAATGTTCTCAGAACTCTCACGGTGTCCTGAAATGTTCGTAGGGGGTGTCCTGAAGATGTTGCTTGTATTGTTTGCTGGCAAGTTGAATGTGTTCTCAGAACACTCGCGGTGTCCTGAAATGTTCGCAAACAAACAAAATGGGGGTGTTCTGAGGACGCTGTCCGTATTGTTCGTTGTCAAGTTGAAAGTGTTCTAAGAACACATGCGGTGTCCGTATTGTTCGTTGTCAAGTTGAAAATGTTCTAAGAACTCTCGCGGTGTCCTGAAATCTTCGTAGAGGGTGTCCTGAAGACGCTGTTCGTATTGTTCGATGGCAAGTTGAATGTGTTATCAGAACACTCGCGGTGTCCTGAAATGTTCGCAAAACAAACACAATGGGGGTGTTCTGAGGACGCTGTCCGTATTGTTCGCTGGCAAGTTCAATGTGTTCTAAGAACACTCGTGGTGTCCTGAAATGTTCGTAGGGGGTGCCCTGAAGATGCTGTCCGTATTGTTCGTTGACAAGTTGAAAATTTTCTAGGAACTCTCACGGTGCCGTGCAATGTTCACAAATAAACGAAATGGGGGTGTGTTCTAAGAACTCACGTATTGTCCTGAAATGTTCGTAGGGGGTGTCCTGTAGACGCTGTCCGTATTCTTCAATGGCAAGTTGAATGTGTTCTAAGAACACTCGTGGTGTCCTGAAATGTTTGCAAATAAACAAAATGGGGGTGTTCTGAGGACGCTCCCCGTATTGTTCTGTGGCAAGCTGAACGTGTTCTAAGAACAACTCGCGGTGTCCTGAAATGTTCGCAAATAAACAAAATGGGGGTGTTCTGAGGATGCTGTCCATATTGTTCATTGTCAAGTTGAAAGTGTTCTAAGAACTCTGGAGTTGTCCTGAAATGTTTGTAGGGGGTGTCCTGAAGACGCTGTCCGTATTGTTCTTTGTCAAGTTGATTTTGTTCTAATAGCACTCGTGATGTCCTAAAATGTTCATAGGGGGTGTCCTGAAGGCGCTGTCCGTATTGTTCGTTGTCAAGTTGAAAATGTTCTAAGAACTCTCGCGGTGTCCTGAAATGTTCATAGAGGGTTTCCTGAAGACGCTGTTCGTATTGTTCGCTGACAAGTTGAATGTGTTCTCAGAACACTCGCGGTGTCCTGAAATGTTCGCAAAACAAACAAAATGGGGGTGTTCTGAGGACGCTGTCCGTATTGTTCGCTGGCAAGTTGAATGTGTTCTAAGAACACTCGTGGTGTCCTGAAATGTTCGTAGGGGGTGTCCTGAAGACAATGTTCGCATTGTTCACTGGCAAGTTGAATGTGTTCTCAGAACACTTGCGGTGTCCTGAAATGTTCGCAAACAAACAAAATAGGGGTGTTCTGAGGATGCTGCCCATATTGTTCGCTGGCAAGTTGAATGTGTTCTAAGAAAACTCGTGGTGTCCTGAAATGTTCGTAGGGGGTGTCCTGAAGACGCTGTCCGTATTGTTCGTTGTCAAGTTGAAAATGTTCTCAGAACTCTCACGGTGTCCTGAAATGTTCATAGGGGGTGTCCTGAAGATGTTGTTCATATTGTTCGCTGGCAAATTGAATGTGTTCTCAGAACACTCGCGGTGTCCTGAAATGTTCGCAAACAAACAAAATGGGGGTGTTCTGAGGACGCTGTCCGTATTGTTCATTGTCAAGTTGAAAGTGTTCTAAGAACACACGCGGTGTCCGTATTGTTCTTTGTCAAGTTGAATGTGTTCTAAGAACACTCGTGGTGTCCTGAAATGTTCGCAAATATACAAAATGGGGGTGTTCTGAGGACGCTGTCCGTATTGTTCTGTGGTAAGCTGAATGTGTTCCAAGAACACTCGCGGTGTCCTGAAATGTTCGCAAATAAACAAAATGGGGGTGTTCTGAGGACGCTGTCCGTATTGTTCGATGGTAAGTTGAATGTGCTCTAAGAACACTTGTGGTGTCCTGAAATGTTCGTAGGGGCTGTCCTGAAGATGCTGTTCGTATTGTTCGTTGACAAGTTGAAAATGTTCTAAGAACTCTCGCGGTGTCCTGCAATGTTTGCAAATAAACAAAATGGGGGTGTGCTCTAAGAACTCACGCGTTGTCCTGAAATGTTCATAGGGGGTGTCCTGAAGACGCTGTCCGTATTTTTCAATGGCAAGTTGAATGTGTTCTAAGAACACTTGTGGTGTCCTGAAATGTTTGCAAATAAACAAAATGGGGGTGTTCTGATGATGCTGTCTGTATTGTTCTGTGGCAACCTGAATGTGTTCTAAGAACACTCGCGGTGTCCTGAAATGTTCACAAATAAACAAAATGGGGGTGTTCTGAGGACGCTGTCCGTATTGTTCGTTGTCAAGTTGAAAGTGTTCTAAGAACTCTGGAGTTGTCCTGAAATGTTTGTAGGGGGTGTCCTGAAGACGCTGTCCGTATTGTTCTTTGTCAAGTTGATTTTGTTCTAAGAACACTCGTGATGTCCTAAAATGTTCATAGAGGGTGTCCTGAAGGCGCTGTCCGTATTGTTCATTGTCAAGTTGAAAATGTTCTAAGAACTCTCGCGGTGTCCTGAAATGTTCGTAGAGGGTGTCCTGAAGACGCTGTTCGTATTGTTCGCTGGCAAGTTGAATGTGTTCTCAGAACACTCGCGGTGTCCTGAAATGTTCGCAAAACAAACAAAATGGGGGTGTTCTGAGGACGCTGTCCGTATTGTTCGCTGGCAAGTTGAATGTGTTCTAGGAACATTCGTGGTGTTCTGAAATGTTCGTAGGGGTGTCCTGAAGATGCTGTCCGTATTGTTCATTGACAAGTTGAAAATGTTCTAAGAACTCTTGCGGTGTCGTGCAATGTTCGCAAATTAACAAAATGTGGGTGTGTTCTAAGAACTCACACATTGTTCTGAAATGTTCATAGGGGGTGTCCAGAAGACTCTGTCCTTATTGTTCAATGGCAAGTTGAATGTGTTCTAAGAACACTCGTGGTGTCCTGAAATGTTCACAAATAAACAAAATGGGGGTGTTCTGAGGACGCTCTCCGTATTGTTCTGTGGCAAGCTGAACGTGTTCTAAGAACACTCGCGGTGTCCTGAAATGTTCGCAAATAAACAAAATGGGGGTGTTCTGAGGATGCTGTCCGTATTGTTCTTTGTCAAGTTGATTGTGTTCTAAGAACACTCGTGGTGTTCTAAAATGTTCGTAGGGGGTGTCCTGAAGACGCTGTCCGTATTGTTCGTTGTCAAGTTGAAAATGTTCTCAGAACTCTCACGGTGTCCTGAAATGTTCGTAGGGGGTGTCCTGAAGATGTTGTTCGTATTGTTCACTGGCAAGTTGAATGTGTTCTCAGAACACTCGCGGTGTCCTGAAATGTTCGCAAACAAACAAAATGGGGGTGTTCTGAGGACGCTGTCCGTATTGTTCGTTGTCAAGTTGAAGTGTTCTAAGAACACGCGCGGTGTCCGTATTGTTCTTTGTCAAGTTGAATGTGTTCTAAGAACACTCGCTGTGTCCTGAAATGTTCATAAATAAACAAAATGGGGGTGTTCTGAGGATGCTGTCCGTATTGTTCTGTGGCAAGCTGAATGTGTTCTAAGAACACTCGCGGTGTCCTGAAATGTTCATAAATAAACAAAATGGGGGTGTTCTGAGGACGCTGTCCGTATTGTTCGTTGTCAAGTTGAAAGTGTTCTAAGAACTCTGGAGTTGTCCTGAAATGTTTGTAGGGGGTGTCCTGAAGACGCTGTCCGTATTGTTCTTTGTCAAGTTGATTTTGTTCTAAGAACACTTGTAATGTCCCAAAATGTTCATAGGGGGTGTCCTGAAGGCACTGTCCGTATTGTTCGTTGTCAAGTTGAAAATGTTCTAAGAACTCTCGCGGTGTCCTGAAATCTTCGTAGAGGGTGTCCTGAAGACGCTGTTCGTATTGTTCAATGGCAAGTTGAATGTGTTCTCAGAACACTCGCGGTGTCCTGAAATGTTCGCAAAACAAACACAATGGGGGTGTTCTGAGGACGCTGTCCGTATTGTTCGCTGGCAAGTTGAATGTGTTCTAAGAACACTTGTGGTGTCCTGAAATGTTCGTAGGGGGTGTCCTGAAGATGCTGTCCGTATTGTTCGTCGACAAGTTGAACATTTTCTAAGAACTCTCACGGTGTCGTGCAATGTTCGCAAATAAACGAAATGGGGGTGAGTTCTAAGAACTCACGCATTGTCCTGAAATGTTCGTAGGGGGTGTCCTGAAGACGCTGTCCGTATTGTTCAATGGCAAGTTGAATGTGTTCTAAGAACACTCGTGTTGTCCTGAAATGTTTGCAAATAAACAAAATGGGGGTGTTCTGAGGACGCTCCCCGTATTGTTCTGTGGCAAGCTGAACGTGTTCTAAGAACACTCGCGGTGTCCTAAAATGTTCGCAAATAAACAAAATGGGGGTGATCTGAGGATGCTGTCCATATTGTTCATTGTCAAGTTAAAAGTGTTCTAAGAACTCTTGCGTTGTCCTGAAATGTTCGTAGGGGGTGTCCTGAAAACGCTGTCCGTATTGTTCTTTGTCAAGTTGATTGTGTTCTAAGAACACTCGTGGTGTTCTAAAATGTTCGTAGGGGGTGTCCTGAAGACGCTGTCCGTATTGTTCGTTGTCAAGTTGAAAATGTTCTCAGAACTCTCACGGTGTCCTGAAATGTTCGTAGGGGGTGTCCTGAAGATGTTGTTTGTATTGTTCGCTGGCAAGTTGAATGTGTTCTCAGAACACTCGCGGTGTCCTGAAATGGTCGCAAACAAACAAAATGGGGGTGTTCTGAGGACGCTGTCCGTATTGTTCGTTGTTAAGTTGAAAGTGTTCTAAGAACACACGCAGTGTCCGTATTGTTCTTTGTCAAGTTGAATGTGTTCTAAGAACACTCGCGGTGTCCTAAAATGTTCACAAATAAACAAAATGGGGGTGTTCTGAGGATGCTGTCCTTATTGTTCGATGGTAAGTTGAATGTGCTCTAAGAACACTTGTGGTGTATTGAAATGTTCGTAGGGGGTGTCCTGAAGATGCTGTCTGTATTGTTCGTTGACAAGTTGAAAATGTTCTAAGAACTCTTGCGGTGTCCTGCAATGTTTGCAAATAAACAAAATGGGGGTGTGCTCTACGAACTCACGCGTTGTCCTGAAATGTTCGTAGGGGGTGTCCTGAAGACGCTGTCCGTATTTTTCAATGGCAAGTTGAATGTGTTCTGAGAACACTTGTGGTGTCCTGAAATGTTCGCAAATAAACAAAATGCGGGTGTTCTGACGATGCTGTCCGTATTGTTCTGTGGCAAGCTGAATGTGTTCTAAGAACTCTCGCGGTGTCGTGAAATGTTCACAAATAAACAAAATGGGGGTGTTCTGAGGACACTGTCTCCATTGTTCGTTGTCAAGTTGAAAGTGTTCTAAGAACTCTGGAGTTGTCCTGAAATGTTTGTAGGGGGTGTCCTGAAGACGCTGTCCGTATTGTTCTTTGTCAAGTTGATTTTGTTCTAAGAACACTTGTGATGCCCTAAAATGTTCATAGGGGGTGTCCTGAAGGCGCTGTCCGTATTGTTCGTTGTCAAGTTGAAAATGTTCTAAGAACTCTCGCAGTGTCCTGAAATCTTCGTAGAGGGTGTCCTGAAGAGGCTGTTCGTATTGTTCGATGGCAAGTTGAATGTGTTCTCAGAACACTTGCGGTGTCCTGAAATGTTCGCAAAACAAACAAAATGGGGGTGTTCTGAGGATGCTGTCCATATTGTTCATTGTCAAGTTGAAAGTGTTCTAAGAACTCTCGCGTTGTCCTGAAATGTTCGTAGGGGGTGTCCTGAAGACGCTGTCCGTATTGTTCTTTGTCAAGTTGATTGTGTTCTAAGAACACTCGTGGTGTTCTAAAATGTTTGTAGGGGGTGTCCTGAAGACGCTGTCCGTATTGTTCGTTGTCAAGTTGAAAATGTTCTCAGAACTCTCACGGTGTCCTGAAATGTTCGTAGGGGGTGTCCTGAAGATGTTGCTTGTATTGTTTGCTGGCAAGTTGAATGTGTTCTCAGAACACTCGCGGTGTCCTGAAATGTTCGCAAACAAACAAAATGGGGGTGTTCTGAGGACGCTGTCCGTATTGTTCGTTGTCAAGTTGAAAGTGTTCTAAGAACACATGCGGTGTCCGTATTGTTCGTTGTCAAGTTGAAAATGTTCTAAGAACTCTCGCGGTGTCCTGAAATCTTCGTAGAGGGTGTCCTGAAGACGCTGTTCGTATTGTTCGATGGCAAGTTGAATGTGTTATCAGAACACTCGCGGTGTCCTGAAATGTTCGCAAAACAAACACAATGGGGGTGTTCTGAGGACGCTGTCCGTATTGTTCGCTGGCAAGTTCAATGTGTTCTAAGAACACTCGTGGTGTCCTGAAATGTTCGTAGGGGGTGCCCTGAAGATGCTGTCCGTATTGTTCGTTGACAAGTTGAAAATTTTCTAGGAACTCTCACGGTGCCGTGCAATGTTCACAAATAAACGAAATGGGGGTGTGTTCTAAGAACTCACGTATTGTCCTGAAATGTTCGTAGGGGGTGTCCTGTAGACGCTGTCCGTATTCTTCAATGGCAAGTTGAATGTGTTCTAAGAACACTCGTGGTGTCCTGAAATGTTTGCAAATAAACAAAATGGGGGTGTTCTGAGGACGCTCCCCGTATTGTTCTGTGGCAAGCTGAACGTGTTCTAAGAACAACTCGCGGTGTCCTGAAATGTTCGCAAATAAACAAAATGGGGGTGTTCTGAGGATGCTGTCCATATTGTTCATTGTCAAGTTGAAAGTGTTCTAAGAACTCTGGAGTTGTCCTGAAATGTTTGTAGGGGGTGTCCTGAAGACGCTGTCCGTATTGTTCTTTGTCAAGTTGATTTTGTTCTAATAGCACTCGTGATGTCCTAAAATGTTCATAGGGGGTGTCCTGAAGGCGCTGTCCGTATTGTTCGTTGTCAAGTTGAAAATGTTCTAAGAACTCTCGCGGTGTCCTGAAATGTTCATAGAGGGTTTCCTGAAGACGCTGTTCGTATTGTTCGCTGACAAGTTGAATGTGTTCTCAGAACACTCGCGGTGTCCTGAAATGTTCGCAAAACAAACAAAATGGGGGTGTTCTGAGGACGCTGTCCGTATTGTTCGCTGGCAAGTTGAATGTGTTCTAAGAACACTCGTGGTGTCCTGAAATGTTCGTAGGGGGTGTCCTGAAGACAATGTTCGCATTGTTCACTGGCAAGTTGAATGTGTTCTCAGAACACTTGCGGTGTCCTGAAATGTTCGCAAACAAACAAAATAGGGGTGTTCTGAGGATGCTGCCCATATTGTTCGCTGGCAAGTTGAATGTGTTCTAAGAAAACTCGTGGTGTCCTGAAATGTTCGTAGGGGGTGTCCTGAAGACGCTGTCCGTATTGTTCGTTGTCAAGTTGAAAATGTTCTCAGAACTCTCACGGTGTCCTGAAATGTTCATAGGGGGTGTCCTGAAGATGTTGTTCATATTGTTCGCTGGCAAATTGAATGTGTTCTCAGAACACTCGCGGTGTCCTGAAATGTTCGCAAACAAACAAAATGGGGGTGTTCTGAGGACGCTGTCCGTATTGTTCATTGTCAAGTTGAAAGTGTTCTAAGAACACACGCGGTGTCCGTATTGTTCTTTGTCAAGTTGAATGTGTTCTAAGAACACTCGTGGTGTCCTGAAATGTTCGCAAATATACAAAATGGGGGTGTTCTGAGGACGCTGTCCGTATTGTTCTGTGGTAAGCTGAATGTGTTCCAAGAACACTCGCGGTGTCCTGAAATGTTCGCAAATAAACAAAATGGGGGTGTTCTGAGGACGCTGTCCGTATTGTTCGATGGTAAGTTGAATGTGCTCTAAGAACACTTGTGGTGTCCTGAAATGTTCGTAGGGGCTGTCCTGAAGATGCTGTTCGTATTGTTCGTTGACAAGTTGAAAATGTTCTAAGAACTCTCGCGGTGTCCTGCAATGTTTGCAAATAAACAAAATGGGGGTGTGCTCTAAGAACTCACGCGTTGTCCTGAAATGTTCATAGGGGGTGTCCTGAAGACGCTGTCCGTATTTTTCAATGGCAAGTTGAATGTGTTCTAAGAACACTTGTGGTGTCCTGAAATGTTTGCAAATAAACAAAATGGGGGTGTTCTGATGATGCTGTCTGTATTGTTCTGTGGCAACCTGAATGTGTTCTAAGAACACTCGCGGTGTCCTGAAATGTTCACAAATAAACAAAATGGGGGTGTTCTGAGGACGCTGTCCGTATTGTTCGTTGTCAAGTTGAAAGTGTTCTAAGAACTCTGGAGTTGTCCTGAAATGTTTGTAGGGGGTGTCCTGAAGACGCTGTCCGTATTGTTCTTTGTCAAGTTGATTTTGTTCTAAGAACACTCGTGATGTCCTAAAATGTTCATAGAGGGTGTCCTGAAGGCGCTGTCCGTATTGTTCATTGTCAAGTTGAAAATGTTCTAAGAACTCTCGCGGTGTCCTGAAATGTTCGTAGAGGGTGTCCTGAAGACGCTGTTCGTATTGTTCGCTGGCAAGTTGAATGTGTTCTCAGAACACTCGCGGTGTCCTGAAATGTTCGCAAAACAAACAAAATGGGGGTGTTCTGAGGACGCTGTCCGTATTGTTCGCTGGCAAGTTGAATGTGTTCTAGGAACATTCGTGGTGTTCTGAAATGTTCGTAGGGGTGTCCTGAAGATGCTGTCCGTATTGTTCATTGACAAGTTGAAAATGTTCTAAGAACTCTTGCGGTGTCGTGCAATGTTCGCAAATTAACAAAATGTGGGTGTGTTCTAAGAACTCACGCATTGTTCTGAAATGTTCATAGGGGGTGTCCAGAAGACTCTGTCCTTATTGTTCAATGGCAAGTTGAATGTGTTCTAAGAACACTCGTGGTGTCCTGAAATGTTCACAAATAAACAAAATGGGGGTGTTCTGAGGACGCTCTCCGTATTGTTCTGTGGCAAGCTGAACGTGTTCTAAGAACACTCGCGGTGTCCTGAAATGTTCGCAAATAAACAAAATGGGGGTGTTCTGAGGATGCTGTCCGTATTGTTCTTTGTCAAGTTGATTGTGTTCTAAGAACACTCGTGGTGTTCTAAAATGTTCGTAGGGGGTGTCCTGAAGACGCTGTCCGTATTGTTCGTTGTCAAGTTGAAAATGTTCTCAGAACTCTCACGGTGTCCTGAAATGTTCGTAGGGGGTGTCCTGAAGATGTTGTTCGTATTGTTCACTGGCAAGTTGAATGTGTTCTCAGAACACTCGCGGTGTCCTGAAATGTTCGCAAACAAACAAAATGGGGGTGTTCTGAGGACGCTGTCCGTATTGTTCGTTGTCAAGTTGAAGTGTTCTAAGAACACGCGCGGTGTCCGTATTGTTCTTTGTCAAGTTGAATGTGTTCTAAGAACACTCGCTGTGTCCTGAAATGTTCATAAATAAACAAAATGGGGGTGTTCTGAGGATGCTGTCCGTATTGTTCTGTGGCAAGCTGAATGTGTTCTAAGAACACTCGCGGTGTCCTGAAATGTTCATAAATAAACAAAATGGGGGTGTTCTGAGGACGCTGTCCGTATTGTTCGTTGTCAAGTTGAAAGTGTTCTAAGAACTCTGGAGTTGTCCTGAAATGTTTGTAGGGGGTGTCCTGAAGACGCTGTCCGTATTGTTCTTTGTCAAGTTGATTTTGTTCTAAGAACACTTGTAATGTCCCAAAATGTTCATAGGGGGTGTCCTGAAGGCACTGTCCGTATTGTTCGTTGTCAAGTTGAAAATGTTCTAAGAACTCTCGCGGTGTCCTGAAATCTTCGTAGAGGGTGTCCTGAAGACGCTGTTCGTATTGTTCAATGGCAAGTTGAATGTGTTCTCAGAACACTCGCGGTGTCCTGAAATGTTCGCAAAACAAACACAATGGGGGTGTTCTGAGGACGCTGTCCGTATTGTTCGCTGGCAAGTTGAATGTGTTCTAAGAACACTTGTGGTGTCCTGAAATGTTCGTAGGGGGTGTCCTGAAGATGCTGTCCGTATTGTTCGTCGACAAGTTGAACATTTTCTAAGAACTCTCACGGTGTCGTGCAATGTTCGCAAATAAACGAAATGGGGGTGAGTTCTAAGAACTCACGCATTGTCCTGAAATGTTCGTAGGGGGTGTCCTGAAGACGCTGTCCGTATTGTTCAATGGCAAGTTGAATGTGTTCTAAGAACACTCGTGTTGTCCTGAAATGTTTGCAAATAAACAAAATGGGGGTGTTCTGAGGACGCTCCCCGTATTGTTCTGTGGCAAGCTGAACGTGTTCTAAGAACACTCGCGGTGTCCTAAAATGTTCGCAAATAAACAAAATGGGGGTGATCTGAGGATGCTGTCCATATTGTTCATTGTCAAGTTAAAAGTGTTCTAAGAACTCTTGCGTTGTCCTGAAATGTTCGTAGGGGGTGTCCTGAAAACGCTGTCCGTATTGTTCTTTGTCAAGTTGATTGTGTTCTAAGAACACTCGTGGTGTTCTAAAATGTTCGTAGGGGGTGTCCTGAAGACGCTGTCCGTATTGTTCGTTGTCAAGTTGAAAATGTTCTCAGAACTCTCACGGTGTCCTGAAATGTTCGTAGGGGGTGTCCTGAAGATGTTGTTTGTATTGTTCGCTGGCAAGTTGAATGTGTTCTCAGAACACTCGCGGTGTCCTGAAATGGTCGCAAACAAACAAAATGGGGGTGTTCTGAGGACGCTGTCCGTATTGTTCGTTGTTAAGTTGAAAGTGTTCTAAGAACACACGCAGTGTCCGTATTGTTCTTTGTCAAGTTGAATGTGTTCTAAGAACACTCGCGGTGTCCTAAAATGTTCACAAATAAACAAAATGGGGGTGTTCTGAGGATGCTGTCCTTATTGTTCGATGGTAAGTTGAATGTGCTCTAAGAACACTTGTGGTGTATTGAAATGTTCGTAGGGGGTGTCCTGAAGATGCTGTCTGTATTGTTCGTTGACAAGTTGAAAATGTTCTAAGAACTCTTGCGGTGTCCTGCAATGTTTGCAAATAAACAAAATGGGGGTGTGCTCTACGAACTCACGCGTTGTCCTGAAATGTTCGTAGGGGGTGTCCTGAAGACGCTGTCCGTATTTTTCAATGGCAAGTTGAATGTGTTCTGAGAACACTTGTGGTGTCCTGAAATGTTCGCAAATAAACAAAATGCGGGTGTTCTGACGATGCTGTCCGTATTGTTCTGTGGCAAGCTGAATGTGTTCTAAGAACTCTCGCGGTGTCGTGAAATGTTCACAAATAAACAAAATGGGGGTGTTCTGAGGACACTGTCTCCATTGTTCGTTGTCAAGTTGAAAGTGTTCTAAGAACTCTGGAGTTGTCCTGAAATGTTTGTAGGGGGTGTCCTGAAGACGCTGTCCGTATTGTTCTTTGTCAAGTTGATTTTGTTCTAAGAACACTTGTGATGCCCTAAAATGTTCATAGGGGGTGTCCTGAAGGCGCTGTCCGTATTGTTCGTTGTCAAGTTGAAAATGTTCTAAGAACTCTCGCAGTGTCCTGAAATCTTCGTAGAGGGTGTCCTGAAGAGGCTGTTCGTATTGTTCGATGGCAAGTTGAATGTGTTCTCAGAACACTTGCGGTGTCCTGAAATGTTCGCAAAACAAACAAAATGGGGGTGTTCTGAGGATGCTGTCCATATTGTTCATTGTCAAGTTGAAAGTGTTCTAAGAACTCTCGCGTTGTCCTGAAATGTTCGTAGGGGGTGTCCTGAAGACGCTGTCCGTATTGTTCTTTGTCAAGTTGATTGTGTTCTAAGAACACTCGTGGTGTTCTAAAATGTTTGTAGGGGGTGTCCTGAAGACGCTGTCCGTATTGTTCGTTGTCAAGTTGAAAATGTTCTCAGAACTCTCACGGTGTCCTGAAATGTTCGTAGGGGGTGTCCTGAAGATGTTGCTTGTATTGTTTGCTGGCAAGTTGAATGTGTTCTCAGAACACTCGCGGTGTCCTGAAATGTTCGCAAACAAACAAAATGGGGGTGTTCTGAGGACGCTGTCCGTATTGTTCGTTGTCAAGTTGAAAGTGTTCTAAGAACACATGCGGTGTCCGTATTGTTCGTTGTCAAGTTGAAAATGTTCTAAGAACTCTCGCGGTGTCCTGAAATCTTCGTAGAGGGTGTCCTGAAGACGCTGTTCGTATTGTTCGATGGCAAGTTGAATGTGTTATCAGAACACTCGCGGTGTCCTGAAATGTTCGCAAAACAAACACAATGGGGGTGTTCTGAGGACGCTGTCCGTATTGTTCGCTGGCAAGTTCAATGTGTTCTAAGAACACTCGTGGTGTCCTGAAATGTTCGTAGGGGGTGCCCTGAAGATGCTGTCCGTATTGTTCGTTGACAAGTTGAAAATTTTCTAGGAACTCTCACGGTGCCGTGCAATGTTCACAAATAAACGAAATGGGGGTGTGTTCTAAGAACTCACGTATTGTCCTGAAATGTTCGTAGGGGGTGTCCTGTAGACGCTGTCCGTATTCTTCAATGGCAAGTTGAATGTGTTCTAAGAACACTCGTGGTGTCCTGAAATGTTTGCAAATAAACAAAATGGGGGTGTTCTGAGGACGCTCCCCGTATTGTTCTGTGGCAAGCTGAACGTGTTCTAAGAACAACTCGCGGTGTCCTGAAATGTTCGCAAATAAACAAAATGGGGGTGTTCTGAGGATGCTGTCCATATTGTTCATTGTCAAGTTGAAAGTGTTCTAAGAACTCTGGAGTTGTCCTGAAATGTTTGTAGGGGGTGTCCTGAAGACGCTGTCCGTATTGTTCTTTGTCAAGTTGATTTTGTTCTAATAGCACTCGTGATGTCCTAAAATGTTCATAGGGGGTGTCCTGAAGGCGCTGTCCGTATTGTTCGTTGTCAAGTTGAAAATGTTCTAAGAACTCTCGCGGTGTCCTGAAATGTTCATAGAGGGTTTCCTGAAGACGCTGTTCGTATTGTTCGCTGACAAGTTGAATGTGTTCTCAGAACACTCGCGGTGTCCTGAAATGTTCGCAAAACAAACAAAATGGGGGTGTTCTGAGGACGCTGTCCGTATTGTTCGCTGGCAAGTTGAATGTGTTCTAAGAACACTCGTGGTGTCCTGAAATGTTCGTAGGGGGTGTCCTGAAGACAATGTTCGCATTGTTCACTCCCAAGTTGAATGTGTTCTCAGAACACTTGCGGTGTCCTGAAATGTTCGCAAACAAACAAAATAGGGGTGTTCTGAGGATGCTGCCCATATTGTTCGCTGGCAAGTTGAATGTGTTCTAAGAAAACTCGTGGTGTCCTGAAATGTTCGTAGGGGGTGTCCTGAAGACGCTGTCCGTATTGTTCGTTGTCAAGTTGAAAATGTTCTCAGAACTCTCACGGTGTCCTGAAATGTTCATAGGGGGTGTCCTGAAGATGTTGTTCATATTGTTCGCTGGCAAATTGAATGTGTTCTCAGAACACTCGCGGTGTCCTGAAATGTTCGCAAACAAACAAAATGGGGGTGTTCTGAGGACGCTGTCCGTATTGTTCATTGTCAAGTTGAAAGTGTTCTAAGAACACACGCGGTGTCCGTATTGTTCTTTGTCAAGTTGAATGTGTTCTAAGAACACTCGTGGTGTCCTGAAATGTTCGCAAATATACAAAATGGGGGTGTTCTGAGGACGCTGTCCGTATTGTTCTGTGGTAAGCTGAATGTGTTCCAAGAACACTCGCGGTGTCCTGAAATGTTCGCAAATAAACAAAATGGGGGTGTTCTGAGGACGCTGTCCGTATTGTTCGATGGTAAGTTGAATGTGCTCTAAGAACACTTGTGGTGTCCTGAAATGTTCGTAGGGGCTGTCCTGAAGATGCTGTTCGTATTGTTCGTTGACAAGTTGAAAATGTTCTAAGAACTCTCGCGGTGTCCTGCAATGTTTGCAAATAAACAAAATGGGGGTGTGCTCTAAGAACTCACGCGTTGTCCTGAAATGTTCATAGGGGGTGTCCTGAAGACGCTGTCCGTATTTTTCAATGGCAAGTTGAATGTGTTCTAAGAACACTTGTGGTGTCCTGAAATGTTTGCAAATAAACAAAATGGGGGTGTTCTGATGATGCTGTCTGTATTGTTCTGTGGCAACCTGAATGTGTTCTAAGAACACTCGCGGTGTCCTGAAATGTTCACAAATAAACAAAATGGGGGTGTTCTGAGGACGCTGTCCGTATTGTTCGTTGTCAAGTTGAAAGTGTTCTAAGAACTCTGGAGTTGTCCTGAAATGTTTGTAGGGGGTGTCCTGAAGACGCTGTCCGTATTGTTCTTTGTCAAGTTGATTTTGTTCTAAGAACACTCGTGATGTCCTAAAATGTTCATAGAGGGTGTCCTGAAGGCGCTGTCCGTATTGTTCATTGTCAAGTTGAAAATGTTCTAAGAACTCTCGCGGTGTCCTGAAATGTTCGTAGAGGGTGTCCTGAAGACGCTGTTCGTATTGTTCGCTGGCAAGTTGAATGTGTTCTCAGAACACTCGCGGTGTCCTGAAATGTTCGCAAAACAAACAAAATGGGGGTGTTCTGAGGACGCTGTCCGTATTGTTCGCTGGCAAGTTGCATGTGTTCTAGGAACATTCGTGGTGTTCTGAAATGTTCGTAGGGGTGTCCTGAAGATGCTGTCCGTATTGTTCATTGACAAGTTGAAAATGTTCTAAGAACTCTTGCGGTGTCGTGCAATGTTCGCAAATTAACAAAATGTGGGTGTGTTCTAAGAACTCACGCATTGTTCTGAAATGTTCATAGGGGGTGTCCAGAAGACTCTGTCCTTATTGTTCAATGGCAAGTTGAATGTGTTCTAAGAACACTCGTGGTGTCCTGAAATGTTCACAAATAAACAAAATGGGGGTGTTCTGAGGACGCTCTCCGTATTGTTCTGTGGCAAGCTGAACGTGTTCTAAGAACACTCGCGGTGTCCTGAAATGTTCGCAAATAAACAAAATGGGGGTGTTCTGAGGATGCTGTCCGTATTGTTCTTTGTCAAGTTGATTGTGTTCTAAGAACACTCGTGGTGTTCTAAAATGTTCGTAGGGGGTGTCCTGAAGACGCTGTCCGTATTGTTCGTTGTCAAGTTGAAAATGTTCTCAGAACTCTCACGGTGTCCTGAAATGTTCGTAGGGGGTGTCCTGAAGATGTTGTTCGTATTGTTCACTGGCAAGTTGAATGTGTTCTCAGAACACTCGCGGTGTCCTGAAATGTTCGCAAACAAACAAAATGGGGGTGTTCTGAGGACGCTGTCCGTATTGTTCGTTGTCAAGTTGAAGTGTTCTAAGAACACGCGCGGTGTCCGTATTGTTCTTTGTCAAGTTGAATGTGTTCTAAGAACACTCGCTGTGTCCTGAAATGTTCATAAATAAACAAAATGGGGGTGTTCTGAGGATGCTGTCCGTATTGTTCTGTGGCAAGCTGAATGTGTTCTAAGAACACTCGCGGTGTCCTGAAATGTTCATAAATAAACAAAATGGGGGTGTTCTGAGGACGCTGTCCGTATTGTTCGTTGTCAAGTTGAAAGTGTTCTAAGAACTCTGGAGTTGTCCTGAAATGTTTGTAGGGGGTGTCCTGAAGACGCTGTCCGTATTGTTCTTTGTCAAGTTGATTTTGTTCTAAGAACACTTGTAATGTCCCAAAATGTTCATAGGGGGTGTCCTGAAGGCACTGTCCGTATTGTTCGTTGTCAAGTTGAAAATGTTCTAAGAACTCTCGCGGTGTCCTGAAATCTTCGTAGAGGGTGTCCTGAAGACGCTGTTCGTATTGTTCAATGGCAAGTTGAATGTGTTCTCAGAACACTCGCGGTGTCCTGAAATGTTCGCAAAACAAACACAATGGGGGTGTTCTGAGGACGCTGTCCGTATTGTTCGCTGGCAAGTTGAATGTGTTCTAAGAACACTTGTGGTGTCCTGAAATGTTCGTAGGGGGTGTCCTGAAGATGCTGTCCGTATTGTTCGTCGACAAGTTGAACATTTTCTAAGAACTCTCACGGTGTCGTGCAATGTTCGCAAATAAACGAAATGGGGGTGAGTTCTAAGAACTCACGCATTGTCCTGAAATGTTCGTAGGGGGTGTCCTGAAGACGCTGTCCGTATTGTTCAATGGCAAGTTGAATGTGTTCTAAGAACACTCGTGTTGTCCTGAAATGTTTGCAAATAAACAAAATGGGGGTGTTCTGAGGACGCTCCCCGTATTGTTCTGTGGCAAGCTGAACGTGTTCTAAGAACACTCGCGGTGTCCTAAAATGTTCGCAAATAAACAAAATGGGGGTGATCTGAGGATGCTGTCCATATTGTTCATTGTCAAGTTAAAAGTGTTCTAAGAACTCTTGCGTTGTCCTGAAATGTTCGTAGGGGGTGTCCTGAAAACGCTGTCCGTATTGTTCTTTGTCAAGTTGATTGTGTTCTAAGAACACTCGTGGTGTTCTAAAATGTTCGTAGGGGGTGTCCTGAAGACGCTGTCCGTATTGTTCGTTGTCAAGTTGAAAATGTTCTCAGAACTCTCACGGTGTCCTGAAATGTTCGTAGGGGGTGTCCTGAAGATGTTGTTTGTATTGTTCGCTGGCAAGTTGAATGTGTTCTCAGAACACTCGCGGTGTCCTGAAATGGTCGCAAACAAACAAAATGGGGGTGTTCTGAGGACGCTGTCCGTATTGTTCGTTGTTAAGTTGAAAGTGTTCTAAGAACACACGCAGTGTCCGTATTGTTCTTTGTCAAGTTGAATGTGTTCTAAGAACACTCGCGGTGTCCTAAAATGTTCACAAATAAACAAAATGGGGGTGTTCTGAGGATGCTGTCCTTATTGTTCGATGGTAAGTTGAATGTGCTCTAAGAACACTTGTGGTGTATTGAAATGTTCGTAGGGGGTGTCCTGAAGATGCTGTCTGTATTGTTCGTTGACAAGTTGAAAATGTTCTAAGAACTCTTGCGGTGTCCTGCAATGTTTGCAAATAAACAAAATGGGGGTGTGCTCTACGAACTCACGCGTTGTCCTGAAATGTTCGTAGGGGGTGTCCTGAAGACGCTGTCCGTATTTTTCAATGGCAAGTTGAATGTGTTCTGAGAACACTTGTGGTGTCCTGAAATGTTCGCAAATAAACAAAATGCGGGTGTTCTGACGATGCTGTCCGTATTGTTCTGTGGCAAGCTGAATGTGTTCTAAGAACTCTCGCGGTGTCGTGAAATGTTCACAAATAAACAAAATGGGGGTGTTCTGAGGACACTGTCTGCATTGTTCGTTGTCAAGTTGAAAGTGTTCTAAGAACTCTGGAGTTGTCCTGAAATGTTTGTAGGGGGTGTCCTGAAGACGCTGTCCGTATTGTTCTTTGTCAAGTTGATTTTGTTCTAAGAACACTTGTGATGCCCTAAAATGTTCATAGGGGGTGTCCTGAAGGCGCTGTCCGTATTGTTCGTTGTCAAGTTGAAAATGTTCTAAGAACTCTCGCAGTGTCCTGAAATCTTCGTAGAGGGTGTCCTGAAGAGGCTGTTCGTATTGTTCGATGGCAAGTTGAATGTGTTCTCAGAACACTTGCGGTGTCCTGAAATGTTCGCAAAACAAACAAAATGGGGGTGTTCTGAGGATGCTGTCCATATTGTTCATTGTCAAGTTGAAAGTGTTCTAAGAACTCTCGCGTTGTCCTGAAATGTTCGTAGGGGGTGTCCTGAAGACGCTGTCCGTATTGTTCTTTGTCAAGTTGATTGTGTTCTAAGAACACTCGTGGTGTTCTAAAATGTTTGTAGGGGGTGTCCTGAAGACGCTGTCCGTATTGTTCGTTGTCAAGTTGAAAATGTTCTCAGAACTCTCACGGTGTCCTGAAATGTTCGTAGGGGGTGTCCTGAAGATGTTGCTTGTATTGTTTGCTGGCAAGTTGAATGTGTTCTCAGAACACTCGCGGTGTCCTGAAATGTTCGCAAACAAACAAAATGGGGGTGTTCTGAGGACGCTGTCCGTATTGTTCGTTGTCAAGTTGAAAGTGTTCTAAGAACACATGCGGTGTCCGTATTGTTCGTTGTCAAGTTGAAAATGTTCTAAGAACTCTCGCGGTGTCCTGAAATCTTCGTAGAGGGTGTCCTGAAGACGCTGTTCGTATTGTTCGATGGCAAGTTGAATGTGTTATCAGAACACTCGCGGTGTCCTGAAATGTTCGCAAAACAAACACAATGGGGGTGTTCTGAGGACGCTGTCCGTATTGTTCGCTGGCAAGTTCAATGTGTTCTAAGAACACTCGTGGTGTCCTGAAATGTTCGTAGGGGGTGCCCTGAAGATGCTGTCCGTATTGTTCGTTGACAAGTTGAAAATTTTCTAGGAACTCTCACGGTGCCGTGCAATGTTCACAAATAAACGAAATGGGGGTGTGTTCTAAGAACTCACGTATTGTCCTGAAATGTTCGTAGGGGGTGTCCTGTAGACGCTGTCCGTATTCTTCAATGGCAAGTTGAATGTGTTCTAAGAACACTCGTGGTGTCCTGAAATGTTTGCAAATAAACAAAATGGGGGTGTTCTGAGGACGCTCCCCGTATTGTTCTGTGGCAAGCTGAACGTGTTCTAAGAACAACTCGCGGTGTCCTGAAATGTTCGCAAATAAACAAAATGGGGGTGTTCTGAGGATGCTGTCCATATTGTTCATTGTCAAGTTGAAAGTGTTCTAAGAACTCTGGAGTTGTCCTGAAATGTTTGTAGGGGGTGTCCTGAAGACGCTGTCCGTATTGTTCTTTGTCAAGTTGATTTTGTTCTAATAGCACTCGTGATGTCCTAAAATGTTCATAGGGGGTGTCCTGAAGGCGCTGTCCGTATTGTTCGTTGTCAAGTTGAAAATGTTCTAAGAACTCTCGCGGTGTCCTGAAATGTTCATAGAGGGTTTCCTGAAGACGCTGTTCGTATTGTTCGCTGACAAGTTGAATGTGTTCTCAGAACACTCGCGGTGTCCTGAAATGTTCGCAAAACAAACAAAATGGGGGTGTTCTGAGGACGCTGTCCGTATTGTTCGCTGGCAAGTTGAATGTGTTCTAAGAACACTCGTGGTGTCCTGAAATGTTCGTAGGGGGTGTCCTGAAGACAATGTTCGCATTGTTCACTGGCAAGTTGAATGTGTTCTCAGAACACTTGCGGTGTCCTGAAATGTTCGCAAACAAACAAAATAGGGGTGTTCTGAGGATGCTGCCCATATTGTTCGCTGGCAAGTTGAATGTGTTCTAAGAAAACTCGTGGTGTCCTGAAATGTTCGTAGGGGGTGTCCTGAAGACGCTGTCCGTATTGTTCGTTGTCAAGTTGAAAATGTTCTCAGAACTCTCACGGTGTCCTGAAATGTTCATAGGGGGTGTCCTGAAGATGTTGTTCATATTGTTCGCTGGCAAATTGAATGTGTTCTCAGAACACTCGCGGTGTCCTGAAATGTTCGCAAACAAACAAAATGGGGGTGTTCTGAGGACGCTGTCCGTATTGTTCATTGTCAAGTTGAAAGTGTTCTAAGAACACACGCGGTGTCCGTATTGTTCTTTGTCAAGTTGAATGTGTTCTAAGAACACTCGCTGTGTCCTAAAATGTTCACAAATAAACAAAATGGGGGTGTTCTGAGGATGCTGTCTGTATTGTTCGATGGTAAATTGAATGTGTTCTAAGAACACTCGTGGTGTCCTGAAATTTTTGTAGGGGGTGTCCTGAAGACACTGTCCGTATTATTCGTTGACAAGTTGAATGAGTTCTAAGAACACTCGTAGTGTCTTGAAATGTTTGCAAATAAACAAAATGGGGTTGTTCTGAGGACGCTGTCTGTATTGTTCTGTGGCAGGCTGAATGTGTTCTAAGAACACTTGCGGTGTCCTGAAATGGTCGCAAATAAACAAAATGGGGGTGTTCTGAGGACACTGTCCGTATTGTTCGTTGTCAAGTTGAAAGTGTTCTAAGAACTCTCGCGTTGTCCTGATATGTTCGTAGGGGGTGTCCTGAAGACGCTGTTCGTATTGTTCTTTGTCAAGTTGATTGTGTTCTAAGAACACTCGTGGTGTCCTGAAATGTTCGTAGGGGGTGTCCTGAAGACGCTGTCCGTATTGTTCAATGGCAAGTTTAATGTGTTCTAAGAACACTCTTGGTGTCCTGAAATGTTTGCAAATAAACAAAATGGGGGTGTTCTGAGGACGCTCCCCGTATTGTTCTGTGGCAAGCTGAACGTGTTCTAAGAACACTCGCAGTGTCCTAAAATGTTTGCAAATAAACAAAATGGGGGTGTTCGGAGGATGCTGTCCATATTGTTCATTGTCAAGTTGAAAGTGTTCTAAGAACTCTCGCGTTGTCCTGAAATGTTCGTAGGGGGTGTCCTGAAGACGCTGTCCGTATTGTTCTTTGTCAAGTTGATTGTGTTCTAAGAACACTCGTGGTGTTCTAAAATGTTCGTAGGGGGAGTCCTGAAGACGCTGTCTGTATTGTTCGTTGTCAAGTTGAAAATGTTCTCAGAACTCTCACGGTGTCCTGAAATGTTCGTAGGGGGTGTCCTGAAGATGTTGTTTGTATTGTTCGCTGGCAAGTTGAATGTGTTCTCAGAACACTCGCGGTGTCCTGAAATGTTCGCAAACAAACAAAATGGGGGTGTTCTGAGGACGCTGTCCGTATTGTTCGTTGTCAAGTTGAAAGTGTTCTAAGAACACACGCAGTGTCCATATTGTTCTTTGTCAAGTTGAATGTGTTCTAAGAACACTCGCAGTGTCCTAAAATGTTCACAAATAAACAAAATGGGTGTGTTCTGAGGATGCTGTCCGTATTGTTCGATGGTAAGTTGAATGTGTTCTAAGAACACTCGTGGCGTCCTGAAATGTTCGTAGGGGGTGTCCTGAAGATGTTGTCTGTATTGTGCGTTGACAAGATGAAAATGTTCTAAGAACTCTTGCGGTGTCCTGCAATGTTCGCAAATAAACAAAATGGGGGTGTGTTCTAAGAACTCACGTGTTGTCCTGAAATGTTGGTAGGGGGTGTCCTGAAGACGCTGTCCGTATTGTTCAATGGCAAGTTGAATGTGTTCTAAAAACACTTGTGGTGTCCTGAAATGTTCGCAAATAAACAAAATGGGGGTGTTCTGAGGACGCTGTCCTTATTGTTCGATGGTAAGTTGAATGTGCTCTAAGAACACTTGTGGTGTCCTGAAATGTTCGTAGGGGGTGTCCTGAAGATGCTGTCCGTATTGTTCGTTGACAAGTTGAAAATGTTCTAAGAACTCTCGCGGTGTCCTGCAATGTTTGCAAATAAACAAAATGGGGGTGTGCTCTACGAACTCACGCGTTGTCCTGAAATGTTCGTAGGGGGTGTCCTGAAGACGCTGTCCGTATTTTTCAATGGCAAGTTGAATGTGTTCTAAGAACACTTGTGGTGTCCTGAAATGTTCGCAAATAAACAAAATGGGGGTGTTCTGACGATGCTGTCCGTATTGTTCTGTGGCAAGCTGAATGTGTTCTAAGAACTCTCGCAGTGTCGTGAAATGTTCACAAATAAACAAAATGGGGGTGTTCTGAGGACGCTGTCTGTATTGTTCGTTGTCAAGTTGAAAGTGTTCTAAGAACTCTGGGGGTGTCCTGAAGACGCTGTCCGTATTGTTCTTTGTCAAGTTGATTTTGTTCTAAGAACACTTGTGATGCCCTAAAATGTTCATAGGGTGTGTCCTGAAGGCGCTGTCCGTATTGTTCGTTGTCAAGTTGAAAATGTTCTAAGAACTCTCGCAGTGTCCTGAAATCTTCGTAGAGGGTGTCCTGAAGAGGCTGTTCGTATTGTTCGATGGCAAGTTGAATGTGTTCTCAGAACACTCGCGGTGTCCTGAAATGTTCGCAAAACAAACAAAATGGGGGTGTTCTGAGGATGCTGTCCATATTGTTCATTGTCAAGTTGAAAGTGTTCTAAGAACTCTCGCGTTGTCCTGAAATGTTCGTAGGGGGTGTCCTGAAGACGCTGTCCGTATTGTTCTTTGTCAAGTTGATTGTGTTCTAAGAACACTCGTGGTGTTCTAAAATGTTTGTAGGGGGTGTCCTGAAGACGCTGTCCGTATTGTTCGTTGTCAAGTTGAAAATGTTCTCAGAACTCTCACGGTGTCCTGAAATGTTCATAGGGGGTGTCCTGAAGATGTTGTTTGTATTGTTCGCTGGCAAGTTGAATGTGTTCTCAGAACACTCGCGGTGTCCTGAAATGTTCGCAAACAAACAAAATGGGGGTGTTCTGAGGACGCTGTCCGTATTGTTCGTTGTCAAGTTGAAAGTGTTCTAAGAACACACGCGGTGTCCGTATTGTTCGTTGTCAAGTTGAAAATGTTCTAAGAACTTTCGCGGTGTCCTGAAATCTTTGTAGAGGGTGTCCTGAAGACGCTGTTCGTATTGTTCGATGGCAAGTTGAATGTGTTCTCAGAACACTCGCGGTGTCCTGAAATGTTCGCAAAACAAACACAATGGGGGTGTTCTGAGGACGCTGTCCGTATTGTTCGCTTGCAAGTTCAATGTGTTCTAAGAACACTCGTGGTGTCCTGAAATGTTCGTAGGGTGTGCCCTGAAGATGCTGTCCGTATTGTTCGTTGACAAGTTGAACATTTTCTAAGAACTCTCACGGTGCCGTGCAATGTTCGCAAATAAACGAAATGGGGGTGTGTTCTAAGAACTCACGCATTGTCCTGAAATGTTCGTAGGGGGTGTCCTGAAGACGCTGTCCGTATTGTTCAATGGCAAGTTGAATGTGTTCTAAGAACACTCGTGGTGTCCTGAAATGTTTGCAAATAAACAAAATGGGGGTGTTCTGAGGACACTCCCCGTATTGTTCTGTGGCAAGCTGAGCGTGTTCTAAGAACACTCGCGGTGTCCTGAAATGTTCGCAAATAAACAAAATGGGGGTGTTCTGAGGATGCTGTCCATATTGTTCATTGTCAAGTTGAAAGTGTTCTAAGAACTCTGGAGTTGTCCTGAAATGTTTGTAGGGGGTGTCCTGAAGACACTTTCCGTATTGTTCTTTGTCAAGTTGATTTTGCTCTAAGAACACTTGTGATGTCCTAAAATGTTCATAGGGGGTGTCCTGAAGGCGCTCTCCGTATTGTTCGTTGTCAAGTTGAAAATGTTCTAATAACTCTCGCGGTGTCCTGAAATGTTCATAGAGGGTGTCCTGAAGACGCTGTTCGTATTGTTCGCTGGCAAGTTGAATGTGTTCTCAGAACACTCGCGGTGTCCTGAAATGTTCGCAAAACAAACAAAATGGGGGTGTTCTGAGGACGCTGTCCGTATTGTTCGCTGGCAAGTTGAATGTGTTCTAAGAACACTTGTGGTGTCCTGAAATGTTCGTAGGGAGTGTCCTGAAGACACTGTTTGCATTGTTCGCTGACAAGTTGAATGTGTTCTCAGAACACTTGCGGTGTCCTGAAATGTTCGCAAACAAACAAAATGGGGGTGTTCTGAGGATGCTGCCCATATTGTTCGCTGGCAAGTTGAATGTGTTCTAAGAACACTTGTGGTGTCCTGAAATGTTTGTAGGGGGTGTCCTGAAGACGCTGTCCGTATTGTTCGTTGTCAAGTTGAAAGTGTTCTAAGAACACACGCGGTGTCCGTATTGTTCTTTGTCAAGTTGAATGTGTTGTAAGAACACTCGCTGTGTCCTAAAATGTTCACAAATAAACAAAATGGGGGTGTTCTGAGGATGCTGTCCGTGTTGTTCGATGGTAAGTTGTATGTGTTCTAAGAACACTCGTGGTGTCCTGAAATTTTCGTAGGGGGTGTCCTGAAGACGCTGTCCGTATTGTTCGTTGACAAGTTGAAAATGTTCTAAGAACTCTTGCGGTGTCCTGCAATGTTCGCAAATAAACAAAATGGGGGTGTGTTCTAAGAACTCACGCGTTGTCCTGAAATGTTCGTAGGGGTGTCCTGAAGACGCTTTCCGTATTGTACAATGGCAAGTTGAATGAGTTTTAAGAACACTCGTAGTGTCTTGAAATGTTTGCAAATAAACAAAATGGGGTTGTTCTGAGGACGCTGTCTGTATTGTTCTGTGGCAGGCTGAATGTGTTCTAAGAACACTTGCGGTGTCCTGAAATGTTCGCAAATAAACAAAATGGGGGTGTTCTGAGGACGCTGTCCGTATTGTTCGTTGTCAAGTTGAAAGTGTTCTAAGAACTCTCGCGTTGTCCTGAAATGTTCGTAGGGGGTGTCCTAAAGACGCTGTCCGTATTGTTCTTTGTCAAGTTGATTGTGTTCTAAGAACACTTGTGGTGTCCTAAAATGTTCGTAGGGGGTGTCCTGAAGACGCTGTCCATATTGTTCGTTGTCAAGTTGAAAATGCTCTAAGAACTCTCGCAGTGTCCTGAAATGTTCGTAGGGGGTGTCCTGAAGACGCTGTTTGTATTGTTCGCTGGCAAGTTGAATGTGTTCTCAAAACACTCGCGGGGTCCTGAAATGTTCGCAAACAAACAAAATGGGGGTGTTCTGAGGACGCTGTCTGTATTGTTTGTTGTCAAGTTGAAAGTGTTCTAAGAACACACGCGGTGTCTGTATTGTTCTTTGTCAAGTTGAATGTGTTCTAAGAACACTTGCGGCGTCCTAAAATGTTTGGAAATAAACAAAATGGGGGTGTTCTGAGGACGCTGTCCATTTTGTTTTTTGTCAAGTTAAATGTGTTCTAAGAACACTTGTGGTGTCCTGAATGTTCGCAAATAAACAAAATGGGGGTGTTCTGAGGACACTGTCCGTATTGTTCGATAGTAAGTTGAATGTGTTCTAAGAACACTCATGGTGTCCTGAAATGTTCGTAGGGGGTGACCTGAAGACGCTGTCTGTATTTTGCGTTGACAAGTTGAAAATGTTCTTAGAACTCCCGCAGTGTCCTGCAATGTTCGCAAATAAACAAAATGGGGTTGTGTTCTAAGAAATCACGCGTTGCCCTGAAATGTTCGTAGGGGGTGTCCTGAAGACGCTGTCCGTATTGTTCAATGGCAAGTTGAATGTGTTCTAAGAACACTCTTGGTGTCCTGAAATGTTTGCAAATAAACAAAATGGTGGTGCTCTGAGGACGCTGTCTGTATTGTTCTGTGGCAAGCTGAATGTGTTCTAAGAAACCTCGCGGTGTCCTGAAATGTTCTCAAATAAACAAAATGGGGGTATTCTGAGGACGCTGTCCGTATTGTTCTGTGGCAAGCTGAATGTGTTCTAAAGCACTGGTGGTGTCCTGAAATGTTCGCAAATAAACAAAATGGGGGTGTTCTGAGGACGCTGTCCGTATTGTTCGTTGTCAAGTTGAAAGTGTTCTAAGAACTCTCGCGTTGTCCAGAAATGTTCGTAGGGGGTGTCCTGAAGACGCTGTCCGTATTGTTCTTTGTCAAGTTGATTGTGTTCTAAGAACACTCGTGGTGTCCTAAAATGTTCATAGGGGGTGTCCTGAAGACGCTGTCCATATTGTTCGTTGTCAAGTTGAAAATGCTCTAAGAACTCTCGCAGTGTCCTGAAATGTTCGTAGGGGGTGTCCTGAAGACGCTGTTTGTATTGTCGCTGGCAAGTTGAATGTGTTCTCAGAACACTCGCGGGGTCCTGAAATGTTCGCAAACAAACAAAATGGGGGTGTTCTGAGGACGCTGTCTGTATTGTGCGTTGTCAAGTTGAAAGTGTTCTAAGAACACACGCGGTGTCCGTATTGTTCTTTGTCAAGTTGAATGTGTTCTAAGAACACTTGTGGTGTCCTGAATGTTCGCAAATAAACAAAATGGGGGTGTTCTGAGGACACTGTCCGTATTGTTCGATAGTAAGTTGAATGTGTTCTAAGAACAGTCGTGGTGTCCTGAATGTTCGCAAATAAACAAAATGGGGGTGTTCTGAGGACACTGTCCGTATTGTTCGATAGTAAGTTGAATGTGTTCTAAGAACAGTCGTGGTGTCCTGAAATGTTCGTAGGGGGTGACCTGAAGACGCTGTCTGTATTTTTCGTTGACAAGTTGAAAATGTTCTTAGAACTCTCGCAGTGTCCTGCAATGTTCGCAAATAAACAAAATGGGGTTGTGTTCTAAGAAATCACGCGTTGTCCTGAAATGTTCGTAGGGGGTGTCCTGAAGACGCTGTCCGTATTGTTCAATGGCAAGTTGAATGTGTTCTAAGAACACTCTTGGTGTCCTGAAATGTTTGCAAATAAACAAAATGGTGGTGCTCTGAGGACGCTGTCCATATTGTTCTGTGGCAAGCTGAATGTGTTCTAAGAAACCTTGCAGTGTCCTGAAATGTTCTCAAATAAACAAAATGGGGGTATTCTGAGGACGCTGTCCGTATTGTTCTGTGGCAAGCTGAATGTGTTCTAAAGCACTGGTGGTGTCCTGAAATGTTCACAAATAAACAAAATGGGGGTGTTCTGAGGACGCTGTTCGTATTGTTCGTTGTCAAGTTGAAAGTGTTCTAAGAACTCCCGCGTTGTCCTGAAATGTTCGTAGGCGGTGTCCTGAAGATGCTGTCCGTATTGTTCTTTGTCAAGTTGATTGTGTTTTCAGAACACACGTGGTGTCCTAAAATGTTCGTAGGGGGTGTTCTGAAGACACTGTTCGTATTGTTCACTGTCAAGTTCAAAATGTTCTAAGAACTCTCGCGGGGTCCTGAAATGTTCGTAGGGGGTGCCCTGAAGCCGCAGTTCGTATTGTTCGCTGGCAAGTTGAATGTGTTCTCAGAACACTTGCGGTGTCCTGAAATGTTTGCAAATAAACAAAATGGGGGTTTTCTGAGGACGATGTCCGTATTGTACGTTGTCAAGTTGAAAGTGTTCTAAGAACACACGCGGTGTCGGTATTGTTCTTTGTCAGGTTGAATGTGTTCTAAGAACACTCGCAGTGTCCTGAAATGTTCGCAAACAAACAAAATGGGGGTGTTCTGAGGACGCTGTCCGTATTGTTCATTGTCAAGTTGAAAGTGTTCTAAGAACACACGCGGTGTCCGTATTGTTCTTTGTCAAGTTGAATGTGTTCTAAGAACACTCGCTGTGTCCTAAAATGTTCACAAATAAACAAAATGGGGGTGTTCTGAGGATGCTGTCCGTATTGTTCGATGGTAAGTTGAATGTGTTCTAAGAACACTCGTGCTGTCCTGAAATTTTCGTAGGGGGTGTCCTGAAGACGCTGTCCTTATTATTCGTTGACAAGTTGAAAATGTTCTAAGAACTCTTGCGGTGTCCTGCAATGTTCGCAAATAAACAAAATGGGGGTCTGTTCTAAGAACTCACGCGTTGTCCTGAAATGTTCGTAGGGGGTGTCCTGACGACGCTTTCCGTATTGTACAATGGCAAGTTGAATGAGTTCTAAGAACACTCGTAGTGTCTTGAAATGTTTGCAAATAAACAAAATGGGGTTGTTCTGAGGACGCTGTCTGTATTGTTCTGTGGCAGGCTGAATGTGTTCTAAGAACACTTGCGGTGTCCTGAAATGTTCGCAAATAAACAAAATGGGGGTGTTCTGAGGACGCTGTCCGTATTGTTCGTTGTCAAGTTGAAAGTGTTCTAAGAACTCTCGCGTTGTCCTGAAATGTTCGTAGGGGGTGTCCTGAAGACGCTGTCCATATTGTTCTTTGTCAAGTTGATTGTGTTCTAAGAACACTCGTGGTGTCCTAAAATGTTCGTAGGGGGTGTCCTGAAGACGATGTCCATATTGTTCGTTGTCAAGTTGAAAATGCTCTAAGAACTCTCGCAGTGTCGTGAAATGTTCGTAGGGGGTGTCCTGAAGACGCTGTTTGTATTGTTCGCTGGCAAGTTGAATGTGTTCTCAGAACACTCGCGGGGTCCTGAAATGTTCGCAAACAAACAAAATGGGGGTGTTCTGAGGACGCTGTCTGTATTGTTTGTTGTCAAGTTGAAAGTGTTCTAAGAACACACGCTGTGTCTGCATTGTTCTTTGTCAAGTTGAATGTGTTCTAAGAACACTTGTGGCGTCCTAAAATGTTTGTAAATAAACAAAATGGGGGTGTTCTGAGGACACTGTCCGTATTGTTCGATCATAAGTTGAATGTGTTCTAAGAACACTCATGGTGTCCTGAAATGTTCGTAGGGGGTGACCTGAAGACGCTGTCTGTATTTTTCGTTGACAAGTTGAAAATGTTCTTAGAACTCTCGCAGTGTCCTGCAATGTTCGCAAATAAACAAAATGGGGTTGTGTTCTAAGAAATCACGCGTTGCCCTGAAATGTTCGTAGGCGGTGTCCTGAAGACGCTGTCCGTATTGTTCTGTGGCAAGCTGAATGTGTTCTAAGAAACCTCGCGGTGTCCTGAAATGTTCTCAAATAAACAAAATGGGGGTATTCTGAGGACGCTGTCCGTATTGTTCTGTGGCAAGCTGAATGTGTTCTAAAGCACTGGTGGTGTCCTGAAATGTTCGCAAATAAACAAAATGGGGGTGTTCTGAGGACGCTGTCCGTATTGTTCGTTGTCAAGTTGAAAGTGTTCTAAGAACTGTCGCGTTGTCCTGAAATGTTCGTAGGGGGTGTCCTGAAGACGCTGTCCGTATTGTTCTTTGTCAAGTTGATTGTGTTCTAAGAACACTCGTGGTGTCCTAAAATGTTCGTAGGGGGTGCCCTGAAGACGCTGTCCATATTGTTTGTTGTCAAGTTGAAAATGCTCTAAGAACTCTCGCAGTGTCCTGAAATGTTCGTAGGGGGTGTCCTGAAGACGCTGTTTGTATTGTTCGCTGGCAAGTTGAATGTGTTCTCAGAACACTCGCGGGGTCCTGAAATGTTCGCAAACAAACAAAATGGGGGTGTTCTGAGGACGCTGTCCGTATTGTTCTTTGTCAAGTTGAATGTGTTCTAAGAACACTTGTGGTGTCCTGAATGTTCGCAAATAAACAAAATGGGGGTGTTCTGAGGACACTGTCCGTATTGTTCGATAGTAAGTTGAATGTGTTCTAAGAACAGTCGTGGTGTCCTGAAATGTTCGTAGGGGGTGACCTGAAGACGCTGTCTGTATTTTTCGTTGACAAGTTGAAAATGTTCTTAGAACTCTCGCAGTGTCCTGCAATGTTCGCAAATAAACAAAATGGGGTTGTGTTCTAAGAAATCGCGCGTTGTCCTGAAATGTTCGTAGGGGGTGTCCTGAAGACGCTGTCCGTATTGTTCAATGGCAAGTTGAATGTGTTCTAAGAACACTCTTGGTGTCCTGAAATGTTTGCAAATAAACAAAATGGTGGTGCTCTGAGGACGCTGTCCGTATTGTTCTGTGGCAAGCTGAATGTGTTCTAAGAAACCTTGCGGTGTCCTGAAATGTTCTCAAATAAACAAAATGGGGGTATTCTTAGGACGCTGTCCGTATTGTTCTGTGGCAAGCTGAATGTGTTCTAAAGCACTGGTGGTGTCCTGAAATGTTCGCAAATAAACAAAATGGGGGATGTTCTGAGGACGCTGTCCGTTTTATTCGTTGTCAAGTTGAAAGTGTTCTAAGAACTCCCGCGTTGTCCTGAAATGTTCGTAGGCGGTGTCCTGAAGACGCTGTCCATATTGTTCTTTGTCAAGTTGATTGTGTTTTGAGAACACACGTGGTGTCCTAAAATGTTCGTAGGGGGTGTTCTGAAGACACTGTTCGTATTGTTCACTGTCAAGTTGAAAATGTTCTAAGAACTCTCGCGGGGTCCTGAAATGTTCGTAGGGGGTGCCCTGAAGCCGCAGTTCGTATTGTTCGCTGGCAAGTTGAATGTGTTCTCAGAACACTTGCGGTGTCCTGAAATGTTTGCAAACAAACAAAATGGGGGTGTTCTGAGGACGCTGTCCGTATTGTTTGTTGTCAAGTTGAAAGTGTTCTAAGAACACACACGGTGTCCGTATTGTTCTTTGTCAGGTTGAATGTTCTAAGAACACTCGCAGTGTCCTAAAATGTTCGTAAATAAACAAAATGGGGGTGTTCTGAGGACGCTGTATGTATTGTTCTTTGTCAAGTTGAATGTGTTCTAAGAACACTCGTGGTGTCCTGAAATGTTCGCAAATAAACAAAATGGCGGTGTTCTGAGGACGTTGTCTGTATTGTTCGTTGTCAAGTTGAATGTGTTCTAAGAACACTTGTGGTGTCCTGAAATGTTCGTAGGGGGTGTCCTGAAGACGCTGTCCGTATTGTTCGATGGCAAGTTGAATGTGTTCTAAGAACACTCGCGGTGTCCTGAAATGTTTGCAAATAAACCAAATAGGGTGTTCTGAGGACGGTGTCCGTATTGTTCGTTTTCAAGTTGAAAGTGTTCTAAGAACTCTTGCGGTGTCCTGAAATGTTCGTAGGGGGTGTCCAGAAGACGCTGTCCGTATTGTTCGCTGGCAAATTGAAAGTGTTCTAAGAACACTCGTAATGTCCACGGACATTAAAACTTTCCATTGGCCATAGTTGAAATGTTTGACTCTATGGGTCTCATATGCTGCGGTGGTTATGGCCAGGGCATAGAGTGTTGGGTGCATGACCATTTGGTCATGCACCCAACACTCTATGTCCTGGCCACAACCACCGCAGCATATCACACTTATAGTTGCTCAGAACTTTGGGTCAAAAACAAATTTATAAGGAACAAAGTCATAAAATATTATGGGTGTGATATGCTGCGATGGTTGTGGCCATGGTATAGAGTGTTTAATATACTTACTATTTGGTTTAGTAACTGGAGTACATGTATTTCTTGTTCATTTCTGTGATAAAAGAAAATAGCATGTTAGTGTTAGTATTTTGTAATGATTTATTACATTGTATAATCAACAATAATTTTTCTTTTTGACCCTCATTTTTATTAGATTACAAACCAGAGTACTGTGTGGTTTGCTCAGTTTCTGTGTTTGTTGCTAAAATCATTGGGTCTGTGGGAGAAAAAAAAATCCATGTTGGATTAAAAAAAAACTTTTTCTGTTATGCTACAGTTTATTTGTTTGTTTGTTTTCAGTGTTCACTTGTTGCTTCTGGCTAATGCTTTACACATTGGGTTGTTACATTTTTTTGGAGCACTAACATATTATTTATTTGTTTGGATATTATGAAATTTTGGAGCAGTTAGATACCAGTAGGCGTATTCTAACTGTCTATTTTTTTTATATATTTTAGGGGTATTGATTTATCTGTTTGAATATTGTTACATTTTTGGACAGTTAGATACCAATTGGCGTATTCTAACAGTCTATTTTTTTATATATTTTAGTGGTATTGATTTATCTGTTCCAATATTGTTAAATTTTGGGACAGTTAGATACCAATTGGCGTATTCTAACTGTCTATTTTTTGCTCTAATTTAGTGGTATTCATTTATCTGATTAGTTGTTGTATAATATTTTGGCAGTTAGATAGCTTTTGGAATATTCTAACAGTTTATATTTTTTTACTACAAGTTTACTTAAGGTTTAAGTACAGTTTAGGTATCAAATTTTGGTTTTAAGAACATTAAATAAGCGTTTGTAAGATTTGCTGGTAATCTCTGCTTTAGAGTAATGGTACAATCATTACATTGAAACCATACACATTTCTTTTTTATATATGCAGTGTAGTGCCCTGAATTGGTTGTGGCTCCTGCGTGGTAGATTATACCTATTGTTGTGAAGGTTTTCTTACCAAGTGATATTTGACCATGTGTGAATCCAGTCAGCTTGCAGTTGTTTTTGGTACCATCTGCATTGCAACGTAGAAGCATTAGTATTACGTATTTACTATGTGTTTGTATTACTAACGTGGAGCGATTATCTGAATTGCAGGTAGAACATAATCTACCATGGTTTGCATTTTGTACAAGTTGCTGAAATGGAATGGATTCACAATTAGGTATTGATATATATATGAAGCGATCATTGGGGATTTCTTCTTGTGTCACATTGTTGCAGAGAGTGCATGCATGTTTCCACATGTATGAAATCTGGAAGATTTCATTTATAGGTATGTTTTTGTTTTCCAGTACTTGTAGTAAGTACATTAGAAATTCTTGTGGATCTTCCTGTGAGTTTATAGTGAATTTCACCATTCCAGCACAGTAGTCCAATTGTTGTCTTATTCCATAAACACTATACGTATTGTAAGGATTGTTTGCTGCATTTCTGTGAAGTACTAACATTTGCATGCACAATGGGTCTGTACTGTGTAAGTAAATGTTGTCAACAATTGGTGGTAATTGAAATAGAATATTCATTGCTACATTTGCGTAGCAACTTACACCATCTATATTTGAGAGTTTAAATGGACCAGGTAGTTCTGTATCTGACTGCTTTTTTTGGAGTTTGTCTTCCTTCTTTGAAGAAGTACCTGGTTTACTTTCCCTAATTGATTCTTTTTTGCTTGTGGTACTTGATGAAGTATTACTTTCTTTTACTCTCTTTGGAGGATTTGCAGTGACATCCTGTTGCATTTATGTTTGATTTATTTTTCTTTTATAACGTTTTATTTTTTGTGGAACAGAATATGTGTTTAGATGGGGGGTGTATAGTGAGCGAAGTCTATTGCATTCTAAAATGCAAGGAATATCAGCGTTTATTTTACTTGCATCAAAGTTGATTAGAAATAGACCGTCAAGTGTACGTAAGCGTGATAGTGCTATGTAGCTCATGCCTTCTTTAAAGACTGTGTTACCAATATCTATCATTGCTTTGTCTAGGGTAAGACCTTGTGATTTATGAATCGTGACTGCCTTTGCAAGAGTTAGAGAAAATTGTTCTCTGCGTACATACATGTCTATGAAGAGAAGGAATTGAGCTGTTGAGCATCCTAACCTTTTTATTTCTGAAAGTTTGTCAAAGAGTATATTGACAAACTGAATTGTGTTGTCACATGGGTATGTTTGAAAGCCAACAACTGTACCCAGTGCTCCATTAACTAGTCCTTGGTCCATGTCAAGGTTACGTTTAAGCATTACTCTGCAATTTAAGGATCATTTTAATATCTTTTCTAAGCCTTCTGTGTTTGAGATTGATTTCTCTAAACTATTTAGTCTTGTTGTGGCTTGGTCACATATGGGTAGTGTCATACCATGTACATCTAGTTTGTCTGTGGCGCTAATTTCCATTATTGCATTATTGGTTGCATTTCTTTACTTAACATTATTTCATTGAATTTGAAACAGCTTGCAAGAGTTGGCATTAAGGCCATACAATTGACATTTTTGTGGGCTAATTCTTCCATAACATCTGTAGCACATGCATTATCACCATAAAGTGCATTAATTTGCCGGGTTTTCAATATTGATCTGCTTCTTTAGAAATTATACCAACTCTGATACTTTTTAAGATGTTGGCATAAGTGAGATCTGCAGATCTGAATGTTTTCTGTTAATTCTCTGTATTGGAAATGTTGCCAAAGGTTGACTTTCCAATGCTGCCAACAGTTTTACAGCAGAGTTTTTGTCCTAATGTTTTAAAAATAGGCTCCCCTTTTACTGGTGTCAATTGAAGAAGAGCTCTTCATAGTTTGTTTTGAGTACTTCTTGTAATCTGAGGTGAATCAAAGCCAACATTAGGTTGGAGACCATGCTCACTTCATCTATTAGCAGCATTTTCATTTGTTTCAATACTCTGCGTAGTTCCATTGCAGCTTCTGTAGAAAGTTTGTAATAGTCTAATTTGTTCTGGTGTTGTACTGGCAATAGTAGTAATCGGTGTAAAGTGACACCACCTATGTTGTACGCAGCTAAACCTGTGGGGGCAGTGATAACAGCTGACAGTCTGTTGTTTGTCAATTGTTGAAGGAACTTACTGATGATCTTGATTAGGAATGTCTTGCCAGAACCAGCTTCACCACTGACGTACAGTAGTATAGGTTTATAATTATAGCAGGAACATTCTTTATTTTCATGTTGTACACCATGTGCAATTTGTTTTGTTACTTCTTGAAAAATGCTACATTGTTCATTGTTTAGTTTTGATTGTAGTATAGTTAAGTCTTCTTTATCTTCATACTGACACATGGTGTTTTCTACTTCTATCATAGCTAATTCTGCCTCATTTATTATTAGTGGTTCTCCCAGTGGTTCTTGGCTTCCTATTACAGAAGGTTGACTTCTGTCAGGAGTGTCCTTATCTATTTTGGCCTGGAGTTCTTCTTCGTGTTGCTGTTCATTGTGCAACATTGTTTTGTATTGTGTAAAGTTTACATCAGTTATAGTGCTTTCATTTGCTTTGAAGGCATCTTCATATGAGTCATAGTTATCTAGTATTTCTTCTTCTTTTCTCCATGGTTTAAAGAGTTGTTGCAAGGACATGTAATATACTTCTTTATGTTGAGGAGTCTTTAATGACAATTTGATATGATTAATTAAATTTGGTTTAGTGAGTTTAACTAAGCTTCCTTCCGAGTTTGTCACTATGTATTTGCCTTTTTTTCATCAGGTTTTATATTATTTTTGTATGTGTAGTTTTGGGCTATGTGGTATAGACACATGGTTTCCAAAGTGTTACTTCTGTTTGGGTAGTATGTGTCCAATAAATTGTTTTTTTAAAATGGCTTGGCTGTTGGGATCACGTTTGGCTATTGTTTCTATATCTTTGTATGATTTTAGAACTCTTTTTCTAGATTTAGCTGGACCAAGACTTAGCCATACTATATTTTCAGATTTACCATACAATGCAGTACAAGTTAAACGATCAGCTGCTTTATATGATCCACATTCTCTATGGGAGAGCATTTTTATGCCCAAGCTGTATAATTTCTGAGACACTGTTTTATCTGGTGACAGGTCATTCCAGAGGTCTTGGACCTCTGTCTTTTGTGCTTTGGTTAAGTATGCTGTGACATATCGTGCAACTGCAGTAGAATTGTCTGCAATGTACTGCACATCTATGTTTGCATTCCATAAGTGGGCAATGATTGCATTATAATCATTGATAATCATTGATATATTTTTCTTCTTCTTTTCTTTTTATGTAATATGTATTTTTAGGTGACTTACCTTTAACACTGAAGACATGCGGTTGTTCACTTGACCTGTATTTGTAACTGGTCTAGGAAAACCAAATCGGCATTTGGTGTAGTATTTCCCTTTGTTTTTGTATTTGTGATGACAATATTTTCCACATTTGTGTCTTTGAAATTGTCAAATGTGTACATGAAGATCACTATTTGTGGCTTCTGATGGAATTTCACAAGTGACATAGTGACATATTTTTCAATAAACTGTAAAACAGTGGCATCACTGTCTTGACCAAATTTAGGAGCATCTTTAATCCATAAAAGCATGTGGATATGTGGTGCTCCTCTGGCTTGGTATTCTTTTCTCCAAAAGAAGTGTTGCACTTCTCCAAGGGGAGAACAGTTTTATTACAAATAAAATGTAGCATAGCAATGAAGCGATGGTGAAAATATCTTGAAAAATTAACAGGATCCAAAGAACAACATTCTCCAGGTGTCAGTATATCTATGTTTGTTTTGTTTTTGTTTGATATGCGTAGGAAATCATGTAAATCTTCCCATGCATATTCTGCACAACTTAATGTAACAAACCAAGTGGGTGGCCCAAGGTTTCTGATCATACAACATACATCTCCATGACGTTGAAACCAGTACTCTTTAGTACCATGCATATTTGCTAATAGATTTGTAATATTTTATTGTAAAACCTCATCCTTTTGTTGCACTTTTTGTAATAATTGTGTAGCTGTCATATTTTGAAAGTGTGATCCTGATTTTAATATGTGTGCAACTCCGTAACATAAAGTTGCTAGTTCACTTTCAAAGAGTAGGTGGAATATGTATTCCACATTCTGTCAGAATCTGGGTTCCTCAGAATACATCTGTAAAGAGCGGTATTCTGATGCTGATATTTGAATAGGTCTATCATCGTGCCTTCCTCCCTTGCCAGTAGGCAAGAGTAGAGGAAAAGCACATGCTTCTATACTTTTTTCCCATATGCTGATTGGTGATCCTTATGTTTGTCGGATTTGGTACTTTTCCAGTGCATCTTCTATGGTGTCATTAGAGTGCAAAGGATGAATTGTATAATGGTCTAAAGTATTTGATATTGTAGCAGGATCTAGGAGCTCAAATTGACCAGTTTCTTGTGTCTCTTGAATTATTTCAGTTGTATCCTTCAAGTTTTCTTCAATATTAATTTCTTTGTAATATTCATTATTCTCTTTAAGATATTGCAAGGCTTGTCTAACCTTATGTAAATCCACCAGCTGTTGCCATATTTGTTTGTCTTTTGTAGGTACTCCATTTACTAAGATAATTAAAGATTGCTGCATTGGATGTCGCACTCTTAGAGTATGCCCATTTTCTTTTAGATCTAATGGTAAATAAACTACTTTTCCTGTTTTTGTTGAAGGCGTATTATTTCTTGAAATGGGTGCATGTTTGAATTATGATGCTCTCATATAAATTAAGTTGTTGTAGGGGTTTTGGTAGTGGGTATAATTCCAAATTATTTGTGATAGCATGTGAAGGAGTTTGGTTGTTGTCAAGTTTTGTAGTGCAGTAACTGCAAAGTATTAAGGGGTCAGTTATTTCGTATTTGTTTTCTTCTACAAGGTAGAGAGCTAATTCAAACCATTTAGAATCTTCATTGTCTTCTATTTTGTATGATAGGTCTACAGTTTTGTGTTACTTTTATAAAAAAAGCTGATGTACTTTTAAATTTTATTATTTCTTTTTTGTATGTGCTTAATAAAAGGTTGCCATGTGCACACTTGTTGCTAATTTGGTTTAAAGCTATTTCATTCTGTAAGTGGCTTTCACTTCCAAAATATTATTTCTGGATATAGTCAATTTCTTCAAGTAGGTCTTTTGCTGTACCATGTAGAAGAATGTTATTTAAATTTGCTAGTGCTAAAGAAGGACTTTTAGCACAGTACAGTTTATAGACTAGATTTCTTATATTTGAATGTTGTGTTGATATCCTTTTGATATCATGGAAGGTGGTTTTACAAGTAGGTCCTGTAATGCAGGCCAATGAATATCCTTGTAGTCCTGTGTACTTGTGCACTGGACAGGTATCCATATTTTGCAGTAGTTTAATTAGGTTTTGTCTTTGCTTTTTACATATTGATTGAGGATTTGGCGTAAAGACTTGAAAGATTGTTTGGGAATGTTACACATTGACGTGCATGGCCATTTGTACACTCGATGTTCTGATTCAGTTGAATGGAGGGGTAATTCTAGTTTTCAGGGCATATTTTTGTAAAGAGTACTTCTTGTTCCATTACGGTATTCACTTTTTCATAACCTCGACCAATATGTATGGCAATTGTATTTGTTTGCTTTTGTTTGTACGCTTCTTCATTAAAGTATGGTTCTGTGCTCGTACTGTGATTCCATTCACCTCCGCATATACTTAAGAAGTTATTTCTGTTGACATTTTGTTTATTGAGAAGTCTTTTTTGTAATTTAGTTATTAGTTTTGTTAGTGGTTTCATTTTGTTTAACACTAAAATAAATAACTTTCTTTTGAGAAGAATTGCACTGTCTATCAACGCTTTTAAGATTAATTTCCTACGATAGGTTTTAAGAGTTGAACCTGGTTTCTCTCCTGTTTTTATAAGATTCTGAAGGACTCTGTGACGGAACATTTTGGCTAAAATACTTTTCTTGGTATGCTTACTTTGAACTTTATCAAGATTTATAGAAGCAGTTTTAATTGTAGTGATAGCTGATTTTTTGTTAATAGTTTTCTGATTTGATTTACATTTTGATAGAGGAGGCATTAGCTGTTTTGTTTCAACTTCTTTTACAAATTCCGCTAGATATGGATGCTTATGTTGGACACGTTTATTTTCATTTGCTCTACTTCTGCGTTGCTTTCTATGGACTTGACATTTGGTAGGCATTCTTTAGGGTCTGTTGAAAAAAATAAAGAAGGTATGGGTTGGGGTGTTTGGCAATGTATGTGTGCTGTGTGCATGAGTGTTTGAGTAAGATGATAAAGATGTATGTAATGATGTGTGATTGTGCATTGCGAACTACAACTAGTAGGGATTGGTATTCCTGAATTTATATGCTATTAAACTGTGGCTCAGATGACAGAAACAAGTAAGCTAGTGGTGTGGAGAAGTACAAATAGTAAATCTAATGTATACAATCAAAACAGTTGTTTGTTCTATAATATCCAAATTGTAGCGGTTGAGTTGGGTAATTTGTGTGTCCAAAAATAGGAATTTGTGGGCCATTCTGTCTGTAAATCGCTATTTAAGACATCGGGATTTTTGGACAGAATGGTGCACAATCTCTATTGTTAGGCACAGAAATAGCATGAATTAATTTTACAGTGTGTTTCAGTAATAATACAAATATTATTGTGATATTCTACTTACTTTTATTTTAAAATGAACAGGTTAATTCTTAGTTCTTCTTTGTTCTTCAAATTCGGCTGCTTTTCAGGAGAATGGTCTTCACTGCAATTGTAAAAGAAACAAATCAGTAATTTTGTTTGTATATAGCGCCTTTTTTAATTTAGACATTGATTTTTTTAATTGAAATCCTCAGCGCCTTCCTCAAAACCATTAAAACTATCTTATTTACATACGATACATCGCACAAGTTCAATACAAATTATATGTTCTTAATGAACAAATGGTATTGTAATGACTAACTTTAGCAAACAAAATATCTTTACTATGTTTGTGAAATTCATAATATACCACTGAATACCACTATTTCTGTAACTAAGGTCTTCCAGGTAATAGTGTCTCAATGTCATGCTTAAATTAAAGTAATTGAATAAATAAAGAAATAAAACAAAAATATTAAGTCAGTTTTAAAATGTGTTCATGTATTGTAAAGAAAATATGCATACCTGTAGTATGTGTTCATGCATTTGGATATGCATGGAGCTGCAAGTAGAAATCTTGGACACTTGTACAGTTTTTCTTGTAGATGGTGCTTGCCAATGATATGACACTTGTACTCAGAGAGATTCACAGTACATTTGCAGTGCTGATCTATGATGATGCAGTTAGATGTAGAGGACTTGAATGTGATTGGTGGATGGTCATGTGACTTCTTACCTACATCCAATGAGGGAATGGCACAGAAAGTGAAGTGGAAATGGTAGAAGGGCTGTTCATGTTACGATATGTCCGCGGACATGGCGGTAGTTTGCGGACATCGGGTGTTACATCCGGGGATTTTTGGGTTCTGAAGTCATGCACATGCGAATGAGTACTGAAAGGGATTGGTCAGGAAAGTATAGTGGGTGTGTTGTGCCAGGAGAGAGTTTCCCAGTTACTCTTTTTTCTGAGAGAACAACAGATAGCTATGGCTGTGTGTTTCAGAAAACTGATTGTTTGAATTTTGGGAGATTCATGGATACATTGGTTGAAGGTGCATGCAGAAAGCTGTGGAGTAGCTGTAGATCTTGGATTTCCACATGTGGAAGTACACTGGCATGGAGTACGTTGAATGAAGTGGTTGGACTTGCTACCTCTTTGTGCTAGTTTGGAGACAGAGCAACATCCAGACATAATTGTAATTCTTTGTATAGGGAACAGTTTAGGACATGTGTCTGGAATTTCTTTGCAATTTTCTATGAAAGAAGGACTTGGGAAGGTCATGGACAATTTCCCTAATTCTCAAGTAATATTTTCACAGATTGCACAGAGACGAATGTGGCTTTGTTCTTCTTCATTTGGTCCACAAATGGAAAAAGCAAGGCACAATGTTAATAAGGCTGTTTGTGCCTTTCTAAGAGATTTTGGCATGTCCTCTTTTCACAATGAAAATATTATGTTTCGTAGTACATACATTTTTTGCAGAGATGGAGTCCATCTTACTTATGCTGGCAATCAGATTTTTTTGAGAAATATACAAAATGCATTACGACCTTTTTTAGAATTACAGCATCCATTTTGAAGGAGGTGTTAAGTATTTATAATTTGTGACATACAAACACCTCCCAAAGGCTCTTTTCAGAGCCACTACTTACTACCAGAGAAAATTGCGATGGTTATGATAGAGTAGCAACCCAATTTTTTAGATGTCCGCGGACTGTCCGCGGACTACTAAAAAATACAAAGGGCCCTGCTTCATTTATTTTCACTTCTATTTTTTAACTGTGAAGGCCGACTCTGAAAATAGCCTTTTTTTTATTTTTGTAATTTTGTATTTTTTTTGGTTTTTTATACACGACACAATAGGAGAGGAGGGGAAAGGAGGGTAGAGGGGGGGCACCAATCACAGGGATAAGAAAGGGTGAGCTGAGAGAGGAAGATGTAGAGTGGGTTTTATTTGGGTGGTGAGCAGGTCTTCTCATGCTCTGAGACGATAGTCTCAAAACCACTGCAAAGTCACTCCCCCCTGCAGAGTACTGTGTCAAAGTACATACATACAACTGTGACCCTCGAAAGGTAAGGGTCATCAGAATTCTGTATGGTCTGTGAGGCAGCTTGAGGAAGACCATGTCCACAGAGGTGGTCCTTGTGGTGACAGGATCAGAAACAGAGGATGAAGTAGAGGAAATCAACCTACTACATTCTTCGCAAGGTACAACCTTGCGAATAGCCCCAAAGTGAAATGACCTCAGGTGTCACTTCATGGTAGTGGTCCCAAAGATGTACAAACCGTGCCTCCCGCGACTGAGTATCATTTTGCACTCATTGCAGGTGACACGGTTCGCACAAGCCTTAGGACCATTCCCATGAATGGTAAACAACCGCCACACCCAAGATTCACGCCTAGTGTGGGTAGTAGGGATTTCCTCTACCTCATTCTCCTCATCCTCTTCTTTCTCCTCTGCATCCTCACTCCTGTTCCCCTCTTCAGGCCCTTGGGGAGGTGGTGGAGGGGGTGGGGGTGGTGCTGAGGCAGACACAGCACCAGGTGGCAGCAGTGGAGTCACAGAAGCCATCAGGTTGAAGATGGAAATCTGCAGGTTGCAGCAAAAATCTCTGTGCTCTGTAGAATAGCCAGAAACACAATGTGAATAAGCACTAGGACGTGGTCTTTTATAGGGGTGCTTGTGAGTGGTCCACGGACATGCACGCTGTCCGCGGACAGATCGAACACAAAAAAAGGTTCAAAAGGTTTCAAAAAGTATATATAAACTTATAATTAGTACGTGGGACTTGTGCTATGGTGAGTTTTTATTGGAAAATATTGTGGATTACTTGAAAATGCACTTTTAAATTGTTCGGTGACACGAACAGTGTCCGCATTCAGAACACGCGATCAACGTGGCCGCGGTCACATGGTCGCTTCGCGAACATGTTCGCGAAGGAAGCGGCTGTCTGCAGGACACCAAATGCATGGGCATTGGTTTGCGCATGCGCGTTGATGTTCTACGGACACTGTTCGGGTCCTGAAGTAATTAAAAGTGCGTCAGACATCAAACAAACAGTTACGGACAGGCGTTTGTTCTTAGACGAGTGTCAACTTGCTTGCGATCAATAAGGACAGAAATAGCGTCCTCAAAACACCTCCATTTTCGTTTCTTTACAAACATTTCAGGACACCGCGTGTGTTCTTAGTACAGTTTCAACTTGCTAGTGAACAGTACGGACAGGTATAGTGTTCTTCAGGACAGCTCCGTTTTCGTTTATTTACAAACATTTCAGAACACCCGCGCTGTCCGCGGACACCTACATTGTTTTGTTTTTTTTTAAACGGAAACTAAATACAACTCAATACACAAATTTAACTTTATTTAACATATATTATTAATTTATGACAGAGAAGGTGAGGCAGAAACGGAAACAAAGACAGGAGAATTAGGGGTTTCAAAATGATTGGTATCAGGTGAAGAAGGGATGGAAGTCTCATCAAAACGTTTTGGGTTATGGAGAGGGTTTGGCGATAATTGACTGGGATATGGTGAGGGGGGACAAGTACATGTGGGGCAATGGTATGACGTTTTTGTTTTAAAATGATCTTGAACAAAGGTTTTCAAATTATTAAAATTGGTCAACAATAAATCAATTTTTTCTTTTTTGCTGTCAAGCGTGTTTTCCATAACAGCTTTTTCAGAGGTATTTTCTATTTTGGTATGCTCTGTACAAAAAAAATATATATATGTTAAATGTATATAAAATAATAATAATTAAATGGTTCATATTGTAAAGTGCTTACCATTAGTTTCACTATCTTGTGACATTTCCTCAAGTGGGAAATGCTGCTCTAGCCATTCCAGAGTACTAGACATTTCTGTGAGAAAAAAAAAGATATTATATATTTTTTTATCTAATACAGAAAGTTTATAAATATATGTGTAAAATGAAGTACACTTACTATTTCAGGTAAAATATGTTCTAAGTACTGTGTAGGTCTGGTGTTGTTCTTAGTTCTGTAGTGTCTGTGAGGTAATTATGTTGGAAGCCAATTTATCTTCTTCTGGTATATTCCATTTTAGAACATATTGTATTTAAATGAATGGTTAGTGTGTTACATATATGGGTTACATTTCCTTTGTATTACTACATATAATCTATTTGTGTTTTGCTTTTTGAATTTGTTAAATGTTCTATGTTATGATATAACAATCAAACATACCCCCCCAGAGTTTTTAGGTAGTGGTACTGTTCTCCGAACATGTCCGCGGATATTAAAAGAGTTCACGGACATCAAGTTCAGTAGAAGAGGTTCAGTATGTTCCATATTACATGTACATAAAGTCAAAGTTATTATTCTATGAAATTCAGTGAACCAACTTTGTTAAAGGGACGTTATGGTTAAGTTGCGCTACTAAAAATCTATGAAATTCAGTGAAAAAACTTTGTTAAAGGGACGCTACGGTTAAGTTGCGCTACTAAAAACCTATGAAATTCAGTGAAAAAACTTTGTTAAAGGGGTTCCGTTCCTCTTAAGTCCCCTCTCCTCCTCTCTCGCCATCAGCTTATGCCACTTCCTGTTCCCCACTTCCTTCCCCTCTCCACGCCCCTCTTCCCTCGCTTATCTTCATTGGCAAATTGTTCTACTTGCTGTTTTACTGGTTTGATTCATATTTTGTAATTGCTTCCACTGTTATTGTATCCTTGTTGTAATAATGTAAAGCGCTTTGGTGTAAAGCACTATATAAACACAATAAACATATATATATATATATATATTTAGTGAAAAAACTTTGTTAAAGGGACGTTATGGTTCCAAGTAAAACCGAAAAACCCTTGAAATTCGCCAGTTATGGTAAGCTAAGCAACCATAACTCGCGCCACCACCGTGCACTGCTAAGACTAACACCCATGACATCAAAGATGACATCACAAATGTCATTGATGACACACTACAGTACTACAAGGACATTCATTGGCCTGCATTACAGGACCTGCTTGTAAAACCACTTTCCATGATATCAAAAGGATATCAACACATCATTCAACTATAAGAAATCTAGTCTATAAGCTGTACTATGCTAAAAGTCCTGCTTTAGCACTAGCAAAGTTAAATAACATCCTTCTACATGGTACAGCAAAAGACCTACTTGAAGAAATTCACTATATCCAGAAAAAATATTTTGGAAGTGAAAGCCATTTATAGAATGAAATAGCTTTAAACCAATTAAGCAACAATTCTACACATGGCAACTTTTTGCTAAACACAAACAAAAAAGAAATACTAAAATTTAAAAGTACATTACCTGAAGTACCAAATCATGTATGTGTATGTTGCCGTAGAATTTTTTATAAAAGTAACACAAAAACTGTGGACCTATCATGCAAAATAGAAGACAATGAAGATTCTAAATGGTTTGAATTAGCTTTCTACCTTGTAGCAGAAAACAAATATGAAATAACTGAGCCCTTAATACTTTGCAGTTATTGCACTACAAAACTTGACAACAACCAAACTCCTTCACGTTCTATCACAAATAATTTGGAATTATACCCAGTACCAAAACCTGTACAACAACTTAATTTATCTGAGAGCATTAAATTCAAACAGTACACCCATTTCAAGCAATAATACGCCTTCAAACAAAAACAGCAAAATTACCTCCCTCTGAATTGGTAAAAGGCATTCGTGGAAAAGTAGTTTATTTACCATTAAATCTAAAAGAAAATGTGCATACTCTAGGAGTGCAACGTCCAATGCAGCAATCTTTAATTATATTAGTAAATGGAGTACCTACAAAAGACAAAAAAATATGGCAACAGCTGGTAGATTTATATAAAGTTAGACAAGCCTTCCAATATCTTAAAGAGAATAATGAATATTACAAAGAAATTAATATTGAAGAAAACTTGAAAGATACAACTGAAATAAATCAAGAAACACAAGAAGCTGGTCAATTTGAGCTACTAGATCCTGCTACATTATCAAATACTTTAGACCATTATACAATTCATACTTTGCACTGTAATGACACCGTACAAGATGTACTGGAAACTTACCAAATGCGTCAAACAAAAGGATCGCCAATCAGTATATGGGAAAAAAGTATAGAAGCACGTGCTTTTCCTCTACTCTTTCCTACTGGCAAAGGAGGAAGGTATGAAGATAGACCTATTCAAATATCAGCTTCAGAATACCCCTCATTACGGATGTATTCTGAAGATCCCAGATTTAGACAAAATGTGGAATACATATTCCACCTACTCTTTGAAAGTGAACTAGCAACTTTATGTTACGGAGTTGCACACATATTAAAATCAGGATCACACTTTCAAAATATGACAGCTACACAATTATTAGAGAAAGTGCAACAAAAGGATGAGGTTTTACAATCAAATATTACAAATCTATTAGCAAATATGTGTGGTACTAAAGAGTACTGGTTTCGACGTGATGGAGATGTACGTTGTATGATCAGAAACCTTGGCCACCCACTTGGTTTGTTACATTAAGTTGTGCAGAATATGCATGGGAAGATTTACATGATTTCCTACGCATATCAAATAAAAACAAAACAAACATAGATATTCTAACACCTGAAGAACTTTGTTCTTTGGATCCTGTCAATGTTTCAAGATATTTTCACCATCGTTTCATTGCTATGCTACATTTTATTTGTAATAAAACTGTTCCTCACCTTGGAGAAGTGCAACACTTCTTTTGGAGAAAAGAATACCAAGCCAGAGGAGCACCACATATCCACATGCTTTTATGGATTAAAGATGCTCCTAAATTTGGTCAGGACAGTGAGGCCACTGTTTTACAGTTTGTTGAAACATATGTCACTTGTGAAATTCCATCAGAAGCCACAAATAGTGATCTTCATGCACAAATTTTACAATTTCAATGACACAAATGTGGAAAATATTGTCGTTGCAAATACAAAAACAAAGGCAAATACTACACCAAATGCCGATTTGGTTTCCCTAGGCCAGTTACAAATACAGGCCAAGTAAACAACCTCATGTCTTCAGTTAGACATAGTGCTATAGGTAAGTCACCTAAAAATACATATTACATAAAAAGAAAAGAAGAAGAAAAATATATCAATGATTATAATGCAATCATTGCCCACTTATGGAATGCAAACATAGATGTGCAGTACATTGCAGACAATTCTACTGCAGTTGCACGATATGTCACAGCATACTTAACTAAAGCAGAAAAGACAGAGCTCCAAGACCTCTGGAATGACCTGTCATCAGATAAAACAGTATCTCAGAAATTATACAGCTTGGGCATAAAAATGCTCACCCATAGAGAATGTGGATCTTATGAAGCAGCTGATCGTTTGACTGGTACTTCATTGTATGGTAAATCTGAAAATATAGTATGGCTAAGTCTTGGTCCAGCTAAATCTATAAAAAGAGTTCTAAAATCAAATGAAGATATAGAAACAATAGCCAAACATGATCCCAACAGCCAAGGCATTTTAAAAAACAATTTATTGGACACATACTACCCAAACAGAAGTAATACTTTGGAAAACATGTGTCTATACCAAATAGCCCAAAACTACACATACAAAAATAATATGAAACCTGATGAAAAAAAAGGTAAATATAGAGTGACAGACTGTGAAGGCAGCTTAGTTAAACTCACTAAACCAAATTTAATGAATCATATCAAATTGTCATTGAAGACTCCTCAACATAAAGAAGTATATTACATGTCCCTGCTAAAACTCTTCAAACCATGGAGAAAAGAAGAACAATTACTAGATAACTATTACTCATATGAGGATGCTTTCAAAGCAAATGAAAGCACTATAACTGATGTAAACTTTACACAGTACAAAACAATGTTGCACAATGAACAGCAACTAGAAGAAGAACTCCAAGTCCAACTAGATAAGGATACGCCTGACAGAAGTCAACATTCTGTAACAGGAAGCCAAGAACCACTGGGAGAACCACTAATAACAAATGAGGCAGAATTAGCTATGATAGAAGAAGAAAACACCATGTGTCAGTATGAAGATAAGGAAGACTTAACTATACTACAATCAAAACTAAACAATGAGCAAAGTAGCATTTTTCACGAAGTAACAAAACAAATTGCACATGGTGTAAAACATGAAAATAATGAATGTTCCTGCCATAATTATAAACCTATACTACTGTACGTCAGTGGTGAAGCTGGTTCTGTACGTCAGTGGTGAAGCTGGTTCTGGCAAAACATTCCTAATCAAAATCATTAGTAAGTTCCTTCAACAATTGACAAACAACAAACTGTCAGCTGTTGTCACTGCCCCCACAGGTTTAGCTGCCTACAACATAGGTGGTGTTACATTACACCGATTACTACTATTACCAGTAGAACACCAGAACAAATTAGACTATTACAAACTTTCTGCAGAAGCTGCAATGGAATTACGCAGAGTATTGAAACAAATGAAAGTGCTACTAATAGATGAAGTGAGCATGGTCTCCAACCTGATGTTAGCTTTGATTCACTTCAGATTACAAGAACTACTCAAAACAGACTATGAAGAGCTCTTTGCAGGAAAACACATTATTGTTTTTGGAGATCTGCTTCAATTAACACCAGTAAAAGGTGAACCTATTTTTAAAACATTAGGGCACAAACTCTGCCGTAAAACTGTTGGCAGCATTGGAAATATCAACCTTTGGCAACATTTCCAATACAGAGAATTAACAGAAAACATGCGCCAATCTGCAGATCTAACTTATGCCAACATTTTAAAAAGTTTGAGAGTTGGTATACTTTCTAAAGAAGCAGAAGCAACATTGAAAACCCGGCACATTAATGCACTTTATGGCGATAATGCATGTGCTACAGATGTTATGGAACAATTAGCCCACACAAATGTCAATTGTATGGCCTTAATGCCAACTCTTGCAAGCTGTCTCAAATTCAATGAAATAATGTTTAGTAAAGAAATGCAACCAATAATGGAAATTAGCGCCACAGACAAACTAGATGTACATGGTATGACACTACCCATGTGTGACCAAGCCACAACAAGACTAAATAATTTAGAAAAATCAATCTCAAACACAGCAGGCTTAGAAAAGATGTTAAAATTATCCTTAAATTGCAGAGTAATGCTTAAACGTAACCTTGACGTGGACCAATGACTAGTTAATGGAGCACTGGGTACAGTTGTTGGCTTTCAAACATACCCACGTGACAACAAAATTCAGTTTGTCAATATACTCTTTGACAAACTTTCAGAAGTAAAACGGATAGGACGCTCAACAGCTAGATTCCTTCTCTTCAAAGATATGTATGTACGCAGAGAACAATTTTCTCTAACTCTTGCATACGCAGTCACGATTCATAAATCACAAGGTCTTACCCTAGACAAAGCAATGATAGATATTGGTAACACAGTCTTTAAAGAAGGCATGAGCTACGTAGCACTATCACGCTTTCGTACACTTGACGGTCTATTTCTAATCAACTTTGATGCAAGTAAAGTAAACACTGATATTCCTTGCATTTTAGAATATAATAGACTTCGCTCACTATACACTCCCCATCTAAACACATATTCTGTTCCACAAAAACTAAAACGTTGTAAAAGAAAACTAAATCAAACAGAAATGCAACAGGACGTCACTGCAAATCCTCCAAAGAGAGTAAAATAAACTAATACTTCATCAAGTACCACAAACAAAAAAGAATCAATTAGAGAAAGTAAACCAGGTACTTCTTTAAAGAAGGAAGACAAACTCCAAAAAAAGCAGTTAGATACAGAACTACCTGGACCATTTAAATTCTCAAATATAGTTGGTGTAAGTTGCTATGCAAATGTAGCAATGAATATTCTATTTCAATTACCACCAATTTTTGACAACATTTACTTACACAGTACAGACCCTTTGTGTTTGCAAATGTTAGTACTTCACAGAAATGCAGCAAACAATCCTGACAACACATATAGTGTTTTTGGAATAAGACGACAATTGGACTATTGTGCTGGAATGGTGAAATTCACTATAAACTCACAGGAAGATCCACAAGAATTTCTAATGTACTTACTATTAGTACTGGAAAACAAAAACATACCTATAAATGAAATCTTCCAGATTTCATACATGTGGAAACATACATGCACTCTGTGCAACAATGTGACACAAGAAGAAATTCCCAATGAACTCTTCATATATATATCAATACCAAATTGTGAATCCATTCCATTTCAGCAACTTGTACAAAATACAAACCATGGTAGATTATGCTTTACCTGCAATTCAGATAATCGCTCCACATTAGTAATACAAACACATAGTGCCTCATTACGACCCAGGCGGTAAGTTACGTTTACGCCATGGTGGTTGGTTGCGGATTTACCGCCCCATTCCAAGGTGAGTGGGGCGGTAAATCCCCATTTCCCATTTACCCTTCCCCATTCCCATTTTTGCCCCATAGGGCATAATGGGAGTGGGGAAGGAGATAATTACGCCACCGTAAATTACGGTGCCGTAATTATCTCCAAGGTCCCTTAGCACCATGGATTTTAACGCCTGCAAAAAGCAGGCGTTAAACTCACCATGGCGCTAAGAGACCTTGTAATCAGGCGTTAAGGGTCGGCGCCGTTTAGGGCGCCGTAAACCCCTTAACGCCTGGGTTGGAATGAGGCCCATAGTAAATACGTAATACTAATGCTTCTATGTTACAATGCAGATGGTACCAAAAACAACTGCAAGCTGACTGGATTCACACATAGTCAAATATCACTTGGTAAGAAAACCTTCACAACAATAGGTATAATCTACCACGCAGGAGCCACAACTAATTCAGGGCACTACACGGCACATATAAAAAAGAAATGTGGATGGTTTGAATGTAATGATGGTACCATTACTCTAAAGCAGAGATTACCAGCAAATTTTACAAACGCTTATTTGATGTTCTTAAAACCAAAATTTGATAAATAAACTGTATTTAAACCTTTAAGTAAATTTGTGTTAAAAAAATATAAACTGTTAGAATACTCCAAAAGCTATCTAACTGCTCAAAGATTCTACAACAACTAATCAGATAAATGAATACCACTAAATTAGACCAAAAAATACACAGTTAGAATACGCCAATTGGTATCTAACTGTCCCAAAATTATAAATTTGTGTTAAAATAATATAAACTGTTAGAATACTCCAAAAGCTATCTAACAGCTCAAAGATTCTACAACAGCTAATCAGATAAATGAATACCACTAAATTAGGCCAAAAAATACACAGTTAGAATACGCCAATTGGTATCTAACTGTCCCAAAATTTAACAATATCCAAATAGATAAATCAAAACCACTAAAATATATTAAAAAGATAGACAGTTAGAATACGCCAATTGGTATCTAACTGCTCCAAAATATTATAATATCAAAACAAATGAAGAATCTGTTACTGCTCCAAAAAAAATACAACAAAGCAAAGTATAAAGCATTAGCCAGAAACAAAAAGTGAACAATGAAAACAAACAAACAAATAAACTGTAGCATAACAGAAAAAGTTTTTTTTTTAATCCAACATGGATTTTTTTTTTCTCCCACAGACCCAATGATTTTAGCAACAAATACAGAAACTGAGCAAATTGCACAGTACTCTGATTTGTACTCTACTAAATATGAGGGTCGAAAAAAAATAAAAGTATAATGCTTATACAATGTAATAAGTCATTACAAAATACTAATACTAACATACTATTTTCTTTCATCACAGAAATGAAGAAGAAAAACATGGACTCCCATTACTAGACCAAACAGTAAGTATACAATAATAAGGACAACCATAGCAGCATATCACATCCATAGTATCTAATACCTTTGTTCCTTATACATTTGTTTTTCACCCAAAGTTATAAGCAAATATGAATGTGATATGCTGCGGTGGTTGTTGCCAGGGCATAGAGTCTTGGGTGCATGCAAATGGCCATGCACCCAAGACTCTATGCCCTGGCAACAACCACCGCAGCATATCACATCCATAGAGTCAAACATTTCAACTATGATCTATGGGAAACTTTTAATGTCCGCGAACAATGTGAGTGTTCTTAGAACACTTTGAACTAGCCAGCGAACAATACGGACACCGTTTTCAGGACACCCCCTATGAACATTTCAGAACAACGCGATAGTTCTTAGAACACATTCAACTTGACAGAGAACAATACGGACAGCGTCCTCAGGACACCCCCTACGAACACTCCCCGGACACCGCGAGTGTTCTTAGAAGCGTCTTCAGAACACCACCATCTTGTTTATTTGCGAACATTTCAGGACACCGCGAGTGTTCTTAGGACACATTCAACTTGACAGAGAACAATACGGACAGCGTCCTCAGGACACCCCCTACGAACATTCCAGGACACCGGGAGTGTTCTTAGAAGCTTCTTCAGAACACCACCATCTTGTTTATTTGTGAACATTTCAGGACACCGCGAGTGTTCTTAGGACACATTCAACTTGACAGAGAAAAATACAGACAGCGTCCTCAGGACACCCCCTATGAACACTCCCCAGACACTGCAAGTGTTTTTAGAAGCGTCTTCAGAACACCCCCATTTTGTTTATTTGCGAACATTTCAGGACACCGCGGGTGTTCTTAGAACACATTCAACTTGACAGAGAACAATACGGACAGCGTCCTCAGGACACCCCCTACGAACATTCCAGGACACCGGGAGTGTTCTTAGAAGCGTCTTCAGAACACCACCATCTTGTTTATTTGCAAACATTTCAGGACACCGCGAGTGTTCTTAGGACACATTCAACTTGAAAGAGAACAATACGGACAGCGTCCTCAGGACACCCCCTACGAACACTCCCCGGACACCGCGAGTGTTCTTAGAAGCGTCTTCAGAACACCCACATTTTGTTTATTTGCGAACATTTCAGGACACCGCGGGTGTTCTTAGAACACATTCAACTTGACAGAGAACAATACGGACAGCGTCCTCAGGACACCCCCTACGAACATTCCAGGACACCGGGAGTGTTCTTAGAAGCGTCATCAGAACACCACCATCTTGTTTATTTGCAAACATTTCAGGACACCGCGAGTGTTCTTAGGACACATTCAACTTGACAGAGAACAATACGGACAGCGTCCTCAGGACACCCCCTACGAACACTCCCCGGACACCGCGAGTGTTCTTAGAAGCGTCTTCAGAACACCACCATCTTGTTTATTTGCGAACATTTCAGGACGCCGCGAGTGTTCTTAGGACACATTCAACTTGACAGAGAACAATACGGACAACGTCCTCAGGACACCCCCTACGAACATTCCAGGACACCGGGAGTGTTCTTAGAAGCTTCTTCAGAACACCACCATCTTGTTTATTTGTGAACATTTCAGGACACCGCGAGTGTTCTTAGGACACATTCAACTTGACAGAGAAAAATACGGACAGCGTCCTCAGGACACCCCCTACGAACACTCCCCGGACACTGCAAGTGTTCTTAGAACAGTTTCACTTTGCTTGCGAACAAAACGGACACATATTGAGTCCTTAGAACACCCCCCAGTCAGTTTATTTAGAACATTTCAGAACACCCGTGATGTCCGCAAACAAATCGAACACAAAAAGAACGTCTAACACATAAAAAACACAACTTACATCCTATCTCATACACTCCCACCCTCCCCAAACACTCCTACACACCAACACACTCTACAAAATACACATTTTGAACAAAGTTTCACCGCGCTGTCCGCAGACGTCCGCGAATCCAAGATGGCGGGCGCTACCGAAAAATCTGACGCGCTTCACGCTCCACGCCGTCCAATCAGCGAACACGTTGCATGTCCGCGAACATCACGCAAGACGATTGGCCAATCAGGACACTGTCCGCAGAGCGAACAGGGAAGTGTGTCCGCGAACCGAACACAGATATCACTAATTTTTTTTTACCTACTTTTTGGTCATTTTAAAAAAACCTACTGGACGGATTTTCACCAAATTTGCAAAAGCACGCTTTCAGGACCAAGCCGCTGCTCCTGGTCCAAATTTGGTGGAAATCCGTCCAGCGGTTTGGGCTGTAGGCGCGAGCAAAATTTTTTTCCCATTCAGTCTATGGGGAAAAAATAGTTTTGGGACCCCCCCTATAACTTTGCCCCCCCTGGACGAATCCTCACCAAACTGTGCAAAAAATTCAGAGTGGCCCATATACTTTTTTTGCAAAGTTTGGTGAGGATCCGTCCAGGGAGAGCAAAGTTATAAGCCACCCAAAAAGTGCTCTTCCCATGGAAACAGCAACTTAACCATAACTACATGGCCACTACCGTAGCCATGTAATATATATATATATATATATATATATATATACACCTCCAGTTGTATTCTGTGGGAATACCCCTAGCAGTGAATACTCCTGGATTAGATTGTGGATTTTCTTCTTGAAAATCTGCCAATTTTTACCTGCAATTGTTAAATGTCCTCAGATCCTCAGAATTGTTCAGAAGGGAAGTGCAATAGCTTGCTTTTAATATAGGGAAACAAACCTTAGTATAGATATTGGAAGGGCTGGAAAAGTGGGTATTTTTGATGTTTTTCATGCTTTTCGTTGGAGAATTGTAAAACTTTGGAAATGTGTGCATGATACAAGTACAGTCAATTCAGAATTGCTGTGGGCAAGATTATTGGAGGGGAGCTCACGTCCTTGACAATTGCACTAATTTGCGGTAATTTGGTTCCTAAAGATGATCCATAAACCATTGGGTCAAAATTATGATGATCCATTTTATTGTAATTGATTGAATTGTGAGAATCGACATGATACTATTTTTAGAGTCTTACGTCAATTAATCGTTTTAAAAAAACTATTTAAAAAAAAGATTGATTTAGAAAGACCGCTCTATGACCGCACAGAGCAGTCTAAATCAAATTGTCATAACCATGCCACTCCCGAGGGCGCGCAGTGGCTGACAGGCATGCTAGCACCCGGAGGCGCCGTCAGGGTAGAATGGCTAAGTCTTTGTGTGTGTTGCGTGTATCTGTGTATTTATGTTGGGGGGGTGGGGAGAGAGGCGGCGGGGGTTGAGGGAGGAGGGCTCATGGGGTGAAACCCGCTGAGTTTGGTCAAATCCTGTGAGAGAGGGTGGGTTGGGTGGGGTAGGGAGTGGGGCCAGGGATTGGTTGAAAAAAAATGTATTTTTGTAAGGCGACCTACAAAAATCGAAAAAAAGACATGCAACCAATTTTAGATATAAATAATTAACGGAATGTTTTATGATAATAATAAGTAGATTCTGTAATGATTTATTATAGGTATTAATATAATGAGTTGTACTGAATTGTATTTGTCTGCATGATATTTGAAATGTTTTATAAACTATTGCACAAATAAAAAAAATGAAAAAATATGTTCTTTTCAAAATATTCAATTAACTATTTTTAAATCCAATTATTTCTTCTAAGTCTGCTTTGTATATAATCGAATTTCGTTTATAGTAGGGTAGATGTTTCCAATTTCTCAATTATTGTTTGTACACTGTTTTTTGTTTAAGGATTTAGAACCCACATAAATGCTAACTAAAATAAAACGTAATAGAGAAAGATATGATTAGATAGCACAGTAACGTTTAGATGCTTCAGTGATATTTTGTAGTTATCTTGTTCACTGTATACCTATTGCTGGATGTTTGCATCTGTTTTGATATTGTCACTCCATTATAATATTTTAGTGCCAACGGTTGTGTGTTGTCGTTTGTGAGATGGATCCAAAGCTTTAAATTAAACATTACCACTGGCATTCAACGCATCATTTTGAGCCTGCAGGACCATTAGACAAGTGGAAAAACCTTATGCAAAACAGCCCGAACTGCCAGGTCACATCCCTTCTGTGCAAGACTACAAGCTGTTGCCAGTCAGGTGTAGTTTGAGACACTAGACAGAGCAAAGATGATATGCATGGCGGGGAAGACCTGTGCTACTGAGGTCGACTTTGCAACATTGAAGAATTATGGATGGAAAAGTGTTTGTTTAATCATAACCACTCACAATTCCTCTGGGCAGCAGTTCATTTCATTTTGTTGAACCAGCTATGTCATTACAGAAGGAGAAAACGAGATGCAAATCAGACTTGCTCCTATCTCTAAAAGGGCAGTGCAGCCTTAACTGCTGGGTCACATCTCTAGAGGATGAGACCACAAGCAATCCCAGACATGCTTAAATCTCATTGGACAACATCAGTGAGATGCAGCTTGAAGCACATGAGGCAAATCTTCCGCGCTTCAGAATGATGCATAGACAAGCTTTGACTTAATAGTAACCAAAGACAACTGCTCTCGACAGCCATGCATTCCATAATTCAGGCTGCTATGGCATTACAAAAGGGAAAACACCCAATGCTAATCTTGCTCGATTCACATTAGTGACGTGTAAGATACAGGTCAACAGGACAATCTTCCTAACCTTCTTGGGTGTATACTGAAGGGTAACCTTTTTTTATGGGGTGGGCAATTGAGAGTGAGGAGGGAGGGTGTCTTCAACAGGGAATGATAGAGAGTGTTGGTGTGATGGTGTGTGCCTTACATACCAGCTATGCATGCTGAGCTGTGTGTCTATCCAGGAAAGTGTAGAGGGTGCTTGTGCGTAGTGTCATGGAGTGAGGGGCTGGTCCAGGATGTTGTTGCCTGGATGGGGTTCAGGGAAGACATTAATGTGACTTTGGTATACAGTGATGATTTCTACTTTCCTGAGCGACCAAGTAGTCCTGTAGGCCATGGTCATTCTCCTTCTTCTCAGGTTGAACCTGCCTCTTTTCCAAATCTATCTCAAGCTTTCTGCCATGCAGCAAATCCAGAGACACTTCATTCAATGGTGGGCACACAGGCCACTGTAGCTGTCATGGTGACCTGTGTCAATATATTAATTTTGTGCTGGCTTTTATGGGCTTGTTCCCTTTTGCCAGTGAACTGGTGCATTATGCAAGTATGCCTTTGGATATTGCAATACTATGTCCCCACCCCCTGATTCCAGTGACCTGCGATTCTTTACCCCTTCCTGTTAGGTGGGGCGGTTCACCTGAGGCGACTACTTGGGCGTTTGGTGTTGTTGCCTCAATCATAACACTACAATTGTTGCATCTGGGTGGAGTCTTTCGGCCTTCCACTAGGTCACCTGCATTTTCCACAGCAGCCTCTCTACTCACTTTGCTGTGATAGGGTTTAGCAAAAAGAGAATTCCACCAGACCGCAAATGAGGGCCAGAGGCAAAGAAGCCTCAGGGGTGTGGAAATGAGAAAAAGGCAAAAAAAAGCGGAACGATTTTGAATAATTTAAGCATTGCAGATTTATTTTATTCATGAAGTGACCACACATTAGTTCCTATTGCACGCAAGGGAATATACCAACCAAAATATGTTCACTGTGTATTGCATAGTAGCTTGTTTCCGCTCCTTCGCAGTAAGTTTGCCAGCACAGCTGCACAGTTGTGAGATAATATAAAAGTGATTTAAATAACTGCAACATCATGAATAGTTACACACAGAGCACAGAACCCACATCACCAGTGGCTAAACCATGTATGTAGTTCTAAGGTACTGTCCCGGTATACCGAAATATTGCCACCATGTGCCATGGTACTTCCAGCATATGCCCACATTATGCATCATATGATCAGGTAATGCTACCAAATTCCTACACCTTTCCACACTGTGCCCAAGTACTTCCACGTTTGTCTAGGTTCTCCCATCCCACTATATATCATGGTGCAGCCAACATATCCCCAGTGACTGTCGCCATATGTCCAGGCACAGTACAGTATTGTATAATAGATAGAGCATCATATGCCCAGGTACTTTCACCAAAAGCCCACATTCTGCCTCATTTGGCCCGACAATGCAAACATATGCGTAACTTTTGCTGCATGTCATTAGGTACTTCCATCATAGACAAAGGCTCTGCCCCGATAGGTCCATTTTGGGAATGCCTGTGCCCAGGTTGTACATCACGTCTTGTTACTCTCAGGATTTCTCTCATATCTAATGGAATGTCAATATTTGCCCAGGTCCATGAGTGTGAGATGAAGAATCTGTTTATGTGCGTAAATGTGTATGTGACTGAGTGTTTTATGGTGTATGCATGTGTATCTGTGATAGGATGAGTGCACTCATACTGCCTTATACAATAATTCTTCACACACCGAACACACTCCCTTTACTCATAGGTCGCTCACTAGTGAGTGTGTGTGGGTATGTGAGCAGCACATCACTTACACGCCTTACTCGATCTCAGTCAGTGTCAAACATTCACCATCATTCAGTGCTAGTCAGTGTCAGCCAAAGTCAGTCAGTGTGATTTATTTTTTAATTATTTTTATTTTGATCGCATTTATGTTATACAAAATACTGTCCACAACATAAAACCACAAAATTGAATAAAATATAGAATCATAAGCTTACAGAACTTTAATTTGACGAACAAGAGTCACAATCGAGCATAAGTTAAATTCAATACAATTGCAATGCTAAAAATACCAAAGCTTATAATTAAATTCATAACTTTCATCTATATTTATATCACAATATAATAAGCAGACTAAAACAACCATCATAATACATGAATAAGAAGGGCCTCACTTTGATCAAGTATTATAGACAATTCGTCAAAAATGTTGATTAAAAATGTCACCAATGCAAGTGACAAAGAAATGTGTGTCCCCCATCATTAGTCTATTCCAAAAATCATTACCAATCACGGCAGCAGTAGAGTGAATAAATGGCCCCAAGAATCATAACCTACTGTCTACCATCGCTTTACGTTCCATTACTAAATGGTAAAGTTACTCTGTGCATTCCTCTTTACATAGTCTTCATGTCCTTAGTTCTTTGACAATCTTTAATCGTGGCCACAAGGTTTCTAATGTGGGTAAACAGTTCAGTCAGAACATTTGATGCCATTGACGTGCATGTTGTGAAGGAACTTTCTTCAAATACGCTCTAGCTTGTCCACTTGATAAATAGAAAACTCCTTCATTCATATGAAGCCTGGCTCCAGCAAAAATGTGATCAAAGTGGCCCCATATTTCGCTGCACGAGCAAGCAATATTAGTGCACAGGAACATAATACTGTGCCAAGGGGCACTATTGCAAAATAGGGCTGGTCGATTTCACCTTATTGAAAACAAGCATTGGTAATTGTATTTATTTATTTATTTTGGATTTCTAGAGCGCACTACAGCCCACGGGCATCGAGGCGCTATAAGGATATTTACGAGTGCTTGCTTGAGGGTTACAGGAAGCGGCCCAAGGACAGATGCTTAATACAATTTGCTTGGGTTGGTTACATGCTCAGAGGTTACATTGCATAGTACAGTGGATAGGCAAATTGATGGTAACATATATATTGCATAGCGTAGTGGGACACGCCCATTCAAAACACAGTAGCAGGGCAAAGGGATGGTTACATATATAGTACATAGCACGGTGGGACAGGCCCTTTCAGACAAACAGCCTAGTTTGTATGGCCTTGCGGAAGGCTGCATGAGAGTTGATAGTCTTGATCTGGGCTGGGCGGGTGTACCAGAAGGTTGCGGCCATGGTTGGGAAACTGGAACTTTCAGCATGCACTCTGCGTGTGTGAGGAACAGTAATCCGATTAGCATATGCAGACCTAGAAGGTCTGGATGGGGTCTGTTTGGTAATCCTTTGTGCTAGGTACAAGGGTGCCAAGCCGTGAAGACATTTGTGTGTAAGGGCAAGTGTTTTGAAGACAATCCTTTCCTTAACGGGTAGCCAGTGTACATGACTACTGATCCCAGAAATGTGGTCCCTGCGTGAGATGTATGTTGCGGCCCTTAAGACATTATTCTTAGCTATCTGGAGTTTAGCCAGATTCTTTTGGGAGGTCCCAAAAAAGAGGGCATTGCAGTAGTCCAAACTAGAGCCAATGATGGCCCTAGCGTTGATGATGCAGTTCCAACAGTTTGTGTAGGCATGTGAAGAGCACGTTCCAAGCACCACCGTATTAGGTATTAATTGACCACTAATGGTAGCAGGTGCAAAGCGGTATGAGTAGTGCGCACCTATTAGCAGTGCCTGGCAAATGCCTAATACTTACACACAAGCCAGTACTGTTGGCTTTACCAATGTTTATTTTTTAACAGGACTTAAGTGAAGGTTATGCATATTGCTTATAAATCGAGTGGCTAAAAGCAGACCTGGTGAAGACATGTTTATTACACCAGTAGTGGGTTTACAACTCCATTTAAGTAATTAACTCTCAGGAGGCTGCTTCGACAAAACACTGGCAGGCACTTTGAGTGATAAGTTTGATGGTAAGGCTTGAATAAAGCAAAGTCAAAGAGTTCTTTGGAGGAGGTGTTTTTGTCAGGGAGGGACGGGAACTGGGTGGGAATAGCCATAGGGATTATCATGGGCAGTCAATGGGTGGGCAAATAACCAAACAACACCTACTCGCTGGCTGTCCCTCCTCATAGCCAATTTCTCCCCATCTATACTTTAATGCAATAGTTTTGGTTTATCGCTGGTGCAAGCACCATCTAGAAACCCAAACTAATAAAAAAACAGCACAGAGATGAGGAAAAGAGAGCATGTCGTGAATATTACTGCAGAAGAATCCCACAGCATGGGGGTGTGATGGCAAATGTGATTGTTAAAGCAGAGGTTCAAATATTACAGCACGGGCTGGACGATTTTGGCACAAATACATATTATGTCATGGGTGGTTAAAAATCAATAACCACACTAATACCAACACCAGCAGCAGTCCCCTTTGTGTGTTCCTAATATTACTTTTGCCCGTTTAGGTCATACTACAGCACAGGGATGGCTTTATGCAGGGCTAAGGGATTACATAATATGGAAGGGGATTTTTCCTATGTGGAAGAAATATTACAGCATGGGGCTGGGGTTTTACACACCATGGGAACCATCAAGCAGTGGAGGGCAGGAGGATTACACAGCAGGCACAAGCTGTGTGGTGGGGTGCTCAGCGCAGCGAGAAGACAACAGTACATGCAGGCAGGCACCCATGAATAAGCCGACAGATATGAAATTACCATCAGAGTCCGGAGCATTGGGGAGGTGGGGGTGCAGAGAGTGTGTGGAGCAAGGGGGCAGTTCATAATGTACTAGCTGATGATTGCTGAGCAAGGAGATATTTAGTGCAGGTGTTTTGGGGAAATCCCACCACACTGATATATTACAGCACACAGTGTGGGGCGTTAAAGTGCAGCAAGAGAGGTGCACACCACAGGGAGCCATCATCTGCACACCCTGCAGCCCCCCACCGCAGCCAGAGAAAGTCTGGAATCGCTGGAATGTACTATTGTTCTCGCAGAGGCAGAGGGGCCCAGAAGCAGAGATGCCATGTTAAGGCACCCAAAATACAACCAAATAAGATAAGTGGTTTGCAGAGGGGGGTGCTGGAACCCTCCCCCCGGCCCCCACATACACAACTCTTCCCTGTCCAGAAACCGCATAACCTTAGACCTGGTTATCAGGGCAAACTCTGGTGGCATGCAGACCTCACCACCTACCACAAGCATGAAAGATCATACATCGGCTGGCCAGGATTGAGGTCCATTGGCAGAGCTTTGTGGGAGTGAGTGTGATGGAAGAGCCAGGGTTGGGTTACACTGGTAGAGCTGCGTGTGAAGGATCCACTGACTGTAATGGAACAACGGGAGGTGCTGGAGGCCAGGATGGAGGGTCCATTGGCATATTTGTGTGTAAGCCACTGTAATGGAACAACAGAGGTTGCAGCTAACCAGGATTGAGTTTCATTGGTAGAGCTTTATGGGACCCACTGTTATAGAACAACAGGGGTTGCTGCTGGCTAGGATTGAGGTCTATTAGCACATTTTTGTGAATAGGTGTAATAGAAGCAAAGGGGTTACTGCTGGTAAGGGTGGAGTAGTAGTAATGCGTTACCTATGCGTTAGTTGCTGTAAGGGAACAGCAGGCATCAATGGAGGTCAGTGCTGAGGCTCACTGGCAGAGCGGTGTATGGCTCTAATGTACTAGAATTGCAGGGGTGTGGGAGGTCAGGATTGGGAAGAGGTGCATTAGCAGAGTGGTGTGTCAGCCTCTTTATTGACATAGGTAGGCACTTCTTTAGGTCATGTTAAGGTACATTTGTAGAGGTGGGTGTGCGTGGAAGTAATGAATTAGCAGTTTAGTTTGGTCTTGCATAGAAGAGCTGAAGTTCATTTTAATAGGTCTACGGGTTACTAGTATTCCCACTACACCCCGATAACCATCCCCATTCAGTTCGGGGCCAGGGGAACACCACACAAGGAGTGAATATTAGGTAGACAAGGTGCTGTTTTACAGTATAGCTCTGGCAGGGAACATTAAAGCACAGGAAGAGGAATGTTAGAGCTTACGGAGAACATATTACACGACCCCGGCCAGCACTTGGGTCACCTGCTGCTGTCTACTGATGAAAGCAGTGTGGTCCGCCTCACCTTGTTGGTTGGCTGTCTTTCTTGAATCTGTCAGAGCACACCATGAACACAGGCACAGCACACGGCATGGGCTCGATACCAGCACAGCACTCAGACTGTCTGTCAGCAGTGTCTCTTAGGTGGGAATTGCGCATTCAATCATGGGCCCAAAAACACCTGTGCAAGCGCCTCGATAGCACAGAGCAAACAAGGGCATGTGTGGTTTCAATGTGCACATGCCCTACTGCAACAAGAGCGCAAGCCCCAGAATCCATGGGCAGGGGTGGGCCTGGCAGTCAGGCAAATCATGCAGCGAACGGCCACACCAAGGCTTGCATGTATGGATACATATCAACCGAATGGCGAGTGATAGTTTAATTTTGTGTCCCCATGTATCCTTCCCCCAAGAAAAGGGGCCCTATGGCCTGAGTCCTACCGGGGAAACTCCTGGTGTCCCGGTGGGTCAGTCGAGTCCTGCTAGAAAGGAGGCCTTGTCAGTGCTGTGAGGTTTTCTTCCTTTTTTTCTTTTTTCATCAAAAGGTTGAATGTATTTTAACTATATGCAATTAAAAAAACAAAACATAAACTTTAACTGCCACTGGGACCCGTGGGGTAGAGGGGAGAGTAAGGGGGTAAAAACAGGCTGGTGGGATTTTGTAGTTAGCATTCTAAGGGGCTGCAATGTAGGAGGCTCAATCAGGATTTGTTTGCTTGCTCTGGACAATGATTTATGCCCCACAGCCATGAAAGCAGAAATTACCAGGGATATTGAGCCATTCACACCTCTAAGTAAGGTAGCACACTTGTTCAAGCAGGCAGGCTACAACTGTCTAGCAAGATCCTGCGTTGCTTTTTTAACTGCACTTTTAATCTTACTTACATTTCAAAACTCTCATTTATAAGGTAGCTATTATTTCAAACCTATCAAGTAGATTTCTGTTATTGAATGTAGGTTTTTATGTGTGGGAATATAACTTTGTTCCAATCATGCCTAATGAGATGGTTAACGATAAAAAACAATAAATGGCAGGTGATGATGCTTGGACACAGATTTCTACACCAGGTGTATACATGGGTGAGGACCCTGACAAGTTACATGCACTGGAACACAAGATACCGCAAGCATGTTTAGGCTTTGTGGTCCATCAGTTTGGGCAGGGCTGCTCACATTAGTGGCAGGGAGGCCAAGGCTGATTCGTAAATAATGGTATGGAAGCCTGACCGAAGCAATGGCAGTGGTTAAGATTGATTCAGATACTTACATCCATCAGACTGAGAGCTCTTACAAAATCCATTCAAAGTGTATATTCTGCTGCATGAACTACTTGAGTATAAGTGAAACAATAAGGTTGGTAGTGAGAACATTGTAATTCTGGAGGGGAGAGTGTAGTAAAATCGAAGTGATTTGATGTAAGGCATTTAAATAGGCTATTAGGTGTAAGCCTGAACAATTACATTGGACCACAGATAGGATGGAGAAAGAATGTTAGGAGGGATACCCATTCAATGGACCTGTTGGGTCGTTTACCCATCCATTGCCATGTTAATTAATCTCTATGGTATTCCCACCAACTTCCTGCCCCTTCCCTGCTGAAACATACACTCTTGGGTACTCTTTAAGCAAGCTCTGTCAGACAGTAACATCAAACTTTGTCCTGTATTGGCCCTGCTTGTGTTATATCTATGCATTATTTTCATTGTTCAATTACTTAATTGCCTCTGTAAATGAGCTCCTGTTGTAATAAAAAATATTTCAACATGGTGTGTTTTCAGCCAGTGGATTTAAAAGCAACATGGCACCCTCACATCTGTTCCTTGTACTGGAATCCTAAAACACGCAATTAAAGTGAAACGTTTTGACATGTGTATAAGTATTACACAGGCATTTTTCCAGACAATGACAGCATATTCCTAGAATCACACCATTTTCTAGATTTTTCCATTTATTGTCAGGTGGTACCCTTATGGCAGTACCTGGCAAAAGCCTTTGCCATGTGTATTCAAAAGCCCAAATGGTTGGATTTGCCAATGTGTGTTGGTTTCAGTTTATCTCCCTAAATGAAAGTATGTATGCCCTGATGTGGGAGCCTTGTTTGCAACGCCTAGCGACTCAAACTGCACCTCACCGAGTTGGTCCAACAAGAAGCTACCTGAACATATGAAGGCTAAGATGGCAAGTATGGACCAACATCAGATCATCTTCTCACCCATACTTACCAGTGGGGTTCTGACTAAATAGTATACATATTTGTCTGTGTGGAAGCCTAGGCTGCCTGGCAAGAACTTTTCATGAAATGGGCAGATGAGTCCTGCCTTAATAACATCATACTATTGGAATAACAATTATCAATGTCTGTTTGCAAACTGAATACATCATGTGTATTGTGGATCTTGCTTGAAAAGTATGAAATAACTGCTAGGTGTTTAGGCAGTGCCAGAAATTGAAATTATTTATTGTGGGATCCCACAAGTGACAGAGGGGGAGGTGGAGCGGGACTGAAGGATTGTTCCCACTTCCCCCAATAAACATTTGGCTCTCAGAAGATTGATTATGAAACCTTGAAAATAACAAAAGAAAACAGCATTTCTCAATATGTTCCTGGCAAAGTATAAATGGTGCACATCTGTTAAACTTAAAAAAAGGGTATTGAAATATTTATTGCAGAGTGCAATCAGAGGTGGATTTAACAGTCGGACAATAGACAAATGTCCATGGGGCACCCTTGCTCTGCCTTTCTCCCCTCAAAGTCAGTCAGGGCTGCACAGGTCCTCAAACTGACGCCTTATCTTTTTAACATGTCTCAGATGCAGATTATTTAAAATAGGAAGTGATTAGTGATAGGAAAAGGTACTTTTTTCTTTAACATATATATGCTTTTAATAAGCTATTTAAGTGTGGCTGTTGGGTGATTAAACATGATGAGGTACAGAAAAAGCTGTGTGAAACAATGATTTTGTTATGCATTTCATTTCACTTTGTGTATGTATGGGATTTTTTGTACATTCTGATTACCCAGCATTCTGGGGCTTGTAGGCTTCCAATCAGAATGGGGACAATAATGCTACAATCAAAAATAATTTTACCGCCACTTTTTCCACTCCACAAGACTTGGAAAATTACCACCTATGATTGTAACTTTATTGGTAAAAGCAAGCAGATTCCAAATCATTAATTGTGGGAGAGATGTATACCTTTCCAGACACATAGTGCAAAAGTGAAGTGAAAAAGCTATTTTGTCTGTTTTGCTATTTACTTTTCCAGTACTTTGTGGAAACAATTTAAGTTGCATGTAGGGGCCCTTTTGCAAAGAAGTGCAAACAGTAGAAGTCTCCCCTATTTAGGATTCAAAACAAAACTGCCCCAATACCCTTTTTCATCAACCTGATTCTACAATGAAGAACACATTACCGGATTGATTTATCATGTGACTTGTGCATTTTTAAAGTTTCCTGTATAAAAGTAAGTATTATTATTTGTTATTGTTTATGGCTTATTACAAACCTTTACTAAAAAAGCCAAAAAAAGTTAGCAAAGTAAGGAAAAGAAACTAAATAAATGGACCAGGATGGGTAAAGAAAAAAATTGAATACAGGAACTTACAAATCAAAGAACATTTTTATTTTCATGGCTTACTATCCTTGGTATAAAAGTATACAATACATAACAATAAACAATGTTTTCCTATAAATCATCCCTATCACTTAAAGTTTCTTTATATACAGAGTAACGGCTATGGTAAGCAGGGTATAAGTACCATTTCAAAATCTATACAAAAAGTAACGTGTGTAAAGACCTAGAATTGTATATTTTAGGTATTTAAAACCAAACTTCATATATATTTGTACCAACTTTAGCTGGGAAGATATGTGGTCAAGTCCCTACATTTCAGGCTATGGTGACATTCTGGCTTTACCACTTAACCAAAGCGTGTTATCATGGGAAAATCTTCAATCTTACTGTGTGTTTCCTGCTGAAATTAGGAGCACCTAGAAGTGATCCAGTTTGCAGTATGGTTTAATAGATGGGCAGTGCAGGGGTCAGGGCAAGCCAAGGAGACATACACACATCCTTCTTTGGAAAATATAAGGCCACATTTATTGATCAAAATTGTGACATTCAAAATAGTAAGGTAAACATGTCAAATAAGAAGTCATCATGGACAATTGCATATTATAAACAGTATGGAAACAGTATGTAACAGACAATGATGTATAGGGGGTGGCAGGGGAGTGGTGGCCCCTCCTCCCTGCCACATCCAACCAGGAGTGATGCCAGGAGGCTGGAAAGCCTTCAACCTCCACTGTCTACCTCCTGATCCCACTCTCACCTGCATACTAGCATTACCACACACCCTCAACTCAATTCAAATTTGCGGTGCTTCAAAATTTTCATTTCTAAAATTTTCATTTCTAAGGGCCTCATTACACGGTAGGTGGTAAGGGTTTACCGCCTTACTACGAGCTCCCTTTGCGGGTTGGGGATTTTAACGCCTGCTTTTTGCAGGCGTTAAAAACCAACCCGCAAAGGGACCCAGGGAGCTAATTACGGTACCGCAATTTGCGGTGCCGTAATTAGCGCCTTCCCCATTCCCATAGAGCCCTATGGGGCAAAAATGGGAATGGGGAAGGGCAATGGTGGAAGGGGGAATTACCGCCCCTCCAACCTTGGAATGGGGCAGTAATTCTCCTTTCCACCAAGGCGGTGCCGGTATTTTACCAGCATGAACCATGGCGCTAATTGCGCCATGGTTCACCGCTTACCGTGTAATGAGGCCCTAAGAAACTAAATATCCTATTCCTTGCTTCAATATTTATTGAGGAGGAGGGGGCTGTCTTTCACAACAAAATGGCTGGACCACAAGCACCTCCTACGTGGCCTCCTGGGAGTAGCCACAGTATTCAGGTAGGTATTATTGAGCGCACACTATGTTAGATGGGATAAGGTGGGACATCTTGGGTGAGAAGAATCTCTGCTCTTTATACTTGTGAGAGCGGGAGAGGGCAGGGACTAGTCTCTGTGACTCTCTTACTTTTAGTTTGTATGCAAGCTACATTGAGCGAATGAAGAAACAAATGACTGTTTCATCTTCGGATTTAATACTGTGAATGTGATTCAGTATACTTTGTAAACTCTGAAATGGTAACTGTCAACTACAGTTAAAGCGCTCCACACGTGCTGTGATTTACATAGACTTCATCCTATTGATTGCCAAAGTACCAAGCCAACATTATTGTGTCACTCGTGCCACAATCTATTAGGCACACATATTGTGAAGGACCACCCCCTGCAATCCACCACAATCTGAATCTTGACGCCTGGGACCACAACTCCCAGAAGCACCGGCGCTCCATTTACAGAAATGTCAGGCGCTTCAGCGCCACAGCTCTGGAGCCAAGCCAGTCGTGCGCTGGTCCCGCCAGACCCAATATTTAAACCCCTACTGCTCCAAGGTACTTTCTTTCACCTGGGACATCTTGGTTGAGAAGAATCTCTGCTCCTTAAACTTCTGAGGGCGGGAGAGGGCAGTCTCCGTGACTCTCTTACTTTCAGTTTGTGAGCAAGCTACATTGAGTGAATGAAGAAACAAATGACTGTTTCATCTTCTGATCTAATACTGTGAATGCAATTCAGTATACTTTGCAAACTCTGAAATTGTAATTGTCAAGTACAGCTAAAGCGCTCCACACGCACTGTGATTTACATAGAAGCGTGTGTGCGCTTAGCGTTTCCACATATTTTTGTCTTCATCCTATTGATTTTCCAAAGTACCTGTGTCACTCTTGCCACGCTCTATTAGGCACACATATTGTGAACGACCGCCCACTGCGCTCTGCCACAATCTGAATATTGACGCCTGGGACCACAACTCCCAGAAGCACCAGCGCTTAATTTACAGAAACATCAGGCACTTCAGCACAAGCGCTTCTGGAGCAAAGCTGGTCATGCGCCGGTCCTCGCCGTCCAGCGCACAACACGCTGCGCGAGAGCATATGGAAAACCCCTACCGAAACATCAGGTAATCATGGGGCTGCTACCACTTGACCTGATACTTTTAGACTTGCACAAACACCAATGTATGAATTTAGCTAAAGTGCCAGCGAAACAATCTTAGACACAATTAGCCAAGTACAAAGCCTGGCAAAGGAAGTTCTCGCAACAGGAAGACATGCAAAAAAAGTCAGGCAGTCTTCGAACGCACCACAACTGAACTCCCAATCCATACGTCTCATATGAGACCTAAAGATCAGCCTATTAAATACCTGCTCCCTAAACAAACACACACAATGTGTACACAACAGGATTACTGATGAAAACCTAGATATCATGTAAATTACGGAGACCTGGCTAAAATAAGCTGATTGGACCTACATGCGATATTGCGGTCCCGGAGGTGTATACCATTTACTGCACAAAAAGAGAAATCGGACATGGGGGTGGTGTAGCAGTAATTGGTAAAGATACCATCCAATTGTTTCCCACTAATATATCATGTAGTGGCACTGAGATCCTGCACCTTAAACAGATTCCAACAGACAACAGCAGTCTAAACATAATCATAGTCTACAGGCCGCCCTCCACTACACCTGAATTTAATGAAGAAATAACTCATTACTTGAATATGCTTAAAGGACCTAATACAGCACTACTATTACTGGGGAACTTTAACCGTTGGCAAGGGGATCCCAGTGATAAAGAAGCCATTAAATTAGAGAAACTTATAAATAACATCGACTATACGCTGACGAATCTTGAACCCACCATGTTTAACGGTCATCTACTGGCCTGGGTTGTTATTAACAACCTTATCTCACGAGACTACAAAACAGACCCATGTATATGGTCCGACCATTACAGTGTCACTTTCTAGATCTCCCCACCAATACCGAAACCCAAGACCCCTAACCTTCCGATCAAAGTAAAACAGCAGAACTTTAAAAACATCAGCAAAGGGCAACTCAAGCAAAGCTTAGACAACATCGAAACTAACGAAAGTAAGGAAGACTCATGTGAGTCTCTACTGACAAACCTTCTATGCCACCTTCAGATATTGATAAATCAGAAGGCACCACCAGAAACTAAGACAGTTAGATCTAACTGTAAAAAACAACAATGATTCACAGAGAGAACTTTTGGAACAAAAAAAAAGCAAAGAGAAAAAGGGAAAATGAATGGCTAATAAATCCCACCCTGGAGAAAAAGGCACTATGGAAAGATAGTGAGAAAACCTATAAAAACATGATAATAGATGCTAAAAAGAACTTTTATAATGAACAGATTATCACTGCAGCTAACTCCACCAGCAAACTATTCAACATCTTGAAATCGGTTGAAAAACCTAAGGAAATCAGACCATCAATGTCAGTCATGCATGTCAGCCAGTGACTCTTTGTCAGGCAGATGGTTTCAGCCAGTCAGTGTAAGCTAGTCTGGGGGCCTCATCACAAGTTTGTTGGTAAATCGGTGCAATTACTGCTTGGTGCAAATAGCCTTACCGCCGGATTGTGTGGCACAGATAGCGCCACATCACAATCTGGCATGCATGCGCCCCTCCTCCGGCGGTAACACTATTAGCGCCCAGCAGTAATTGCACTGAAATAAATACTACCGCCGGAAAACCAGCACTAATAGTGCTACTGCCAGCAAACCCAGTGCTATTAGCACCGGCGGTAATTTCATCAATGCTGGAACGGAAGCATTGAGGAGGCCATTTTGAAAAATGCAATCCATTGAATATCTCCACAGCCTGCAGCCATCCGGTCCTTTAAATCTGCAAATATGTCACAGGGGAGGCTATGAGACAAAGGTGGCTGAACATCGCCTGAGAAAGCAGAAATTTACAGGGTAATTCATAGAATTTCGCAGAAAAGTGTCGCAAGCGGCTGGCGCAGAGTGTCCGCGTGCGATTGTCTGCGCCAGGCGCGTGCGCCAAAACCGATTTCCGCGCACAGCGTATTCATGGATTTTAGGCTCCCAAACCAGCCGTGGCGCAGAGTATCGCAGCGACCCTGCAGCAGCACCAGTAACGCCCCCAAGAACACCCTCGCGCAAGGAAAAGCCATCAAAATCGCTAAATCAACGTAAAGGGCTGCGGTAACCCTGGACCAGTTTACAGGGCTGCCAAACAAGGAACGCAAAGCGGGTAACGTTCATATCAAGGGTACGCGGGAAGTTTTACATGCGATTAGCCAGGGTACGTGTATGACAGGGGTACGCGTGAAGTTAAACACGGGATTAGCCAGGGTACGTAGTACGTATATTACAGGGGTACGCAGGAATTTTCACACGCGATTTGGCAGGGTACGTGTATGACATGGGTACGCGTGAAGTTTTACACGCGATTAGCCTGGGTACGTGTATTACAGAGGTGCGCGGGAATAATCACACGCGATTTGGCTGGGTACGTGTATTACAGGGGTGCGCGGGAATTATCACACGCGATTTGGCTGGGTACGTGTATTACAGGGGTGCGCAAGAAGTTTTACATGCGATTAGCCAGGGTACGTGTATGACAGGGGTACGCGTGAAGTTAAACACGGGATTAGCCAGGGTACGTAGTACGTATATTACAGGGGTACGCAGGAATTTTCACACGCGATTTGGCAGGGTACGTGTATGACAGGGGTACGCGTGAAGTTTTACACGCGATTAGCCTGGGTACGTGTATTACAGAGGTGCGCGGGAATAATCACACGCGATTTGGCTGGGTACGTGTATTACAGGGGTGCGCGGGAATTATCACACGCGATTTGGCTGGGTACGTGTATTACAGGGGTGCGCAAGAATAATCACACACGATTAGGCTGGGTGGGTCCTCACAGGTGTACCCTGTACACCCTCCACGGCCCCTGCAGGCAGCCCACAAAACAGGGGACTACCCTGCACACCTGCTCATGTCTCCCACCCCCCACCCCCCCAGCAGTGTGGGGCACCCTCCACCAGGCCCCCACCCATGTCTCCCACCACCCCCACCCCCCAGCCACCATGGGCAGCCCCCACCAGGCTCCCACCCATGTCTACCACCCCCCAGCCACCATGGGCAGCCTCCACCAGGCCCCCACTCATGTCTCCCACCACCCCCACCCCCCCAGCAGTGTGGGGCACCCTCCATAAGGCCCCCACCCATGTCTCACACGACCCCCACCCCCCAGCCACCATGGGCAGCCCCCACCAGGCCCCCACTCATGTCCCCTATCACCCCCACCCCCCAGCAGTGCAGGGGCAGCCTCCACCAGGCCCCCACTCATGTCTCCCACCACCCCCACCCCCCAGCCACCATGGGCAGCCTCCACCAGGCCCCCACTCATGTCCCCTATCACCCCCACCCCCCAGCAGTGCAGGGGCAGCCTCCACCAGGCCCCCACTCATGTCTCCCACCACCCCCACCCCTCCAGCAGTGTGGGGCACCCTCCACCAGGCCCCCACCCATGTATCCCACCACCCCCACCCCCAGTCACCATGGGCAGCTCCCATCAGGCCCCCACTCATGTCTCCCACCACCCCCACCCCCCAGCCACCATGGGCAGCCCCCACCAAGCCCCCACTCATGTCCCCTATCACCCCCACCCCCCAGCAGTGCAGGGGCAGCCTCCACCAGGCCCCCACTCATGTCTCCCACCACCCCACCCCCCAGGCACCATAGCAGGCTCCATCAGGCCCCCACTCATGTCCCCTATCACCCCCACCCCCCAGCAGTGCAGGGGCAGCCTCCACCAGGCCCCCACTCATGTCTCCCACCACCCCCACCCCCCCAGCAGTGTGGGGCACCCTCCATCAGGCCCCCACCCATGTCTCCCACCACCCCCACCCCCCAGCCACCATGGGCAGCCCCCACCAGGCCCCCACTCTTGTCTCCCACCCATCCCCACCCCCCAGCCACCATGGGCAGCCCCCACCAGGCCCCCACTCATGTCTCCCACCCACCCCCCCAGCCACCATGGGCAGCCCCCACCAGGCTCCCATCCATTTCTCCCACCACCCCCACCCCCCAGCCACCATGGGCAGCCTCCACCAGGCCCCCACTCATGTCTCCCACCACCCCCACCCCCCAGCAGTGTGGGGCACCCTCCACCAGGCCCCCACCCATGTCTCCCACCACCCCCACCCCCCAGCCACCATGGGCAGCCTCCACCAGGCCCCCACTCATGTCTCCCACCACCCCCACCCCCCAGCAGTGTGGGGCACCCTCCACCAGGCCCCCACCCATGTCTCCCACCACCCCCACCCCCCAGCCACCATCGGCAGCCCCCACCAGGCCCCCACTCATGTCCCCCACCCCCACCCCCCAGCCACCATGGGCAGCTCCCACCAGGCCCCCACTCATGTCCCCTATCACCCCCACCCCCCAGCAGTGCAGGGGCAGCCTCCACCAGGCCCCCACTCATGTCTCCCACCACCCCCACCCCCCAGCCACCATGGGCATTCTCCACCAGGCCCCCACTCATGTCCAACTCATGTCTCCCACCACCCCCACCCCCCAGCAGTGCAGGGGCACCCTCCACCAGGCCCCCACTCATGTCCCCCTGCACCCCCACCCCCCAGCATCCAGGGGCACCCTCCACCAGGCCCCCACTCATGGCCCCTATCACCCCCACCCCCCAGCAGTGCAGGGGCAGCACCACCAGGCCCCCACTCATGTCTCCCACCACCCCCACCCCCAGCAGTGCAGGGGCACCCTCCACCACGCCCCCACTCATGTCTCCCACCACCCCCACCCCCCAGCAACCAGGGGCACCCTCCACCAGGCCCCCACCCATGGCCCCTATCACCCCCAACCCCAGCAGTGCAGGGGCACCCTCCACCAGGCCCCCACTCATGTCCCCCTGCACCCTCACCCCCCAGCATCCAGGGGTACCCTCCACCAGGCCCCCACTCATGTCCCCCTGCACCCCCAACACCCCAGCATCCAGGTGCACCCTCCACCAGGCCCCCACTTATGGCCCCTATCACCCCCACCCCCTAGCAGTGCAGGGGCAGCCTCCACCAGGCCCCCACTCATGTCTCCCACCACCCCCACCCCCCCAGCAGTGTGGGGCACCCTCCACCAGGCCCCCACCCATGTCTCCCACCACCCCCACCCCCCAGCCACCATGGGCAGCCCCCACCAGGCCCCCACTCATGTCTCCCACCCACCCCCACCCCCCAGCCACCATGGGCAGCCTCCACCAGGCCCCCACTCATGTCTCCCACCACCCCCACCCCCCCAGCCACCATGGGCACTCTCCACCAGGCCCCCACCCATGTCTCCCACCACCCCCACCCCCCAGCCACCATGGGCAGCCCCCACCAGGCCCCCACTCATGTCTCCCACCACCCCCACCCCCCAGCCACCATGGGCAGCCTCCACCAGGCCCCCGCTCATGTCTCCCACCACCCCCACTCCCCCAGCAGTGTGGGGCACCCTCCACCAGGCCCCCACCCATGTCTCCCACCATCCCCACCCCCCAGCCACCATGGGCATCCCCCACCAGGCCACCACTCATGTCTCCCACCACCCCCACCCCCACAGCCACCATGGGCACCCTCCACCAGGCCCCCGCCTATGTCTCCCACCACCCTCACCCCCCAGCCTCCATGGGTAGCCCCCACCAGGCCCCCACTCATGTCTCCCACCCACCCCCACCCCCCAGCCACCATGGGCAGCCTTCACCAGCCCCCCACTCATGTCTCCCACCACCCCCACCACCCCAGCAGTGTGGGGCAGCCCCCACCAGGCCCCCACTCATGTGTCCCACCAACCCCCACCCCCCAACCACCATGGGCAGCCCCCACCAGGCCCCCACTCATGTCCCCCTGCCCACAGGCCCTGACAATCCTCAAGCATGGGCCTCATGGCCAGCCACCACAGCCCAAAGACACAACCAAGTTTTACATGCACCCATGATACTACTCCAATGGAAACAATGTAAATCAACACATGTGTCTCACACACACACACACAATGGTTGCAAGTGAACCTGAAAACCCATATCATGACATGCATGAAAACAATGAGATGAAACCACACATTGAAGAATAAAAAAATCCAAATAATGTATTAATAACAACAGTAATGACAATCAAAATTAAACAAAATTCACAAGTAAAAAAAAAAACAAAATTAAGCTGGCTGTCCCTTTTCAAATTAAAATCAATAAATGATAATCCAAAAAAAATTCTTCCAAAGTTCAAGTCCATAAAAAGGAAATGAGGGAAAAAAAGAAATAGAAAAACATTGTTCCATGGGAAAAAATATTCATAGTAAAAAAAATGTCCAAAGTCCAACTATGTACAAAGTATTCAGGGTCCATCATCCCAACAGAAGAAATGAAACCTACCAAAAAACTAAAAAAATCTAAAATGGAACTATATACAAAAGGTGGAGCAGTGTCCGTCGACTCCAAATAAAAATAAACTATAAAGGAAACCTATTACTAAATAACTATAGACAATGGCGGCGGGCCAGTCCAGCGGCTCACTTAGTGGTGTTCCGGGCCAGGGCATCATCGAACTCCTCGTCTATGTCCCGGAGGCGGTCCTGTTCCATGGCCCGAGGGTCCGCAGGGACGCCGACATGTTCACCTCCAACTCCCTGCGGATTGCCTCGAGGCACTCGGCCCGCCTCAGGGCCCTCCGCATGGGTGTTCTCCGCCCTGGCCATCGTGAGCCGCGCCTCTTCCGCCCGCCGCCGCTCCGCATCTATGGCGTGGCCCAACCGCTACCACACGGAAGGCACTTCCTGTCCAGGGTCCTCCTGCCCTCCGGCCGATGCCTGCCCCTCCGATGTTGAAGGCCCTGAGCTATCGTGGCTCCCACCTACAGCCTCCTGCTGCTGCAGCTGCAGCTGCTGCTGTCCATGTGCCCTATCCGATGGTGCCTGCACATTCTCCTCCAGCTGGGGTGCAGTCGTTGATGTGGCCACCCCTGCTGGACGTCCGACTCCCGACTGTGGCAGGGATCTGTTGTCCACCAGCCTGGCTGCACGGTCGGAGGCAGCTCCACAGGGCACCCAGGTGACACATGGGTGGGAAGATGGCATGGAGGACGACTGGGGCATAGGGGGTTCCGTGGAGGAGGGGGTCGGAACAAGGTCCAGGAAACGGAGGAATCCAGCCCTGGTGAGCTGTCCCAGTGGGTCAACGCAGTCAACGAGCCATGCAAGAAGACGTGCAGACTCATCATGAAAAGACTGCAGGTCAGCTCGCATGGCCCATTGACGCAATGCCACCCCACCCTGGACAGGCTCAACCTGGTGCAGGATAGCCACATCCGCAGGGAGAGGAAGGCCAGGTGTTGTAAGCCAATCCCCTCCCTGAGAACGGGTCTGGAGGTAGGCATCCCCGCTGGTGCAAGATGATGAAGTGACAGGAGCAGGGACAGGATTGCACACAGGCACCTCCGCGGCGGCTTGTGCTGCCTCCTGTCCCAGATCCTGCACTGCACCACTAGCACCAGTGGAATCCCCACCTCCAGACTCCGCCTCTGTCGCTTGCACGTCCTCCTCCTCCTCCAAACCCCCCACCAACCTCGATGACCCCGTGCCATCTTCCTCCGTTGGGCCCTGTGGGGTCCGAGCTGCCCCTACTGCTGCCGAGGAGTCCAACTCCAACCTCCACCTCTTGGACCTCCCCTCGGCAGCTGCGGCCTGGGACACGGCACCGGACTCCTCACTCCCCGACGAGATCAGAACCTGGGAGGGGATCCGGGCCTTGTGTCTCCGGCTGGTGGTGCGACCCCTGCCGCTGTGCTCCAAAGCACCTTCTCCGCCCTCTTCATCAGTTGACGCTGCAGACAGGGAGAAAGAAAACACAGGCATCAGGGCACTGTCCAATGGACTCATACACACATGAAAGTCATACATGAGTGGCATTGGTAAACCTCAGACATGGCATCACAATCCCCAACACACATGTCATTTCAACTTGCACACATGAGCCATACCACAGGCATATTTCAACAGCCAGCACCATCCATTCACATACAACAGCATGAGCAGCCAAAGGTCATCCACGCATCACATGCAACATAGGGAGTACACTACATATGCACACACACCACCAAACTTGCATGCATGTGTACACCTCCGCCAACTGTCGCAGTGTTCCGATCGACATCCATGTCACACCTGACAATCATTCCTCCACATCCTGTGCCATGCAAGCCCACACACACAAGCACCATCCATGTGTCACACATGAGACCCCTCGCATGTGTCACCCTCACGGCCCTGTACACCCCCCCTACTTTCCCACATAAAAATACATGTTCAATCTGCACACTCCTGGCACACCAAACGCACAGCTTACAATCAGTATGCATGTACACTTACCGCTCGACTCCAGACGGGTCTGCCTCTCAAGGACCTGGACGTGGAGCGCTGGGGATATGCGTTCCAGGACCCTCATCTGATCTTCCGACAAGTCGCCCCGGCGCCCCTTAGCATCCGCTGCCTTCAGGAGGCGCCGGGCCTTGTTGAGGGTCCTGGACCTGAAGTCCTCCCAGCGCTTCCTGACACGTTCGTAGTCACGGACTGCCACCTCCTCCGCGTTGATGGCAGTCACAATGTCCATCCAGATCCGATTCCGTCCTTCCTTGTCGGCGCGCAACCTTCCGAAGAGGGCATCATACTGCCCCAGGACATGCTCCACCAGGACACCAACTTCGGTGGCAGTGAAGCTGGTGCCCCTCTGCCTCCTTGGCCGGGGGTTGCCACTGGTGCCAGATGTTGCAGTGCCCGACATGGCAACCCCAGAGGCAGGAGTGGGGCAACTGGGTCCTGGGGCTGGGCTGTGGGGCGATGGAAAAGCAGTCGGGAGTCTTCGGTTCCAGCAGGGGTGGTCACAGCAACAGCACCCCTGGCTGATGTGCAGGCAGCAAATGGCAGGGCACGTGGGCAGCAGGCAGTCAGGCAGCAGCAGATGGCAGGTGGGAGCGTGCTCAGGGCTCTGGGGGGCAGTAATTCGGCCTTCTGGGCAGGAGCGTGGTCTTCCGTGTGTGAACGCGTGGCCAGCTTGATACAGAGTGTTTTTGCACGTAAAAATCCAGCACGTCTGCGTGTAATTCGAGGAAAGGCCCTTAGCACGTAAGCGCGTCAGCACACATCTGTACATTCATTGGCCCAAAGGCCACCAGCGTATGCGCGTCTATGAAGTCACGTGCACGTTGAATATGGCACACGTTTGAAATGTTGCGTGTTAAAAAAATGAAAGACACGTCCGAGTGTCAAAGCGTGTAATTGGTGGAAATGGCCTTAGCGCGTACACGCGGAAGTGACAAAGCGCGTAATTGGTGGAAATGGCCATACACGCGGAAGTGACAAAGTGTGTAATTGGTGGAAATGGCCCTAGCGCGTACACGCGGAAGTGACGCTGGACGTGTGGGCCTGCATAAAAGGTACGTGTAGAACACCATTTCCTTGTACGTGCTTTTCGTGGAGAGCGAGTGGGTGAAATCTGTACTTCTTGTCGTTTCACACGCGATTTACTTCACAGCGTTTCAAGTCCGTACTCCCTGTTACCTCTGACAGCTTTTTCTCTTTTTTCTCTTTTTCTGGTTTTCCTGGGCCTGTTCCCTCAAACAGCATTCCCTTCTACTGTTGTCCTGTCTCATCAGACAGCGAACAATTCTTCTTTTGGCGGGGGTGTTGCCAACGCGCAAACGCGCTTCTTTTTCACACTCTTTTTCCTGGCAGACGGTGAGTCACGCACGTATCTAACATCTGTGCTTGCCCCGTGTGTAGCCTACCCTTTCAGAGGTCATTCTAGGCTGCGTGTGACACGCATACGTTCATTCTTGTGTTACTGGGTGCCACAGCGTAGTGCAGGTTTTTTTTTCCGCACACATGGTCTAGGAGGGGTTGCGTGCACGTCATCTCCCTTTTTTGGGCTTCCTGTGCGTTGCGTGACCCGTCATCTTTCCCCAGGGGTCACATTCAGCCTTGCTAGAGCACTAGGGTACAATTACCAGGACAATAGTTTACAGCCACTCCCATACGCACATTAACATCAGTGCCATGGTTGGGAGGCGAGGAATCCGTAAGGGTGGCAAAGGTGGACGAGCCACAAGTGGTGGCCGTGGTGGATCCGGTAGGGGACGTGGTCGTTACTTGCAGGGTGACCCTGTCCCCCCATGTGTAGAGGACCAGTCAAGGGCACCCATATTCCCCCCCCCACCCTCCCTGGTTGAGGCTGATGTGGCTGAAACCATCCATGCTCAGCCCTTGTTGGACCAGCACATTGTGGCACCAGACCTGGCTGACTCCATGGCTGACTTCCAGGTCAGCAGGCCTATGACACGTGCGCTGGTGCACTTGATGTCATCAGGCCACGTGGATCAGGGGCAGCAAGGTCATCTGCTGCCCCAAGTAGGCAGGGTGGAGAGGCTGCAGGGGCAGCTGCGGGTCCATCCACCCCAGCTCTCACACACCCAGCCAGGACAGTGTCGGTCCTAGTCCATCCTGCTGACATTCCCCCTGACACCATTACACTTGAGCCAATGCCTGCACCAACTCCCATGCTGAGTGTGCAATCCCACACTCCTGATACAGAGTCCACCAGGGCTCCTGACCCTAGTGTCCAGAGCGGCGTAGGACACTCAGGATCACCACCACCTTCCAAGCGGAAGAAGAAGAGTGCTCGTCCGGCACAGGCTGATGCCCCAGACACGGCTACACAGTCCGGCCCGTCAAGGAAGCCCAGCTTCACGGATGCCGAACTGAATGCACTTGTCGAGTATGTGTCCGCACATGATAACGAGATGGTCATTGTTGCAGGATCCAAGACCACACCTGCACAACGCCAGGCACACTGGCAGACTGTTGCGGACATCGTAAGTGCCCTTGGAATCGTGAGGCACACAGCCAATGATTGCTATAAGCGCTGGAATGACCTAAAACGCAGGGCAAAGAATAGGCTGGCCTCAAGTCATGCCGCATCTCTAGTGACTGGAGGTGGGTCTCCAGTAGAAGACATGGAACTCACTCCACATGAGTCATTCGCTGGGACCTACGTCACGGAGGAACAGATCCAAGGCATGGGAGATCTGCCTGATTATGAGGCATTGTCCGGTGAGTGCACATGCATGTGTGTGTCATCCATGTGCATGGTGTGTGTGTGAGGGCTTCTGTTTGTGTGCCAGGTGAGGCTGTGTGCACCTGAGTCGTTTGGGTCACCCATGTGCTTCATGCAATACATTCTGCGCAGCAGCATTTGGCCATAGCAGTATCCCTTCTGCCAACAGTAGACATCTAGCCCAACAGCACGCCAGTTGCCCTTGAAGTGTCACCTTGCCACAACATTGTTGCTTATTTTTCTCTGTTCATTCAGGCAGATTGTTTGCATTCCATCACTTTTACTAGGCATTTCTCAGTCCTCTAGTCACATGTCTGACATGGCTATGGTAAAGTGGATTGACTTTGTTACCTGGATATCATTTGTTTAGACATGTCCCTGTGCAATCGGACCATTTTGGACTGGCAGCTCCAGGTGAAAAATCAGACCTGTTTGAATTAGAAAAGCTATTACATGAGGGAACTGGACTGAATGAATAAGTGCTGCCCTCCTCTCCATCTTCACTCAATAGCAATGGTACATGCCATCTGTGTGATGGCATGTGTATTTCACCTGGCAATCACAGGCCAATGTGTGATGCCACTGCCAGGCAGCATGCAGAAAATGTGTTCATCTTCCATCTTGGTGTCATCAGCCGGTCAAGTGGCACAGCGAGTAGAGCGCTCGCTTTGACATCAGTGCAGAGCCTGCGAACGCAGGTTCGAATCCCGGCAGCGCCAAACTCAGCGTTTCATCCTTCCGAGGTCGATAAATGAGCACCACACACCGTGGGTAATAATAAGCAGCGCTCAGATACCTAAGGGTTCGTAGCGCTATATAAATGCCAAATTATTAATTAATTATTATTATCAGTGTGTGCCATTTGCCTACCCTTCATACGCAGTGAGGGTGCATGCATGGGAGGGTTTTAGTCATGTGGGACATGTGTCAATCAAGTACTGGTTCTGTTGCTTCTCAGCCCTCATTGTGTGCCATGGTGCTAATGTATGTTTCCATTTGTTTGCTTTTATGTCTTTGCAGGGGAAGACGCACCTGATACTGCTGGGGTTGTGGAGATGGTGCAGACCCAGGAGGGGCCCGAGGGCCGACCGACCACCAGTGAGGGACGTGGTGTGGTGGTGGGTGAGAACCCACAACTGCTGCAGGTCGTGCTCTCAAGGGGTGTCTCTGGCTGCACCTCCCCCGAGCTGTACTCAGGTGTTGATTCGGATGATGAGACCTACGTGCCGTCGCAGGTGAGTGTTCCTGGGAGCGATTCTGTTCTGTCCCACCCACCTGCACCAGGGTCAGAACCCTCAATGGGGATGTCAGTGTTGGCAGCTACGCCTTTGGTGGTTACGGATGCAGGATCACACTTCGCGACATCTGATCCTGTTCCTGGCCAGCAGATCAGAGGGGGAATGCAGTCCTGCAGCCTCAGGCAGTGCCGGCACAGAAAGGCGCAGTTCACCTTGCCCCAGACAGGTGTGGTGCCCGCCGACGTGGTGGCCGTACGCCACCTGGCAATACCGCATGGGAGCAATCCATTTACGGTATGGCAACCCAACAGGCAGCATCATCAGAGATGATGGCTCAGGACATGGATAGGGTGGCCACTTCCATTGTCCCCCCCGAAAGGCTGATGAAGCGACTACAGCAGGCAACCGACTCCATCTGCCAGTCACACAGGGAGGACATGTTGGCGTCCAACAGGGACAGGCGGGCGGCACTGGCGACTCTGCAGGAAGCCATCTCCATAGAGTCCCATGGCCACAGGGAAGCCCTGAGGCTGGAACTCCTTCACCTCAGGACGACTCTTGTTGAACTTGAGGCTTCAACAAACCGAAGGACAGAACAGCAGCTGGAGCGTCTCACCCGTACGCTCTCAGCTGAGATGCAGGCAACTAGGGCGGAGGTCCGGGCATCCCGTGAGTTGTTGCATGGGGACCTCCGCACACTCATCCTCCAGAACGAGACCTACCACACCCGCATGCTTGCAGCCAAGGAGGAACAGACTAGGGCATTGCGTGGGCTGCCTCCCATAGTGCCACCACCTCCGGATGCAGCTGCAGAGGGTGATAATAGCGACAGCAGTGATACTCCCACAATAGGGTAGCCGTGTGGGCCATGAGCCCATGGAGGTGTTTTTTTTTCGCAAGATCCACACAGGTGGGTTTTGGTGTGCACCCTGTCCTCAGACCTCCTGGGTGGCCTCCCCAACCCCCCCGGGCCCATTAATGGCCATTTTTTTTTTTTTTTTTATTTTTATTTTTTTTATTATTTTTTTTTTGGGGACAATGTGTTGCCTTGTGTGGCTCCCGTGGGCATACGCTGCATTGTGGCTGGGCACATGCAGGCTTGTCATGTATTTGGTTCAGATGCTTGGGTTTTTGTCACACACACCCCTCCTGCTTCCCGTTTCCATGGGCTTGCAAAGGGTGTGCCCAAGTGACATTGACGTACATGGTGACATTGGACTCCCACTACATGTGTGGGTAGTCTAGTCAATACTGTGTATACATTCCTAGTGCATACTGTGAGCATTTCAGGTGTCGCGAGTTTCAATTAGGGACACTGTACATTGTGACACTTGTGTCAAGTTGTGGGGATTACTTTGTTTACCTGCACATAGCATGACATGGCACGGTGTGTCGTGTGGCGGTGCCGGGGATGGGTTGGGTGACATGGCACTGTCCTCATGTTGCATTTTGCAAGTGGGTATTCGTTTTAGCTGCATGAATGTGTTTTTTCACGAAACTGCATTGGTGGTGTCTGTGTAGGTAGGGATGCACACATTGTAACACTTCCAGGTGAACAATCTCAGGCTGATATGGTTTTGACGGTTGATTCTCCAGACATTCAGGATGAGTGTCAGGTTGAGTCATCATTGATTGTCAGATGGTATGTGCCAGGGAAGTGTGCACTCCACAGGGGTGTGATTTTTATGTGAAGTAATTAGCCACTAGCTGTGTACGGGCTGCCTCCCCCGTGCCCTTTCCCCTCCCATGCGCAGCGGGCGTGCATGTGGTTGGGGATGTGGGGGCACCACCATGTACACGGCCAGGCCCCGGGGTGTTGCAACGTTGTGCAGGACACATGCTGCCACTATGATCCTGCACACTACTGGGGGAGCATATAACAGCTGCCCGCCAGAACGGTCAAGGGAGCGAAAGCGTTACTTAAGCACTCCGAATGTGCGCTCCACTATGCCCCGGGTTGCAATGTGGGCTGTGTTATATCTTACCTCGGGTGGCGTGGTGGGGTTCCGAATTGGCGTCATCATGTGGGGGCTGAGAGGGTAGGCACTGTCCCCTGTGGAGGTGTGATTGGTATCATTGGTGGGGTTGTGACCTTGCTCAGTATCTGACATGCATGCATGTGCAGTGGCATTCATACTCACCAAGCAGCCATGTATCGCCATGCCGCCCAGCTTCTAGGTCCCGGCTTAGGGTTGACATTCGGTAAATGAAGCTGTCGCGGGTGGACCCGGGATAGTTGGCATATACTGAGGTGATGATTCCCTTGGCATTACATACTACCTGCACGTTGATGGAATGCCAGTGCTTGCGGTTCCTATAGATGTGCTCAGATGCCCTGGGGGGGCGTAGAGCCACATGGGTGCAGTCGATGGCACCTAGCACTTTGGGGAATCGTGCCACACCGTAAAAATCCAGGGCGGCAGCATGCCTTTCTGCAGGTGTTCTGGGCAGGTATATGTGCCTGCGGACTGATGGCCGTGCAGTGATGATGTTCAAGACCTGGTGTAGGCAGCGTGACTGCGTGGCCTGTGACACCCCACCCACTATGGCACTTGTCCGCTGAAATGATCCAGTGGCTAAGAAGTGCAGTACATTGAGGACCTTCTCCAGGGGGCTGAGTGCTTGGGAGCACAGGGTGGGTGATGTGAGGTCATCCTCCCACTCACTCACCAGGTCCAGTATTATGTGTGGTGGAAACCTGTACCTCCCATACACCTGGTCATCAGGCATCCCGAAAAGGCTGTTTCTGGGTGTGAATATTCTGGCCCTGACTATCCTCCTCCTCCTCCTTTGGTAGCCCACGGCCACTGCTGCTAGGAACGGTATATTCATCCTGGCGTCTGAGCTTGTTAGTTTTTTGCGCGCAAATTTATGCGTCGCGGGTCGACGTATGCCTGCTTCCTACTGGCGTACGTGTTTCTTTGCGAGTGTTGTAGGCGAGCGTGTGAAACTTCCCGCGCACCCCTGAAATCCAGTACCCAGGCCAATAGCGTGTGGAAATTTCCGCGCACCCCGGAATACACGTGCGCTGATGTACTCGCGTGTGAAACTTCCCGCGCACCCCTGAAATCCAGTACCAAGGCCAATAGCGTGTGGAAATTCCCGCGCAACCCGGAATACACGTGCGCTGATGTACTCGCGTGTGTAAGTGCCCGCGCACCCCTGAAATACACGTACATAGGCCAATCGCGTGTACGCGCACTTTTGTCCAATTACACGCGATGACACTCTGACGTGCAGTCTTTCCATGTGTGCTCCGTCATCACGTGCTATGAGGGAAACACCCGTGCGGGTCACGTCACAGACGTGCTTACGCGCTGAGGGCCTTTGGTCCAATAGAATCGCGTATGCATGCTGACGTGCTTACTCGCTAAGGGTCTTTCCTCGAATTTCACGCTGACGTGCAGGATTTTCACGTGCCAAATCACTCCGTATCAAGCTGGCCACGCGAAAACACACGGAAGACCACGCTCCTGCCCAGAAGGCCGAATTACTGCCCCCCAGTGCCCCGAGCAGCCTCCCACGTGCCATCTGCTGCTGCTGCCTGCCTGCCTGCTGCCACCGTGCCCTGCCATTTGGTGCCTGCACATCAGCCATCTGCAGGGGTCCAGTTGCTGTGTCCACCCCTGCTGGAACAGAAGACTCCCGACTGGGATAACATCGCTCCACAGCCCAGCCCCAGGACCCAGTTGCCCACCCACTCCTGTCTCTGGGGTTGCCATGTCGGGCACTTCCACATCTGGCACCAGTGGCAACCCCAGGCCAGAGGGGCAGAGGGGCACCAGCTTCACTGCCACCGATGTTGGTGTCCTGGTGGAGCATGTACTGGGGCAGTATGATGCCCTCTTTGGATCGTCCCGCGCCAGCAAGGAAGGACGGGAGAGGATCTGGGCCGACTGTCTGGTTGCCATCAACGCGAAGGGGGTGGCAACCCGCGACGTCCAGAAGATCAAGAAGCGCTGAGAGGACTTGAGGTCCAGGACCCTCGTGAAGGCCCGGCACCTCGTGGAGGGGGGCCGGGGCCGCATGAGTTCCATCCAGATGAGGTTCCTGGAACGCGTACGCCCAGCGCTCCACGCCCAGATCCTTGAGAGGGAGACCCGTCTGGAGTTGAGCGGTAAGTGGCCAAGCATTGCTGTGTGAGACAGGGCATGTTGTGGTGTGCTGGTTGTCTGATACTTGCCTGTATGTGTGACATAGGCCATGTATGCATGTATGTGTGCAGGGACATCATGGTAATGCATGTGCGACCAGTGATGTGTGAAGCACATGGTTGTTGCATGTGTTTAAATGCGACATGGGGAGCCCTATGCAGATTTTACACATGAGAGCATGCCAGTCTCTGTTCCTGGACATGGGTGGGGGTGAGGGATGGGTGCTGATGCCAGGTACATATATGGTAGCCATGTCTGTGTGCCTGACCTGCGTGTCTGTAACTTGTGAATGCCATGGATGCATGACACATGTGTGTGACAATGCACAGATTCACTGATGCAGCCTAGTTATCCTTGTATCCGCTGTGTTTGGGGTGTATGAGGCCAGATGGATGTGACTGAGGTGAAGTGTGTGCATGTGATAGGCATGACCCATGATGCATGTGAGTTCCATATCATTGTATGTTTCAAGAGTCCATTGGACATGTATGGAAATGTCCATGGCATGCACCATGCCTGTTACTGTGTGTGTTTTGCCTGGACTGACCCATGTGTTGTGGAGGGACATGATGGAAGTGTACTTTGACAGTGGTACTCATCTGCTATTGCTTCCTGTCTAGGGGACCATTGAACAGTACCCTGATGCTTGTGTTCTATGTCTCCCTCTATGCAGTGGCTAGTGAAGAAGAGGGCGGAGACGGCGCTGTGGAGCAAGGCGGCGGGGATTCCCCAACGGCTGCAGCGAAAGGGGTGGGTGAGCCCCCACAGGGGCCTGCTACGGTGGAAGACGGTGAGGAGCCATCCAGGTTGGTGGTTTCCACAGAGGAGGAGGAGGCCGCCACTGAGACACACATGGGGCCTGGTGGGGGCATCCCTGCTGGAGCAAGTGGTGCAGTCCAGGGGCAGGGGCAGGAGGCAGCACAGGTCACCCTGGAGGGGCCTGTGCATGTTGCTGTCCCTGACCCTGTGAGTGCACCACCATGCACCAGCAGGGATGCACCGTCCCAGGCCCGTCCGCAGGTAGAGGGGATGTCCATGTCACCTGACTCCCCTCCACCTGCGGACAAGGGGACCCGTGGCCGTATGGAGAAGGTCCTGATTGGGGTCGCGATGCGCGCGGGTGCAATTCGTGATGATGTGCGTGCTTCCCGGGAGGAGCACGCACGTCATCACGAAGAGCACCGTGCCGACGTGGCCCAATTGGGATCTTTCATGTTCGGGGGATTCCTGCATGTGTCGGCCAATCTGGCGGCCCTCTCCTCCTCTGTGGAGGCTATACGCCGGTCGTTCTCCTTGCCGTCTTCCAGCCCAGATGCCACCAGGGCCCCCTGTGGACCGGCCCTGACCAATGCAGCCAGCTCGGTGGGGAGTCGGAGGTCCAGCAGGGGTGGACACCACAGCAACTGTACCCCAGCAGATGGAGGATGTGCCGGCATCATCAGGCAGGGCACCTGCACAACGGCGTCGGTGGATTCCATCAGCCTGGATGCCGTCGTGCTGGCAGAGGCAGTTGCGTCAGAGGCAGCAGCAGAGTCAACGTGGGAGGCATCATGGCTCGGGGCCATCAACATCGGAGGGGCAGGCATCGGCCGGAGGGCAGGAGGACCCAGGACAGGAAGTGTCTTCCGTGTGGCTGCGGTTGGGCCAGCAGATAGGTGCGGAGCGACGGTGGGCGGAAGAGGCGTGGCTCACGATGGTCAGGGAGGAGAACTCCATGCGGAGGGCCCTGAGGCGGGCCGAGTGCCTCGAGGCAATCCGCAGGGGGTTGGAGGAGCAGATGGCGTTGTCCCTGCGGACCCTCTGGGGCATGGAACAGGACCGCCTCCGGGACATAGATGAGGAGTTTGATGATGCCCTGGCCCGGAACACCACAGAGTGAGCCGCTGGACTTGCCCGCCGCCTTTGTATATACTTCTTTAGTTTTAGGTTTCCTTTGTTTCTTCTTATGATTTGGAGTCGACGGACACTGCTCCACTTTTTGTATATAGTTGCATTTTAGTTAGGGTTTTTTGTAGGTTTCCTTTGTTCAGTTGGGCTCATGGACCCTTGGATGTTTTGTACATAGTTCTTCATTGGATTGTTTTTTTTTTTTTTTTTTATTTATTCACCATGGAGAAATGGTATTTATTTTTCTCTCTCGGATTGATTTTATTTTTAATGTGACTTTGGACAACATTTTTTTGGATTTGGATTAGTAGTTTTGATTTTTTTGGACAGACATGCAGCTTATCTTTTTTTCATTGCCATTGTAGTTTGTTTCATTTCATTTGCATTAATTTTTTTTAATACAATTTTGTTTTCATACTTCACTATGTGGTATCATCTCATTGGTTTCATGGATGTCATGTTGGGTGTTTTCCCATTCAATTGCAACCATTGTGTGTGACGGACATGGGTTCATTTGCTTTATGAACATTGGGGGTGTAACATGTAATTTCCATTTCCATGTGGGTGAATGGGTTACTTGGTAGGGTCTTTTGGCTGTGGAGGCTGACCATAACGCACATGATTGGGGATTGTGAGGACCTGGGTGCAGGGGGACATGAGTGGGGGCCTGGTGGAGGGTGCCCCTGCACTGCTGGGGGGTGGGGGTGATAGGGGCCATGAGTGGGGGCCTGGTGGAGGGTGCCCCTGGATGCTGGGGGGTGGGGGTGGTGGGAGACATGAGTGGGGGCCTGGTGGAGGGTGCCCCTGCACTGCTGGGGGGTGGGGGTGGTGGGAGACATGAGTGGGGGCCTGGTGGTGCTGCCCCTGCACTGCTGGGGGGTGGGGGTGATAGGGGCCATGAGTGGTGGCCTGGTGGAGGGTGCCCCTGGATGCTGGGGGGGTGCAGGGGGACATGAGTGGGGGCCTGGTGGAGGGTGCCCCTGCACTGCTGGGGGGTGGGGGTGGTGGGAGACATGAGTTGGACATGAGTGGGGGCCTGGTGGTGCTGCCCCTGCACTGCTGGGGGGTGGGGGTGGTGGGAGACATGAGTTGGACATGAGTGAGGGCCTGGTGGTGCTGCCCCTGCACTGCTGGGGGGTGGGGGTGATAGGGGCCATAAGCGGGGGCCTGGTGGAGGGTGCCCCTGGATGCTGGGGGGTGGGGGTGCAGGGGGACATGAGTGGGGGCCTGGTGGAGGGTGCCCCTGCACTGCTGGGGGGTGGGGGTGGTGGGAGACATGAGTTGGACATGAGTGGGGCCTGGTGGTGCTGCCCCTGCACTGCTGGGGGGTGGGGGTCATAGGGGCCATGAGTGGGGGCCTGGTGGAGGGTGCCCCTGGATGCTGGGGGGTGGGGGTGGTGGGAGACATGAGTGGGGGCCTGGTGGAGGGTGCCCCTGCACTGCTGGGGGGTGGGGGTGGTGGGAGACATGAGTGGGGGCCTGGTGGAGGGTGCCCCTGCACTGCTGGGGGGTGGGGGTGGTGGGAGACATGAGTGGGGGCCTGGTGGTGCTGCCCCTGCACTGCTGGGGGGTGGGGGTGATAGGGGCCATGAGTGGGGGCCTGGTGGAGGGTGCCCCTGGATGCTGGGGGGTGGGGGTGGTGGGAGACATGAGTGGGGGCCTGGTGGAGGGTGCCCCTGCACTGCTGGGGGGTGGGGGTGGTGGGAGACATGAGTGGGGGCCTGGTGGTGCTGCCCCTGCACTGCTGGGGGGTGGGGGTGATAGGGGCCATGTGTGGGGGCCTGGTGGAGGGTGCCCCTGGATGCTGGGGGGTGGGGGTGCAGGGGGACATGAGTGGGGGCTTGGTGGATAGTGCCCCTGCACTACTGGGGGGTGGGGGTGGTGGGAGACATGAGTTGGACATGAGTGGGGGCCTGGTGGTGCTGCCCCTGCACTGCTGGGGGTTGGGGGTGGTGGGAGACATGAGTTGGACATGAGTGGGGGCCTGGTGGTGCTGCCCTGCACTGCTGGGGGGTGGGGGTGATAGGGGCCATGAGTGGGGGCCTGGTGGAGGGTGCCCCTGGATGCTGGGGGGTGGGGGTGCAGGGGGACATGAGTGGGGGCCTGGTGGAGGGTGCCCCTGGATGCTGGGGGTGGGGGTGGTGGGAGACATGAGTTGGACATGAGTGGGGGCCTGGTGGTGCTGCCCCTGCACTGCTGGGGGGTGGGGGTGATAGGGGCCATAAGTGGGGGCCTGGTGGAGGGTGCCCCTGGATGCTGGGGGGTGGGGGTGGTGGGAGACATGAGTGGGGGCCTGTTGGAGGGTGCCCCTGCACTGCTGGGGTGTGGGGGAGGTGGGAGACATGAGTTGGACATGAGTGGGGGCCTGGTGGTGCTGCCCCTGCACTGCTGGGGGGTGGGGGTGATAGGGGCCATGAGTGGGGGCCTGGTGGAGGGTGCCCCTGGATGCTGGGGGGTGGGGGTGCAGGGGGACATGAGTGGGGGCCTGGTGGAGGGTGCCCCTGCACTGCTGGGGGGTGGGGGTGGTGGGAGACATGAGTTGGACATGAGTGGGGGCCTGGTGGTGCTGCTCCTGCACTGCTGGGGGGTGGGGGTGATAGGGGCCATGAGTGGGGGCCTGGTGGAGGGTGCCCCTGGATGCTGGGGGGTGGGGGTGGTGGGAGACATGAGTGGGGGCCTGGTGGAGGGTGCCCCTGCACTGCTGGGTGGTGGGGGTGTTGGGAGACATGAGTGGGGGCCTGGTGGTGCTGCCCCTGCACTGCTGGGGGTGGGGGTGATAGGGGCCATGAGTGGGGGCCTGGTGGAGGGTGCCCCTGCACTGCTGGGGGGTGGGGGTAAAGGGACCATGAGTGGGGGCCTAGTGGAGGGTGTCCCTGGATGCTGGGGGGTGGGGGTGTTGGGAGACATGAGTTGGACATGAGTGGGGGCCTGGTGGTGCTGCCCCTGCACTGCTGGGGGGTGGGGGTGATAGGGGCCATGAGTGGGGGCCTGGTGGAGGGTGCCCCTGGATGCTGGGGGGTGGGGGTGCAGGGGGACATGAGTAGGGGCCTGGTGTAGGGTGCCCCTGCACTGCTGGGGGGTGGGGGTGATAGGGGCCATGAGTGGGGGCCTGGTGGAGGGTGCCCCTGGATGCTGGGGGGTGGGGGTGATAGGGGCCATGAGTGGGGGCCTGGTAGTGCTGCCCCTGCACTGCTGGGGGGTGGGTGTGATAGGGGCCATAAGTGGGGGCCTGGTGGAGGGTGCCCCTGGATGCTGGGGGGTGGGGGTGCAGGGGGACATGAGTGGGGGCCTGGGTGAGGGTGCCCCTGGATGCTGGGGGGTGGGGGTGCAGGGCGACATGAGTGGGAGCCTGATGGTGCTGCCCCTGCACTGCTGGGGGGTTGGGGTGATAGGGGCCATGAGTGGGGGCCTGGTGGAGGATGCCCCTGGATGCTGGGGGGTGGGGGTGGTGGGAGACATGAGTGGGGACCTGGTGGAGGGTGCCCCTGCACTGCTGGGGTGTGGGGGTCGTGGGAGACATGAGTTGGACATGAGTGGGGGCCTGGTGGTGCTGCCCCTGCACTGCTGGGGGGTGGGGGTGATAGGGGCCATGAGTGGGGGCCTGGTGGAGGGTGCCCCTGGATGCTGGGGGGTGGGGGTGCAGGGGGACATGAGTGGGGGCCTGGTGGAGGGTGCCCATGCACTGCTGGGGGGTTGGGGTGGTGGGAGACATGAGTTGGACATGATTGGGGGCCTGGTGGTGCTGCCCCTGCACTGCTGGGGGGTGGGGGTGATAGGGGCCATGAGTGGGGGCCTGGTGGAGGGTGCCCCTGGATGCTGGGGGGTGGGGGTGGTGGGAGACATGAGTGGGGGCCTGGTGGAGCGGCCCCTGCACTGCTGGGGGGTGGGGGTGGTGGGAGACATGAGTGGGGGCCTGGTGGTGCTGCCCCAGCACTGCTGGGGGGGTGGGGGTGATAGGGGCCATGAGTGGGGGCCTGGTGGAGGGTGCCCCTGGATGCTGGGGGGTGGGGGTGCAGGGGGACATGAGTGGGGGCCTGGTGGAGGGTGCCCCTGCACTGCTGGGGGGTGGGGGTGGTGGGAGACATGAGTTGGACATGAGTGGGGGCCTGGTGGTGCTGCCCCTGCACTGCTGGGGGGTGGGGGTGGTGGGAGACATGAGTTGGACATGAGTGGGGGCCTGGTGGTGCTGCCCCTGCACTGCTGGGGGGTGGGGGTGATAGGGGCCATCAGTGGGGGCCTGGTGGAGGGTGCCCCTGGATGCTGGGGGGTGGGGGTGCAGGGGGACATGAGTGGGGGCCTGGTGGAGGGTGCCCCTGGATGCTGGGGGGTGGGGGTGGTGGGAGACATGAGTTGGACATGAGTGGGGGCCTGGTGGTGCTGCCCCTGCACTGCTGGGGGGTGGGGGTGGTGGGAGACATGAGTTGGACATGAGTGGGGGCCTAGTGGTGCTGCCCCTTCACTGCTGGGGGGTGGGGGTGATAGGGGCCATGAGTGGGGGCCTGGTGGAGGGTGCCCCTGGATGCTGGGGGGTGGGGGTGGTGGGAGACATGAGTGGGGGCCTGGTGGAGGGTGCCCCTGCACTGCTGGGGGGTGGGGTGGTGGGAGACATGAGTGGGGGCCTGGTGGTGCTGCCCCTGCACTGCTGGGGGGTGGGGGTGATAGGGGCCATGAGTGGTGGCCTGGTGGAGGGTGCCCCTGGATGCTGGGGGGGTGCAGGGGGACATGAGTGGGGGCCTGGTGGAGGGTGCCCCTGCACTGCTGGGGGGTGGGGGTGGTGGGAGACATGAGTTGGACATGAGTGGGGGCCTGGTGGTGCTGCCCCTGCACTGCTGGGGGGTGGGGGTGGTGGGAGACATGAGTTGGACATGAGTGAGGGCCTGGTGGTGCTGCCCCTGCACTGCTGGGGGGTGGGGGTGATAGGGGCCATAAGTGGGGGCCTGGTGGAGGGTGCCCCTGGATGCTGGGGGGTGGGGGTGCAGGGGGACATGAGTGGGGGCCTGGTGGAGGGTGCCCCTGCACTGCTGGGGGGTGGGGGTGGTGGGAGACATGAGTTGGACATGAGTGGGGCCTGGTGGTGCTGCCCCTGCACTGCTGGGGGGTGGGGGTCATAGGGGCCATGAGTGGGGGCCTGGTGGAGGGTGCCCCTGGATGCTGGGGGGTGGGGGTGGTGGGAGACATGAGTGGGGGCCTGGTGGAGGGTGCCCCTGCACTGCTGGGGGGTGGGGGTGGTGGGAGACATGAGTGGGGGCCTGGTGGAGGGTGCCCCTGCACTGCTGGGGGGTGGGGGTGGTGGGAGACATGAGTGGGGGCCTGGTGGTGCTGCCCCTGCACTGCTGGGGGGTGGGGGTGATAGGGGCCATGAGTGGGGGCCTGGTGGAGGGTGCCCCTGGATGCTGGGGGGTGGGGGTGGTGGGAGACATGAGTGGGGGCCTGGTGGAGGGTGCCCCTGCACTGCTGGGGGGTGGGGGTGGTGGGAGACATGAGTGGGGGCCTGGTGGTGCTGCCCCTGCACTGCTGGGGGGTGGGGGTGATAGGGGCCATGTGTGGGGGCCTGGTGGAGGGTGCCCCTGGATGCTGGGGGGTGGGGGTGCAGGGGGACATGAGTGGGGGCTTGGTGGATAGTGCCCCTGCACTACTGGGGGGTGGGGGTGGTGGGAGACATGAGTTGGACATGAGTGGGGGCCTGGTGGTGCTGCCCCTGCACTGCTGGGGGTTGGGGGTGGTGGGAGACATGAGTTGGACATGAGTGGGGGCCTGGTGGTGCTGCCCTGCACTGCTGGGGGGTGGGGGTGATAGGGGCCATGAGTGGGGGCCTGGTGGAGGGTGCCCCTGGATGCTGGGGGGTGGGGGTGCAGGGGGACATGAGTGGGGGCCTGGTGGAGGGTGCCCCTGGATGCTGGGGGTGGGGGTGGTGGGAGACATGAGTTGGACATGAGTGGGGGCCTGGTGGTGCTGCCCCTGCACTGCTGGGGGGTGGGGGTGATAGGGGCCATAAGTGGGGGCCTGGTGGAGGGTGCCCCTGGATGCTGGGGGGTGGGGGTGGTGGGAGACATGTGTGGGGGCCTGTTGGAGGGTGCCCCTGCACTGCTGGGGTGTGGGGGAGGTGGGAGACATGAGTTGGACATGAGTGGGGGCCTGGTGGTGCTGCCCCTGCACTGCTGGGGGGTGGGGGTGATAGGGGCCATGAGTGGGGGCCTGGTGGAGGGTGCCCCTGGATGCTGGGGGGTGGAGGTGCAGGGGGACATGAGTGGGGGCCTGGTGGAGGGTGCCCCTGCACTGCTGGGGGGTGGGGGTGGTGGGAGACATGAGTTGGACATGAGTGGGGGCCTGGTGGTGCTGCTCCTGCACTGCTGGGGGGTGGGGGTGATAGGGGCCATGAGTGGGGGCCTGGTGGAGGGTGCCCCTGGATGCTGGGGGGTGGGGGTGGTGGGAGACATGAGTGGGGGCCTGGTGGAGGGTGCCCCTGCACTGCTGGGTGGTGGGGGTGTTGGGAGACATGAGTGGGGGCCTGGTGGTGCTGCCCCTGCACTGCTGGGGGTGGGGGTGATAGGGGCCATGAGTGGGGGCCTGGTGGAGGGTGCCCCTGCACTGCTGGGGGGTGGGGGTTAAAGGGACCATGAGTGGGGGCCTAGTGGAGGGTGTCCCTGGATTCTGGGGGGTGGGGGTGTTGGGAGACATGAGTTGGACATGAGTTCGGGCCTGGTGGTGCTGCCCCTGCACTGCTGGGGGGTGGGGGTGATAGGGGCCATGAGTGGGGGCCTGGTGGAGGGTGCCCCTGGATGCTGGGGGGTGGGGGTGCAGGGGGACATGAGTAGGGGCCTGGTGGAGGGTGCCCCTGCACTGCTGGGGGGTGGGGGTGATAGGGGCCATGAGTGGGGGCCTGGTGGAGGGTGCCCCTGGATGCTGGGGGGTGGGGGTGATAGGGGCCATGAGTGGGGGCCTGGTAGTGCTGCCCCTGCACTGCTGGGGGGTGGGTGTGATAGGGGCCATAAGTGGGGGCCTGGTGGAGGGTGCCCCTGGATGCTGGGGGGTGCAGGGGGACATGAGTGGGGGCCTGGGTGAGGGTGCCCCTGGATGCTGGGGGGTGGGGGTGCAGGGCGACATGAGTGGGAGCCTGATGGTGCTGCCCCTGCACTGCTGGGGGGTTGGGGTGATAGGGGCCATGAGTGGGGGCCTGGTGGAGGATGCCCCTGGATGCTGGGGGGTGGGGGTGGTGGGAGACATGAGTGGGGACCTGGTGGAGGGTGCCCCTGCACTGCTGGGGTGTGGGGGTCGTGGGAGACATGAGTTGGACATGAGTGGGGGCCTGGTGGTGCTGCCCCTGCACTGCTGGGGGGTGGGGGTGATAGGGGCCATGAGTGGGGGCCTGGTGGAGGGTGCCCCTGGATGCTGGGGGGTGGGGGTGCAGGGGGACATGAGTGGGGGCCTGGTGGAGGGTGCCCATGCACTGCTGGGGGGTTGGGGTGGTGGGAGACATGAGTTGGACATGAGTGGGGGCCTGGTGGTGCTGCCCCTGCACTGCTGGGGGGTGGGGGTGATAGGGGCCATGAGTGGGGGCCTGGTGGAGGGTGCCCCTGGATGCTGGGGGGTGGGGGTGGTGGGAGACATGAGTGGGGGCCTGGTGGAGTGGCCCCTGCACTGCTGGGGGGTGGGGGTGGTGGGAGACATGAGTGGGGGCCTGGTGGAGGGTGCCCCTGGATGCTGGGGGGTGGGGGTGCAGGGGGACATGAGTGGGGGCCTGGTGGAGGGTGCCCCTGCACTGCTGGGGGGTGGGGGTGGTGGGAGACATGAGTTGGACATGAGTGGGGGCCTGGTGGTGCTGCCCCTGCACTGCTGGGGGGTGGGGGTGGTGGGAGACATGAGTTGGACATGAGTGGGGGCCTGGTGGTGCTGCCCCTGCACTGCTGGGGGGTGGGGGTGATAGGGGCCATCAGTGGGGGCCTGGTGGAGGGTGCCCCTGGATGCTGGGGGGTGGGGGTGCAGGGGGACATGAGTGGGGGCCTGGTGGAGGGTGCCCCTGGATGCTGGGGGGTGGGGGTGGTGGGAGACATGAGTTGGACATGAGTGGGGGCCTGGTGGTGCTGCCCCTGCACTGCTGGGGGGTGGGGGTAATAGGGGCCATGAGTGGGGGCCTGGTGCAGGGTGCCCCTGGATGCTGGGGGGTTGGGGTGGTTTGAGACATGAGTGGGGGCCTGGTGGAGGGTGCCCCTGCACTGCTGGGGGGTGGGGGTGGTGGGAGCATGAGTTGGACATGAGTGGGGCCCTGGTGGTGCTGCCCCTGCACTGCTGGGGGGTGAGGGTGATAGGGGCCATGAGTGGGGGCCTGGTGGAGGGTGCCCCTGGATGCTGGGGGGTGGGGGTGCAGGGGGACATGAGTGGGGGCCTGGTGGAGGGTGCCCCTGCACTGCTGGGGGTTGGGGGTGGTGGGAGACATGAGTTGGACATGAGTGGGGGCCTGGTGGTGCTGCCCCTGCACTGCCGGGGGTGGGGGTGATAGGGGACATGAGTGGGGGCCTGGTGGAGGGTGCCCCTGCACTGCTGGGGGGTGGGGGTGGTTGGAGACATGAGTTGGACATGAGTGGGGGCCTGGTGGTGCTGCCCCTGCACTGCTGGGGGGTGGGGGTGATAGGGGCCATGAGTGGGGGCCTGGTGGAGGGTGCCCCTGGATGCTGGGGGGTGGGGGTGGTGGGAGACATGAGTGGGGGCCTGGTGGAGGGTGCCCCTGCACTGCTGGGGGGTGGGGGTGATAGGGGCCATGAGTGGGGGCCTGGTGGAGGGTGCCCCTGGATGCTGGGGGGTGGGGGTGCAGGGGGACATGAGTGGGGGCCTGGTGGAGGGTGCCCCTGCACTTCTGGGGGGTGGGGGTGGTGGGAGACATGAGTTGGACATGAGTGGGGGCCTGGTGGTGCTGCCCCTGCATTGCTGGGGGGTGGGGGTGATAGGGGCCATGAGTGGGGGCCTGGTGGAGGGTGCCTCTGGATGCTGGGGGGTGGGAGTGGTGGGAGACATGAGTGGGGGCCTGTGGAGGGTGCCCCTGCAATGCTGGGGGGTGGGGGTGATAGGGCCATGAGTGGGGGCCTGGTGGAGGGTGCCCCTGGATGCTGGGGGGTGGGGGTGGTTCGAGACATGAGTGGGGGCCTGGTGGAGGGTTCCCCTGCACTGCTGGGGGGTGGGATTGGTGGGAGACATGAGTGGGGGCCTGGTGGTGCTGCCCCTGCACTGCTGGGGGGTGGGAGTGATAGGGGCATGAGTGGGGGCCTGGTGGAGGGTGCCCCTGGATGCTGGGGGGTGGGGGTGCAGGGGGACATGAATGGGGGCCTGGTGGAGGGTGCCCCTGCACTGCTGGGGGTTGGGGGTGGTGGGAGACATGAGTTGGACATGAGTGGGGGCCTGGTGGTGCTGCCCCTGCACTGCTGGGGGGTGGGGGTGATAGGGGCCATGAGTGGGGGCCTGGTGGAGGGTGCCCCTGGATACTGGGGGGTGGGGGTGGTGGGAGACATGAGTGGGGGCCTGGTGGAGGGTGCCCCTGCACTGCTGGGGGGTGGGGGTAGTGGGAGACATGAGTGGGGGCCTGGTTGTGCTGCCCCTGCACTGCTGGGGGGTGGGGGTGATAGGGGCCATGAGTGGGGGCCTGGTGGAGGGTGCCCCTGGATGCTGGGGGGTGGGGGTGCAGGGGGACATAAGTGGGGGCCTGGTGGAGGGTTCCCCTGCACTACTGGGGGGTGGGGGTTGTGGGAGACATGAGTTGGACATGAGTGGGGGCCTGGTGGTGCTGCCCCTGCACTGCTGAGGGGTGGGGGTGATAGGGGCCATGAGTGGGGGCCTGGTGGAGGGTGCCCCTGGATGCTGGGGGTTGGGGGTGCAGGGGGACATGAGTGGGGGCCTGGTGGAGGATGCCCCTGCACTGCTGGGGGGTGGGGGTGATAGGGGCCATGAGTGGGGGCCTGGTGGAGGGTGCCCCTGGATGCTGGGGGGTGGGGGTGATAGGGGCCATGAGTGGGGGCCTGGTGGTGCTGCCCCTGCACTGCTGGGGGGTGGGGGTGATAGGGGCCATAAGTGGGGGCCTGGTGGAGGGTGCCCCTGGATGCTGGGGGGTGGGGGTGCAGGGGGACATGAGTGGGGGCCTGGTGGAGGGTGCCCCTGGATGCTGGGTTGGTGGGGGTGCAGGGGGACATGAGTGGGGGCCTGGTGGTGCTGCCCCTGCACTGCTGGGGGGTGGGGTGATAGGGGCCATGAGTGGGGGCCTGGTGGAGGGTGCCCCTGGATGATGGGGGGTGGCGGTGCAGGGGGACATGAGTGGGGGCCTGGTGGAGGGTGCCCCTGCACTGCTGGGGGGTGGGGGTGGTGGGAGACATGAGTTGGACATGAGTGGGGGCCTGGAGGTGCTGTCCCTGCACTGCTGGGGGGTGGGGGTGATAGGGGCCATGAGTGGGGGCCTGGTGGAGGGTGCCCCTTGATGCTGGGGGGTGGGGGTGCAGGGGGACATGACTGTGGGCCTGGTGGAGGGTGCCCCTGCACTGCTGGGGGGTGGGGGTGATAGGGGCCATGAGTGGGGGCCTGGTGGTGCTGCCCCTGCACTGCTGGGGGGTGGGGGTGATAGGGGCCATGAGTGTGGGCCTGGTGGAGGGTGCCCCTGGATGCTGGGGGGTGGGGGTGCAGGGGGACATGAGTGGGGGCCTGGTGGAGGGTGCCCATGCACTGCTGGGGGGTTGGGGTGGTGGGAGACATGAGTTGGACATGAGTGGGGGCCTGGTGGTGCTGCCCCTGCACTGCTGGGGGGTGGGGGTGATAGGGGCCATGAGTGGGGGCCTGGTGGAGGGTGCCCCTGGATGCTGGGGGGTGGGGGTGGTGGGAGACATGAGTGGGGGCCTGGTGGAGCGGCCCCTGCACTGCTGGGGGGTGGGGGTGGTGGGAGACATGAGTGGGGGCCTGGTGGTGCTGCCCCTGCACTGCTGGGGGGTGGGGGTGATAGGGGCCATGAGTGGGGGCCTGGTGGAGGGTGCCCCTGGATGCTGGGGGGTGGGGGTGCAGGGGGACATGAGTGGGGGCCTGGTGGAGGGTGCCCCTGCACTTCTGGGGGGTGGGGGTGGTGGGAGACATGAGTTGGACATGAGTGGAGGCCTGGTGGTGCTGCCCCTGCATTGCTGGGGGGTGGGGGTGATAGGGGCCATGAGTGGGGGCCTGGTGGAGGGTGCCTCTGGATGCTGGGGGGTGGGAGTGGTGGGAGACATGAGTGGGGGCCTGTGGAGGGTGCCCCTGCAATGCTGGGGGGTGGGGGTGATAGGGCCATGAGTGGGGGCCTGGTGGAGGGTGCCCCTGGATGCTGGGGGGTGGGGGTGGTTCGAGACATGAGTGGGGGCCTGGTGGAGGGTTCCCCTGCACTGCTGGGGGGTGGGGGTGGTGGGAGACATGAGTGGGGGCCTGGTGGTGCTGCCCCTGCACTGCTGGGGGGTGGGAGTGATAGGGGCATGAGTGGGGGCCTGGTGGAGGGTGCCCCTGGATGCTGGGGGGTGGGGGTGCAGGGGGACATGAATGGGGGCCTGGTGGAGGGTGCCCCTGCACTGCTGGGGGTTGGGGGTGGTGGGAGACATGAGTTGGACATGAGTGGGGGCCTGGTGGTGCTGCCCCTGCACTGCTGGGGGTGGGGGTGATAGGGGCCATGAGTGGGGGCCTGGTGGAGGGTGCCCCTGGATACTGGGGGGTGGGGGTGGTGGGAGACATGAGTGGGGGCCTGGTGGAGGGTGCCCCTGCACTGCTGGGGGGTGGGGGTAGTGGGAGACATGAGTGGGGGCCTGGTTGTGCTGCCCCTGCACTGCTGGGGGGTGGGGGTGATAGGGGCCATGAGTGGGGGCCTGGTGGAGGGTGCCCCTGGATGCTGGGGGGTGGGGGTGCAGGGGGACATAAGTGGGGGCCTGGTGGAGGGTTCCCCTGCACTACTGGGGGGTGGGGGTTGTGGGAGACATGAGTTGGACATGAGTGGGGGCCTGGTGGTGCTGCCCCTGCACTGCTGAGGGGTGGGGGTGATAGGGGCCATGAGTGGGGGCCTGGTGGAGGGTGCCCCTGGATGCTGGGGGTTGGGGGTGCAGGGGGACATGAGTGGGGGCCTGGTGGAGGGTGCCCCTGCACTGCTGGGGGGTGGGGGTGATAGGGGCCATGAGTGGGGGCCTGGTGGAGGGTGCCCCTGGATGCTGGGGGGTGGGGGTGATAGGGGCCATGAGTGGGGGCCTGGTGGTGCTGCCCCTGCACTGCTGGGGGGTGGGGGTGATAGGGGCCATAAGTGGGGGCCTGGTGGAGGGTGCCCCTGGATGCTGGGGGGTGGGGGTGCAGGGGGACATGAGTGGGGGCCTGGTGGAGGGTGCCCCTGGATGCTGGGTTGGTGGGGGTGCAGGGGGACATGAGTGGGGGCCTGGTGGTGCTGCCCCTGCACTGCTGGGGGGTGGGGGTGATAGGGGCCATGAGTGGGGGCCTGGTGGATGGTGCCCCTGGATGATGGGGGGTGGCGGTGCAGGGGGACATGAGTGGGGGCCTGGTGGAGGGTGCCCCTGCACTGCTGGGGGGTGGGGGTGGTGGGAGACATGAGTTGGACATGAGTGGGGGCCTGGAGGTGCTGTCCCTGCACTGCTGGGGGGTGGGGGTGATAGGGGCCATGAGTGGGGGCCTGGTGGAGGGTGCCCCTTGATGCTGGGGGGTGGGGGTGCAGGGGGACATGAGTGTGGGCCTGGTGGAGGGTGCCCCTGCACTGCTGGGGGGTGGGGGTGATAGGGGCCATGAGTGGGGGCCTGGTGGTGCTGCCCCTGCACTGCTGGGGGGTGGGGGTGATAGGGGCCATGAGTGTGGGCCTGGTGGAGGGTGCCCCTGGATGCTGGGGGGTGGGGGTGCAGGGGGACATGAGTGGGGGCCTGGTGGAGGGTGCCCATGCACTGCTGGGGGGTTGGGGTGGTGGGAGACATGAGTTGGACATGAGTGGGGGCCTGGTGGTGCTGCCCCTGCACTGCTGGGGGGTGGGGGTGATAGGGGCCATGAGTGGGGGCCTGGTGGAGGGTGCCCCTGGATGCTGGGGGGTGGGGGTGGTGGGAGACATGAGTGGGGGCCTGGTGGAGCGGCCCCTGCACTGCTGGGGGGTGGGGGTGGTGGGAGACATGAGTGGGGGCCTGGTGGTGCTGCCCCTGCACTGCTGGGGGGTGGGGGTGATAGGGGCCATGAGTGGGGGCCTGGTGGAGGGTGCCCCTGGATGCTGGGGGGTGGGGGTGCAGGGGGACATGAGTGGGGGCCTGGTGGAGGGTGCCCCTGCACTGCTGGGGGGTGGGGGTGGTGGGAGACATGAGTTGGACATGAGTGGGGGCCTGGTGGTGCTGCCCCTGCACTGCTGGGGGGTGGGGGTGGTGGGAGACATGAGTTGGACATGAGTGGGGGCCTGGTGGTGCTGCCCCTGCACTGCTGGGGGGTGGGGGTGATAGGGGCCATCAGTGGGGGCCTGGTGGAGGGTGCCCCTGGATGCTGGGGGGTGGGGGTGCAGGGGGACATGAGTGGGGGCCTGGTGGAGGGTGCCCCTGGATGCTGGGGGGTGGGGGTGGTGGGAGACATGAGTTGGACATGAGTGGGGGCCTGGTGGTGCTGCCCCTGCACTGCTGGGGGGTGGGGGTAATAGGGGCCATGAGTGGGGGCCTGGTGGAGGGTGCCCCTGGATGCTGGGGGGTGGGGGTGGTGGGAGACATGAGTGGGGGCCTGGTGGAGGGTGCCCCTGCACTGCTGGGGGGTGGGGGTGGTGGGAGCATGAGTTGGACATGAGTGGGGCCCTGGTGGTGCTGCCCCTGCACTGCTGGGGGGTGAGGGTGATAGGGGCCAGGAGTGGGGGCCTGGTGGAGGGCGCCCCTGGATGCTGGGGGGTGGGGGTGCAGGGGGACATGAGTGGGGGCCTGGTGGAGGGTGCCCCTGCACTGCTGGGGGTTGGGGGTGGTGGGAGACATGAGTTGGACATGAGTGGGGGCCTGGTGGTGCTGCCCCTGCACTGCTGGGGGGTGGGGGTGATAGGGGACATGAGTGGGGGCCTGGTGGAGGGTGCCCCTGCACTGCTGGGGGGTGGGGGTGGTGGGAGACATGAGTTGGACATGAGTGGGGGCCTGGTGGTGCTGCCCCTGCACTGCTGGGGGGTGGGGGTGATAGGGGCCATGAGTGGGGGCCTGGTGGAGGGTGCCCCTGGATGCTGGGGGGTGGGGGTGGTGGGAGACATGAGTGGGGGCCTGGTGGAGGGTGCCCCTTCACTGCTGGGGGGTGGGGGTGATAGGGGCCATGAGTGGGGGCCTGGTGGAGGGTGCCCCTGGATGCTGGGGGGTGGGGGTGCAGGGGGACATGAGTGGGGGCCTGGTGGAGGGTGCCCCTGCACTTCTGGGGGGTGGGGGTGGTGGGAGACATGAGTTGGACATGAGTGGGGGCCTGGTGGTGCTGCCCCTGCATTGCTGGGGGGTGGGGGTGATAGGGGCCATGAGTGGGGGCCTGGTGGAGGGTGCCTCTGGATGCTGGGGGGTGGGAGTGGTGGGAGACATGAGTGGGGGCCTGTGGAGGGTGCCCCTGCAATGCTGGGGGGTGGGGGTGATAGGGCCATGAGTGGGGGCCTGGTGGAGGGTGCCCCTGGATGCTGGGGGGTGGGGGTGGTTCGAGACATGAGTGGGGGCCTGGTGGAGGGTTCCCCCGCACTGCTGGGGGGTGGGGGTGGTGGGAGACATGAGTGGGGGCCTGGTGGTGCTGCCCCTGCACTGCTGGGGGGTGGGGGTGATAGGGGCCATGAGTGGGGGCCTGGTGGAGGGTGCCCCTGGATGCTGGGGGGTGGGGGTGCAGGGGGACATGAATGGGGGCCTGGTGGAGGGTGCCCCTGCACTGCTGGGGGTTGGGGGTGGTGGGAGACATGAGTTGGACATGAGTGGGGGCCTGGTGGTGCTGCCCCTGCACTGCTGGGGGGTGGGGGTGATAGGGGCCATGAGTGGGGGCCTGGTGGAGGGTGCCCCTGGATACTGGGGGGTGGGGTGGTGGGAGACATGAGTGGGGGCCTGGTGGAGGGTGCCCCTGCACTGCTGGGGGGTGGGGGTAGTGGGAGACATGAGTGGGGGCCTGGTTGTGCTGCCCCTGCACTGCCGGCGGGTGGGGGTGATAGGGGCCATGAGTGGGGGCCTGGTGGAGGGTGCCCCTGGATGCTGGGGGGTGGGGGTGCAGGGGGACATAAGTGGGGGCCTGGTGGAGGGTTCCCCTGCACTACTGGGGGTGGGGGTTGTGGGAGACATGAGTTGGACATGAGTGGGGGCCTGGTGGTGCTGCCCCTGCACTGCTGAGGGGTGGGGGTGATAGGGGCCATGAGTGGGGGCCTGGTGGATGGTGCCCCTGGATGCTGGGGGTTGGGGGTGCAGGGGGACATGAGTGGGGGCCTGGTGGAGGGTGCCCCTGCACTGCTGGGGGGTGGGGGTGATAGGGGCCATGAGTGGGGGCCTGGTGGAGGGTGCCCCTGGATGCTGGGGGGTGGGGGTGATAGGGGCCATGAGTGGGGGCCTGGTGGTGCTGCCCCTGCACTGCTGGGGGGTGGGGGTGATAGGGGCCATAAGTGGGGGCCTGGTGGAGGGTGCCCCTGGATGCTGGGGGGTGGGGGTGCAGGGGGACATGAGTGGGGGCCTGGTGGAGGGTGCCCCTGGATGCTGGGTTGGTGGGGGTGCAGGGGGACATGAGTGGGGGCCTGGTGGTGCTGCCCCTGCACTGCTGGGGGGTGGGGGTGATAGGGGCCATGAGTGGGGGCCTGGTGGATGGTGCCCCTGGATGATGGGGGGTGGCGGTGCAGGGGGACATGAGTGGGGGCCTGGTGGAGGGTGCCCCTGCACTGCTGGGTGGTGGGGGTGGTGGGAGACATGAGTTGGACATGAGTGGGGGCCTGGAGGTGCTGTCCCTGCACTGCTGGGGGGTGGGGGTGATAGGGGCCATGAGTGGGGGCCTGGTGGAGGGTGCCCCTTGATGCTGGGGGGTGGGGGTGCAGGGGGACATGAGTGTGGGCCTGGTGGAGGGTGCCCCTGCACTGCTGGGGGGTGGGGGTGATAGGGGCCATGAGTGGGGGCCTGGTGGTGCTGCCCCTGCACTGCTGGGGTGTGGGGGTGATAGGGGCCATAAGTGGGGGCTGGTGGAGGGTGCCCCTGGATGCTGGGGGATGGGGGTGCAGGGGGACATGAGTGGGGGCCTGGTGGAGGGTGCCCCTGGATGCTGGGGGGTGGGGGTACAGGGGGACATGAGTGGGGGCCTGGTGGTGCTGCCCCTGCACTGCTGGGGGTTGGGGGTGATAGGGGCCATGAGTGGGGGCCTGGTGGAGGGTGCCCCTGGATGCTGGGGGGTGGGGGTGCAGGGGGACATGAGTTGGACATGAGTGGGGGCCTGGTGGAGGGAGCCCCTGGATGCTGGGGGGTGGGGGTGCTGGGTGACATGAGCAGGTGTGCAGGGTAGTCCCCTGTGGTGTCGGCTGCCTGCAGGGGCCGTGGAGGGTGTACAGGGAATACCTGGGAGCACACAGCCAAATCGCGTGTAGAATTTCCCGCGTACCCCTGAACTACACGTACCCGGCCAAATCGTGTGTGGAACTTCCCGCTCACCCCTGAAGTCCACGTACCCTGCCAAATCGCGTGTGGGACTTCCCGCGCACCCCTGAGATCCACGTACCCAGCCAAGTTGCGTGTGGAAATTCCCGCGCACGTACCCGGCCAAATCGCGAGTGGAACTTCCCGCACACCCCTGAAATCCACGTACCCTGCCAAATCGCGTGTGGGACTTCCCGCGCACCCCTGAGATCCACGTACCCAGCCAAATCGTGTGTGGAAATTCCCGCGCACGTACCCGGCCAAATCGCGTGTGGAACTTCCCGCGCACCCCTGAAATCCACGTACCCTGCCAAATCGCGTGTGAGACTTCCCGCGCACCCCTGAGATCCACCTACCCAGCCAAATCGCGTGTGGAAATTCCCGCGCACGTACCCGGCCAAATCGCGTGTGGAACTTCCCACGCACCCCTGAAATCCACCTACCCTGCCAAATCGCGTGTGAAAGTTCCCACGCACCCCGGAATACACGCACACGTTATTTTTCAGTCAGCGGGTGTCCGTGTTTGTGGGTACCCCTTTGCACGTCATTTGTCCTGGAGGGCCACAGTATAGGACATTAATCATGGCTGCATATAGGTGCTTTTTGTTGGCGCACCTTTTGGCGCACATTTATTACAGGCGCAGAGACGCTACCGCCTGCTTTCTTGTGGCGATCGTGTTTGTGCCTGTGCGCTGGTTTGACAGTGCGCTTTTTTGCCCTATTCGATTCCATAAATACGTGTTGTAGGCGAGCGTGTGGGCGTTCCGCGCACTTGCACCCTGTACTTCCCCTGTGACGCCCACATTTTGGCAAGTTGTTCCCCATTCCGAGTGTTACGCCCCGTGTTCCGCCTACTTTTGTTGTGTGCGCCGCGCTATGTGCGATTTTCGCTGTGGCCTGTGTGATTTTCGCTGTGACCTGGCCCACGCCGTTAGATGGCCTGTGCGCCAACGTGCGCCACGCACTTTTTTAGCGCACATCCGATGGTTTTCTCGCGCACGGCCTTCCATGAATCGATGTGCGCTGCTTTTCGTGCGATTTTCGCACTTGCACTGCGATTTTCGCTATTCCACTGCGAATCGCACGTTTTTGGCCCCTTGCGCCGCGCTAATTATTCCATGAATCGGCCTGTTAGTGAGGGGGAGCTTGTGGTCCTCACAGTTGAGGTGGTGGCCCACTGTGAGGAGCTGTGCAGAAGCAGGCAGAGAAAGAGCAGTGTGCAGAGGTGACCAGCAATATTGAACATCATTTCCCAGAAGGTGTCAGCAGTTGCCAGTGTATCCCATGACGGTGAGGACTGCAGCAAAAGGTGGAACGACGTAAGGGTAAGTGTGCAGGGACTGCTGTCGCAACACCGCCTTGAGTCCCTAGTGACAGGAGGAGGTACTATTGAGCCACTGGCACTCATCGCATGGGAGGAGAAATGCAGGACGGTGCTGGATCTCAAGGGGATAGAGGGAGTTGGCAGTGCAGAGGAGGGAATCGCAGCCAGGAGACAGGGGGTGAGTGAGCCCCCCAACAAAATGCATGCAGAAATGACAACCCAGCAATGGAAGCCCCAGTAGACAAGGAGGTAAGTCAGCCTACCCTAAAGCTGAGTACACTGACACGGCAGAGTGACAGTTTGGCACATCAGCCACCCTCCACATCAGTCATGGGCCACGGCACCAAGGGCACCCCTGAGAGTCACAGCAGCGAGAAGGGAAGGAAAGTGAACAAAACAAATGCCATGCGCACCACACCCCTACTGGCGCTCCCTATGCTAGCGTGAATGATGGGCATGAGCGCACATCAGACAATCCACAGGGAAGTACATGTCCCACACACAGACATATGCACAGCCTGCCAATCACTGTGCACCATAGTACGGCCCTGTTGACAGCACAGCATTGTCCCACAGAGCCATGAGAGTGCCATTTAATAAACCACCTGACCAACCCCGCCACGTCAGTCCCACTCGGGGAGGGGATGTGTCGCCATGAACACAAACAGGCCAATGACCAACAGGCCATGGGTCTCACACCCATCACCACAGGCAACCCCATCACGGTGATCTCAGATGCATCCTCCTAAGGCCAACCATGCCCATCTGCCCATTTTTGTGAAGTCACACTCTGTACCATTGCAATTGTATCTTGCATGCCAAAACACGTGGGTGGGCCATACCTGACAACACTTCTGATGTCCCCTACAGCCACTCACGCATCACCAGAGCCCCGGGGGAGGTGGAGGATGTCGTAGGCCCAACAGGGAGTGGCTCTACAAGGCTCTCCAGGTCTGCCACTACCACTCCACAAGGCTCACATGATCATTGTCTCGGCGCATAGAACACTGTGCACCATCTGAAGCCAGCAAGGCCAAGCCTACCAGTGGCACTGTGGCCCTGCCTGAACACCAGCAGCCACCTGGAGCAGTGCAGGCCAATCTGCACCCACACCTGCAGCCGTATGCATGGACACAGAGCAGAAACCTGCTGCCAATGCCACTGGGTGACACCAGCCCGGAGTCTACACCTGACCAATGCCTACACTCCCCAGGAGGCCCTCGACGCCACCAGCGCCAAGCAACACCAGAGCCGGAAGAGGACACTCCATCCTATGGCTCACCTGCCTACAGCCCTAGCCCAGTGCAGACCCATATCCCTGACTGTGTAGTCCGTCATGCAACGTATGCTGCAAAGGCTGGATGACATTGAGTGCAGAAAGTGTGAGTTGGAGACCATTGGGCATACTCATTCCAACCACCTGCAGGCCATCAGGGAGAGTATCTAGGGGGCTTCTCACAGGGTTGTGCATCAAATGGTGTGGAACAGGGCCGATGTGAGTGCCAACACCTCTGCCCAAACACTCTATGCACAACGTGTCTGGGAGACGATGGAGAGTGGCTCTGCCCTAGTGGAAGCCATCCAGGATGGCAATGAGTTGCAGCGGCAGCAGAACCTGGTATCAGGCTCCATCCTGGCCACCTCCACAACACCCACAGAGGGTTCACAGCAGGGCACACCACAAAGACAATCCCAGCGCCTTCTTCACGCAAAATCTCTGGGACACTGACCGCCATGAGTGGCAATGGTGGGGAGTAAGTGGTGCGAGGGGGATAGTGTGCTGGGGAGTTGGTGGGGTTAGGGGGGATAGTGTGCTGGGGAGTTGGTGGGGGGAGAGGGATAGTGTGCTGGGAAGTTGGTAGCAATGAGTCAGTTGAATTGCATCAATACAAGGACATTGTTGATTGTGTCATGGTCATGTTTATTCACAATAGTGGGTCTCGCTCAATGGTAAATGTCTTGTGCCATGTTCACGCGTTAGAATACATTGTCCATTAGGTTCTGTCATGGAATTCTGCCATCCATGATATCATCTCTGCTGATGCGTACTGCAGCCTCTGCATCATGATCAGCATCCTCATCCTCTGGGGGTGGCATGTCTACATCAGGGGGTAGCTGTACATTTTTCCGCATGCAGATATTGTGCAACGTGCAACACAGTAGCACAATTCAGCCAACTTATTTTCAGGGGCATACATCAGTGCACCTCCCCCAGTGCGATAAAGGCAGCAGAAACATGCCTTTAGCAGGCCAAAGGTACGCTCAATGCATATGCAGGTCCTGCTGTGTGAGTGGTTGTACGCTGTCTCTTGCAGTTTTTGGGGATCATGCACAGGGGTCATAAGGCAAGGCAGCTGCATATATCCAGAGTCACCAACATGAGGAGAGACATGGCCATTAGAAACTGTAGAACGTGGGCGGTGGTCCTTTTACAGTATCATGGAAAAGGACATTGTGCTGAGGTATATGCAGAATCAATCCATTGAATGTGTCTGTCCTATGTCCGTGCATACTGTGTCACTCGTGTGATGCATAGTTTTCAGTTCACATGTGCCCTGCCACCTACAAGCTGGTGTTACATGCTGTGTCTGTCGATGGCATGTGATGTCGACATGGTGGTATTCCTGTGTGGGTGTATTGCTCTCGTGCATGGGGCATGCTGGCTTGACTATGGGCAATCTGTACGCTTCTGGATGCAGTGGTTCACCAATGGGGGTAGATGTACATGGGTGCATGTCAGTGCTACTGGCAAGGTTGCTGTTGTGAGGTTCTATGTGGCCGAAGAAGAGGGTGACTGAGAGTAACCAGACTGACTCTCCCACATCGTTCTGAACATGCCCTGTTAATCAGGTCAGGCAAAGTCAGGCACTTTACTCTAGGTGCATACATCTAATGCCAATTAGCTCTCCTCACACAAATAAAAAGCAACACCTAAAGACACACTCTGAGCAAGGGGGAACACAAGTACAAGCAGAACTTTCGGGACAAAGGCACACTTACTGGAGCAGAGCAACGGACCAAGGGATGATAACCGCTTGTTGAAAACCCCAAGAGTTCCCTACTGGAGGTTGTTGCCACCGACAGGCAGCGAAAGACACGTGGAGAAGGCCAGATTCCACAAGTGAAGACTGCATTGTGTTTCAAGAATGCCAGCAACCCTTCCGGGTGAACGGCAGAGTTGGGGAGGCGAGGCCAAGCCTGTGGTACTAACCTTGACTTGTAAATTGGAAATAGCAAAACCAAGAAAGAGATGCACACATCTGGTGAGTTGGCAAGTGACCTGAGAGACCAGTGTGTCTTAGAGCGAATTAAGTAGCAACATTATATCACAAGTGAAGGCTGCACGGTGTGGATGAGACGTGAAGAAAGGCAGACCTGTAAATGAACTTTGAAGTAAGGACAGCTGTGAGATCAGCGATACTAGGTAACAGAGTGGTCCAGTGAAAGGAAGTAGCCCACTCAAAAGTCTCAGTGAAAGGTACATTGCTTAAAGCAAAAAAGTGAATAAACAGCAAAAGTGAAGTAAGCAAGAGTAACTCCTAAAGAATGGGACAGTGAAACTTAAAATGTGAACTTTGAATCGAAGTGGTCCTGCAGTGGTCTGAAAGGAAACCACGTGCATTTGAAAGTCTTCACCATCCGAGAGTGGTCCGAGCCCGACTGAGGGAGACCCGAAGTATAATAAGCTTGGGGAAGGGTGCACCCTTGCAAGATTGTGTTGAATTTTGTCATGAGAGGTCTGAGCCCAGCAGAGGGGGACCTACATGAACTGTTTGGTGAAAGGGCTGAGCATGATTGAGGGGGACGTTTGACAACTTTTGATTGAAGCATTATTTGGAATTCAAGAAAATAGACTGCAATGTGCAAGGCCAGGCGGGCCTCAATCTACATTTTGGAAACTGTTTATTGTGTTGGAAGCCGAGCCAGAGTGTGTCATCCTGCCTACAGTGACAGCCTTACTCTGTGAGGACTAACGTGGGGAGGAGAGCTGGTCCAACCATATTTATTCTTTTGAACACTGATTTGTCCTTTGCATACATTTCTCCTTTTTTACACTTTTTGTATACGAGATAGAGCAGACATTAGGTTTTGTTAGACCCGGCCATTTTGAATTGACAGACTACACTAGGACTGTTTTGTTTATTGTTTGATGGTCGAGACTACTCCCATCTTATTTATAGGGCACAGTAGAAATTTCTCCATCACCAACATTTTAAATGAAGGTTTTACACATTGTATCCATTGTGTCAGTGCTGTGCTTGTGATACTATGCTCCCCCTACAGTGTTCACATCCACACCCCCCCAATTTGGTTGGGTGCCCCACAACTCAAGCATGCGGCCAGTTGTAATCACCCACAATCCAAGTCTGTTGTCCACAGTGCCTCTCCATGAATCCTGTAAGTGTGCTGTTTCATAGCACCATGGAATCGTTTGTGGAGCCTGTGTAGCAGGCACAGCAGTGGTTGATGATGAGGTCAGGGTCACAGGTCACATTGAGGGAGTGGTAATGTTTGCGGTTGTTTCTGTACACTGTTTTCGGGCCAGGGGTGCCACCAACCGAATATGGGCTGCTATCACATTTGTTATGTGTGCTGTGGCATAGAACCAAACCTTCATGGCATGCTACTGGGCTAGGGTGGTGGGCAGTGAGATGTGGTTTTGCACATGATGCAGGAGGGCATCCATCATGTGTCCCAGCACTGCACAGAATGTGGGCTGTGCCATGCCATTCATCATGGTCATGGAATGCTGGAAGGTGCCTGTACCTAGGAATTACAGTACTGATTCCAGCTTCAGCACCAGGGGCACAGCTGTGTTGGATGTTAATCCTGCTGCTGATCTCATCCTGGATTGTGGTGAGCAGCTCTGTATTGGCCTCCCTGTTCAGGCAGTACAATGTCACCAACTGAGTGTCAGTGAGGGTCCAGAGTGAGGGCCTGACCATGGGGATGGGAGCACACCTTGCTTGGGCGCTTCTCCTTTTCCTCCTCCTCATACTCCTCACAGCCCATATGCTCCCTGTGCTGTGGCCTGCTCCTCCTGCCTCACTGCTGCAGGCGCAGCATGAGCAACTGTCTGTCCCAGCTCACAGTGGCTAATAACAGCATGGTGTGAGAAACAGTGTTTGGTGTAGGGGTGTTCCTTAGGTAGTCATTTGGAGTGCTTGCCTGGGAATCAAGATGACACGGAGCCATATAGGTTCGATCACTGCGTTCGTGCTTAGAAACCTCTGGGAATTCAGCGCATTATAAATAACCTATCATATCATATCATATCATATCATATCATCTGTGCCTTGATCAGTCTGCTTATGTCAGGCAAACCATGTCAGTCAGAGTCAGTCATTCAGTGTCAATCAGTCACATGCTGTCAGTCTTAGTCAGTCAGTTGGTCAGTTTGTCAGTGTCAGTGATTCATTATTTGTAGATCAGTCTGTATGAGTCAATCTCTTTACGTGTCATTCTCTGTCCGTTAGCGGCAGTGTGCTAGTCATTCAGCCACCATCAGTCAGCCTCTGTCAATTACTCAGTGTCAATCAGCCAGTCACTCTCTGTCAGTGCCACTAAGTCACAGTCATCCAGTCAGTCATTGAATGTCAATTCATCAGTCGCTGCCAGCTAGTGCCAGTCAGTCAACCTCTGTCAGTTAGTCAGGGTCCATTAGTATCTCTTAGTCAGTCTCAGTCAGTCAACCTCTACCCTCCAATCAGTGGCATTCAGTCTTAGACTGTGCCATTCTTCGTGAGTCAACATCATGCAGTCATCTAGTGCCAGCCAGCCTCCGCTAGAGAGTTTCTCTCTGTTAGTCAGTATTATTAAGTCAGTGTTGATAATGACAGTCAGAATCTATTAGAAAATCAGACACTCTGTGTCAGTCTGTTTAAGTTATCATCAATTGGTTTCTCTCAGTCAGGGCAGGTCAGTCTCTGTCAGCCAATCAGTGTCAGTCAGGTGGTTTCAGTATAATGTAGTCAGTTTCAATTAGTATCAGTCTTTGAAAACTAAATGTCAGTCAGACAGTTTGTCAGTCTGCATAGTCATTAAGTATCTGTTGATCACTCACTCTCAATAAGTCAGTCTCTGTCATTCATTGTCAGTCAGTCAGTCAATTAGTATAAGTCAGTCAGTCTTAATCAGCAACTGGGTGTCATCCAATGTATGTCTGTTAGCCAGTCAGACTTGGTCACTGTCCTTCAATCACTGTCAGCCAGTTGATCTCTTTCAATAACACTCATCCATCTGTCTCAGTCAGCATCAGTCAGTCAGTCTCAGTCAGTCCGTAGTTCAATCAGTAAATCCCTGTTAGTCAGTGCCAGTCAGTCTCTTTCATGCAATGTCAGTCAATGTGTCTGAATGTATAAGTCAATCTCAGTCAATGTCACTCAGTTAGTGTCCGCCAATCAATCTCTCTCAATCAGTCAGTGTCAGTCTGTATCTCAGTCAGCCAATCAATATTTAACATACAGTAGGTCTGTGTTAGTCAATCATTCTTTCTCAGTCAGTTTAAGTGTGTCAGTCAGACTCTGAAAGTCAGTCCCTCTCAGTACTCAGTGCCATGTAATCAGCTAGCTCTGTAAGCCTGTGTTAGTAAGTATATGACAACCATTCAGTTATTCTGTGTCAGGGATAATCAATATATGTCAGTAATTCAGTTACAGTCAGTTTCTGCCTGTCAGTCAGTCTCAGTGGGTCTGTCAATGTCAGTCAGCCAGTGCCAGTCAGTCAGACACTTTCAGTCATTCAGTCTCCTTCCATCAGTGCCTAACATGCAGTGAGTCTGTCAGTTAGTCAGTCTCTTTCGGCCCAATTAGTTTCAGTCAATCTCTATTAGCCAGTCATTCTCTGGCAGCCGGTCTGTGACAGTCAGTGTGTGTCAACTAGGCTGTCTCTGTAAGTCAGTCACAGCCATTCAGGCTGTATCATTCAGTCTGTTTCAGTCAGTGCCAGTTATTCTGTGATTGTCAGCGTTATCCAGTCTCTGCCAACAAGCCAATTTCTGTCGGCAACCAATCTATGTTAGTGTAAGCCAATAGCTGTCAGCCAATTAGTCTCATTTAGTCACTCAACATTAGTAAGTGCTAGCCTATTCACTTGTTTATTGTATGCTTGTCAAATGCAGTCAGGTTTGATCAGTGTCAGTTAGTCAGTCTCTGTCAGTCAGTAAAGAACCAGTCAGTTTGTCAGTCAATCAGTGTCGGTTAGTGAGTAATTCTAAGTCAGACAGTAAGTCCCAATAAGTCAGTCAATCAGCTTCTGTCAGTCAGTATCATTTAGTCAGCAATGTCAGTCTCTGCCAGTCTCTGATGGTCAGTGTCAGTTAGTCACTGTCAGTCACTGTAAGGAAATCTGTCTCTGTCAGTCACTCAGTTCCAATCAACCATTCAGTATCTGTCAATCAGTATTATTCAGTCTCATTGAGCGGGTTAGTATTGCAGTGTCAATCACTGTCAGTCAGTCATTCTCTATTAGTCAATCCGTGTCAGTTAATATCAGCCAAAAGTCAGTGTCAGCCAGTGTCTGTCAGTCTCTTTTGGTCAATCTCTGTCAGTCAGTCTCTGTCAGTTGTTGTCAGTCATTTACTGTCAGTCACTGTGGGTCAGTTTCAATTAGGCAGTCAGTGTCAGTCTCAATCAGACAACCACTCTCAGTCAGTGTCAGTCAGTCACTGTCAGTCAGTCTGTGAGAGACATTGTTAGTCTCTGTCACTCAGTGTCAAATGGCATCAGTTAGTGTTAATCAGTCTCAGATGCAGTCCGTTAGTCTGTCTCAGTCAGTCAGTCAGTGTAAATCAGTGTCTGTCAGTCTATAAGAATAAGTCACTTTCAGTAACTACATCTCATTCAGTCAATTAATCATTCTGACTCTGTTGTTCAGTCTTAATCTACAAGTCGGTCATGCAGTGTCAGTCCATCACAGTCAGTCAGCCTCTGTCAGTTACTATAAGTCAGTCAGTCTCAGTCAATTTCAGTGAATTGACAATGGATGACACTGTGCCATGCTTTTTGGAAAGGGCATGAAGATGCAGGTACTTTTACTTCAATTGAATGTGTAGACGAGCCCCTCAATGCTCACACCAGAAAAAATACAACCCACTAGGGAAAAAAGGTCCAGCACACCTCTTGCAAGGAGAACAAGGTTCAATCCCACAAAAATGCAAGTACGTGCCAGCAAATAACCCTGTTGCCACAGAGAGCGCTGACTAAAACAGCATAAGCAATGAGTTTGAAATCTACACAGCTTCACAAGTGACATACATCACAAAGGCTACAAATCCATGTAGCTGGTTGGTCCGGCCCTATACACATGTAGCCTGCTCCATACAGATGCCAGGTGATTGGTCCCAGCATCTTCTGTCCATCTCCTTCCACGTCGGGATCTTCTACTTCCATTATCAAGTAAAAAGACTATTATTAGCAATTTAGTTACACAATTAATTATTTCATAGCTCCTGGTACCAAGGACATGAGTGAGGCGGATCATTTCGAGGTCATGAAAACCTTTCAGAGCACCTTGATCTCCCCGCTCAATCCCAGACACGCTGTTGCCTCCATAACTTTGACACCCGCAGCCTAAATTTGTTACCTTCTCCCCTGGCACTTCGCAGCACGAATCACATGAACCGATATAGGGTGCAGCCTGTCCCCCCTCTCTGAACTTCCTTATTGATTGGCCTCTTTCCAGTTTTATGGCCAGCAGTCTTGGGCTGGTCGGTGCACTCAAATGCTTGTGTCCTTGGCTCGGGGGTCCCGGGCCGCTATGTTTTCACGATCTGGACTGGCAAAGGCCTAAATCCTTGTGGGTTAGCTCTTCAAAGATTAATTCCGGCACTCTCTTGGCCTTGCAGGGCACATTCCTTCTCAGTCACATGCACTAACGATAAGACACAATAGAGAACTGTGTGTTTTTAATGAATTAACCTTCTGCAGGTCTGACAGGGCTGCAAGCAGAAAATGCATGCACACCCTTTTAACCCTTAAAACAGGATTAAGCGTACTGGCATAGCTATGGCACTGGGCCTCAATTTCAAGATGGCATCTAACTTCTAAAATTGAGTCTCATTACACATGTGATATTAATACCAGAATTCACTACATTTCCAATACAGTTCAATTCTATGGGTGACTCCCCAACTCCCTCCATTCTCCCAGCTCCCCTACAACATCTCCTTCTACAATCACCTCAACCTAAATCGTTGAGGGGCCTGGGACTTCTGCCCCCACACTCCAACAAATGTCAAGGAGACACCTAATGAAATGATAGACAGCATTACACATAGCTGTATCCGCCATGTTTCGAAGATAATTTGGGGCCAAAATAATGGCAAGATGTGTTGACGAGAAGGCTGTTTCCGGTGATATAAAATAGTGATATGTAGATATGATGCTCTTAGGTACACTATACCTCCCAACAGTGTTGCTGCATGCAGCAGCATTACACACAGAGAAATATACACTCTCACGTACAGTCTCCTTTCAAAAATACCAAAGTTCATGTCCAATGTCCGCAAGAGAATTCATGAACCTCCAGCTCATCAAACCTGCACATACAAAGAACCCCTGTAAACACACTCAAAGTGGGTTCTACATAAACAGACCATAAAAGATATGCAACATATCCCCTACACACTGACCCCCACATATAAAGCCTCCATCTGCACAAGAACACTCCACACCCATGCACACACATTATTATTATTTTTTTGTTGTTTGGCAAAATTGCCTTTAACACATTATTACAAAATAGAACAATACACAAAAAAATTAATACAACCATTAAACTATTACAAGATACTTCACACAGTAACTAATTAAAACTTATTTCATCATAAAATATCATATGATATTTAATTCTACTACATCACAACAAGAGGAGAACTATTTCTTTCATTTTTCCACATCTAGATCCACAAGAACCTAAAATAAGGAGTCATTCATATAATCATTTCAAAGGAATTTAAAACACCTACAACAGATATTGCAATAGATGTGGTCCTTCCAAACAAACACTTGTTCCACAGATCTCCTTTATTTGATTTCGATAAAGCATAATCAAACTTTCTAAAGTGCTGTGTGCATTTATCAGCAAGCAAGAGCTGCATATAGTAGCAGCAAGTGTGGAGATCCTCTACAATAGGAGACAGCATCTACATGTTACAGGGTCTGTTAGAATCCGACCACCTTGTGTTATGATTTGTTTCATCGGGTACAAAGTCCCTCACAATCTTAGGGAGGATCTCCTAACCCTACAACTAGAATAAATAGACAAATAAGGAGGCAGGATTATCTTTTTGTTTATAGTCCATAGTTAGATGCACTAGAGATTTGTAACCACGCATCTTGTCTAAAGTGTTAGCCTAATCTCATTCATACAACAATGATTTAACCCTCAGGGGGTTTCTAATAAGGCAATCTATGGTTGTATCCATCTCCATCAAGAGCGTCTCCCTATAGTCGGAGAGCTCTTTCAAGAACTGTACATTTCCTTGTCTGATCACTTTTGCAAGATCAACATATTCAGAGCCGGAACTGGATTTATAATTTTCCTCTATAAACATAAAAGTCTCCAGTTGGCTCTGCTGGTCAGGGAGTTGATTCCCAGTTAATAAAGTATCCCAGCCACCGGCACTGAATATTCAATACACACCACCAGAAGCTGCCCTCCAACTTCGATAGAGTCTTTACTATCCAAAAGAAATGTATCTCAACTCCATAAAAAATCTTTGGGATAACCTTACCCTCAAAACATCTTAAAATCGGTATCAATGGGAAGCAACCAAACCTTGCTTCTATCCTAATTGTCTTGTTTTGCCAATGCACTAACTCTTGCACTCAGCCAGTCTATGATTTCTGATTCATGGTGTTTAGATATAAGCGGAAAACCAAGGTAGATAAAACTACTCTTTCAAGAGAATTATCATTGACTGACTAGTTAAAAGAGGACAACTGCTTCTTTGAGGTACAATGCATAATGTTTGTTTTAGATTAATTCATTTTAAGAGAGTGGTTGGTAGCAAAACCATTAAAAGCAATTACAAGTAATTTCAACCTTATCCCTTTGCAGTCAAATAATACAAAATCATCTGCATAGCTAAGCCATATGACTTTTAGGTTGTTTAATTTGGGGAGTTGAGAGCTGCTGGCATTAGGGTTTCTCCTATATCTGACATGTATCAATTAAACCGACAGGGTGCTATTTTTTCTGACAATGCCCCTTCAGCATTTAAACTGACTTGATCTGCTGTGTTTTCATGGAGGCTGATTATCAATCATAGAAGACGCTCGGCAGTCTCCATTGCCGCAATTTCGCCCAAAGAAAATGTCTGTCCGCTGCATCAAATGCAGCAGCCAGATCAACTGTGGCAATAAATGCAGACACACTAATAGTTCCTATCAAATGTATGCTTAAACCTTCCCACACATATCACCCATAAAACAAACTCAGACCCCCTCCCCCATAAACACAGTTAATAACAACAATGCCAATGCGTCCATCTCCATATCTGTAACGGGATGCAACTTCTTTATTTTTTATTTTATTTTATTGTGCATTTGGTCAATATCGAAAACCTTTCCCACAAATCACCAGTACAGATTATTTCATATACACAGAAAACATGTAATATACACAATGTAAATATACTAGAATTTATTTTTCCATTTTAAAAATTCAGAATTCCAAAATTCATTCTAAAAATTTAAAAATTGCAATTGATAAACTTTTTTCATTCAAATGTAAAATTCGGGTTCGCAGGTGGTCTTCAGGAATAACCCCAATGTTGGAAAAGCATCTACCCAACTTCTCATGTCGGAGATGTTCGAGCCAAGGCCATTCCACATATAAGTGTCTCAGTGATTCCTGAACACTTTTACAGAAGTGACAAACTCTGGCACTTGGTTCCTGACCCTCTCCGAGCCCTGGACCTCCCTTGTTAAGTAAAGATTAAATCTTAGTCTCAAGGCATTTGCTTGGAAACCCCTAGAGTGATGGTTTTTCAGGTAGGAGGACAACGTATTAAAACTTTTTATGTTATGTTCAAAATGATCATTAAAACAATGGTAGTTCATCAAAGCTGTCCTGTCCCATTCTTTAGTCATGCATATGTATGTAGCTCAGATTTCACTTTGTTTGGGTTACTTATGAGTTCCACAGCTGAGGTTTCCACCCCCCCAATATTTTCTCGCAATGTTTTACTTTTTCATTACTTCTTCAAAATTACCTCTAATTCTTCAATCCCTCCCCATTCTGAACTGGATTGCCACCCGACATTAATTTTACCTCTGACAGACTAATTCCACATTCAGGTGCCAAAACAAATAGGATTGTGAACTTCTCTGATTGTTCAGGTTTCAAGTCCTAAATCACATATACTTTTGATTTTACTGATGCTTTACAGCTATAATTTTTCAACAGCTTCTCCATAAGACATTGCTCCAAGAATCCAAATATCTTTTTTGAGATGACTTCAAAATAGCTTTCTTTCCTGCTGCCCTGCCCTTCTACTACGTAACCTGCTTCATACTCTCTTTTTTCCATCTTATAACGTGCCCCCCATCATGCTCCCCTTCTCCTGCACCCACTCCTACACTCTTGTTCCCCTTCTCCTCCACCCTTGTCCCTGTTCACCTGCAACACCGCTTTCCGTACACTCCTGCCGCTTTGTATGTAATCCTACCAGCACTGTGCTGCAGTGCTATAATCGTCTCTTCCTGCCGTGTATCTTGCTGCCACCCTTCTACTGAACTACCCTTTGCTTACTAAACACTACACTATATCCAGAACTGTTTGCTTTTTCAATGCATATTTTAAATTCAGATATCGTGATAGTAAGCAGTTTCTTGCGACACCAATCCATTGTCAGAACCTGTAGAGATCAGTGTTATATGCTCATTTCTGGAGATACAGTTATTGTGCTCATAAATAGTGTAAATGCATGCCTTTATTTTAATATTTAACTCAAAGGTTGAGACTGAGGGTATGAACATGACCAGTAACAGGGCACTTCTGTTTAAAATACCAAAGCACACATCCTAGCAGGAGTCAGTTCCAGGGGGCACTTTGTAGTTAATATGCACTAATCGAATCCACTCACCCACTGTCACACACTCACACACACTTAACCTCTCCTTCCATCGGAGAAAGTGGCTTGTGTTGTTTGGTGGATGTAAACATGGTGCAACTTTGAAAGGTTGAGGCTGTAAATAGATAGATGTTTCCACTATATGCTTTTATTTTAAGTGGTATTTTCCTGTTTCAACTCCTATTCTAAACAAGCAAGTGGAGCCTGAGAGAGGGGACCGGGCTGCCCAAGGACAAACACTCAAGTGCGCCAGCACTGGGAAGCAGCACTGCCCATAGAGTGAGGTCAACACTGAGGGATAACCACGGCCTTAAGAAGGGATCATCAAAGCCTCTGCACTTGGAAAAGGGCCTACCCGAAGAGTGAGGGCTGTTTTAACCTCAGACATTTTCAGAGTAAGTAATTCAGGGGTCAAATCCTAGACAACAAGTGGGGGGACTCATTAACATACCCATTGAATGTGGTGTCACCAGAAATGTGCATATCAAGGTGCCCTCTGAAAAAGGTGGGGGGAATCTGTCCAGTCGCCTGTACCCTCGGCTTGAGCCCTGAATTTCCTACAATAAACAAGAACATTGTCAGAAGTGATAGGCATCATTGTTATGTGCTGTTTTCCGAGGATAGTGGTCCTGTGCTTATAAATAATGAAAATGTTTCTATTTTAGAGTGGACTAAGTACCATAGGGATGAACGTCAGCAGTAAAAGGGCCGCTCGCTTTAAATTGGCCCAAATCCAGTGCCCTTCAAAGAAAGTTACATACGCATAAATAGGAAACTTGATTTTGTTTACTGATATACGAGGCTGGCATCATCAAAGGGATCCCATCTGTTACTGTGAAATTGCCGGTGCTTAGTTTGTGGGGGTGTTTGCCAGGGCTAATCCCCAGCACTTATTTCTGAGCACCGGCACTTATTGTGTCACACTCAGCTGTATTATGTTGTTAAGCTTTGGCAACTTTATTTTTTTAACTGCCATTCAGTCTTAGTCACACAACGTTAACAACAGTGTGAGCCACACTGGTAATGCTGTGCTCGTTATTGGGTTTTATGATTTACACTGGGGTTTACGATGACAGTGCTAGGTGATGGTGGTGGTCATGCCAGCAATGATGCAGAAGGGTGGGTGGCTTTGATGTGTGGTGTGTGCTCCCATGGTACCAGGTGAAGCTCACTAGTCCAGAAGCTAGGCTGTCATGCAAATGTATATGTGTCAGTTTCAGTATGACTAGCTTTGCTGCGCCTCTGCAGTTGGGGATACTCGGCGTCCACGTTCAGGGCCTGGAACATATTTGAGCCCTGGCACTTATTTATTTACACATTAAGCACTGGACATTGCACTACCGTTTCGGTACCCATTGTACCGCCACCCCTGTTACCTGCACTGCAGATACTATGCACAGGTAGTGATGGTGTGATATCCACATCTGTGAATAAAGGCCCTGCTCCCTCGCTCATGCAGGAGAGGGGGCGGGGTAGTTGCACAGAGAATGCAGCGTGCTGTCCCGTTTGTCATGTACCTCCTTTCATAACAAAATTCATTGGTAATCCAAGCTATACTCCCATAACACACATGCAACAACTGGAGGTAAGGTGACTCAAGGCACAACTGACCCATCTGCTGCTTCACGGGCACAGCCCTAACTGCTGCTGGATCGTGTCTAACAGGGAGCAAACACCACTTGTAGAGGCCGCAGTGCGTTCATCCTCCCAGCACTACCAAGGTTTGAATTCTGCATCATCGATGAACCAGGGCTAGACAATGTGGATCAATAAACAGAACAACTTATTCTGTGCCACCGGAGAAATGGACCCTGAAGTCAAGTGATGCATGCTTCTGCATTTGGTTGGCGAAGTCATACATGAACCATTCATGTGTACCTGAGATATTGGGGATGACGACTATGATACCGCGATTTGAGGTCCCACAGTTCTATTCCAGCAGCAGGTCAATCCAGACTACTAAAGATTTCACCACAGAAAAACATGTCAGTTGCAGCGTGAATCACTCTACAGATTTCATGTGAGCCAGAAACCTAGGAAAGTCATACAAGCTGCCAAACATAGATGGTGAAATGCATACCCACCTCATCTCAGGGTGTGCGTTAACACAGCTGCACAAGCACATACTCCAAGAACCAAGGCTCTTGGTCAATAACACTGTAGAGGAGGAGCCAAAAGCCTCTACCGGACATCCTGCCCCTAAATTGCCTATATGCTGGGAACCAGAAATAGTGACGAGCACGACCCTGTAATGATGCAGATAACACGAGCAGCCTTTGAAGCAAAGTATCCAATGAGAAAACCTTTATGCATGTATCCATGAAGAGCTGACAGTCTTGGGGAAGATCCCTGAAGAGTGAGAGTAGATGGACAAAAGAGATGACTGGTGACATCACATGGCATAAAGTGACACACCTTAGAAGATAACAGAAGAGAAAGTAGAGAGAACATATATCATTTGGTGATAAAGAAAGAATCGAGTAAACGTTCACATGCAAAATTAAGATTACATGTGTGAAGAGCACGGAAGAGAATGCAAACCATTTTATAACTGTACAGATGCTGGAAATGCAAGTAGACTAAGTAATCATAAAGGCTGCCTATTCGTAGTGAATAGATTGCAGCGATGCGCCAACGTATATATATATATATATGCATAAGAAATCTGGATGTTCCACATCATGCTTTAGCAAACTGAGACCCCATGAGCAGAGAAGCCAAAAGCGTGGCGCAGTTAATAAAAGTAGCTGACGAGTGAGAAAGAATCCAAGAGCGCTTGGTTGCCCAGCGTCAAAAGGCTAGGGCAGCCGAGAACTGCTTGTCGAGCTTCAAGCAGTACAATGAATTCAAGAGACGGGCTGAGCCCCTGTCAAAGTACAGCAAAAAGACAATGAGTGCCAACTTTTGTTCGTTTGAAAACCATAAAATACAGAGAAGAAGCTCGAAATGTGGTTTCCAGTCACGTAACATAGTTGGAAATAGACTTGACGACGTTGAGGTGAGAAGATGAGAGCATGCTCACACTCCCTTTTTATTCACAGTTTTTGTGAGGCTTGCACGGCCATGTTCAAAGGCTAATTGAATGACTGAGAGTAAGAGTGATGATAGATGTTGGGCTAATTGGGTGGGGAGGCATGGTCAAGCCCAACCCATCAAAACCTGGGGTACCAGCTTGCGTGCTGCTAACAAGTGGAATATTCCATAAGTGTACAAGCATGCCAACCAATTATAGAGGGCCACATATCAAAGAGCCCTATAGTTTGTGAACCAATACATTGTTGTGTATTTTATGACTATGAACATGACTTGCACCAGAGGAGGGCTTATTTGCCCACCTGACAGTAGAGACCCAATCACAACCACACACTCCATAGAAAGTATATGTAGAGCGTTCACATAGACCAACCAAAATCCAGTTTAAGTTTTGCAGTTTGCCACGTAGTGTGATGTCAGTGATGAGAAAGTTTCACAATAAAAGTGTGTTTTTTATGTAAATCAGAGAGATTTTGCTATGAGACGTTCGTTGATGTCCGTTGTACTCCCTGTTTTAGATAATTGTTAATAAAACTGCATACCTTTTGCCAACTTCCTGAGTCGATCTTTTTCTTGATGTTTGAGTAACTTCTGCATCCCCATCCATCCCATAAGGGGCCACCTCGTCTTAGAAGGCCCATACGGGTTCAACACCCTATATATGGCACGCAACTGGCTCACACTAGAGCATCCATCATGGAGAGACAAAGCCCACAAGCTGGCCAAACCCTTTTTAAAGTCTTGATTTATGGATTTGGAGGTAGCAGAAGCAGACATCAAGTTACCTGATGAGGTATCAGGTTCATGAAAATATTGTGAGTATCTGCTGCACCCCAGGCACCAGCCAGGATCATGACGATGATGACACAGACTCAAGGCTACTGCTTTGAACTCTTTCAAATAGAGAATATAATCTGTGTGTTGACAAACTCATTTGATTTAATTGCATTTAAAGACATAGAGGCACGCGAGTGCATGGTCGCAGAAAGCATGGAGGAAATTAAAAGACAAATAGGCAAAAACGAGTGCATTTAAATTGTTCTAGCCACCCTGCAGTCAGGCCAATAGAAGATGCTATACTGTTGGCAACAACATCCGACACAGTGAGCTAAAGTGACACTTGCTGCCATGGCCACAGAAGAACTGCCACAGTCAAAAGAAGGCCTACTGCACAGTGCCACAAGAAGGATCATTCCTGCATCATTCTCTACAATGATCGTGCTGCTTGCCAACGAAAGACACCAAATAGTTGTCATGGACATAGCTCCTCTAAGAGAAAATGTGTGGCTCCCTCGAATTAATCAGTGGGTTGAGTGGAGCATTGGCACCTGTGACCCATGTCAGGCCACTGGCACGTCGGGGCATCCCTGCCTGTTTGAATCAGGAGAGTGGACACACATCATTGGAGAAGATCAGTGCAGATTTATGCTCCTCTCCAAACATTTGCCACGTGCCAGTTGTGGAGAAAGACTATTGCAAGCACCCAGTGGTAAAGGCAATAGCCTCCAACAGCACAGGGCGTGTACTTCGCAAATTTGGAAACAATGCTGGCAATTCATGTAATACCCAAAGCTCCTAAAGAGACTGAGAATTGAATGCAATTTCAAGACCGAGAATTCCAGAAATCGCTTGATCAATTTGGGATCAAACATACCTGCATAATTCTGTGCTAGCCACAAGCCAATGGTGATACTGAATATTTCATCAGAACACTGCATTAAGTCAACGCTTAGCAAAGTGGCTGAGAGTTTATACTAGACCTATACAAATGGCTGTGCCGCGATTGCATAACTCCACACTCTCCATGGGAGATGCCCAGCTATCCTCCTCATTGGCCAACCTCCAGCTGCAATTATACCAGTGCACAACTCTGGACCCCGTTGGAACCCAATGATCAATACATTGCCTAAAGGAGAAGAAGACTTCATACTTGTATTTCCACTCACAGGCATACAAAAGAGTCAACCCCTCTGTCTGGGGACCATGCCTTAATGTGAAGCAAACACTACCAAAGACAAGCCAGCAGTACGTTTGAGAAAACCCCACTGACAGTCAAACACACAATGGGAACATTAGTAACTGCAGAGAGCCCTCGAGGATCAGTGACTCAACAACATCACATTTCAATAAAGTGGCTGACATCTCTGCATGTATTCAGCTGCCCCAAGCCCCTCCTCAAAGGCCGCCTGTGATGACAAACTGATTGGTGAATGTGAAGAGAATCAAATATTTCAGCAAGAAGAAAGCCACGTACACATGCCCATAAGATGCCTATGGAGAGGCACCCAGCTGTCTGCCACGAGAGCCTACCACTATGACACAACGCGAGACATTGTGACACCATCTACTTGATTTCATTGACCCTCCCCATGGGATGACATTATTTAACTTAGGTCGGACCATTGAACGTGCACACTCAGCAGCTTAAAACATGTTAGGATGAACTTCTAACCCTGTTGTAGGGGATGTTATGATCAGAATCACTCTCTGTTGTCCTGTGTCGGCACGCGCATTGTGCCACCATACCCCCTATGTACATGGAACATTGCCGGCACGGACGGCGATGGCATGATGTCACAGCCTAAAAATAAAGGTCCTGCCACAAACTGGAGTGGGAGACTGGGGCGAAAGTCAATTTCTTTTATTTGTGCCTTCACTAAAAATAAAATGCGGAGTTAGTGCGAGCCACATTGCCCACAACACACATTCAACACCACCCACAACTACAACTGTTGCTCGTTGAGATGCAATGTTCAGCTGCACCTGCGTTTGCCTCATGCTGACAAACAATGACAAGACACTAACCAGGAAATGGCCAGCATAGCCTCCAGTGAACCAAGGTCTTCTACCCAACCCCTTCCTGTGGGCAACCCCTTGACATAGTGTGTGATCATGAGCCAAAATTCAAGTTCGAATCTTTGTCTTTCTTCCCTTTTCCCGCCACTGTCTTCTTCCTCTTCGCCTTCTTCACCCCTCTCCTCCCCCGGCATCCACTAGCAAGGAGATCTTGCAAAGGAGGAGAGTTTCTTCATTGCCCAGAGATTTGTTTTATTTGGGCCGCGAATTTCTAGGTTTGCTAATACTGTTTCTAACAAAACAGGTCCTCTCGGCCAAACATGAAAATGGAAAGGATGTCCTTTTTGGCCTCACACGGTCAATCCTTCCTGCAAGCCACCTGCACAGCTCCTTAAAAACAATTGGAAATACATTCATACATTACAAACAGGAGTATAATGGTATTCGAAAGATAATAAACATTTTACTATGCAAAGCGTTGGAGTTATTACACAAGGGATTGATATAGGATTGCTATAATACACATTGGGGGTTACATTAGCGTTCCGAAGGGGAATCACTCTAGGAAATGTTACAGGGTTTGCATTGAGGATTATTAGCAGGTAATTACAATACGAACGGTTAAAGAGATTGCATTGAGAATTAGCAGTGGGAAACTTTAGAAAAGGTTACAGGGTTCACATTGGGGATTAGATTAGCACGGACTCCTTTGGGAAAAATGACTGGGAATACATTGAGAATTAGTAGGTAATCATTATGGTAATGATAGATGGGATTATACTGGGCATTAGGTAAAAAAACACTATGGCGACAGACCACATATATTTTCCTTAGCACCCAGTAAGAGATCTACAGCAAGAATACAAACTGTGCAGTGTAACATAGAATCCAGCACTTGAGAAAATTGAAAATGTACCATTAAACCAGAGGGGGTGCAGTTCATTGCCTTTTTATGCGTAACCCTCAGCTGTTTTGACAGCTGTTGCACAAGTGTAACGTCAGTGATTGGCGAGCAGGAAGTGGGTCGCCTATGTATGCGAACACGCACGAGACTGACAGGAGACAGATCAGAGAGGAGAACAGAGACTAATTGACACTGAGACAGACCAAGAGGGACAGTGAAAGACTCACACTGAAAGGGATTGTCAGATGATTGACAGAGACTGACTGACAGTGACCAAGAGAAAGAGATACTTTAATGAAAGGCACTGACAAACTCTGACCTAGACAGACTGACACTAAACGACTAATGGACGCTAACCACACAGTGAATAACAGACACAGGATGACAGACACTGACTGAAAGAGACCAAATGACAGCGACAAACAGAAACTAAATGACTGAGACTAATTGGCTGAAGCTAACAGATATAGGGCCTCATTGCGAGCTGGGCATTATCCTGGCTGGGGTACAGGCCACCTTTATTTGTGTTAGCGCCCATCCGTCCGGCAGTATTACTGCCGGATCATGGGATGGGCGCTAAACGTTATTTCTCATTCCCATTTGGGTCCATTGAACCGCCGGCAGTAATTGCACTGAAAATGGGCATTTTTCCAGCATGTTTACCCCCAGCTCTGAGCTGGGGGTAAACACGCCAGACTCGTGATTGGGCGGACCCTTAAATGCGACAGTAACACTGTTACCGCCGCATTTAAGGGCTGCCGCCCAACTGGTGATGAGGCCCATTGACACTAAAAGACATGCACTGACTGACTGACTATCTGCTGACATTGACTGACAGAGACTGACTGTGACAGACTGACTGTGACTGACAATGACTGGCAGTGATGGACGACTGAAAGAGACTGGGTCACAGATTGACACTGACTGACGCAAACTGACTGGCAGAGTCCGACTGACTAATAATAACTCGCTGCCACCGACCAACGTGGACTAAAATAGATGGGCTGACTATACATGACAGACAGAAACTGACTGACTGCCACTTCTTGATGGACACTTTCTTACAGAGACTGGCATTGACTAAAAGACTGACTTATGCTGAATAATAGCGCCTGATGGACTGATTGACAGAGATTGAGTGAGTGACAGAAACTGACTGACACTGACTGACTGGCACTGAATGACTGACTGACACTGACTGGCAGAGTCTAACAGACAGACATCGACTGAATGACACTCACATACTGACTAAAACTGACTTTCTGACTGAAACTGAGCTCCACTGAGAATGATTGGCACTAACTGACACTAACCAACACCAATTTACAACTAATAATGAGTAGTAGAGATTAAGAATGACTGACAGATACTGACTGATGCGGACTAACACTGGCTGGCTGACAGTGGCAGTCAGAGAACGGCTGTCTGATTGAGAATGAATGACACTGACAATGAAATTGTCAATTCCATTGTTAGCCACATAAGCCTTTATGCATGCATCATAGCCAGAGCATCTCTGGACCAAATGTTAGAGCACTCACCCACTTAGGGGACACGCAGGAATTGCTGTGTTTGAGTCTCATCACTGATGCTCTCCTTTTTAATGTATTCTCACTTCAACCATTTAACAAAAGCATTATCTACATGATGACGACAGAGTGCAAATGCTCTGCAGCTAGTGTATATATATGTATCTTTAGTTGGAGGAGCTGCTCCTTGAATAAGGTTTAAATGCTCGAGGGTGAACAACAAAAATAAATGGTATTGGACATCTACCAGGTCTGAACCTCTCCACGTTGACCACTGTAGTAACTGCCTCCAGTTATCATGCAGTGGCAGATCCCATCAGCTATAAAAGCCACAAGGCTGCCTGCTTCTCCAAAACGTATAGTTTTCACAATTGATAAAATTATTATTACTATTATTCCATAACTGCAGGCCATAAACGGCTCTTTTAGGCCCTTACAGCTAACATGAACAAATAACCCTCAAGACTGCTCTTTTCTAAGTTGATTTATTAAATGTATATCTGTGTTTGAGTTTATATGGCACAAACCTAACCAGGAAGCAATGGTGTACTGCGCAAGTAGTCTAGTGTTAGAAGTGGTTGGTGGAAAGGGTGGTTACTAATTACAGATCCCAAAATGTGTGTTTTTTGCTTAGAAGCGATGGGAAAAAAATCACTCATGCTTGGAGCCTAAAGCATGCTTTTGTAAATTTTGCAGTAAGGGGCTGAGTCGTTTTTTTTTTTAAAATGGGCCAAAAGTAGGTTTATACAATTTGTGATATATGGGTTCGGTCCACGGACCAAGTTCCGATTGGTCCAGGGCATGACGTGTTGTCTGCGGACACCAACATGCTCGCCGATTGGATGGTGAAGACTGTGAGGTACGTCATATTTTCTGAAACGCCTGCCATGTTGGATCCGTAGACAGCGGCTGTGTCCACAGACAGCGGCTGTGTCTCTGGACAGTGCAGCGAGGGGAAAAGGCCTGGGAAACACATTTAGGGTTATTTTGTGGTGGAAAGAGGGACTGGGGATGGTGCGGAGTGGAAAAAAGATGATATGGGGTTATTTTCATAGGTGAAAAATAGGGTTGGCGGTCCATTTCGATGTCTACAGACATTATTTGAATTGGGAGGAGGACTTCAAGGCAAATTGTGTTATTCTAATATGTATTCTATGTCCTTCTTATGTATGGTTTAATTATGCTGTGGTGGTTTTGGCCAGTGGCCAGATTCCGGCCACTGCTTACAACCATTATAATAATATGTGTATTGTTATTCTCAGTAGTGTAGGGGCAGTATAGAGTATTTGTAACATGGTGACATAATTCAATTGAAGTGCAAGTAGTACTTATGAATACTGTACAATTGAGGGTATAGGTTGAGTTTGTTGTACATGCTAATGAAGGAGAAATCTGCTTCTTTCTATGTAAAAAACACAGTGTAGTATGTTAGGCAGGATCGTTTAAAATGTTTCATTGCCTACAATCTCACGTATTCATTTACTTTTTGGACCCTCATAAGTAGTATATTCTAAGTACTATGTTTGGAACAACATTTCTGTTCTGCACAGTTGCTGTTTCCATTTGCATAATCATTGGGAAAAATAATCCATACAGGTTTAAAAATAAACTACTATATTTATGTGAGATTATGTTTGAAAGTATGTTTGTTTGAAGTGTGCTTTTCTTAAGGGAATGTTTAAAGTGCACAGATAAGTGTATTTGCTGTTACAAGCAGTGTTGAATTAATACAAATTGTGATGTTGTATTTGAATTGAAATTTAATGAAGGGTATTTTTGAAGGAGTTAGATACCTGTTGGCATATTCAAACTATTTTGCTTTTTAAAAATACCATTGTACTATTTCTTTAAAGGTAGTTTTGAAGTACGTAGATACCTGTTGGCACATTGAAGCTGATTAGCATTTTAAAAACAGCATTGCAGTACTGTAGATGTAGTTAGATACCTGTTGGCGTATTCTAACTATTTTGCTTTTCAGAAGTAGCATTGTAGTATTATCGATGTAGTAAGATACCAGTTGGCGTATTCTAACAATATATAGTTTTACAGGTCTGTGACTAAATTTAGGGTTAAGGAATATTAAGTAAGAGTATTTTTTAAGTAGTTCGATACCTGTTGGCGTATTATAACTATTTTGCTTTTCAAAAGCAGAATTGCAGTACTGTAGATTGTTAGGGAGAATTCTCTGTTTAGGCTGAATTTCCTAACCTAGTGAGTCCCCCAGCAGCTTTGCTGGATTTCTGGAGTTTGTTTTTTTCCATCCTGCCAAGAGTGAGACTCTTTCCCTCCCACTCTTGGACATGAATGTGTGTAATTCCTGTGAATGTCAATGTGTTCTATGGGCTATGTGGTCTTTTACTCCATAGGGTCTCATATGTTTTTCTATGTGTGTTACACCGCACCCTACGTGCCGTAACACTGGGGCGTCCTAGCGGACCTCCACCATAGACTCCATACCCGGGGACTGACTACTGTCTCCCCGGGCATGTAAAGTCACCATTGGCTTTACTAGACCTAAATTTACTAACAGAACTAGTACAAACCATCTTATTGTGGACGTGCTAGTAGGGGTAATTCGATTAAACCTAGATCTGTTACTCAAGGGGGCACTGTCCCGTCCCCCCTCGTCGAGTTTTGGCTGGTGGCAGTGGAAACTACTTGTTATGCTCAACCCCGAACATAACCCTATGGTTTTCGTTAATCTCTAACGTACCACCGGTCTACTTATCTTAAATAAGTTTATCGGATGGTATTTTCTGCCAGAACTCGGTTTTTAAAATGGCGTCTGTGTTCGTCTCTGTGACTCCTAAACAAAAGGTTGAGCCCTTTGTTCCACTTTTGACGGGCCTCTGTACAGAGGCCCTCCAAAGTGGTGCCATTCTGTCTGGGTTACCACAGGGGTGTGGGAGGGGGTTTAGGCACCCTGGACCGAGTTGCCTTGCCAACTCCGGTCGCACTCTGGTGTGATTGGCCCAAGTGGTGAGCCTCCCCGCTCACCACTTAGTGTCATGATGCCTACCTCTAATGAGCCAGGCCGGGCCCAGCAACCCCAGAGGCAGACATCATTTTCCCCAGGGAAGTCTCAGCGGGCCCAAGTCGGGGCCCTTTGGACTCAGTCCTGGCGCCTTAGGCGCCAGGCTCATAGCGGACCCCAGTCCTGGCGCCTTAGGCGCCAGGCTCATAGAAGAGGATATGTGTTTAAGTGCTTGGGTGCACACTTACCTGATGCAGACCTTGCTGCTTCATCCAGGCCCTCTTGAGGCCTGAATGGGACTACTTAACCTGTAGGACTACTTCACCACCCGGGTGTGGTCGGGGAAGGATACATACCTGATTGGTGGAAGGATACATACCAGGAACTTCTTCCAAGGCTATTTAAACCCCACCCGAACAGCCACACATGCTTCGCGTTGTTCTGCACCTAGCAGCTGGACGCTCACCGTGTCAGCTCCTGCATCCTGACTTCAGCCACGCCTGCCAGCACCCTGGAACACCTGCAAGGGGAGAAAGGAAGAGAATAGGAGAAGAAAAACCCTTACCTGCTAAATCTGCATCCCAGAGTCATTTCTCCAACGGCCCTGAAAAGGAAGACATCATTTTAAAGGCATTTCGTTTCGATCGCTGCAGCGCTGCATTTTACTCACCTTTGCAAGGCGGTTCCATCTTCAGCAGCGATCTTCCGGATTCAGCTACGCCCCGGCGCCTAGAGGAAAAAAGACAAGACCAAAGGTGAGAGGGAGAAAAGGAATAAGGAAAGCTCAGTTTCCTTTTAAGTCTTACCTGTTGGATTATTCCCACTGCATTTCGGGTCCTGCCGCTTCCTGGCATCTCCGGACCCCGGCCCCTATGGGGAAAAAAGACAAAGACATTGAATGAGCGAATGCAAAGACATTACCTGAGCGCTCATCCAGAACTGTTTCACTTCGGGTCGGCGCCATATCTCCGGCACTCCGAACCCCGGCCCCTAAGGGGAAAAAGACATAAGCATTAGCGCTTGCTGCAATTAGACAACGAACATTATTATTAAGCTTGAACTTTTGAACAGAACTTTTACAGCGCCTTACCTGAACAGTCAAGCTTACCTGAACTCCCATCAATCCTCAATCCAGTGAAGTAACTGGGTTTCAACGCGCCCCTGCATCAGAAGCAGGATGGAGAGCTCATCCTTCCAAACCCTAAGGTGAGGCTTCACGGGGAATCGTGGAGGCGGTATCGTGGAGGGTTGGAAGGGAGTGGGAAGCTTGAGCATTGTTCCACAGTTGGTAATACTCCCTTTTCATGCACAGGAGGGTATCCAACGAGCCAGGGAAGCCAGAATAGAGGGGCCCTTCCTGTCCATCTTCAGAGTTCTGCGCCTTCGACGCCGCGCCTCCGTGGGAACCAGGTGAGCGTTACACTTAGCGTGTGTTGATTGACAGCTAGGCTGAATGAATGGGGGTTTCTGCATAAAAGCAGGGCTTTTGGGACTGGATCTTCAGAAGTCGCCACAGGACCTAAGAATCCGACGAGGGTAACGCTGAGCCGACCTGCACGACGACACTCCCGGTGGAGCCCTGCGGAACCGACTCACCACTTCCCGACGACAGAGGAGATCTCCCTGCCGGAGAGTCTCTTCCCTTGACTGGTGGGAACAACCAGACCCCTTTGCTTTTTCTTCGCCTCAGGACGCAGTGGTCGAATTGCCCGTGCAGAGCACCTCGGCAACCGGATAGCCACTACCCCTGTACCGCGACCAAAAGGTGGTGTCTTGTGACGGAGCACTCCGCGGCTGGTCTCTTCCCTGGTGGTGCACCGGACTTCACTTTTCTTCGACGACGAGATCATACCTACTCTTGGCAAAGACCCGACGTGCATCCACCTCCAGGAACAACTGCCCCCGCCGGAGCTGTCTCTCCACAAACAAGCTACCGTGTCCGCCTGGCTTCCCTTTCGATCGGTTTTAGTGAGGTGTCTTAATCCTCTCCTTTCCGTTGGGTCGCCTCCAAGCTTTCTCATGTATTGTTCTGAACTGGTTCAATCTGCCGATAACAATTTGCTATAAAGACTCGAACGCATTTCCACTAAGAGACTTTTTGGGACATATCGCCTTGCCTCTCTCCGAGTGGGCCTGGCCTCTGAACTTTATGATCTATTGTGGTTTTTGCCTTCTTGCCTTGCATTTTTCCTGTGAAGTATTGAACTGTGTTGATTTCGTTACCTGCTTATTTTTCTCTCCCGTCCTAACTAATATCCGAGTGCCATCTAGGTTGAGGCATAGACCTCTGTCTGTAAATAAGTGATGCTGGTAGAACCTAGACTTGTCAAAATATTGTTAGGGGGATTGATCGTTTCTTCTTCGTAGAGTAATTGTGATTGAAGTGTTTGCCGTGATAGTGCCATAGTGTTTTCCATAGATGTTCCGTTATAAATAAATACCTTAATATCTTTACACTGAGCCTTGTTGCGTGTTTGCTTGTCTTACTGTGAAGAATTGCCCTATATTGTATACTCCACATACTGCTTGACTCTTCTTGAGGGAAGTCTGACTGCTCAGCCACAGCTACCAAGTGAATCTGTGTGGTACAGACTGCTACCAAGTGGGTTTACTGCCAAACACCTGTAGTCCTAAATCTTTTGCAGTGGTCCCAGAGGGAACTGCACAGGTTTCCGCCTAACATAGATGTAGTTAGATACCAGTTGGCATATTCTAACTCTTGATAGTTTTATAGTTCTGAAGGGTATTTTTGAAATAATTCAATACCTGTTTATGTATTCTAACAGTTGATAGTTTTCCAGGTCAGTGACAACATTTAGGTTTAAGGAACATTAAGTAGGCATTTGTTAGATTTGCTGGCAGTCTATGTTTTAGAGTAATGGAAGTGTTGCTGCATTCAAATCAACCACTTTTTTTTAAATGTATTCAGTATAGTTACCTGCAGTGGTTGTGGCACCAGTGTGTTAGATTATGCCTACTGTTGTGAAGGTTTTCTTGCCAAGAGATAATTGCATGTGTGTGAAGCTAGCAAGCTTGAAGTGGTTTTTGGTACCATCTGCTTTGTACATTAAAATTATTAGTATCAGATATTGGCTATGTGAGTTTATGCGCATGGTGGAACAATTGTCTGAATAGCAGAAAGGGCATAATATGGCATGATTTTCATTTTGCAACAGCTGATGAAATGGAATGGATTCACAATTTGGTATAGATACACATACAAATCGTTCATTGGGGATGTGGTCTTGTGAAACATGGTTGCAGAGAGTGCATGTATGTTTCCACATGTATGAAATCTGGAAGATTTCATTTATAGGTATGTTTTTGGTTTCCAGTACTTTCAGAAAGTACATTGGAAATTATTTTGGATCTTCCTGTGTGTTTATGGTGAATTGTATTGTTCCTGTACAATAGTGCAATGCTTGCCTTATTCCTGAGACACTGTAAGTGTTGTCAGGATTATTTGTGGAATATCTATGAAAGACAAGCCTTTTCAAACACAACTGGTCTGAGGAGTTCAATTAAATGTTTTGAACAATTGGTGGCAATTGAAATAGAAGAATGATTGCTACATTTGCATAGAAATGTACACCAGTTGTGTGGGAAGATTTAAATTTCAAATCACATCACAGATGCTGTATTGAAAAGGGGTATTGCTCCCCAGGCACCAACCCTTAATAGCATAAATTACCCAATTCCACCCACTTACAGGTCCGCTCGTGCCAAGCAATGAACTCATGCTAGAGAAATGACACCTTCAGTATAAATTTAACATTTATTAGACATATAGCATAATATAAAAGAAAAGTAAATATTGCAGCAATTTGGAATTCAAATTAGAGAAAATCACAAAGCTCATTAGAGACACACAATCTTACGTCCCTTGCATGTTATTAATCTGCGCTGAAAGATCCTGGTCATCTAAAACAAACTGCTTGCTCAGCTAGCTCTGTAGATGACAGCGCCACAAGGTGCTGCCGGGGCTATCTCCGGGCACATGCTATTCCATAGCAGTCTGCGGATGAATCTTTAACCGAGTCATGGGTACATGTGCATTTTGTAATCTCGTGCTGTCAGTCAACGTGACGCACTGTTCCAGCACTTTCTTAGTGCAAAAACATGTCCACTGATGGAAAAAACCCAGCTCAGTAAGTTTCCAACATGCTCCCTTCTCTGATCCTCCCAACTTGGAGCCTCCATCTGCGAAAGCCCAGAATGTTTGTTATCAGTGAGTAGGCGGCTGTACCAGTCCTTCTCATGCGAAAGAGGATTTGTTTACCAAGCATTGCAGAGCCACTGTGGCGAAGAGAGGAGCTGAAATAATATGCATTGCCATTAACCCCTATTGAGCAAGCTTTACCGGCCCTGTGCCTCACCAGCTAGTGTCCTAGTGCCTTTACTACAAAGCCTGGCTATCCAAGCACTATAATGCTTTAAGCACTCAAATACAAGTCTCTATTAGCTACTAAACTGGGGCCTCTGCCCTGCCTTTCTATGCACAATGCAACTTTCCTTTCCTTTGAGGCCCGCACCTTCAATGTAGCGCCTTATTAATGTAGGCGCTACTATCACAACACGTTACTAAATTCATCTATAAAGATCTGTTTCAGCATTTAGCACATACTTTGAATAAACTATAAGTCTTAGCTGTTCATGCATCCATCTAAGGCCCTAATATGCAAATATGGATAGCTCAGCAGGCTTTTTCCACTACATTCCACCCCTTTTCAATGTGTGGGCGACAATGCTGGCTCATATCTTTCAACATTGTATGTAGCACAGTGATAAGTGAGGCAGTTAAAGATATTGGGGCTTTCCAAGAGGCTTAAGCAAACTGGCTTCTAGCTGTTAGTCATAGCATCATGCAAGGTTAATGTAGACCTACCTAAATAAAAACATGTGTATAATGTGAGTAGTGACATCTAGCATAGCCAAAACCTGACCTACACAAAAATTGATCATATAACTAATCATTAGCTAATAAGCAGCATGTGGTTAATAGAGCAAGGCAATCTGGTGTTGTCTAATCTAATCACAAATGCACTATTGCATTTATGTATGGTCACCAGCTCTAAACCTGGCATCCTTCCACTCTAAGGACCTAGCCACCCCCCTATTCCCAGGGCATACAAACGTGACCATGGGATGTGTGATTCAATACTTCCCCCATGTTAGTGGAACCCAAGCAAAAACCATCTAATTTCATGAGCAAGATTAACACCTGGGCACCAGGTTTCTAAAAAAAACAGTTCTACTCAATTTGCATCAAAACTCAATATTGCACTAGCAATAAAAAAAAATCAAATTAATTACTCTAAATGTCTACAATAAAATGTAACTCTTTGTATCAGTGAGCTGGAGACAGCCATCCCCACAACAATATGAAACTTGTTGGTTTAACAAAGCCATGTCATAAAATGTGTATCAAGTCCGTCATGGTTTCATTTACCCGCCGTAAGGCTGTAAAAATATCCTCATGTCTCAACTTCTGCCATCACTAATTAGAGCTCATACTCTTGGCAGCTTTTCTTCAAAGCAAAAACCTTAACATACGCACAGATAGCTTTTGTGTGCACTCATTTTATCTCAAAAATATATTACGCTCCTGCTCGCACAACCCTACTACCCCAACAATACATAAATCATTCTCCTGGCTACGTGCAACGTAGTAATTTTCGAAAGGCAAAACATTTAGTTTTTCACATATTCATCTCAAAATGCATTTCAACCATTTCACAGCATTTTGGCATTCAGGTGCTGTTTCACACAGCTGTTTGTGTCACATTATGTTATAGTCCACAACCCTATCCGGTTTCTTTCTCCACAGTCCCTTTAAAAAAGCATAACATATCAAACAGGTTATTCAAACCACCCATTAAATCATTTGAGAATGTGCCTCCTTAAGTGTCTGACAGTATGCCAAGTCAGCACCGTGGCAGTTCTGTAAAAGTTATTACTCTGTTGGGCACTTCTCGCAGGTTGTAGTACAATTGTCATCACACACGTTAGTAGCATTGAGGGCGGTGCAGGAAGTGTTCAGTTTTCACATGGCACCCCGCAGTGACCCGCTTTCTCTGAGAATGCATCTGCTTCACTGATCTGAAGCACCCTATAATTGCACATGTCCTACCCCAATCATGGCACACTACTTTCTTGGTTTTTGCCTAGGCAAAAAACAAACAGAAATGTTAGAATTTCACAAAAGTACAATATCAGTGTCATCCATCCCTTTCCTTAAAACCTCTCCCAACTTCAGAAGTCTCATCAGGTAACTACATTCTTTCATATCATTGCTACCTCAACCATTTTTTTCACCCTTCTGTGTGATATTGGGGCTTATTTGCCTTCAAACATTAGGGGTGTAACTGCCTAATCACAAACTCATTTGCGCAATGCGATCATAGTTGGTCAATGGTACCTCATATGGACCTGTGTAGTTTGCAAAAGAAATAATATAAGTACCCAGATGTCATGATTCCTGCCCCTCATGTCCACAGCCCTCCAAGATGTCAGGCTGGAGCCAGGCCAGGCCACGATCACCTACATGGCCCTCTAGGGCCTCTCCATCCCTCCAAAGACCCACTTGGAGTCAGACTTGGCACTTGTGGCACCAGACTCACTCACTCCCATAGGATAAGATTGAGGATTGGACTTGTAGTGCATTGATAGGGACAAGATGGATGCCCCCACATATTTCGGTTCCCAGAACTGCATGTGTGGTCTAGTCTTTTGGGTGTGGTTCAGCCCAGAGACACCTGGGATACCCACAGACTATTTAAGCCACACCCAGGCTGAGAAACATGCTTTGCGTTTTCTGCACCTGCAGCGTGATACTCACCATGTTCGGATCAGTCTCCAGTAGGCCTGCATCTTTCTTCTGCGCTCAGCCCCTGCAAGAACATCAGTCATCACTCCTTCTGTTCTGTGGGCATCTTCGGCAGTGTCATTCCCATCCCGGCACAACGCTTCCTAAGGAAAAGGGAAAAGAACAGAACAAAGGCATTAGGAAGCATTCTGCAAATCTTCGCTTATTTTTAAATACTGTACGAGCTTCAAACGCTTACCTGAACCCCAGCCACTCAGGGGGAACTCTGTCTCTGGAACTTCTCATCCATCTGCAAGAGGGAAAAGACACTCCAGGTTAGCGTGGAAACAAACATCTAGAGGCGCTACATACCGCGCTTACCCTCCGCATTTGTTCTTCATAACCGGCATCCACGCTGAAAACGTTGCGGGACCTAAAAGACACAGAAAAAGAACTCAGTTCAATGCAAATACGAAAGGGGTGCATCGTGTATCACGCTCTCACTCACCTTCAGCGCTACTCATCTCAGCAGCACACCGCCATCCCCGGACGCCGGCTATCATCTAAGGAAGGAAAGGAACGAAGTTAGAGATCTGTTCCAAAGACTCATTATACTTACCTGTCGGACTCTTGCCAGTGAAGTAACTAGGCAGCAACGAGCACGCATCAATCAACGTGCCCCTGCGCTGAAGGCAGGACGGAGAACACACTATCCAAGAAAACAAGGTGAGCTGTGGATCAAAGGGAAGGGTTGGACCCCGGGGAAGAAGGGGTTCAAGCACACAGAGACAATAGGGAGTTAAACTCTACCAATCTTGTGTTTCAGGCCCAGTCTCCAGTCGAATAGCCTCCAGGGAAGGATTCAAGGTCAATAGATCACTGCTTTTCTTTTCACCAATCTGCACTGTTTTCTCTCACACAATTGTCATTTCTCCAGCATGGCATGGCCCTGCACGATCCCACCGCTGCCACCAAATGTATTGAAAAGGAGTATTGCTCCCCAGGGAACAGCCCTTATTAGCATAAATTACTGAATTACTCCCACTTACAGGTCTGCTCGTGCCAAGTAATTAACTCATGCTAGAGAAATGACGCCTTCAGTATAAATTTAGCATTTATTAGACATATAGCATAATATAACAGAACAGTAAATATAGCAGCAATTTGGAATTCAAGTTAGAGAAAATCACAAAGCTCATTAGAGAAACAAAATCTTACATCCCTTGCATGTTATTAATCAGCGCTGAAAGATCCTGGTCATCTAAAACAAACCGCTTGCTCAGCTAGCTCTGTAGATGACAGCACCACAAGGTGCCGCCGGGGCTATCTCCGGGCACATGCTATTCCATAGCAGTCCGCTGATGAATCTTTCACCGAGTCATGGGTATATGTGCATTTTGTAATCTCGTGCTGTCAGTCAACGTGACACACTGTTCCAGCACTTTTTTAGTGCAAAAACATGTCCACTGATGGAAAAAACCCAGCTCAGTAAGTTTTCATTGCGCTCCCTTCTCTGCCCCTCCCAACTTGGAGCCTCCATCTACGAAAGCCCAGGAATGTTTGTTATCAGTGAGTACGAGGCCATACCAGTCCTTCTCATGCAGGATTTGTTTACCACGCACTGCAGAGCCACTGTGACGAAGAGGTGAGCTGAAATAATATGCATCACCATTAACCCATAGTGAGCAAGCTTTACCGGTCCTGTTTCTTACCAGCTAGTGTCATAGTACATTGACTACCAAGCCTTGCTATCCAAGTGCTATAATGCTTTAAGCACTCAAATACAGGTCTCTATTAGCTGCTAAACTGGGGCCTCTGCCCTGCCTTTCTATGCACAATTCAACTTTCCTTTCTTTTGAGGCCTGCACCTTCAATGTAGCTCCTTATTAATGTAGGCGCTATTATCACAACACGTTACTAAATTCATCTATAAAGATCTGTTTCAGCATTTAGCACGTACTTTGAATAAACTATTAGTCTTAGCTGTTCATGCAGCCATCTAAGGCCCTAATATGCAAATATGGATAGCTCAGCAGGTTTTTTCCACTGCAGATGCCATCACTGGTGACAACACTCATTACATTGTATATAACTGATTACATCAATAATGGAATTAGACATAACATCATTTATAAGTTAGCTAGTGAAAACTTTGATTACCTTAATAACAATTTAGGCCGTGGACTTGGCCATTACAAAGGCTGGGGTCACTGGCCAGCACCAAAGGCCGTAGCTAGTGGTTGGTTAGTGCTCAAAAATACCAAGGTGCATGGTTAAAAGCCATGCCTAGTAGCCCATGACTGTTTTAAAATATACCGTGGGCAACGTTGAAAATGTAGTCATTGGCCATGGCTAAAGGCCATAGCTGGTTCCCATTAATATGTTAGAATATACAGTTGGCACAGAAAAAGGCTGTGGTCACTGGACAGTATTGTGGTTAATGCCATGGCTAGTGCGTGGTTAGTGAATATAATATAGAGTGGGCATGGCCAAAGGCCATAGCTAGTGCCTGGTTAGTGTTGTATAATAATGAAAAAAACAGCAGATGTCCACACCTTTGTGGAATTCTCCCGTCCCCTGCACACCCAATTTGTATTGTCTAAACAAATACATGTTCAATTTCTATTAGATTCTTTCAATAAATGCCTTAAGACCTAATTTTAGTTAAAAAAGTTAAAAAAGAAAAGATTTACTTCAGCTTGTTCCGTGATCACAATTCGTCAAATATGAATAATGAAAAAATATACTAACCTTGTTGTTTTTTTCAGCAAATTCATAAAGTACAGTTAGAAATTTAATCTAATCTCTTTCCATTAGCTACCGTTATTGAAATCATCAACAAATGTATTCTGCAATGTATTCAAGTATTCCAAAGGTGTGGACATCTGCTGTTTTTTCATTTGAGTGTACGAACTTGTGTAAGAGTTTATTTTTCTCCCCGGCACCCTATTAACTATCAAAAATCCATAATTATCATTTGGAATATTAGGTGTGCTCCTGGACACATAAAGAATAGTGTTCTATAATACACCAATGACACCGTCTTAATGGATAAAACCCCCAATGGACTCCAGAGGACGTTCAATGCACTCTATCACTATGCTAAAGAGAATAACGAGCATTAATATCGGGAAAATGAAGATCCTTATTTTTGGAGGGAAGGGAGGTAAGAAAGAAAATTGTAAATTCAGATGGAAAATTGATACTCAAATTATTGAAGTGGTGGAAACATAACCATATTTGGGCATGTTGGTGAGAAACAACCACCCCCCCCCCCGAACTAACATGATTTTGAAGAGATGATTGAGGAAAAAGTGGAACAAAAGTGGAATGTCATCAGAGCATTTATGTCCTCTAGGGATGGTTACTCTATTGAGGGACTGTTGGAGATATATAGAACTTGCATAATAACTGGTGCTTTTTATGTGCTAGAGACGGTAGCATCCAGATTTACAAAAGATTAGAGGAAAATTGGCAGTAAATTATGGAAACCGGTTTTAAGACTAGCAAGTTCTACTCCCATTGAGGCCGTTAGGTTTGAATTGGGTCTTACTTCTTTGATGATGCAGTGGAAAGTTAGATGTTGTAAATTATATATAAAATTGATAATGGATGAGAATAAGGGGAAGACAGTTTGCTGAAGGTGATAGGCTTACGTTTGCACACGAGTGAACCTACGAATGAGTTTATAAAGGATTTAACAGAAACCTCCACGGTTTTCCTAAAGGATATTAACATGAAATTGCCAAACTATACAGAGGATGTGAATGGTCTAAATATAATTCTGAAAAAGAAGGCTATACAATGAGACCTAATAAATAACCTAGACTGTTTAGCTAAAAAGAATTAGATATGCAGATTATTGTTTGCAATAACCTAATAATTATTTGTGAAGGTTAATAACAGAGAACTCTCCAGATTTATAATGTTACTGAGGTTTAATATATTGCACTGTTACGAATATGTGGGAGCTTTGAGTGGTATTCCCAGGAAAAAATCAGCAGATTTTGTAAGACGGAGATCAAGACCTCTAGGCATTTGCTAACAGCCTGTGAAAAATTAGAGGATTGGTCCACGATAGGAGGATGATCTTGTCTGATCAATTTTGGTCAACAATCTATATGGCAGAACCATTGATGTACGTAGGAGCCGCTTTTTATATTTGGAAAAGAACACTTTTGGTATGGGGAAAATTGAATTTGGAGATATAATAAGGGAAATGGTGAGTAAGATCTTATCTTCTGGTTTGTTCTATATGGCGCAGCTGTAAGCAGAGCGTTCTGCAATGAGTTATAAACTGGTATGAATTTTGAAATATTTCATCAATTTTCTATGTTTTTAGAACAGACATTTTAGCAGATTTTAGATTTTAGACATGGGGCCTCATCACGACCCAGGCGGTAAGTTACCGCCTGGGCCGTGACTTTACCACCATGGCGTAAACTATGTTTACACCATGGTGGTTGGCGGACTTACCGCCCCATTCCGACCTTGGCGGGGCGGTAAGTCCCCAATCCCCATTTTCCCTTCCCCATTCCCATTTTTGCCCCATACGGCATAATGGGAGTGGGGAAGGCGTTAATTACGCCACCGTAAATTACGGTGGCGTAATTAACTCCATGGTCCCTTAGCGCCATGGATTTTAACACCTGCTAAAAGCAGGTGTTAAATCCGCCATGGCGCTAAGGGACCTCGTACTCAGGCGGTAAGGGTCGGCGCTGTTTACGGTGCCGTAAACACCTTACCGCCTGAGTTGTAATGAGGCCCAAGGAAGGTAATGTTCGACAACACATCGAAATGTTCTAAATGTAGATGCAATATATTTTGCTAATTGTTTAAAGATGTATTGTAATTTCCTGCAAGTTGAAATATTATGTTTTTTTTCTATACACTTAGTTTAGAATTTATTTATTACTTGAATGTTATAATGATACATTTGTTTTGTTTGATTTGCTTATAAGTGTTTAAGGTTTTAATTAACCAAATACACTATAATAAAATAATAAAAATACACAGTGGACACGGATGAAAGCCATCACTTACTGCATTTTATTATCTTAAAATATACAGTGGAAATGGCCAAAACATGTACATGGCTAGTGGCCCATTTATATGTTAGAATATATAGTGGACACACCAAAGACTGTGACCACTGGCCAGTATTGTGCTAAAGTCCATTACTAGTGCCTGACCATGTATATGAAATACAGTGGACACGGTTGAAAGCTGTATCCCCTGCAAAAGGCCACAATCTATGCTTGTTAGCCTGTTAGTATTTTAAAATATTCAGTGCACATGGGTGAAGTTTGTGACCACTGTCCATAACTGTTGTAATGTATTTAGTGATGTCATCAGTGATGCGATCTGTGATGTCATCATTGTGGTCATAGGATGCTCAACAGGGGGTGCAAAGTTAATATGGCTTTGTCTGAATTCCAGAGATTTTGTTGCATTAAGTTCTCACCTTAACATCCCTGCAACTAAAGTGTTTTCCTTGATATATATGTGTACATTTATTTTTTTTTGTAAATTAATTGTATAGCTGCCTTTATCAAATGTGCATTCACAATCAAATGCAGCAAAAGCGAAGGTGGTATAGTCGCTTCAATGAAAGGCCCAATTGGTTCAAAAATCGGGTTCACGCACTACATGCGTGCTCGCATCTTTTTATCGGCCAATCACATGGTCCAATGTTTAAATGCGTAGGCTCGTCAACAAATGAACCAATGGCACACCAGGATTCATGAACGTGACTATGCCCATTCCGTTGCTATCAGCCACATGTGCAAAATCATCACCCAATAGCATGACAAAATATGATAAAGTGGCTATGCATCCCTGCGCCCCACTCTCCAAACAATCATTACCCACTAGGTCCTTGCGTCTATGCGTCATTGTCATCCGCACCTATGGACTGTCCAATCACACATACAGATGAATTGACGCAGCTACGCAAACGCTGTATGATGATATCCGCCTGTACTACACTGTCCAATCAGTGGGCGCAGAAGCATGTAGCCATGAATAATAACCACACGCACAACTTCACATGTATCATTGCTTTCTGAAATAAAAGAAAACATGATCAGTTCAACAACACACACTTTGATAAACACAATTTAATACACACATTTTTATGACCATCATATTCACTATGTGAGATACAACATTTGTGCACACAACACTGTTGTTCTCTTTCCACATTCTAATGATTGGGTCATTTGAAAAAAAAATCCAACTCGGATAAAAAAAACTACAATGTAAAATGGTAATAATATATATATATATATAACATTATACTAGCAAGTTGTGGCACACAGGATGGGAAAGGTTGAGTAAACTTGGATAACAATGATATATAAACTGGGTGAAAACAAACAAAGAACATCATACTGGGTGGTTGCAGGATAAAACATGGGGAAGGTTAAGTAAACTTGGATAACAAGACACAATAGGGTAGGATAAGGAAACTTGGAGAACAAGCGATAAAAAACACACTTTTCTTTAATAAAATGAACCCCACACATATGCTTGGCAATATGGAGCCATTCTCTTTTTAGAGTTGTCATTTTCATATTCTTCCCCAGTTGGACATTCCAAGAAATCTAACTGCTCACAGTTGGCACTTTTTAAAGTCAAAGAACACTGTTCCAGAAAAGATGCCCAGGAAATACTTTGCACATTCGGCAACAAAACTCTACATTGTGGTCCTTCTGATGTTCCATCTCAAAGCCTACGAACATCAATAATGATAAACCATCCAATGCAAGTCGATTGGGATGAGGTGGACGAAAACTATCTAACACAAACATCATAATAGAACAATTCATGGGGCCCATTCCTTGCATAGACAGAGATCAGCGCAACCTGCACAACTGCTTTTTGTAACATGTTTAAGAGTATGTGCCCGGTTGCACCTGGGCCTGTTTTTTTGCGCTTTATAAATAAAATAACATCAAAATCAAACTCCATCCACCAGTGCAACAACTTCAAATGAAGCCTAAACATCAGCAACAATTTCAACTACACACACACCTCTTGTACCAGCTCCCGATATTTCCATGATGCAAGTCATGTGTAGATGATGCCACGAATGGTGAGTCAAGAGAGGAGCCACATTTGAGAAATGTCAAACCATTTGATGAAAAACCCATTAGAAAGATGTGCACAATGCCTATCAAAAAGCACACAGGCACCACAAAATAAAAAAATGCATGGGGCTCAACGATTACATGCAGAAAAATCAGCACATCAGCCACACTCCTGCCATCTCCACAGTGAGAATTCTGAAATCAAACCAGAGACTTGAATCACCTGCACCACTCCATTTCAACAATCATCACAAATGCTAGAGAGGATCAAAAAGAAGGCTTTTCAAAAACTGTTTACTAATGTGCTGCTGCCATCTCCAACAGTACCACTATGTTTCAGGCCCGGCTCCCCCAAGGCCACCCCGTGGCCCCCCTAGAAAGGAGGCCATGCCAGGTGGCATTAAACACCACTGGGACACACGTTCCAGAGGCTGAACTGCAAGATGTCCTACCAGGATTTGTTTGCTTGCCCTAGACAATGGTGTATGCCCCATAACCAATAAAGCACAAATGACCAGGGAGATGCAGGGCCATTCACATCTCTAAGTGAGGCAGCACACTTATTCAAGCAGGCTGCCTACTACTATTTTCTCAAACGCAAAATCACAATGTTGAATTCTGTAATTTAAAGTATGTTTATTTGTTGTGGGAATATAGCAGGCTTTCACGTCATGCTTAATAAAATGGTTAACTATATGAAACAATAAATGACAGGTGGTGTTGTTTGAACTCAGATTACTGTAGAAGGTGCACCAAATGACTGGGGGCCCTAACACATTACATTCAAAGTATATATTCTACTGCATTAACTACATGAGTATAAGTGAAAAGATAAGTTTGGTAGTAACAAAAATGTAATTCTGGAGGAGAGAGTGTAGTAAAATCAAAAAGTGATAGATGCAAAGCTTTGAATTAAACATGTTATGTTATGTTGATTTATACTGCACACTGCTACCACTCAAGGGCAGTCTCCAGGCTCTTACCACTATTGTTGCTCTGTGCAACATTCCATGCCATAATTCTGTAGTATGTATGTGCCATTAGAGAAGGGGCAGGCCATTAGCAAATGACTCTTGATGCTGCCATCAAAAGGTGCACTTCAATCTAAATTGCTAGTCCATGTCCCTACGGCACTTGAACACAAGCATGCACATGCATTTTAGGCCTTGTTGTCTAGCAGTTTGGGAATGGCTTCTCACATTAATGACTGGCCAGAGCAATGCTGGTGGTTATCATTGATTCAGAGACATTTGCTTATTAGGTGCAAGCCAGAACTCATGCAGTGAAACACAGATAGGATGGAGATAAAATGCAATGAAACACACATCCCATGGGTGTGTTTAGTCATTTACCCACCCAATGACTAGCCATGGCTATGTTAATGCCTATGGTATTACTATCAACTACCTGCCCCTCGCCAACAAAACATAACCTTTCTGGAACTCTTTGTGCAGGCTCTATCACAAAGTAACACTAAACGTGTTGCTCCATAGGACCTGCCAGTGTTAAATATGAATAGTATTTTGAGTTTTTAATTGCTTAATTGCCTCTGTAAATGAGCTCCCGGTGTAGTAAAAATCTCTTAATCTGTATCTTTAGCGAGTTGATTGTATAAGCAATATCTTTATCAATGCCTCTGTTCCTTGCACTGAAGTCCTTAAACAAGCAATCACAAAGGCAACAGTTTTTTCTTGAGTATAAGTTTTAGACAAACATTTGCCAGGCAATGCCATCACATGCCTAGGTACTCACACCTTTTTCCAGATGTTTCCATTTTATGGCAAGGTGGTACCCTTATGGCAGTGCCTGACAAATGCCTATCCATACCTAATCAAAAACCCATGCTGTTGGCTTTGCCAATGCATGTTGGCTTCCGTTTGTCTTCCGTTTGTCTCCGTGAACGTGTATATGCCTAGATGTCAGTAACTTCCTGGCTATGGGCCTCATCACGAGTTGGGCGGTATTACTGCCGGCCGTATTAGCCGTTCCGCCAAACCCCCCGGCGCTATTAGTGCCGGATCACGGGTTTGGCGTAATGGAATTCCCCATTCCCCATTGTGCCCATTCGGGAATGCCCCATTCCCCATTGGGCTCAATGGGGAATTTTCAAGCTCTTACTGCCTGCAGATTTCCCGCTGGCAGTAATAGCTCAAATTTTCGGCGGATTTACCCCAGCTCAAAGCTGGGGAGAAATCTGCCGCAACCCTGATTTGGCGGACCCTTAAATCCAGCAGTAATACCACGACCGCCGGATTTAAGGGTTACCGCCAAACTTGTGATGAGGCCCATACTTAGGGTATCAAGCTCCACCTCACTGAGTTGGTCCAACAAGACCCTACCTGAACATGTCAAATTAAGATGGAAAGTATGGACCCATTTCAGATCTTCTCATGCATACTTAAAAGTGGGGTTCCAACCTAAATAGAATGTATTTTTGTCTGTGTGGAAGCCCTCTTGTGTACGAGGGCAATATACATAAAATACCAACATCAATACTCTACTCTGCTAGAACGTTCCATGATCCGAACTGATCAGTACTGACTTGATGATCTCATACTGTTTGAGTAACTTAATATAGTTGGCAAAAAACAGAATACAACATGTGTATTGTGGGTCTTGTTTGGAAAGTATGATGTAAATCCTGGGTGCTGGGTGTTAAGGCAGTGCTGGAAATGAAACATAAAACACCTGTGAAATAACGCGAGAGAAGAGTGTTTCCTATAATGTTGCAGCCAAAGTATAAAAGGTGTATGTGATGCTGGAAATGCATACGAGGGACAGGGCCTCCGTATCCTTGTCCTTTACTGCTTTTTATTGTGTGTTCTGTCGTGTTTTCCACGCAGGAGTTCATGTGGGACTCCTGGCAGTGCAGCTCTCTCTCTTTTGGTTTGGTGAACGGACCCGTGGGATACCCTTATGGCACACATGGGTGGGGGTACAACCCTGTGCCCCTAGTGTATGTTTTTGGGCACCTGTGGGTGGCCCACAGAGCAGGGTATGGGCTGGTGGTAGCTCCATGCTGAATTTGACAGGTGCGGGGAGTATCCTCCATTTTGGGATACCCCGGCCCTGCCATTGGGATCAGTTATTCCGGATGGGAAACAAAATGGCCCCTGCAGCCTCTTGCTTTCTATTACCCATTACCTTGTTTTCCCAAAGTCCTGGGAAGCCCGGACTCTGTCCCTTCCCCCTGACTGGCTGTTGGATGGAAGTGCCATATATAGTGTTGTTGTGAAGGCCCGGTCAGACTAGCTGGAGCCTTCCCGGTGATGTATGTTGTGGGTACCTCCTGTGGGTGGGACCCGGGTGAATAGAGTGTGTGACGAATATGCCATCTGTGCTGTGGATGTCTAGTATCTGGTGGTTGACACAATGACTGAGACAACCCTGCCCGAAACCGGTATGAATGCAGCTTGGAGTGTTGAATGGCTCCGTACTTGTCCCAATACACATAACTTGTTGTGAGTGTCTGGAGAGAAGTGAATGGCCTGAATACCTCGTGTGCCTGATTGGCTGCCTGCCTGCATGAATGCCCTTAGTTGTTATTGGATGCTTGAGTGTAACCCAGCGGAATGAATGGGAGATCAACAGTATATCTGGGGACCTCTCACTGCTAGGAATTGTGTTCAGAAGCTGAAGTCCACTACAACGAGTAACTGGAGTAACTGAAGCTTGACCTTGAAGCCCTGCTGGATGAGAAGAAGTGCTGTTGCTCTCCTTCACAATCTGAAAGCTGCTGTGTCTCCAAGGACTGACCCAGAGAGGACCTGGTAAGGCGCCCTCTTCCTGAGCTACGAGGGATCATCGTGCACAGCTGATCTTTGCCAAAGCTCCCTGGTAGACAGACCTTCGACAGGCTGCCGACCCGAGATGGGGACTGCCGCGGAATCTCAAAGAGAAGCACCCAAACTGTTGTCCGCCACTGTCGACGACCGCCGTCGCCGACTGGAGCCGCTGTGCCCCCATTTGCCTAAGAACTCCATTTTGATCATCAGACACTCTCGTCTGCATCGTCGCCCGCTTTATCCCGCTGGAGAAGGCCCGACCGTCGACGCACCGAGGAGTATCTGCTGGTGGGTTTCCCGCCACCTAAGGACCACAGAGACGCCGACGACTTGACGCCCTTGCTGGGCCACAGTTCTTCATCATCTCTTTGCGGTCCAGAACTATCGTCACCGAGGTGCCCCGCACGCCTCTTCCTTGCAGGACGCCCACGCTCTGTCGTCGACGAGCACCGCTAGTAACGAAGCTGCCACTTCACTGCCGTAGTTCAACCTGTTCGCCGTCGGACGTTTGACGAACCGTGACTCCTGCCTTAAAGGGAGGGCACTCAAGAAGGGCCGTCGATTCCCCGACACCGAACGGCGAGTTCCTCGACGCCTCTCAACGATCCGTGGCTCCTGCTTTAAAGGGAGTCACTCAAGAAGAATCGGTCGACGCATATTCGGAGAACTCTACTCCACCAGGTACATTGGGGGGGTAAAACCTTAATAGGAGGAAATAAGACTATTGAACATTACATGGACTGGGCTTGTGCTATTTATCTTTATTTACAGGTTGCCCAGGTGGGGGGATCTCCACACAGAACTGTGCCTATTGGTAGGGGTCAGCATTCTGCCTATTGTTTCAACCATCTTTAGTTCCTTCCTATCTCTATTGCTGGTTTCCTCGTTATTGATCTGTGTGACATTTTATCCGTACAGTTGATGCACTTTAATGAGATTTGATAACATTGGTGGTACCACTTTAGAATTGTATATATTTATCATTATTGACTCCGATCGTGTACATACCGTTGAATATTAATTATATAAAGACTGTGTTTTCAGTAATACAGTGTGTGGACATTCCTTTGTGGGGGTTTTTGGGGGCTACACTGTACTTAAGAACCAGCCGGCATCACCTCCTGAGAAGCTAGGCCTTGATTGCTCGTCCATTGCTACGCAATAGAGAAACTTGGCTGGGGTCCTCTGTGCCTCTCCTCTACCATATGGAGAGCGGAAGTACAGACACCCCCTACCAGTCTTTACACTGTACATCTTTTAAGACTAAAAAGCAGTATTAAAATATTTCCTAAACAGTGCAATCAGAAGTGGTTTTAACATTTGGACAAGGGACAAATGCCCATGCCCTCTGTTCTACCTCTCTGCCCTCAAAAACAAACAGCAAGGGCTGTACAGGCCCTGCCAGTGAGGTCGTAGAGGCAGATTATTTACAACAGGAAGTGATTAGAGATGGGAAATAGTAAGAGGCAGTGACCATTGCTGTGGCACCTTTTCTTAACTTTACTAAGGGTTTAACAAGTTATTTATGTGTCATTGATGGGTGATTAGAAATTAAGAGGATACAGAACAAGCTGTGTAAATCAATGACATTGGGCCTCATCCCGAGATTGGTGGTAGTCCTGGCGCTATTTCCGCCATGACTGACACCAATAACGGGACCAAGTCTGGTGTGGTGCAATGGGGATTTACCGGTCTAGTCCGACCCTGACGGGACCGGTAAATCCCCAATGCACCAACCATTCCCCATTCCGATTTGAGCCCCAATAGGGCTCAATAGGAATGGGGAAGGCGCTATTTACGGGCCTGCTAATGGCAGGCCCGTAATTAGCAGCTTGGTCCCCTAACGGGACACGTAAAAGACGTGTGGTCCAACCACATGTCCCTAGCGGTTCCCGTTAGTAGACGTCGGAATCAGGCGGTAGGGGATTACCAACGACTAGGTCTCTTTCTTCCTAGGAGTCAACAACAATACACTCAGTTTCAGATAAAAATAGTACCCCTTCTCTGATTCATGGGTTTGACTCCACACACTTTATACAGTTGTTTGCCTTGTGTTAAAACAAAAAAACACTACACTATCAGGGTAATTCATAGAATTTCTCAAAAAAGTGGCGCACGCGGCTGGCGCACAGTGTGCGCGTGCGAATGTCTGCGCCAGCCGCGTGCGCTAAAATCGATATCCGTGCACAGCGTATTCATGGATTTTAGCCTCCAAAACCAGCCGTGGTGCAGAGTGGCGCAGCGACCTTGCAGCAGCGTCAGTTACGCCCCCAAGAACGCCCTCGCGCAAGGAAAAGCCATCAAAATTCCCAATTCAGCGCAAAGGGCTGCGCTAACCCTGGACCAGTATACAGGGCTGGCAAACAGCAAACGCCGAGCGGGGAACATGTATTACTGGGGTGCGTGGGAAGTTCCACACGCGATTTCAGCAGGGTACGTGTATTTCTGGGGTGCAAGGAAGTTTAACACGCGATTTCAGCAGAGTACGTGTATTACAGGGGTGCGCGGGAAGTTCCACACGCGATTTCAGCAGAGTACGTGTATTTCTGGGGTGCAGGGAAGTTTAACACGCGATTACAGCAGGGTACGTGTATTACAGGGGTGCGCGGGAAGTTCCACATGCGATTTCAGCAGGGTACGTGTATTTCTGGGGTGCGCGGGAAGTTCCACACGCAATTTCAGCAGGGTACGTGTATTTGTGGAGTGCGGGGAAGTTTAACACGCACTTTCAGCAGGGTACGTGTATTACAGGGGTGCGCGGGAAGTTCCACACGCGATTTCAGCAGGGTACATGTATTTCTGTGGTGCGGGGAAGTTTAGCACGCGATTTCAGCAGGGTACGTGTATTACAGGGGTGCATGGGAAGTTCCACACGTGATTTCAGCCGGGTACGTGTATTTCTGGGGTGCAGGGAAGTTTAACACTCAATTTCAGCAGGGTACGTGTATGACAGGGGTGCGCGGGAAGTTCCACACGCGATTTCAGCAGGGTACGTGTATTTCTGGGGTGCGGGGAAGTTTAACACGCGATTACAGCAGGGTACGTGTATTACAGGGGTGCACGGGAAGTTCCACACATGATTTCAGCAGGGTACGTGTATTTCTGGGGTGCAGGGAAGTTTAACACGCGATTTCAGCAGGGTACGTGTATTACAGGGGTGCGCGGGAAGTTCCACACGCAGTTTCAGCAGGGTACGTGTATTTCTGGGGTGCGGGGAAGTTTAACACGCAATTTCAGCAGGGTACGTGTATTACAGGGGTGCGCAGGAAGTTCCACATGCGATTTCAGCAGAGTACGTGTATTTCTGGGGTGCAGGGAAGTTTAACACGCGATTACAGCAGGGTACGTGTAGTACAGGGGTGCGTGGGAAGTTCCACATGCGATTTCAGCAGGGTACGTGTATTTCTGGGGTGCGCGGGAAGTTCCACACGCAATTTCAGCAGGGTACGTGTATTTGTGGAGTGCGGGGAAGTTTAACACGCACTTTCAGCAGGGTACGTGTATTACAGGGGTGCGCGGGAAGTTCCACACGCAATTTCAGCAGGGTACATGTATTTCTGGGGTGCGGGGAAGTTTAGCACGCGATTTCAGCAGGGTACGTGTATTACAGGGGTGCATGGGAAGTTCCACACGTGATTTCAGCCGGGTACGTGTATTTCTGGGGTGCGGGGAAGTTTAACACGCAATTTCAGCAGGGTACGTGTATTACAGGGGTGCGCGGGAAGTTCCACACACGATTTCAGCAGGGTACGTGTATTTCTGGGGTGCGGGGAAGTTTAACACGCGATTACAGCAGGGTACGTGTATTACAGGGGTGCACGGGAAGTTCCACACATGATTTCAGCAGGGTACGTGTATTTCTGGGGTGCAGGGAAGTTTAACACGCGATTTCAGCAGGATACGTGTATTACAGGGGTGCACGGGAAGTTCCACACGCAGTTTCAGCAGGGTACGTGTATTTCTGGGGTGCGGGGAAGTTTAACACGCGATTTCAGCAGGGTACGTGTATAACAGGGGTGCGCAGGAAGTTCCACAAGCGATTTCAGCAGGGTACGTGTATTTCTGGGGTGCGGGGAAGTTTAACACGCGATTTCAGCAGGGTACGTGTATTACAGGGGTGCGTGGGAAGTTCCACATGCGATTTCAGCAGGGTACATGTATTTCTGGGGTGCAGGGAAGTTTAACAGGCGATTTTAGCAGGGTATGTTTATTACAGGGGTGCGCGGGAAGTTCCACACGCGATTTCACCAGGGTACGTGTATTTCTCGAGTGCGGGGAAGTTTAACACACGATTTCAGCAGGGTACGTGTATTACAGGGGTGCGCGGGAAGTACCACACGCGATTTCAACAGGGTACGTGTATTTCTGGGGTGCGGGGAAGTTTAACACGCTTTTATAGCAGGGTACATGTATTACAGGGCTGCGCGGGAAGTTCCACACGCGATTTCAGCAGGGTACGTGTATTTATGGGGTGCAGGGAAGTTTAACAAGCGATTTCAGCAGGGTACGTGTATTACAGGGGTGCGCGGGAAGTTCCACATGCGATTTCAGCAGGGTGCATGTATTTCTGGGGTGCGGGGAAGTTTAACACATGATTTCAGCAGGGTACGTGTATAACAGGGGTGCGCGGGAAGTTCCACAAGCGATTTCAGCAGGGTACGTGTATTTCTGGGGTGCGGGGAAGTTTAACACGCGATTTCAGCAGGGTATGTGTATTACAGGGGTGCACGGGAAGTTCCACATGTGATTTCAGCAGGGTACGTGTATTACTGAGTGTGGGCAAGTTTCACACGCGATAGGCCCTGTCCGCGTGGAGTACGTGTATTTCGGTGGTGCACGGGAGCCCTACACATGAATTGGCAGTGTGGGTCCTCCCAGGTGTTCCCTCTACACCCTCCAGGGCCCCTGCAGGCAGACCACACCACAGGGGACTACCCTGCACCCCTGGTCATGTCCCGCAGGCAGCCCATCCACCATGGGCATGCCCCCCCAGCCAAGCCACATGTCACCTTGCATTAGTGATCACCAATGCATTACCCCCTTGCACCCCCACCCCACAGCAGTGCAGGGCACCTGCCAGCAGGCCCCCACTCATGTCCCCCAGCACCCCCACCCCCCAAACAGTGCAGGGCACCTGCCAGCAGGCCCCCACTCATGTCCCCTTGCACCCTGTACGCGATATTCAATCAACACTACAGCCAAGTCAATGCCTAGTCTGGGATGCTGAGGAAAACCCTTATTAATGTATTTTTATGTCTAGTTCAGTACTCTGGATGACCACCCTTGTATAACACCCCCCTCTTAGAATCCCCCTGACCCCACTGAGCCAAGAAGTAGGTTTGTTTTGCAAATTAAAAGGTTTATTTGAGAATTTAAACAATATATATATATCACACTTTATAATAAATTGATAACTGATATCACACTTCAGAATATGATGTTGATCCACAATGGATAATCTGGTACTAGCACACTTCTTTACAATCAATGAGGAGTTAGTATAGGATGGATAAAGTAGCAAAAATACTTTTATGGTTTCAAATGGATGTAATGTCGAATGAAAATGCAGTACAGAAACTAACTGATATGGTTTCACAAGATATCATATGTTCACTTTTCCCCTGGTGGCAATTCACCCCCCCCCTTATATGCAATGCAAGGAGATGGAAGTAACACAAACAATTCTCAGGAATGCAATCAAATACAATACGAAATTCAATTCCCACCCCAGCAAGCTTAGAGAAAACAGGTATGAGTTTTAAAACACAGGCCCAAGTGCTTTGAATGTGGTGGCAGTGAAGTGAGAAATATGCTGAAAATGCTTTTAATTCCCTTTAGGAGGTTCAGGTTGAATGAGAGATACTTGGGATGAGCTCAGGCTCACTTTAGCAATGATTAAGGGATGGTTATTAAGAGGCAAACGAATTTTTAGCAAAGGAAAGCAAAAAGCTGCTATCTTTTTACAGGTAAAGAAATCAGGCCAAATCGCAAATCGCGGCAAAATTCGTCCCAAACGGTTCCAGAGATACGAACGATTAAATAAAGGTAGTTTTTCGGATTTAAAGTAAACTCAAAATGACAGGTGACAGCTTGAAGCTGCAGAATTGACGGGTGACAGTTGTGCAGCTTTAAAAATGACAGATGACACGATTTCTAGGAGGCAGTTCTACTTAGGTTAAAATCGTTTGGATTAGAATATTTTAACTAAGAGATTGGTTCTGCACAGTTCTGCTAGGTACTCACAATATAAATTTGAACTAGGCCTCGTCACGGATCTGGTCAACACGTCCGGCTGCGGTTCTGTCTGCTCGGCGGGTCAATCAGGCACCGGTTCTGCTCACAGCGATCTGGGTCAGCGCTGCTCTGCTGGTCTAGCCTCTCTGGATTCAGCGGCCTCTGGTTCTGGATACTGCTCTGCTTTCCGGTCCGGATCAAGTGGATTCTGGATGTAACACTGCTTTCTGGGTACTGGCAAGAGTTCTTGGCAAAAGAATTCAGACAGCTCGCCCGGCTGTGGAATAGGAGCGTGGTCTTCCGTGTGTGAACGCGTGGCCAGCTTGATACGGAGTGATTTGGCACGTGAAAATCTTGCATGTCAGCGTCTAATTCGAGGAAAGGCCCTTAGCGCGTAAACGCGTCAGCGCACGTATGCAATTTCATTGGACCAAAGGCCCTTGGCGCGTAAGCGTGTCTGTGACGTGACACATGCGGGTGTTTCCCTCATAGCACGTGATGACAGAGCACACGTGGAAAAGCTGCACGTCCGAGTGTCAGCGCATGTAATTGGAGGACAGGAGGAGTACACGCGTAAGTGACGTGTACATGTGGGCCGATTTAAAAGGTACGTGTAGAACGCCATTTTCTTGTACGTGCTTTTTGTGGAGAGCGAGTGGGTGAATTCTGTACTTCTTGTTGGTTCACACGCAATTACTTCACAGCGTTTCAAGTTCATACTCCCTGTTACCTCTGACAGCTTTAATTTTTCTACTTTTTCTGGGCCTGTTTCCTCAAACAGTGTTCACTTCTCCTTTTGTCCTGTCTCCTCAGACAGCGTACAATTCTTTTTTGGCGGGGGTGTTTCGCGTATTTTTCACGTTCTTATTCAAGGCAGACGGTGAGTTCAGCAAGTACTTAGCAACTGTGCTTGCCCCGTGTGTTGCACTCCCCTTCAGAGGTCATTGTAGGCTGCGTGTATTATGCGTACGCTTATTTTTGTGTTCTGGGTGCCACAGCGTAGTGCGGGTTCATTTTTCCATGCACGTGGTCTACGAGTGGTTGCGTGCACGTTTATTTTTGTTTTTAGGCTGCCTGTGCGTTGGATGACCCGTCATCTTCCCCCAGGGGTCACAGACAGCCTTTTTAGAGCACTAGGGTACAAATTCCATCTAGTACCCTACCCATTTGACCCCCAATTGCCCAGGACAATAGTTTACTGCTCCTCCCATACGCACACCAACATCCGTGCCATGGTTGGGAGGCGACCAAGCGGTAAGGGAGGCAAAGGTGGCCGACCTTCAAAAGGTGGATGTGGTGGGCGCGGTAGGGGACGTGGCCAGGATTTGCAGGGTGCCCCTAGACCCCAATGTGTAGAGGACCAATCAGGGACACCCAGACTCCCCCCATGGCTGAGGGAAACGCGTCTGAGACCATCCCAGCTCAGCCCCTGTTGGACCAGCCCATTGTGGCACCTGACCTGGCACAGGATGACTCCCTGGCTGACTTCCAGGTCAGCAAGTCTAGGCCATGTGTGGCGGTGCAAGTTGTCACCAAGGCACATGGATCAGGGGCCGCTATGTCATCTTCTGCCCCAAGTATGCAGGGTGGTGAGGCTGCAGTGGCAGCTGCAGCTCCATCCGCCCCAGCTCTGACTCTCCCAGCCAGGACAGTGTCAGTCCTGGTCCATCATTCTGATGTTCCCCCTGCCAACATCACACTTCAGACAATGCCTGAATCAAGTCCTATGGTCAATGTGCATTCGCACACTCCAACAACCGAGTCCACCGGTGATTCTGCCCCTACTGACCAGAGCGGCGTTAGCCACTCTGGCTCCGCTCCACCTTCTAAAAAGAGGAAGAAGGGTGCTCTGGCACGACAGGCTGAGACCCCAGGCATGGCTACACACTCCGGCACGTCAAGGAAGCCTTGCTTTAATGACCGGAGCTTAATGCACTTGTGAGCTATGTGTCGCAACATAGCCACAAAATGGTGGTGACTGCAGGGTCCAAGACCACACCTGGTCAACGTAAGGCACATTGGCAGACCATCGCCAACCACATAAGTGCCCTTGGATTTGTGAGGCGCTCAGCTGATGATTACTACAAGCGGTGGAACGACCTGAAACGCAGAGCAAAGGATAAGCTGGCCTCAAATCATGCCGCTACACTGGTGACTGGCGGTGGGTCTCCACAAGAGGACAACAAACTCACTGAACATGAGTCTGTTGCTGGGACCTTCGTCACAGAGGAACAGATCCGAGGTGTGGGAGAATTACCTGATTACGAAGCATTGTCCGGTGAGTGCCCATGCGTGTGTGTGTAGTGTATGTGTATGTATTTTGGGTGACGGGTTCTGATTGAGTGCCAGGTGAGGGTGTGTACTCCAGAGTGTTATGGGTCACCCATTTCCTTCCTCACATGGGATCACGTGACTAGTATTTGGCTATGACTGCATCCCTTCTGCCCACAGTATCCTATTAGGTCCACAATTGTGCAGTTGACCTTGTAATGCCATCTTGCAACTACATTGGTCAGAATTTGTAAGTGTGCTTTCAGGATAATATTTTCCACTCTCCCCTTTTTTGCTAGACATTTATCAACCATATTGTGACATATGTGATATGCTTCGGTCATTGTTTACTGGCCACACTGGGGCAATGCTTTACCTGGTTATGTACACAATGAGACCATTCAGGCTGATGGAGTATTGGCCAGCACAAATGTTTAGATGAGTGCCTGTTTGCATGTGGAAAATGACAGATATTTCCTGCGATGTCAATGTGAGGAAAAAAAGATCAGCCAACTATTACTGTATTCTTGTACCTTGCATGTGTTGGAGTGAGTGGCACATGTGTACTTAGTCCCAGTATGCAGCATTTTTCATGTCATCATGTCCATCTCACATGGATGGGTGACAGTACTCAATCACTGACATATGGCTGTACTTGTCAAATGTACCATGGCTATGCTAAATGCCATCTGTGTGCTGCCATGTGTCATGTATATGTATTGGACATGCCACTCACAGGCCAATGTGTGATGGCAGTGCTACCCAGCATGCAGCAAATGTGTTGCTCTCCCATATTGGTGTCATCAGTGTCTGCCTTTGCCTCCCCTTACTACTCAGTGACAGTGCAGGCATGGGAGGGTTATAATCATGTGGGACATGTGTGAATCATGTACTGGTTCTGTAGCTTGACAGGCCTATTTGTGTGCTATGGTGCTAATGCCTGTTTCCATTTTTTCTCTTTCATGATTTTGCAGGGGATGACTCACTTGATGCTGTTGAGGTTCAGGAGATGATGCAGACCCAGTAGGAATCCTAGGCACGACTGGGCACCAGCGGGGACGTGGTGTGGTGGTGGGTGAGAACCCAATCCTCTTGCAGACCATACTTTCCAGGGGTGTCTCTGGGTGCACCTACCCAGACCTCTATTCAGGTGCTGATTCGGATGATGAGACCTATGTGCCGTTACAGGTAAGTGTTTCTGGCAGGGATTCTGTTCTAGCCAACCCACCTGCACCAGGGATAGATCCCTCTATGGGGATGTCAGTGTTGGTAGAGGCGCCTTTGGCGGTTATGGATGCAGGGTCACACTCCACAGCATCTGATCCTATTCCTGGCCAGCAGATCAGAGGGGGAATGCAGTCCTGCAGCCTCAGGCGGTGCCAGCACAGCAAGGTGCACTTCGCCTTGCCCCAAACAGGTGTGGTGCCCATCGACACGGTGGCCATACGCCACCAGGCAATAGCGTGTGGGAGAACTCCATGTACACTATGGCAACCCAACAGTCAGCATCAGTTGAAATGATGGCTCAGGCAATGGAGAGGGTGGTCACTTCCATTATCCCCCCTGAAAGGCAGATGGAGCAACTACAGCAGACAACAGACTCCATTTGCCAATCACAGAGGGAAGACATGTTGGCGTCCAACAGGGACCGACGGGCGGCACTGGAGACTCTGTGCCAATCCATCTCAATAGAGTCCAAGGCCCACAGGGAAGCCCTGAGTGAAGAACTCCATAACCTCAGGCAGACTCTTCTTGAGCTTGACACTTCCGCTAATTTTAGGGCAGAACAGCGGCTGGAGCACCTCACAAGTACGCTCTCAGCTGAGATGCGGGCAACTCGGGAGGAGATCCGGGCATCACATCAGGTGTTGCATGGGGATCTCCGCACTATAATCCTCCAGAACGAGACCTTCCACACCTGCATGTTTGCTGCCATGGAGGACCATACCGGGGCTTTGCGTGGGCTGCCTCCCATAGCACCACCACCTCCTGATGCAGCAGCAGAGGGTCATGAGAGCGACGGCAGCAATTCTCCCACATTGGCATAGCCGTGCAGGCCATGAGCCCATGGAGGTGTTTTTTTTTCCCAACATCCACACAGGTGGCTGTTGGTGCGCACCCTGTCCTCGGACCTCCTGGGTGCCCTCCCCCCCAGCCCCCACATGGCCATTTTTTATTTTTTATTTTTGAATTTTGAATTTTGAATTTTGATTTTTTTTAAAAATAATTTGACAGTGTGTTGCCTTGTGTGACTCCCGTGGGCATCCACTGTATTCCGGCTGGGCACATGCAGGCTTTTCCTGATTTTGGGTTAGATGCTTGGGTTCATGAGACACACAGTCCTCCTGCTTCCCGTTTCCATGGGCTTGCAAAGGGTGTGACCAAGTGACAGTGATGTACACAGTGACGTTGGGCTCCCATGAGCTGTGTGGGCAGTCTGTAGTCAATACTGTGTAGACATTCCTTGTGTATATTGTTGTTGTATTGTACACTGCATGGTGTATTAATGTATGATTTTGCTTCCATGTCTCCCTCTGAAATTGCAGGTTCATTCCTCATGTCTTCACAAGGCCGTCTACTTTGGAGATGGAGTTCATGTTGTATGCAGTACACAGACCAGTTTTGAAGGCTGCAAGACTACAGTTTGAAGGGTGGCATATTCAGGTTGTATGACTATCACTACTTTAACTTAGTACTGTCATGTTTTAGAAATGTTTGAACTTGTCTAGATGCATTGTTTAGTTGGTAAGTATTTGGTCATGTGTGTTGTTAGTTCAACATTACTAGGAACATATTGTGTGTGGCCAGTTTCCATTAGGGACACTGTACTTTGTGACACTTGTGTCAGGTTTTTGGGATTGCTTTGTTTGTTCTCACATAGCATGACATGCCATGGTGTGTTGGGTGGCGGTGCTGGGGAGGGGTTGGGTGACATGGCACTGTTCTCATGTTGTATTTTGCAAGGGGGTCATGCATTTAGCAGCATATGTGTCTTTTGATGACACAGCATTGGTGGTGTTTCTGTAGGTAGGGATGCACACATTGTGACACCTCCAGGTGACCAATCTCAGGATGGTATGTTTGTGACAGTTGACCCTCCCTCATGTCATCATCATTGATTGTCAGCTGGTATGCGGCAGGGCTGTGTGCACTCCACAGGGGTGTGATTCTAAGTGAAGTAATTAGCCACCAGCTGTGTTCGGGCTGCCTCACCCCGTGCCCTTTCCCCTCCCATGCGCAGCGGGCATGCATGTGGTTGGGGATGTGGGGGCACCACCATGTCCACCGGCAGGCCCCGGCGTGTTGCAACGTTGTGTGTGCAGGACACATGCTGTCACTATGATCCTGCACACTACTGGGGGAGCGTATAACAGCTGCCCACCAGAACGGTCAAGGGAGCAAAAGGTTGACTTAAGCACTCCGAATGTGCGCTCCACTATGCCCTGGGTTGCAATATGGGCTGTGTTGTATCTTACCTCGGGTGCCGTGGTGGGGTTCCGAATTGGTGTCATCATGTGGGTGCTCAGAGGGTAGGCACTGTCCCCTGGGGAGGTGGTGATGGGTATCATTAGTGGGGTTGTGACATTACTCAGTATCTGGCATGCATGCATGTGCTGTGGCATTTATACTCACCAAGCAGCCATGTATCGCCATGCCGCCCAGCTTCTAGGTCCCGGTTTAGGGTTGACATTCTGTAAATGAAACTGTCGTGGGTGGACCCTGGATAGTTGGCATATACTGAGGTGATGATTCCCTTGGCATCACATACTACCTGCACGTTGATGGAATGCCAGTGCTTGCGGTTTCTATAGATGTGCTCTGATGCCCTGGGGGGACGTAGGGCCACATGGGTGCAATCAATCGCACCTAGGACTTTGGGGAATTGTGCCACCTTGTAGAAATCCTGAACGACAACCTGCCTTTCTGCAGGTGTTCTGGGCAGGTATATGTGCCTGCGCACTGATGGGCGTGCAGTCATGATGGCCAAGACCTGGTGTTGGCAGCGTGGCTGTGTGGCCTGTGATACCCTCCTCACTATTGCACTTGTCCGCTGAAATGATCCGGTGGCCAAAAAGTGCAGTACATTGAGGACCTTCTCCATGGGGGGCTGAGTGCTTGGGAGCAGAGGGTGGGTGATGTGAGGTCATCCTCCAACTCACTGACCAGGTCGAGTATTATGTGAGGTGGAAACGTGTAGCTCCCATACACCTGGTCATCAGGCATGCCAAAAAGGCGTTTTCTGGGTGTGAACATTCTGGGCCTGACTATCCTCCTCCTCCTCCTGCGGTATCCCACAACCACTGCTGCTAGGAACGGTATGTTCATCCTGGCGTCTGAGCTTGCTTGTTGTTTGCGCGCACTTTTATGCTGCGCGGGTCCACGTACGCCTGCTTCCTGCTGGCGTACGTGTTTCCGGATTAGCGCGTCTTTTTTGGCACGTGCATGTGGGCGTTCTGCCCATTTGCCTCCTGTACTTCCCTGCCCACCCCAGATTAACACGTACCCCGCTTGCACAGGCCCAATCACGCGTAAAACTTCACGCGAGCCCAACTTCCCGCGAGCCCATCTTCCCGCGAGCCCCTGAAGTACACATACCCCGCTCGCACAGGCCCAATCACGTGTAAAACTTCACGTGAGCCCAACTTCCCACGAGCCCAACTTCCCGTGAGCCCCTGAAGTACACGTACCCCGCTCGCCATGCACAATCGCGTGTGAAACTTCCCACGCACCCACGAAATACACGCTATTGTTGACACAGTGGGTGTCCGTGTTTGTCGCGTACCCCTTTTCACGTCATTTGTCCTGGAGGGCCACAGTATGGGAAATTCATCAGAGCTGTATATACGTGCTTTTTGATAGCGCACATTTTTTTAATGCGCAGGGACGCTACCGCCTGCCTTCGTGTGGCGGACATGTGTTGATGTACATAGTTGACTTTTGGTTTGTGTCATGGAATCGCCATTTCACTGCTGGGGGGTGGGTGTGCTGGGGACATGAGTGAGGGCCTGCTGGCAGGGGCCCCTGACTGCTGAGGGGTGCGGGTGCTGGGGGACATGTGTGGGGGCCTGCAGGCAGGTGCCCCTGACTGCTGGGGGCTGGGGGCGCAGGGAGACATGAGTGGGACATGAGTGGGGGCCTGTTGGCAGGTGCCCCTGACTGGTGGGGGGTGGGGTGCAGGGGGACATGAGTGGGACATGAGTGGGGGCCTGTTGGCAGGTGCCCCTGACTGGTGGGGGGTGGGGGTGCAGGGGGACATGAGTGGGACATGAGTGGGGACCTGATGCCAGGGGCCCCTGACTGCTGGGGGGGTGGGGGTGCAAAAAGACATGAGTGGGACATGAGTGGGGGCCTGCAGGCAGGTGCCCCTGACTGCTGGGGGTGAGGGTGCAGGGGGACATGAGTGGGGGCCTGCTGGCAGGTGCCCCCGACTGCTGGGGGCTGGGGGCGCAGGGAGACATGAGTGGGACATGAGTGGGGGCCTGTTGGCAGGTGCCCCTGACTGGTGGGGGGTGGGGGTGCAGGGGGACATGAGTGGGACATGAGTGGGGGCCTGTTGGCAGGTGCCCCTGACTGGTGGGGGGTAGGGGTGCAGGGGGACATGAGTGGGACATGAGTGGGGACCTGATGCCAGGGGCCCCTGACTGCTGGGGGGTGGGGGTGCAAAAAGACATGAGTGGGACATGAGTGGGGGCCTGCAGGCAGGTGCCCCTGACTGCTGGGGGTGAGGGTGCAGGGGGACATGAGTGGGGGCCTGCTGGCAGGTGCCCCCGACTGCTGGGGGCTGGGGGTGCTGGGGACATGAGTGAGGGCCTGCTGGAAGGTGCCCCTGACAGCTGGGGGGTGGGGGTGCAAGGGGACATGAGTGGGGGCCTGCTGGCAGGTGCCCCTGACTGCTGGGGGTGGGGGTGCAAGGGGACATGAGTGGGGGCCTGCTGGCAGGTGCCCCTGACTGCTGGGGGGTGGGGGTGCAGGGGGACATGAGTGGGGGCCTGCTGGCAGGTGCTCCTGACTGCTGGGGGGTTGGGGTGCAGGGGGACATGAGTGGGACATGAGTGGGGGCCTGCTGGCAGGTGCCCCTGACTGCTGGGGGTTAGGGGTGCAGGGGGACATGAGTGGGACATTAGTGGGGGCCTGCTGACAGGTGCCCCTGACTGTTGGGGGGTGGTGGTACAGGGGGACATGAGTTGTTGATCATATTGCAAGGTGACATGTGCCTTGGCTGGGGAGCATGCCCATGGTGGATGGGCTGCCTGCGGGACATGACCAGGGGTGCAGGGTAGTCCCCTGTGGTGTGGGCTTCCTGCAGGGGTCGTGGAGGGGGTAGAGGGGACACCTGGGGGGACCCACACTGCCACTTCACGTATAGGACTCCCTGCGCACCCCCGAAATACACGTTCCCCGCTCTGACAGCAAAATCGCGTGTTAAACTTCCCGCGCACCCCTGAAATACACGTACCCAGGCCAATCGCGTGTGAAACTTCCCGCGCACCCCAGATTTACACGTAACCCGCTCGCACAAGGCCAATCGTGTGTGAAACTTTACGCGAACCCCTGAAATACACGTACGCCGCTCGCCCCAGGCCTATCGCGTGTGAAATTTCACGCAAACCCCTGAAATACACATACCCCGCTCACCCAAGGCCTATCACGTGTGAAACTTCCTGCGCACCCCCGAAATACACGCACACACTATTTTTCACACAGCGGGTGTCAGTGTTTGTCCCGTACCCCTTGGCACGTCATTTGTCCTAGAGGGCCACAGTATGGGACATTCATCATGGCTGTATATACGTCCTTTTTGTTAGCGCACATTTTGGCGCACATTTCTTTCATGCGCAGGGACGCTACTGCCTGCCTTCATGTGGCGGACGTGTTTAGGCCTGTGCCCGTCTTGGCCCGTGCGCTGGTTTGCCCTATTCGATTCCATGAATACTTGTTGTAGGCGAGCGTATGGGCGTTCCGCGCACTTGCCTCCTTTACTTCCCCCGTGACGCCCTCATTTTCACACGTTGTTCCCCATTCCGCGTGTCACGCCCCGTGTTACGCCTACTTTTGTTGTGTGCGCCGCGCTATGTGCACTTTCGCTGTGCGCTTAGCGCATGCGGTTTGAAGACCTGTGCGCCAGCGTGCGCCACACAGTATTTTGGCGCACATCCTGGAATTTCCTCGCGCACGGACTTCCATGAATCGCTGTGTGCGGTTTTCGCTGCGATTTTCGCACTGGCACTGCGATTCGCACGCTTGCGCCGAAAATTTTAGCGCACATTATTTCCATTAATCGAGCTGTATGTTTCTTTGCATACATTGCACTTTTAGGCAAACCACTAATGACTGTGTATTTGTATGTTTTGTTTGTTAATCCTCCTTAAGCATTTGCTATTTTTCTCTGATGCATTTGTTAAATAATATGAATGTGCTTTGATTTATATGTACACCAAAAAACTAAAAAGATAAGATGTATGTTAAACTGAATGCAGAAAATTCTCTCTGCACTTACTAACACTGGCTAAAGAAAAAGCTATAGTGCAACCTTTAAGGGCTTGATTGCTCGTCCTTTTGAGCATGTATGATAGTTAGCTTAATGAAATGGTTTCTGTCATACCAAGCATGCTGAATAACCCAGCCTTTACTAAAATATATATGTAAAGGGACTAAAAGCAAGTGGTTGGACGCAATCCCTTTTGTTTCAGGTAGGGGATTACCGGCAACGGTCTCCTTACCGGTGCCCGGTATCCCCTACCGCCCGACTCGTAATGAGGCCCATTGTCATGCATTTCATTTCACTTTGTGTCTGTATGAGATTGTTTGTAGGTTCCCATTAATTTCTGTGTTAGAGCTTTTAGGCTTCCATTCAGGATGGGAAAATAAAGCTACAATCATAGGGAGTCATTGTTCAAGTCAATCAGAGTGGAAGAAGTGGTGCTAAATGCATTTATCGCCACATTTCATGAGCTACAGGATGTGTATTATTTAGTAGGTGAAGTTGGAGAACAGATCAGAGTTAGCAAAGCCCCCCTGCCAAAACTAATTGTTTTTCCACAAGCATGTATTCTGGGATCCACCTAACTTTTACACGTGGTAAAAGCAGGCACATTCCAAAGGAGCCCATTGTGGATGGCTCCCACAGTTGTTAATTGTGGAAGTGATGTACACTTTTCAAGACACGTAATGGAAAAGTGAGGAGCAATTGTGATTTATTTTCGACAATGTTTTATGCTTTACTTTTGCAGAACTTGCAAAAATTACAAATAGGAGTGGTACCCCCTGTGCAATTTAGGATTCAAAACAAAATGTCACCCCTTTACTCTTCATCAATACGTTTCTACAATGATTACTGCATTGCCAGGTTTGTTTATCTTGTGACATGGCGTTTTTTTAATAATCTGTATAAAATGTAGTATTCTTTTAGGTATTCAAAACCAAACTCAACACATAAGTGTACCAACTTGAGCTTGGAAGATACATGGCCAAGTATCTACATTTCAGGCTAGGCTCAAATTCTGGCGTTACCACTTAACCAATTAACCTGGGCATATCCTCTAATTTCACTATGCCTTACCTGCTACAATGAGATGCCCCTAGAATGGTCTCAGTTAGCATTACAAGCTATTCCAAAAAAAACTCACTCATCGTTTAAGAGATGGGCAGCATGGGCATTAAAACCTGCTACACACACACTTCATTCTTTGAAAATATCAGGCCGCATGTATTGAACAAAATTGCGTCATTCAATAGCAAGTCAAAGTAAACACATGAAACAAAGAGTCATCATGGGCAATTGCATATGGCAGGGGAGGAAGGCCCTCTACTACCTGCCACACCCCACCACGAGCGATAGCAGGAGGCTGCAAACCCCTCAACCTACACATTCTGCCTCCTGATGCAGCTCTCCCAGCCCCAGCACTCTCTCGTACATGCTATCAATCCCTAGCACCCTGAACTCAATTAGAATGTGTTTAAAATGTAGTTTTGTAAGTAACATCTCTTATTCCTGGCTTCAGTATTCTGAAAGGGGGATATCTTTCACAATAAGATGGAGGGGCCACAAGTACCCCCTCCGGGGTCTGCTGTAAGTAGCCACGGTGTTCAGGAAGGAATTGCTGAGGGCACACCATCTGAAATCGTTGAAAGACTGGGAGCCTCACGGCTCAGCACCCTCAGTGTAGGAGGAGGCATCACTCTTGATTCTCCCCAGGAAGGCCAAGAAAGGCATGCTGGGTGCTGGTGCGAGTAGGTGGGAGTGGAGGTAAATGGGAATGGTGGGCAGGGAGAGCTGAATGAAGGTGACTTGGAGGTGAAAGGTGTACTGTTGTTTATAGAGGGGTGCAAATGTTTGTTTCAGATCTGGGAAGAATTATTTTGCTGAATTAAGGATCTGGGAAATCTCGGCCAATGTCAGCACTTTGTTGAGGGCACTCAAAGCCCGCACCCAATGGAATTTGGGCCCCCCTGATCACAAACCTGGCCCACCCAGATTATAATTCCTGGAGCCGGACCTGTAGTAGGTTTTGAATATAGGTTAACCTTTCATGGAAGTTAACTGTCCAACATCTGATGCAAATCCATTGGGATGATGAGAACATTACAGCTACAACAAAATAAAAAAAAATAAAAATGACTAAAATGAATTTACAAAACACCATCAATTGTAGTACCTCACAGAAAACTCGAAACAGCTAAGAGTACTGCATAGCTGAAACTGCATTAACATTACAACACATACAATCAAATAAACCTTCAACATCACTAACATGAATACAAAAACGAAATGCCTACATATAAATGCCACTGATTGAGAAATCTAATTTTGTAGGTCCATGTAAGTGAAAGGTAAAAAATACATGAAAAAATACTTGCCAGTTAATCAGAGTATGTTGAAACAAATGATAATAAACACCATCTGCTAGCAGTAACTACTATAACTAACACACACAGCACTGCAAATAAACATTTAAACATATAAACATTTAATAACAATTACTTTCACATCACCCACACTTGTGCCATGAAAACAGGTATAGTTCTGCAATCAAAAGGATGAAACTGCAGTAGATAGTGACTTTTATACTTTCCAAAATGAATACCAAAAAAAGAGGACTATATACCAATAAAACTACTAAAATGGATGACACATTTCCCGCACAACCTGTCACAGTCAGCTTCACAAAAAGAAAAGTAACAATAACCAATAAAAAAAAATGAAACTGACAGAAATCAATTTTTCCCCACCTAACATCTTTCAAAGCCGCGGCTATTTGGAACGGCTACAGATCATAGTTTGTATTTGCGAACACATGCACATTTAAATGCAACCTAAACATCAAATAAACCGGTCCAGAAAACTTACAATAAAAGGAGAGAGCACCTAAGCACATCAAATGACACACAAAAATAAAATGTGGTGCTCTATCATCCACATAACAATACTATTATTGCACAGACAATGTATATGTGTAACGCAGCTACAAATAAAACTGCACCTACCGTCACAACCAATTAAATGATTCAAAGTGTTGACGTGTCTGCGAACGTGCTATATGTAGATGCAGTTATATGACAGCCCTTCAGGGATGTTTGTCGACAGCCGCAGCTAATTGCCTAAACTACAAATTTAAAATTGTATTTCCACCCTTGCAACCTATAAAAAAGTGTCCCTAACATGCCTACCAACCCTTCTCCACGCCCCATGGTCCTCCTCCATCTCCCCTGGTCTATCACAATACCCTAGAACACTTGATGCATGTACGATCCTAACTCACCCAAAATATTGTATAGCCGCGGCTACCAATGATCACAAACACACAGCGTGCCATTTCTCCTTGAATAGCCATAGCTAGCACAAATGCACAACATGCCATTTGTCCTCAAATAGCTGCAGTTATAACACATCCACAAACACATGATGTGCCGTTTGTCCTCAAATAACCGCAGCAACACATCTACCTGCGGCTATCAACAATTAATACCAATTGGCTGCTGCATAGCCGCGGATAACCACAACAGTACCATCAACCAATCAAAAACTTCAAACCACACACATCAAATACATCCTAGTCATACAAACTTCTAGAAAATTCAAGCTATGAATTATTTTCATAAAAACAGAAAAACTGCAGATATCATGGCCAGTTTCAAAACTGTGTGGCTCAAAGGAGGCAGATGGCTGTTTTGGTTGCTGGCTTTATGTGAGAAACTAAATATTAACATGGACCTAGGTTTGAGAGATTTTAAAATGAAATGGTTTGGAATGTGGGGAATCCGTTGGTCCCAAGTTTTTCTTCAAAATTGTTAAGTCTAAGAAGTACAGGACAACCAAACATCAAACTAATTAATTGTGGAGGCAATGATTTAGGGAATGTACGGGATTACACAGGGCCTCATCACGACTTTGGCAGTAACCCTTAAATCCGGCGGTCGCGCTATTACTGCCGGATTTAAGGGTCTGCCAAATCAGGACTTCGGCGGATTTCGCCCCAGCTCTTGTCTGGTGGGAAATCCGCTGAAATTTCATGCTATTACCGCCGGCGGGAAATCCGCCGGCGGTAAGATCGCAAATTTTCCCCATTGTGCACAATGGGGGATGGGGCATTCCCGAATGGGCTCAATGGGGAATTACATTACCGTCGAAATCGTGATCCGCCGCTATTAGTGCTGGGGAGTTCGGCGGTAGGGCTAATACCGCCAGTGGTAATACCACCGGAGTTACCGCCAAAGTCGTGATCAGACCCACAGTCTTTATCTTTTCCAATTTCACTCAGAGGCAATGTAATGTATGATACCTAAAGTTAAAAAAGCTAAAGAAAGCTAAAAATAATACACAACTATAAACTAGGCACCAAAAAAACGAATACGCACAAAATTTCATAGCATGTGAAATAATACACAGAGTAAACTACAGAATATGGGGTGTCTAAAACTAAAGTAGAAAACATATTTTTAATAATTTTGTTAAACAATTTTCTTCTGTTTTTATCCACAGTCTCACTTGTACACAAATCTAAAAACACACAACCCAAACAAATAAGACTCTAAAATACCTTCTGAATCATTGACCATGGCCTTTTGGCCATGGCCAGTGATTTTTCACCCCCAACGTCACTATACCTATAAAAATAATTTTCATAAATAAATAAAACACAGACGCCCAAAACATGTAGCCAAAACATATAGCCGCGAATACAGAGCTACTCTTACCTGTGGGCATCTGTAGTCCTTTGTAACCTCGGATATAGCAGGAATATCGGCAAAACAGCTGGAAATAAAATGCTTCCCTTCCACCCAGGGCATCGCCAAGTACCCCCCTCATCTATGCCAGCTCTCCCCACCCCCAGACAGCTTCCTCACCTCCCCTGCCCTCTCCCTTTAATCCCAGAACACACACTGCTTCTGTAACACAGTTTGCTTTCAGATGTTGGCTATTTGCGGCTTTAGCCGAGGCTACAGACAGCTTTGTGTTGCGAATTTGGTCCATGGACGCACTCCAACACCTAGATTTCACTCATTGCCCTATAGCCATCTCCCCACCTCTATCTACCCTGATGGCATTTGTATGTTTTCTGACTTGCAAATAGCTTTTACAGCATTTCATTTTCCCATAACCTCTGCAATAACCTCGAATATCTCTTGCATCAAGAGAAAAACAAGATGGTGGTTGTTTCATTTCTAAAAACCAATATCCTGCAATACACCATGGGCGACACATCAATTTTTTCAGGGTAAGAGGCACCCCCTTCTTCGTCAAAAATTGTAATAACTACTGCACAAAACAATCCCAAATAAAGCAAAGCACTCTTTTGAATGCTGCATGCCCAAATTGTTTCAGATTCAGACCTGGTCCAAATGCTTCCATTGGTTTGGGCTGTGCGTTTTCGCAAAAATGTACCTTTTTTGTCTATGGGAAATGAATGGGTAGTAGGCTGCACTTTTGGCAACATTTGATTTTTATGTTTAATCATTTTCTTATTTTTTAACATATATTTACGAAAATTTGCAGTCTCGGGGGACCCGCAGACTTACAATCACTTTCAAAATTTCGGTCAAATCCGTTACTCAAATAAAAAGTTATTAACAATAGAATTTTGAGAGGTTCCTATGTGTTTCCGACTCACCTTAACTATAGGGCAGTTTATAATATATATTACACGGCCTGCGGTAGTGGGTGTGTAGTTATGGTTAAGTTGCTAAACCCACAGGAAGACCACTTTTTGGGCAGCTTATAACTTTGCTCCCCTGGACAAATCCTCACCAAACTTTGCAAAAAAAAGTATATGGCCCGCTGCAAATTTCTTTGGTAAATTTTGCTCACGCCTCACAGACCAAACCGCTGGACTGATTTTCACCAAATTTATGGCTTGGTCCAGAAAGCGTGCTTTTGTGAATTTGGTGAAAATCCATTCAGTATTTTTTTTTAAATGTAGTTAAAAAAAATTACTGATAACTGGCTCTGCTTCACGGACCAATTTCCCGGTTCGCTTCCGTTGACAGGTATCTGATTGGTCAGGAGGGCCATGTCATGTCCACGGACATCCAACACACCCGCTGATTGCATCACATTTTTCCGAAAATGCCCACCATGTTGACTGCAGACAGGCTTCATTAGTGTAGGGGAGTGGAATATAGATGATATGAGGATTTTTGTGCAGGCTGTGTTATGCTGTGGTGTTTGTGGGTAGCTACCAGACTCTGGCCAGGCACCCAACAGTCTATCCACTGGTTGAAGTACTGTACTAGTATGTGTAGAGAAGTGTACAGGGCTTCGGGCCACAGGCGGTTTAGGGTAGGGGAGTGGAATGTGAATGGTTGCAAGTAATGCAATAGTATGTGTACAGAAGTGGCCAGGGCTTCTGGCGGTTGGCTTATTTGTGTGGGTTGTGGCCAGTGTGCAGATTGTTGGGTGCATGTCTGTATTATTCTGTGGTGATTGTGGCCAGCTACTAGTCTCTTGGGTGTATGCACCGAAGAGTCTGGCCACTGGCAGCAAATACTGTAATACTATGTGTACAGAAGTGGACAGGATGTGTGGCAACTGACTAATTGGACTGTCCTGAGATTCGTGGGTGCATGAGAGTCCCTGCAGTGAGTGCATGCAGTGTAATCGTATGTGAACTGAAGTGGATAGGGCCTCAGGCGACTGCCTTATGTGTGTGGGTTGTGGTCAGTGGGCAGTTTTCTGGGTGCATGGTATTATGCTGCAGTGGTTGTGGCCAGGCCCTAGACTCTGGGGGCATGGCCGGAGGCTCTAGGCCATACACCCAAGAGTCTAGGATTGGGCCGCAACCACTGCAGCATAATACAGCCATACACTCAAGATTGTGACACTGGCATATGGATTGCACACATATGTGTATAGAAATGCAATTTGCTGATTACAAAGAAGCATGTCACCAATAATAGTATACTCACTGTATATATTGTTAAGGCACAGTACACCTTTTTGAATTCAGTGTAGAATACTGTTGAAGTGGAAATAGCAGATATGAATATTGTGGCACTGTGGGCACTGTGGGCACATATTGTCTTTATTGCGTCTGTCCACTGGCTGCAAGTAGTGTAATAGTATGTGTGCAGAAGTGGACAGGGTGTGTGGCAGCTGGCTTATTGGACTGCCCTGAGGGTTATGGCCACTCGGCAGATTCTTGGGTGTATGGCTGTGTTATGCTGTGTTAATTGTGGTCAGCTACTAGAGTCTCGGGCACCCAAGAGTCTGTCCACTGGCTGCAAGTAGTGTGATAGTATGGGTAGAGAAGTGGATAGGGGGTGTGGCAGCTGGCTTATTGGACTGTCTTGAGGGTTGTGTCCACTGAGCAGATTCTTGGGTTTATGGCTTTATTATGCTGTGGTAATTGTGGCCAGCTAGGCCATGCACTCAAGAGTCTGCCCACTGTCTGGAAGAGTGTGCCCACTGGATGCAAGTAGTGTAATAGTATGTGTACAGAAGTGGACAAGGTGTGTGGCAGCTGGGTTATTGGATGTCCTGAGGGTTGTGCCCACTGAGCAGATTCTGGGGTGTATGGCTGTATTATGCTGTGTTAATTGTAGTCAGCTACTAGAGTCTCAGATGTTAGGGAGAATTTTCCAAAATGGATCATTTCCCTTAACTACTGAGTCCCTTAGCAGCTTTGCTAGATTTCTAGGATTTATTTTATCACCTGGTAAGAGTGTGAGCATTTTCTTCCCACTCTTACATGTGTTTTGCTGTGTGTGTTTAACATTTTCTTGTGCTCATAGACTGTGGAGCCTCACCTACTCCATAGGCATCATCTTTTTACTGTGTGTTACACAGCACCTTCAGTGCGGTTACACAGGGTTGTCTATTTTGGACTTCTCACTTTAAACTCCATTTTCTGGGACTGACTACTGTCTCCCAGAACATATATAGTTGCCATTAACTTTAATAGTCTTTTTAAATCCACATACCCAGTACACCAGTACATAGAGTTTTGGAAAGGGTTAATAGTTACCCCTTTTTGTCTGTTTCTCATGGAACATTATTTTGTTCCCTTTTCATTAAGATATGGCTGGTGGTAGTGGTATCTACCCTATTTTTCCTACCACAGTTATTTTAAATAGCCTTAGTGTTGTTTTAGGTTATCTTAGTAGCCTGGTACTTAAACCCGCTGGACCATATTTACTTTTATACGGTTCCGGCTGGGTTTATTTGCCATTTCTTTTTGTAAAGTCTTTCTCGTGTTTTACTCTGCGCGCCAAGCCAGGTTTGATTCCTTTGTTCGCCGACCTTTGAGGGCTTCTACACAGAAGCCCTCCTTAGGTGCCTGAATGTCTGAGGGGGACAGAATGTGAGGGAGGGGTTTGAGACTCCCTGCACAGGGTCTCCTTGGAGACCCATGTCGCACTCTGGTATGATTGGCTGTGGTGACTGTCCCGGCAGGACAGCCACCCTGCTGTGTGATTGACAGCCAGGCTGTGTGAATGGGGGAAAAAGCATAAAAAGCATGTCTCTTGGACTGAGAAGGCTGAGTCACCAGTGGAGCGAGAGAACCGAAGAGAAGCTGACAGAAGAGGGCCTCTACCACGACTGAACCTCCCAGTGAAGCCCTGCTGCAGGTCCGAATCTCCAAACTTTCGATGACAGGGAAGATCTGCAAGGAATCGTCTCCCCTTGAGCTGGTGGGAACAGCCAGTTCACCAAACTGCAAGCCAGGCCTCCCTCCTCTGGTCGATTTTGCTGTGCACAGCTACAGTGAACCGGATAGCCAGGAGGAACAGACCCTGCTTGGGTTTTACGGAGTGAACCTTTTATTTGTTGCTTTGCTCTGCTGCTGGTTTCTTCCCTGGGCAGGGCAGGACCCTCCAGTCTTCCTACTTCGTGTCAGTCTGGCAGTCGCCTCAGGAACCGTGAGCCTGCAGGACCTGCCAGGAACGTCTGCCTCAGCTACAGCCTTCTTCTCCATTTAAGGTACTGTTCAAATCCAGTCGTTCGTTCTGTCCGACCGCGGTAAAAGTGTTTGAAATCTTTTGCCAATCCGAGGGCGTGTCCTTCTCTATTCTTTAAAGTAACTTTTTGTCCGACCAACTTCGTTCTGAACTCTTGGGAAAGACTTAACCGCAAACTACTATGAATTGTATGATCCTCTGTAAAGACTTTGGTCCATTGACTTTGGCACAGGCCTCTTGAATTGATTTCCTCACTGTAGTTACTTTTTCTAGATTTCCCTGCTTACTTAGTTGTTGGTGATGCTCAACTTTTGTCTAACTTTGTCTTTCCCTCCCTTTTAAATTGCTGGAGTGCCATTTTGCTCACACTTCATTTTGAGCTTAACTTGTCCAGAATCTTTTGGGTGTGGTGTAGTGTATTACGATTGTGATTTTTCCACTGCTTGATAATAGAGAAATGTTTTATAACTGATGTGTAAATAAATGTATATTCTTTTACTCAGAAACCTTGAGCCAGTGTTTGTTTGAACCATAGTAATTGCTATCCTTTGTATAACTATTGCTACTGCTCACTTTACTCTTGAGATAAATCTGGCTGCTCAGCCATCGCCACCACTTTACTGTGTAGTGCAGGCTTGTACCAAAGGTGAATTTGTACTGTCACTTGTAGTCTTAATTGTTTGTGGTGGTCCCAAAAGGTAGTGCATATGATTCTGCCTAACACTGGTGTACAGCGGTGAGGATCAAGTATAGTGATTGCACTTAGAGTGCTGCTATTAGCCTGGATCAACTAACCACAAAGCTAAACATCACGAAAAAGCAATATTAATCATGTCTGATATGGAAAGCTACAGTCAGGAGACCCTCCTTAGTTACACTGAGGATTACATGAAAAATGTGTGTAGAGAAAGGAATCTCTCTGTTAAAGGCAAAAAGTCTGAATTGATTGAAAGGTTGTTAGAGAAACAAAGTCTGGAGGGTGGGTCTGAAATACCTAACCCTTCAGCAAATGTGGAAAACTATGAAGATGATAATCTGTCTATTATTGATGAGTTAGATGAGGCAGGTGGGTCCCACAATGTAGGCTTTACTGCTCCTCTGCCTGCTCAGCAACCTCACCCTTTGTCCACTAGGACTCCTACAGGTCCTACACTCAGTACTGAATTCATTGCTCTAGAAAAGATGAGGCTTGAATTGGAATTTAAACATTGAAATGCTCAAACAGAACGAAAGCATCAAGAACTTAAGCTCAGAGAAATGGAGATGAACCATGCCTTAGAAATGAAAACGTATTGAAAATGCTTCTCTCCCAGAGTCTTCTAGGTCTTCTAGTGCTAAGAGACCCTGTATGCCTAAAGAAATTGTGGGTATGTATGAGGCTAAGCTTGATATTTTGGATTGGTTGGCAATGTTTGAATATAACCATGGGATTCAAACATTACAGGGAATCAGTTGCTTCCTTGTCTCTTCTCTAGGCTACCCATTGTTGCATCTGATGTTGTGATGAGTTGGGGGAGGTGGATAGGATAGATTATGAGTGTGTAAAGCTAGCTTTAATTGCTTGATTTGGTAAGACCCCTTCCCAGTACCTTAAGAGGTTTAGGACCCTCAAAAAGCATGATGGTACCACTTGGGCTACCTGGGTACGTGAATGTTTGAAAAACTTAGATGGTTGGGTTAAGGGTTACAGAGTGAACACTTATGAAGGTATGAGAAATCTTGTTATATTGGGGTCAATTTATGATGCCTGCTCTCCTGAGCTCAGACAGCACTTGGCTGATTCTAAGGAGATAGATCCAAAGAGGTTAGCTAAGGCTGCTAACTTGTGGGTTGCCACAGGGCTACTCACAAGGATTCTGGGGCAACTCAGAAGAAGGATGAGGGAAAGCAGCCAAAGAAAGATAACAAGGAGAATTCAAATACCTCCAATCCAAAAGAGGGCCACAAACAGCAACATAAGGGTAAAGCCCAAGGGAAACCAAATCAGGCAGGTGCACCATCTGGACCCAAACCAGATGGAGGTCAGAACAAACGCCCATTCATCAAAACATTTGGGAAATGTTATGTTTGTGGGTCAACTGATCATGTGAAAGGGGATCCCAAATGTAATGGTAAACCCTCAAGGGGTCCACACTGTCTCCTTAGACTTCTCCGCAGAGGAAGAAGTACCTATGTCAAGTAGAAAATTTCGGCTACTGGCTGATGAACCCATGAGAGTCTCTGCTAGTGTTTCTTTAGTGTCCCTGGGCTTGTGGGAACAACAGAATTTAGATGTCTATAATTCCATCCCAGATAATACTAAATAGTACTATAAAGATAGTGTTCTTGTGAATGGCCAGGAGACTCCTGCCATCAGAGACACTGGAGCCAGCATAACTGTGTTGATGAATCATTTTTCAAGGTGGAGGATGTTGCTAAGGTACCCAAATGCCTAACACAGTTAGCTGGAGGCCCTGTGCAAATGCTTCCCCAGTTATTCTCATCCAGTATAATGATATGACTGTCAAAATACCTGTTAGTGTGCAGAGTGAAGTGCCTGGGAGCGTCCTGTTGGGTAATGACCTGAAAACACTTGGAGCTGTGTCTAGAACCCGCATGCCTCCTAGTAAAAGGAAACAGGAGCTCACTAGGCCTGCAAGTGAGAGGACCTTGAGAGGCTCTCCAGGGGAGGATATAGAGGAAGCTATCACCCCCACTCCACAGGAGTTGCTCACTGCTATTTCTGGAAAGAAAGAGGCAAAGGGGAATCCCAAGACCTCCAAGAAAAAGACAGACAGCACACCTGTGCTACCAACAAGGATATAAGATTGTCCAAAGTCACACCTGTGACTCCTCCACCTGCTGAGGCAGAGTTTGAGGTACAAATCTGTGTGGTTGATACAGTTTTTGAAGAGTCAGATCTTGAAGAAGACATTGGTTTAGTTGGGGATCTAGACCCTGTTGACCATCCTGAGCTCCAGTATTTACTGGCAGAAGGTGGACCCAACAGGGCAGACTTCAGCAGAGGACAAAGAGAGTGTCCTATTCTTGAAGGTCTTCACCTAAAGGCAGCATCTCAGCCCGATGGGCAAGTGCCTGGGAAGCATAGGTTGCACTCGGAAGATGGCCTCTTCTATAGTGAATCGACTGAGTCTATCCCTGGGGACTGCAAGAAACTTGTAGTGCCCCTAGCAAGCAGACTCCATTTCCTACAGTTGGCCCATGAGATACCTTTGGCTGGTCATTTGAGTTTCTAAAAGACCAAGGAAAGGCTCTCCTTATACTTCTACAGGCCTGAGATGGGTTCAGAAGTTGACAAATTCTGAGGGAGCTGTCACACTTGCCAAACCTCTGGCAAGAGTGGAGCCAAGAATGTGGCACCCCTGGTGCCTCTCCCAGTGGTAGGAGTTTCTTTTTGAGAGGGTGGGCATCGACATTGTTGGTCCCCTTGTCCCTCCCACATCTTCAGGAAATAGGTTTATCCTGGTTGTAGTAGACCATGCCACTAGGTTCCTGAAGCAATACCTATGAGGACTATTACGGCTCAGGCTGTGGCTAAGTCTCTACTTGGTATTTTTACCAGAGTAGGGTTTCCTAAGGAAGTGAAATCCAACAGGGGATCCAATTTTATGTCCCACTACATGCAAGCCATGTGGAAAAACTATGGTGTCACTTACAAGTTCTCTACAGACTACAATCCACAGACAAATGGACTGGGCGAGAGGTTTAATCGTACTATGAAGAGCATGATCATGATAGGTGCAGTAGGAGTAATTGGAATTGTGTATGATTTTTCTTTTGGAAGTGGTGGTACTATGGTTGCAGTTCCATACCAGCTGGCGTATTATAACTGTTTATTTGTTTCCTCTTTTTAGCAGTATCTGTTTATGTGTTTCATTGCTGTTGGTGTTTTCTATGTACTGTAGTATTGCAAACTAATATTGCAGGATTGTGGGCACAGTTAGATACCTGTTGGCATATTCAGACGATCGGTACACCTTACAGATACAGTCACATATACTTTTATGATACAATGTAGATGGCACCAAAAACAACTGTTGGTAGTTTGAAAGTTGTTGAGCGTATGTTTGTAACACTGTGATTGCTGAAGGTTGATTTTGGCAGTTTGACCACTGGAAGTAATATTGTAGTACTGCGGGTGTAGTAAGATACCAGTTGGTGTATTCTGGTTGTTTATACTTAATAAGTGTAGAAGAGTTTCCTCAAAAGAACTTTCATTTTTGGTGGTGGATTTCAAATTGTGCAGTAATGGGAAGTAATATTATAGTATTATGGTTGCAGTTAGATACCAGTTGGTATATTCTATATGTTTACAGTTTCACACTTTTGCAAGGTATGTCTTCAAGCAGGTTCATTCTTGTTGGTGGATTTCCATTTTTCACTAATGTGAAGTGCCTTTGCAGTATTTTGGGTGTAGTTACGTGCAGTTGTGTATTTATTGCAGTGGTATGGGCATTGTTAAACAGCTGTTGCCTTATTCTAACAATTGGTCATTTCACAGGTCATTGAGGACAGTTTGTAGACCCTCATAACCAGTATTTTTCATTTTAAGGACTATGTGGGAAACAGTATTACTGTGTCCTTTCACAGTTGTTGTTTCTTTGATTATAATCATTGGGTCATTGGGGGAAAAAAAACTGTATGGCAGCGCAACTGATGTCCTCATGGGCCAGTTGGTGTATGCTAAATTGTTCCAGTTTCACAGGGCAGAAGGTTATTTTTTGTTTGCAGTTACTTATCTGTTGGTGGGTATTGGGCAGTAGGATATGCTACTTTTGTAGATCAGAACATTTTGGTTTCAAGAATATTAAGTAAGCATATGCAAGATTTGCTGGTAATCTCTCCTTCAGAGTAATGGAAGTATCATTGCATTCAAACCAACCACATTTCTTTTTCATGTATGCAGTATAGTGACCTGCAGTGGTTGTGGCACGTGTGTGGTAAATCATGCCTACTATTGTGAAGGTTTTATTGCCAAGTGATACTTGCCCGTGTGTGAAGCTAGTAAGCTTGCAGTTGTTTTTGGTACCATCTGCATTGTATCGTAAAAGCATATGTGACTGTATCTGTAAGGTGGACTGATTGTCTGAATTGCAAGTAGTACATAATATGCCATGATTTCCATTTTGTATCAATTATTGAAATCGAAAGGATTCACAGTTAGGTATAGATACATTCACAAAGCGCTCATTAGGGACTTGATCCAGCCCCACATGGCTGCACAGAGTGCATGTATGTTTCCACATAATATGAAATCTGCAAGATTTCATTTATAGGTATGTTTTTGCTTTCTAGTACTTGCAGTAAGTACATTAGAACGTCTTGTGGATCTTCTTGAATGGACTAGAGAGTTCTTTGTCTGAGTCATTTGATGGAAGTCCACATGCTTTTTCTGACGAGGTACTTCTCTTTTTTTGTGCAGTAGGGTATGCATTTGCCTTTTCAGTTAATGCTTCTGTGGTTGTGATAATTGATGGAGTAGCAGCTGCTTTCAATTTCTTTGCGAGATCACGTATAAGTTGTGTTTGCACTAGTTTTCTTTTACAAAGTTTGCCCTTTTGAGGAACAAATTACATTTTGAGATGGGCTGTGTAGAGTGCACATAGTCTGTTGTACTCTACGATGCAATGAATATCAATCTTGACTTTGCTTGCATCAAAATTGACTAGAAATAGTCCTTCAAGTGTACATAGGCGTGACAGTGCTATGTAACTCATGTCTTCATTAAAGACTGTGCTGCCAATGTCAGTCAATACTTGATCTAGTTAGACTGTGCGATTTATGAATAGTGACTGTGTATGCAAGAGATAGAGAAAACTGTTCTCTGGGTACATACATGTCTTTTGAAAGAAGGAAATTGGGCTGTTGAGCATCACATTCTTTTAACTTCTGAAAGTTTATCAAAGTGGATGTTGACAAACTGAATGCTGTGGTCATGTATGTCTGGAAGCCAACAACTGTACCAAGTGCTCCATTAATTAAACCTTGTTCCACGTCAAGGTTACCCTTTAGCATTACTCTACAGTTTAAACACAATGTTAACAGTTTCTCCAAACCAGCTAAGCTATTTAGTCATGCTGTGGCTTGTTGGCACATAGGTACTGTCATACCATGCACGCCCAGTTTGTCTGTGGAGTAAATTTGCACTATTGGTTGCATTTCTTTTTTGAACATTGTTTCATTGAATTGTGCATAGATCGATTGGGTTACATTTTTCATTTGTGTGTGCCAATTGTTCCATGACATCAGTAGCAGATGTGTTATGCCCGTATAGCTCATGGATGCTCCTGCTATTTAGTCTGAATGCTTTTCAAAATGTTAGCATAGGTGAGGTCTGCAGACTGAAACATCTTTTATTTATTTATGTATTTGTATTTTTTAAAGCACAGATCAGCCCAAGGGCATTGTGGCACTGTTACATGTATACATTGCTGGTTACAAAGGAAGGCTTATTAGTTACATTGATATATGAATTACGGTTCAACATGGGTTACATTGTACATATCAGGTAGTATATATTTGCAATACGATTTATCTTGGGATTACAAGTACATGTAGGATAGCATATATAATGCAGCTTGTGGGTTTGCTGGATGAGGAGGGCTAGGGTGTCAGGGTGTGGAGAAGGTTATATCAATAGTGTGGTTTTGAGGGAATTGCGAAAGGCAAGTAGGGAGGGTTCTGATATGAGTGCATTGGGGAGGGCATTCCAGAGTTTCAGTGCTATGTGGGGGAAGCCAATGCTGCTGGCGTTGGCTCTTTTATGGAGGGTACGCAGTGTTGGTTAGCAAGATGGCTTCTTGCGGAGTGGGTAGAAATGTTTTTGGATATGGTTTCTGATAGGTAGGATGGGGCAGAGAGATTGATGCATTTGATGCATTTAGCTCTCTGTATTGGCAATGTTGCCAGAGATTTACAATTCCTATGCTGCCAAGTGTGTTACAGCACAGTTTGTGTCCTATGGTTTTAAACATAGGTTCACCTTTCACTGGTGTTAATTGAAGAAGATCAATAACGTGTTTTCCTATATAGAGTTCTTTGTAGTCTGTTTTAAGGACCTCTTGCAATCTGAGGTGAATCAAAGCCAACATTAGGTTGGAGACCATGCTCACCTCATCTATTAGGAGCATTTTCATTTGTTTCAAAACACTGCGTAGCTCCATAGCAGCATCTGCTGAAAGTTTGTAGTAGTCTAATTTGTTTTGGTGTTCTACTGGAAGGAGTAGCAATTGGTGTAAAAAAACACCACCTATGTTTTAGGCAGCTAAGCCTATGGAGGCAGTTACAACAGCTGAAAGCTTGTTGTTTGTCAATTGTTGGAGGAACTTGCTGATGATTTTTTATTAAGAATGTTTTGCCTGAACCACCTTGACCACTTACATACAGGAGTACAGGTTTATAGATTTGACAGGTCAAGTTTTAGTCTTGTGCTTCACACCATGTTACATTTCTTTAGTTACTTCTAGGAAAATGCTATGCTGTTCATCATTCAGTTGTGAGTTCAGTAGAGCAACGTTTTCTTCAGATTGCTCACATTGACATGGTGTCTTCTACTTCAGTCATGGATAATTCTGCCTCATTTACTATGAATGGCTTTCCAAGTGGTTCTAGGCTTCCTGTAGGAGATGATTGACTACTCTCAGGAGTGTATACATTTAGTTGTGCTTGAAGTTCTTCTTTTTGGCGTTCATTGTCCAACATGTTTTTGCACTGTTTAAAGTTTATATCCGTTATAGTGCTTTCACTTGCATTGAAAGCATCTTCATAGGAGGCATAGGTGTCCAGTAAATCTTCTTTTCTCCATGGTTTAAAAAGTTGCAGTAGGGATATGTAGCAAAGTTCTCTATGTTGAGGAGTGTTTAATGATAGCTTCATATGATTAATCAGGCATCATTTGGTAAGTTTAACCAGGTTGCCCTCACAACTTTTGACTATATATTTACCTTTTTTCTCATATTGTTTAATATTATTATTGTATGAGAAATGTTGGGCTATGTGATATAGACACATGGTTTGCAAACCAGTACTTCTTTTTGGGTTCCATGTGTCCAATAAATTGTTTTTCAAAATGTTCTGGCTGTTTGGATTGTTTTTGGGTATTGTTTCTATGTCTTGGTACGATTTGAGAACTCTTTTTCTGAATGCAGCAGGACCAAGGCTTAGCCAGACTATGTTTTCAGATTTACCTTGCAATGCTGTGCCAATTCAATGGTCTGCGGCTTCATAGCAGCCACATTCTCAATATGGAGAGCATTTTTATGCCAAAGCTGTATAATATTTGTGACAGTGTTTTGTCACATGATATGTCATCCCAGTGGTCTTTTAGCTCTGTTTTCCAAGCTTTGGTTAAGTAGGTTGTGACATATTTTAAAACTGCAGTGGAATTAGCTGCAATGTACTGCATATCTTTGTTTGCATTCCACAGGAGGGCAATGATTGCATTGTAATGATTGATGTACTTTGATGCTTCAGTTCTTCTTATGTAGTATGTGTTCTTAGGCAATTTGCCTTTCACACTGTGGACCTCATCACGAGTTTGGCGGTAACCCTTAAATCCGGCGGTAGCACTGTTATCACCGGATTTAAGGGTCCGGCAAAACACGGCTTTGGCTGCTTTCCCACCAGCTCCTAGCTGGGTTGAAATCCACTGAAATTTCACGCTCTTACCGCCTGCAGGAAATCCGCCGGTGGTAAGAGCGCAAAATGTCCCCATTGAGCCCATTGGGGGATGGGGCATTCCCGAATGGGCTCAATGGGGAATGGGGATTTCCCGTTCCGCCAAACCCGTGATCCGGTGCTAATAGTACCAGTGGGTTTGGCGGTAGGGCATATAATGCCAGCGCTATTAGCACCGGCGTTACCGCCCAACTCATGATGAGGCCATGTGTCTAACAGAAGACATGAAGCTGTTTACTTTTCCTTTTGCTGAAACTGGTCTAAGGAAACCAAAGCAGCATTTGGTGTAGTATTTGCCTTTGTTTTTATATCTGCGCCGATAATACTTGCCATATTTGTGTCTTTGAACCCACAAAATTGGTGCATGTTGATCACTATGTGCACTTTCTGAAGGGATTTCGCAAGTGATATATTTGTGAATAAACTGCAAAACAGTGGCATCACTGTCCTGACCAAATTTAGGAGAATCTTAATTCACAAAGCATGTGGCTGTGTGGTGGTCCTCTGGATTTATATTTTTTTCTCCAAAAGAAGTGTTGCAGTTCTCCGAGGGGAGGAATTGTTTTATTACAGATGAAGTGCAACATGGCAATAAAGCGGTGATGGAAGTACCTTGACACATTTACCGGGTCAAGAGAACAAAGTTCTCCTGGTGTTTTCATCTCTATCCTTGCTTTGTTTTCATTTGCTATGCGTAGAAAATTGTGCAAGTCTTCCCATGCATACTCTGCACAATTTAAAGTGACAAACCATGTCAAGGTTGTGTAGCATACACCGTAAATCTTTGTGACGTTGGAACCTGTATTCTTTCGTACCACGCATGTTTGGCAAGAGATTTGTAATACTTGATGGTAAAACTTCATCTTTCTCTTGCACCTTTTGAAGTAGCTGTGCAGCAGACATATTTAAAAAATTGGAACCTGTTTTCAATGTGTGTGCAACTCTGTATACATAGATTTGTTCGTTCACTTTCAAAGAGGATGTGGACTATGTATTCAACGTTTTGTCTGAATCTGGGGTCTTCAGAATACATTCATAAAGAGCGATATTCTGATGCTGTTATTTGTGTACATCTTTCATCATACCTTCCACTTTTTCAGTAGGAAAGAGTAGAGGAAAGGCTTGTGCTTCTACACATTTTTCCCATATGTTTATTGGAGATCCTTTGGCTTGCCACATTTGATATGTTTCTAGTGCATCATCTATTGGGTCTTTGGAGTGCAGTGGGTGAATTGTATACTAGTCTAAAATATTGGAGGCTATAGTAGGATCTAGAAGTTCAAATTGGCCAGTTGATGAGGAATCCTGAATTATTTCCGTGGTTTCTCTCCGGTTTTCTTCAATGTTTATTTCTTTGTAGTATTCATTGTTCTCTTTACGATATTGCAGAGCTTCTCTAACTTTGTTTAAGTCTACTAGTTGCTGCCAATTTATTTCTTTTGTCTTTTGTAGGTACTCCATTCACTAGAATAATCAAAAATGGATCTATTGGCCGTTGCACTACCAGAGTGTCTACATTTTCTTTAATATCTAATGGCAAATAAACTACTTTGCCACAAATGCCTTTCAGTAATTCGGAAGGAGGCAACTGTGCTGTTTTCAGTTGAAGGCGTATTATCACTTGAAATGGGTGCACTGTTTGGAATTCAATGCTCTCATACAAATTAAGCTGTATGAGTGGTTTTGGCACTGGGAATATTTTCAAGTTGTTAATGATAGCCCGTGAAGGCATTTGGTTATTGTCAAGTTTTCCAGTCCAGTATGTGCAAAGTATTGAGGGGGTAGTAATTTCGTATTTGTTTTCTGCTATAAGAAAGAGAGATCATTAGAATCATTGGAATTCCTCATTGTCTTCTATTTTGTACGTTATATCTACAGTTTTGGTGCTTTTCGTATAAAAAGTTCTGCGGCAACACAGATACTGGGTTTGGTACTTCAGCAGATGTTCTTTTAAACTTTGCTATTTCTTTTCTTTTTTGTACATGTGTAATAGAAGGTTGGCATCTGCAAGGCTGTCGCTACTCTCTTCTACAGTTACTGGATTTTGTAAGTGCTCTTCACTTCCAAAATATTTGCTTTGGATGTGGTCTATTTCCTCCAGCAGTTCTTTGGCTGTACCATGTAGGAGAATGTGATTTATATGTTCCAGTGCTCAAGAAGGACTTTTTGCATTGTATAGTTTCTGAACAAGATTTCGTACAGTAGAATGGTGTGTTGCTAACATTTTGATGTGATGGAAGGTGCTTTTGCATGCAGGCCCGGAAATGCAGCCTAATGAATGTCCTCATAGTCCTGTGTGTTTGCGCACTGGACAGGAGTCCATGGTTTGTAATATTTTAATTTTTAATTTGTCTTTGGCTTTCACATACTGATTGCGGAACTGCCGCAAAGATTTGAAGGATTGTATTTGTGCATTACACATTGAGGTGCACAGCCATTTTTAGACAGGACAGATTGGTTAGGTGGAATGGAGAGTTGATTGTAAGTTTGTTGGGGATATTCTTGCAATCAGTGTTTTTTCTGTCATAATGGTACTGTCTTCCTTTTCATACCCTCGGTCACTGCTTTGTATGGCAATTGGGTTTGTTTGCTCTTTTTATATACCTCCTCATTCAAATAGGGCTCTGTGCTGGTTGTGTGACTCCACTCACCTGCACAAACGTTTGTAAAGGTATCTATGTTGATATTGTATATGTTGTGAAGTACTCTTTGTAGTTTACTAATTCATTTTGTTAGTGGTTTCATTCTGTTTGAAAATAATATAAATAATTTCCTTTTGCGGAGCATTGCACTTTCTATGAGATCTTCCAGGGTCCGTTTTCTGTGATATGTTTTAAGGGCTGCGCATGATTTCTCCCCTGTTTTTATAAGGTTCTGAAGGATTCTATGGTGAAACATTTTTGTAAATTTTTTTTTTTTTAATGCTTACTTGTGGCTATGTTAACGTTGGTAGATATAGTGTTAGCACTACTGGTAGTTGCATTCTTCTTAATACATTTAGGGCCTCATTACACGGTAGGCACTAAGGGATTACCGGTAAGGTCACCGGTGCCGGTAATCCCTAAGTCTCCTACTACGAGGTCCCTCAGCAGGTCCCGTCCTTAACGCCTGGTCTGACCAGGTGTTATCGACGGGACCCGCTAAGGGACTTCAGAGCTAATAACGGTACCGCAAATTGCGGTACCGTTATTAGCTCCTTCCTCATTCCCATTGAGCCCTGTGGGGGCTCAAATGGGAATGGGGAATGGTATTTGGCATGGGGACTTACTGGGTCCTCCAGGGTCGGAATGACCCGATAAGTCCCCATACCGCCTACCCAGACCCGGTATGTGGTAAGGGAGTAGCCATGCCGCTAATAGCGGCATAGTTATCTCCTACCGTGTAATGAGGCCTTTAGTTTTAGTTTTACATTTTGGAAGAGAAGTCACACTTTTTTTCATGCTACCTGGTTCGGTTTTGCTCAGTGGCTGTATTAGCTGTTTTTTACCTTTTGTATAAACTCTGCTAGAGGTGGTTGACCATTTTCCATGGTTTGAGTTTTATCTGCTCTATTTCTGCGTTGATTTCTATGGAGTTGCTTTTTGGTAGGCATTGTCTTGTGTCTGTTGGAGAAAAAAGGAAAGTGTGGGTTTGGAAGTTGTGCATGAGTGTCTGCATTTGAGGGTTGGTATACATAGAGGAGTGTGATTCTGCAAAGGGCTGTTACTTTTGGTTGGGAAGGTTGTACTGGTATGTGTGTGTGTTAGTTTGGGAAAGGTTTGCTTCAGTGTGCATGACAGTGTAATATGATTGAAGAAGTAAGGACATTACAACATTTTTATAAAACTAGTGGGTATTAACACACTGGTGTTCTGATGACAATAGAAACAGTGGACCGGGCAAATTTGCAATGAGTAAGGGTGATACAAGTGCTGTGTGGTTGGATAACATTGTCTAGGCTACGATACAACACTGCACTGTCTGAATAACAGGCAGAACAAAACAACAGTACTCACTTACTTTGTTGGATGTGAAGAGAAGGTTTCTTCTGGGTTTTATCTTCCAGCAGAGACATCACTGGCTTGTAGGAGGCAGTTCTTTACTGCAATTGCAAAATAAGGAAGTTAGTAGATATGGGTGTTAATGGTACAGTAATAGCAGTAGGAGAACACATTGTTTTAGATTGTAGGAAGATTTGTTGGTAGGAAGAGTTAGTGTGTGTGTGCAATTATACAGCTCTGCATACAAGTGGGGACTTGGGAGTATTAGCATTTTAGGTATGGGGGCCAGTGCTGCAGTGATAACTGTGCCCTATGGAGTTGCACTTTTGAAGTGTGTGAGATGTTGTTGCACTACTTGTTTTGTAAATGGATTAGTGCAAGTCATAGTAGAGTGAGAAAAAGGACAGAAATATGTTGAGATTGGAAAGGAGAGTGTTACTGTGTGTGGGATTTGGTTAAGTTTCTCACACATAGATACATGCTATGTGAGTACAGAAATCGTTTTCTGTTGTTTAATTTATTTATCCAAATTTACAGATACAACTGTTTCCAATATACTCATGCATTTCTTTGCTTTCCTACCAATGGTGCATTTTGTCAATTGTCCAATGCATGTACTTGCTATGCTTTCCTAACATACATGCAGTTTCCCTTTTTGTGTGCATTCTGGGCATTTCAAATAGGATCTGGCACTTGAATGTGCTGTGCACATGTTCCCAATCAAAAAAATCACAGGCAGTGGTGCTGAAATTGAAATATGTGGTTTGCAGCTGTTATGCAAGTGGGCAGTACAAGAAAACCGTGAAAGCAAACAGCATTGTAAGTAGCTGTCAGTTGATGTGAGAAGATGGTACAAAAGAGAGGATGATTATTGAGAACGTTATGCAGGGCAAGTGGCAGGAACCCTGGTCATATGCATGCAATCTATGTACTATGCTTTGGTAACATACATGCAGTTTTCATTTCTGTGTGCATTACAAAACATATGCATACCCGTAGTTTGTGTTGATGAATGTAGATGTGGATGAATTTGGAAGGAGAAATCTTATAGAGTTTCACAATACTTTTGGATACAGGTGCTTGGAAATCATTGGAGAACTGTTCTCTGCATGTTGAACAGTACATCTGCAGTGTTGTACTTAGTTGATAGAGTTAGATGTAGAGATCTTGGATGTGAATGGTGGATGGTTGTGGGACTGCTTACTAGTAGCCAATGAGAGAGTGCTGCAAAGAGTGAAGTGGAAAGGGAAGAACACATCCCTGTGTTATGGAATCCGGTGTTATGGAATCCGCGAGTACTGCAGTAGTTCTTGGATCACACATGCTACATCCAGGGCTTCTCAGCATGCCTGGCATGGAAATGGGACTGTGGGGATTAGCCAATGAGGTGTTAAGGGTGTGCTTTACAGGAAGGGAGGGTAATACTTTTGTGCATTGCTGTTTTGTGTGTGTCGATGTCTGGAGTTATTGTATGGATAGTGGGAGATTCCTTTGTATGTGATCTGGAGAGGTATGGAAAGGCAAGAGGTGTTTCTTTAAATCTTGGTTTTCCATGCGTGGAGGCTTTATGGTGCAGTGTGCCTGGCTGCAATTTGCAGGCACTCATGCTCTTTGCAGAAACATGGCTACTTTTGGTAGTCCTGATATTTTGGTGGTGCACTGTGGAGGAGAGCATTTGGGCTACATCAGTGCTCCAAGTTTAATTTGTGTATTGAAGTTGTTGGTGGAATAACTAATGCAGCTTTTCCCTACTGCAAAGGTGTTTTTTTCTGAAATACTAGCAAGAGCACAATGGAACAACCCCAATGTCTTCAATCCCCAGCAGAATGTTGTAAGGTGCCTTGTTAATAGAGGCATGGGAATAGTTTTGCGAAGTGCTGAGATGTCTGTTTTCTCCAATGACAACATTGACTCCCCTAGTGTGATATGATATGATATGATATGATGTGATGATATGATATGGCTTTTTATAACGAGCCTATATACAAGTGTATTAAGGTGCGACGAGACAAGGGAGGGGGAACAGAGGGAAGACAGAGACAACGATCTTACTAGGCCTGTTGACATTGAGATCATGCAAGTGCAGGGTAAGGTGAGGGGGAAGTGCAGTACATGGGATTGACAGTAAAAAATAAATAGAATAAATAAAAGCATTATAAAAAAAAGTTGGCTAGCTGGTGGCAAGTGGAAGGGTAAGTGCAGGCGTCAGGTGTCAAGTGCTGGTAGGGGACTAGAAGTGATACAGAAAACAGTCCCCACGTGCGGGGGTTGCCAGGGAGGCACTGCAGGTGGGCAATTGGTGGGAGAGGGGACCTGACCCCGAGATCAGAAGGTGGCCAGGTGACCAGTGCAGTTTCAGCCAGGAGTTCAGCATGGGAGAGGAGGAGAGAAAGCAGAAGCAACGAGGAAGGTTTTGAGGTGCTTCCAGAACCAGAGATGGTTCTCCTCAAGTTTCAGGGAGGCATGGCGGTTGTTCTAGAGGGAGGCCACAGTCAAACAAAGAGATCTACCACCAACTTGTTTCCTGGAGAAGCGACTGACCCTGAGGCAGTTGGAGGCAGATGAGCAAAGAGCTTGAGAAGGAAGATATTTGGGAAGAGAGAATTGAAGGTATTGAGGCCCCAGGAGGCCTTGTGGATAATGCAGAGGGTTTTGAACTTAATCCTCACAGCCACTGGGAGCCAGTGCAGAGATTTCAGTCTTGGAGAGATATGATCCCTGGGCTTGAGGCCAAGGACAAGTCTCGCAGTCCTGTTCTGGATGAGTTGCAGAGGGCTTAGAGTAGAAGCAGGCAGATTTAGAAAGAGCATGTTGCAGTAGTCCAGCCTAGAGAGAACTAGAGCTCTGGAGACAGTGAGCTTCTGGGGGAAGTTGAGGAAAGGAAGAATACCTCTGAGGAGGTACAGCTGGTACTGTGACTTCTTAGAGACGTCAGAGATGTGAGGAGAGAAGGAGAGTGTGGAGTCGAAGATGACCCTGAGGTTTTCAGCCTCACAGGTGGGAGCAGGATGAGTGCCAAGAGAGGCCTGCCAGAGTGACAGGAAATGAGGGAGCAGGTGTGCCGATGAGGACAAAATCAGTCTTACTGACATTAAGGCAGAGATCATTGGTGGCAGACAGACAGTCAGAGATGAGAGAAGGAGAAGAAGAGGCGGAAGGGAACCTGAAAATGAGTTGAGTGTCATCTGCATAGCACTGAAAGTTGGGGTAGAGAGCAGCAAGGCAGTGGGAAAGAAGTGCCAGGTATTGGTTGAACAGCCAGAGAGAGAGGTTAGAACCCTGGGGAACACCACTGGTAGAGATAGAGATAAAGGAGAGGAAGGGCCCAAGTTGGACCGGGAGGGTTGATAGGAGAGGAAAGAGGTCAGCCAAGCCAGGGTCTGATCGGTGATACCCAGGTTATCACAGAGACGGTTGAGAGGGATGGCATGGTTGACTGTGTCAAAGGCAGAAGAGAGGTCAAGTAAGATGAGTACACAGGGGGTGTTGGAATCAAGGTTGGAGAGCAGGTCTTCATAGATTATCAGCAGAGCAGTTTCTGCGCTCCTGGCAGCTCTAAAGCCAGACTGATGTTCATGGAGCCAACCAACAGATTCAATGTGAAGATTAAGCTGGAAGATGGCCAGCTTTTCCAGGAGTTTGCCTAGGAAAGGTGTGATGGGGGCTGGGCAATAGTTAGCCAGGAAGGACGGGTCAGCAGAGGGTTTCTTAAGAGGAGAGTGCTCAAGGGAGTGCTCCAGGGGTGAATGGAAGACCCCAGTGGTGAATGAATGGTTCCAGAAGTCAGCCAGAGCAGGGACCGAGGTGTCAATGTAGTCTTTGATGGTTTTGGAGGAATAGGGATGAAGCCATTTTTATGAGACTTTCATAATTCAGAGTTGTCTAGAAACCTTGTCTGGGGAGAACATGGGAAAGGCAGAGAAGGAGGGAGGAGAGGTGGCCAAAGAAGGGCCAGAGGAAGAGCAGGGAGTAGAGGGGTCAGGGGGAGAGGAAGAGAGGGAGGACAGGATGTCCTGAGTTGTAGTGATGAAATGAGAAGCCAGAGCCATGCAGAGGGCCTGGGAGGGGACAGGAGAGGTAGTGACTGCAGCAGGATTGGCCAGCTTCTTGCAGATTTGAAAGAGTTCGGCCAAGTTGTTAGATGCCACAGAGATGCGGACTTGGATGTGGGCTCTCTTCTTGATGTGTACAGAGAGCCGTTATTGCATTTGGAGCAGGCGGCAGGCCAGTTTGTCAGAGGATATACTGGAGGCACGCCATTTCCTCTCAGCCACCCTGCACTTGTGTTTAAAGGTGTAAAGTCTGATTTGTATGAGGAGTTGCACTTGGCTTTGGGCTTCAAGCAGATACACATGACAGGGGCAAGAACATCAAGAGTCTCAGAGATAGCAGAGTGGAGCATGGAGAGTGCTGTCTCAGGGTGTGAGTCAGCCAAAGGGGGAGTGGGTGAGAAAGTGGCAGCGAAAGCCTCAACTGACAAACGCTCCATGGGTCGGATCACCGAGAAGGCAGGTGGCAATGCTGGAGTTGGCTTTGCTTGAGGGGTGTAGATAGTGAGTTGAGAGGAAAGTAGAAAGTGATCACTCCAAGAGAGAGGAGTGGTGAGAGGTATAGAAAGGGGTCTGTAGATATCAGAGCATCCAGAGGGTTCCCTTGCAAAGTGAGTCAGGCCATATGGTAGGATAGTTCTGAGAGAATGTTGCAGAGGTCACGAAAGAGTCCAGAGGCTGGCCAGGAAGCATCCAGGTGGATGTTCAAGTCTCCAAGAAGGAGGAGTTGAGTGGTCAAGACCAGGAGGGAGGTGGAGAGTGTCGCCCACTCGGAGAGGAAGGAGGAGATCTGACCAGGTGGCAAATAGATGGTAGCCACATTAAAGGAATGGCTAGGAGAGATAGAGAGCCTGCAGATGAGGCATTCGAAAGAAGAGGAGGCCTGTGCAGGAATGACAGAGGCAGGAATCCACTAGGGGAATACCAGGGCTACACTCCCTCCAGAATGGTTTAACCTGGGCACAGAGAGGATATTGTAGCCATCAGTGAGGAGAGTGTCAACCCTCGTCACAGAGCTGGCCATGAAGCATGTCTCTTTGAGACTGAGGACATCGAGGTCAAGTTCTTCAAGGAGGCATCAGATGTCAGAGGAGTGTTTGACAGCTGAGCGAGAGTTTAGAGTGGCAATATGGAGAGGGTTGCCATCCTTGAAAGACTTCCAGGGAGGGGTACAAGTAAGAGGTGTGCCCCGTGGAGTTTTAGAAGAAGCCCAAGGGGGGGCAGAGGAGGAAGGAGGAGAGGGTTTGTTAGCCAAGAAGGAGACAGCAGGGGGAGGCAAGGAAGCTGTGGAGTGAAGAGAGGGGACAGCAGGGGAAGGAAGGAAATTGATGAGGTGCAGGAAGCATTTATCAAAGAGGAGAAGATTGGCCTAAGGGCCTTGTACCAAGACAGTACAATTCAGGTAAACATTAATGATGACCTTAGAGGAGTAGACAAGAAGAGAAAGGAGAACACACAGAGACCACATGAAGAGTCCATAAGTCTGGAAAGGGAATGACAAAGAGGGTGTTGGTGAGGGTTTGCCTAGAGGAAGCACTGGTATAGGTGTCAGCGATAGGGAGGCCTAGGTTGGAGACCAGGATGTCCTTTCTAAACTTCTTCCTACCAGATTTAGTGAGGAGGGCAGGATAATAGAGAAGCAGTTAGAAAAGATTTGAGAGTCAGAAAGCACCATAGAGTAGGTAGGGAGAGGAGAGAAGAGGAAGGGGGATGGAGAGGGTGAAGGGCCAGGGAGAACACTAGGGAAGGACGCAGGGAGGGGTGCAGGCAGATGAGGCGAGAGAAAAGACAATGGTAGACAATTTAACAAAACGACAAGGGGTCAGACAGTAGTAGAACAGTTTGCTAGGTGAACGCTTTGCTAAGAAGGAAGGAACTAAAGACAGTACTACTATCACAATGTGGTTTAACCACAGAGACAGCACACCTAGGTCTAAAAGTCCTGTATAGTGGGAGAAAGACCTAGGTTTCACAATGCAATTTAATATTTTCACAATGCAATTAAATACAAACACACCTAGGTCTGAGAGTGTGCACTATTTTACCACAGAGTATCTTTGTCCATTTTTGTTAAATGCTCGTTTTTATTTTTCCGCAGGGATGCTTTGCAGAGGTTGATATAAGGCAGTAAGGAAGAAAAGAAGAGGAAAAATCCCCCAAAATGAGAAAACAAAAGGTGTTTGTTCAGTAGCACCCACATTTTCTTTTTTTTAAAGGCTCTTTTCAGAGCTACCACAATAGAGGAAATCTCTACCCTGGGTTAAATGTCTCTCCCCATCCCCTTGAATTGGCTGATTTATCTGCAAACTCTGTGGTAGTTCGCAGATTGTACGTGCCACATCTGGGACTTTTAAGGATGGCAAGCATGGAAATGGGACTGTGGAGGCTAGGGGATTGGTCAATAAGGTTCCCTAGTTGTGGTGTGCAAGGAGAGAGTTTGGGAGAGGCTCTGTTTGTGTGAGGAATGCAGATGGATGTGGCTATGGTTGTGTGTTTCAGGAGGCAGAGCGTCTGGCTTTTGAGGGACTCTTGGATACATTGGTTGCAGGTGTATGAAGATCACTGTGGAGTCACTGCACATCTTGGATTCCCTCATGTGGATGTGCACTGGTATGGAGTGGGTGGCATGAGATTGTTGGATTTTCTTCCCCTTTGTGCCACTTTAGTGACACAGCATCATCCAGCCATTATTATTGTTCATTGTGGAGGGAACAGTTTAGGCCATGTTACTGGAATCTTTCTGCAGTTTGCGATGAAGGAGGCACTTGGGAAAGTGATGGACATGTTTCCAAACTCTCGAGTAATTTTTTTGTGCATTGCCCAGAGACAGATGTGGCTGTGCTCTACATCATTTGGTCTGCAAATGGAGAAAGCCGAGAGCAATGTCAACAAGGCTGTTTGTGTATTTTTGCGAGATGTTGGTATGTCTTCCTTCCACAATGAAAACATTACATTTCATAGCACCAACATTTTCCACAGAGATGGCGTCCATCTTACTGATGCTGGCAATCACTGTTTTTTGCGCAATATCCAAAATGCTTTGCAGCCGTTCTTGCAAGCATAGCAAGCGTGTGTGCAGTATGTGTTGGTCATCTAAAAAAAAAGGCTCTTTAAAGAGCCACCACTTTTTCTTGGAAAAGAATGCAATGGTTTACATGCTGCCACACCCTGCATGCTTTGGGAGTCCGCGGACTACAGTGCTGTCCACAGACATCACAGGCTGCGCAGGGGCCTGCATCATTTCATTGGCACTTCTATTTTTAAACTGTGAAAGGTGGCTCTGAAAAGAGCTTTTTTGTTTAGTTTTTGTGAATTTTTGGGGATTTATAAGGGTAGGGAGGGAAGGGTAAGGAGGGTAGGGAAGCGGCACCAACCACAGTGATAAGAAAGGGCAGATGGAGAGAGGAAGATGTAGGGTGCGCCTCATTGCGGTAGGGGGCACTTTCCTAGTGGGCTAGGCCGCAGCCTCGAAACCACTCCGGAACTGCTCACCCCTGTAGAGTATTGCATTGCAGTACACACACAAAACAGTGACCTTTGAAAGGTGAGGATCTTCTGCGGTGCGTATGGCCTGCAAGGCTATTTGAGGGATCTGCTGCCCCACAGTGGTGTCCCTTGTGGTGAAAGGATCAGATGTTGAGGATGCTGCAATGGAACTCAACCTACTACACCGTTCAAAATGAACAACCCTCCGAACTGCTGCTTTGTGGCTGGATCTCAGGTGTCGCTGCATGGAGGTAGTCCTATAACTGTACATCCCTGGTTGGCCACGACTGAGGCAGAGGCTGCAGATGCAACAGAAGTGGATGCCATTATGCAGGCAATGCAGAAATGCAGGAACAAGCAGCAATCTGTTGCAAGCAGTAATCTGGTGCAAACAACTCTCTGGTGCAAGCAGCAATCTAGTGCAAGCAGCAATCTGGTGAAAAAGATATCTGGCAATCTGGCACAGTGCTCTGTTTAGGAAATCCCAAAATAGAATAAGGAGCAGCACTGGGGTGTGATCTTTTATAGGGGTGCTCGGGAGTCAACAATTGAGCGATTCATGGACACTTTGAACCCCAAGCTGGGCTCAAAAAGTTTCAAAAAGTGTCCAGATTGCCAGGGGCATGATCTGGGACATCTGCAAGTTTGATGTTTCACATTAAAAGACTTTAGATTGGCCCAAAAAGCACTTTTCTGCTGATCAGGGGCCTGTTCGCGAATAAGAACTGACGCTCAGCAGGGGTGCGGTAACATGGTGACGCCTCAAACGTTTGCAAATGGGACGGCTGTCCGTAGGACACCTATTGCATGGGATCCATTGTGCACATGCACATAGGTGTCCTACAGTCAGGGTTGGGGTCCCCAAACTAATTAAAAGTGCGACACACGTGCGGTGGACAGTTCCGAACAGGCAGAGTGTTCGTAGGACTCAGGTTTTGCGATGCACATGTGCCAGGTGACCACCGGACATGGGCGGGGTCCTCGAACCAATTAAAGTATGTCCCATCTATGCAGACATGACGGACAGGCCCCTTGTTCGTAGGACCCAGGGGAAGAGATGCGCATGCCCCTAAGGGTCCATCGGACAGGGCTGGGCTCCCCAAACCAATTTAAAGTACGCCACATCTTTGAGGACATGCCATATAGGTGCATTGTCCGCAGGACACAGGGAATGTGAAGCGCGTGCGCCAAGGTCTCCGCAGGACAGGGGTGGGGTCCCCAAACTAATTAAATGTATGTCACAGCTTTGCGGACAGGCGCGTTGTCCATCGGACACCTCCATTTTGAATGCAGACTTCCGCACAGGCGCAGTGTCTGTAGTACACCGTCATTTTGATTAATTGTAGACATCCCGGACAGTACCGCATTCCATGGACTCCTAACAGGGCTTTTTAAAAAGAAAACACACAGCAACAGTATACACATAGAACTTTTTTTACACACATAAATACACACAATTAAGAAAGGGAAGAGGTAGCAGAAATGGAAACATATACAGGGGAATTGGGTTTTTCCATAGGTTGTTCATCAGGGGAGGAAGGGATTGAGGTCTCATCATAACGTCTTTGCTTACAGGGAATTTGTGGGGATGGTTGGCTGCAAAAGGGGGAAGGGGTACAGGTGCAGGTGGGGCATTGGTATTTAATATTGTCCATTGTGTGTCTATGTGTAAATGCTTTTGAGTCGCCAAAACTGTTCATTAATTGGTCAATTTTTGCCTCCAGGCTCACTAGTTTATTTTGTACATTGTTAGTTTGGTTTTGTATGTGCCCATACAGTTTTTGAGGAGCTGCTGCTTCTGGCCCATTCCCTTCATTTCCCGTGTGCACTGTTAAACAAAAAAACATGTCTCAGGTAAATGTGAAGCAATGTGTATTTATTCTCTTACTTTTCAAACTGCACTGTGTACCATTGGTGTTACTTTCTTCACTCATTTCATTATGAGGGAAATTCTCCTCAAGCCACTCCAGGGTGCTTGCCATTTCTGTGTAAAAAAAGAGAAATAATTTGTACTAGTATTGTACACAGAACAAACCGCACAGTTATAGGAAAAACTATAGTGTACTTCCACTTTTTAGTAAGGTTCTGCTGTTACTACTTTGCACTTGTCCCGCTGACAGTTGCTTCTCAGTTTGTATGTAAATCAGCACTGAGGTAATACTGTTGGAAGCACAGGTTATTTTCCTGCTTGCTGCATTCCATTATGTTGCACACTCTATGCAATTGCATTGATGCTTTTGTAAGTACAGAGTTTGTAGACCTATTTCATTTTTCCTTACAATTCACTTATGTGTTGGTCTTTAAAGATGTTCAGCTTCTTTGCTGTATGCTACCATAATGTGAAACAACTCCCGCACTATTGGGCAGTGTGGATGCTGCCCGAAATCCACGAACAGTCGCATAGTCCGCGGACCCTGAGGTTATTGGCATGGGCTCAGGGGGTTCAGTATGTTGTATGGTACATCTATACCAATTTAGGATATCCTTGTAAAAACCTATGAAATTCAGGTAAAAAAAAACGTTGTTAAAGGGACATTATGGTTAAATTGCGCTAATAAAAACCAATCAAATTCAGTGAAAATATGTTGTTAAAGGGTTGTTATAGTTACTTTGCACTAATAACAACCTATCCATATTATGGTTACAAGTAATGGTTACAAGTAAAACTGAAAACCCCCAGAAATTCGCCAGTTATGGTAAGCTAAGCAGCCATAACTCACGCCACCACCGTGCACTGCTAAAACGAACACCCGTGACATCAAAGATGACATCACAAATGTCATCGATGACATCACTGATGACATCACATGTGCATTTACTTTTCACGAAAAAACCTCTGCAAGGGATTGTCATTATAATGTTGGCAGAAAACTATCAGAGGTCATTGGGAGAAATATCATGAGATACATAGTTCATTAAGCTATGCATTGCTATAAACACCATTGCAATACAGAGGTATTTCCAGTAGAATAACCTACTCATGTAGAAACGTAGGCATTGTCTACAGCATGCACCATAGAGGTGCAATATTCATAATCTTGCCATGTTTTGCGTGCTGTGAAACATGTAATAAGTAGCTAATAATGCCTCACTTGCTACATAATTATACTACTACACACAAAACATAAAGAGACCACAGCACATACAAATATGAGCATATACAGGGAAAGTAAAGTAAGCAAAAAAGCACCAGTATTACCAGAAAGTGTTCATAACCTAACTGATTATCTTTATGCACAGAAATGATTGCTCTGTTTCAGGCCTGCTTCTTCCCCTATGTATATGTATCAAATGATGTGACTGAACCCTAAGGAACGTAGTGTAAGAACATATGAGAAACGTAAGGTCTACAAATATAGTACCTTTTGAATTTTTAGTTCCTGACTGTCAATGAAGAAAACTACATGGCCTAGATATGTCAGTGAACAAAGAAAGAGGGAGCCAGACATGTGATGTCATGTGATGTCATCAATGACATTTATGATGTCATCTTTGATGTCATGGGTGTTAGTATTAGGAGTGCACGGTGGTGGCTTGAGTTATGATTGCTTAGCTTACCATAACTATATTATCCCTTTAACAAAGATTTTTCACTGAATTTGATAGGTTTTTATTAGCGCAACTTAACCATAATGTCCCTTTAACAAAGTTTTTTCACTGAATATATAATATATATTTATATATATATTCAGTGAAAAAACTTTGTTAAAGGCATGCCATGTTAAGTTGCACTAATAACCTATGTTATTGTTACAATTAAATCCGAAACCCCCCAGAAATTCTCCAGTTATTTATTTATTTAGCATTTGTAGAGTGCTCAAAGCTTGGGGGCATCTGTGCACTGGATACATCAAGGACATAATATCACAGATAGTTGCAAAATTCAACATTGGTCTGGTGGCTCGTTACATGGGAGTGTGCCCTAACCCGAAGTGCTAGCACATACATAGGGAAGATGAGTATTGGTGCTCAAGCAAGGTGATAACCCAGGAATGTATTGGTCTTTTGTGAATAGCCATGTCTTGAGGTTTTTTTTCGGAAGGACCAGAGGGATGACTCTGATCTTAAAGCTAGCAGGAGTGCGTTCCAGTGGTTAGCTGCTACCACTAGTGAGCTACGGCTGCCTGAACTTTTTGGTTTGAATCTTGGGATAGAGACAAGGTGGGATTGGGTGCCCTGTTGGGTCTAATGGATCGAGATCTGGAGAATTTGTTGGAGCGGTATAGAGTGGCTGTTTTGACCAGGCATTTATGTGTTAGTCAAAGGGTTTTAAACACAATTCAATCTCATACCGGCAGCCAATGGGATTTCCCTCTTCCCTCTGGCAGATAAGATGTGTTCTTTTTTGGGTATTTTCAAGGCTGCTCTTAGGGCATTGTTCTATATTACTTGGAGATTTTTGATATTGCGGGTGGTTGAGCCTGAAAAGAGGCCATTGCAGGAGTCAATTTTGGAGAGAATCAATGCTCTGGCTAATGTGATGCAGCTGCCAGAGGTGAGAAAGGGCCTGCAGGCCCTGATATGTTTTGCTGTGTATGCTGCCACAGATGCAATTGTGTGCATGTGTCTTATTAGAGAGAGCGAGTAGTCCAGGTAGACCCCAACGTTTATACTTCTTTGGAGACTGGGATAGGGTTCCACCTATGGTGAAGGATTTGTAGGCATTATGTAGTTTATTTAGACGGGTTTGAGTACCTACAAAGGATTAGCTCTGTTTTCTCATTGTTTAAGCATAGTCCATGTATATTTTACTCAGAGCATTGTTGTTAGCATCGTAGTTGCCAGAGATGGCCAGGGGGATTTGGGTGTCATCCGCGCAGTTAGTGGAGGAGACAACCTGTTCATCCAATAGGTCGAAGAGAGTCTTCATGAAAATGTTATCCAATGCCAGAGAGAGACAGGAGCCCTGGGGACTCCGCAGGTGAAGAGTGCTAGTGGGGCCGCTGCATACTTGGAGAAGACCCTCTGTTTTAGGTTGGGTAGGAAGGATTCTATCCAGGTTGTGGCCTAGGAGGAAAAGTAGGCTGCTATGGTGGGATGTTGGCATAGTATTTTATGGTCCACTAAGTTGAAAGCCGCAGAGAGGTCGAGTAAAAGGAGTTTAATCAGGTGCCCTTTGTCTATAATTTCATCCATTTGGATTTTCAGGTACAAGAGTGCTGATTCGCTTCTGTGTCTTGGTTGGAAACCGGATTGCCATAGACCAATGAAGTTGGGAATCCGGTAATATTTTCCCCCTATATATGGTTGCCACACACAATGTTGCCAGGAAAAGGTTGTGGTGACATTATATATGGTGACCATATATATGTGGTCAAGCGGAGTGGGAGTTGCAGGGGTGTCCCACGCTCCCCTTGAAAAAATAAAACCCTGCATGTTCAATGTAATAACGTCCCTGCACAAAAAAATCTTTGGTGACTTTTTTGCCATGCAACATTTTTGCAGGGATATTATTACATGGAACCGGAGGTTGTGGGATTCAAGATATTTTTGAATTTGCAGATAAGCTGCTCTCTAATATTTTGAGTAGGAAGAGCACTGTCATAATGGGGCAGTAGTTTGGGGGAATATTAGGGTCAAGTGTGGGCTTCTTCAGGAGAGGAAGGACCCACTCATCTTTGAGGTTGGTAGAGATACTGCCTGAAGAGAAGGAGTTGTTAATGAGAGATGTGATAAAGGGGGCAATATTCACCACAAAGTCCTTGATGAGGGTGGCTGGGCAAATGTCACCTTGGAATTTAGATGGCTTCAGGCTTCTGATTATTTTGGTAACTTCTAGTGTAGAGACTGGGTGCAAGTCGAAGGCAATGAGGGAGAGTGGAGGTGGAGGACAAGGTGTGGACAGTATTTCTGTTCCCGATAGTTTATTTGTTTTGTTCTCGATTTTGGTTTAAAAGAGGGCAATTTTATCCAGTTGTGCCTTTTGAATATTGGAGGACCAGGTGGCGTCTTTAAGGCAGTTATCTGGGGAGCGATGGGTGATTTGAGTTATCGCAAGATGGAGAAGAGTTCTCTTGGGCCAGAATTTGCATTTTGTATTCGTTCATTATAAATTGAGATTTTGACTAAGAGGATGACTTGTTTGTATGACTAAGCTATTGAGAGGAAGCGTTCTTTGTTGGCCACTGGGTCTTGGCTGCTCAATTGATGGTGCATACAGTTTTGAGATTAGGGTTGAACAATGCTAGGGGGAGTGTTTGGTTGTATATTTCTATCATGGACATAGGGTTGCTAACTGAGTGTAATGCAGGGATTGAACCCCACTGCTTCGATAGTTGGCTAGGGTCATCGCATTGTTATCACATGTGTCGTTTAGGACTAGGTTTTTGTCTCCCATGAGGATGGTTCTCGGCGATGGTTTAGTGACACTTGAGAGGATAGATGTTATGTCTTCCTCGACGGATAGCGGGTGACTGGGTGGTCTGTAGATGGTATGGATGGTTAGTGTATTTGTATTTGATAGGGATAATTTCCACATTGGAATACTTGGTTGGGCACTTCTCCAATAGCCAGGTGGTTCTTAGCTATGATGGCTACACCCCCTCCTTTAGTGAGCAGTCTGTCCTTGCGGAAGATAGTGCAGTTGTTGGCAATTGAGAGGGATGGTTCCACAGCTGTATGCAGCTAGGTTTCTGTTGTGGCTAAGAGGTCTAGGTTGTTAGCTATGATAAGATTTGTTATATCGAGGGCATACGCCAGGAGGGATCTGGTATTTGATTTTGCCAATTTTACAACCCCTTTTCCAGAATGCAGAGACAAACTGAGTTCCTAGGTCTGATATCAATGTTGATGGGAACCTGTGTAGCCAGACAATGGGCCTCATTACACGGTAGGCGGTGAGCCATGGCGCTATTAGCGCCATGGCTCATGCCGGTAAAATACCGGCACCGCCTTGGCGGAAAGGGGATTTACCGCCCCAATCCAAGGTTGGAGGGGCGGTAAATCCCCTTTCCGCCATTGCCCTTCCCCATTCCCATTTCTGCCCCATAGGGCTCTATGGAAATGGGGAAGGCGCTAATTACGGCACCGCAATTTTGCGGTGCCGTAATTAGCTCCGAGGTCCCTTAGCGGGTTGGATTTTAACGCCTGCAAGAAGCAGGCTTTAATTCTTCCAACCCGCAAAGGGACCTCGTAGTACGGCGGTAAGGGTTAACGGTCACCGTTGCCATTAACGGTGACCGTTAACCCTTACCGCCGTCCGTATAATGAGGCCCAATATGTTCCAAAAACACGGTAGGCAGAGTAGAAGCAGTTGGGAGACCTTTTAGGGGAATAAAGTGAGTGATTTTGGAAATTTGTATCCGTTACAGGAGGGAAGGTCTGTAATAAAATCCATTGATGGCATATGCCAAGGTGATGGGAGTACTTCTAAAGGACGTAGCAGACCTGCAGGACTTTGTTTTTGGGACTTGTGTTGTGCACAGCTGCCACAGGTTGCGATGAACTGGACAATGTCCTTCCGCCAAATTGCCCACCAGTAATTTTTCTTTATTTTAGCTAGGGTTTTGGCTATTCCCGGATGCCCTTCTACTAATGAATCATGATAGTTTTCGATGATTTGTTTCTGTAATTTCTTATCCGGGATGTACAATCGTCCTTGGTAGTATGGTAGGTTGTCCACAATCATATACCGGTCTCCCTTCCCTAGCCATTCCTGTTGTGCTGGTGGACTCATCAAGTGTTGCAGGTCAGATTTTAAGTTGTCTAGAGTGGTGGTTGCTGCAATCATGCCTTGGATTCGTCCTTCTGGGATGATGGCCATGGGGTCTGGTGTAGTGAATGCCTCTTCTCCCCCACTCATGCGAGACAGGACGTCCACTTTTTCCATTGCGTACTCCGGGTCTATAAGTGATGACGAAGTCATATTCTGCAAAGAAGAGAGCCCAGCATAGTTGGCGTGATGATTGCGCTGCTAGGCCATAAAGACTGCATATGGAAACTAAGGCACAAAAACCATATACCATAATGACACGTCAGACGCGAGGTTCATTTTCCAAACAAGTCTAGTTTATTGCAAAGGTTTCTCAGTTGGCCGACTGGGTCTCAACGCCTCACGATGTGTGTTACCAAACACTGTGAGATGCGAGAGAGAGCGAGCAGTGCTCAAGCAGCAATATATATACATTAGACATATTCTTTGTTAAGGCAATTCGACCCACCCCATACATTTCATACAGGCTAAGGTTCAGTGATTGACAATTATGGCAATTATGACATGTTATGACAAGTCTTCATTCAGCCTAAACATAGTTATTTCAGCAAAGGCAGCAGAGACAGCTTTCTGTTATGGGAACATGGAGCTCTGGCTCGGCAAGGATATCATGTTCTTAGCAGAGAAACATTCCTTACTACATTATCTTTGTGTATCAGCTCATGAGCTAAGGGTCAGCTCGTTCTGAAGCAGAAAATACCACTCTCTGCGAAGGAGCTCTGCTAGGAGAATATGATTCATGTTTAACTGCCTTTTACAACAGGGCTTGCAAGACAAACCGGCAACTGGACTACTGATTGGATGCGGCTTCTGCTCGACTTCAAGGACTTAGTGAGAGAGAAAAACAATGTATTTCTGCACAGTTTGACTTTCCTGTTTGTGTTAGTATTTCAGCGAGTCTAAAGCATACAGTATATTTGCAAAGCGTTTTGACAGAAAAGGAAAAAAAGCAAATGCCCGTCATTTCACAAAATGGATGCCCTATGGTTACATTGACGATTCTTGGATTGCGATATTTGTCACATGATGAGATTGGCTTCTGGCCAACATATTATTCATATAATTTGGCTATAGGGTTGCTTTTCTGGTCTAACAGCGCTTTAGCGGTCTTCTGATATTGTAGATTGCGATGATCCGTGGTGATGGTGACTGTATGTCTAGCTCCAAGAAGATAATGTCTCCAGGCTTTGAACGCTGCCTTAATTGCTAGCAGTTCTTTATCAGTGATTGCATAATTAAATTCACGAGCTGAAAACTTGCGAGACCAGAATGCCACAGAATGCAAATGACCTGTTTCGGGGTCTCGTTGTGACAGGACTGCTCCCATTGCTATGTTGGAAGCATCACTTTTGACCACGTATGGCAGTTCTGGTAGAGGATGCCGTAGAATTGGTTCTGTGGTAAATGCTTGTTTTAGCTCCTGGAAGGCTTTCTCTGCCTCTGTAGACCAATTAAATTGTTTATTTTAACATAGTAAAGAGGTGATTGGGTGGATGATCTGGGAGAACCCGGGAATGAACCAGCAATAAAAGTTGGTGAACCCGAGTACACTCTGTACTCCCTTTATAGATGTCGGTGAGGGCCAGTTTGGTATATAGCCAGTGTTGCCGCAGTTTCTCCAAAACTGCCCGGACATGGTTGACGTGGTCCTCCTTGGTGGTTGAATAGATAAGATTGTCATCAATGTAGACAAGAGCGCAGACGTCCAACAGTTTGCAGGAGCACGTCATTCATGAAAAATTGGAACTGAGCTGGGGCATTGCATAGTCCAAAGGGCCTAACCTGATAGTCATAAAGGCCATATTTCGTGCAAAAGGCCGTCTTCCACTCGTCTCCTTTTTTGACTCTTACTAGATGTTAGGCCCCTCGTAAGTCTAGTTTTGTATACATCTGATCCAAGAGCTTGGGGATAAGTGGTAACGGGTACAGTTTTTTTTTTCGTGATCTGGTTAAATGCTCTGTAGTCAATGCAAGTTCTCAGATCTCCCTCCTTTTTAGGCACAAAAAAGAGGGGCGAAGATGCAGGGGACTTGGATGGACGAATTAAGCCATTTGCCAGATACTGATCGAGGTAGGTTTCTAGATGCTGGTTTTCCTGTTCTGTTAGGGCATAAATCCTGCTGCAGGGAACTTGAGCTCCAGGGCAGTCATATGGTCTGTGCGGAGGTAAGGTGTTTGCTTGCTCTTTCTGAAAGACATCTTGGTAAAACAGGTATTCAGATGGTAGTGAACTGGTGAGGCCCAGTATGGTTGCTTTCTTCGATGAACCAGGGTTGGTAAAACCTTTTAATGAGAATCCCTTGCTATAACAGGTGTCGGCACAGTCTTGAGGAAAGGTCAGAACTTGTTTATGCCAGTCAATCCTGGGATTGTGGGTCTCCAGCCAGGGCATTCCCAATATCATCTGGAACTGAGGAGCGCCGATGAGATTGAAGGTGATGTCCTCTTGTTGGCCGTACTGACAGAGAAGCGTGACCTTCTCAGTCTAATGCATCACTGGGCTGGATGATGGCTGAGATCCATCAACTGCTGTGACATTTTCCGAAACCTGCTTCTGTCAGAGAGGAAGGCCTATTCGGGTAGCCAGATCTTGGTACATGTAATTTCCCACAGCCCCACTGTCAATGTATGCCTCCAAGGTATGTATTTTCGATGGTTGCTTGTGGTTTACCAGGAGCACAGGGATGACTAGATGTGAGGTCTGTATAGGTTCCTTTTCACCGCTCGACAAGTGGACCCCTACGCTTGCCGTGCGTTGGAGTTTCCCGAGTCCTGTTCTTCTTCTTCACCCTTGTCAGTTGCTCCGGCTGCTTTCCTGGGTGGTTACACCGGGCATTCTCGGAGATAGTGAGCTGCCTTACCACAGAACAAACAAAGCTGCTGCTGTCTCCTTTTCACCCTTTCTGCCATGGTGAGTGGGCTCTGCAATCCTCCAATTTGCATTGGCTCGGACTGATCATGGGATTTGGTTTGATTCTCACAGGGTCGCACATAGACCGACCGCCCCTCGGCCTTGGCCCCATCCATCTTCTGATCCTGCAATCTGTGATCGAGCTGCATTCAGCACATCTTTCTGGGAGATTTACTACTTGGGCTAATACGTCCTTAAGTTCCACTCTCAAGCCTTGATAAAAGAGTTCGTTTTTTTCTCCTCTGGCCAGTTAGTTTGTGCTATCAGCCAATTGAAGGAAGCGATATATGTTAGTAGGTCTTGTTACCCTGGCGTAGTGATAACAGTTAATTGTCCAGACCCCGTCCTTGAGTATGCCGTGCAAATAGTTTCTTCATTTCACGCTGGAAACCTCCGAAGCCCCTTAGCAAAGGATCATCCTGCTTTACCAGGGGTATTGGCCAGTCAGCTGCACTACCTCCCAAATATGAGAGTACAAATGCCACTCTCGATTGATCGTTGGGCAAGCCCAAGGTCTGCACAAGAAATGTAGGCGACATTGATTCATTAAGAGTCAGCACATGAAGAACAGGCCTAGGGAAGCACACCCAATGAGTTAGCACATGAAGATGTTCTCTAGAATAAATGCTTTCAGCTCCTGGAAAGTTCTTGTAAAATAAAAGCACTCCTGCACTGAAATAAAGTAAAAGCACTCCTGCACTGAAATAAAGTGATCCTGCTCACTTCTCTATATGAGCCTGGCGCCAAAGGCACCAGGACTGAGCCCAGCCAGGGCCCCTGTATTTATGGGTCCCAAAGGGACATAGTGGCCCTCATTACGACCCTGGCGGAAAGTGACTGACCGGACCGCCACAGCGTAAATAGCGTTTCCGCCATTGCACGATGGAGCAAAGTGCGGCCCATTCCGACCCATCGGGCACGAGCACCACGCCATGGCGGAAATGCAAAGTCCGCGATGGCGGAAATGACCCCAAAACGGCCCACACCGCCGCCGTACGGCGCCCTAGGTGCAATACCGCCACCCATCACAGCGGACACCGCAGTGAGCGCCAACCAGAAAGTACGGTGACCGTAAATATACGGAAACGGAAGTAAAAACATGGGCCCGGAACGGGAAACATCCCGCCGTTCACCTATAAAACCACAAAATCCACACAACCACTAAAAACACTACCCTGAGACACACCCCAACCCGTCATCCACCCTAGCGAAACCAAGAAAAATGGGAAAAGCAGCGAAGAAAGCGTGCGACCGCAAGCGGCAGGTCCACTTCTCCCGTGAGGAACTCACCGTGCTCACAGAGACCCTCCAGGAGAATGCTGCCGTCGTCTTCTCCACGCAAATGACCAGGACGGCACTTGCGAACAAGAAGGCCATATGGGCTCTGGTGGCACAGCGTGTAAGTGCGGTGGGGACCGCACCCCGCAACCCACAGCAATGCAGAAAGCGATGGGACGACCTGCGGATACGCGTCCGCAGCATACTATCTGCCAACCGCAACATTGCCACAGCCACCGGGGGAGGTCCTGAATCACCCATCAAGTTGACCCCCTGGGAAGAAATCTGTGCCTCCACCATCGGAATGGAGAGCATAGAGGGAGTCGGAGGGATGGAGAAAGGAGTGCAGACATCCGAAGATTCAGGTAGGTGGGCCAAATAAAACAATGCTAAATCCACAATGTCCAATCATGTGAAGTACCATGTGTCCACATAGTGCAACCGAAACACATGTCCAGGAGAACGTCCACACACATCGGCCTGATAGCGCACTTTAAAACTCACAGTAAATACATAAATAATTAAAAACCCCTAAAACACCCACTACACGTGCAGCAGGCACACCCTAACTGCAGGCTGCCAAACAACTGCACCCTCACTCCACACACAAATGAAAGCACCTCCAAGGCCCCGACCCAAATCACCCTCAGGTACCACCCCAATGCATGTGATACAATGCCATTCCAATACCCACAGACCCATTAATAACCCTCGCCCTCCTTTACTCCACCACAGGGTCCGATCCAAACGACGAGCATCAGGACACCCCTACCAGCACACCTGCAAAGAGGGCCAAGACCAACGGCCAAAGACCCTCCACCTCAGCTGCAGGCATCAAGACACTGCAGCAGCACAAATCAGGTGGCAGCACAGAGGAGGGAACATCAACAGGCACCCCAGCAGCCAGCATGCCCACAACACCACCACCACAGGTCCCCCCAACGGATGCCACAGAAGGCACTGCCTCTGGTGGCAGCAGCACCATAGGTGACACCCCATTGATGGCAGCATGCTCCGACACAGAAGATGGGGATGTCGAAGTCAGATCCATCCATGACCTGTCCCAATCCCCCTGTCTGTCCCATCCCGTACAACATGAGGATACCACGCAGGGGCACCCACAAGACGACGACTGGCCATCCCCCACAAGCCCTGTGGCAAGGCAACATGAGGTCAACAGCCCCTCTGTGACACCCCCGCAAATGGCCATGGCCCAGCAGAGGCAACAGTCCCTCGACCAGTTAATCGTGCAACAGCAGCAACTGGCCACGCTCCTCAAGGACCATGCCGATGAATGTGGGGGCACTAAGGCAGACATAGAAACAGCAACTGAGACACTTAGGGCAGAAATGGAGAGAAGTACAGAGACACTAAGGGCACAAATGGAGAGTAGCACCGAGAGCCTGAGAGTACAAATGGAGACTAGCACCGAGAGCCTGAGAGTCCAAATGGAGAGAAGCACCGAGAGCCTGAGGGGGGAACTGCATGCGACGTCCACAGACGTATGTGCCGAACTTGCCGCAGTGCGCCGTGTGCTCACTGAGCTCTCACAAATCCTTAGGGACATGCATGGACGTGAGCAGGCAGAGACATCATCCGTTGCAAGTTCCGTCCAGGGCAGCCCCCAAAGTAGATCTGGGAGGAACCTGCGCTCCACAGGCAGGGGTGCCCCTGATACCCGCAGAGGGGGCTTGCAATAGCGACAGCCCACTGACAATGAGCATCTTTGGACACTGGTGTTCGGGGGGGAGGTAGGAGGGTGGAGGGGGTGTGTTGGGCTCACTTGGGTGGCGGGTCGATAGGGTGTTCAATATGATATCACATATGCCATAAACAGTGCACGATCAACCAATGAGATGTGTGGACAATGATCATTGTGTACTAGGCCATCATAGGCGTACAGTCCATATTGTGCATGTACCAGACGCACACAGTGCCACGAGTACCGTGTCCATGTATCAGCCACCAGGCGTGAGTGCTAGAAGCATGCATCAATGAGATGCTGACGAATGTCACGGCCCTCCGGTGCCTCGCAGACTCCTTGAGGTGCTGCCACATCCCCACCCTCATCATGACCATCATCAGGTGCTTGCAGTTCTGCGTCAGGGGGCATGGGCACATTTCTACGTACGCACATGTTGTGGAGCATGACACATGCCATCACCATCTTTGCAACCTTCTCATGGCGGTACAGGAGTGCCCCGCCAGACCTGCTGAGGCAGCGGAAACGAGTCTTCAGTAGGCCGAATGCCTGTTCAATGACTACACGGGTACGTGAGTGGGCATGGTTGTAGTCCTCCTCATGCTGGTCCCGTGGGTTCCGGACTGGTGTGAGGAGCCATCTCTTCAGTGGATATCCAGCATCACCTGTATGTGGACGATAAACGGATTATGTGGAATGCCATTGCTACGTACGCACACCCCCCCCCCCTTCCTGCCAGGTCATTGCCGAATCACATACCCCACATTATCATGCATGTAATGAGACTCACCGAGTAGCCAGGATCTGTTCCCTGCGTGTCGCTCCATGTAGCGTGGTATTGTAGAGTTCCTCAAGACCATAGAATCATGGGTTGATCCAGGGAATCGGGCACAACAATGTGTAATGATCCTGTTGGAGTCACACACCATTTGTACATTCAGGGAATGAAATTGTTTTCGGTTGCGGTACTGGGCCTCCATGGCATGTGGGACGACCAATTCAACATGGGTGCAGTCGATGGCACCAATGCAACCCGGTATGCCGGCAAGTGCATGGAATCCCACTTTCGTGTTTGTAATTTCCTGCTCCGAGCGTGGTAGGGAGATGTAGTCGTCTGCGTGCTGCAGGAGGGCATCGAGCACTTGCAATAGTGTCCGTGAGAACAGTGGCTGAGAAATGCCATGCAACTGTCCGACTGTGTGCTGGTAGGTGCCTGTGGCCAGGAAGTGGAGTACAGACACCACCTTCAGTAGGGGTGGGATGGCGGTTGGGCTATCTATCATGCTGACAAGGTCAGCCTGTGTCATGTCCACAATGGCGGCTATGGTGTCCCGGTCCAAACGGTAGAGGGTGTGGATCTGCTCATCTGTGAGGTTGAACGGATGTGCTCGGAGGCGTGGGATTGCGGGCTGCCTGCGTGGTGGTAGTGGCTGTGCTGGCGGCCCTTGCTGGCCCTGCCTTGGCCTCCTCCTCCTCCTGCGTCTCCTCCGTGCGGCCGGTTGTAGTTGGTGTTCGTCTTCTTCTTGGAGTTGGAGTACTTGCAGTGCTATCAGGTCCCCCAGGGCCAACATCGCGAGTCCTGCCGGTAGCATTTCGGAGTGGGTGTGGTTGTGGGAGGAGACTGGGTGTGCAATTTATGTGTTTTCAGGCTGTATGGCCTCCACCTGTGGTGATTCATTCCACCTGTGCAAGCTGCTCTCCCCTTTGGCCGAGCACGTCCCGCACACAACGCTGCAATTCGGTAATGGCATCTTGCTATTGCAATCATGTATTTGTACCCGATGGCCGTGTAACATTTGTTGATATGTACATTCGGCTATGGTCCCATTGTTTCACATACAATCTTTGCCGTCGCGAACAGACTTGTGAAGGGTCAGTGGAACGTAGTACTCGAGTAACGGTGGGCCCTCATGCATCACTGTACCGAGTTGCACCGACGGGCGGGGCGTCCCATTTGTGGGTGAAGGCAGTTGCCATTTTCACACACAGCCGCACTAGATGGATTAATTTGTGATTTCAAACGGCCACAGATGCCTTTTCGATGTGATGTTGCAAATGAGGAATTCGAAGGGCGGCGCTTTCGGTTTTCAGCTCGCGGCGAGGAGATGCCCACAGGTCTGACTGCAAATATAACGTTCTATTGTTCAATGTCCTTGAGACAGGGGCCATGGCGAGGAAGCAATGATTGATATGAATAGTTTGGGATGCGCAATAGCGACATGGGCGATGAGGCCGGATGTTCCCAAATACATGTTACTTCACAACACTGGAATTACGGGCTGGGGCACTGTGGATTTTGCAGGCTGCATAACGCACAGACTCAATGGATATTTCTAATGTTATGTGAGTAAATGTTCAGGCGTTTTTATACCGGGATGAGGGAATGATGAATGGATGCATGGGCAGATGATTTGATACAGAGTTTGCCATGTACAGGGCTTCTTGGAATCTATCCGCCTCCCCTGCGGTATGTGATGCAGGGCTGCCATAGTGGGACCATCGTCTATCTGGCCTTGTTGAGCCCTCCCTTTCTCGACGCGCCTTCAGACACTTGTGTCCATGCACGTTAACAATCCCATCAGATGGATTCTGTTTTCACAGACGCATGCACAGGTACACTCGTTTGTGATGGTGTTTACACCTCGATATAGATGGTTATGAGTCGCAAGTGGTTTTGGGGTGGTGATGATCCTTTGGAGTGGGCTAGCATGCATATGGCTGTGGATTCAGTGTGATCATTGAAGTGAGTTGTTCGGATGTAGTTCTGATGGCCATTCTGTTCTTTTTCTTTTCTTTTGGTTGACAGGTATCTCCTCCCCTTTTGCCACTGCCATCTGTATGCCACTCCTGCAGATGGCTTTTACTCCCGACACCTGCTGCTTCGTGTTGATCAGTGGAGCAGCATTACGATCTTATGGGACGATCGCCAATGGGCCACATGCCCTTACGCAGTACTGGTGGCTCGGAGCAACATTTCGGCCTTTCAGCTGGACTAGTACCTCCCCATTGGGAAGGCCCTGCGGTTCTGTGCGCTTCCATGTTGCCTTTTCGTACGTGAATGTGGCTCTGTGTACCATGATGGAACAGGGCGTCACACAAGTAGTAGCTGGTCATTTCTTGCGGATGCAGCCCACAATGGTGAAATGTGTTTTGGAGTTCATGGCCTAATGGCTGTATGGGCTTGGTGATTTTGTTGTGCATTAAATTCCTATTCTGATATGGGCCGTGTAGCGTTCTTCTTTGCGAGTGATGTGGCATATTCCTATTTGGGGAGCGATGTATTGTGAGGAGATCTGCATTGGGTTCCAGCTTCGGAGTTTAGTTGCGTGGTACTGTGCTGGGCGCGTTTGCCTACGAAGCCCAGTGAGGTCAGGGATGTCAGGGATGGGGGCTGCCAATATGACAGTTTGAATGTTGTCATGCTCAGGGGCGGGGGATTGGGTTTTGTGTGACAGATGCCGGTCAGCCAGGTGGACTGGTGGAATGATGTGATTTTCGGAATATTGCTGGTCACAGGTGCCTGTGTTTGCGTGCGTTTCGGGGGGGGGGGACTGTGGTCATGTCCATTGGAATGGCTTCTGTATTCGTGCCATCTGTGCCCTGCAGCTCCCATTGGCCCCTCTTGTGGATCTTTTGTTCGTTGGCATGCATGGGTGACTTGTACATTTCACTGGTTGCATTGTGACTTCATTGCACCTACGGGGAGTTGTACTTTGTGGGCAGGGAGCGGTGTACAGGCACTCAGTGGGGCCGTTTACGGTTGATTCGCGATGCCGTACTTCTCACCATGGCGGAATGGTACTTTCCGCCATGCTTGATGGCGTTAGGTACATGTCCGCTAGGGTCGGAATTCGCGTACCCTTGCGCCATGGTGGTATTTACGGTTTGGCATGGCGCGCGCGCGCGTACTTGGTGCAGTTAGCGTTGGCGTTCACTACGGTGTCGCTAATGGCATCGTACTTTGCGATGACGGGTCATAGTCGCACCGAGCGCTATTTGATGGCGGTATTGCATTTCCACCATCGTTTTTCGATTTCCGCAAGGGTCGTAATGAGGCCCAGTGAGTCAAGTGACCCATTGCCCCAATCACTAGATGGTGTGGTTTTTGTGTTCTGGGGCCTGTCACCATGACTGCAACTTAACCATAACTACAGGGCTGCTACCGTGCATATATATACTCATTGAAAAAAAGTTGTTAAAGGGACATAATGGTTACAGGTAAAACTGAAAACCCCCAGAAATTCGCCAGTTATGGTAAGCTAAGCAAACATAGCTCGCACCACCACCATGCACTGCTAAGACTATAGTTAGATGCACTCCAAGACTTATACAGTTAGATGCACTCATCTCTTTGAAAAAATGTTGACAATATCACATTTTATATTTTCATGAGATGCCAACATCTCACCAGAAGACACCTTATTTCACATTGCTCCTAGTGGAAACAGTAACATCAACTTTCCAAATGTATCCTTCATTGCAAACTGTAATGATATTCTGGTAACATAGCCAAAACTGTTGCCTCCAAAGTGAACTACAATGATGTCCGAATGCTTTAAGTGGACCATATTCTCACAAAATTGGATGAAGTCCACCCACTTCATTTCCCGAACTCCACACCATGAAACTTGAAATTCATTGAATCCAAGATTATCAGACAATCCACATTGACAAGTCTCCCAGAATCCATACACCCTGCTTTCTCAAATACATAACCATAGCCATCTGCAGTGCACTCACCAAACAAAACCTCCTGCTACCCTTTCTTCCTGTACACCACACCCAGAAAACCTGATTGGCTGATCCCCTGATGTCCGTGGACATCCACTACTGTCCTATGTCTCTGCAGTCCCATTTCCATGACAGGCATCCTTAAATGACCCGGATGGCATGTATGGTGTCCACGGACTACTGCAGTGACTGTGGACACTGTAGCACAGGGCAGCCCTTTTACCCTTTCTATTTTCTTGTTTAGAACACTCCCTCATTTGCTGCTTTCAAACAGCCACACATTCATCCACCAATCACATCCAAAACCTCTGCGTGTAACACTGCCTGTTCAACACTTCAGATGTACTATTGTACTCTCAGAGTACATATCTCCTGTTACTCACAGCCACCTACATCAGAAACTACTGTACAACTCACCAAGATTTCTATTTGCAGTTTCAACAACATCTGCATCTAACAAGATATAGTGCAGGCATATATTTTTTAAGTATTTTTTTCAACCCTTTTGCAATTGTATACATACAGGGTTCCTGCCACTTACCCTGTAATAAGCACCCCAATAAGCATATTCGCTTTTTAACAACTCTAGCAAATGCCATGTATTGCAGCATTCAGCACCTGCCTACATCAAGTGGCAGTTACTTACAATGTTCTGCGTCTAAAACAAAAGAAAAAAATGTACTTTCATGAATTTTACAACACCCTATGTGCAGTTATAGCAGCATTTTGTGTAACTTGTTTATAAAGGAAAGGAAAAGTAGATAGAAAATATGTGTCCACCATTTTTAAGTGACACTTGGTGTGTGCCAGTTTAATATGTTGGAGTTACATGCATACTTGCCAGCATGACCCATTCACAACTATAGCTGTTTATCAAGTCTTGATTTCTTTCTTTGCATTCTGTGACTTGTAATACCACTTCTCCCAGTACACAACTTGGCCTACAAGTCCCAGAATAAAATAAAACAATAACCAGGCCTGGACCGCAAGATTGAAAAGTGTCACATGTATATTAAATGAAAAATGGTAAATACTGCCTGTTTAGAAATTTTTCTTTTAAGAAGCATTTTCACTAAAGTTTAGAAAAAGCAGATGCAAATTATTTTGGCAACAATTTTAAGTGTGTAGAAGTTTAATAATTTGACAGTACATTCATACTTACTAACATGACCCATTCCAATCTGTAGGTGGTTATCCAGTCCTAGTATCTCCCATGCATTCTGGGAATTGTAGTCCAAGTTCTCTAATGGAAAAGTGTGTCTACAACTCCCAGAATGCAAAGAAAAAAACAAAACTTCTTAAGCACCTACATATTGCAATTGATCATGTTGACACGTATGAATGTACTGTCCCACACACCAACTTGCACTTAAAAATGTGCTACAAATCTTTTCCATCTGCTCTGCTTTTACAAAAAAGTTACACAAAGTGCTGCTATAAATGCACATCTGCATTTTGTTTAATCTTTCATGAAAATGTTCCTAAAAAGATTTTTTTTAAAACGGTCTGCATTTTCCATTTTTCATTCCATATTAATGTTACACTGTCCAATATCACTCATTCCATCCCTTGCAATGCTACCATTCTCAACCTGCTCACACATATGTGTATACCACCAAAGCATCTATATACAACACTTCACCTTAAATGCTGCACCAACAATCCACCATTGCATCACCACTAGGCCACAATTTCATATTCTTTAAAAACTTTGCAACATATTACAAATACATTAAATCAAAAACACAGCACTTCTTCTATTAAAACCAGCAGCACAAACATAACCTAGATATGCACCTTTTTCTCACTCCTATTTTTTCCCTGTTCCTTCTAATTTGCCAAACAGAACTACTTATACTCCATTTGTTTTAACAGCATAGTTAACACACTTTCGTATAGCACCCATAGCACAACTATATTAACTTGTTTTCTCCAACAACTCCTCCTATCTTCATACATAACAACCTTGCTTACTAAAAGTACTTCACCATTACCACAAATACCCACTAACTTTCTTTTGCATTTATAGGAAAGAAGAAGATTGCCAAAGACAGCTACCGAAAAAGAGCACCCTTCACATCCTACAAAGTAAGCACATCAATATAGCACGTATATTTTTCTAATTGTAAAAATGTACTTTCACAATTGTCTGCTTGCTATCAAGGTGTGTTTTGAAGAAGGCTATCTGTATTCTTTGATGAAAAGTGCTTGCAATTGGGTACACTGATTTTTGGCGCTTTGTGCATTATCATTGCTGACATTCAAGCAGTACAGAATGCTATTGATTCTTGGGAAATTTCTAGCTGTGCCATGCAGAGTTCCCTCTGCGTTGCTTTATTTACGCGCATCTAGATTTGAATCAGCCGGCAGACCCAACTTATGTATTTCACTGAGTGTGCAGTATGCAGCTCCTTGTAAGGCAGCCATATGACCCTGACAGTCCACTGCTGTCTCTGCACTTTGTAGTTCTCCTGAACTACATTTCTTGGGATAACTGCCCAACACAACAAAGTTGGTGGCACGTTAGCAGAAGCGGCTGACTACAAAATTGATTTATGTACCATCACAGAGAGTTGGCTTCATGCTGCCGCCGGACTGGCCGTATCTTAAGCTATTCCCACTGGTTACAAAATTCTTCACTCAGATCACCCACGGAGTGAGGGGGTGAGGTAGCTTCACTTCATATTCATCAAATTATTAGTATTTCTGTTGCTAATTGTGCAATTATTTTGGCCAAACTCTCCATCAACCCCAATAGGTACTGCTGCTGCTGGTCGCTTTAAAAAGCACTTTTCTTATTTGCTTATTACACGTGCTTATACATCGCGCACGGCTCCACGTTTCTTTTCATCTTTTCCATTTGAAGCAGCACTGTTAAAGCATTTCTTTTTGCTTTACATGAGTGTTAGTATCTAACTTGTGTGTTTGCTGGTGCGAGTGGCAGAGAGATAAGCACTCTCGTGTTTGTGTTTGACTGTAAGAAAGGGAAAGTAGTTTTCTTGGACTACATTTCCCAAGACCCTTTGGGTATTTCTTTACTGTTCAGGCGCTTCAGCGCCGGCGCTTCTGGGTCGTGCCGGTCTTCACCGGTCACGCCGCGCACCTTATTTAACCTTTGGACTCCCTGCAGTTCATCTTTCCCCAACAGGTACTGCTGCTGCTGCTGGTTGCTTTAAAAGGCACTTTTCTTATTTGCTTATTACACGTGCTTATGCATCGCGCACGGGTCCACGCTTCTTTTCATCTTTTCCATTTGAAGCAGCACTGTTAAAGCATTTCTTTCTGCTTTACACGACTGTTAGTATTCTAACTTGTGTGTTTGCTGGTGCGAGTGGCAGAGAGATAAGCACTCTCGTGTTTGACTGTGTTTGACTGTAAGAAAGGGATAGTAGTTTTCTTGGACTACATTTCCCAAGACCCTTTGGGTATTTCTTTACTGGTCAGGCGCTTCAGCGCCGGCACTTCAGGGTCGCGCCGGTCTTCACCGGTCACGCCGCGCACCTTACTTAACCTGTGGACTCCCTGCAGTTCATCTTTCCCCAACAGGTACTGCTGCTGCTGGTCCCTTTAAAAAGCACTTTTCTTATTTGCTTATTACACGTGCTTATACATCGCGCACGGCTCCACGCTTCTTTTCATCTTTTCCATTTGAAGCAGCACTGTTAAAGCATTTCTTTCTGCTTTACACAAGTGTTAGTATTTTAACTTGTGTGTTTGCTGGTGCGAGTGGCAGAGATATAAGCACTCTCGTGTTTGACTGTGTTTGACTGTAAGAATGGGATAGTAGTTTTCTTGGACTACATTTCCCAAGACCCTTTGGGTATTTCTTTTCTGTTCAGGCGCTTCAGCGCCGGCGCTTCTGGGTCACGCCGGTCTTCACCGGTCACGCCGCGCACCTTACTTAACCTGTGGACTCCCTGCAGTTCATCTTTCCCCAACAGGTACTGCTGCTGCTGGTCGCTTTAAAAAGCACTTTTCTTATTTGCTTATTACACGTTCTTATACATTGCGCACGGCTCCACGCTTCTTTTCATCTTTTCCATTTGAAGCAGCACTGTTAAAGCATTTCTTTCTGCTTTACACGAGTGTTAGTATTCTAACTTGTGTGTTTGCTGGTGCGAGTGGCAGAGAGACAAGCACTCTCGTGTTTGACTGTGTTTGACTGTAAGAAAGGGAAAGTAGTTTTCTTGGACTACATTTCCCAAGACCCTTTGGGTATTTCTTTACTGTTCAGGCGCTTCAGCGCCAGAGCTTTTGGGTCGCACCGGTCTTCACCGGTCACGCTGCGCACCTTACTTAACCTGTGGACTCCCTGCAGTTCATCTTTACCCAACAGGTACTGCTGCTGCTGGTTGCTTTAAAAAGCACTTTTCTTATTTGCTTATTACACGTGCTTATACATCGCGCACGGCTCCACGCTTCTGTTGATCTTTTCCATTTGAAGCAGCACTGTTAAAGCATTTCTTTCTGCTTTACACGAGTGTTAGTATTCTAACTTGTGTGTTTGCTGGTGCGAGTAGCAGAGAGATAAGCACTCTTGTGTTTGACTGTGTTTGACTGTAAGAAAGGGAAAGTAGTTTTTTTGCACTACATTTCCCAAGACCCTTTGGGTATTTCTTTACTGTTCAGGCGCTTCAGCGCCGGCGCTTCTGGGTCGTGCCAGTCTTTACCGGTCATCGCCGCAGCTCGCCGGCTCGCGGGAAATCTTGGCTCTCAGCAGGGCCTCGATTATTCTGGCTACCAGATGGCTTTCCCGTTAAGTAAGTTGCTTACGTATCCTGCATTAGGTTCACCATGTGCTTGAAGAAAATACCACGCCAACCTAACATGAAGTCCAAGATCGCACCCTTGTTGGTGCTATCTTTTTCCCTTCTCAACACACGCTCGCTATACATGCATGGTGTGGAAATCTCCGATCTAACTAATGAACTTAAGCCTGACTTTTTTGGCATAACCGAAACCTGGCTCAACCCTGACCTTCCCACCCAAGCCACACTCTCCACGCCCGACGACTACACTCTCTTTAAAGCAGATCATCTGCTGGATAAATGTGGCGGAGTGGCCTTGTTGTGTAAATCTAATCTTGAATGCTATGAAATTCCTCATACCTCTCCAGAAGGCTGTGAGAGTTTATGGGTAAAAAATAAAAACCTCTCCACATGCCACTTAAAACACACTTACGATCTATCGTCCACCCAAAGTCATGCCTCTATTTGAAGAACAGCTCAGTGATCTACTGGCTCATATTTGTACCACTAAAGGCCCAGTTATCATCATGGGTGATTTTAACAATTGGGCCAACGACCAACAGGATAAAGCAGGCACCAATCTGATGAATACTATCACCTCCTTTGGCCTTACCCAGTGGATGAAATCCCCCACGCATAGTAAGGGTCACACTCTAGACTGGCTCCTGTCCCAAAATGCCAATATCTCTGACATCTCAGCCACACCATGTATTTGGTCTGACCACTTTCTCATTCAAGCCAAGATTTCACTGCCCTCTTTTCCTCCTAAACTTAATGTCAACCCACGCATTCAGAAAATGTCTCGCAACCTTAAAAATCGAACAGCTCCAAATTTTGCCACACTGCTGTCTTCTATACTTCAACCCCTTGACAACTTTGTTGACTCCTCGAAACTTATCAATCATCTGTCTACCAACATTAAAGAAACGGTTAACAACCTTGCCCCACTGAAAATGAAGACAATAAAGACCGAGACCACAAAGAACACCTGGTTCACTAATGAAATTCTTGTTGCCAGACAAGAAAAAAGAGCCCTAGAAAGAGCTTTGAGGAAGGATCCCAACAACAACACTCTAACCAACTACAGAAAATCCATCCTCAATTACAAAAAACTTATCACAGAAGTTAAGGCCGCACATTATAACGCAAGGATAGTGAATGCTCAGTCCAACACTGGGGAGCTTTTTAAAATCTTAGTGGAGTTCCAAAATCAGCCCCCAACCACTAATAATATCATTAAGGACAATAAATGGTGTCAGAGCATACACAATGCCTTTTTACTCAAGATTGACTCTCACAAAGATAAAATAAATAAAGCCCTAGGCAATGTAACATCCCTGCAAACCCCCACAGATACCGTTCTACCCAATATTTGCGAAAACAATATTCCTCAATTCTCTTTTACACATTACACCGAAGATGAAGTACTCAAAATCATAAAGACCCTTAAAGACACGTCCTGTCCTGCTAACGACTGCCCCACAAGCACTCTTAAGGAGTCCTTAGAAATTCTGGTCCCATGGATCACCAAACTGGTCAATCTCTCTTTTGATGAGGGCCTGGTACCGGAACTGTTAAAATCAGCGTGGATTACTCCCTTATTGAAAAAAGAAAATCTTGACCCAGCGAACAACGACAATTACAGGCCCATTACCAACGTACCATATGTTCTCAAGATAATTGACAAACTTGCCTACCTACAGTTATAAGCCCATGTTGAAAAATATAACATCTTGGGTATCTGTCAGTCGGGCTACAGGGCTCGTCACTGGACCGAGACAGCAATGCTAGATCTTAAATCCACCTAAGCTAGCATAGCTGATAATAATCAAGCTGCTCTGCTCATGTTATTAGACCTCTCCGCAGCCTTCGACCTAGTTGATCACAGCTTACTGGCGTGAAGGCTCGGAGAGGTCGCCAACTGCTCCGTAATTGCATCCAGCTGGATTGCTTCCTTTCTGGGTCCCAGAATGGTGAGGGTCTGTGTTGGCGATAATCAATCTTCTCCAGTATCTCAGACTTGCAGAGTTCCTCAGGGCTCCTGTCTATCGCCTCTGCTTTTCAATCTCTACATCCGCCCCCTTCTTGACCTCTTAAACAAATTAGGAGTGCAATACACGAACTACGCTGATGATACTCAGGTGGTCATACAGCTGAGTGGCTCCTATAGCAGCGATACAGTAACCATCAATAAAATATACAAAGCCATACAAGACTGGATGGCCTTCAATTCTCTTGCCCTGAACGACAAAAAAACTGAACTCCTCATCGTGGCATCTAAAAACACTCGGGCGAAACTCAACTCCAAATATGCTAGCTTCCATATTGCCAACAATACCATTCTTGTCCAGAAGAAAGTCAAGACCCTGGGCGTCGTTCTTGACGAAGAACTCTCTATGAAGTCCCATGTATCCAGCTTTAAATCTATCTGCGGTCTCATAAATAAAAGAATAGGCTATATTCGACCATTCATTTTGGAAGAAAACTGTGCCCTTCTGTCCACTGCATTGATCAATTCAAGATTGGATTATTGCAACAGCCTTCTAGCGGGCACCACAGCCTCCAACATCCAATCATTACAAGTGGCTCTGAATAATGCTGTGCGTAATATTTTCAATCAGTCCCGTCGTACACACATCTCCACTTTCAGGAAAAAACTTCACTGGCTTCCCGTTAAACATAGGATAAAGCACAAGATACTGACCATGACCCACAAATGCCTCAGCCTCTGTAGCCCTACTTACTTGTCAGCCCATGTTAGCATTAAACCTAACACGAGGAACCTTCGTTCATCCTCTGCCACTATTCTCAAGCACCCAAAATACAGGACAGCCAAATTTGGAGGTACCGCTCTTGATGTTCAAGGTCCCCTTCTATGGAACAAACTTCCAGCCCAGATGCGGCAGATTCAGGACTACACTGTATTCAAACGTGCTGTAAAAACCCACTTATTCAATCTGGAATAATTCTTTGACCCTTCTTCTTTCTTTGCCATGTGTGTCTGTTTGTTCGTCCAGTTTTATGTGCGCCCTACGGGCATGTTGGCGCATTACAAGAATTAAAAATAATGATAATAAATAATAATAAATAATAATACTGCCATACGTATCATTCTGATCTATTGTCCTCTGGACAAAATGCCAGGTTTTCTTACCCAGTTAGGTGACTTGATCCTCCCCCTTCTCAAACCCTTGGCCAAGTTGATGGTTCTGCGGGATCTGAACATCAGGCCACTAGATCCTACTGATAATATGGTCAGCACCACACGTTTGGAATTCGAGGTCCTTCAACATGTGAAAGTAGAAACCCATAATACAGGAAGAACACTTGATTGGCTGGCTAAACATAACGTTGTGCTCAAGAACATTGAGGTGTCTCCTTGTCCTTGGCTGGACCACTTTTTTGTGCATTTCTCCCTGTCCTGCATCCCTCAAACTATTAATAACATAGGAACAAGGGGCTGCAAAATATATAGGAATTTGTGTCCCCTTCTGCCTTGTAGGCACACTTTGTACCAACTCTTAATAATCTACCCAATCTCAACAGGGCAAATAACCTGGCCTGAAGCATATCAGACAAAGCTGACCAAGGCAGTTAATTACTTGGCCCCTGAGAAAACACATCTTAACAGGACTGCACATTCAAAAACATTTTTCTCAGGCGAGATTCAAAATCGTTAAAAAATAATTTCAGTCATGGATAAACAACCACTCAGCAGATAATAAAACTAAATATGCCAGTGCTTTGAAAGCGCATACGCTCTCCTAAAACAACCGAATTAATGGTGCTTCCTCTAACACCAGAGAATTGTTCAAAATATTAAAAGAGCTTGAGAACCAATGCCCTGCTTCAACTGAGATCATCAAGAACTCCAAGTGGCTCCTAATAGCACCATCTTGGACGCCATGAGGGTTGTTACGGGAAAAATGTCCCCTCCCTCTCTGTTTTCATCTTGCACTTTTAGGGCAGTGATGGAAGCAGAAATCTTTAAGGTATTGTCCAGCCTTAAACCTTCCTCCTGCAAAGGAGACACTTGCCCCGCCTCAGTTGTTAAAGCCTGTACAGAAAAACTTACCCCATTAATTACCAACTTTGTCAACTATTTGTTTCGGGAAAAGACTGACCCCACCCTGATTAAGCAAGCATGGATCTCACAACTATTGAAAAAAAAATCCCTGGACCCAGCCCAACATGAAAACTATCGCCCCATCACCAACATCCCGTTTTTGCAGAACATTCTAGGCAAGGTTGCATATACAGAGATCCAAGAATTCTTAGAATTTCATAACATTCTGGGTTATAAGCAATCCGTTTCAGGAGTACTCACAGCACTGAATCCACCCTGTTAGATCTTAAGGCGAATATTCTACGTAATTCTGATCAGGGTAGCACAGTGTTGCTGATGCTACTCGATTTATCCTCGGCCTTTGACATGGCAGATCATACCATACTTGTCCAAAGATTAAGGAATACAGCTCATTTTTCCACAGATGCAGCATAGTGGATTAACTTCTTCCTTTCTGGACGTAAAGCCAAAGTATTCCACAATGACTCCATGGCCGACGAGCATCCGGTATCTTGTCGAGTACCTCAGGGGGCGTGTATCTCACCTACGTTTTTTGACATATACACAATGCCACTCTTTGAAATGCTAGAAGAAAAGGGGTCCATGTATGCCAAATACACAGATAATACTTAGTGTCATATTCCTCTTTCAGGTGATCATGCTAAAGACACCATCGCAGTGAATAATATCTATAATCTGAATCCAGGATGATGGACAATGGCCTAGTTCTCATTACTAAGAAAAACAGAGCTCATGTGCGCGGATAAACCACCATAGCTAAGGAAGCTTGGCAGTGAACATCAGTCATTTACCATCTCAGGATGTATCATAGCCACATTCCCCAAAGTTAAAACTCTGAGTGTTGTTCTGGATCAAGAACTCTCAATGAAGTCACATATCAAAAGCTTGTCCCTTGCTCAAGCTACTACTTAAAGCACAAGTCAGGCCTTTTTTTAATCGCTCTAATTGCACCACTATTGCTAGGGCAATTATTGGAGCTCACCTGGATTATTGTGCAAACTTGCTACAGGGCATCAGTAAGGGTGAAATGGCCATTACTATTATGCCTAAGGGCCTTGTCTGAGAACTTTACAAATTAGATATTTTTTTTTTTAAATTAGCCTACAGTATTCTTTTCGAAACAACAGCATTTATTTCCCTCTTATTCATTCAATTGCAAAATTCACACTCGTTCTTTTCCCATCTAACCACCACCATTATAACAATCACTGTTTTCCTCAAAACATCATAATATCCATCCTTATTCAATCACACCACCTACCTATTACTCACCAACCCAAGGCCATCCCACATGTACAGACTCTTACTCTTACCACCTTCTCAACTACACCTATCACCCCCCTACATAATCACACAGTGTTAGGGAGAATTCTCCTGAATGGCTAATTGAGTCCCTCAGCAGCTTTTCTGGATTTCTAGGATTTATTTGTTTCACCTGGTAAGAGTGTGAGCCTTTTTTCCCACTCTTACATGTGTTTTGCTGTGTGTGTCTAATATTTTCTTGTGTTCATAGGCCGTGGAGCTTCACCTACTCCATAGGCATCATTTTTTTACTGTGTGTTACACAGCACCTTCAGTGCAGTGACACAGGGTTATCTTTTTCAGACTTACCACTTTAAACTCCATTTTCTGGGACTGACTACTGTCTCCCAGAACATGTAAAGTTGCCATTGACTTTATTAGTCTTTTTAAACTCACAGACCAAGTACAAAGTATGTTACATAGAGTTCTGGAAAGGGTTCATATTTATCCCTTTTTTCTGTTTCTCATGGAACATTGTTTCGTTCCCTGTTCATTAAGATTTGGCTGGTGGCAGTGGTAACTATCCTATCTTTTCTATTTCAGTTATTTTAAATAGCCTTGGTATTGTTTTAGGCTATCTTGGTAGCCTCAAACGTAAACCCGCTGGACCATATTTAATTTTATACGGTTCCGGCGCGGTTTATTCGCCATTTCTTTTTGTAAAAGTCTTTCTCGTGTTTTACTATGAGCACCAAACCAGGTTTGGTTCTTTTGTTTGCCGCCCTTTTGCGGGCTTCTGCACAGAAGCCCTCCTTAGGCGCCTGAATGTCTGAGGGGGACATGATGTTAGGGAGGGGTTTAGGACTCCCTGCAAAGGGTCTCCTTGGAGACCCAAGTTGTACTCTGATATGATTGGCTGTGGTGACTGTTAAGATGGATTTCTAAACTCTGTCATGGAGGGGCAGAGGTTCAGAAGGCCAGCCTAGTTTCTTGGAACAGGGTAACCTCTGGACAAGCCAGACCAATCAAGGTAGAGATCGCGGCGGTCAAGACTAGGTCTCAAGACGGGTGAGGGTGACTGAAAGCCTGCAAATTACTCCAAGCAGGTGTTATATTAAAAATATATACACATTTATTACAAGGCCTTTGTAATCTTGACCATAGCAAAGAATCACGATAAAACTCAAGTAACCAACACATCACCATCAAATACAATATATATACAATTACCGAAGGGTCTAAACAGTTTGAATCACGAAATATGCAGACCACCTAGATGGGGAGGAAAACAGGCAGTGCAAGTAATCGTTAGACCCAGTTCGCCTTCAGAGGCTACCTAACTAGAAGGAAGTCCAAGCCCTACGAAGAGTGGAGCCTTGTGCTCAAAAGTACCTGCACACGCTGGTGCCGATGGGCCAAGGGGAGTATCTTCAAAGAAGTCAGGCAGTTTAGAGTGGTGAACAAAGGAGGGCGAACAGATCTCCGCTACTCAAGTGCGGCCTCCATTTGCGGGCAGAAGCAGAGCGCGTGTGCGAAAAAGGTGTGCTTTTTAACACAGCGAGGAAAAGCTATGGGCTACTGCAGGAGGGCGACCAGTTCCTAGTGTTGCTACTCACTGGTCCCCGATGCAGGCAGACCCAGGCTTCTCCGTGTCAGTTTCAGTGCTGGCAGGTTCAGATACGAGCAGGGGACGTCTCGGCGTCATGTAGATTCCGCGGCAGCAGAAGTTAGAGTTGAGGATGTCCCAAACGCAGTGAACCCGCACAAATTGTTACCACAGCAGGGCAACGAAGCGGCTGTGTGTATTTCAGCCCAATGTACACTTCTCACTTCAAACCTGGGAATGCCAAGTGTACGAATCGTGTGAGAGTGTCAAGGACTCGGAATATAGCAGCAACCTGACGGCGGTTACAGAGCAAGACTCCTGGGTAAGCTGGTCAGTCCACTGGATGGCCCAGAGACACTTCCGAAGGCTTATGTACAGGAGATGATGAAGATGCCGAGAATAGTTGTTCCCACTATTCCAAAGGGTCGAAGTACCAGTACAGGCCTTCTCGTTCGATCAGAGGCAGAATGGTTTCACAGGGCGACAGCAGTGCAGAAGAGCAGTCCTTCAGCGGGTCACCAGTGATTCCTCGGTTCAGCCTCTTAGTTGCAGGATACTTGGCTCCTGTATCCGTCGTTCGTGAGAACTTAGGAGATCGACATGGTAGTGGTGTTTCCAGCCTCCTCTTATCCAGAGTTCCCTTCGCGCCAAAACGGAGAGGACCCAATGGGAGATCTGCTCACAAAACACTCACACCATACGTGGACCTATCACGGACCACGGTGGTCGCAGGCATTCAAGATACACTAGACTCTCTGGCACCCAGGATGTGTATTGGGACCAGACATCCCAGCTCACATCCTGGAGGCACATACAAGGCATGCAGAAGCCCGCGAAAGCATCTGTTTTTCGCGGGAAAGTACATGCCCAAATAAGGATGGCCCTGGGTCAGCTCGACCTGGGGAAGGTGAAGGGGCAAGACGGTCAACAGACAGGACAAAGAACCTCGTGGCATGGCCATTTTGGAAGCCAGGCCACCCATTTTGGCCAAACGTGAGAAGAGCGGTTAACAGAGCAAAAGGGAGTTCAAAAACACAAAGAAACGATCGCTGCCACCAGTCCCGTCCGTGACATACTTGCTCAGTTCGTTATAAATCCATCGAGAGTTTCTAGGGCCTGTAGAATGACTAGAGACCCAAGAGCGCGGTAATGTAAGTTACGGTGCACTCTTGTGTCATGTTGCGCGAAAGCTGCAACATGCGAAAAGAACTACGTTTCCTGGTACTGACTGTTTTAAGGGCATGCCAGTTTCCCTGTAAGAATGGAGCGAAAGCGGCAGAATGCTGTGCTTCTCTGGCAAACTCTAGATCAGAGTGAAAACAACAGCAAAAAGTTTAGGTGTTGCCACATGGAAGGAAAATTACCTACAATTAAGAAATCTTTCCCAACAGTGACTGTCCCGCGGGACAGCCACCCTGCTGTGTGATTGACAGCCAGGCTGTGTGAATGGGGGAAAACTGCATAAAAAGCAGGTCTCTGGGACTGAGAAGGCAGAGTCACCACTGGATCGAGAGAACCGAAGAGAAGCTAACAGTAGAGGACCTCTACCACGACTGAGCCCTGCTGCGGGTCAGAATCTTCAAACTTCGACGACAGGGAAGATCTGCAAGGAATCTTCTCCCCTTGAGCTGGTGGGATCAACTAGTTCGCCAAGCTGCAAGCTAGGCCTCCCTCCTCTGGTCAAATTTGCTGTACAGAGCTACAGTGAACCGGATAGCCCGGAGGAACGGACCCTGCTTGGGTTTTAAGGAGCGCACCTTTTTCTTGTCGCTTTGCTCCGCTGTTGGTTTCTTCCCTGGGCAGAGCAGGACCCTCCAGTCTTCCTCCTTCTTGTCAGTCCGACAGTCGCTTCAGGAACCGTGAGTCTGCAGGATCTGCCAGGAACGTCTGCCTCAGCTACAGCATTCTTCCACTCTAAAGGTACAGTGCTAACCCGGTCGTTCGTTTCATCCAGCCGCAGTGAAAGTGTGTGAAATCTTTCGCCAATCTGAGGGCATATCCTTCTCTATTCTTTAAAGTAACTTTTCGTTTGACCAACTTTGTTCTGAACTCTTGGCAAAGACTAACCATGAACTACCCTGAACTATGTGATCCTCTGCAAAGACTTTGGTCCATTGACTTTGGCCCTGGCCTCTTGATTTGATTTACTCACTGTAAGTCCCTTTTCTAGATTGCCCTGCTTACGTACTTGTTGGTGCTGCTCAACTCTTGTCTAACGTTGTCTTTCCCTCCCTTTTAAATTGCTGGAGTGTCATTTTGCTCACACTTCATTGTGAGTCTAACATGTCCAGAATCTATTGGGGGTGGTGTAGTGTACTAGAATCGTGATTTCTCAACTGCTTGATAATAGTGAAATGTTTAATAACTAATGTGTAAATAAATGTATATTCTTTTACTCAGAAACCTTGAGTCAGTGTTTGTTTGAATCATAGTAATTGCTGTCCTTTGTGTAACTATTGATACTGCTCACTTTACTCTTGAGATAAGTCTGGCTGCTCAGCCAACACTACCACATTACTGTGTAGTACAGGCTTGTACCAAAGGTGAATTTGTACTGTCATTTGTAGTCTTAATTGTGTGTGGTTTTCCCAAAGAGTACTGCATATAATTATGCCTAACACACAGTACTCTCTTCATCTTTACAATCATACCCACACATCCATCCACAATACATTGTGAGAAACCTGAGGTGTCTCCCTGAATAGTCCCTGGGATCTGTCATATAGGTGGCCAGGACATGGCCATCACTATTGGATCCAGTTCCTGGGGGTGGACCAGTGAGGGAGGAACACCTGGATGAGGGTTCTTTGGGGAGTGGAAGCAGGACACCGATGGGTGAGACGCGGTATACTTCTTCTTATAACAACTTTTCCCCAGCCTACCACGTAGGATACTCAGACACTCTACCCTCCTTGCGACACAAACAGTTTCTCACACCAATAAAGACAACGGACTAACACTAGAGCCGTTTCCCTGACATGTCTCAACACAAGAATCAGGCAAAGTCAGCAATTGACCAGAACCACACACACATCTGATGACCCTTTCGCGTCCCCACGTGGACAAAAGGTGGAGCACGAGAGCGCACTACGAGCAAGGCAGAACGCACAATGAGACAGCTATCCCTGGGTGGCAGTTCAAGAGGATGAGAAAGGCGATGAGAACCAAAGGGGTGACAAGGTGCCCTTTCCGAACCAGACCTGCGAAACCTCTGTGGAAGGAGTCATAAGACCTCGAACAATAGCCAACATGTATTGCAGCAGATGTCAACGGGGCATGTGCCATGCCTACACTGATTATCAGAACAGGGAGAGACACCTGCGACCATAGTACTGTCCTTGACTCCAGCGACAAGATAAGCCAAGTGGTTCATCACAGCCAGGGAGTGGAGGGGAGAACTGATAAGAAACCAAACTGTGTTGAATTAGAGTCTCAAATGGAAAATTAAGGGAAGTTCAAAGAACTGTGAACATTAAGGGAAAGCCAGCTCCAGAGGTGTCCTGCACCATGTGTGGGCTCATTCGAGAGACACTGGTTGATCCCACGTTTATTGAAACTACCAATACCACCAGACCCAAGGAGAGCTGCAAGTAAAAGGTCAAAGTGATCATACAGTGGTCTAGCAAAACCCCCTGTACAGTCGAAAGTCTTCGTGATCTGCATGTAATTGGGAAGCTAAGGAATATGAATCCTCCATAGTGAGAAAAGAGAAAGCATTGTGTGATTGGCAAGAGTTGACAAGAGTGAACCCGACAGAGGGATGTCCACTGTGAACTGTTTAAAAAGACATTAAAGGCCTGATTCACAGAAGCATTTTATAATGGTGCAATCCCATTGGAAAATGGTCTGTGAATCAGGCCCTAAGACTTGTGAATTCCACAGGTAAAACTTTTTGAGAAAAAACCCGACGGAGGGAGGCTGATATTTGAGAGGGGTCTGAGCCTGGAAGAGGGGTATCCAGGGGTGAAAAATAATCACCCAACGTACATTTGGAAAGAAACATTTTGTTTGTTATTTTGAACATATCAGGTCCTCAAAGGCAAGAGACATTTTGTAGGAAAGAGACTTAACCACCAAAGGTCCTGATAGCTGAAAACTGAACTGTCGTCTCACGCTGGGAAAGCTTGAGAGTGTGCTGTGCTCAGGAGGCCCGTCTTGTCCCGTGCTCAAAACCTGGGGAAGGGAGACCCTGGCTACCACATCCTGAATTATCATTTGTGAACACTACCTTCTTTCTTGTGAAGCTAATCCCACACTCTTTTTGTATTTAGTTGTAAGGATTGGCAATTGTTTTTTTTTTTAGTGTAGGCCCTTTTATTTGACAAGACGCCACTATTATGTGATGGTCATAACTTGCTCTCATCTTAGATTTAGGTTTAGATTAGGCATTTTTCCAATTTACATATACAGTTTAATAAACACCCTTGAACTGTGATCACTTGTGTCTGTCGTTACTGTTGCCACCATGAGTTCCTTACAACATGCGCATACATTCCATAACTATCAAACCCAAACTTTTTCCCAACAGACAGAAACAGAATGCCTACTAAAAACAACTCTGTAGAAAACAAAGAAAATATAAGGCAGATAACAATAAAAGCAGGAAAACCAATCCATATAGTCATCCACCTTATAACCATTTATAGAAAACATTAAAACAAAACAGCTAGTAACCTCACTCAACGAAACTAAACTAGCAACCACTAAAAAGAGTACAGTCCCTCTTCCAAAAACTAAAAGTAAAAAAAGATGTACAAACAAAAGCAGACCTACTAATAAACCTAACACTATATCTACCAATGTTAACGTAGCCACAGTAAAGCATTCCCAAAAACTTATTTTACATAAAATATTCCACCTTAGAGTTCTTCAAAATCTTATAAAGACAGCTATAAAGTAACAATCTACCCTTAAAAAATACCACAGAAGACTAATCCTCGAAGCTCTAATTGACAGTGCATTTCTACTAAAGAGAAAGTTGTTTAAAATGATTTTAAACAGAATGATACCACTACCTAAATTAGTCAATAAGTTACAAAAATTACGTCTAAACATGTGCATTTTTAATATAGATACCCTTTCAAACTTCTGTGAAGGTGAATGGATTCACACAAGTAGCACAGCACCATATTTCAATCAAGAGGCTTATAAATAAGAACAAAACAACCCATTTGCCATAGACGGTAATGGTCAAGGGTATGCTGGTAGGAGACACCATTGTGGCAAAAGAAACGCTTGTAGAAAAAACCTCCTCAACAAGGTTTCAACCAAACATTCCTTACACCCAAACAAACCGTCCAGTGTATAAATGGACGGGCAGCTCAATGTGTAATGTACAACAACAATCCTTTAAATGTTTACAACAATTCCTCAATCACTACGTGAAACTGAAAAACAAATGTAAAATGAAACCTTTACAAACCATAGACTTTTGTCCAGTGTGCAGCTACACTGGACTGCAAGGACATTCATTAGCCTGCATTTCAGGAACTGCTTGCAAAAGCACCTTCCACCACATGAAAATGTTAGCAACATGCCATTCCACTATACAGAATCTTGTGCATAGACTATACTATGCAGCAAAAGTCATGCTCTAGAGCTGCAACATTTAAAAATAATTCTCCTACATGGAACAGCCAAAGAACTCATTTGAGAAATAGTGGTCATCCAAACTAAATACTTTGGAAGTGATGTTGACTTTGAAAATTCAGTAACTTCAGAAAACATTAGCGAAAACCTCACAAACAACAAACACCTAACAAACACATAGAAAAAAGAAATAGCTATGTTTCAAAACACTTCTGCTGAAAGACCAGAACAAGCATGTGTCTGCTGAGTCTGCTGATCACACAAATAGTAGATATGGCCTACAAAATAGAGGACAATGAAGATTCCCAATGGTTCCAATAAGCTTTATATCTAACAGCAGAAAATACATGCTAAATAACTGACCCCTAAATAGTTTGCATTTATTGCAATACAAAGCATAACAATAACCAAATGCCCTCATGTGCTATTACTAATAACTATTCCCACTTCCAAAGGCTCTCCTTAATTAACTTTATATGAGAGTGTTAAAATCCAAACAAATACCCCCATTTCAAGCTATAATACGCCTTCAACCGAAAACAACCAAATTGCCTTCATCTGAGTTACTAAAAGGCATCCTTGTTAGAGTAGTATACTTCCCATTAGATCTAAAAGGAAATGTATAGACTCTAGGAGTGCAAAGGCCGATAGATCAATCTTTGATTGTACTAGTTCATGGTGTACCAACAAAAGAAAAGAAAATGTCTAGAACTAGTCGACTTAAACAAAGTTAGACAAATCCAACAATATTTGAAAGAAAACAATGAATACTACAAATATATAAACATAGAGGAAAACATAAGAGAAACCACCCAAATAATGCAAGATTCACCAGCAACTGCCCAATTTGAATGTGTAGATCCTGTTACTGCAGCCAACATTTTAGACAGTTTACAATTCACTCACTACACTCCAAAGACACCATTGACGATGCATTTGAAACATCAAATGCATCAAGCCAAGGGATCCCCAATGAGCATATGGGAAAAAGTGTAGAAGCATGTTCTTTTCCTCTACTCTTTCCTCCAGGAAAAGGAGGAAGATATGACGGAAGAGCCACACAAATTAGTGCATCAGAATATCCCTCTTTATGAATGTATTCTGAAGACCCAGATTCAGACAAAATGTAGAATCCATTTTCCACCTCCTGTTCAAAAGTGAACTAGCAACTCTATGTTATGGAGTTGCACAGACATTAAAATCAGGCTCTAATTTTTTAAACAAGTCCACTACCCAACTGCTTCAAAAGACAAAGATGATGTTTTGCAGTCAAGTATCACAAATCTCTTTGCAAGCATGCGTAGTACAGAAGAATACTGGTTCCAAAAGCAAGCTGATGGAAATTTCTATGCTAAGGAACCTAGGCCCACCCACATGGGTTGTTACTTTATGTTGTGTAGAGTATGCATGGGATGACTTGCACGACTTTGTATGCACTACAAACCAAATTAAAGATGGAATAGATATAAAAACACCAGGAGAACTCTGTCATCTTAACCCTGTCAATATATCAAGGTACTTACACCATTGCTTCATTGCCATGCTGCACTTCTTCTGCCTTAACATGATCCCTCTGCTCTGAGAAGTGCAACACTTCTTTTGGAGGAAAGAATATCAATCCAGAGGAGCACCACACATCCACATGCTTTTGTGGATAAAATATCCTCCCAAATTTGACTAGGACAGAAACCACATATAGTGACCTACATACACAAATCCTACGCTCCAAAGGTGTGGGCAATACTGCAGATGTAGATATACAAGAAAAGGTAAATACTATACCAAATGTTGCCTTGGCTTCCCTAGACCAGTTTTCAAAAAGGGACAAGTAAATAGTTTGATGTCTTCTGTTAGACACAGTTTAAAAGGTAAATCCCCTAAAAGCACATACAACATTAAAAGGGAAGAGGCATCCAAGTACATCAATGATTACAATGCAATCATTGCATTCTTGTGGAATGCAAACATAGATATACAATACATTTCAAACAATTCCTACTGCAGTTGCAAGATATGTCACAGCCAAAGCTGAGAAAACAGAGCTAAAATACCTCTGGGATGACATATCATCTGACAAAACACTGTCAAAAAAATTGTACAGCTCCAGTATAAAAAGAGAATGTGGGTGCTATGAAGCTGCAGACCATTTAAACGGTACAGCATTATATGGCAAATCTGAACACATTGCTGGCTAAACCTTGGTCCAGCATCATATAAAAAAAGAGTATTAAAATCCTACCAATGGATAGAAAATCCATCAAACAATGCTTAAATAAAAAAAACTAGTTTATTTATGCATTGTTTGTTGGGCACACATATCCGACAAACACAGTTTATTTATTTATACATTGTTTTTTTCAGTTGCATGTATCCGACAAGCAATGCATAAATAAATTGGGTCTGTTCAATCGTGGGCTCAGTGATCGGAGCTGCAGCGCATAGCCCCCAGTTGCCCTGTGGAGGCGGTGTGGGCATGAATCTGCCCACAGGCAACAAATGGACTGTAACTTCCTCTCCTGACCCCTCCTGTGGCTCCTTTTCACAACCCTTATTAGCAGGCCCACATGGCTCCTTAAAAGGTAAAAAGGCTACTTCTGGTTGCACAGTTAAATTGTCTGCATCCAGGAGAGCCAAATGCTTAGGCAGCCTGAATGGTGCCGGACCTTTATGCATGCCCCAAACGTTCTTCTTATGACTGACATTCCTGCATTTGCTGAACAGCAGCTTCATCATCAATATCCACATACCAAACCATTTCTAATGGGAGAAAGGTCAGTGTCCAGACCATTCTGCCTGTAATCTCAGTGATGAGGGGTAGGTGCAAGGAGTGGATCTTGTGGCCATGGGGTCATACAGTGGCAATCAGTTTCCAAGATGAGATCCAGCACCAGCAGTGGTGTTGGTGCTAAATACATGACACAAACAGCGTGATACTGCACACACACATGGGAAGAATGTCAGAGACAGAACTGCTCCCAGAAATCTATCAAACTGAAAATCGCAATGGAAAGAGCTGTACTGGGAAGCACACAACAAACGGCACTGCACTGCACCCCATTACTGCATCAGACCCTTTAAATTCCATTGAAAATAATGTGACACCTGTAATGGAAAGATTGAGGACCACGGTTCCATTCACTGAGCTGGAACCGCTATACTTAATCTTGGAAACTTAGACCAGGTGTGAGCTCAGCTCTATATTCACTGATGTCACAGTGAGCCTCGGGTGCCTGAATGCTCATGCGCTTGAAAGCACAGCTATGTCATACTCTCCTCCTCATCACAATGCCTTTTTATCCAGGGCCAGAGGATGCAGGTGCCGATGCTCCAGTCTCTGTTAATTGACAGGTAGCTTTTATGTTGTGGTGAAAATTTGAACAGTGTCCCAGATGACTGTGTTCAACGTATGCTGGAGATACAATGGGGCCAAAATAGTGGTGACAGGTGTCAATGAGACTGCCGATTTGCTCTATAATAAAGCGATATGCAGACATTCTCTCAACCACACCACCCATGTTACACTGTAGAGCCTGCAGTGTGTTCTTAGTAGGCTTGCCTGCACTTGCAAACAAAAAGGTGCAGGGGTGCTTTGGTGTGCTTCAAACCTGACAGACTGTCAGTGTGATGCCCACATATTTGGCTCAGGATAATAAGTCAGCTTCATGAACTGATGTATGCTGTGCTTAATATGATCACAGAGGTTCCAACTTCAAAGAAAGAAAATGCTTACTTGAAAACTATGATTGACGTTCATCCAATTGTAAGTACGGATAACAGTTGAATTTGTTTTGCTAATACCAAGTGTAATGTGGAACCAAGCAGAATCAAGTTTATTGATTCTTGTTTAGTTCTGTTCCCTTTTAAGCATCACCAGACTGGATGAAGCTGGGCTTTGTGATTGCTAAACTCACAGGCCAAGCTCAAGGTAATGGTAGTTGATCTGGGATTAGGCAAATATTCGGACTTTGTGATAACATTTTGCCATTTGCTTGAGCATCCTCAGGCTGAGTGGATTTGCTTTAACTGCTAATTAGGCTTCGAGCAGTCTATATCAGCACTCTATGGGGGTCATTCTGAGGTTGGAGGTAAGGAATTACAGGCACCGGTAAGGGTGCCGATGCCAGTAATCCCTTACCTCTGTATTCCAAGGCCCCTTTGCGGGTCCTTCCTTACCTCCTGCTTTTAGCAGGAGTAAAGTACGGGACCCGCAAAGGTACTTCAGAGGTAATTACGGTACCGTAATTTACGGTGCCGTAATTACCTCCTTCCCCATTCCCATTGAGCCCTATGGGGCAGAATTGGGAATGGGGAAAGGCAAAAGGTGAATGGGGAATTACCGGTCCCTCCAACCCTGGAATGGACCGGTAATTACTCCATTCACCATGCCGGATTTGGGACGGTTTCTGAGGCAACCATGGAGCTAATTACTCCATGGTTAGCGCCAAACCCGGAATGAGGCCCTATATATGCTCTTTCCTGCCAAGCACAGCTTAAGCGGATAGCTTCTGAGACCGAGGTTCAAGAATGGGCCCAGTGAACATTGCTTCTAAGTGGAATTTATGGAAGGCGTAATGATGAATTGGACAAATTAGTTCATGCTCCATCTTGCAAGGTTTGACTGCGCTAGCCTTACAGATAGACATTGCCTTTGATTATGGAAAGAGGCAGAGGCAAAAGGAAAGGAATCTCTGGATACTATATCTGCATTCCCTTGATCATTCTCCAGTATGAAATGTGACTATGTAACCTCCTGGATGTCTTTAATTCTTAATTTATTTGCTGCGGCCCTCTCCTCTTGAGACCTTTAGTAACCTCTATTCAATTCTGCTCATGTGCCCAGTGGATTTTCACTCATCTATAAAGTGCTTTTGAGGTAGAAATATGTATAGTTGGCGCTTGTCGCAATCTATTTTACTACTAAGCATAAGCAAGCCGCACAATTTCTTTGCTTCTTGCGGTTTCCTGCGTTTGCACACGTTTAAAAGACTTAGGGCCTCATCATGACATTACGACTGAGGCGGAACGGGTTAACAGGCTCCGCTAAAGGAGGCGGACCCATTAAACCCGTTAAACCCGTTCCGCCTCATTACAAGCTCCCCTCGCGGGACCTGGTAAGTAACGCCTGGTTCAAACCAGGCGTCCTTACCGGGTCCCGCGAGGGGAAGAGGGAGCAAACAACGGGGCGCTCGTAATCGGCCTGTTGTTTGCACCCTCTCACATTCCCATTGAGCCCTATGGGGGCTCAGATGGAAATGGGGAAGGTCCGGGCCCGGGTTCCTGGAGGGAGGAATTACCGGGCCCTCCGAACTCGGAATGGCCCGGTAATTCCCCATTCTGGGAACCCGGACCCGATTTCGGCAGCAGCCATGCCACCAATAGCGGCATGTCTACCGCCAAAGTCGTAATGAGGCCCTTAATGTCTTCATCGGGCAAACGACATATGTTTTTTCATCTTGAAATCAACAGTTTCACCTTAGGCTCAAGATGTCACTTATCCATGGTATTTCGTCTCTTTATTAGCATTCTTAGGTCATTATATATTCTACATGTGCGTCAGTCCAATTTCTCATGACGTCACCAGTTGTCTTCTCTTAGTATCTTCTTGGTTTCTTCAGGTATTCCATTCTGACAAACGTCCTTTTGTCGTGTCTGTACATATGGATTTTCCTTTCTCTTTTTTTCCCTTTTTTCCCTTTTTTCCTTTTCTATATATATATATTTTTGGTTGGAATTGTTTGACATTAATTTTGAAAATTGGATTTCTTCTCTGTGCATTATGTCTCTAAATTGCAATCGCACTGTGCACTTTATGTCTCTCCCGCATTGCAGGATGATCAGTAGATAACTATGCACTTTTACTGTAAACATTTAACATTGATTGACTATTTTTATGCTGTTTTACCATGGATTCAGCACTATGTTTATGTAATTTGACATGTGAATAATAAAGATTGATTGATTTTATACTAACCTTGACCTGGCCTATCCCCTCATTGAGCTCCTAGATTGAGAGCAATTTACCCCGCTAGATCTTTCTAGTGGTACGGTTCTCGTGACCCCAATATTTCTTGTTGCTTGGTCAATCTGAACTCTTGGCATCAAGATTGTTGTGAACACTGATGAGGTCAAGCTGAACAACCTGTGTTCTTATGGGATTGCATGAAAGGCTTCTTCTGATTTGGCAGAGAATTGATGCTCTCTCTTCATTCGGCTCATCAGTTCCACAGATCTCTTCTTTCTCATGTGAGCATCTGCTTTCGGGAAACTGTCAATATTCAGGTCACCTTTTGGAATCACCAACGCTGGAACATGGACATTCACCAATATGCATATGGCTCCCCAATTCTTCGGCAACCTAATATATGCTTTGGATCCACATGCCCAATAATGATACATGATCACGGCAGTACCATGTAGCATTCCTGTAGCATTGAAAATTCACCACAGTTCTGATTTTCTCCCATTTTTCTTGCACTATTGTTTCTGAAACACAGTTTGGAATTCTTCAATGGCACTATCTGTAGCGGTCCTCTTCTGTCTTCGACCCATGTTAGCAGTCTTGCCAGTCTCAGACATAATGGTTTGCATACCATCTGTACATTTTCAATGGTTTCCTTATAGTTTCCAATGATCGTCCATGCTCTGCAGATCACTACTCCTTTCTCCCTTCCGTCTAGTGAAAGCACTGTTCCCCAGATTTGCATTTGACCTTTGTTCTTCCATCTTTGCGCTTCTTCTGGAGATTTCCCTTTGATGTTCAATTTTTTGTTTGTTTCTCTTCTGATTTCTGCTCCTTTAACCCTAGGCTTTTCATATCTTATCGCAATGTTCTTTGTTTTGACGTTGTTCCTTGTCTTTATTTCTTGTACATAATCATCTTCATATGGATCAGTCACTTCAGTTGCCCATTTCAGTGAAGTATCTCTTCCCATGAACTGACCTCTGGTCTTGCACATTGCTATTTGTGACAGACAGTGTGCTGTCTGCGCATCTACTTCAACAGCTACGAAGATTTTTGACTTCCCCGTGCTGTAAGGTAGGAGTGCACACACAAAGCATTGTTCCTCTGAAGTTCGTCTTCCTTCATGTGTTGGTACCATATGTTGTTTCCCAAGTGTGCTCTGCTGTCCAAGTAATTGTTCAATTTGCTATTGTCTTCTTGTGTGCTCCTTCTAATTCTTAAGGTCTTCCTGTAGTTTGCTATAACCGCGTCCTTAAACACATCTGTATAGCTTCTTCTGCTGGAGGATTCTCCGGTATCTTCATCAATAATCCAGGCATTTTCGTCTGTATTATTTGAGTAGGAGAAAGTGCAGTAAGTCTTTCTTTATCGCTCTGGTTCTTTCTGGCTCTGTTTATAAACGTCCATATTGATTCTGCCAGTATCTTAGCACTTGATTGTATTGTAGGGCTCAAGCCTGACCCGTTCATCGCTGGATCAGGCGTGCTTGTTGGTGCTGTCTCTATTTGCTTATTCTCTAAAGCCTTTTGTCTCTTTAAAAGTTCAGCTTTCTCCATCTGTCTCTCAACTTCTCTTGGTGTTGAACTTTTCATCGTTGTTTGTCAAAGCTTCCCCCATTCTCTGGAATGTGATTTTGAACTTATTGACACTAGACCAGGTGTGCATGTACTTATTATTTGTGTATGTGTACCTTCCCTTAACCCCTTCTCGGGTTTACTTTGCCGACCCTGTCTCCGGCGTTGCAATTCATTTGTTACCCCAAGTTTCGAGTGTGTGTCATTGTTTATCACATCCATCTCAAGTTCAGTCACTCTGTCATTCGTTCTAGGAACTGGAATGACTATCTAAGGTCTGGGCACCTTTGTAGGGTGTATGCGTACATCATTAGGTGGGTGCACGGGAATCTGAACGCTTTATGCACCAATGAAAAATGCAGTTCTAATCATCAGTGACAGTAATATTATAATAAATACTTTGCATATGTAAGTAATACATTTGTAAGTTAGTTGTTCCTAGGCCTATATGAACGTCTCTCCTCATGAGGGACAACCATGTTACTGCTCTGCTTTCCCATCTCGATCATTTAAGGAGCAAAACTAACTTTTAATACATGTTAATACATTTGCCATTTTTATCTGGATTCTGCTGTCTTTGTTTGCAGGTTACAGATGCTAAACTGGTTATCCTTTTTGTCTGAATAATAGACTGTCTCTTGTCTCTGGAAACAGTTCTTTTTCTAAAACTGAAAGTACCAAATGAGGCAATAAGTTCAGCAGGTCTTTTCATTTGCGTGTTCAAAATAAATCAGTTTCCAGTCAATGCCTCTTATCTGTTTTGCTCCGGCTGACATGTTGTTCCTTTTTGTCAGCAAAAACAAAACAAAGTCCTTGGCAACACCTTCACAATCTGTCCCTCGATGGAAAGTTTTACGATCTTCTGTGATTCTGCTGATGATTATAAAGTTTGACCTGCATTATGATACCATGCAGGAGCATACTCATCTGTACAGAGTTCACTAGGTCTCTAATGAAAGTGAGGACATCAACACTGGCATGTCTCCCCACAAGTTCTGGAAAGTCTTCAATTAAGTGAAAGAAAATATTACTAGCTAGTCTGCTATCTTCTCGTGACAGGGACATTTGTCTTGTCCTCACTGTATTCTGGAAGCAAAAGAAACTGCTCTGCAATCACTTTAAGCAGCCTCCTTATTGTCTTTTTGTTTTCAGGATCTTGAAGAAACTCTATTATGCTTGTTATTCTTCCCACCAACGACGGGTATGACCTCAATACTAACTTGAAATAGATCAGAATGTCTTTGGTGAGGTCACTATTGCGTGACATCATGAGTAAGTCCAAATAAGGCTTCTGTATTGAAAGAGTCAGGATACTGTATTCTCTTCCAATTTACATATGCTCGATCAAAATATGGCATATCTTTTCTTTTCAAGGCTTCAGTGTGCCTCAGTCCAAAGTCTAAAATCAACAAGCTATTTTTGTGGTTTATATGTGCAATTCTTCTTCTTCACCTTGCAACTAGTGTCCGTGTTTTTATGTGCTTTGTTATTTTTTTTATTTTTCTGAAAGGAAGTGTCCAAAACTAAGCCACAACTTGCACTAAATGTTCCTTGTCTCTGCTTTGCTGGTCATGTGTCCTTCTTCCTCGTCATGGAACTTGTCTGCACGTGCTGTGGTTCTTCCCCGTTGTCTGTAGTCTCTACGCGGTGGGGTGCGGGCAGAAGGTCTTCTCCGATTTATGGCTTAATGTCACCCAGAAAGATCCAAGCTCTTCTTCCCTGTAGCTTGACTGCAGAGGGTGTAACATCCTCCACTCTAAAGGGGCCGTTGAACCTCGGCTTCTCCCACTTTTTTCTTGTGTGGTTTCTCACCAGGACTGTTTCCCCAGGGAACATGGGAGGAACATGTAATTTCGGATCTGGGTCTGTTGTAGTATCTCCTTCTGTGTTCTGTGCTGCCCTGCACCCTTCTTGTCATCGCTGCAGCTGTCCTGAAATTACAGTAAAATAAGATGTCATGCAATTCAAGTAGTTTTGCATTTACAATCCTAACACTTCTCCTGTTGGCTGGGGATCACATCTAGCTCTAATTTGAGGTTTCAATGGCGTGTGCATCCTTCTGCCTGTCACGATTTCATGTGGCATGAGATGATGGCCAGAACGAGCCTAGTTCCTGAGTGCATACAGTGCCAGTGGAAAACAGTGTAGCCATCCCTTCTTCAGAGTAAGCTTCAACTTGGCTATGCTTTCCTTTAACAAGCCATTGAGCTTCTCACATATGGCATTCCCTTGAAGATGATACACCGAAAAAAAACATGTGCTTTATACCAACCAACAAGCTAATCTGTTCAAATACTGCAATAACAAAATGAGGACAATTGTCTGTCCTCATAACTTCATACACTCCCCATCTGGGAAATACCTCCCTCACCAAGAATTTGGCCGCACAGGTAGAGTCTGGGTGTGTACATGGACCTGCTTCTATTCATCTAGAGAATGGACACACCACAACAATTTGATACCTGTACCCGTTACATACTTGAATCATATAGATATAATCAATATGCAAGTGCTGAAAAGGCCCATTAGGCCTTGGGATAACTCCTCTAATTACATGTAGTGTATGCCCAGCCGTGAACTGATGACAAATTATACAGTTCACCATAAAAAATGCAACATGTTCTGCCAAGTTCGGTATGAACCAGTCTTCAGCAATAGTTGCTGCTAGATGATCCTTTGTCATGTGCGCTGTATAGTGTAACTGTTCCAGTGCTATCTTTAATAAGGCTATAGGCGTCACTGGTTTACCTGTGCTGTCTTGTTGTCACAAGCTCTCAGAGTGGTTTAAAGAACACCCTCGTCACATCCATAGGTTCTTTTCTTCCTGTGGTGCCTCCCCTTGGAGCTCCACTAACTGAGTTTTTGCCAAATTGCTATAGCCTTCAGGCTTGCTTCGTGCAACAGTCATTCCCTCATGCACATCAGTTATTTCCACACTCATGATTATTTCATCTTTAGTCGCCACACGCTTGGCTTCAGTTTCTGCTGCTAAAATCTGTCCCTTTCGTGTGGGCGGCGCATTTCACAACCACTATGCCCATTGGGAGCTGTCGTGCCTTAATGCGCCTGTCCAATAAGGCTGCATGTTGCACTGGTGTGCCGTCCGCTCGGAGGTAGCTCCTCCTTTTCCAGTGCGTTAGGCCGCCGTGCACTATTGACGTCACAAAGGCGGAGTCACTGTACACTTTCACTACCTGGTCTGCATGATTCTCGAGTGCGAGTAGCTACACCAATAATTCTGCATCTTATGCTGAATAATGTGAGGGTAATCGTGCACTAACGAGTACTGGTAATTCCCCATTTACTGTGTGCTTCATCATAGCGGCGCCTGTATATCTTTGTCCATCATTTTGATTGATCCTCGAAGAACCATCAACGAAGACAATTTCTCCTTCTGCCAAAGCATTTTCTTTCACTCTGGGAATCTCATCATAGAATTCTTCATAATTTGCACAATCATGTATTGGCTCTCCTTCAGTGACTGCATCTGCTATAAACATAGCTGGGTTCACTATTTTGCATCAAGCTATTTTAATAGTTGGATTTGATATGACCACTTCATAAGCAGTAGCTCCTGAGATGTCAATGCGCCTTTTGGTTACTCAAAAATGGCAAATAATGTGTGCTCGATGAATAACGTCATTGGGCATCCCATCACAATGGTTGTAGCCTTCTCTACGGCGAACGCTGCGGCAGCTAAACTTTGTTCACATGGGAAGTGACCCCTCATCACTGGGTCCAAATTCCCACTGTAGTATGCATGGGGCTTGTACCCCAACGTGGTTCTCTGTGCGAGTACTGCTATCATAACACTGCCATTCGTGTGTGAAAACAGGTAGAATTCCTCTGATTAATTGGGAATCCCTAAAACTGGTGCCATGCAAATGGCCTTTTTTAGTTCAACAAACCCTTCTTCCATGGTCTCGGTCCACACAATTTTCCCTTTCATTGCCTGTGCTTTCTTCAAGGCTTGTAACAAGGGTCTGGTATAGGAACTGTAGTGAAAGACCCATGCCCTGACATAGTTGCATAATCCGAGAAAACTTTTATCGTTTGTGGTTGTACTGTCTTTAAAATGCCTTTAGCTCTTTCAGGGGTAACCTTTTTCCCCTCATGTGAGATTAGTTGGCCTATATACAGCACTTCTTGTTGACAATATTGTAACTTCTCTTTGTCAATTTTATATCCTTTCTCAGCCAGTTTAGTCAATAGCCGAATAGAATCATGTCTGCACTTTTCCTCTGTTGTGCTGCACATTAGAATGTCATCCACGTATTGTAAGTCAACACTCTCTAATGCGGTATTGCTCAAGTCCATCTGCAGCACTCTGTTAAAAATTGATGGAGACTCATAGTACCCTTGAGGCAGCCTTGTGCTTTTCAGACAAACGTGTCTGAACGTAAACAATGTCAAATCTTGTGAGTCTTTGTGCAATGGGATTGAGAAAAATGCATTTTTCAAGTCAATCACTGTGAAATACCTTGCTTCAACGAGTATATTAAATATGATTGCGGACGGGTTAGGGACTAGAGGGTACTCGGCCTTGACTATCTGGTTTATCAGGCGTAAATCTTGCACTAGCCTTCAAGATCCCGGTCCCTTCTTTCACTGGGCAAATCAAAGTATTGCATGACGACTCTGACGTCACTAACATGCCCTGCTCCATCATGGCAGAGATTGTCTTAAAAAATCCCTTCATCTGCTTCCCTAGACATGGTATACTGTTGTGCTTTTGGTAAAATTGCTCCTGGTTTCAATTTAATCTTCACTTCTCTGACTCCTTTCAGTAAGCCTACGTCATAGGGGCCTGTAGTGCACACTGAGACGGGCACCTTTGCCATGTAGTCCTCAAAGTATTCAGGACATTTTTGTGCCAGCATCATTCTCTGAGGCACTTCTCTTTTGATCATGTTCACCAAATAGATGAGATTAACCTCAACTGTCATCTCATCTTCACTTGTTTGTTTTTCAAACAGATCGTCATCAGTGATGTCAGTCAATCTGTAACCTTCCCCAATGGCGATTACTGTACACCATTCATCATCACAACTGTCAAGCAGTGCAATTTCTCTTCACAATATGGCTGCTTGTATTGTCAAGGGAAAAACTCGTCCCTTTTCCTCAGGCATAGGTATCCTTGGTCTGAATAAAAACTCATCTGGGGTTCTCATGGTTTTGTCTGAAAGGCCTGGTCACCATGAAATTAATATGCACACTCCATAAGCGAATATTTCTGGTTCCAATGGAATAGCTCTCATAGCCATTTGTCCTGCGTATGCTCTAATCATTTCGCATATGTTCAAATAATGCATTCCTGGAGTTGAACATACTATGCCCTTCTCTGTGAACGAGATTGTCATGTTTAACTTTGTCGTAAGGTCTCATCCCAATATATTCACCGGGGCTTGCCTTGAATATAGCAGTGGCACATTAATGTCACATTCACCTATGGAGATTGGAAGTTCCTTTGTAAAAGGAACACAACTTGTTGCTCCTGTGAAGCCCTGAGTATTTATGGCATTGGCGGACAAAGGAAATTTGCCTTCGCATATACATGAGCATGTCGCACCTGTGTGAACTAAGAAAGAATATTCTTTATCCACTATACAGACATCTACCCTTGGTTCCTTGTGAGGGTTTGGTGTCACTGATATGATAGAACACATCAGGTCTCCCAGTGAGCTGTCCTAGTCTATATATTCACTTGTCCCATTCTGAATGAACGGATTTCCCCTGTCACTTGTGGCATTTCTCATTCCTGAATTCAGTATCTGTCCTGTACCTGTTGTTTGTGACAGTTACATTGGCGACTGTTGAGATTATCCCTGTGGAAAATTTGTCACATTCTGGGGTTGCAAACTTTGCTGCACTCCCAGCGCTTGCTGCTGCACAACGTGATTCTGCACAACTCCATTTCCACCCTGCTGCGGTAACACAGATGGATTCACCATCCCTCCTCTTGTGAACTGGTCGTTTTGCACCATGCCTTGACTTCTGCATGTGCGTGCTAGATGCCCTGTCATTCCACATGTCAAACATGTTGGCGGTGGTCTGGTTATTTGCCCATTTTGCATAACCTGGTTTCTATTTTGCATATTCTGAAAACCTCTGTGATTGTTTTGAAAACCTCTGTGATTACTCTGCTATCCTCTTCCTCGAAATCCTCTTCCCCTTGGGTAAAGCCTGTTATTGTTTTGATCAAACTGCCTTTGATTATCGATCTGCTGCATGTTAGATCCATCTGTGTTAGTTATCATTGCCCCCTGTATGGCATACTTTGATAATTTTTTCTACACCAATTTAGCCTCTTCACCTTTTCGTACAGCATCTTTTTTGCGATTTTTCTCTTGCAGCAGCCTGCAATAGTGCGCGATGGTCAACTGTATTTCAGACCATAGCTTAGCCTCAATCCCTACCAATTTCTTGAGCTGCTTCTGTTCCTGTTCTGGCAGACCTTGGCATAATGTATGGTAAAACACGGGTATAGATTTCCCCCAAGATTCCTGAGTTTCCAGCACCCAGCATTTCGGAAATTCGGAATGTAAAGCAAAGGATCATCTGACTCCTTCATCTTGCGTGTCATTAAAGCTCCCACATCAGAAGTGTCCGGGTAAAGCACTCGAAGCGCTTTCCATACCGCGGTTCTGCAATTGTTAAAAGGCGCTCTGTCATGCTTGATTGATTGATATTTTATTTCTATTGCGCTCGTACACAAGTGTTTCAGAGCGCGACAAGGGAAGGGAAGGGAACAGGGGAGAACAAAACAGCGATCTTACTAGGCCCAGTGACATTGAGAACGCGCAAGTGCATGGGAGAGAGGGAGGGGAAAAGTGCATGGAAGGAGGGAGAAGTGGAAAGTGCGAAGCAGAGGAGAAACAGATAAATTACAATAAATAAATAATAAAGGCAACAAACAGTGGTAATGCAGCCAGCAATTTGCAAGTGCTAGGTTTAAGGCAGCAGACAGGGTAGGTCTGATAAGTGCAGGAAGAAAAGCGGGGGCTGTATGGGTACAGATATAGCCCCAGTGCAAGGGGAGGCCCAGAGGCAGTTCAGGAGGGTGTCAGGGTGAGCAGGTACCTGGGCCCAAAGGACAGAGGGTGGCCAAGTGCACAGTACCAAGAGAGAACAGATCAGCAGGGGATAGGGGGAGCGGAGGCAGAAGAAAAGCGGAAGGTCTTGAGGTGCTTCTGGAACCAGAGATGGTTCTCCACAAGTTTTAGAGTGGCAGGGAAGGCTGTTCCAGAGGGAGGCCCCAGCCGAAGACAGAGATCTACCGCAAGCTCGTTTCTTTGAAAAACGACTGACCCTGAAGAAGTTAGAGGTAGAGGAGCGAAGAGCTCGAGAGGGGAGGTATTTGCAGAGGGATAGCTGAAGCTATTTTGGACCCAGGCCCCAGAAAGCCTTGTGGTCAATGCAGAGGGTTTTGAATTTAATCCTTGCATCCACTGGGAGCCAGTGGAGATATTTCAGAGCTGGAGAGATACGATCCCAGGGCTTGAGTCCAAGGACAAGTCTCGCAGTCCTGTTCTGGATTAGTTGCAGAGAGCGGAGAGTAGAGGCAGGTAGATTTAGAAAGAGGCTGTTACAATAGTCCAAGCTAGAGAGAACCAGAGCTTGGTATACCATGAGCTTCTGGGGGAAGGAGAGGAAAGGCAGAGTACCTCTGAGGAGGTGCAGTCAGAAATGTGACTTTTTAGAGAGAGCAGCCAGAGAGTGAGGGGAAAGGATGGTGAAGGTGTGCCGATGAGGAGGATCTCTGTCTTGCTGGCATTCAGACAAAGATCATTGGCGGAACACCAATCTTGAATGGCAGTTAAGCAATCAGAGATGAGAGAGGAAGGGGAGGTGACAGAGTGCAGCCTTAAAATGAGTTGAGTGTTGGCAGCGTAGCACTGGAAATTTGAGCAGAAAGTGATAATGCAGTGGGCGAGAGTTGCCAGGTATTGGTTGAAAAGCCAGGGAGAGAGGTTAGACCCGTGGGGAACACCACAGGTAGAGAGGAAGATAGATGAAAGGAAGGACCCAAGTTGGACCTGAGAGGGTCGATCTGAGAGGAAAGAGGTCAGCCAGGCCAGAGCCTGATCAGTGATACCCGTGTTTTCCCAGAGACGGTTGAGCAGGATGGTATGGTTGACCATGTCAAAGGCAGAAGAGAGATCGAGGAGGATGAGGACAGAGGGAATGTTAGAGTCAAGGTTGGAGAGCAGATCTTCACGGATGTTCAGGAGAGTAGTTTCTGTGCTTCTGGCAGCTCTGAAGCCAGACTGGTGGTCATGGAGACAGCCAACAGAATTTGAATGAAAGTTAAGCTGAGAGATGGGCAACTTTTCCAGGAGTTTGCCAAGAAAGGGAGTAATGGAAATCGGGCGATAGTTAGCTGGACAAGAAGGATCAGTTGTGGGTTTCTTGAGAAGAGGATGCACAAAGGAGTGCTTCAGAGGGGAGGGGAAGGATCCCAAGGCAAAGGAGTGGTTGCAAAAATTAGCAAGGGCCGGAGCAAGGGTGTCAATGTGGTCCTTGATGGTTTTAGAGGAACAGGGATGAACCTGTTTTGACAAGGCTTTCATAGATCGGACTTGTCTGGCGACCTCGTCAGGGGTGAAAAGAGGAAAGGACGAGAAGGATGGTCGGAGGGTGGCTAAAGGAGGGTCAGCAAGCACAGATGGAGAGGGGAGAGGAGGGCTGCGGGTGGAGAGGGTGGACAGGATGTCCTTGTTTTTTTTTAATGAAGTGAGAGGCAAGGGCATTGCAAAGAGCCTTGGAGGTGACAGGAGGGGTAGAGACTGCAGCAGGGTTGGCCAGCTCCTTGCAGATTTTAAAGTGTTCGGCCGAGTTGTTATATGCCGCAGAGACACGAGCTTGAATGTGGACTCTCTTCTTGGTGAGGACAGAGAATCGGTATTGCCTTTGTAGCAGACGAAAGGCCAGTTTGTCAGAGGATAACAGGAATTCCTCCATTTCCTCTCAGCTGCCCTACACTTAAACTTTAGTTTAAGTGTAGCTCGGTCAGAGTCATACCAGGAATTGCACTTGGCTTTGGACTTCAAACGGATCCTCATGACAGGGGCAAGAGCATCAAGTGTATCAGAAATTGAAGAGTCGAGCAGAGACTGGGCTGTGTCAGGATGTGAGACAGCCAAAGGTGGAGGGGGGGAGAGAAAGTGGCAGCAAAAGCCCAACTGACACACGCTTCATGGGCCAGATGTCCGAGAAGGTAGGTGCCAGTGTTGGGGTAGGCTTGGCTTGGGGGGAAGAGTGGGAGAGATGAGATGAGAGGAGGGAGTGATTTCTCCAGGAGAGAGGAGTGGTCAGAGGGATGGAGAGGGGGAGGTCAGAGGAGATCAAGACATTGAGTGTATGCCCTGCAAAGTGAGTCGGGCCAGAGGGGAAGATGGACAGGGAGAGGGAGTCGCAGAGGTCACGGAAGAGTACAGAGGAGGAGCAAGGAGAGTCTAAATGTATATTTAGCTCACGGAGGAGGAGGAGTTGAGTGGTAGAGGCCAGGAGGGAAGAGGAGAGGTCTGCCCACTCAGAGAGAAATCAGGTGATTTGACCAGGATGCCGGTAGATGGTAACCACAGTAAGAGAATGGGTAGGCGAGAGAGAAAGCCTACAGACAAGGCATTCAAAAGAGGAGTAGGTCTGAGTGGGAATGATAGAGGCAGGAATCCACTCAGGAAAGATCAGAGCCCTAGGAGGGGCAGGGGAGGAGGAGAGAGAGGGCAAGGTAGCCAAGGGGGAAGAGGAGGGGACAGCAGGAGATGAGAGGAAATTGATGAGGCGAGGGAAGCACCTACCATATGATACTCCTTCATGCCAATCTGATGGTGTGGCTGACTCTGATGTCTTAGGTGCAGACCCAGTAGAATCTTACTCCCTTCCCCTAGCAAAGCATTTTTCACGTCTTCTCTTGTCTTCTCTTTCATCACATTCTTCTCTTTCTGCATCCGATATTGTATATGCCCAACTCATGGAACTTCTCTCATCCTCCTCATTTCTGGCTAGGGCCAGCCTATCTATTGACAGCTCTCTATTTCTGCTACTTTGTGAGGCGTCCTAGTATCTCCAGACGCTCATCTTCTCCTTCCCTTTGGGGTACTCTTTCTAATCCCATCTCATCATATATTCTATCGATCGTCTCTCCGATGCTTCTGGTGTCAAAGTCATCTTCGATATTTCCCCTAGACGTGCCTGGTAGTGAATTGTACTCAGGGAAGAATTCTTCTACATCTTCCCAGCCTACTACTGGGTCAGGTTTTTTAACCTCTCTTTCCAGATATTCAAGATCCCATGCTCTTTGTCTACGCGTACGTTCTAGGTCGTCATCAAACTCTCTACGCTTCCTTCCATCCTCTCTGACCATATCTTCTTCTTGTTTCCTCGCATCTCTTCGTTTATTTTCACTTCACATTTCCTTATCCCGTCGTCTTTTTATTCTCTTCTCCCGTATCTTTTATTCTTCTTCTTCTCTCCTCCTTTGTTCTATTCTATCTCGATCATCGGCTGTTCTCTGCTTATGATCGCGTTTTCTCTGTTCTTCTGCCTTGACCTGTTTTCTGGCCTGTTCATCATGATATAACTGCTCTCGTTTCTGTCTATCCTTTTTCTGTGTGCGAATGCCATCCCATCAGTCCTATCCTCATTTCCTTTCCATCTCTTTCCCTCTCTTTCCGTATCTGGAGATGTACTTGCTTGTGTTTGGTCTCCTTTTTCCTTTTCACAACTCTCCTTGTCCTTTGGGACTTTGGAGGTAATATCTCTTTCTATGTCTTTCTCCGGGCTTTCGTCACTACTTTGCGCAGGTGAATCACATGCTGCATTGCTATATACCGTGGCTGCTTTAAATTCCCTCAGTGAGTATAATCCTTCGTCTTTACTAGCTTTGCTTTTTGCTTCAGACGGGGCGGGTGGCGCAGAAGGCTCTTTACACCCCTCTGTGCATATATTCAGTATCTCATCTAACAGTGGCTCCTCCTCCTTTTCTTGTTGGTACATTTTCCAAAGTTCTAAACTAGCTAGGCATTTGTCTAACTTTTTGCCCGTATATGTGGTGTGAAAATATGTTGTCATGTGCTTAAGGACTGATTTAGATAGCGATCCTCCCTGGGGACGTGGCATAAACATTTTATTTGCGGTCCCTTTAACCCATTCTGCACAGTACTGTTTAGGCTTAGGTGCATGCTTCGCCAGCTGTTTGCACATCTGTGCCAATGGGGTAATTTGTTCCATGCTTAACCTGTTTATTTTCTCCTCTATACAACACTTTATTATGCTTTACGTTTCACAACCAAGATCAACAATATGAGGGAGCACAAGTCGTTGCAAGCTCCAATCCCATTTTTTAAACAAAAATGTAACTTTTACTTTTGTTAACTACAACCATCAGTGCATGCCAAGCAACATCATATTATTACAATCGTGCAATTTTCATGCTATTTTTAAAAGTTTTTACCTTCTGACGTCATAGATAAAAAACATGAAACAGACAAGACAGAATATGGCCGGCTACACAAATCACATGCCAACTGCTTCCTCAGATGCATTCTGCCCCTAATTGTATTCCGACATGTAATTTAAGCCCATTTCTTTCAGATCGTCTTTAATCGATTCTGGTCTTCTACATCGTCCTATCAATTCAGGACTTTAAATGAAGGCTTCTTCTAGCGCTCTTTTAAAACCTAGGAAAATGGCTATATACTCACTACCTCGGTCACTCCCGGTATCTCTCTCTATTGTTCGGCCACGCTCGAGTCAATATTTTCCCCTTATATACATTATACTTTTACTCTCATTATTTTTGTCCCACCTCCCTCTGTTACCTTCCTTTTTCTTGTTTCAAGGCCTGCAACTTTTTGCCGAAGCATTCAGTCTTTTCCACTCACCATTCGCATGTTTTTCTTCTCCTGATGCTTTGTTACCGCCTCTCTGTGCTGCCCGTCCGATCGGCTGGTCGTAGAAGTGGGAACGGATGCATTCAGATAATAGATTCCTGGCGTAGAACACATTATTCCCTAGCCGTGAAAGAAATTGTCATGTTTAATTTACTCATCAAGACTCTCCCCAATATATTGAGGGTGTCTTTCTAAAGTATAACAATGACATCTCATGCTCTACTACGATTACGGGTAGTTTTTCTGTAAAAGGAACCATTGTCATAGCCCCAGAAAATCCTTGTGCATACATTGATATTCCTGAAATTAGAAACTCTAACATAGGATCTCATCGTCCCTGTATCTATCAAGAAGGAAAAAATCCTGTCTCCTATAGTCATTCCGGCCCTCAGGTCCGCTTGAGGCTCTGGGGTAATCGATAGACTTGGACACATCAAGTCTCCCTGCCGGCCTTCCTTTTGTGGATACATGTTCATTCCTGTTCCTGTAAAAGGATTTCCTCCCACTGCTGTGACCCTTTCCTGCTCTAGTTGCTGCAGGTGCATGCTGCAATATGTTTGCATCCCATTGTACTACTGCATTCTGGGGTAATTGTGGTTGCACTTGTGTTGGCTGTATATGAGATTGTACTGCTTGTTGTAGTTGTTGCATTTGCTGTTGTGGTGCTTGCTGGGTTTGCGGAATTTGAGGCACTTGTGCTTATTGATACTGAGTATACTCTTGGCATTATAATCTGGTGGTGCAGCGCTATAATGGGATGGGAACGTTGACCCCCCTCTCAGACCAAATAGTTGCCAGTTATATTGCATGCCTCCCCTACTTCTACAAACCGGTGAAACGTGTCCCAGTTTCCCACATGTCCAACACTGTGTCGGAAGTCTTCCGAATCGTGGTTGCCCCCACTGAACCCTCCTGCCTGTGGGGCTTGAAATCCAAACCATCTACCTCTGTGTACAAACCCTCTTCCCTGGGGGTAATGACAGCTCCTTATATTGTAAATTTCAACAGCTCCTTTTGGACCAATTGTGCTTCTTCTATCTTTCTTTCCTCAACCTTCTTTCTGTCATTATCTTGTTTTAGTCTACAATGATGTACTATATACAATTGTATTCCAGGCCATGGTTTTGCCTCAATGACCACAATCTTCTTTAACTGCCTTTGCACGTCTGCATGGATTGCCTTACATGAGTTTTGATAACAAATAGTTATATTTTTGTCCAACGCTGTCCTAGCCTTTAAACGCCATTTCTGCTGAATGACTTATATATCGGCAGCTGTGACTTCATCTTCTCCAATTCTCCTCGTCATTATTTCACTCCTATCTGATGTTTCAGGTAACTGTATCCTAAGCGCCCCCCACACATCTGCTCGACAATTGCTTAAAGAGGCACGGTCATGTTGAATATTTTTTGCCGTCATCCCGGGATACCCTGCTCATTTACAAATGCCATCTGATTGTTCCCCCATTATAACAGCAAACACGCTTTTCCTGTCTCCCACAACCAATGTCATGCCAGCCGTCTCTCTGTCTCTCTAACTCATAAATCCACTTGCCTGCACCCGCTGTAAGCGATGGTAATTTATAAATTAAGTTATGTTTGTCTGTTTGTGGCCACAGTATGTGCTGGGCTAGTCCTCTACATTTCTGTAATAAAGAGAATTGTGTCAGTCCAGTTTTGTGTAAGGGTGCTGCTGTAACCTTCATCCTTTTTTGGTGCTTCTGTCATGCTAACTTATAATCTATTTACATACAGAGTCTTCCTTTCCGAACCCCTCAAGCTCATTTCTGGGAGCCACAGGTGTTTAATAGGTTCCAGCCTCACTGCTCGTTCGCTCAAATCTGACCATGCTACCTCTCTCCCAATGCTTGTGCCTGTAAATGGTGCCCTGCTCTCCTCATCATCTTTGTCAGCCAACATTGTGTCTTCTTCCTCTTCATCATCTCTATCCTTAAAATCTAGTCTTCTAAGGGGATCTATCTTATATGTCCCACTCATTACCTTTTCCTTTATATCCCTGACTTCCTCTTGCTGATGTTTCCCAGCTTCCTCTTACACTTGTATCATCTCTTCTGTTCCTGATTATGATGTTCCTTTTTCTTCTCATGAATTTTTGTTCCCCTTTGTGTGTGTGTTTACTCATACTGTCATCAACTTCCTTGCAGCATGTCTCTAAACCTCTTTCCTTTTCCCTTTCTTCATTTTGCCTTCTATCTCCTTCTGTTTCTTCCTCTCTTTTCAATCTTATTTCAATTTCCCAGTTATCCTCTCATCTGCGATCTTTTGTTCTCCTCCCTTTGTCTTTCCTTTTCTCTCAATTCTTCCACCCTCTTCTCCTTCTCTGCCTCCTGTTCATCTCTACCATCTCTCACCTTCCAGTCACCTTCATCACTACCCTTTCCATCTAGTTCAATAATATCTCCCCTCCTATCCATGACTTTAATACAATTTCTGTCTCATCCTTTTTGCTCTGCATGACTTTTGCTCTACAAACCTCCTCATCTGCTTCAGTCAACTTTGCTTGCACCCAGCGCCACACATCAGCTTCTTCCTGTAATAACAGTGGTCTCTGCTTGCTCACCTTCTTGCTGCTCTGACTTTCCTTGTCACTATACCCTGGGGGCAAATATATGGAATTGGAATACCCTGCAGTAGCCTTTAATGGATATAGTACCTGTACAGTCGGGGCAGGTCACTAGTCTGGGGAGGATGTGAAGGAGCTGTGGGCTCTGTGCTGCTCTCTCTGTCATGCTCATTGAGCATCCATTCTTTCTTACTTTGCTTCTCGCCCTCTTCCTCTTCAAATATTTTCCATAATTCAAGAATACTCAATCTATTCTGGAATTGTTTCCCCTTATGAATGGCATGTAAATATGTGCCCATGTGTTGCAGCACCATTATCGAATGTGTGCCATCTTGGATCATGTTGCCTGTCATTTTTTTAACCCACTCAATGTGGTACTTGAGAATTTTGTTTTTGTATCTGGGAAGTATCTTACATAAATGAACAATAGTGGTGCCCGCCACGCTGACAATATAAAATGCAACTTACCAATAATCAATGAATAGTGTTTCTACCCTCGTTCACCTTCTATTCACTCCTTTTGAGACACCCTGCCCACAATAGCTTCCCCAATGTTACCAAACCAATGGCTCTCTATGAGGGCAAATCCTCAATAACCCACAATGCTTCTTTTGAGCAGCACCATAAATGCCACTCACACTCCGGACCCCTTTACATGGTCCACAACACCAATTCTCTTCTCCTACCAACACAAAGAAAAAACACCTCTACACTTATTTATAACCCCACAACAAAAGGCTGGCACCAGCAAACATTAATACAAAGGAAAATACAATCATCTTCTCATATAAGCAGAGGATTTGTCTCTTTATCTTTGCCCCATAAAGTGGCTTATCACTTGATCTTCCGCAACCCTTGTCGAAGGTATACAATCAATTCATATTTTTATTTCTCATAAATCACTGAAACACAAAAAAACTGACCTCCCATTTTTAACGTGCACCATTCATACTAACATCTACAAATCCTCTGAGAGTCTCAGGAATCGAGCCTCCTCTAGCTACCTGCTCACCACCATGCCCAGCAGGGCAGTGTGCGGGGACCAGGCATGGCTCTTCGTTAACAGGGGTGCCTGCCATCCTCTCATCTCAATTGCGTTCTATCTCCGCTCTCCACAGACCACCCTCGCTGTCCAAGTGGACACAGCGGGGAGTCCTCAATTGTACATAAATATCTAGAGAGCCATTCTCTGCTACCACATGTTGAGGAGGTACTGAGGATCACACAATCAGTCAGAGAAAATACTCAATGATGAAGCACTCAGGTGTACGTAAAAAACCCAATTTTATTCAGACAACAAATCTAAGCAACATGCAAGCATTCCTCTTGCAGCTCTCATATTCCAAGCAATTACACACTGGTTTTAGAAATGACATCACATTACAATATCGATACAAAACCTTCAGAGAGTAGGGGCTGGTTAGTAGGTCAAGCTACATATAGAATGTTTATGGGCTAGTCACTCCATTGGAGGATACCTATATGGTGGCTTCACCTGGGACCATCATACTTAGAGATACTATTTCTAAGGCATCACTATAGGGTTAATTGATTGGTTGGTGCTGTCCATCATTGGTGGTGTGGCAATAAGATTTTTTATTGGTTGGCATTTAGCTTACCAACCTTGAACATTTTGACAGGATATCAAGAGACTAGCCAGACATAGGGCTTCATCATGAGTTGGGCTGTAGCCCTTAAATGCGGCAGTAATGGTATTATTGCCACATCTAAAGGCTGGCCCTATCATGAGTTGGGTGCTAAATGGGCTGTTTTACTGCCAGCTTTTTTCTGGAGGTGAATATCCCATTTAGTGCCCTGTGTTACCGCCGGCTGTATTAGTGCACAGTATTAGCACTGAAGATTCCCCAAAGGGTCCAACAGACCAATGGGGAATGGGGATTTACGCTTAACACCTAACACATGATCCGGCGCTAAAATCGCCGGACCGGTGGGTGCTAACGCCTTTCCAGTTGGGCGAAATTGCAATGGGATAATGTCCAACTTGTGATGAGGCCCATAGAGTAGAGGGCGAGAGGCCCAGGACTGCTCTTCTTCCAATTAAAAGTTACCATCCTTCATCCTTAAACCATGAAACCGATCAATCCCTTTGTAATTGACCTTTTGTGGTGATTTGATTATACATGTGATTTTAGGGAGTATTGCAGTGCCCTATTTGTGTAATGGCCATATTTTCCATGTCTGGGTCACATGCTAGGAGACTGTGTGTGAAAATGAATTACCTTCTATTTACTGAGGGTTTAGCCAATGGGGACACTCTTGGGTTATTCTTCATGGAGTATTTTGTCTTACGGTTCTACTGCACCTGACTATCAAAGGCTGCTTTTGCCTTTCTGAAAACTTAATTAATCTGGGAGTATCCTGCTTGCATCATGGGAAACGTTATCTTGTGCCTTCTTTCGGCCGTCCCTATCCTAGCTTATTTCTCTCTAACCTTGCCACTTATTGACAGCTACTCTCTGGGCTCTGTACAAATATGTGTTTCTGTGGATTCAGCCTTTTTGAATCTTCCAAGGCCTTGAGGCCTGTGCTCATTCTGAGACATAGTGGGTCATTCCAACCCTAGCGGTAGGGGGTTAACGGCACCGGTAAGGATGCTGGTGCCATTAACCCCCTACCACCCTATTACAAGGTCCCTTTGTGGGTCCCACCAGGGCTGGCTGGTTTTACCTGCCGGCCTTAGCGGGACCCATTAAGGGACCATGGAGCTAATAATGGGCCCGCAATTTGCGGGCCCGTTATTAGCTCCTTCCCCATTCCCATTGAGCCCTATGGGGGCTCAAAGGGGAATGGGGAATGGTTTTCGAAATGGGGACTTACCGGGTCCACATAGGTCAGAATGTCCCGGTAAGTCCCCATTCCGACACCACTGACCCAGACCCAAGTTTGGAGGCAGCCATGGTGCTATTAGCACCATGGCTGACTCCAAACGCGGAATGACCCCCATAATGCGGCTTCCATCTTTGGGACGATGGCTGCCCAATTACACTTTTGCTTCCATGTTATAGAGCTATATTTGCAGGTCATTCATGTTGCATTCACTTTATACATTGGTCATGTTAATGTTCTTCATTTCTTATGGATGCTACATTAGTATTCTTCATGTCTGAATGCATATATTACCTATTATACAAGTTCTTTATGTGGAGTGCATGTTTTCTTTGGGTCTAGTCCATAAACTTCTGCTATGAGTACTTTGTGTGTATTTGTGTAGCCCTCTAGTTATTCACTATTTCCATGTAGGTTATGTTATTGGGCATGTGTATAGCGCCTTTTACCATTGGTATGATTGCCCGCAAGGACCGTAGTCCAGGTCAGTGGAGAGAGTAGAAACTCCTTTTCCTAACAATTTTCCACTGCCTATCGAGGGAGATGGTATCTCCCTTTGAGTTTGGGCTTTTAGGCTAAAGGTCCTCTCTGTGTCAAGTTGGGTCTGCAATTGCTTAATGGTGTTGTCTGTTGGACGCTGACAGTCAGATATGGCCCAAATCATATTGTTTCAATATAGGTTTTAGAGAAGCCTTTGGTCGGTAGTTCTGCTAGATTCATTTCCAGATAGGTAGTATTAGCAAGATATAAGCGCTGTTAGGTCTTAGGTATGTAGTTTTGCTCAAAGATTTCCAGATGAGTAAGATTAGCAAGAATGGGTATGTCCTTGACTGGTAGCGTAGTGCATATCTGGAGGAAGTGATGATCAAGCTCAGTGATGGCGCTGGTATGTAAGTTCTATTAGTGCTTGGGTTATGAGTCTTGGACAGTCGGTCCAGTTAATAGGTGATACAAATCTCCGGGTCTCATAGCATATTGTGTACCTAGTGGAATCAACTCCATCATGGCTGAGGTACATAGATGCTGCTACAATTTCCAGACGAGTAAGATTATCAAGGATGGGTACCACTGATAGCATAGTGCACATTTGGAGGGGCAATGATCCAGCTCAGTCATGGCGTAGTACATAGATGCTATTAGTACTTGGGTTACGAGTCTAGCACAGTCGATCCAGATAATTGGAGATAGATAGCTCTTGGCCTCAGAGAGTAGTGTATATCTGGTGGAGGGAGGCAATGATTCAATGCCATCATGGCGTAGGTACATGCGTACTACTACAATTTGGGTTTCAAGTCTAGGACAATAGTTGAGGTAGATATTTCCTGGCCTGAGAGCCTATTGAAGAGGCCATATTGAAGAGGTACCAAGCCATTCTTGGATGTGGTGGTAGGTCGGGTGGTCACAGCGGTCTCTTATGAGTTTTGGGGAAGAGCCCAGTTTTGAGTGCCTTTCCGGAAAGCCATGTAGTCTTGGCTGTGTCTAATGCATGCAGACAATGAGTTCCACACAGTTGGCACCAGGGTTGAGGAGGCAGACCTTCCGATCCTAGCTGAATTGGAGGCGGGGACCACTACATGGAGGGCTGTGCTTGACCTTAGGGTGTGATTTGGGTGGTAGAACGTAATCTTTTCTTATAGGTATTTGGGGCCTGTTTTGTGCACCGCTGGGTGTGTAATACACAGGATTTTGAAGGTGGCCCTATGTTTAATTGGGAGCCAGTGTAGGGTGCAGAGATCAGGTGAGATGTGATCCATTTATCCCAGTGTAAGAAGCAATCAAGTTTTGGACTCTTTTGAGTTTGTTTAGTTGGTAGGCCGATGCACCAAGGTACATGGAGTTTGAATAATAAAGTCTGGACCTGACATGGACATGATTGCAGTAAGTCTTTTGGGGTAGGTGAGGTAAGGGAAGATGCGTTTCAGAAGCTTAACATTGAACTGACAGGATATGGATTAATTGCTAATGTGGTTAGACAGAACTAGGTCAGAGTCCATTGTGCAGCTGAGGTTTTTGACAGTGCTAGTGGTCGGGGGGCAGGGCAGACTGAGGGTGGCCAGGCAGTCGGTTGGGGGGACAGAGCAGATTTGCTGCATACCATGATCTCGGGTTTCCCTGGGTTAGGAAGGAGATGGTTAGTCATCATCCAGCAGTCAATGTCAGTGAGATATGCTTCTAGGTCAAAGCAAGGGTCAGAGGTTGATTTAGGAATTCTCAAGGTAATTTGTGTGTCATCCACATAGTTATTGCAGGTGAGGTTGTGTGAGCAGATGATCTTGAACAGAGGGGTTGTATAAAGGTTGAAGAGAAGGGGCGAGAGGCAGGTGCACTGTAGTACTCCAGTGTTTACTGGGTGTGTGGTGGAGAGGAAAGGGGGAGAACAGTGATTTGCTTTCTATTAGTGAGGAATGAGGCGATCCAGTTGGGAGATGAATCTCGTATTCCTAGGGAGTGCAGTATGTCAAGGAGGATCATGTGGTGAATGGTGTCAAATGCTGCTGAGAGGCCAAGGAGAACAAGTGCTGCACATTCCTCTGAGTCTGCTGTTACTTTGAGGTCATCCGAGATAGAACCTGATTGTGCGTGGTTTCGGGGGTTGTTAGATTCCACAAAACCATTGATCTGTTAGTACGCAGTGCGGCCGATGAGCTTTGCCAAGAATCAGGTGTTGGAAATGGGCCTGTAATTGATTGGTAGGAGAGGGTCGAGGGATGTTTCTTTTTAAAAGAGGTTTTACATGTGCTGGGAAGTTGGTGATGGTTCGGGAAAGGGCAAGAAGTGCCATGCTGAGAGAAGGGAAGGGTATGGCCAGGGGAGGTCTTCTGGTAGTGGTCAGTGTGTTGGATAGATTCGGAGGACGGTGTGCCATATTTCTCAAGGGAGGAGTGGTCGAGGCAAAGGAGGTGGAAGTATCTTCAGAGTTGTGGGCGTAGGCCTGGTTGGGTGTTGGCTGTCGCAGCACCCTCAGGATTCATTGGAGGTGGTGTTAGAGAGGGTGTGGGCCAAACTGTACATGTATGTGAGGGAGGGTGTGTGGGTGGAGGGTGCGGTAGAGAGCTGGGGCATTTGGGCTAAGGGGTGCTGACCTTGTGTGATAGTTAGACTGAGTGTGATGCAAGGTGGTCCCTGTGGTTCTAGCTCTGGGGGCGAGGCACAGGAGCGGGGTGAGAGAGAGGTGCAGGGTGTGTTCACGAAGGTAGGCACAAGGGTTGAGCTGGCGGTCGGGCAATGTTTTTTGGAGCACCAGAGGGCTTCTCTGGTCTGAGATTTTAATTCTCGGTGGTTGGATGCTGTGGGTGGGTGATTGCCTTCCAGTTGGGAAAGTGGGGTGGGGAGGTGGGAGAGTGGGAGGGGTGTGTAGGAGTTGCTGAGAGCGGTGCAGGGTTCAGTTGTTTCTGGGTGTGCCAAAGTGCCCCTCTGATGTTGAGAGGTTGTGGGAGGCTGAGTTCTCTGGGATGGTGGGCAGGAAAGAAGGATTGGAAATGAGTGGAGGGTCTGCGGGGGTAGTTAGGTGGGGGGCAGGCAGCGGGTGAATATCGGTGGGCCAGAGGGCTCTTCTGTCTTGAGAGTCGGGTGTTTGTGGTGGGTGGTGGGTGGTGGTGGCGTTGGGTCGGTATGTGTCTAGACATGGAGAGGAATGGTCGGAAGTGAAAAGATTTTGTGGCATGTACAGAGGAATCAAGAATGAGGGTGTAAGCCTGACGGATCTAGGGTTGATGTTGTGCATTCCGGAATGCCTGAGAGCTCCTCTGTATGTGAGTAGGGAGGTGTGTGGTGAGAGGCAGTGTCTGCGTGAGTGATTCTGGGTGAGTGTAGTACTGGGTTCAAGAATGAGGGTGCAAGGAAGTAGGACAGCAGAGGTGTATTCCACAATGCAAGGAGGCTGCTCTTGTATGTGTGTGGGAAGGTGTGTGGTGAGTGGCCGTGTTTGTGTGAGTGAATCTGGGTGATTGCGGTACTGATAGATGGGATAATTGTGTGGGAGGGGGTGTTCTTGCTTGTCTGTGAGTCTGGCTCGAGTGGGTGTCTATCGCCATGGTCATGTTAGGGTCTGACTCGAATGTGGGCGTGATGCAGCGGCTGCGAGCATCTGAGGTTGAGATAGAACCGTGAGTGGGAATGGCTAGAATTGAGAGAAACTGATTAGTACATGAAGAGACCTAGATTTGAGACAACAGCAGCTAGTATAAACAGCTAAGTTAGACAAACAGCAATACGTATAACTGTTTGAGTTGTGATACCTGACTATTGCGAAAGTGCCCAAATTCGAACTAGCGGCTGTAAGTGTAAACAGAAAAAGGTGAGACCGCAGCAGCAGCTTTAATTTGCTAGATTTGTGAAACCTGGTTATCGGGCGAGAGAGCTCAAATCTGAGAGAGAAGACAGAAAACAAACACTAATGATGTTTAACAAGGCAGAGACATGTCTGGGGTTGCTTGTCTTGTGGTTCAGAAGATTGGCCTTGCAGTTCAGGCTGACCAGTACCCTAATTAATACAAGACCAAAGCTGATATACATACATGCACGAAGTCCCTTTTTGTAATAGCTCTGATGAAATAAACATCAATAGAACAGTAGCATCCACAGAGAATTCCCAGCTATTGCAATTATTTATAAGATGTTCATTCATCATATTTTTGTGTTAGCAAGGTCAGCTTGACTTGTCATATCTAATCATCAGATGATAGAACAGAAGAGTGGGGCCGATCTTACAGTGATACCAATAAGAATTGGGATGTGCAATCATATTGTTAAGGTCTCTTGCCACACCCTGGCTAGTATAACACCATCCATCTGCGTGCCAATATGGACTGAATCAATGCTCTTGAAGTTCAGGAAGAAACTCAACATTTTACTTAGCAATCAATATCTAGATGCCACCTTAGATCCATCACATTCTACCCGCATGGCCGGGACATCCAATGCCACATATTGCAACATTACCTCATATGTGAACCAGTGACGTCAATTCACTAAAATGCCATGTGTTACGGTAGTGACAACACACACCTGATGACATCACAGGAATATGGCCTTTGCCCCCGGGGACATCACATGAAATGACATTTAACCCCAGTGTCATCCCCTGAAGTGCTTGACAGGTGTAAAAACATAAGAAAGCTTACACTTCATAAAATACCAAACCAGCACTAAAGCAGACATGAGATGTTTTAGATACTAAGCACATGTTCACTTGGGTGCTGCCTTGACATGTCATGGAGGGGGTCATGTTATGGATGAGGTAGGCCAAGTAGAACCAACGCAGGCTAGGGGCATTGCCATGTATATGCAACTATAGCCTCATATGGCCATTTACTGACAACGTTTGCCACTTATTTATGCACATGTCACGTCTAGTAATCATATGCCAAGTAAACCCCACATTTGAAGGTGCTACCATACTACAGTGTGGCTAGTGTAGCCTCTGATGATATAGCCATCTCATATCTGTTATGGCCTTGCAGCCTAGCTATCATCAAAATATGCAAGTTACAGCTTTGCATATATAGTTGCTTCTTTCATATGTCACGTGCATCCTCAAATGTCCAGTAATGCTCCCCGATGTGAGTTAATGCCCCATACCTGGTATGGTACAAAGTCACAGGAATAGTCAACTGACACAGAACACCAATCACTGTAATAAGTAACAAATAACCCTTTATTTCGTATTTTACCACAGAAAGACTTTCATTGTAATGTCAAGTTTAAAGAGGCAACATCTACCAATCAAATTTTAATCCAAAAGTTAATTACAAACAAACTGAAAGGGAACCCATGACACTTAACATGTTTCAATCTGTACATGGTTCATCATCAGGAGGATGTCCCCACAGTGTTGTACCCTTCTACGACGCTGACCATAAATGCCGTTGACCATATATTCTTGAGCTATACGGTTGAGTAGACATTGCTGCGATTCACGCCTGTGACCCGCAGACCACACATAAAGACCAGGAGTGAGCACTTTACTCCCTGAGCTATCTTAACAACTATATGGAAAAAGAATTGGCTGTGGTGGTTACATATCTTATTAACATAACACTTATAGTCCTACTGCTTCTAAGCACTATATGCTCCACTAGTAAACCCAATAATTGCAGTGCTATATTTTCTTTTGAAAACGACTGGAGAGGACAGGATAGTGTGATCGGCAGATATACTGATAAATGCTTTTAACTGCACAATTGATAAAACAGAATTCTGTGTCACAATTGGATAGCTCAGCAATTAAAACGCTCATCTCGGACAAGTGCCAGCCTGCACTTTCCAAGTTCATATTTCTGCAGGGCTAAATCAGTCCTCATCCTTAGACGGTTCATAAACTAAGTGCTATTACATTTCGTACTAATAACACCTATTTTTACAGTGCTTAAAACAGGAGGTATCAGGAGTCAGGCATGAAGTGCTGTTCATAAAAATACGATAACATACTGTTTTACTTGGCTATGGGAAAATCTAGACCACAGTAACTTGAAATCATGGAGTACTTTTGCACAAATTGATAGGCCTCAGAAAAATAAAACAAACAAGTTGACTCAAAATAACTAGCACTTTATCTGAAGCATTCACTCTGGCTGGCTTATACAGACAAATAGGATCCATGTGTTCATAACGGCAACAGAAATAATATCATATTTTTTCAGTGACACTTTAATTTTTGTTCTCTTTTTAATTAGGGGGCTCCTACCTCAAGTCCCCCCTTTCTACAGCTTTTTTTTATTTTTCGTTATTGACACTGCATACCAGACAAATACTACTCTTTAGTCTTGCCTTTGAAAATATGGCATATTAGAGGAATCCAAACTTCACAGTGTGATTTCCAAGAATAAAGCGGATTATGAGAACTCACCTTATGTTTTTTTCACACTGCCAATGGTGGCTTGCAGATATTTCAATTGGTGGGGTGTTAACATTTGTCACAAATTTGCAAGAGCGAGAGAGCATATAAAGGAGCCTGAACCAATCAAGGATGGTCCTTGAGGGTTATCATCCGGAGAACATGTTTTTAATAACAGGATAAAATGGTGTATTTTACAGCACACTGTCTGTAAAAATGATTAAAAAGCCAGACAGTTTACAGTCAGTTTGGAGGGTAATTCATGAAATAATCCAAAGATTCAAGTCTCCAACAATGCACAAGAGAATTGCCCAATGCATTGTTATGATGCCAATATAAATAACATGTTCACACTACCTGTGCCCAGACATTTCCATGCTGACTGCACCTATATATGACAGTATCCCCATATAAGAACATACTCACGTTGCGTACAATGCCAGTAATGATACCCTAAGAAAACATGTCTAGATTAGCCCTGCCAATATGTGCGGGTACTGGCACATATTGGCAAGGCTAGTCTAGACATACTTCTGTTGGCTTTGCCATTAAAATGCCATGTTAAATAAGAAAACATGTTACAACTGGCTGCTCAGACCATTCCAGGCACTTATCATGTTCGCGTCATCACAGATGATCAGTAAGAAATGCCATGCCATAGTAAGGTAGTGTAGCTAAGACTGGTTGCACCAAAATGCCAGTCTAGTCATGAAATAATGATTATCATGCCTGCTTTATCATGAATGCCCAGTAAAAAATGTCATGCCACAATAAGAAATGTCAAGACTGATTGCTTCAAAATGCCAGTGTGGCCACGTAATACCACTTTTCATGCTTGATTTATCATGCTTTTAAAGCAATCAAGATAAGTGTTATTAAGAGGCTAGACTGGCATGTTGGTGTACTAAGTCTAGCCATTTCATACTGTGGTATGGCCAGTTTTACTGGCCAGCTATGATAGTTGTCCAGAAGAACATGTCATGCCAGAGTAAGAAATGGCTAGATTGATTGCATTACTATGCCAGTCTTGCCACTTAATAACACATCATGCATGCTTTAGCATGCTTTTATTGCAAGAATGATAAGTGTTATTACATGTCTAGAATGCATTTTCATGTAATCTGTCAGCCATTTATTACTGTGGCATGACAATTTTTACTCGGCATCTATGACACAATATCATACATGCTCAGTAAAAAATGGCATGCCACAGTAAGAAATCGCTAGACTGGTTGCATGACAATGCCAATCTAGCCACGTAATAAATAACACTAATTTTGTGTTGCTTTATCATGCTTTTGAAGCATGATATGTGTTATTATTCATCTAGACTGGCATTTTGGTGTAGTAAGTATTGCCATTTCTTGATGTGGCATGGCATTTATTACTGGCCAACTACTGGCCCTTGGTACAGTAAAACATGTCATGCCACAGTGATAAATGGCTAGACTGATTGCATCAAAATGCCAGTCTAGCCAGGTAAGTCATCATTCTTGATTTAGCATGCTTTTAAAGCAAGCATAAGTGTTGTTACGTGGCTAGAATGCATTTTCTTGCAATCAGTGTAGCCATTTCTTACTTTGGCATGACATTTTCTGCTGGATATCTTTAATACAGTATCATAGATGCCAAGTAAAACATGTCTTCTCCTCTGACCTCATCCACCCTGCCCAAATGAGCCTCCTAGGCTGGCACAAGCCCAGCACAAGCTCAACCACATTAATTCACTCATTTAAACACAAATTCGTACAGCATTCACACAGCATTCATCTCAGAAAGTATTCCCACAACATTTACTTGCTCATTGGAACACACATTCAAGCAACATTCACACAGCATGTATTTTCTCATTCAAACACAAATTCACACATTCAAACAGCATTCACACAGCACCTACTGGCTCATTAAAACACATATTCACACATTCAGAGAACATTCACACATCATTTACCCACTTATTCAAACACATATTCACACATTCAGACAGCATTCACACAGCACCTACTGGCTCATTAAAACACATATTCACACATTCAAACAGCATTCACACAGCACATACTCACTCATTCAAACACACATTCACACAGAATGTATTTGCTCATTCAAACACACATTCATGCATTCAAGCAGCATTTACTTATTAAAACACATATTCACACATTCAGACAGCATTCACGCATCATTTACTCACTTATTCAAACACATATTCACACATTCAGACAACATTCACATATCATTTACTCACTTATTCAAACACATATTCACACATTCTGACAGCATTCACACATCATTTACTCACTTATTCAAACACACATTCACACATTCAAACAACATTTACACAGCACATACCATCTCATTCACACATGCATGCATACATGAATACATACATACAGCATAGTCATACAAAATCACATTTTCTTTTCACTTACTTCTGTCAGTGTCAGTCCGGATCCTGTTTCTGAGGTCCCCTCGGCTCCCGTGCACCAGACAGAAGCCAGGAAGCACAGAGCACTACCTGGTTTCTGCACTTACGATCAGGAACCCTGCCTCTGTACTCTTTCAGCAGGGGTCACGGAAGCAGTGGCTGGGGTTGCAGGGGAGTCACCAGTGACCCCCAAATAACGTCCAGGATATGAACCTCAACAGCATGCACAGCTCCCCATTGATTTCTAGCCAGGTACATACAATATAAAACCCCTACATAAAAATGCAAATACATCACTGCCACTGACTAACAGATTCCTTATGCTCTCTGACCCCCCTGCCTCCTCAGTCAAAACCTGGGATCCACCATACTATGACAAGACAGGAGGCTCACATTATGCTATTTCTTTCTTTATTTACTGCAATGTCAGCACTTTAAAACTTTTAACTTTAATACTGAACATTTCTGTTTTTCTTAGAAACAAAGTTTGGAAAACAAAATGCAGAAGTTTAAACAATCTCGATTCCATGGTCTTATTCGATCAATCTGCATCGGGGAACTACAAGCCCAATGAGCCTTAGGTCTGAGGTAGTCCTGACCTTTCCCCTCTGCCCCTATCCGAGGGCAGCCCTCTCCATAAGAACCCCTCTGACCAGGTCCTTTCCTCTTTCTTTCTGCTGCCAACAGATAAGTGACATGATTTATTGTTTCTTCTGTAGAAGAGATCGATGAACTTTATATCACCTGTATATGAGATTAATTGCTCGAATATTGTTGTAATACACTTAGTAATTCTTATTACTCACTTTCAACGCCTCGCGCAGGAACACAAAACGCATTTACAATGATTTTAGTAGTCGCCTCAGAACGCGAGCGTGTTTTTTACCATGGTGCGTATCATTAGGGCAGCGCGAGCGCAGCAAGTTTCCCGCACATCGTGGGTAAGAAGGGTGTTGTGCATATTTAGCTCGCGTTAGACTACCACGCCCCGCTCTCTCTCTCTCCGTATTTCGGCGCCGGCAAACACGGCGGCTGTTAGGACCCAAGGGAGCTGGAACCTTCCACAGTTCCCAGCGTACCCTGGGAATCCGGCTTCCGCGTGCATTGCACACGAACAGAGAACGAAGGAAGTTGGTTTGATAGAGCTCCAGTCAGAATTTAAAAAAAAAAAAAAAGGGAAGCTGCTTTCACACACACGATGCTAGCAATATACAGCACGTGTTCAGAAGTGTGCAGAAGCATTTCCAACTGCTGACTTCCTCACAGGTGTCTCTGCCAACATCTAGGATATGGCTTCATTTGGCATCCCCACTAATACTCCTTCCTCTTCCCCAGAATGGAGCCAGGAAGAGTGGGTATAAGACCCTTCCCAACAAGATTCTGATTTATCATTAAGTTTAAGAAGGTACTGGGAGATTCCTTGATTCAAGCGGTCTCACAGGGGGTGCAACCTATTACGAAAAGGCTGGAGACTCTAGAAATGATTATGGCTAAACAGCAGAAACAGCTTACAGCCAGGAAAAGACGGGCTAGCAGCCCTGAGGAAGGAACGTCGGCAGGACACCCCCAAATAGGGGTTGAAAAGAAGGGGTGTAAAGTAGCCCAGAAGAGCAAGCACTCTTTGACCCCCCCGGGTATCGATGAAAGGGTGAACTCTGTTCCCCAATTGGAAGGCAACCCTGTCGCCAGGCTTAAAGAGGCCTTCCTGGCAAAGAAGAAAGAAAGTCAGGACAGACCCCCTGCCCTAGGGGTGTACAATCTAGGGGACGAAGATGAGGGCTATTCGCCCGACGATGAAGGGGGTGAGGAGGAAGATTACATCGATAAAGATGTTGAAGGCCCCCACGGTATCGACGATACAACAGACATGTTCGATCCAGAGGCCATTCGGCATCCCAAGTCGTCGTATTGGGAGCCGTCACCCAGAGTGGCAACATACATGGCCCAGCACATTAGAAAACCCCGAGAAAGGGAAGTAAGGTCACGCATGAGGTCGGAGTGCCCCAGACCAGAGCTGCCGAATAAACTTGCAGATACTCCAGAGCTAGACCCCAAGATGGTCACCTTTGTAACCAAAGCAGCTTGCGATATAAGGAAAGGAGTAGACCGTGCCTGGAGAGGGTGTCAAGACAAGCTCCTAGACATCTCAGGGCCCCTAGCCATGATCATGGATCTAGCGGAAAAATCAAAAGATACCGGTATTCCAGCAGACGTGACAGTCTTAGGTAACTGGGCGCAGCGAGCGGTATGCCTACTAGGCAACACCAACTGTGCCATCTCTCAGAAAGACGAAGAGGTGTCCTGTTAAAAATAGATAACAAATTGAGTGACCTCGCCAGCTACGAGGCAGGCGAAGGCGCCAAAGTAATGTTGTTCGGCGAAACGTTCGCTAAAGAGATGTCTCAATTCGTGGGCACATATACTGCTCTAGAGAGAGCTCAGAGTTCCATCAGGAAGATCTTCCCCGGGTGAGTTTTTGCCGGGACTGGCCGACATAGGGGTCGCTCGTCCGGTCGCTATACCTTCCAGCGAAGACACCAAGGTCAACGATCGAACTACTGGGAGTCTAGACAGCAGGATACCTTCTTCCCTGCCAGAACAAGATTCCCTAGAGGTCGAAGAGGAAGAGGATCGCACGGGCAACCGGGGCAGTCAGCCGGTGAGCACCGCAAGCTTGCGTGTGGGAGGGAGAACTCTCCACTACCTGAACGAATGGCAAGCCTTATCAAGCGATGCTTGGGTATTACAAGCAGTAGTGGGGCTGCGTTTAGAGTTTATAGGAACACCTGTGCAGACAGCAGAACCTCGCCCCATTCACATGACACAAGCGGATGCAGCGCTCCTGCACTGCGAGCTCACAAAATTAGAAAGCAAAGGCGCGATAGAGCGCGAGTACCAACAGGTTCCCGGTTTCCTCAGCACCATGTTCCTAGTTCACAGAGGGGACAAAATAAGGCCGTAATAAATTTGAAAGATCTAAACGAATGGGTGGTATACAACCATTTCAAGATGGAGGGAATTCATCTGCTTCGAGATCTGTTACGTAACGGAGATTGGCTGGCCCGCCTAGATCTCAAAGACGCATACCTTACCGTTCCGATAGCAGCAGCATTTCGGAAGTATCTACGCTTCTTATGGAACGGAGAAGTATGGCATTTCTCCTGCCTCCCATTCGGCCTCTCCTCCACTCCGTGGGCTTTCACCAAGCTCATGAACCCAGTAGCAGCAGCCATCAGAGAGAGAGGAATTTGTATCATTATCTATCTAGACGACATCCTCGTCTTGGGCCCAGACAAATTATCATTGACAAAGAGCGTCCAGTGGGTGTTCTCACTTCTGACTTCGCTCGGGTTTTTAGTGAACCTGGAGAAATCTCAGCTGACTCCGGTCCAGAGAATAGAATTCCTAGGTTTCACAATAGATTCTGTGAAGGCATCTCTCGAGCTCCCAGGGTACAAAGTGAGAGCGATCAAGAAGGAGCTCAGAGCTGTGATAGCGAAAAGGGTTATCTCGCTTCGCAATCTAGCCAGAGTAGTTGGTCTGCTTGCAGCCTCTATTCAAGCTATTTTTCCGGGTCCACTTCATTATCGAGCTCTACAGCGGCTCAAAATAAAACATCTGCAAGGAGGCCTTCGCTACCATTAACTAGTAGCTCTAGACCACGAAGCCCTCACAGAGCTCCATTGGTGGTTACAGAATATGGAGGCTTGGAACGGTCGCGCCATTTTCGGCAACTCCCCAGATCTGGTAATAGAATCAGATGCGAGCAGATCAGGTTGGGGAGCCAGGTGCGAACACGTGCAGCCAGGAGGCAAATGGTCAGAAGAAGAGTTGCGGCTTCATATAAATTGCCTCGAGCTTCTGGCAGGCTCTTTCGCAGTTCGCGCCTTCACGAAAGAGAGAGTAAAGTGCTGCGTCCTGCTCAAAATGGACAATATCTCTGCAGTAAGGTATATAAACAAATTGGGTGGAACAAGATGCAAAATGCTGGCAGAATTAGCGAAGAGCTTCTGGCATTACTGTCTCCAGCACAGAATTTCCGTATCAGCGGAATATTTGCCAGGGACTCTGAATGAAGTGGCAGACTGGAATTCACGTTATCTTGCGGACTCCAGCGATTGGAAGCTTCACCCCCTAGTCTTCCAACAATTGCAGGAACTCTGGGGACCCCTCCACATAGATCTGTTTGCGTCCAGACTGAACGCTCAGATGCCAATATACTTCAGCTGGAGGATAGACCCGGATGCAGCGGGCACAGATGCCTTCTTGCAATCATGGACAGGAGCAGTGCATTATGCCTTCCCGCCATTCATTATGATAACGAGAGCGATAGCGAAGATTTGCAGGGATCACGCGGAGCTCGTAATAGTCCTACCCTTGTGGAAGGCCCAGCCCTGGTTTCCAGTAGCAATGGAACTTTCTATGGATTTTCCGAGGATATTTCCCATTCTGCCGGACCTTCTACTCGACCCATCAGGGCAAGCTCACCCACTCATAGCAACCGGCACGCTGCAATTGATAGCCTGCAGAGTTTCAGGAAAAGATGGGAATTGCCAGGAATTTCACAGCTCGCTGCAGAGTGTATCAGAGATTCCTGGGCGCATTCCACCCTTCGGAGCTATGGTGCGGCTTGGAACGGGTGGGCTACCTGGTGTTCAGACCACGGTGTGGATCCTGTTTCAGCCCCTGTAGTAGAGGTTCTCAACTTCTTAGCTTTTAAATTTCAAGAAGGCGGTGCATTCAGAACAGTGGGTGTCTATAGCTCCGATATCTCAGCGGGTCACGAAAAAGTGGAAGGTAACACGGTGGGAGAGCACCCAGCGGTCGTGAGATTGCTGAGAGGGATGAAGCTTAAGAAGCCACCGGAACCCAAATACAAAGTGTTATGGGATGTGAGAGACATATTTCGTCTTTTCCTCAGATGGCCAGATAACAAAAATCTATCCCAATCTCAGCTATCAGGAAAGCTAGCTATGCTGCTCTTCCTTACTTCCTGTAGGAGAGTTTCTGATGTCAAAGAGCTTGAAGTCGATAGGAAAATATTCTATCCAGACGGGGTGTCATTCACCATTTCCAAGAGAACTAAGACAGATTCAAGAGTAATAGACTACCCATACTTCACAAGTAATAAAAAGCTTTGCGTGGCACAATGTATTAAAGATTATGAAAAAGCAACAGCGCATTTTAGGCCGCGAGGGGTGTCCAAGCTGCTTACAGCGCGCAGGAAGCCTTATCATGCTGTAGCATCTGCGACCATTGCTAGATGCGTGAGAGAGATTATGCAATGGGCTGGAATTGATTTATCACTTTTTGGGGCGCACTCTGCTAGGGGAGTGATGGCTTCCAAGGCTTTTGCGACAGGAGTGTCTCTTCAGGACATTATGAAATCAGCAGATTGGTCTTCCTAATCAACCTTTAAGACATTCTATTTTAAGCCTGTTTCTGAGATTACGAATATGGTGGTAGCAAGCGTTGAACAAGCATAATGCGAGCCTCCTGTCTTGTCATAGAATAAAGATTGCCCACGCTAATAGCTCAGGAAGTCTTCATTCTATTAAAGACAAGGAGGCGAGCATTGTATCCTACCCAGAATGACAAGATTATTGTCTGCATTGCTATATTTGTTATGAGATATCTCCTTTGCTCATTCCCACCCTCATGATTTGCTCTCCATTATTTACAGGAGAAGAGCATAAGACGGCAGGATGAAACACTACCTAGCAGTGGAAGGAAACCTGTTCAAGTTGGTCATGTTTGGCCGCAAGAGTTCCCAGTTTCAAGGAACAATTCTCTGTTCAATGATAATGGATGTTTTGGTTTGCAAAAATGAAGTGGTTCAGTGGACAGACATAAAGAAAGAGGAAAAGACCTGGTCAGAGGGGTGCTTATGGAGAGGGCTGCCCTCGGATAGAGGCAGAGGGGAAAGGTCAGGACTACCTCAGACCTAAGGCTCATGGGGCTTGTAGTTCCCCGATGCAGATTGATCGAATAAGACTATGGACTAGAGGATCTTTAAACTTCTGCATTTTGTTTTCCAAACTTTGTTTCTAAGAAATGTTCAGTATTAAAGTTAAAAGTTTTAAAGTGCTGACATGGCAGTAAATAAAGAAAGAAATAGCATAATGCTCGCCTCCTTGTCTTTAATAGAATGAAGACTTCCTGAGCTATTAGCGTGGGCAATCTTTATTGTGACAGATTAGGTCTTGATTGAGCAAGAACAAGATACATCTTTCTTGGGTTCTGATTATTGCATTGTCTTCCTACACAACTGATTTATCCAGCACCCTTTTGTGTGCTTTGTTGTAAGTCTGTCGGTGCCCTAAAGCCTAAGGGTCTATATGTGCGCGATAGAAATTTAATAAAGTAAAGTAAATCAAGGAATAGTGAGGAAACAAGCTTGGCTATGAAATGATGACAAAAGGGTCATAAGGAAATGCCAGATGCTGTTACAGTCACACACCACATTCATTTAGAAAAGGGTTGCCGCAGTAGCTCATTTGTTGAAAAACGATTGAGAATATTCAAGCATGAATGTATGCATAATTGCTGACTCAATATTTTGTCTTCTGCCAATCTGTGTTAATCAATGCATTATCCAAGATGAATGCAAGCATGGAATCAAAAGAAAAGCTGGGTGATTAGGTGATTGAACAAATATCGAAGGCCCCGAAGCTAGAATTCATCCTAAAGAAAATGTATATAAAACAAATCTACATAGACAGCAACCAAACAAATAAGGAGGTTTAGAATGACTGCAGAGGATTCATTTCAGAATAAATTGCTGACCACATATCACCTCATTGTTCTTTCGCGCATTCAGCCTGAGTCTGATATCACATCATACAGTCTCTTACAGAGCACACCAGCATGCACAGACACACACAGAACACCATTGATGGGATCCTGAACCCTCTCTCATTGAACATAGTTTAACTGAAATGTGCATTCCTTATACCAATGCATTCCTTATACTTGCACTAAAATAATCACATCGTCCAAACGTGTAAATCCATAAATCAATGTATATTCTCAGGTTTGACTCAACATTGACTGAACATTTTTTGGAGTTCACCCAGGGGTGGACTGGCCTATAGGGTACTGTGGAGCTTTCCCTACAGGCCTCTGGACCCCGGGCCTCTTTTGTGTGGTAACCTATTTTGTTTCCACATTTTCTCATAGGAAAAGGGTTGAAAGTGTGTAATATGCGGCCACTTCGACGTTTCATGCCAGGGTTTCTTTTGGTTCACCCATTGACCCAAACTTCTTTTGAAATGTTCCAACCGAAACAACAAATTGTACTTTCCATCAACATTTGGGAAATCGGCTGGCACATCACATTGATGCCCCCTGATTTGTACCTGTTTGTCTCCCAGAGTGACCTCTGTTTTTAGTTCTCACAGCGCCGCTCCATTCCCTGCATGGTTTGGCATTAGATGGAACCCATGCAGCCCACACTCAAGGTTTTGGCAGATCCAAGTGTGTGTGCCATATGATGATGTGCTTATGCATATCTACGCTTCTAGGCGCTTTAAGGTGACAGTGTAGGCTGCAGCGAGCTTTGAAAGTTCGCCAACAAAAAGGGAGAAGCCAGGGGATTTGGGTTTCATTCTGAGCTACTCCAATGCCTCTTTGAATTGGCCTTTTTTATTGTATTTTGTTGCATTTGTTTGCACATTAGCAAATGGAAAAACATCTTTCCCAGGCAAACGGGGGTGACCTGTATGCATTCTTGTGGCAGGAGTTTGCCTCACGGTGGCCAAGAGAATCTGCTGCAGCCTTTGCAAAAACATTTTAGTAAATCCTTCACATCTAGAGCCATTGTTTTAGTTCCCCCACTGCAGTCACACATCTTTAAATAAAGGTGTGATTGCTTAGTGCTTTACAATGTGATTGTTGCCCCGTGTGTGAGGCTTGGTTTATGTAAAGAGCTGTGAAAATGCTGTAATTCATGCATTGGCCCTCATTACGACCCTGGCAGAGGACCATGGTGCAATTTGCACCATGGTCCATGGCGCAAAGCTGCCAACTCCGCCATGGGGGTTGGCGGACTTACCGCCCCATTCCGAGGTTGGCGGGGCGGTAAGTCCCCAATCCCCATTTACCCTTCCCCATTCCCATTTTTGCCCCATAGGGTATAATGGGAGTGGGGAAGGTGTTAATTACGCCACCGTAAATTACGGTGGCGTAATTAACAACGAGTCCCGTAGCGCCATGGATTTTACCGCCTGCAAAAAGCAGGCGTGAAAATCACCATGGCGCTACGGGAACTCGTAGTCTGGCGGAAAGGTACGCCATGCTTTACGCCGGCGTAAACCCCTTTCCGCCAGGGTCCTAATGAGGGCCATTGACTTGTAATGCAACTCCTTTTTTTCTCCCCGTGTCCTACACTTCTGAATAGCCCGATTGTGTACCATTATTAAAATTGTGAATTTTAGGTTTGGTTGCTGTAGTTTGAGGCTCCAGCTCCCCACTGATAAACAGATGTTGACCTACTGCAGAGTGCTCAATACTGCCTCTTTCAAGATGTTCACACATGTTCACATGAGGGATTGCGATCTACCCAGGTGAAACATGTCAATAAGCCCTGATTAATTAAAGTTTTGTTAGTTGTACTTAAGTTGGTACTCTGTGAAACAATTATGCTTCAAACTATTACATGCCTTACGTAACCCTTCTCCTCCTAGCCTTTTCAATTTAAAGAACCCCATTTTGTATATGAATGTTATTCGCTTTTCCCTCAGTGGGGAGGGGGGAATTACCAACAGCGTGCAGTCCAAAGTCAGGCATAGGTAATCTGGGTGCAGATGCTCTGCAGCCCCAGACTCCAGTAATATCGGTAGACAAAAGAGGGGTGGTAGGGGCACAACTCTGTGTCGCATCTGCAATCAGCTCCACCGTCCAGTGACGTTCTTTCCCAAGAGAGGCTTCATGCCTCAGAAATTGTCAGGGAGGCAGATCTGATTCAGTTGTTCAAGCTTGAATCCTACTTGTAAGTAGGAGTATGTTACAGCAAGGGATTATGGTTCCTGTAGTTTAGAACCAGCCAGGATCAAACTCTTTCCCCATTATTTAATGTTCCCTTTGAATGTTTTCAGGTGGGTCGGAACAACCCTGTGGAGTTCCAACATGGATTCCCAAGGGCTGAACCCCACCACAAGACACAAGAAGGTGTTTTAGTGCCACCCTTCAATCATAGGCCAGACTCTTGTTTGCTTCCTGATTTCTGTGTGGGTTTTGCCTGGCTGTCAAGATAGAAGTAGACAAGACAAGGTCACAAATTGCTTTGGAGGAATGAATGGGTGGTTTTGGTGAGAGTAGGAGAGTTTTAGACGGGTTGTTAATTGTCTGTGATGCTAGCCCTGGTCTGAACCTCCTTTGTCTGTTTGTAGTTGTTTGTGGTGATGTTTGATTTCCTGATCCTTGTTTTATCCCTTTTGGTCTATTGGTTCTGAGTTTCTACTCGCCTTCCATGGGAGGTCTAACCCAGTAGAACATTGTATCTCGAGCTTTTGGAAGAAACCCTGAAAGTTAGACCTGGAAACTATGGACAGTATATGGGGCGCATCACAAGGTTCACAGTATCCCGCCGGTAATTCCAGCAGGATACCTGGAATTGCCCTACCGTCTCCGCCGCCTGATATCCCGGTATTACCGGAATATTATGGGCGGTGGAGACGGCAGTAAATTCCCATTCCATTGAGTTCCATAGGATTGGATTTCTGGAATGACTGACACTGATAGTACCAGTGCTGGTGATTCCAGCATTTCTTTGCCGGTAGGGACCTGATCTACCGGTAGGTCACTCCTGCCGGCAGATCAGAGCCAACGCCGGCAAACTCAGGTTTCCCCGGTCCGGTAAAAATGCTGGTTCTGGTATTATCAGCAATTTTCCCAGCATTTTTACCGGACCGGGGATCTCGCAGTGTGGCCTTATGTGCTCGAATTTTGCACAAGCCGGTCCACCCATGACTACTCATTCTACATCTTCAAAGGAATCCTATGCCGTTATCTGCTCTGTGTACAAGGGTAACTTCTACTGCTGCTCCCCATGCGGCGCATCCTCTGTGTGAGTGAAGCTTGCACTGCTGCTACCTGTGCTGCACCTGTTTGATTGTGAGGGAAGCCTGCCCTATAGCTCTCTGTGCCTTAGACATGCTTAGTGTCAAGGGAAGTTTGACTTCTTGCTGCTCCTGCTCTGCGTCATCTGTTGGTGAGAGAAGCTTGCAGACAATCTGCCCATGCAGCAGGTGGTGTGTTTTAATCACTGATGCCTTTTCTGCCCTCTCCATTTAGCTCCCTCCCTACCAAGTTGTACATATTCTGAGGTCGTGAAATCTCAAGTCTCATTTGCTTTAGTATTCAAGGACTCTAGGCATGGAAGGTCGCAGACTGCATCTGCACCAGCGCTGCCCCTTCTGGGTCTGGCTCACGCCGATCTTGGCAGGATTAACACCAGACACAAAATTAAAAACAAGAAGAGGGATATCTAAATGCAAATGTGGAGGCCCGTACTTGCTTCCTGCTGCTGGAATGCATTCGAAATGCTTCTCTCCTGCAAATGATAACATATTACCTGTCACACCGGGACACGCCAGCACCAGAAATTAACATTCAATTAGCGAGTTGGTTTTTGGGAGTGAAGTTCGTTCACGGGGAAGAAGGATTTTGTGTGCGCACTGGGAGTGGGGTTTATTAGCATGCAGCGTGCATGAGCTCCTGCTCTCCGTCGCCTGTCCTCGCAGCCGTGGGCATGGACCAGCATTAGTCGTCCTTTCTAAGCTGCGCCAGAGGGACCTAGGCCGGAAAGCCTGCGCTGTGCCCGGCACCGCCAGTGCGGGTGCTCAATGGAGTTTAATCTCTCTTGGGACCCAATTTAGAAAGAAATCCCACTCGTCCTTCACACTAGACACCTGAGCAGAAGAGGCTAATTCTGTGCATGCAATGAGACACAATCTACTACAAAAGCAAGCCTTTAGGTATTATAAAACAGGCCTTGGTTTCCGATCATTCTGCATCCACTTGGCTTCCTACACCTCCTTGCTGCACCTATATATCACATAGAGATTCTTTTTTGGAATACACTGTTGCTAACACCACCCTTCAAACTAGGCATATAAAGTATGGAAATAAGAACAAGAAAACCACTGTTCCCCTTGTCACCCTTTTCTTCAGTTGTCTGGTGTTTCATGGATAAACAGCGTCATCCACTGGGCTTTAAGTGGGCTGGGCCTAGCCAGGGGCGAGTCCCGCCAGGTTGCACTAATCTCCCCTGGCAGCCCCGGCCGCTACAGGACAAGGCTTTTGTTTCTAAAGCCTGAAGCTCTCCCTCATGTGCGAAAACCTCAGGCTTCAGTAAAAAATGCCTTTAATCCATAATGGTGTTACCGCACCTGCGAGGCATTCCTTCAAGCAAGAGATGTCTGTGGGCCAACGGCACCATTAACAAATGTAAGGCCACTGAAAGCGTAGGCCTTTTTTTCCAAAATCCTGAAGCTCCCGTTCATTCATGGGAGTTTCAGACTTTGGGAAAAAAGACCTCGGCTTCCAGCGGCCTCACCTTTTCAGCCCTAATGGTGACACTGACCCTCTCCAGCTCGGCGAGGAGCAGCCCCACCATTAAGGCTGAAAAGGGGAGGCACTGTCATCTGCCAGGCAAGACTTTAGCAACTAAATTCAGAGATGAGCACCCTCTCCCCCATGCAGGAGAGGGTGCTGATGTCTAAGGCTGCCTGGCGGGGGTACCTGTAGCCCATTGGGATGGGGCTCTTCAAGGAGCCTGGCCTAACAAGCCAGCAGATGACCCCCCCCCGCCATTAGGCCACGCTCCCTTGATGAGCCCCGACTCATTTTCCAGTGGCACTTAATGCACTGGTCATCCATGCGTTAACATGGCCTTTCCTGTCTCGGCTCTGAATGTGGTCTATGGTATGCAGTGCTGGAAATGGGAAACATTTATTGGTGGAACCCTCTCCTCCTTGGAATGGTAGGGCACCCTAAAAAAAAGTACTCATACTCAGAGCCAGGATCCAAATTCAAATAAGCCCCTTGACTTCATGTCCCACACAAAATCCAAATGGCTTTATACACCCTTGAAAGATTGAACACCCTTCTCATCCTTTCAATTGCTTCAATTGCTTCATGCCTCACTATCCCTTTCTAGAATCATCTAGCCTGGAATCTTCTCACACACCAGGCATATTTACTGATAACGCTCCACGTGCCTGATGAACCTCTGATCCACCTGTGCACTGCTCCATCAGTGAGAAGTTAAATAGCTCTTATCAACAGTTACAAACATTAAATCAGAACTGTTACTCAATATGCACAAATAATGTATTCTTCAAGACATAAAATTAAGTTAATCAATTGACATTTGATATTAATGAAGGAGAAAATGTTAGAAGGCTTTGCATGGTGAAATACTGAAATCACCAAAAAAAGGCCCTGGCACTGGGGTGCCAAGGCCTGTTAGAAGGCTTTGCATGGTGAAATACTGAAATCACCAAAAAAGGCCTTGGCACAGTTTTTTTAATATCAAATGTCAATTGATCTACTTAATTTTATGTCTTGTAGAATGTATTTGTATATTGAGTAACAGTTCTGATTTAATGTTTGTAATTGTTGCTATGAGCTATCTACCTCTAGTTTAATTAACCTTTGTGTAGCCATTAAAAGGTAGAGCTACCACTACGGTGGACCATATGGGATTCCCCTCTAAAAGTTTAGTCTACAGTGTCACAGAGCAGGTTCAGGTCACAGGAGCCGTCTTGACCGCTTAAGTCACTACAGTACAGGGGTGGCACTTAAGATATGTACCCCTCTTCCAAAATATCATGATTATAAGCAGCACATGTTGGTGGCAGCATAAACTCTAATATAAGCTATGCCTGTGTTAGGGCATGGTGCATCACACTGCTCTTAACCATTGCAGAAGACGCAAAATGTGGATCTGACAGACACTCCTATGACAGCGACAACAGCAAGGCTGTAGACAGCACAGATTGCAATGTTGTAGAAAGAGGAACCAACACAACCACAGATGATGATGCAGACAGCAGTGATAGTTTGACTGGTGGGGATGTAATTGTTTTGGCGAGTGGCAAAGGTGAGCAGATGAAGTAGAAAGGTGCCCTAGTGGGAGTGCTTATTCTCAGAGCACGGTCCTGGCAACATCCCAGGACATATAGAGGGTGCCTCAACCTGGAACAAAACAGTCAACCAGTGTCTTTGAGCCAGATATGTGTAATACAAGTGTCATTTAAGAGTGGGGGTCTCTTTAGGGTCCATATCCATACTCATTCTCAGACCTAGACCTGGCAGATGCAGAAGAATATGGCAGTCTTGATGGTTCTTCCCCATTGGTCACCAATAGACCATCACCCCAGCTGTTTGTGATGCTGATGGTAGTGAACTCAGAACAGCCAACAGGAAAGAAGTGAGCCAGCCCATTGGACCATTCAGTCCACAGGAATTTCCAAACCTGAACGAAACCATCCAGGCCGTCTCATTCCATGAGGCCCTGTATGCCAGCAGAGTCCTGCATGCACAGTTAGTCAACCTGAGATAAACATAATATTTCCAGGAGAAGAATAATTTACCTCGTTGATACCTGAGGACCTGTATTCTAGAAGGGACCCTTGGAGATAACACATTTATGAAAATGAAGAACTAATGTGGCAACAACAATGGGGAGTCCTATGTACCTGATTGGACACTGAAATGTAGTTGGCAGGAGAAAAAACAGACAGGAAATTATGAGCCCACCCTATAAATCCGTAGGAATTCATAAGAAAGAGATTTGTCTCATGGAGGGGATGGTGAGAGCATGACAGCAAGCATGGAGACTCACCTGGAGAGGGAGAGTGCTCTGAACCCACTACCACATATTGCCTATATTCTGGGACGACTGATCTGAAGAGCTGTCACAGGAGTTGATTGAGTTGTTGATCCAGACGTCAGGAGAACAATACTATATTCATCTGGACACTGCATGCCTACAATGAGCTGGACTCTATGCGGCTAGCATGCTGAGATGGGAACAACTGAGAAGGCAGTTTTTGAGGGATGAGAGTGTCTGTCTATAATTCGCAGTTCTAATTATGCTTAAGTTTGATAAGGAATTTATTCTACAGAAAGAAATGCAACAAAGGTACGTTTGGGGGCCCTCATATCCCTAGGACACCAAAGGAAAGGACAAACCAATATTTATATAAGATAAAGGGTCTTTTCAAGGGAAAATAATGTTCCCATCACAGAGGTTCAGTGCATTAACAATAGGTGGGCCACAGAAACACTAATATACTGTCTTAATGTCTGAGAATTCACTCTCATCACAGACCATGCATATCTTACTTAGTTGGCGTGAAATAAAGATACCAATACTCAAGCAATTAGTTGAGATCCTTAATCCGAAACCCTATATCTTTACTGTTAAGCATCGAGAGAGAAAATGACAAGTAAAAAGAGCAATTGTCCAGATACCCAGTGGGAAGACAGGCTATAATGGAGAGCACACAGGAAACCAAAGTGTATGAGATTAAATCAGGGTCTTGACCCAAGTCCAGGACATTGTAACGGTTGCTGTCAACAAAAATCACGAGTACCAGCAGCCTCTGGTCAGAGACATGTGAAACTGAGAAATGGTCATGGTTGGTGGTTACAGGGTCCCTACCAGAGTCCATACCATTTTCAGATCTAGACCTGGCAGACTCAGAAGAACATTGTCCCATTTATAGCCCTGACCTAATTTTCCTACAGACCAGCACTCCATGGGTTTATGAGGCCAATTGTAGGGACATACATCAGAATAGCCAACAAATAAACTGAACATCCAGCCCTGGATGTACCGAATGGAGAAAGCAATTTGAAACGAGTCACACATATATGAGGCCAGGAGCTGTGTTGATTTAGGCACGTTTACTTATTAATTGTGCAGGATACAGATGTAAGATTACAAGTCAGGAAAGAGCATAGTGACATCCACCAGCCCCATCTAAGCTGGCATCCAAAGGACACGAAAGGAACCTTCCGCACACAACATTCCACACTCACATAACGTTCCAAGAAGATGACCTCACACACTGACAGACATGAACAATTGTGCCATTACTACATACCTCCCTCACTTACAGTAATGACCACACAGAACAATCAACCCAAATTAGAACAACCTAAAGTTAGAAACTATTAGCTTCCCCTAAACTAAGGCATAATAAAAAGCACTTACTCTCACTGTGCCATAAACAAACAGTGGGCCCTGCAGAAAACCACTATCAAGGAGACCAGCCCCATATCCTCATTAAACCAACCAAACCAACGTTCTGCCCCAACTGTCAATGATTCAAAACAGACACCACCCACCTATACACAAAAGTGGCTGATGCCATGAGTGAGAAACCTCATGTTATAATCTATGCTGGTCATGATTATGGCAATGAATGTTGTGTTGGTTGAAGAGAGGGACATATGTTATAATCTGTGTTGGATTGATTATGGCTATAAGTGTTGTGATGGTGGTGATGTCACTGGGACTCTTGGTGGAATGTTGATGTGTGTTTGGTGTGCAGGGTTCTACTGGTGGCAGTTGGACCTAAGCTGCTGGGCTAGATGGATGTCCCAGTGCTTTCTCAACTTACTAAGAGAATAAAACCTACATGTAAACTACTTACCTTCTGGTCATGGTCTTATGGAGAAGGAACTTTAGTTTATAACATTGGCGACGAGGATGGGATTAGCAGTTGGACCTAAGCTGCTGGGCTAGATGGATGTCCCTGTGCTTTCTCGACTTACTAACTAAGAGAATAAAACCTACATGTAAACTACTTACCTTCTGGTCATGGTCTTATGGAGAAGGAACTTTAGTTTATAACACCTCACACAAGCATCAATTACTACCAACTGTAAGACCATGAGGCTTCACGAGATCCCTCATTACACTAGGAATGGCACAGACTGCAACCGCGTCCGACCGGCCCACCCTGTGCACAGGGAAGCTCACCCCACTGTCTCCAGGATGTCCAACATCCTGAACTTCTAAACCCACCAAACAGCACAAAGGCGTAGTTCCAAACTCCCCAAAAACACATGGCCGTAGCTGGGACACCTAATTCCCTAACATCGCATTGAACAACCACAGCCCTAAACCAGAGATCCCATCTCCCTCCAACCCAACTCTATTAAACCCATGGCTCTAAGCCAGAGTTTCCAACTACCTCCGTCCCATCTCTATTAAACATAAACCAACCCATGTTTCCTAGTCCACCACCACCAGAAACATAACCACAAGAAACATGTTGCTCCCACATCCCAAAATAGAGTTCCTTTCACCCAAACATACCTCCACATCAACGTCACAAACTACACCCAAAGGCACACTCTCCAAAAATCACACGATGACCTGTAAAATAAAACAATTGAAGATTAATCAATTGCACACAACCTTGAGTGTAGCCCACGATTTTCTGGTGCCCAGTAACAAAATTAGGATTATACAGTTGCATTACATCACTGAACAGAGTCTTTAAATTGCCCGATGACCTGTGAAAAAAAATAATTTACAGTTCCATTCTGTAAGCTGTCAATTCAGCACTGCAACTAGGTCAATGCTTAGTAGGGGATGCCCAATGGAAGCCCTTATTTATATATTTTTAGGTCAAAAGTTCTTTAAATCTGGATGATGAACCCTTATATAACGCCCCTCTCTTTGGATCTCCCTGACCTCACTGAGCCAAGAAGTAGGTTTGTTTTGCAAATTAAAAGATTTATTTGAAGAATTAAACAATATATATATCAGACTTTTATGAACAAAAGAATAACTGAATAGCACACTTATGAATATGGACGGTAATCAACAAGGGCTAATATTACAAAATTGACAATCTCTTTAATCACTTAGGAGTATGAATATGAAGGATACTGTAGCAGAGAATACCTTATGTAATTCAAGGAAATGCAATAATGGGAAAGAATGCAACACAGAAATTAACTTGATATGATGTCAATCAAAAGATCATATGGTCACTTTTTCCCCTGTGACTACTCACTCCCCCCCTATGTAATATGAAGAGATGGAAATGAGGGCACACAGGTTTCAGGAATACAGTCAGGAATGCAGTTCAATACTAGTTCCCCCCAGCAAGCATAGAGAAAACAGGTATGATTTTAAAACAGGCAAAAATACTTTTGAATGTGATGGCAATGCATGGGAAAATATGCCAAATTGATTTTAATTCACTAAAGGAGATTCAGCACTAGTGAGAATTACTTTGGATTGGTTCAGGTCAACACTAGCAATGATTCATGAATGATTATCAAATAGAAAATGAATTTCAGCAGTGGAAAACAAGAAACAGCTATTTTTACAAGTGGTGAAATGGAGCTAAATTGCAATTCGCTGCAATTTTTCTGCGTGCGTAAATCACAATTAGGATTAGGACGTGCGGTTCAAAAGTTACGGGGGTTTTTGTGAAGGTAGATTTTGCAGAAATAAAATCAAGATTTCAGAAATGACAGATGCGCTTTACAGATTTGAAATCAACAGGATGGACACAATATTCTATAATGCAGTTCTGGACAGGTTAAGATGGATGGAAGAGGATTACTTTAAACTAAGAGATTGGTTAAGGACAGTTCTAGACTAGATACTCACTCCTAGGCTTTGGAATGGAATGGGCCTCGTCAAAGATCTGGTCAAGGGTTTGGCTTCACTCTCGCCACCGGACAGGTCTCAGCCCCTCTGGGTTCTGCGTTCAGCACTGCACGGCGGTCTGCAGCCTCTTGAACTGGATCTGAGGGGTCTTTGATACAGCTCTGCTTTCTGGGTCTGGACCTTGGTTCTAGCACAGGGTTCTTGGCTAGAATAGAACAGCTCAGCCCGGCTGTTGAATGTGAGAATCAGGTTGCTAGATTCTACAGGCCTGCTGAGAAGAGTTCAGCTTTTGTTTTAGGTCTCCCTACTTCAAGGTTCTAGAGTTTGGGTTCTAGAGTTCTGGTCTCTGGATCTAGATCTGGAGTCTGGAGTCTCTGTCTGGATATTGTCTGGATCTGGTCTGGCAGAGTGCTTCGCAGGAATCGGTGAGTAGTGGAAAAAAGAGTGTTCCTCATCTGTCCTAAACAGTCTCTTTTTATGTGTTTACAAAGTGGGTGGGTAGGCTGATTCTCTATGCCCAACCCCCTAAGGATTTGATAGGTTTGAGGATTCTCTGTCTTTTGACTGGAGAAAGGATCAGCGTGTCATGAGGTGTCATCATGATGCTACCATTTACCCTCTAGGGAAGAAACACCCCTTTGCTTTTACTTAGAAAATCAATTTTTCATAACAAACATATTTCCAAGGTGCACAACTTGTTCATAATACATATACACATCACGGATTAATTAAGGCATTTCTCTGTTCAAGTCCCATGTTCCTACGAGCTTTAGTTCCAAAATAACAACTTATTTGCACTATTGGTGAGTTTCCCAATATTGGTTCTGCACCAATTTTGATACATGCAGCTCCTCTCTGGGCATATTGCTGTGAGTTCGTAGGTTCATAGCAACAACACTGCAGCTGTGATATTTATAATTCTGGGGTTTGGTCTCATAACATCACACGGCGTCCAGCTTAGTCTTAAATTGTGGGTGAATTTGTCATTGTTACAATCTCAAAGTTGTACAATTTTGTCAACTTGTTACAATATTTTAGAAGCATTTTCCTTAAACATATATTTGGTACAAAGTTAAATCCACATCCCAGTCTGGTCCGCCCCCAGAGCTGGCTTGACTCAGAGGTCACATGTCCTGTCTCTCCCAGAGCAGTTATTGACCAGTCACACCCAAATCAGCATATTCTATTCATCCCAGACAATCCATTGTCTTGACTGAGAGCAACATGCCAGGGTGCCTTGGCTAGTTCCTGTTCACACCAGTTTGTCAATCTCTTGGCCAAGGAAGCTTCTTTTGTCCAGGTAAAGGGTGTGGAATCTGTTTGATTCCAGTGTGGGAACACTTTTTAACTCTGCAAACAATGTCTATAAATTGTCTTTTCTTACAATATAACCCATATTTTTAATACATACATTAAACAATTGCTTCCTTCAAGTCATTTCAGAATATAGTTTTACATTGTCTCCACCCCTCAGCAAGTCTTTCTTTGGCATAGTTTGGGGTTCCCTGTTCAACTTTTACAAAGAAATGGTTTAAAAGGCCGGCTTCTGGTAGTGGTGAGTACCGGTATTGCACCCATTTTTGACAGCTGTCTTTTCATCAGTATCTTTAAAATGGGATTTTGCTTGATAGCATATGATTCTTGCTGACATTGTATTGATGTGGATTCTTGCAGCAGAGTAATGTGGAACACCCAACAAAGAGGTTGGATCTTTTAGGTGATTTTGTGAGCCATGATTTTAGCAATTTTTGACAATCAAGAAAATATTTTTTTGGAAGCTAGCTCTGTTTCTTTTGCAATCAGCATTGCTATTTCCAAGTGGTTTCAGGCTGCTTTGTGGGTAGCCCAATGATGTTTTTAGGCATTGATCTCCTGTGCTCACTAGTATAGGCAAAAGTGGATGGCCGCCTATTTTTCAGGTTTTTACTGCACATTTTCTGGTGATTTTGAGCGAGCAGCATGCTTTCCAGTGGCCATTCTGATATTTCCGCTGCCAGCAATGCACAGTGATGTTTCAGGGCTTAGATGAGTGGGTTAATACATCCCACAATACATCTCAGGATACAGTCATTGAATTACCCGGCGACCTGTAACCAAAATGAGGATTAAACAGTGCATAACATCTCTAAAACAAATTTCGGCAACTGGAAAATCTTAACATTTCTAAAACCCCCAGTGACTGACTATAAGGAACTAACGAAGGCCACAACTTGTAACCATTCAACGCAGCATAGCACTCACCACCATTAATAACACTCAGACTGAAGGCCTCACAACACTTCTAACCAAAAGCAACTTAGTACTCCCTTTTATAACCTGTCAAGTCCCTGAAGAATCGTAGGAAATCAGGGTCGAGCTCCTCCAAAACCATCATTGAGGTGTCTCCCGCCTCACCAATAAATTCCCCACAAGACCTGCATTGACCCCAAGTTTCCTCCCAATGAGCATCCAACTCCTGCAATGCACCGAGACAGCTGTTACATAGCGCAACACCCCTGTCGCGATAGACCCAGCAGCCTTTAGTATGCACACACTTCACCAGACCTTGAGCATCCCCAACATCCATTTGTGGTAGTTTCTCCTTTGATTCTAGATGTCACTGAGTAACTCCCTCCAGCCAAACGTTTATTTGTTTATTTTATTTCTATAGCGCTCCGGACCCAGGAGTATAGGGGCGCTAGTACAAGGCTACAAGTCACAGTACATGGTAATAAACAGTGATGCTAGAACAATTTAAATTGCAGTTATATGCAGGCAGTGGGGGTGATAGCACCCAATAGTGACATAGGTGAGGCATGGACAGACAATGCAGTATATAGCTAAGTCTGACTTCAAAGTTGGTTATTTGTCAGAAGCCACCCAATGACAAGTTTCCTGAATGACTGGAAGAAATTGGATGATGTGATCCTCAGTGGCAGAGTGTTCCAGAGTTGGGGGGCGAGGACAGTAAAGCTCGAACCTCCGGCTCTTTTAGAGTTAAATCTGGGTACTGTTAGGCATAAGGTGTTGGAGGATCTCGTGGTTTTAACGGAGGGTTTCATGGCGAGTTTGTTAGTCAGGTATGGGGGTGCTAAATTGTTGAGAGCTTTGTACGTCAGGCAGAGTGTTTTTAGGTCGATTTTATGTTGGATGGTGAGCATGTGGTTCTGGTGGCCGAGATGTGCTCACGTCTGGGGATATTTAGCGCTGCCCGTAGCGCATTATTTTGAAGGACTTGGAGCTTATTAATTATCACTTGGTTTGCACCTAAGTATAGACTGTTGCAATAATCTAGTTTGGATTGTATAAGGGCTCTGGCTAGTATGAGGCAACTGTTAGGGGAGAGAAATGGTCGACAGGCTCTAATGAGTTTTCCGGTATATGCAGTGGCAGAAGCGGTTGCGTTAATTTGTTTAGTGAAGTTAACATTGGCATCAAGATAGAAGCAGAGTGTTTTCACATTTTTGGCGACCGGGATGGTGTTGCCATCGATTATGATGTTAGAGTAATTGGGACTTAGTTTTTGTAGGTTGTTCGGCGAGCCAACAATGAGCAGTTCGGTCTTCTCGTCATTGAGGCAGAGGCCATGTGTGGCCATCCATGCCTGAATGACGGAGAAGATTTCATTGATCCTGGCTACATCAATATCGTAGTTGCCCGAGATAGTGAGGAGTATCTGGGTGTCATCCGCATAGTTTGTATAGGTGACACCCAGGCGGTCCAGTTTATCAAAGAGGGGCTTTGTAAAGATATTGTAAAGGGTAGGTGAAACACATGATCCTTGTGGAACACCACAGGAGATAGGGATTGGGTCTGCTGATGCCTCCAGAGAGAAGACCCTCATGGTTCTGTTGGCTAGGAAGGACTGTATCCATGTGACAGCAGAGGGGGAAAAGTGGGCGGCAGAGGAGAGGTGGTTACAGAGTATTTTATGGTCAACCAGGTCGAAGGCAGCTGAGAGATCTAAGAGGGGTAGGATGGCAGCCTTGCCCTTATCTTTAATTTCGTCAATCTGACTTTTAAGGTCAACAAGGGCAGTTTCTGTTCCATGCTGAGGCCGGAAGTCAGACTGAGTCAATCCGAGTAATTGGTTAGACTCTAGGTAATGCTGAATTTGCAGGTAAGCGACTCTATCAAGAATTTTTAGCAGAAAGGGAACAGTTGTGATGGGCCTGTAATTTGTGGGGATGGAGGGGTCCAGAGTCTGTTTTTTTAGTAGCGGGAGGACCCATGATTGTTTCAGATTGTTGGGTACCGAATTGGTGGAGAAAGAAGCGTTTATGAGCTTGGATATGAAGGGGGCGAGGTCTCTTGCTGCATCTTTTATGATCTGTGCAGGGCAGCTGTCCCCTTTGCAGTTCGATGGTTTGAGGGATGTTATAATTTTTTGCACTTCTAGTGCGGTTACGTTTTAGAAGGTGAAGCCCTGGTTGGTGTTAGGGGTGGTAGGTGGGCTGGGCATGAGGGGGCTAAGGGTGGGGCTACTATTGGAGAGTTGAAGTCTTTTGTTTTCGATTTTTGTTTGTAGGCCAGTAATTTTGTTTGCCAGGGCATCTTGGATACTTGTGCACCAAGATTGGTCCTTCACAGACGAATCCATAGGTGGATTGGGCTTTTCTAATTCCTTCAGGATAGTGAATAGTTGTTTTGTACTGGAGCTAGCATTGCTTATTCTTGTGTTGTAGGCTTCCTTTTTTGTGCGAATAGTTTCTTTTTTATAAAGGGAGGATGCATTTATAAGATTGACTTTATGTTCCGCTGATGGATTCTTTTTCCAAAGGGTTTCCATTTTGGAGTTATTTTTTCTTAATATTTTGAGTTCTGGAGTATACCAGGAATTGAGGTGTGCTTTAGATTTACTTTTGCGTAATTTTAGTGGGGCAACAGGGTCAATGGCATTGGTCATGGCGTTATTGTAGGTGTCTACTAGTAGGTGAGGGTCTGATGTGTTAGGGATCATGTTAAGGGTGGGTAGAACCAGTGGGATGAGGGCTTCAGCAGTGATGTTCCATTTGTTTCTCGTCAGGCATGCTGGTGTAGGTGGGTGTTATCTGTGGAGGGGGTTATTAGTACTGATGTCAAATGAGAGTAGGAGGTGGTCGGTCCATATCAGTGGTTGTGGGTCCCTAGAGATGATGTTGCAGTTGTGTGCAGCGAGCCAGTCTAGGGTACTGCCTTTTTGATGTGTGGGTAAGGTGTTAAGTTGAGTGTAGTTGTGTTCACCAAGTACATTGGCGAGTGAAGATGCTGGAGTGTCATGGGGGTCATTTTAACCCAGGTTAAAGTCACCGAGAATAATATTCTGTGATAGAGGTTTGGATTTTTCGGCTATGAGGGAGGTTGTCTTCCTCGAATTAACCTATGGGCCCAGGGGGTCTGTATAATAGATCCAAGGTGATGGAGTTCTTGGGGGAGGTTTGAATTTTAATGGATAGATATTCGCAGGACTTTAAAGGAAGGGTGGTCACAGATCTAATGTCAAGCGAGGATTTGAAAATGAGAGCTACACCTCCCCCCCGGGCATCCGGTCTGTCGGCCCTGAGGATGGAGTAGTTGTCTGGAACTGCGAGAGATAGAGAGTTGCCTGCTGCAGTATGGAGCCAGGTTTCTGTGGTGGTGAGGAAATCCAGGTCTGCTGAGCAGATGATGTCTGCAATTTCCGTAGGGTGGGCCACAAGAGATCTAACATTGAGTAATGCTCCTTTAAGTGGCACAGAGTTTGCAATGGTGTTTTAATTGGTGATTTTAGTAATATGATTTGTGGTCATTTTGCTAAGTAGGGTAGGGAGTCTACAACCTAGTCTATCGTTACGGGTCATGAGGTTGGGGTAGGCTGCAGGGTAGTGTTCAATCGAACTGCGCAGGTTCTGGATGCTGTCAGAGTGGTCATCTGTAGCGAGGTTGAGTGGGGTGTTACCTAGAGTAACGCTCATTTTAGTACTAAGGTCTGAGGATGCGCTGTGGGGGATAGGAGGTAGGGAAGGTAGGAAGGGTGTTGGGCAGGGAATGGGGTGATGTCTAGGACAGCCAAGCTTAGCATGTCCATTGCTGAATGGGATATAGCTATTTCTGCTACAAGGTGTACAGTCGGGCATAATGCAGAAGGGGAACATGATGAGTATTAGCCAGGCTGGCATAGTTTGAGTATGGATTTGGGTAGTATCTGGCTAACAACCAGGGGCACAACACAATCAAGGTGGTCTAGTAGCGACCAAAGGCACAATACAGTGAGTATGGTCTGTTAGTGACCAAGAGGTGCAACACAATCAATATGGTCTAGTAGCGACCAAAGGCACAACACAGTGAGTGTGGTCTGTTAGCGACCAAGAGGTACAACACAATCAATATGGTCTAGTAGCGACCAAGGCACAACACAGTGAGTGTGGTCTGTTAGCGACCAATAGGTACAACACAATCAATATGGTCTAGTAGCGACCAAGGCACAACACAGTGAGTGTGGTCTGTTAGCGACGTTAATGTCACTAAAAGAACCACTGCTCCCAGCACACTCCTCACCATATGACAACCTGATCCTTTTGCCGTGCAGCAAAGCATTCTGTGACAGCCATTCCCCAACTGCCATTTCGTTCTTAGCGCCGGCATCAACCTGCTCTCCCTCTTCCATAGTGCAAAATGAAACTGCGCCATCACCTCCTTTCCACTTTCCAAGCACAGCGACTTTTCGTTCATTCGAAAACAGAACCTTCCTAGCCCACTCTGAACGCTCTGCAGCCATTGACATGCCCCCTGATGTCATCATTAATCTCTCATACTTCCCCGTGTCCAGAGCTCCTTCACCACACCGCCAAGCGGCTCCATGTACACCCTCCGTGTACTGACAGGAATACTTCCTGCCCTTCCAAATGTCTGCACTGACTATGCGAAACACCGATCAGCTGACAAATGCTGCCGACGAAATACTACTGCTACATGCAGCCCCTCAGGTTGTCAACAAGCCCACCGCTGATCGTGGCGTCAGATGACCAAGTAACACGAACAGTGGCAAGTTTTCAGGGAACCCACCCTGTCGCAACGTCTCCCTTCGCCTTGCTCTCACTGCAGGCGAGACGCTCCTTCCCACAATGCCCACAGGGCTCCAACAAGTGGGTTCCCGTCCCAAGGCGCCCCAGCCCCCCATACACCAATGCAAATGTCTTGCTCACTTGGGCCCGCGGGGGAGGGCGGAGCTGGTGGATGTCTCCTCCATGCACTCTCAGTGTTCCGGCCGGCAGCAGCCCTGAATGGATTTCACATGCCATCCTCTTGTGGCTGGCTGCCGCGGCCTGAATGAACTTCTGCCTGTCCTTTCCTGCGCCAATTTTTGCTTACCAATGTGGCCCTATTTTCTTACTGTGATCCCATCCTCATCGCCAAATGTAATGATGTGGGTCACGCACATATGAGGCCGGAAGCTTTGATGATTCAGACACGTTTACTTAATAATTGTGCAGGATACAGATGTAAGATTACAAGTCAGGAAAGAGCGTAGAGACATCCACCAGCCCCATACTCAGCTGGCATTCAGTGGTCACCAAAGGAACCTTCTGCACACAACATCCACACTCACATAACGTTCCAAGAAGATTACCTCATACACTGACAAACCTGAACAACTGTGCAATTAAAGAAAGATCATTACATACCTCCCTCCCTTACCATAATGGCACAATTATTCAGGTTTGTCAGTGTGTGAGGTCATCTTCTTGGAACGTTATGTGAGTGTGGAATGTTGTGTGCGGAAGGTTCCTTTGGTGACCGTTGTATGCCAGCTGAGTATGGAGCTGGTGGATGTCTCTACGCTCTTTCCTGACTTTAATCTTACATCTGTATCCTGCACAATTAATAAGTAAACGTGCCTGAATCAACAAAGCCTCCAGCTTCATATCTGCGTGACTCGTTTTATTACATTTGACGATGAGGATTCAGCACAGTAAGAAAATAGGGCCACATTGGTACGCAGAAATCGGTGCAGGAAAGGATAGGCAGAAGGTCATTCAGGCTGCGGCAGCCAGCCACAAGAGGATGGCGTGTGGAAACTGTGATGTCGGGCCTCGGGCAACATGCAGGGCCCGAACTCATGTGCAGGCCTGGCTTGGAGTGCGGCGTTTCAGTCCACCACGTATCCCTGGAGGCGGGACGACGGTCTAGGCCTCTCTCTAAGGAGGTATCAGGGATTTCCCCTCTCCAGCTTGTCTGTCACTGGGGGCTCGGGTTCAGTCCTACCTTCCTGCTGGTGGGGTGCCTCTGGCTTTCTTGGTGTGGCATAGGTTCTGGGTGTCATTTGGTCTCGGGGCGTGCAAGGGTTTGCCGACCCTCCTCCTGGGGATGCCGGGCTCTCTTCCCATAGTTACGGTGGTACTTTCCTGAAGTGTGACACATTCCTTGTCACTGTTTCACTTCCTCGGGTGGCGGTAATCATGCTGTGGTTTGCGGCACTGACTTTCCACGGTTGGAATTCAAAATTGAGGGACATCTTCTTGGGCGTCGCCCAGTTCTTGATGATGACGGTGTCTCCTGGTGTTAGATCTCGGTGGCTGACTGCCCTGGTAATGCTCTCTTGCGCAATTCGCCTCAGTCTCATGGCATCTGTGGCCGGGATGTCAGGTTCAGGGGCTACCCATTGTGGGTGTATGGGGAGCTCTGCCTGTATGGGTACCCCAAACATGAGGGCAGCAGGGCTGATGCCCGTGGAGGAGTGTGGAGTTTGCCTGTGGTCCTCAGGAACCGATATACTGCCTTCAGCCACGGATGTCCTCGTTCTTTGGCGATGCGGATGACTTTATTGAGTGACCCCATGAACCTCTCGGCATCACCGTTTGCTTGGGGCCATCTTGGGGTGATTCGCTTGTGTCTTACATTTATATCCTTGAAATATGTGCGCAGCTCTTTGCTGGTGAACGATGGTCCGTTGTCGCTCTTGCCTTTTGTCGGGATCCCATGTGTTGCAAAGATCTTTTCCAGCGTGAGGATCGTTGTCTCTGCGTTGGTGCATGCCACGTTTTCTACCTCAGGATACCTGCTGAATTCATCAATCACAATGAGTAGGTACCCTTCGCCGGCAATAGTACAGTGGTCCATGCTGACTGCTTCCCACCGCTTGCTACTTCTTGGGGCGCTGACGATGGGTTCTGGGTTCTCTGTCCTCCTGGAGGCTTGGCAGGCTGCGCAGGACTCCACCAGCTCCACTACTCGTTGTTGTATTTTGGGCATCCACATTCTGGACTTTAAGTATGCCGTTGTTTTGACGATACCCTGATGTCCACTGTGGGCTAGCTTGAGGGCTCTCTCCTCTAGTGATGCGGGTAGCACAATCCGGTGGCCTTTGAGGAGTATTCCTTCGGGGGCAACTGAGAGCTCATGTCGGATCCCAAATAGTGCTCGAAGTTTGGCTTGAGCAGACGTGGTACGTTGGGCCATGGATGTGAGGTAGTTCTTCCAGTTACCTGACTGGATGGCAGTGGTAGTGTGCATCAGGATGGTGTCTGCTTCCGTCTCGCTCGCTACTTCATGTAGGGTGAGGGCCCATGGTCGGGCGCAGGCAACTACGTGGCATACATGTTCATCTGTATCTTTCGTGTGGCGTTGTTCTCCATCAGTGGCGGGTTGCGGGTGACGGGACAGGTAATCGGCTAGGTTGTCCGTCCGTGGGCGGTAGTCCACTTCTATGTTGTAGGGCTGCAGCATCAATTTTTCAATGCGTGCTAGTGGGTGAGGAGCCGATCCTCGGAATATTGGGATCAGGGGCTTGTGGTCCGAGAATACTTTTGCTTGCTTGCCTAGCAGGTATACTTTAAAATGTCGGCATCCCCACAGGATAGCGAGGGCTTCCTTCTCTATGTGGGCATAGTTCTGCTCAGGTTTGGTGAGTGCCCGACTGGCAAACGCGATGGGGTACACAGTGCCTTCATTGTCTGTTTGGGTTAATACTGCCCCTAGGCCGACTGGGCTGGCATCGACAAGAAGTTTGGTGTGCCTTTCTATGTCAAAGAATGCCATGGTTGTGAAGGCCGATAAGGTGTCCTTGATTTGTTGGAATGCTTGTTGGTGGACGGGTGTCCATTCCCACTTCTGATCCTTCTTTGTTAGTTTCCGGAGTGGGCTTGCGATGCTGGCAAGGTCTGGAATGAACCTCGCGCAGTATGTCGCCATCCCCATGAAACTCCTCACCTCAGTGGCAGATTGAGGGGCTTTGGTGTTCTTTATGTCGTTTACTTTGGAGGGGTCTGGCGACACACCTTGTGCATTGAATATATATCCGAAGAAACATAGTTCTTCCTTTGCAAACTCACACTTTTCTGCATTTAGTATCAAACCGGCTTCTTCCAATCTGCCCAGGACTGCTGCCAGGCGTTTGTGGTGCTCTTTTTCATTGGATACGTACACAAGAATGTCGTCGCTGATGTTCGTTGTTGCCTCTAGGCCGGTGAGAACTTTGCGGATTTCGTGTTGGAATACCTCCGCGCCTGACGATATCCCGAAGTTTAGCCGTTTGTACCTTCTCAGACCAAGGTGGGAGGAGAATGTTGCGATGTATCTCGACTCTTTGGCTAATCTGAGTTGGTGATAGCCAGATCTGAGGTCAAGCTTGCTGAATATTGTTGCTCCTGTGAGGTCCACAATGAGTTCATCTATCGTTGGAGTTATGTGGCGTTCTCTTTCGATGGCTGCATTGGGAAGTCTCATGTCGATACAGATTCGTACCGCGTTGGGTTGCTTGGGTTTTTGGGCAACTACCATGGGGGACACCCATGGGGTCGGACCTGATGTTTTCTCAATTATTCCTGCTTCCTCGAGCTTGGCTAGTTCCTTCTCGACTGCTTCTCTCAAGTGGAATGGTATCCGTCAGTGACGTACGGCTTTCAGCTCGACGGTAGGGTCTATGTGGCGCTTGATGGTTCGGCCTTTCAGGCATCCGATGCCTTGGAATATCTTCTGGTATTGTTCCAGTAGGTCGTCGAGTTCTTTGTGTTGGAGGCTGAAAGCGAGCTGTATTAATTTCAGTTTTTCTGCTGTCTTACAGCTTAGCAGTGTTTCGCAGCCAGCATCCACGACATATATGCGTGCCCGGCATTTGGTGTTATTGTGAGAAAAGTCTGATTTGAAGGACCCTTGCACAGGTAGGGGTTTCTTGCATCCGTAGGCGTATAGTCGGACCTTCTTTTTATGGAGTTTGGGCTTTGGGCGGAGCTTGCTGAATGCTGTCGTTGGCATTACATTCACTGTTGCGCCCGTGTCGATGACTACCTTTAGTGGTTCTCCGTTGGAGATGACTACGCATGAAGGTCTCTTCCATTGTCGGGATCGATGCGGTTCGACGGCCGAGATGAGGTGCACTCGATGTATCCACTTGTTCCCTCTTCTCCGTCTGTTTTTGTCCCTCCTATCGAGGGATTCGCTGTCGTCACTGTCTTCACTATCGCTAGTGTCAGGGGATCTTTGGGAGTGATCAACGGCTCTGGCCTTTCCTTTCTTGTTGGGTTGATACGGAGTTTCTCTGGGTGCAAACTTTTTCTGGCGCTCTTGCGCTGGTCGCGGATTTGGCTCTGTGTCATTTTGGTTTGGCGGGTTTAGACAGACTGCAGCATAGTGATTGAGACGGTTGCATTTTCGGCAGGTTGACCCCCATGCGGGACAGGACTCTCCTTTGTGCCATGGGCCGCCTCACCATTTGCAGGCTTTGTCTCTCCCTTGCGGCATGTGGGCTTTCTGCTCGTGCCTCACACGTGTGTTCCAGTGCCTGGATATGGCCGCAACGTCTTCCGTTGGTTTTGGGCTGTCGAGTGGAAGTCTCTGCATCGCCGCTTCGATTACCGCTACCTGGTCTTCCATCTGCTCACGAAGGCGCGCCATTTCCAGGATGCGGGATAGGCGTATATTCTTCTCTGAGAGGATGGCTCTTCTCAGTTTTTCTGAGGAAATGCCGTTGATAATTTGGAGGCGGATGGCGAACTCTTCGTCGGGGAACTCGCAGCCGACCGCCATTTTGCATAGGCGTGCATAACATTTATCAACTGTTTCGTTTTCTCGCTGTCTAGCCATGCAGAAATGAAAACGTTCATAGTCCGGGTTGAGGTCTGGTTTGAACATGTTGGTGAGTGCAGTCTTTGCGGCGTCGTAGTTGTTGTCGACTCCGCGGTTTGGGATGGCGTTAAACAGGCGTAGGGCGGCAGCCCCAATGTTGAGCAAGAGGAAGGTGCGCTTCTTCTTTGCTACCGCGATGCCTCTTGCGTCGAGGTGCATTTCAAACTGTTGCAGCCAGATTTCCCAGCGAATGGCTGCTCCAGTGGTGAATGGGTCAAACGGAGGCATGAGCGTGGTGAGCACTGGGTCGGGGTGATCTGCCGTGAGGCTCCTTCTGGTTGACGAGCCAGTGTTGGCCCTCGAGGGGCTTGACCCTCCACTGGACATGTTGCGGTACCGGGGTGGGGGCACAGCCAAAGTGCGGGCTTACTGGGCTTCACTCACCAGTGTCGTGGTGCAGGGGCCTGGGTGCATGAGTCGTGGCCTTGGCTTACAGTGTTATCTTCTGTTATCCTGGGGGACTGGGTTGTGGCTTCCTGATGTTTTAATTCTCCAGTTTTTTTTTTCCTTTGAAAAAAACTCACAAATTGTTTCTGGATAGGGCAGAACGTGCTTCAGCCCCTTTGTCCCTAGTGCGATGTTCTTGGAGCGTTGGGGGGCTGAGAACGAGGCTTTTGAAATGTTCGTACGTCCTCGTGTGTTGATTTAGAGCGTTGGGGGTGTGAAAACGAGGCTCAGACGCCGCGCGTGTTAATACACAGCTCCGCTCGCGGGGCTCCTCTTTTCCCCTTCGTCGCCAGTGTGAGGCAGGGCCTCGGGCAACATGCAGGGCCCAACCTCATGTGCAGGCCTGGCTTGGAGCGCTTCGCTTCGCGGCGTGGGAAAGAAAGACGCGACCCCTCGTTCTGGTGCATAAACCCGGACTAGCGTTCTAACGCCAGTTCTGTTGATTCCTTTATTTCCGGGTGTCACGTGACCCGGAAGTATTTGGGCACGTGACACCACAGAAACCAATCAGGGCTGCTGCTGGCTCGAGCGCTGAGAGCACGCGTAGGAGACATCCACGAGCCTCCGCCCCAGGGCCCCAGGTGAGTGAGACATTTGCGTTGGCATTTGGGGGAGTGGGCGCCTTGGGACTGGAACCCACTTGTGAAGGAGAAGGAGAAGGGGAAGGAGCGTCTCGCCTGCATGGAGAGCAAGACAAAGGGAGACGCTGCGACAGGCTGGGTTCCTTGAAAACTTGCCACTGTTCGTGTTTACTTGGACATCTGACGCCACGATCAGCTGTGGACTTGGTGACAACCTGAGGGGCTGCATCTAGTAGCAGTATTTCGTCAGCAGCATTTGACAGCTGATCGGTGTTTCGCATAGTCAGTGCGGACATTTGGAAGGGCAGGAAGTGAACCTGTCAGTACACGGATGGTGTACATGGAACCGCTTGGTGGTGTACTTAAGGAGCTATTGACACAGGGAAGTTCGAGAAATTAATGATGACGTCAGAGGGCGTGTCAACGGCTCCAGAGCATTCAGAGTGCGCTAGGAAGGTTCTGTGTTCGAATGAAGGAAAAGTCAATGTACTTAGAAAGCAGAAAGGAGCTAATGGCGCAGTTTCATTTCAGACTATGGTTGACGGAGAGTAGGGTGATGCCGGCGCTAAGAACGAAATGGCAGTTGGGGAATGGCTGTCACAGGATGCTATGCAGCATGGCAAAAGGTTCGCTGGCACTAAGAACGAAATGGCAGATGGTGAATCGCTGTCACATGATGCTTTGCAGCATGGCAAAAGGATCAGGTTGGCGTGTGGTGAAGAGTGTGCTAGGAGAAGTGGTTCTTTCAGTGACATTAACGTTCGGATGGAGGGAGCTTCTCAGCGATAACTAGAATCAAAGGAGAAACTACCACAAATGGATGTTGGGGGTGCTCAGGGTCTGGTGAAGGGTGTGCATACTAAAGGCTGTTGGGTCTATCGGTAGAGAGGTGTTGTGCTATGTAACTGCTGTCTCGGTGCATTGCAGGAGTTGGATGTTCATTGGGAGGAAACTTGGGGTCACTGCAGGTCATGTGGGGAAGTTATTGGTGAGGCGGCAGACACCTCAATGATGGATTCTTCAGGGACTTGACATGTTATAATAGGGAGTACTAAGTGCTTTTGTTTAGAAGTGTTGTGAGGCCTTCAGTCTGAGTGTTATGAATGGTGGTGAGTGCTATGCTGGGTTGAATGGTTACAAGTCGTGGCCTTTGTTAGTTCCTTATAATCAGTCACTGGGGGTTTTAGAAATGTAAAGATTTTCCAGTTGCCGAAAATTTGTTTTAATGATGTTATGCACTGTTTAATCCTCATTTTGGTTTCAGGTCGTCGGGTAATTCAAGGATTGTATCCTGAGATGTATGGAACTGTTAATTATTTTTTTTCACAGGTCATCGGGCAATTTAAAGACTCTGTTCAGTGATTTTATGCCACTGTATAATTCTAATTTTGTTACTGGGCAACATTGTCCTATTGATAGCCCTGACCTAATTTTCCTACAGACCAGCACACCAGCTGTTTATGAGACTAATTGTAGGGACATCCGTCAGTATAGCCAACATATAAACTGATCATCCAGCCCTGGATGTACCCAATGGAGAAATCAATGCTGGCTATCTCACCCTATAGGGCACCTTTTATGAGCAGAGACTATCATGCTCAATCAGTGAACCTCAGAGAAAATAAACACTGGCAGGATCAGAATTATGCACCACATACTATGGGGCTCTGCATGCCATCAGGGATCCGCACAGATAACTTGTTAATGGACAGGACTCTGGCAAAGAATGATTAATATGGACCAGAAGTGTCCCACTACAATGCAGGGTCCCTTATGCCAGATAGGATCCTCACACATACTTACCAACAGAAGTAACAAATAGGTGATGTTGGGGAGAACCAGCTGGATGATCCTTGAAAGATGGGATCCATGTTGGGCTGAACTGGAGCAAGAGGGGATTCGGGGATGCTGGAGTGTCTGCACCAAGGATAGTGGCTGAGGACAGCAGATGCTTTAAACCCACAAAGGATCCGTAACAAGGAAGCAGGAGTTCTGTCTGGCCCCAAGACGTCAGGCAGGCTTTTTGAATCCTCAAAGCCAGACAGAGGGGCTGTGGGGCAGAAAGGAAATTATAGCAACCTATCCTGAGACACAATTCCTCGCAGGAGAGGAAGGAGCAGATCCTCAGCCCTTAGTAAAGGGCAAATTATTAGGTAGTGGAAAAACAGCCATCAACCTTTTGTTTTGCCAATGATGAGACATGCCTTTAAAACTCTTAAGAAATTTAAAGGAGAGAGGGCAGTCAAATGATGCAGATGTGGAGATCAGGATGGCAGGTGAGCAGGCAAGGTGACCCACCAGAAGGGGGAGACCACTGTGAACCTACTATACCACATGGTCTTTTTTCTGGGACTACTAACCTGAAGACCTGTTGGAGGAGTGGGCAAAGCTGCTGGGCCAGACCTACTGAGACTGCTTATACGGTGATGTGGGCACTATAACCCTACTTCAGTGAGGTGGGCCCTATACCCCTTCACAAGTGAGAGGAGTACTACACCCATTTTAGTGTGAGGTAAGCATGCTATTCGAAAAAACGGTGCTGGGTGCTATAACACTGAGATTGGATTTGAGAGCCAAAGAAGTGGGCAGTTAGTATACCATGCATTGAATGAACATATCAAACTCGTCATATATGTTCAACTGTGTTCTAATACAAAAAGGGTTCAGGCGCTATAATCCTGGGATCACGTTCCACAGACAGCATTCTAGGTGCTATATCCCTGAGACTGTGCTAGATCAGAGGTCTGGAGAGAGACCAGGATTCCCAATTGGACAAGATACCCATATGCACTATAGTTTGTCCCATCCCTGTACCTTATGTTTAGACTGTTTTTGGTTAACCCCTAGCTCCTATAGATGTTGCTCCCAAGCACAGCATGCTACACCAATACAAACCTTGAAATGTGTACATCTGTGTCCATTATTCTGTGGATCCGCTGTACCACACTGCATGCCATTGAACATAGCCAATGAGGTGTGTTGCAAGCGTTGCCTCAATGAGGAGGACAGTGGTAATACAGATTCTAGTAATGCATTCACGATGTAAACGCAGGTCACAGAAATACATTGTTTCCACAAATCCATGTTTGTTATTTTCCAAGAAGTGGAGCAGTACAGTGACAGTATTTAGTACATTTGAGATGCTATGAAAGGATAGACAAGAACAACTCAATTGATTCACCACTTGGTTGAATGAAAGAGCTGAGAATCTGGAATTGAATGTCACGCTGGGTAAACAGTAGTTGCTTCTTTGGATATTAAAATTCTAGTTCGAAATGGTATATTGATTTCTAAATGGTATCCCAAACAAACAGATTGGAATTCTATTTTAAAATATATCAGTCAGCACCCACATTCTCAATGGGATAGCATACATCTTGAACAATTACTGATAGCGCATAGTGACTGTCCCAGAAACGGTGACTATTTTGAAATATCTAATTTAATGGACATGCGACTTATAGCTCTAGGATATCTTACAAACATAGTTTTGAAGTTCTCTTTAGAGGGCTTTGTATAACGATCAGAAGTGCTGCTGCACACAATTCCTTCAATTACCACTCATGCCATCTGTGCAACCACCTTTTTCGAGATTCACAGTGTAAATCAAGGAATTGATTATGTCGAAGTGGCACATAGTAAATTCACATTTTCCATCATCTGCTAAACCGAATCACAGCCTGAGAGATCTTTTGGTCTATTCAATTAAATGGATCCAACCCTTATAGTGTCTTTGCACAATAGTGGGTCAGTTTTATTTTTTGTTTGGTGCTTTCATCCGCACTGCTGTCTCGTTTGTCTTAGGACCAAACCATGGTTTTCAAACCATGTATAATGCCTTGTGTCAGCAGACATATGGTGGGGACGTGGGAAGGTGTCTCTCTACTATCTGTTACCTGGCCTTTTGTGTGGAGACCTGTGGGCGATGTGCGCGTTGTGATCTGCGATTGGGAGTAGATGTTTGATGGAAGAGGTGCTGAGACTTGAACTTCTATTTGTTTCCATAATCCTGCAAAATGTACCTTTTTATGTGTTTTTAATTTGGAATGTTTCACTTGTTGGAAGTGGTACGGCCGTGTATGCTTCATATGTGGCAATGTTTTCCACCTCCTTATTGCCTGCATTTTGTCCACCCGGCCTTGAGGCAGGGGTGAGTTATTATGGAGAATTCAACAATGTAGCTTTCATGGTAATATTGCCTCCTTTGAATTTGATGTTCACAGTGTGCTCTTATTTGCCAGGGCATAAGATTGTACAGAAAGAGAATGCTCTTTATGGACATTATCATTATCCCTTCTGAGCACTGTGTGCCACTTGTTCGACCAGATTACCATACGTTGTCTTAAGAGGGAGTGGGGTGTTTATTCTTTCCAGTATTTTACTTACAGGACATAAAATGTTAACAAGGTTATATGAATGCTGGTCTGCTGTATTTGGTCTTACCCTCGCAAAGAGGCTCGTAGGTGGCATTTAATAAAAGGAGCTTTAGGTTGGGGGAGGGGCCTGATGTTATGGAGGGAAGGGATTGGTGGGTGGCCAAATGTTGCGATGTTGGCTACTTCCACGTGCCTCTTAGGCAGTCGACTTAGAACAGTCACCACAGCCAGTATTCTTGTATTGTTTAAGAATGTATTTATTTATTTTTGTATTTGTAAAGCACCTAAGCCCGAAGGCATCAACAGGCGCTGTTTCAACCAGGTAGATATGAACACACATTTGGGAAAGAAAAAGATACATATTATACAGATCTTGGTGTAAGTTTGATTAGGCTGCTTCAGTCTGTTTAGGGCATGTGTAGCCAGGTCCAAAGTTAGGTGAACAGCAAGGTTTTCAGAGCTTCACGGAAGGCTGCGTATGATTCCTAAGCATATAAGATCGGGGGAGTGAGTTCCAGTGTTTGGCTGCTAGAGCTGGAAAGCTTGAGCCTACTCCTTTGATCCGGTTACGTTTAGGTGCCATAAGGCGTTTTGCGTACATGGACCTCTCTGGTTTGAATGTTTTGGCTCTCACAATTGTTTGAGCGAGGTAGGCTGGTGCTGTTACTGACAGACACTTGTGGGTGATGGAGAGTGTCGTGAAGAAGATTCTCTCTCGAATGGAGAGCCAGTGGGCTTGCCTTCTGGCTATGGATATGTGTTCTCTTTTGGCTATATTGTGTGCAGATCGTAGCTCATTTTTTGGGATAATTAGCACTTTTTATTTTTTTTTGGGAAGTGCCTGCAAGGAACACATTGCAGTAGTCCAGCCTTGCACCTATTACTGCTCGAGCAATAGTGAGGGAGCTGGAGGGAGTCAGGAATTGGCTAGCGGCTTTTAATAACTTTGTGGTGTAGGCAGATGGCGATGCGATAGCATTCACTTGTCGCATGAGAGAGAGGGTAATGTTCAGATAGACCCCTAGTGTCTTTACCGAAGGTGAGACTGGGATCAGGATTCCGTCACTTGTGAAAGATGAGAACAAGTGGTTGAGCTTATTAGGCATTGCAGGTTTTCCTACCAGTAGTATCTCGGTCTTGTCATCGTTAAGGCATAGGTTGTTGATTGCCATCCAGACCTTGATGGTCGTATAAATTCTGGTGATGGTCAAATAGTCATTGTCATAGTTGACGGTCGTGGGAGGAAGATCTGTGTGTCATCGGCATAGTTTGTGTATGAGATGCTGATGGAATCCAAGAGGTCAATGAGGGGCTTTGTGAAAATGTTGTAAGGGGTGGGTGACACACAGGAGCCTTGGGGGACCCCACGAGGGATGGGGTTCGGTGGCACGCAGGCTGTTTCGGAAAATACTCGCATTGATCTACCATAATGGAAGGAGGCTACCCAGGTGGTGGCTTCTTGTGAAAAGTTGGCATCTTGCGAGAGGTGGTGACAAAGGATTGTGTGGTCTACCAAGTCGAATGCCACCACGAGGTTGAGGAGGAGGAGGAGGGCAGGCTTTGTTTGTATGCTTATAAGGTTTTGTAGGCTTTTGTAGGCTTTCCCTCATCTCTGAGGTTATGGGGTTGGTTTTTAGGTCAAGTAATGTTGTTTCAGTGCCATGGTCTGGCCTAAAACCAGATTGACGCGAGTCTAGTATATCATGCGTTTCCAAGTGTTGTATTTGGTCACAGGCGACCCTGTCTAATAACTTTAGGAGGAATGGGAATGTGGTGATGGGGCAGTAGCTGTTAGGGACTATTAGGTCAAGAGGTGTTTTTTTAGTAATGGGAGGGCCCCGGATTTGTTTAGGTTGGTGGGTACCAGACATGATGTGAAGGAGGTGTTAATGAATTTAGTGATGAAGGGAGATTGTGCTTCAGAACAATATTTAATGATTGTGGCTGGACAGATGTTCCCCTTGCATCTTGATGGCTTGAGGCTTTTGAGGGCGATGGAGGTTTCTGCCTCAGTGATTGCTCTAAATTGAAAGGTAGATGTGTGGGTGTCACGGGAGGTTGTCACAGCAGTCGGCTACTGTCGGCTTTAATATTAGCAATTTTGGTCTGTAGTAAGACGATTTTAGATCTCATGGATCCGGTATGTTAGCACACCATTGTTCATCGTTGGTGAAGGTAATATGGGGTGCAGAAGGTGTTTTCAGCTCCCTGAGAATTTAGAAAATGTCTTGAATGTTGAATTTGGCATTCTGGATTCTGATTTGGCTGAAATGATGGCCTGCTTGTATTCTGTGGCAATCTTGCTGAAGAGAGTTTTAGAGGGGGTGGCTAGGCTCTGTCTCCAAGAAGCTTCTGATAAGCATTCTTTGGACCATAAGTCTTGGATCTGTGAGGTGAACCATGCATTGACATGCTCTGCAGGTTTAGCCTTGCAGAGTTCTAGAGGAGCTATGAGGTTGATAGCTTTGGTCAGGGTATTAGCAAATAGATCTGCCAAGGAGCAGGGATTGTCAGAGAGGATATTATCAGGCTGGAGGGGAGCCAGGTGGGAAGTGATGGTCTCTTTGGTTATTTTTCAGGCACTGCAGGAAAAGTTGGACCACAGGACCAATTTCAATTCTTCTGTGGGGGATGAGGGGGTAGGTTTACATTGTTTCTTCATGTAGATGTGAGCTAGGTTGGGGTCTGCTTGCAGTACTGTGGTGTATTGATTCCACCTGAGAGTTGATGTTGCCAGCCTGGTATAGTGTGGGATTATTTGGCACACTGTGCAAGACTGTATGTGGTTGGCTGTTTGACTGTTGCAGCATGTGGCGGGATAGATGGGATGAGTTTGATCAGGGCGGGTGCAAGGAATTTTGCCACCCTAGGCAAACTGTCAGATTGGCGCCACCCCACTCCGGGTCCTTGAACGGATTAAGACTGAGAAGTTAATTTTGGAAGAGCATATATTTAACTCGGCCAGGAGAGTGGCATGACCCCACCCACACTCCCACCGCAGCTCCCAGGCTTCAGCCATGGAATTTAAAAAAGATACCAGCCTAGGAAAAGCATACTGACTGCGATTTAAACAACTCCACTATGTCATATAAAGAAGAAACAGAGGTTTCAGTGAATGTCCCAGCCTTATCCCAGGTGTCCTGAACTGACCAACAGAAAAGTGGTCTCCACAAGACTGGCTTCAGTAAGAAAACTATCCAGCAAGTACAGGGACTTTGAAAGGTGCTCTATAGACATAAGACTTGACACTGCTTTGAACAAAAGAATGTGTGTGGCAGCAGACATGCTTGCATAGATCAGGGACAGGGGAGGGGCTTACTGTCCCAACACTCCAGACAAATTTAAATATGTCTAATTTGGTGATGCACCATTTTGTGTTCAAAGTCTAAAACAATAAAGCTTTGCTAGCTGCTACCAGTACTGAGGCAACTGTCCTACTTTTGTGCCAGCTTCAGGACAGACGGTTGGCTAGCCCTAACACACACTTAGTAACTTACAAACACTCGCACTCTCACACATTTGCATGGCATGCTCTCTTCCATGCACACACACGTACACTCATACATGTATACATTCTGTAAGGGTTCAGAAGGAGGAGACTGACACACAGGTGGCATGGTGATTGCTATATACACTTATTAGTCAAGAAAATAAAGCGAAAACCTAACTTTCCCTATATCTAAGAGAGGATTCCCAGCCTCAACTAAAACACAAAGGGTTCTGTCAGAATGTCAGTGTAAATCAATAGACAACCATCCTGTGTCATAAACCCTACTTCAGTCCCTTACACATGAAACAAAATTAGAGATAAAGAAGACCTTCTTGGACCAGAAGAATGCCTCTCTTCTGCTGCACTGGGGATACAAGTTTATTTGCTGTTCTTGGCTTCTTCTTAAGAGAATGACTCCCTTCTCTGGGTCAAAACTGTCCTCCAACACAAAAGACAAAGTCCCATCACTTTTCTCTGTCAGGTCCATTGCTCATCTTTTAACACTTTGTATCAGAAAGTCTTTTCAGCTTTGCTTACCGGAAGAAGGGCTCCCTTCTCCTGGTATCTTGATTTGACAGTTCAACTCCACCAGGGGGAATAACTCCATTCACCTGGCCTCTCCTTCACTTTGCTTTCACACTTCAACACTTTTAGTCATTCACTTCCCAGACCCAGGATTCCAGACTCAGGCTTTAAAATCTCCACTCTCTTGCCAAGTACTGCCACGAGGAAAATGATTTGTGCTCATCTTATCTTGTGCGTGCGCGTTTGATCCCTGTACTTCTTTACTGCTTTTATTTGGCAGACCTGGTTAACTCTCATGGCAGGTACTGCCACAAAGAAGATGACTTGTAGGGATCTTCTTTTTTGGGTGTGGGTCCCAGACCCATATTTCTCTTCTTTGTATTTGGGTACTTAGAGCCCTTTCCTCCCAAGTACTGCTACGAGGAAGATGACTCATGTGTTTCTCTTGTTCCTGGGTCTTCGATCCTTCCTTTGTGGACAGTGGCTTTACTCGACCACGAGCCAGAGGGAGCTTCCTTCCAATCTTCACAGTTCTCTCTTTTTGGTCCTAGACCTTGTTTTTTCCTTTCTCCGTGTTTGTATGTGTAACTTTCACAACTCCTCATTGGGTCCCAGACCCTCTTTGGCCTCTTCCTAGACCTCACGACCCTTGCAGCGAATGGATGAAGCCCTGCTATTCTCCCTATATCCCAGCCGGTCTGACCATCTCCCTCGCTACCTTTAGAGATTCCTGATACTGGAGTTGGGTGTTCGTTCCTCCTCTGCGGTCGTCAGATTCTCATGTCTGCTTCTGTGACCCATGACTGCCGGCAATGCAAGTGTGGCTCTTGTACCCCGTGGTCCACCTTCTTAGGGAGCCTTTACCTTTGTCTGGTTGTAAAATGAAAGGACCGACTGACATCTGGTCCTTGAGAGCCGCCTTCTCCAACTCGCCAGTGTCTTCTGCTCTTCCATCTCCACCGTTTCTATGCTCCCGCGTCACACAGCTTTCACGCCTGCTGTTCCACAGGGGCTGGCTTGACTGCTGGTTAGACAACATAGTAAGTCCTCCTTTTGTCTCTATCCTAAGCAGACATGAAAGGCTAGACTGTTCATTCAGGTTATCAGCATTGCTCTTCCTTGTTACACACCTCCTCTTTGTTGCACTACTTGTTAAGTAGGTCTCCCTTAGGTAGTCCAGGCTCTTCCTCATATCAGTAGTTAATAAGTTTTCAGACTTAGACATACATAACCTGCAATGAAACTAGCGCCTAGATACCTATGGGTTATGTGCGCTGCAAATGAATGCTAAAATCAATAAATTAATAAGGTGTACAAGGTCTGGGTGGAGGGTTGGCAATCTGCATTCTCCCGAGATGTTCTCCTTTGTCCCCAGACGGGAAGTCTCTTCCCATGAGATCCTCCCACTGTGCACCACCCCCAGTGGTACTATCGAGTTGCGGCCTCACCACACTGGTCTCATGGGAAGGGGCTCCCCCAGAGGGAGAAGTGACGACCTGACAACCTCTAAGGATTCATCACAACTCCTTCTCCCTTCCTTACACATATCACACTCACAACACATATGCACACACTTTTTTTCTTTCTTTTAATCTTGCCGCATCACAACCACTGGTGTATAAAACTATGAACAGAATTCCTGACCACTTCTTAATTTCTAGTGAAAATTGTACAGCATAGCATGTAAACACTTCCTTTTATAGCCAATCATATGCACAGCTGAAAGAACAGCTCTTAAGGGGTGAGCGCGGGGTCCTGTAAACCTATCCAAGTGCATTTCTAAATATGTGTAACTGTCAGTGTGCATTTCCATTGAGACTCTTTATTGATCAAGATACAGGGGAAGCTGCACTCAAGATCAGCCGAAGTGTAAACCAGCCGAGTGCCAGTTGCATTCCAAGATGCTAGTGCCAGTTACACAGAAAACCCATACATGTTGACAGCCTTGTATGGGTGTGTTGTAGGGAAGTTGTGCACAGACAGCGAGACGACTCATTTACAGAGGGCCTAAAACAGAGGAAAGATGTACTCAGTCATTGAAGGCATGTGGTGGATGGAGCGGAGGGAGTTTGAATATACAAGGGTAAATATCCCCATCATACTCACCCAATCATAAATAGGAGGCCAAGGTAAGGAACTCCATGGCGCAGAACTGTTTTTTTTAGTCATGCACCCTCATTCAGTGAAACTAAAATGTGTTCTGAGGTTTTGGGCTTAGTTAATGCCAACTGGACTAAAGCAGCACTGGGTAGGCTGGAAATGAGCACTGTCAGCCTTCCATCCACATACTTCCACTGGCTCCAATTTGCTATTTCTCTATTCTATCCCAGTTTGGCTATTGCCGCCCCCAAGACCATGAGGAAGAACTATTACAAAATAATAAGGCACCACACCAGCCTGTGCATGTGTCTGAGTCTATCTCTGGCAGGGCAGCCACCCACAGCAGCAGGCTTCAGCTAGTGCAGGGCAGGCCATGGATGGTCCAGAAGAAGAAGAATATTTACACAAGCCTCACAAGTGTATGTGCGGTGCTAGTGCGCAGGTGTTGCCTTAGGCCCTGCACAGAGAACCGCACCACACCCACACAAGACCCAAACCTCACGGTGCCTGCTGTGCTGCCTGCTGCTGCAGACAGTGCTGAGAGCGCTGCCTTCAAGTAGTCAAGACCCGAGAGAGAGAATAATAAATATATGTATACAAAAATTGCTTAAGTGGTTATTGCCTTCGGTGGCATTTGCCACTCTAAAATGTTCACCTTATAAGCAAGCGCCTAACCTTGCTTAGTGGTAGCACCGGCCCTGAGTTTGAGCCATTATATTTTAACTTAACATGTGTGTGACAGTGTGATGAAGTTCACCATGGCTTAGTGTACGGGATGTATCTCCTGATTCTTGCCTATTTGACCAATGCTTGTGTGAAGGATATTCTTTCTTACCACATGCCGCAGATTAATGGGGGATGTGGCATGGGCCCCTAATAGTAATATGTGGTTTGCTATGTGTGGCTATATGTGGTTGGCTGCTCAGCTTTTGCAGTGGACTATGGGTATTGCTCATGTACGTGTCTGTGTGATGTAATCCATTTAATTTGGAGTGCGACATATGGCTGAGGATTGCTGCCTGTTGATTTGCTGCCTGTGTGAAGGATAAGGACGCAATGGCTCTAGTAAACCTTCTTGGAGACTGGTGGTAATGTGTGAATACTCCATGTGGTTGTTTTGATGTGTTAGGTACGGCAGTTTATGGCTGAATGCTTTACTATTGTAGAAGGTGTTGGAATAGATGGGAAGCTTTTTCGCCTTTAACAAATATGTGACCGAGTGAGAGTGTCCGTCTGGATTGTGGTGTGGCATTAACTGGTGATCAATGCCTCTTGACCAGCACTTTTGTGTGGGATATTGGTTAGATGACCATCGCTATAGGTCAATGGAGGTTATTGGGTGGTTGCTGTATACTTGTTTCTTTTGGTGTTTGCATTTTGATTGTTGGGGCGACATGAGTTTTCTGTACACAAATCCCTTTATGGCATTTTGTATGTACGTGGTGGATTGTAGTTTGTCTTCTTGCCCATCTGTTTTGTGTTTACAGGGCCTAGGACGCCTTTCCTCTGGTTTGTCTGTTAAGTCCGAGGAGAGGACATCTGTTTGCGGGTTAGGGGAGTGCTCTAGTTCTACTTTTGTGTAGCAGACTGTGGCTATGCAGGTGCTGCACTTAGTGCTGGCTATTTATTTGTCTTGGTATTCATCTTTATAGGGAGGGGGTGGTAAGTGGGGTTTACTTGTAATAGTTTTCATACACCGGTTGGTGTTTCTGCAGGCCAAAATGTATTTATTGTTTGCTTGTTAGGCGCTTATTCAGAAAATACATTCTGTTTCAAAGCTCCCACAGGGCAGCAGGGTGGGAACATGGGATAGCAGTACAATTAAATACAAAAAATACAGATGGGGAAGGGACAGCCAAACCTACTATGCCTTGTGAGTATTCAGAACGGTGCAAGTGCAGAAAGGAAGAGGACAGTGGGGTAGCTGATGTGTTGTCCGTGCTCGAAGGTGAGTTGCAGATGAAGGGCAAGGTATGGTAAGTGCATTGTGGCCTAGAGCCACGTTGTGTGGAAAGTGTGAATCTCCAGTGCGGAGGGTGTGCCGAGGCAAGTGCTGGGGTTAGCAGAGGAAGGAAGAAGGGAAGGAGGAGGAAAAGAGGAGAGTCTTGAGGTGTTTTCAGAAGGTCCTGCTCAAGACACAAAGGGAGGGGGAGGCTGTTCCAGCTGAGGAAAGCAAGCAGCCTCCTGCTCTCTGTTTAGCAAAATGTTTTGAGAGTTGGTGTCAGAGGAGAGTAGAGGTCTACAAGGAGAGTTTTTGGTACGAGAGAGTTGTAGATAGTGTGGTCCCTGGCCCCAGATAGCCAGATGTCGTCTTTAGAGAGAGGGGGTGTTTCTACTTTTCAGTGTTTTACTTTCTGAATTAGTACTTTCTGAAAGATTGCTCCGCTGTGAGATGGAGGAGATGTCTGCCTCCCGGGGTGAATTGCACTTTACCTCCTGCAATGTTAAAGGGTTTAACAGCCCCTTAAAGAGGAAGTAGCTTCTTAACCATTTAAATAGCCTGAAAGCTGCTGTGACCTTTTTACAGGAGACCCATCTCACATTTGAAGGGACTGAAAAACTACATAGGGGCTGGGTAGGACAAGTGTATGGTTCTTAATTCAACACACGATCTAGGGGCATGGTTCGCCAGAATCTGCTGATCCAGGTGCCCTCAGAATGTTAGGATAGAGAGGGTAGGCTGATATGCATACAAGGAGAGAGGTTTACATTTAGCAATATTTATGCCCTGATTGTGGATGATGGGTAATTCTTTAGGGTAGTTACGCAATCCTTGCAAGACCAGAGTAGTAGCAATATTCTACTCGGAGGTGATTTCAATGAGATATTGGATCCTTTTACTAGATAGAAGCAACAGTAGTGTGTTAAGGTCTAAAGGCTGTCAGGCACCTGCCTTGCAGGATTTGATTTTGCAGCATAATCTAACGGATACTTGGAGACTTGAACACCCATTTGATAGGGACTATAGTTTATTTCCAAGTGCCCATAACACCCGGATTGGCTACTATGACCTTTTTAGGAGGCACAATTAAAAGCATCCACATATCCATGTGCCTATTGAGATGATTATTCTGCTACAGTTTGCTATTGCAAGAGTTCGCTCTGGAAATTGAATACTTCGATTCTAGAGGAGGATGAAATTGTGGAGAAGGTTGGCAAGGAAGCAAATTACTTTGTGGAAGCGAATCATACCAGGGAAATTAATCCGGGCATGGTTTGAGAGGGATTCACATGCACGATGAGAGGCAACCTGATTGGTTTGCCTAACAGATAGAAGAAGAATAAAGAAGAGGGTATTGGGAGGTTGGAGGTGAGAATTAAGAATATTGAGAAAGAGGTGATGCAGAAACCAGCTGATGGGACGAAGAATGAACAGCGTCATCTTAAATTCGAGTTTAATAAGAGCTTGTCAGAAAAAGAAGATTATATGCTATTTTGTACTAAATGTATGTATTTTGAGAGTGGAGAGAAATGTGATCGATGGTTGTCACACAGGCTTCAGAGTCAGGAAAAGGACAGAGCAATTCCTTCCATTGAGATGCCTGATGGATCAGTGACGTTTGACCAAATTGAAATTAACAGTGTGTTCCACTGCTTCTATAAGAAGCTCCACACCCAGGAGGATGGTAATGAAGATAGTTACAGGGCTTTGGACAGTACATGGTACTTCCACGGCTCTCTGCTGGCGAGAGGACAGTTTTGGATGAGGATTTTTGAGTTGAGGAGCTGAGAAAATCAGCATTGACCTTAATTCAGGGAAAAGTACAGGTCTGGATGGATTGCCCATGGAGTTTTACAGGATCATGCCGAATTCTGTTTTTGAACTCCTAAGAGACATGTACAAGGCCTCGGGATCCTCGGGATCCTTTCGGCAACAACTAGACACGTGTCCATCTCATTGATTTTAAAGAAGGATCAGGTACAGACTTATCCCTCAAATTACCGCCCAATTAGCCACATAAATGTAGATAATAAGATGTTGGTTAAGTCTCTGGCAAGAAGACTGCAGGTAGTTTTGCCAGGATTTATCAATTCTAACCAGCTCGGGTTTGTCAAGGCATGCCGTGACCAAAATGAGGAGGCTGCTTCAGACAATAACATAGGTGAATGACATGGATCAGGAAGCAGCAGTCTTCTCCTTGGATGCAGAGAAAGCATTTGATGGGGTCAACTGGAGCTTTTATTTACAGTATTGAGGAAGATGGGCTTTGGTGAGACCTTTATGAGTTGGGTTAAGATCTTCTATTCAAGCCCTACTGCAGGTGTGTCAACAACAGGGTTCACTTGGATCTCTTATGTTTGGAACGGGGGATGCGGCAAGGTTGCCCTCTATCACCTTTATTATTTGTGATTACGATAGAGCCTGTGGCCTCAGTCATCAGCGGGGAGGAGAGACTAAAGGGGTACGTTATGGTGGGGTTACCCAAAAACTCTAGTTGTACGTGGATTATTTGCTCTTGTTGCTAAGAGACCTGGATAGTTTGTTGCCAGCATTGATGGAATTGATTGCTGAATGCTCGGTCTGGATATAAAATTAATTGGTTTAAATAGGAGGCAATGTCTTTTTCAAAGTGCTGTGATAAGGATAGGATTGTGGGTTCAGGTTTTAGGTGGTGCCCAGAAAGGATTAAGTTCTTGGGTATCTGGTAGACGAGTAGACTGGACAAGATTGTGTCAGAGAATATGAGGGGACTGCTATCGGCTCTGAAATCAGATTTGGAGAGATGGAAACTAGTTGAAATCTCCCTGTGAGGTTCATCTGCTAAAAATGAACTCTACAGCTAAGATTACCTATGCACTTAGTATGTTACCTTTGCCTTTTGGGAAGAAGGTGTAGTCTGAGTTTGATTTCTTGCTGCAAAGTTTCGTATGGGATGACAAACCTCCTCACCTAATGCTCTGGACGCTGAAGTTGTCTGTGGACAGGGGTGGCTTGGGGGTCCCACATGTTCAGGCTTATCACTTTGATTTTCACCACTCCTGTTTTCAGAGCCAGATGATCGGGCAAGGGCAGAGGCCAGTTTAAGTGTGCCATTGTAACCTAAGGTGGTTCTAACAATGAAGTCGGTGCAGCCCTTTACCTCTGCTCCAGTCACTGAATTTTGGAAGGATACTTGGAAAAAACTTGTATTCCTTTTGACAGGGAAACCATTGAAATGTTGTGACTCCTCAATTTAGTATAACCCAGACATCAGGGAAAATGTTGTTTTGGCCAGAATATTTCCTTGCCGCTGTCCAGTAGATAGGAGATCTTATGGCAGTAGGAAAGTGGCTTACCTTTGAACAGCTGAGGGCTACCTGCCATATTTCACATTGCACAATTCAGGAGTTTCACACTGTGAAGAGGATTATAGCAGAGGTTTCAGAGATGGGAGAGACCGATTTTGAATGGTTAAATGCTCGAGCAACTATTGCAAAATGATTTTGTCTTCAGCTAATAGCAATACTCCTTTATTTCAGGAGTGGTCTGCAAGGTTGTCTAATGAAATGACTGAAGTATGTTGGGCTCTCTCTTCTATCACCTTGGGGGAGTGGTCCAGGAAAGATGAGATTCTGAAAAGGGTCTATTAGATGCCAGAGCACTTTTATAAATGAGGTATGACTAATATTGATGAGTGCTGGGTATGTTCCCACAGAGAGGGGACATTGAAACACATGCTGTCGGAGTGTGCAAAGGTGAGACATTTTTTGGAGAAATTGACCTTGGTTTTTAACTGTGTGCTGGAATTATCCCTTGATTATGATTTTGAGACGTTGATATTGAATGTTGATGAAATTTTCGATGGTTTGACTGTTGCACAGAGGAAGTGGTTGTTTAGGGGCTCATTGATGGCTAAAAAGTTTATTTTGAGGAATTGGAAATCGAGGACGTGTCCTGAGGAGAGCGAGTGGATTGATGAGATGTCCAAACTTGCAGGGATGGAGAGAGTGAGCTATAGGCGTCAGAAGAAAAAACAAGCAGTTTGAGAATATATGGGGGCAGGTTTCTGGATTTGTCAAAATTCTGTGATTAGGTGGGTGAGTTTGGAGTGGGTGGTTATGTTGTCTGCTTTAGTACATCTAATAAATATGTGAAGAAAAAAACAAAAACAATAGTGGGTCATTACCCATGTAGGAGTTGTACTCCATGTCAATGTACCAAAGCAACAAATGCAAGTACATATGGCAATGTGCAATAAGAAATTGACCAGCTTTGTAGAGCATTTACTGTGCTGAATTCAGTGGAATTCAGTGGAAAAACGAATGTATAGCAGCATGACTCGGGTGGATAGCTCAGGGGAAACATGCTCGCCTTGGAAGCAAGACGACACAGAGCAACACAGGTTCGATCCCCGGGTCCGTGCTTACAAATCTCTGGGTATTAAGCGCATTAGAAATAACCAATCATATCATATCATAACTACAAGAGCGTTTTACAGAACACATCAGCAAACATTATTCTTGCATTAAATCTAAGGTAAGGTTAATGATTTCTTGGGTTTGGACCATGAGAGAGACCGATTCGACCCAGTGGATATTAGAAAGCATACAAGAAGATTAAAGACGTGGAAATAGCTCTATGCAATGTGCAAAGCCTGTGTAGCACCCTATTTTAAAATGTAACAATGTCATGGTCTTCATGGAAAGATCTCTTGGGGAGTACTAACAAATTGATGGAGTTTTAAGAATATCATGATGGATTTGGTGTTGGATGGTCTATTGTTTACATTTTTAGACATATGTTAAAAAATGATATATGTTAAAAATTGTGATGAGAACAATATCAACTTGGTTGAACGAGAATAAATATAATTTATCTTGATTTTATTAATGTTTATATAATGAACGTTGTGCAGCCTCTTGAACTGAAAATCCATGATGGGTACTTTCTTGCTAGTTTGGCTACTATGTTGCATGTTATCGGTTAGTGGTCAAGCTTTCAGGAACATCTTTTGTGGCTTGAAGGTGATAATAATAATAATAATAATAATGATAATCATAATAATAATAATAATAATAATAATAATAATAATAATAATAATAATAATAATAATAATAACAATTATTATGATTATTATTATTATTTTTATTATTATTATTATTATTATTTTACATTTATATAGTGCCTTCACTAAAGCACTGAATATAGAGCATTTGTATATATAATTTCATTACCCAACTGAATTTGTACTCGGTTTACAGCCCCAGACGTAAAGGACAAGTTGGTCTTGCCGGGATTCAAACCTGCAAACTGCAAATCACAGAAAGTTCTCAGGAGTCAGCGCTTACCCTTCTCAGTAATCTTATTGGCTAATAATATTTCTTGTCAAAGCACAGGTGACACTCAATGCCATGATGATACCTGTTCTGGGGCATGTGATTAAGCCTGGCCCCAGTCAATGGTTAGCGATTAATCTATGAAAATTCAAATCATGATGAATGTCGATTGTGCACAGATGTAACATGTGAAGCCCAGGACTTTTTACCCTGTCTTTTTACCCTGTCTGTATGTGGTGAGAAATGGTATGCCGTGGATGGACTGGATTCAGTAAAACTAATTTATGGTCCCTGCCTAGGGGTGTATCTGGGTTTGCTGTACTCCACTCCAACCATAAACTACACAATGGTTATATCTCTTGAGATCCCTTTAAGTAAGTGAGACAGATATTCATTACTATTGCTAGAGCTAAATGTTCCTTTCCAATGTTTCCATTTTATAATTCAGTTAAATGAACCCCAGTTAAAGGGACTAACAATGAATGGATCCGATGGAAACCTTATGGGGTCACTCCTGAGACTGAGGTTTGGCTTCATGGAATGTACTGTATAACGCTTTTTTCAAAGTGTATTGTTTGAATCTAGTTTTGTTTTTATTGTGTATTTTATTGCATATCAACTGTATGATTTGTGCTGCAATTATGTTTGTCTTCCTAAAGATTGGGTATTGTAATAATAGACTTGATTGCCAAAACTAAATTTAACAGCTCAAAATTGACCACTACAGTTTAGCTAGACTGAGCTATGGCCTTAACTGCTGTTGCATATATGTCGTTATAAATATGTTTGGGTGAGTTGAGTGGCCAAGTCCTAGTTGAATAGAGTTCATTGGTATTGTTTTTGATAATGACATTGGAGAAGTATGCATGAAAATTCACAGCGATCTGATGCATAAAGAAAATATAATTTGAATTTCTTTTCATTAAATCAATAAAATGTGAGCTGGTTATTGATGGCTACAAATGGTGGATGTTATGAGATAAACGTGGTTTGAAAATTATAACATCATCGCCGTCGGAATGTGTGGGTGTTAAACCCGTTTTCTTGTCAGCACATTAATCACAATGTGCATCTAATCAGCCTTCAACTGCACAAGTGACGCACCTAGTGGCATGGCACAAATGGGGGGGGACTGCTCTGAGGAATGTGGAAGGGGCATCTCTAAACACAGCAAAAGAGTATGGGCCACACCACACTCCAGCTCTGTTATGACCACCATGCATCCGCATTACCCATGCTGCTGCAGGAGCATGCTGCACACTGCACCAGTTGAAAGATACAAATATGTGTTTTTAATCAAGCCATACATCTTTCAACTAGAGTAGAAACAAGGGGGCTGTGCCTTGCCCTGGGCACCCAGATGTACCAGCCAACTCTGTGTGTGGCCAGAAATATAATGCACAGTAATGATAACATAAGAAAAGTTGTTCATGGTGGGGGCGTGGCCTGAGCCCATGGATCAAGGCAGAGCTTGAACAGAGCTCCTGTCCCAATCCTGATAAAGATCCTGATATGCAGAGTTTTGGTCTGAACTGCGCGAATCGAAGCACACCTGCAGTTGTATGAAGCATTTCTCCAGCACTGCAGAAGAACGCCGGCGAAAATCGGAGAGGATTTGTGGGAGAACCGATGGTCTCATGAGGGGGGCCCTGTGCGAAAAAGATGGCGGACGAAACGGCAGATAGAGCCTGAGGAGGAGCTGTGACCCACGGTACAGCATACTGAGCCTGCGGCTGTGTGAAGAGTTGGGACTGGGCGACCTCGTGGCAAGCTGTCCCCTGGATGGCAAGGAACAAATATGGGGCATAGTGGCAAGTGAGCGTTGGCTGAGCCGAATACCCGCACACTGTCCTGATAGTGTACCAGCAACGGCCCAAAAGGCACGAAGACGGGAGTGACTGGCACAGCAGCGGTGCTGGTGGGACCTTAGGAGTGGCTGAGAACAACCGACTGGGCAAGGCGGAGCCTAACCGATGACTAGAGCAAGGTAAAACAGCAACTGCTACACCAGCAGATCGGGGGCTGACAACATATGCTATTGAGACAGCACGGAGAAGCATGGTCACCCCGGAACGAAGAGAGGAGAGCCGCAGGGTGAAACAGTGGTGGCGGTCTGAACAGGTGTGTGATAAAAGCCCCTTAACAAGAATCATGCGACCCTGATATGCAGCCCGAAGTCCATAGAACCTTGGAAACAGGGAGGCTGTATGGAGGGATAGTGGACATCCGAGCTCAAATTATCAGCTGACTTGCTGGTCGCGCGCTGGGAAAGCAGTGATGTATCCCGGGAGCATTACCACAAATACTGATCCATACAGCACAAAGGTAAGAGGTGAGAACGGTGGAGAGCAGGCGAACATGGAGGGCTGCATTGCATGACTGCAAAATAGGGAGAGAACCCAGTAAACATTACTACTGCATAACTAGATCAAGGGCAAGCAGCGAGGGCTTCCCTGTGAGTCTTGGGGTGCGGCCAAGTGGGGTTCACAGAACCAGAAAGGGACCCTCCCTCCTGACTGTTTGGGTATTGGTCCTGTGTTTAGAATCAACTGCATCTGGGGCATGCTAAACTGTAAGGTGCCCACTGAAGCGCACTGGTGGTACACGATCAAGGCACTGCACAGAGCGTCACTAACTGGGACTGTGGACTGAAGCAGGAAACTGAGCCATCTACCCATCTAAAGGGAAGAACAAGAATACAATCATGGACTCCTTTGGCAATGCAGCCAGGTTCCATGAATCGTCGGAGAACAGACCTGCGGCGCAGACGACGGAGGGGACACCACAACTTGGCACCAAAGATGATCATGTACTTGCGGCAATAGCGGCACTGAGGTCGTCACTTGAGACAAACATTGATGAGGTCAAAATTGACATGCAGTTGATGATACAAGATGTGCGCAATCTAGCGGAGAGAGTACCAATTGCAGAAACCACCTTGAAGGAAACCAGCAAGACTACTAGAGACCTGGAGATAGGACTAAAGGAACTTGAGAGAAGGAATGTGGTGCTGGAACTCAGGTCTGAAGATGCGAAGGGACGGGCTCGATGGAATAATGTTTGATTGCTGGGAATTCCTGTAGGACTGGAGGGCCAGAACCCCACAAGGTATGTGGAGAACTTGTTAATACAGGAAGTTGGTGCTGGCAACCTGTCACACAGATTTGCTGTCTAAAGGGGACATGAGTCTCTGCAGAAATGACCTCCGCTGGGGTCGCACCCTCACCCAATGATCACAAAAATTCTGAACGTTCAGGACAGAGAGGTAATATTGAAATGCTCACGGGAAGGAGGGACAATACAAAGAGACATCTACCCAGATTATACACCGGCATTCCAGAGAGCCAGAAACTCTTACGTGCCGATTAAAGCCAAGCTACAACAACTGAATATTAAATACATGCTCATGTATCTGTCAATACTTAAGGTGATCTATAAATGCTGGGCGATCTTTCTCGAAACCCCAGCTATGGCCACTATGTGGATGGAACACAACAACCTGGATGGAGGTGAAGAGCCTGCTACGTGAAAAGAGAACTGCCTCAAGTGGGCTGTGGGAGTTGGGAGTTGGGGTACCCTGTAGTTAGTCACCTACCTTGGGTTTGAAGGTCTACCCCATACACAAGTTGATTTTGGCTTGTTGCTGACATCAATTTTCTCACACACAATGGCCTGGATGGGCTACAAGGGTGCAGGGGTGCCTGAGCGCTGTAAGAGGGAAGCAGCTGCTGGGTGAAAATGTCATGTTCTATTTGTTGTTTGGATATTTCTATGTTCTTTATGCATAAGGGTAACTGGAATGGAATGTTTGTATGACAGTGCAGCTCTTAGGGGGAGGATAAGGAAGTCAAGATGGAGCAGGGTGTGGCGGGAGGGTAGGGTGTGGCTGGGGCTGGATATCGGAGGATGCAAGGGAGTTGCTGCGCATGGCCATGGCACCTAATATTAAAGTACTAACGTGGAATGTAAGGGGGATGGGCACATACTTGAGTAGGAATCGCCTGAAATCCTTCCTCAGCAAGAAAAATGTGGATATCACGTTAATACAACAAACCCACCCCACGAAAGGTGATATGGCAAAAGTACAGGAATGCTGGGGGGACACGGATACAGGGTAGCTTACGCCAAGTGTGCCAGAGGGGTATATACGTGGATTAATGCTGCTGTGCCATTTAGTTTGCTGGGGGTGGAAGCGGACACAGATGGGAGGTACTTAATCCTCAGGGGCCACATAGAGCACATGGAGGTTTGTATAATTAACCCCTATTTTCCTAATCATGGTATCCCATCACACATGCTATGCACCAACATAGCACCATAATGGGAAAGCTTCTTAATCTGGGGTGGGGACTTAATTGTGTTAGAGATCTGGGCTTAGATAATATCAGGCAGGCACCCTTGGCACTTAATGCAGCGTTGCACAATATTGATCTTGTGGATGTATGGAGGGAACTACACCCTTGGTATAAATGCTACTCTTACTACTCTTCGCCCCACGGTCTATATACCAGGATGGACTACTTCTTTGTGGGCAGGGCTCAACTAGCGGATATAGACTCAGCACAAGACCTGGGCAGAACATTATCAGAGCACTCACCGAAGTTGCTGGAGTGGATGCTACTAGGTTCGAGGACTCCCATACCATTGTGGCATATGGCATCCAACGCCTTGACAGACAACATTTTCAAATAAGGGTTTAGCGCTAAGATGGAGGAGTATCTGGGGCGAAATGTGGGTAGTGTGAAAGACTAGTGTACAGTTTGGTAGGCTATGAAAGTGGTGGTGAGGGGGGAGGCCATTCCTAGTGTGGGTGATATCCAGAAAACACTCAAAGGGGAACTGGAGAAGCTGGAGGAGGACATCCGGCAGATGGAGACCCGTACATCGGGACTGCAGGTTGAAGAGCTGAAACTGGGCAAAGCCAGAAGTAGCTGCCAGGAAGCCTGGGGGAGATGATCTAAATTTGATTATATGGTCAAGAGCACCAGAGCACAGGCTGAGGGGGACACACTGAGCAAATTATAGTCATGGCTATGTAAAAAGGAACATCCGAGACATTTAACCACTGAACTTAAAGATGAGGAGGGTAACATGCACAGGTCACAGCAAGGGATAAATGAAACATTTGCCAAATACTATTCTCAACTCTACAATTTATTTATTTATTTATTCCCATTTGTTGAGGGCACAGCAGACCGAAGGCATCGTGGCGCTTGTTACAGTGTTTCTTAAACTTAGTTACATATGATTGGTGCCCGTGGTTACATTGGACAATGATTATGCTTTAATGACATACATACATTGAGCACGAGAGAGGTACGGTGAGCATGTTAGTTGAAGAGGGCAGTTTTGAGTGTTTTGCGGAAGGAAAGGAGAGATGTTTCAGCTATGAGGTTTGTGGGCAGCGTGTTCCAGAGCTTAGGTGCAAGGTAGGGGAAGCCTATACCTCCTTGGTTAGCCTTGGTTCTACTGATGCGTGGTATGGTAAGTAGGTTGGTGTATGTAGATCTGATTGGTCTTATGGATTGAGATCTATACAGTGTGTCGGATAGGTAGGATGGTGCTGTGTGGTTGAGGCATTTATGCGTGGTGGTGAGAATTTTGAAGGCGATCCTGTCCTTGACTGGGAGCCAGTGGACTGTCTTCCTTGCTTGAGTGATGTGCTCTTTTTTTGGTATGCTGAGGGCTGCTCTGAGAGCGTTGTTTTGAGTGGTTTGGAGCCTGGATAGGTTATTCTTCGAGGTGCCTGCTAGGAGAGCATTACAGTAGTCCAGTTTAGCTCCTATGCTGGCTCTCGCGATGGACAGGCAGTTATCTTTCGTTAGGAAGGGTTTTAATGCATTGTTGAGTTTAGTGCTTAGCACCGAGGCCGAGACTATGGCGCTAACTTGTTTATCCATGGATAGGGTGGGGCTATGTGTACTCCTAGTGTTTTGACTGAGGATAAAACTGGGATGATGCAGTTATCTATGTTGAAGTTGATGTATAGTGGGTCGAGGTTGGAGAGGGTGGGTTTCTGACCTAGGATGAGGATTTCGGTTTTATCCCCATTCAAGCAAAGGCCGTTGGTGGCCATCCAGGCTTGTATGGTGGAGTAGATTAGTTGAAGGGAAGTGGAGTCTTGATGATAGTTTCCTGTCAAGGGAAGGAGTATATGCGTGTCGTCGGCGTAATTAGTGTAGGTGATCCCCATGGCATCTAGCTTGTCAAATAGGGGCTTGGTAAAAAGGTTGTATAGAGTGGGGGCAGTAAAAGAACCTTGTGGAACCCCACAGTGGATGATGGATGGTGCTGCATGAGCTGTGTTGGAGAACACTTTCATAGCTCTGCCTTGTAGGAAGGAGGTTACCCAGGATGCAGCGTCCTTGGAGAAGTGTGCTGCATGCGTCAGATGGCTAGTGAGTGTGGTGTGATCTACTAGATCAAATGCCGCTGAGAGGTCGAGGAGAAGGAGGAGTGTGGGCTTACCTTTGTCCAAGATGTTTGTGATTTTGTTCTTAAAGTCTAGAAGGGCGGTTTCAGTTCTGTGTCCCTTACGGAACCCAGATTGTCTTTTACCTAAGATTGCGTTTGATTCAAGGTAGAGTTGGATCTGTATGTGGGTGGCCTTGTCAAGTAATTTTAGAAGGAATGGAACTGTGGTTATGGGTCGGTAGTTGTTGGGGTTAGCAGGGTCTAGTGTAGGCTTTTTTAGGAGGGGGCGCACCCAAGCCTCTTTGAGGCTATTTGGGACTATGCCCGACTTGAATGAAGCGTTGATGAATGCTGTGAGGAGAGGGGCGAGCTGCTCTGCACAATCTATGATGATTTTAGGGGGCATACAGCACCCTTACATTGTGAGGGTTTGAGATGTCTGAGGATGTTAATGACCTCGGTTTCGGAAATTTCAGTGAAAGTGAATTTGGGTCGGTTGCTAGCTTTAACACTAGGTTTCATCTGTACGTGTGTACTTTGCTTGGGTAGAGTGTTGTAGTGGTGGGATATCTTTTTTTGGAGGAGGTTTATTTTTTCTAGCATGGCTGATTGTATGCCTGTGCACCATGCCTCGTCTTTGATGATCTCATCGGAACACGTTGGTGGTACAGTTAGTTCTTTAAAGATACTGAAGAGTTCTTTAGATTGGGAGTTAGCAGCAGTGTTGCGGTGGTTGTAGACTTCGGATTTAGCAAGGAAGATGGCATCTTTGTATTTTTTGGCTATGGCTTTCAATATCTCTTTTGTGTTATCACAGGGTTTACATAGCCAATTTTTTAGCGCTTGGCGTTTGTCTGTACGCAGAGATTGGAGATCCTCTGTGAACCAGAAGTTAGAGTGGAAGGATTTTTTCTCTTTTTTGTTTTCTAAGGAGGCAGCAGTGTTGACGGCCCTTGTAATGGAATCTTTGAATATTTCTGCGAGAATTTTAGGGTCTGGCGAGAACGGGGGTTTAAGACAAGGCAGATTGAGGAGTGCGCTGATATTGGCTGCTGTGAGTTTTTTGGTGCTTCTAGCTAGGGTTGTTGCAGCTATAGTGGGCACTTTAGAGCTCATGGTGACAGGGATTTCGAATAGGATGAGGTTGTGGTCTGTCCTCGGGAGGCTAGTGTTGGCGGTGATTGCTATGTTGCAATTGTGGTCTGTAATCCAGTCTAGGGTGCGTCCTTTAGCGTGTGTGGGTGCTGTCATTTCTTGAGAGAAGCCTAGGTTATGGAAGTCTTTGGCTATTGATATAGAAGCTTTGTCCTTGGGTTCGTTGAGTTAAGATCTCCTATAAGGAGTGATTTAGTAGATTTTTTAATATTGTTTCCTAGGAGGTGATTAACTTGACCTTGGAAGTTAGTGGAGGGGCCAGGTGGACGGTATATTGTGTGAATATTTATAGTGCTGTTAGGCGAGAGAGCTAGCTTGATTGATAGAATGTCAACATTTCCTTCCTCTCGGTGGGGTAGGGTTCTGAAAGATAGGGTTTCTTTATGGATAAGGGCAACCCCCTCTCCTGTTTTAGCAATCCTGTCTTGTCTGATGATAGCATACCCTAGAAGTAGGGCTAGTGCGATGGCTGGGCCGGACGCTTTGTGAAGCCATGTCTCGGTAATGTCTCGTATGTCTAGGTCATGGGTGGTTAATAGGTTTTATACTTCTATGGCATGGGCATTGAGGGATCATACATTGATTAGTGCGCACTTGTATGGAGTATGGCAGGAGTTCTTAGGGCCTAAGGTATGAGAGTTTAGTTTAGATGTAGCAGTACAAGGAGAGCAAGGGTTGATGCTCTGTGTGGTATATGTGGGCTTGCTGCTCTGGCATGCGGTAGTGATCTTACGATGGTGGGGTGTAATAACTTTTGTGGTGCATGAGCTAAGTCTGCAATTTCTGTGTGGTGTGTGCACAGTGGTAGCCTGGTATTGGATGGGAGCGGTGTGGGCTCTGAGTCTGTCTAGTCTGAGGCTAGAGTTGGGTGTAAGCGTAGTTAAACTCTGGTTCCCCAGGATGAAATACTGGGCGCACTGGAAGAAATTGGGCTGTCCCGGTTGGGTGCGACACAATGCGAGGCACTAGACAAATTCATATCAGCTGAGGAAATAGGTGAGGCAATCAAGTCACTACCTAATAGCAAAACACCGGGCAGCGACGGACACCCACTGGAGTTCTATAAAATGTATGCATTGTTTGTGACCCAGTACTACAAAAGGTGTTCAAGGAAGCTTATACGAAGGGGATAGAGCAATAGAGCAATATTCAATAATCTCACTTGACGCGATAAAGGCTTTTGATTCGTTGTACTGAGAGTGGTTACTTGCACTACTATGGGAGTTTGGGTTTGGTTAGCAGTTTATTAAATGGGTACAGATCCTATATTCTGCGCCGATGGCGAAGGTGAAATATGGGAGGCAAGTGTCATCAATTTGGGATATACAGAGGGGTACTAGTCAGGGATGTCCATTGTCTCCCAGGCTGTATTTTCTGGCGTTACAGCCGATCGTGATCTATCTGCACAATCAATTTCTGGATGGGGGCATATGGGTTGGAGGAGTTGGGCATCTGATTTCGCTTAATGCGTATGATGTACATCTATACCTGGAGGATCCGCAATACAATGCGCCAGCAATACTAGACGTGCTGGACAACAATGCGCAGGTGTCTGGAAATTGTTTTAGTAAGGGGAAGTCCTGTATATTCCCGCTAGCGGGCCTGAGAGGGTTGGAATCAGGTGATCTGACAGAAGTGGGGCTCAATGGCAATTAGAATCTTTCCGGTATTTGGGGGTGAATATTAAACACACGCCTAAGGAAATGCATGTGGATAACACGGCAAACGTGGTAAAAGGTTTGAGAAAATCCATAGTATTGTGGTCTAGACTACCATTGTCACTGATGGGCAGGATTGTTATAACTAAAATGATAACGTTGCTGAGATTTCTGTATTTTTTCAACAATGTCCATTATTACATCCAGGCCTCCTTCTTTCGCGTGTTGGAAGTACTATTAAGGGAATTCCTATGGGGAACGTCCCGGCGTAGATTTGCGCTTGCAACCCTATGCCTGCCCCACAGAGAGGTGGGGGGATGAAATGACCAGATTTGGAGAGATACTATCTGGCAGCACAACTCAGCCATTTAGCCAAGTGGCTATCGGATGAGACTACTTCTGAGTCACTATTGCTGCAGCGATTGGTTGCGCTGGCGCATCTAAAGGAGATTTTATGGTTACCAGTGAGCTGTTTAGGTAGCACCCCCATGATTGTGACATTAAGTTGGTAAGTATGGCATATGACCCTAAAATTGCTGAAACTTGAGCACCCATACTCACCTGAGACTCCAATAGCAGCAGACGTCTGCAGTGACAGAGAGGACTTGGTTAGGATAAGATACTGGGAAGGCTGGTGTTTATACCTGGGGTGACCTGCATGCAGAGGGCATTTTGGGGGAGTTTGAGTCTCTGCTTGAACAGGAATTTTTGTAGTACCAGAGAGTGAGGGGAGTGGCAAAGGGGAAGAGGGTGAACTGGCCGGAGGAACCAGCTGCAAATCCCTTGCTGACCCTGATGCACAATCTGAGTGATGGCTGGAGATCAATATCCAGAATATATGGGCAGCTGGCGGACAGACCTAATCCCAAGAATGTGTTACTGAAAGAATGCTGGGAGGCAGACTTAGGAGAGGTCTTAAGTGATAAGGAGTGGGAACATATATTGCTACACCCGAAGGAAGTGTCCAGAAACTTCTGCTTCAGGCCAATTCAGCTAAATATCCAATACTGCACATAGATGACGCCACACATGGTGGCTACAATCAACAATAGTTTGCAATCTACATGTACCTGGTGTGGTGAAGTGAAAGTTGACCTAATATATATGCCTTGAGGTTGTGGGCATGTACAGGGATTCTGGGCGAAAATAGAACAGGCCTGCAGAAGAGCGGCAAATATGGGTCTGGGATATGTTCCACCCCTCAGATGACAAACCCCCATGAGCATCTGCATGCTATGTGTAGGATGGTGGGAACCTAATGTTATGATAACTACTGCACAGAACAGGCATGGTGACATGTGTGCCACCCCCACAGTGGGAACTAAGACACCCCTGACCATCTGCACTGGCTGAAGAAATAATAGGAAAAATACTATACCTGCCAAGTGAAGACAGTTTGTGTTTGTTGTTCTGTTTAATTGTTGTCAAAAACGTGCGATTATCACACGATGGAAAGAACTGTATTGTTGAAAAAGAAGCATTTGTTACACGTCTGTTAACTTCTGTATAATATACCAATAAAATACTTAAAAATAAATAAATAAGAAAAGTTGTTCATGCTGGCTCTTCCATTTTTTTGCCAGTAACCACATGTGCGAACATTCACTTGTTGGCTTTGCCGTTAATGCCAGTAACAATATCATGCCACAGGATGCAAATATGCTATTACTGGCTACATAAATGTTTGCCCAATTCCAGACCCACCGGGTATAAATACACTTCATGTTGACTTTGCCCTCAATACCAGTAAAACATGCAATGCTATAGTAAGGAAACATTTTCTGCTTGGTGGAACAAATGTCTTCACCCAATATATAAGAACATAGTGGTCTTGCCCCTTATGCGAGTAAAAGACACCATGCCTGCCCCCTTGCACTGTAAACTCCCACCCCCCCACCATGTAATAACATTCATCAAGTTGACTTTTACACACACATATCAGTAAAACTTGATCCAGTGCCCCTTCCTGAGCCCCAACCTTGCACGCAAACATTCATACCCATTCCCCATCCAGTCACTGACCCAGTAGCGGCTGCTGAATATTTTAATTGAAGGGGCATACATATTTCCCACAAATATGCCTGAGTTGCCGAGCATATCCCAGTCCATCCAAAGGTGATTTGAGGGTGTTTTTTCTCCTCCACAAAATGAAAGTTTGAATAATGGTTTAAAATAGTCCATTATACAGCACACATTCTGCAAACAAATCAGCAAATTGTCAGAGCATTTGCAATTGGTTTTGTAGTTGAACTACAATCCAAATGTTCAATGGATGTATTTATTTCTTCTTAAATTGGACATTTCTATGGTGCATATACACAGGTGTTTCCAATGACAACAACAATAACTACAATAATGGTCATATTGGTCTTGTCACAATCCTACAGTGCAAGTGCAAGACAAAGGTGGTAAGTGGAGGGGGCGAGGGGGAGAGGGAGAAGTGCAGGAGTGGGGTGCCCAAGAAAGGGGTGGGCAAGTGCTGGGGAGCCAAGATGGCAAGTGCAGGAAGAGAGAGAGGGCTGGTGGGGGGGGATAAGTGTGATGAACAGGATGGACCAGGTTTGGCTAGTCTGGGGAAAGGTGCCCAAGGGAAAGTGCTGGAAAGGAATGCTGCAATAACTAGTGGGGGTGTGGTCTCACCCCTGTACGGCTCAGAAGAGACCAGGCCCCAGTCACAGTGGTGAGGCACATTATCACGGGAGAGGGAGAGAGAAGGATGAGGAGAAAAGGAAAATCTTGAGAAGTTTCCGGGATCTTAAAAAGATCCGGCTCAAGTTTGAGGGGGGCAGGGAGGCTGTTTCAGAGGGAACAACCTGCCGGATAGAGAGATCTACCCAAGTCTCTCTGCTTGGAAAAACGTTTGACCTGCATAGAGTTGGAGCTAGAGGACTGAAGAAGGAGGTATTTAGAGAGGGAAAGCTGGATGTAGAGTGGTCCCCAGTCCCAGACGCCTTGTGGAAGATTCAGAGGGTCTTAATTGTGGTCCTTACAGTCAACAGTAGCCAGTGGAGAGATTTTAGGGCTGGAGAGATGAGTTCCCTGGGCTTGAGGCTAAGGATAAGTCTCACACTCCTATTCTGTATCAGTTAAAGGGGGCAAAGGGAGGAAAGATGCAGATTGAGGAAGAGGTTGTTGCAGTAGTCAGGCTAGGTTCCGGTACTATTCCTATGCCAATGATACACAGATTTTGGTTCGCCTGGATCTCACTCTATCCAAATCGGCGGCTCGGCTTAGGAGGTGCCTCGAGGACCTGAGGTCTTGGATGGAAGCCAACTGGCTAAAGTTGAATGGGAACAAAACTGAGGTGCTTGTTGCTGGAACCAGTTCCCCTAACTCTTTCTGGACAACTGAATTATGACCTACATCTCTGGGCCCCTTTCCCTTGCCATCCCCCTCAGTTAAGAATCAGGGATAAGAATTGCTTCATTTCTCTCAATGGATTAGCAGGTGGCAGCAGTATGTAAGGCTGGTCACTTTAAACTGCGTATTCTCTGGAATGTTCTCCTCTTCATTCCGGCAAAATTTCAAGCTCCAGTGGTGGCCGCTCTTGTCCTGAGCACAGTGGACTATTGTAACTCACTGTACCTGGCTAAGCCACGGTTTCTTATTAACCGTCTTCAACTTCTCCAGAATGCGGCTGCCAGGGCTATTCTCCACCCCTCTTTTGGGGCTCATATGTCTCCCCTGCTCAAACAGCTTCACTGGTTGCCTGTTGAGAAGCGGATCCTTTTTAAGTCCATGTGCATCGTTTATCGTGCTTTTTATAGAGTGGGGGCAGAATATATTTCTGCGTAATATTCCATCCCGCTATCTTTGTTCTCAGTCAGCCCTAGTGGTTTTTGTTCCCCGTGTCAGACTCTCCCGTGTGCTTTTTCAGTAGCTGCTGCCAAGCCCTTGAATGCCCTCCCTCTTGCTCTCCGTGCCATGGCTGACCATCTTACATTTTGCCGGACACTGAAAACTCTTCTGTTTTAAACTCTCCGTATAAAATTGCTGCCTATCTGCTGCCAGCGCCATGATGCCCTCGGGCGAACATTCAATTAACAAGTACCCATAACATAACAACATAACATAGAGAGGACCAGGGCTCTGGAGATGTTGAGCTTCTAGGGGAAGGTGAGGACAGGTAGAATGCCTCTGAGGAGGTGGAGCTGAAAGGTGGACTTCTTGGCAAGGTCCGCGATGTGTGGAGAGAAAGAGATAGAAGAGTCAAAGATAGCCCCATGTTTTTTTGCCTCGCAGGTGGGTGAGGGAGGGGGCCAAAGGATGGTGGCCAGAGAGTGGGGAGGAAACAGGGAGCAGATGTCCCCATGAGAAGGATCTGTGTCTTACTGGCATTAAGGCAGAGATCATTGGCAGAGCACCATGCCTGAATAGCAGTCAGGCAATCAGGTATGAGACAGGAAACGGAAGAGGAAGGGGATGCCAGCTTAAAGGAGAGTGTGTCGTCTGCCTAACACTGAAAATGATTTAAGAGGGTGGAGTGGTTGACTGTGGCAAAGGAGGAAGAAAGACTGAGGAGGACCTGCAAAGAGGGAGTGTTAGAATAAAGGGTTTAGAAGCAGGTCTTCACTGGTGTTCAGTGAGAAGTTTCTGTGCCTCTGGATGGCCTAAACCTGGACTGGTGGTCATGGATGCAACCAGCCAATTCGGTGTGGAGGGTCAGTTGGGAGATGACCAGCTTCTCTAGGAGTTTGCCCAAGAAAGGGGTGATAGGGATAGGGAAATAGTTAGTCGGGCAAGAAGGGTCGGCAGATGGCTTTTTTAGGAGAGGATGCACAAGAGAGTGATTGAGGGGTTGTGGGAAGGAGCCCGTGGGAAAGGAATGGTTGCAGACGTCAACCAGGGCTGGGACAAGAGAAGCAGTGTTGTCCTTGATGGTTCTCGAAGAGCAGGGAAGCACCTGTTTAGAAGAGACATTCATAGAGTGGACAACTGTAGAGACCTCATCTGGTGCCGTTTTAGAGCAGCAGGAGAATATGTAGGAAGGGAGTAGGGGCCAAGACAGGCAAGAGAAAGGGGAGGTGAAGAGGTGAGCAGATTGCAGAGAGGACAGAATGTCCAGAGTTTTAGAGGTGAAGTGGGCGGCCAAAGCAGTGCAGAGGGCCTGGGAGGGAGGAGGAGAGGAGGAGATTGCAAAATGATTGGCAAGTTCCTTGCAGATTTTAAAAAGTTCAGCCGTCTTATTGGTGGCCCCAGTGATGTAGGCCTGGACATGGGCCCTCTTCTCGGAGCAGATGGCTAGATGATATTGCCTTTGGATTAGGTGGAAGGCCAGTTTATCAGAGGATGAGCTAGATGCCTGCTACTTCTGTTTAGTAGCTTTTCACTTGTGTTTTAAAGCTGCCAAGTCAGAGTCATACCAAGAGTTGCATTTTAGAGGCAGGTTTCATGCGGATCCTCATGACAGGGGGAAGGATATCCAGGGTGTTTGAGATGGAGAGATGGAGGGTAGCCAGAGCAGAGTCAGAGGGAGAGTCGAGGGCAGGGGAGAGAGGAGGGATGAAGATAGAGGCAAATGCAGTGACTGACACATGCTTCATCAGTCGAATGGCGGAGAAGGAGACTGGCAGTGCAGGCAGAGCCAGCGACAGGGGACAGGGGAGTTTAAGGTGGGCAGAAAGTAGACAGTGGTCAGACCAGAAGAGGGGGGTAGTAACAGCGTTGCAGAGAGGGATATCGGTAGAGATGAGAGCATCCAAGGTGTGCCCGGCAGAGTGGGTTGGGCCAGAAGGAAGACTGGTGAGTCATAGTGTTTGCACAAGAGTACAGTCGCCAGATCCGGAGAGTCCAGGTGGATGTTGAAGTCCCCAAGCAAGAGACGTTTGGGGGAGAGGTCCACGAGAGAGGTGGCGAGGTGCGTCCATTCCGAGAAGGGCAGGGGGTGTCAGGGAGGCCTATAGATGGTGGAATGAATGAGGGAGAGGCTCAGAGAGACAGACAGCCTACAGACAAAGCATTCAAAGGAGGAGTAAGATTGAGTGTGGATGATGGTGGCAGGAACCCACTCGGGGAAAATCAGTGTAATCCACCACCAGCCTAGGATTTGACAGGATCTTGTAACCCTCGGGGAGTAGAGTGTCAAATGCAGTGACATAGATGGCCTTGAACCATGTCTCAGTGAGTGCAAGGATGCCAAGGTCAAGGTCTTCGAGGAGTCGACAGATGTCAGAGGAGTGTTTGACAGTAGAGTGAGAATTGAGGGTAGCCAAGTGAAGTTGGTCACCCCTTTATATTTCTTCAGAGGGAACACACAGGGGCATGGTGCCACCAATGGGGGTGGGAAGAAGGTGTGATGGGGAAGGTAGGGTAGCATCAGAGAGGGGGAAGTTGGAAAGAGATGGACGACATCTGTCAAGAAGGAGGAGGTTGGGCTGCGAGCCATGAGCCATGACAGTGCTTTTTCGATAGACATTAATGATGCCCCCGTGCTAGACTACCGCTCTTCGGAGGAGGTGGCGGTCTGCTCAGTTGGAGACTATCATGAAATACATTCTCGCCCTTCATACTGATACCGCTCCAGCAGACTTTGGCTTGCTTTGTGACAGTTTCTTGGCCACCGCCATCTATTTGCGGTGAAGGCATTGTGCCTTCACCCCAAACAGATTACAATTTAAGCAGAAGTGGAGACACTCCTGTGCTCCTCCCGCTAGGCTTGCACTGACTCAGGCCACCCTGCTGTACCATTGTGTCATTGTCAATGCCAAACAACTGTTTTATGCCTCCCTGATTGGGACGTCTCTCAACCAGCCTAAGGTATTGTTTGCAGCCGTTCTTCCTTGCCTGCTGACCCTGTTCCCCCTTCTCAGGCTTTTTGCGATTCTTTATCCTCTTTCTTTGTTGATAAAAGTTACACAACTGGTCAGCCTTCTGCTTATTTTCTGCTGCTGAAGTAGCTGAGGCCATCTCTAGGCCTAAATCTTCCTCCCCGAATTCCAATACCTCTTAGTATTGTCTAGGCTATGGCCCCTGTACTAATGACTAATGCAGTGAACATCTCTCTGTCAACTGGGGTGATTCCTATCCCCCTTAATTAAACAGGCAACTGTTATTCTACTACTAAAAAAGCCTTCTTTGATCCTGTGGTACCTGCTAATTTTTCTCCCATTTCTCTCCTACCTTTTGCTATGAAACCTTTGCAATCACTGGTCTGCCCTTTGCTCACTACTTTTCTTGAAGATACCTCCTTTTTTGACTCTTCTCAATCTGGTTTCCGCCCGGGGCGGTGTACTGAGAGTGTTCTGGTCTCTGTCATGGATGATCTAGTTCGTGTCCATGATGGAGGCGTCATTAGCACTCTTGTGTTGCTTGATCTATCCGCCGCCTTCGGCACTGTTGATCATGGAGTCCGGCTGGATCATCAGCTAGGGGCCGGCCTCTCGGGTGCCGTCCTGGCATGGTTCACTTAATTTCTTGCTGAACGCTGTCAAGCTCTTCTCCTGCCTCCTTTTCTCTCCTCAGTAGTCTTTCTTACCTGTGGTGCCCCTCAAGGGTCCACCATAACCCCAGGCTTGTTTAATGTCTGCATTCAACCGCTAACCAAGCTAATCCAATCCCACGGCTTCCTCTGCTATGCCCATGCAGATGACACGTAGATCCTGGTTCGCTTGGACTTCTCCATCCCTGAGTCGGCAGCCAGGTTCAGTGCGTGTCGTATCACTGTGGGAGACTGGATACAGAACAGTTGGCTCAAATTGAATGGGGACAAGACTGAGGCATTGGTAGTAGGCCCCCCTCTGCCTCTTCATTCTGGACCACTGATGTTTGGCCTTTGTCTCTTGGTCTTTCCTGTCACATGTCACTGTGGTCAAATACCTAGGGGTGAGCCTCTCCTCCTCGCTTTCCATTGAGCCCCAGGTCAGTGCCATTTGCCAGCAGGGCCATTTGAAGCTTAAGCTGCTCCGTCGAGTTCTTCCTTTCCTGCTTGTGCACTTTCATGTCCCTGTGGTTTCTGCACTTCTATCCTCTTCTATTGATTATTGTAATTCACCTTTCCTTGCTCATCCTGCCTGTTTGCTTCATAGTCTTCAGGTTCTCCAAAATTGTGCTGCCCGGCTGGCCACGTCCACCCCCCGGTGCTGACACATCTTTCCCATTCTGGCACAACTTCACTGGCTGCTGTGGTCAAACATATTTAAATATTTGTGCTTGGTTCACTGCGCCTTCTATGGTCTGGGAGCTGAACATCTCCAGGCTAAATTTCGGGCTTAAGTTCCGAGACGTGCTCTGTGCTCAGCTGATGCATGCCTTTTGCCCATCCTAGTGGTGAAATACAGTTGCATCAGTGACTGTTCCTTCTCTGTGATGGCTGCCAGGTTGTGTAACAATTTACCACGCTCTCTTAGATCGACACTTAGTTATTTGGCCTTTTGCAAGGCTCTGAAAAAACCTTCTTCTTTTAGTTTCCCTTTCTGTCTTTTTTCTGATAGGTAGCACCAAGATGCCCCTGGGCGAATGTTGCGCTCTATATGTTCAGTTCAAATCAAATCATATCAAATCACCTGCTAGATGCGAAGTGAGCCAATAGCACTTTCCATCTGGTACCACCATTAATGGGAGAGGAAGAGAAAGGTGAGAGGACAGAAATCATGTGGGGAGTCCATAAGCCAGGTGAAGGAACAGCAAAGAGAATGTCAGTGATAGTCTGTGTGGAGGAAGCATTTATGTAGCTGTCGGTAATGGGTAGACCAGGGTTAGAGATCAGGAATGCCTTCTTAAATTTCTTCCTTCTAGACTTTGAAAGAGAAGGAGGGTAGGTGATGGAGAAACAGTTAGAATAGATGGGAGAGGCGGAAAGCACCATGGTGGCAAATGGGGCAGGGAAGGAGAAGCACAGGGTACAATAGAGTTCACCAAGCGGCCAAGCCGGAATGAGATGTAAAACAATCAACAGTGAAGTGAAATGTGGACTAGGTTAGGGAGTCAAAAAGACTTGTAAGGCATGCCTAGATTTGAGAGTCAAACATACATGTGAAAATTCACCTAGATTCGAGAGTCAAACATATGTGTGAAAAAACACCTAGATTTGAGAGTCAAATATACATGTGAAAAAACACCTACGTTTGAGAGTCAAACATACATGTGAAAAAACACCTAGATTTGAGAGTCAAACATACATGTGAAAAAACACCTAGATTTCAGTGAACAGTATGAGTTAAACCTTCCAAGAGTCAACAGAACACGTGGGGAAAGACTCAGATGAGAAAAGAAAAAAAAATAAGATAGTCCAGTACTGTCATGGGTAAGGCCATCAGGCTCAAGCAGAATAGTAGCACTTTAGAGGTGCCCATGAGTCATGGCTTGGGCTGCAGGTGAGGTCGCAGCTTACACTCAACATGCCCCAAAGAGTTGTGGACAGGCCTGTAGGATCCCAGGGAAGTAGTAGAGTCAAGGGGCACGGAGCGGAAGCCTGGTGTAGGGAACAGTAAAGCTCAAGTGAGCTGAGTAAACGGTAGTACAAGGGTGGCTCAGGAAGCACAGAGGTTGGGTGGTGAAACACTCTGTGGAGAAACAGTGGAGGTGCAGGCAAAAGGCTCTTGTGAAGGATGTATGTGCCTCATTAAGGGATGGTGAATGTGGGAAATGGCTAGTGGTGGACTTACCAGCTGGGAGAAGTTGGGGATTCCTGCAAGGCAGGAATGGTGAGGTCTCTCGTATGACCAGACAGGGCCACACAGGTAGGGACTAAGCCCTTAAGTGAGGCCCTTTGAGGGGGCCGGCATTCACCTGCTGGCTCCAGGGGTTTCAGCAGAAATAAACAAAGGCAAGCCAATCAGGCAACGTAAGCCGGAGCAGTGCAGATCAGCTGTTCAGTGCACCTCGGCTGGTGGCCATGATGTAAAGGTCCACGGGCCCGCAATGTAATGCAGGATGCCTCAGGGAATGAAGTGCAGCACATGAAAGAAGCTGCTTGGGTGTTTCAAAAGAAATAGAAAAGGCGTATGGGAGCCCCTCTACTGAGAATAAACATGGGTCAAATACCCTGTTCTATGGAATGTCTTTCTCTCAGTAGGGTCTACAACCACATTTTAGCTCACTGCACCCTTCAAAGAGAAGAAATACCAATTTGCATATCAGTCTTTGTCCCACTCACAAGGTCAGTCAAGCACCGAAATGCTAGGCAGTTCTCCTCTGAACAAGAGTACCATCTCTTTCTTTGTCTGTCTGTCCTCTCTTTCCCCACTCTCTTCTTTTCCCTATCCCCCAGGTATAGAAGGGATTAAGTGATGGTTGAGCAGCAAACAGAGAACAGTGCAGTAGTCTAAACATCCATTAAAATATTTCTTCTTTTATTTTTGCATCAATAGCTTCGTAAGTATAGCTGATATGGTGAGGCAGCGAGAGATGGTAAGGCTTCACTGAGGGAGGAAGATAGCAAGCAGCCCGAGGGTGACCCTGAATGCAAAGTCCAAACTTTTCTCTTTTTCCTTTTCTCTATCAGTTTATTCGGGGCGAAGTAGTGCAGTGAAGTAGAGACAAGGGGTTAGAGCAGCCTGTCTGTCTGGTTTATCACCAGTGGGTTCGCGGTGGTGTACTGGGATGGTGGGAAAACTATTTGTGTTCCTTTGCCTGGCTTTTGCTGGGGATATCTTCTAAGTTCGGACACACATTTCCAGCATGCAATGTAGTGTTTTAAAATCTATTTCTCAAGATGATTCTGCGTTCTAGCTCCAAACTCCGGATTGCAATGTGGTCTTTTATTGTCTCCTCCTCACAGTGATTAATGAAATCAGACTAACTATTCCAAAATATACTGCAAAGTTTTTTTTATAATTCTTTCGCTGGGTGCTTAGACGTTCTGACTTCCAACTCCAGGATGTAACGTTGTATTTTAATGTCTCTCACTCTCTCGCAAGAAGCTTAGGAGTTCTGACACCCAACTCAACCATGAGCTGTTTCTTTTCAATGGGGCGTTCTTAATTCCCTCTATGAGCTGGCACTTCAGGTTTTGGCACGCAACTTTTCTTCCGAATGCAGCTTCTTCAATTTGCTCTAGGGACTAACACTTTGTGTTCCTCAATGCAGTACTTCGTTTTGCTCCCTTATCCAGGGTGGTTAAACTCCGGGTGTTCATATGCTCAACACCTTTTCCATAAGTGCTGCCTTTGCACCTCTCCCCAGCCATATGTTTTAGTAGCATTCTTCTGGTACTGCTGGTCCATCCTCACTGCACTCCTGTCCCATCTTCTCCTGGCTAGAACTCTTTCCTTTGTCCTTTTTTAGCGATCAAAACTCCTGCCCTTACTGACAGCAACAGAGGCCCCTTCAACAGCTCCATTTTGCTCCCAAGTTACAGCTAAAGGTGGATGAAAGAGGCCTTAGGTGACACATAGGGCGTCATTGCGAGTTTGCTGGTAAGCCGCCAGAAGTAACAACGTCTTACCGGCAAACTCAATTTACCGTTTCCACCATCCAACATCCCAGTATTATCAGGGAATATTACGGGTGGCAGAGTAACGGTAAGTACCCATCCCATGGAATCACGGGATTGGGACCACTGAATCACTGGTACTGCTGTTAACAGTGCCGGTGATTTCGTGAATTCTCTGCCGATAGGGGCCTAAACTGCCCATCCGGAAAAGGTGCCGTTCCACATTGTTACTAACACCTTGTTTCCAGACTGGCATACTCGTAATGACCCACCATAGTGCTAGTGTTAGCCCCTTTCCCCTTTCTGCTGCTGCCATTCAGTTTCTGCAATGTCCAGCCCTGATAACAAGCAGTGGGAAATAGTGTTTGAAGATCAGGAAAATATCCACAGTTTCCAAATCAGGAATTTCTAAGCAATTCATGAAAACACCCTAGGGCGAAAATAAGTACAATGCCTTCTTTAATTTCCTGCAAGATGGCGGTAAATGATCCGCCAGACGCAGATGTAATGGCATGCACCTCCATAGCACTGCAGTCATCAACTGGGAGGATTTCTCCTATTCTTATGGTATCACAAAATGCGAGAGATGAATTGAAGCTGCTCCACCGTCTGTCATGGCCAGAGGGAGCATCAGTGAATTATTTCATTGAGCTGGCAGAATACAGAGAGCTCTATTAAACATTGTTCAAGGTGTTGTAGCTGGCAAACAGGTGCATCCAGTGGTGGAAATATAAACATGTGATATTAACTCAACATTCTGCTACTTCACATTTCACAGCTGCCTGGCATGCCCTTGGGGCGCATTCTCATCATGGGTTGGTCCGTTGTGCGTTCAATCATTAAAACATTAAATCAATGCAGGGTGGTGAAGTCAGATTGGCTAGCAACTCTTCACGACTTCATATGCCTGGTATTATTTCCAGATTTTGTGTAAAAAAAATCCTCCAGGTCCATTATGACAAGCAGATATCTATTAATGCATGGAACCGATGACTGTCTTTGAATTGGAATATTTAGTTTAATGCAACATAAAATACTTGGTGTTGCTCACACTCTTGCTCATGCATCTTCTTAACTTTATTCATGATTGTATGGGTTACCATCAGAGACCCCCCCCCCAGTCTTTGCCTCCAAAATGTGGATACAGTATTTAAGAAGGTGCTGAAATTCACCAATGGGGTGACGGGGACAATTTCAAGATAGACTTGCATAGAACGAGTTTCTGAACAGGGGATGCACTATTTTCAACAAGAAAAGAAGGGGTGTTAAGATGTAATTAACTCGATCTACATGGTTGAGATGAAGCACTGCAATGGCAAAAGAGGGTGCAGGAGAAAGCCAATATCAGGGTAATTGTTGTGCAAATGGCCATTATATTTGGGAAAATGGGGAAGGTTTTTAAAAAGTGGAGCAATTAAAAAAAGTGCAAAGGATATGCTGTTTTTGATTTCTCCACTTAAAGAAATATGAGGGGACCCTAATTCATAAATGTGAGATTTGTATTTCTTCTTATTAATAGCTTAATTTCAGATATAGGAATACTAGATTGACTCCCAGTCAAAAAACGAATCACCTTCAAAACAATGTGCGTAACACACAGAGCACTCCGCAGACTTGGAGTGGAATTCTTCCAAATGAAAATCACCATCTAACAGCCGACTGAAACACTCGGAACCAGCAGTGACATCCGCCTAAAACGTAAACCATAAACGAGGAAACAAATGGGTGCATCAGCATTCTACTGCCTAGCAGTAAAACATTGGAACTCCCTCCCTGGAGAAATACGAACCATGAAGGACCATCTGAAATTCAGAAAGCTTTTAAAAACATGGCTCTAAAACTCGGAATGGGACGAAAAATAATGAACAACACTCATGCTCATTGCAATGAACACACAACTGAAAAGGACAGGGGATGGGTTGGACCAGAGTGAAGTGCAATGAAGTAGAGATCTGAATGGGAGGGAGCCCCAGGTGTACACGTCCCCATAGAGGGCCAAACTGGAAACAGGGGAGAGGGATGGGTCTGACTTAATTGGACCACAGATAGAGGGCCTTAGATAAAAAAGAGGAGTGAGAGGTGTCCCAGACTCCGAACTGATGGACTGTGGGGCACAGGGAGCACATCCCCCCATTGGGAGAGGGGCCAATGGGGTGGTGGTTGCTGCACTCTAGGGTGTGCTAGGGGGATGGGATGGAGGTGGAAATTTATCTGAACACTGGGGATGGACAGGGTGCTGCCAATGAATAGTCCTGTTGAAGACCCACACCTCTGCACACAGCATAGGAGTGGTAGCTGCAGCACACCAGAATGTAAGACAAGGGAAGGGATATGTGGCGCAGGCAATCAAAACAGAGGGGGTAGGATAGGGTATTGCCACTAACCAACCCTACTAAAAAACTCATAATCCTGCATACCCCTCTCAAACTCTGAACTAAACACATTGATACCTCTACAGCACAACAAACTGAACACACTTCACTACACCACAACAACGAAACAAACCACACAAAGCCTCATCCAACAGCACATTGCCTCTACCAACCAAAAAAACACACCTACACTTAGCAAACGGTGTAAACCGAACTGAAGCTGCCAACAGCACAGCACAGCTCTCTTGCTGTGTTCTCCTGCTCGGTCGTACCTCCTACCCCCTTGCTTTACAGATCCACCAGAGTCACAAGAAACCAGGGTGGGGGCAACAGTGTGCAGTACAAGAACCTTTACATAACATAATATATAATGCATTTCTCAAGAGCATTTCAATTATAAAACATAAACAACATGTTACTTAATCCGGAGCGTAAGATCTTTTTCTAACTTAGCAGACACATTTAGAAAATTGCATTCTGAGCTGTGTGGTAGGTTTAGAAAAGCTTTAGAAAAGTCTCCTGCCCCGATAATTACTGCACTATCTCCATTACCCCCCTCCTGGGCAAACTCCTGGAGAAGTTGGTAATCTCCCAGCTGATCCACCACACTGAATCTGTTGGATGTCTCCACGACCACCAATCTGGCTTCGGAGCAGCCAGATGCACGGAAACTGCTCTCCTGAACTCCCGTGAAGACTTGCTCTCAAATCTCGATTCCAACTCTCCCTCCATTCTCATCCTTCTTGACCTTTTCTCTGTCTTTGACACAGTCAATCATCCCAACCATATAAATCGGCTCTGTGATAGCCTTGGCATCACGGACCTGCCACTGAAATGGTTGACCTCCTACCTCTCTGACTGACCATCCCAAGTTAAACTGGGCCATTTTCTCTCCTCCATCACACTCTCCACCTGCGGTGTCCCTCCGGTCTCTATTCTTTCACCATGGCAATTCAACATCTACCTTGCCCCTCTAGCCCAGATGATATCCGCCTCCTCTCCTCACTTCCAGTGTTGTGCAGACAACATGCAGCTCCTTTTCAAGCTTCCCTCCACTGCCTCCTCTTCTTCCTTTCTCATTTCTGACTGTCTGACTGCTATTCAGGCATGGTGTGCTGCTAACAATCTCTGCCTTAATGCCAGTAAGATCCTTCTCATTGGGTCCTCGGCTCCCTCCATCCCTTCTGCGCTCTGGCTGCCTTCCATGGGCCCCCTCCCCACACCCTCTTGTGAGTCAAAAAACCTTGGTATCAACTTCGACTCCTCTCTCTCCTTCTCTCCTCACATCACAGACCTTGCCATGAAGGCCCACTTTCAGCTGCACCTCCTCAGTGGCATTCCCCTTTCCTCACCTTCCCCCGGAAACTCAGTGTCTCCTGCCAACCACCTGGGTCTCCTGCCATTCCTGTTACCTCTACTGACTCAGGTAGGCGTCAACAGTTCTTTCCATGGGTTGAGGCTCATCTTAATTCTCCAACCTCTTCGGGCATTGGCTTCCTTGTTCCACTTTATGCGGCTCTGCAGAGCCCTCTCTTGTACAGTCTCGGCACAGTTTGAGAACCACAGTCCACCTATTCTGGGTCACGTCACCACTTCCAGGTTCTTCAGTGGCACACAGCTTAGCTCCCCACCTTTCCCATAGTGCCTTCTTCTTTCCTTCAATGTCTTCTCGGTGTGGGACTACTCTGCGTCATCTGGCTTCATTCTCTGACCAGGTTTGAAGTTCCCGGACTCCAGTGACATCGTTCTCTGGTCCTTTCCCACTTTTCCTGTTGTAACGCTGGATCCTCCCAGCGTAGAAGTATAGCCCATTGTTTCTTTCCATGGAAGGCTTGTTCCTCCTTGCTTTATATTCTTTGTCTTAGTGTGGTTGGCTGCCAACCACTGAGTACTCTTCGTTGTTCTTAACTTCTTCTTCTCAGTATTAGTGGTTGGGTGAGGTTTGTTTTGGTGGTACTGCAGTAGCAAATACCAACTGGTCTGGAGTGGCTTTGCTGGTTTCCTGTTGTTATTGTCGACTCCTCAGAAAGGGGTCTAGGGAGTTCCTGGACAGAACAAGAGTCCTTGTCCCTAAGAGTGAAGTCCCTCCCTGTGAGGTCCTGTTTTCCACCACACCTAGGGGGAAGGTTGCATAGCCGGTTCACCTCCCAAGCCTCACAGTGAAGGGCTCCCTTCTGGGGAAAAGTGATGAGATCCCTTGAATTGTCAAAGCTGCCATGTACAGTCATGAACATTTGTAAATAGTCACTGTAACATCAGGAATGTTGCCGAGTTTAAACATACCAGAGCTTCGCTGGAGTTTGAGATCCCATATTCTGTCATATAGTGTACAAATGATTTTATCCTTGCCTTGTGGTACAGTGGGCAATATAACAAAAAATGTTTCACATCCTCTACAATATGTGGACAATAGCCAAATTTACAAAACAGTTTCGGGGACCACTTCTTTGAGGGAAAAGAAGCAAGAGGTAAAATATTTAGCCTAAATGTAGGGAAGAGCAATCTTTCCTTAGATTCGGCCCACCAGGAGAGATGTTGCTCTGTTCATGATTCAATCTTGATCAACATGTAGTTCTGCAAGAGAGTATTTCTGCCCCTGATTGATACGAAAAGTGACATACGTCATTCATTATATTTCTCACGAATTATATGACAACGAAAGTGGGACGAGTGAAGAGAGGGGTCCCATAAATAGTTCAATTCTAAAACATTAAGGATATATTTGATATGAGGTAACCATTTCCAGCACACGCCAACATTCAAATTGGATATGTGTAATATGGACCCATAATTCTGAACTGTACAAAGAATCTGCTCTCACCTGTGCTTTGTAGACCACAGAATTGATTTCTCCAAAAATGAATGTGTGAATGATAGAGTAGCCCAGAGCCTGCTGTCAAAACAGGGAGTGGCTGTGCTCCAATTGGTGTTTTGAGAGCCCCATTTGAAAGAAATCTGCATTCCCAAATAGCCACATGATCACATTTTTTAATCTCTGCTCCATTAAATTAAAATTTGTAGTTGAGAGGATTAGAACAATGACAGGCCAAATGTTTTTCGAGGTTAGCAAAAAGGTTGCACAAAAAGCCTGCAAAACCACCAGCTGTTTTTTAACATCCTGGATTGATTTGGAGATTAAAACAATGCCATCAGCATAAAGGAGGATTCTCGATGGCCTACCTCTTAACAAGGGAGCATCACACAACAGCCGATCAATGGAAAAGGCCAGGTCATCAATGTATAGAAGGAAGAGCAATGGTGCAAGGAGATAGCCTTGACAAACTCCTTGATTCACCTGAAAATCCCTTGTATATCGGCAACCTTGGCCCACCCACAGGGATGCCTGGTTGTCAATATGGAACAGTTAAATCATATTATCGATTCAAACTTCCCACCATGTTTGTCTGTTTACCCTATCAAATGCTGTTCTGAAGTCAACAAAAAGCAAGAACAGACGGGCCTTACTTTGCACAACATATTTTTGAACCTTTTCTAAACCCTACCTGGTCAAATGAAATGTGATTATTTCTGCTCAATCTTCTGGTCACCAGAATTTCTTTTCTCCCAAAAACCTTTGCAAGACTGTCAATAAGTGAAATAGGTCTGGAGTTACTAGGAAGTGATCTATGTCCCTTTTTAAATATGGGTACGAGCTGAGCGGTAATCCAAATCTTAGGGAGTGTCTTTACCTTACTATAATCGTAAAACACATGGTCAGAAATGGAACACACAAAGAGGATCAATATTAAAACGGTATACAGGAAGTTTATCAAGGCCTTGTGTCTTAATTAATGTATGTGCTTTCAATGAAGAGGCAACCTCCACCTCAGTTAAAACCAATGTGGGGGCAGGGGGCAAAGTGTTATGTTCGGCTGAAGGTCATCAGGACCACCGTACTGTAACTTCAAATGAGTGTGCCAACACTGGACTGAGATGACCAGATCCACCTAAATTACACACAAATTAGATTCTTATATGTTCTAAAAAAAAAAAATTCCTTGAGAGACTGCATTCGCATATCCCATAGATCTTCTTCGGCTAACTTTTTCTTTCGTTTTTTTATGAAAGATTTAAAATCAGTTCTTAATTTGATTATAACTAGACAGTCAACACCTGAGTTGACATTAAGGGCCTGTGAGGAGTCAGGAATGAAATTCGGACACAAGTTAGCCATGTTTTTGGTTAAAGAATTTCATTTAAAATAAACGGGTTGGTAAAAGGCCTATCTGACCCTGCTTTAAAAGGAATTTCCCTACCTTAACCAAAACTAAGCATCTGTCTTTGTCAGGATGTCAAAAACAAAACTGTCCTGTGTCCAAAAGTTCTATTCTGACCCTCACACTATAAACTAAACTATAAGGTGAAAGGGGAAATGTCTTTAACCTTGGGCGCTTTTAGAAAAGGGTTAGTAAAGGACGAATAAATGTTTCTAACACAAAGGTTCTTCAAGGATAAAGGTCCTTGCTTCTTGTATTCACAAACCTATAATTGCCTGGTGTACGCTCCTGCCAGGGCCTCTTGTATTCACACACTTGTAATTGCCTGCTATGCTCTCCTACCACGGCTTCTTGTATCCACACATGTATAATTGCCTGCTGTACTCTCCTGCCAGGGCTTCTGTTCACAATGTTTCTTTGCCTGTTCCCACAGTTGTAAATCCACTTGGTTGGATATTATATCCTCTTGATATATTATTCTGTTTTGGTTCCCATGCACTGCATACATTCACATATTTGCAAGGGACTTGTTTGTAATTCAAGTTCCTCTTTTCCAGGAAGTCTTTTCACCTTTTCTCTTTCTGTTGATCTGTCTATGAGTAGTTGCATTCAACGTGGTCGCCGATATGCTGCTGTGACCCTGTTTTCTTTAGGTGGAGTCACCCATTCTCGTTGGCGTTCATGGGCTTGCTCACAGTCAACCTGTGAAGGTACTCCACCTGCTTTCTTTTCTTGCCTGATTTTTCTGTGCTCTCCCATCTCTCACAGCTTCCCTTTCACATTCAATCTAGGCTCTAGGCTCCGGTAACTGAAGTGCTGCTTTCTGCCACCTGCAAAAGCCCAGGAGTCTCTCACCGGCTCCTTGCGTTTCTGAAGCGTGGCCTGCTCTTTCAGTGGCTTCTTTCTTTTTGGTCGATGAGCCGCCTGGCTCCAACATGCCTGTCTGAACTGTTCAATTCCTCGAGCCTCACAAAGAGGTGTAGCTTCTTCACGCCAACAGCAGCAGCCTCCAACTCTCTCCTTCTGCTCTTTACATTTTCGGGGCACAAGTTTATGCGAGCAACAACTACAGTGCTTGTTAGGCTTGTTGCCTCTTCTGCTCTGAACATCTTGATCGCTCCTCCTCATCACAGTATTTGGGTAATTATGGGAAAAGCAGTCCATTGCTGAACCCAAGGGTTTGAAAAGCTTAGACAAGTACTTTCAATGGTTTTAAATGGTGAATCAGTCCCGGATGATTGATAAGTGGAACTGGTGAAGGCAGTAAGTTTCACAAGGCAGTCCATAGTTGGAAGATTGGCCTACAGGTCGGGGAAAAAAAGGCTTTCTCTATTCTCCATAGGAGGAGGTCTAGAGGTATGACAATAGGCCATGATGGTATTAGATATTGGAAGGTTATTTTCAGGAGAGAATGGGGGATACCATGTCTCACCCAATGAAGTTATGACATCTTCCAGGACGTTGTCTCCCCCTCATATGATCATCCCTCATATAGCCGCCCGAGGGTCAGGATCAGGTAGTGGCTGCCATCCCCTGGCTACATCGGAGGAGGTCACTGCCGGGAAATCAGTGATGCCTCCATCAGATTCATCACAGGCCTCAGAACGTGTAGTTTCGGCTACCCTAAAATATTCATGAAATCACAAATTAACTGATGGACATTTAGCTCAGACAGAAGGATTGGGAAATGTAACAAAGGGTGTTGTAGCTTTATCGAATGATTGATGAACCTGAATACGTCTTTTGCATTGGAAAACTCATTTTCTGTGTACATTGATATTGATATCAAGTGGGCAAAGTTATTATGTATTGCAGGCAGGGCCTCATGTAGTTTAGGTTTCTCTCAGGTCAAAGGAATGACGGAGTTGCACAAGATAAATAGTTCAGATCAAGTAATTATAAAACAACCGGCTTGTGGTCCCATTCAGGTCTGTCATTAACAAAGGCATCATACACATGTTCCCAACCACCTAGGTTAATCAAAGTACCATAAATATGGTACGTCATCTCCTGCACCCTAAAGTTTGCTTGGGCTGGTTCATCACCTGCGATACACCCATTAACTTTACAAAGACCTCATTCTAATACTTTAAGAGAAACATTAAAAGCAACTTTGAGATTACATCTATGGCAAGGGGAGAGTAAGTCGGGAATATTCAAAACAACACCCCCTTTCTCAGTGACTCCCGAATGTTTGCCCAGCTGGGTCATCACATTTGAAGAAATTGCCCTCTATGTTCCAAGAAAGGATTAACAGTATATTTTCCTTAAAGTCATTGGTTTTGTGGCATGCGGTTGCAGTGACAAGTAGGAGGAAATACCAGCAATGTATAGTGCTATATTGTTGGCAGCCTCTGGGCTTCACAGATATTATGGTTGCTGGTAGGCTCACAGAAGCAGAACACATAGTGGAAGGAGGCCAGGTTGTTCAAACCCCTTCTCACTGAACCACCCTTTCAGTGCCTTATGTAATGTAATATTGGAGCCACTCTGTGGATATGTTCTGTAATTTATTGGCAACAGGCCATGCACTAAATTTTAATTTACCATGGCTACTCTAACTACATCATTACTTGACTGGGATCAGTAGGGTCATGAAGTCTAGAAGAATTTCCATCATCATTTCTTATGATCGAGCAACAGTCTTTGGAATGTCTCATCCAATGAATGGTCGTGTTTATGAGGCTTGTTTATGAGGCTGTCCCTGTTTTCTTTGGTTGGTACATTGTTCATTTAGGAAAGTCATAAATAAAACAATTTGCACCTTTTCTGTCAATTGACCCGCTTGTCCCATGGGTATGTTCTGGGATAAATTGATCATATTTGGGTGCTGAGAGGAAGAAATTGTACAAGGAACACCTTCATGGATATCTTTAATCCCACTATGGACACGTGATACCTGAACTGGTTTTAGAGGAGCCCTGTGTGTGGGAGAAAAGCTATTCTTTGGCAGTGCAGGGTGCACTTCGATATGAGAAAATAACTTGCTTGGCAGGTTTCACCCTTCCTGAAGTTCCTTCATCAACCAAGTTATTGTAGGAGAGTTTCTCCACATTTGTGGCTTTCACCTGTACATGTCATGAAGTGTCATTGCCTGACGTTAGACCTGAGGATAAGCCTGAGGTTGCCATACTTGTGGATATACTGGGGGGTTACAAAACTCCCTCGGAGTGCTTGATCATATGGACCATTGGTGTGTCGATTGGAAAATCAGGGAGGAACATTGATCAAAAATTGCAATATCTTCACAGAAAATTAAAACAAATGGTTGTAGGGGTATGATCTTGAACATCTTGAGTGTCTGAGAGTGCTATTGCTATTAGGGGTATTGAAAGCATTGGTCAACATACTTCCACTGAAACAGAACACCTACAGGCCCCATAGGGGTCCATCTACCTCATATTGAGCCAAATGGTCTAACACTTCTCTGGGGACCCTCTGAGTGAGACATTGTTTAGACAGGTAAATATCAGGGGAAATTGGCATGTCATGGTTGCAAGGGGACTGGTTCTGACCCAACACCTTAGCATCGGTTGGGGGGAACATCCTCAGCCTGCAAGTCCTTCAGCAGCTACTCAATCTTATTCGTAAGAGCATAAGCTTAATTGATGGAGGCTCCCGTTACCATTGACTAATTGGGTTTAGGCGATAAACAATGACTCTTGGGCCCCTTCCACTCCATGTTGGATTAAACAAAGTTGCTACTATATGACACAATTACAAAATTCCAGGGGCCAAAGCCAATGGCATATGAGAGAAAACAGAAAAAACCTTTGTTGAAGATAGCACACAGACTCAACCATTAAATGCCTCATCTTGCCAATGTCTGGAAAAGAAAGGGCCGGGCTCAGGAAATAGGCAATGGCAGCACAGACCTCCCCATCTCACCTTCACCTCAACTTACTGGCAAGCTCCCTTCAAGCACATCAGACAACTAGACCATCACAATGAGGGCATATCGAAAAAAGGGCTCAAGCGCAGCCCAATGCACTGCCTACACCTGCTCATCACTCAGTCAACCCACCAGCAAGGCTCACTCGAACTTCCCTTGTCCACCATACCTGGATTAGGAGAAAGGAGCTAAAGACATCGGACAGTTTTAAGCCGGACCACATTTTATCACCAAATGGCTGCTTCTGATGCTCAGAACTCTCAACAACCAGATGTACTGGCAAGTGCCCTTGCATACACTGGAGTCAGAAAAATGTTATTTAAAAGCCTCCAGCATCTGTGCAGGCTATTAAAAGGGCATGTCATTGTGAAATTCTCTGTAAAGTAAAAAAAACATTTCTATCCCTCTTTGGGGGTAGACATGCCAGTAGGACAGTGTTTGTTCATACAGCTGCTATTCCACTTAAACAAATAAAAGTTATTTCAGGAATTACCCTGTTCCTTATTTAGGAAAAAGGGAAGGTCCGCAGGCGGGGATTGTCCGAATTGATGATTCCAGGGTGGACAAAGAGTCCTTATGACAAACTTGCAGAGACTTGGGCATGTGATGCAGGTTTGAGTGAGACCTGGGATCCGGGTATAGGAGAGGCGAGTCCGGACGAGGTGGTGGCTTGCTTGCAACAGGTACTCGTCGAGAAGGGAAATGAGTGCCCAACGTTGGGCAGGCAAGGTTGGATTTTGTTGTATGCATTCAGGAAGATGCATCAGCAGAATGTAGAATTGCAGGCGAAAGTCTTGAGGTTGGAAAAAGAGCTGGCTGCTCAGAAACAGATTGCGCTCATGCAGCAACTTCAGATGAAATTGTATCATGATAAGGCAGATAAATATCAGTCAGTGGCCGTAAGAGCTGCTGCAAGTGTTGACCAATAAAAATATCACAAAAGGAGATGGAGAATGAATACCTGCAAAGCAGCAACAGTTATTGCCTCTGCAGGGGTTGATTGGAATCCTGACCAAATGAATGGTTCAAACAGGGAGATACCGTCTAAATCGGAGCTGGATAAGAAGGAAGTGACCATTAAACCGGTTATGTGTAGATGAGCTGGGCCACATCTGAATAAATCTGGAGGTGGCCTGGTGGATCTGACAATGTTGGAGGATTACTCTCAGCAAGAGGTTGGGGAAATCATTAATCGATTGAAGCAGAGGGCTGGTGAGACTTTTTTATCTTGGATGGTCAGGTTATTTGATGGAGGTGCAACAGACCTTCTTGTGGATCCAACCGATTCTCCAAGGTTCCTGCCAACTCCCCATGAAATCCATATTCAGGAGTTAATGCATGCAGGGCCGCCTCCTGATGCCCATGGGAGAGAGTCACAAGTGTCTTTGTTACAGTTAGCTGCTCAAGGGTGTAATCGCAAATATCTGATTACGTCGGACTGGCCTAGCAATGAGAAGAGGAGGTACACCCTGAAAGAGGCAATCCAAAGACTCATGGAGCATCCTATGAAAGAAGCCATCCATGTTGATGATCCCGAACATAAGGGAGTGGTGGAATTATCAGTTTCAGCCCGAAATACAATCATTCAAACTGCTCCACCAGTTTATAAATTATAATTATGACTGTGTTGGTGGTGATGACAGGTAAATTAACCGATTAAGTAGTTGATGCTATCAGACAGTTAGCAGACCTGGGGGAATGGGACAGAGTTGAAGAGAGACCCCGAGAGAGAGAGAGAGAGAGAGAGAGAGAGATAGAGAGAGAGAGAGAGAGAGAGAGAGAGAGAGAGAGAGAGAGAAAGAGAGAGAGAGACTCTTGTGTGTCATGAAAATACATGTTTTTGGCGCTATTAAAAGATGGAGTACCATGAGAAGACATTGATGGGATTGAAACCCGGGAAATGTGCCAGATATATAAAAAGCGAGGGCTTGGAGGAAAAGGGAGGTATGAACAAGTGAAAAGGCAAGTTGTGAATAAGCGAGATGGCGATAAGTCCCCTTCCACGCCACCTGAGGAGGAGGAGGATGAGGAGTACATTGGAACAGCTTTACCATACCAGCTGACATGTGCTGACTTGCAAAAAGTGTTGCGTGCGATGTTAGAGACAGAGACAAAATACACACATTCAAAATATGAATAGGATTGTGGTCAAACTCCAGTAGCGTCTACCCGGATTAAGAGACAGACAGCCTCATGTGAATGTGAAATTATTTTCGCAATCAGTAAATACACACGAGGTTCAAGCTTTGATTGATACCGGGGCAGAGGCCTCATTGAACAGTGGTAATCCTTCGAGGTTTAATGGTAGACATTTTACCATAACTGGACTGGGAGGGAAAGAGACTCCTGCAGTTCAAACAAAAGTTGATATGAAAATTGGTAACTTGAAAAGGAGTAAATATCAAGTGTCGGTTGCTCCCATGCCTGAGTATATTATTGGCTTTGATATTCTGGAGGGATTGACTCTAGGACTTGGAGGTAAAACTTATCAGTTTGGAGTAAGTGCATTAACATGTACCTCTGTCATTGAAGATTCCCCCCAGTGCAGGTTCCTTTGGCCACAAAATGTGTGTCGATGAAGCAATATCGCATTCATGGGGGCATAAGAAGATCTCAGATACCATCAAGGGATATGTTGAAGCGGGCATGTTACGTCCTGTAACTATGCCTGGAACAATCCGGCCTGGTTGGTTTAGAAGCCCGACAGAAGCTACAGAATGACTGTGGATTATCACAAGTTGAATAAGTACACTCCTCCGTTAGTACCCACAGTCGTTACTCTGATTGGGAATGTGCAGAAATTTGAAGGAACTTGGTATGCAGTGATAGATTTGGCAAATGCCTTCTTCACTGTGCCAAGTAGAGAAGAGTGTTAAGAGCAATTTGCATTTTCTTGGAATGGGAGATAGAATACGTTTCAACATTTGCCCATGGGGTACATGCACAGTCCGACTATTTATCACCGGCTGGTGGCAGAGCATTTGGATAAGATATTGTGCAAACCTGATGTACAGATTTCACACTATATTTATGGCCTACTGATTCAGGGAAAAGATGAGCAGAGTGTGTAGACGCACCTAGAAGTAATCATCACAGGATTGAGAAAAGAAGGATGGGAAATTAATGAAATCAAAACCCAGGGTCCAGCGGAGACCATTATTTTTCTGGGAATTCAGTGGCATAATGAGAATTGTGAAATGATGCTGAAGGATAAACAAACGATTCTTGAATTCACTACAGCTGTAAGAAACAAGCTCAACAGTTCAAAGGGTTGTTTGGGTTCTGGAGACAACATATACCACATTTGGGGTGGATTCTAGTGCCTCTTTATAAAGTGACATGAATGGGGTGAGGAGCAAGAGAAAGCGTTTCAGCTGTCAAAAGATAGGATTAAAAAAGTGCTTGATTTATGGCCATTCAGAGCAGGTGAAGTTGAGTTGAATGAGCAATTTTGCCATTTGGAAAACAGGACAGGAAGCCTGTTCCTTTAGGATTTTGGAGTAATAAGTTACCTGAGGCTGGTGACAGATACACTCCCTTTGAAAAGCAGTTGTTGGCATACTATTGGGCTCTTGTGGATACAGAGCAAATGACTTTGGGTTATCCTGTATTAATCCGACCAGAAATTCTGATCATGCAGCGGGTACTGAGATCTCCTAAAACACATTGGGCCTCATTAGGACCCAGGCGGTAAGGGGTTTACGCCGGCGTAAACCATGGCGCCCCTTACCGCCTGAGTACGAGTTCCCTTAGCGACATAGTGATTTTAACGCCTGCTTTTAGCAGGTGTTAAAATCCATGGCGCTAAGGGACCTTGTTGTTAATTACGCCACCGTAATTTACGGTGGCGTAATTAACGCCTTCCCCACTCCCATTATGCCCTATGGGGCCAGAAATGGGAATGGGGAAGGGTAAATGGGGATTGGGGACTTACCGCCCTGCCAAGGTCGGAATGGGGCGGTAAGTCCGCCAACCCCCATGGCGGAGTTGGCAGCTTAGCGCCATGGACCATGGTGCTAATAGCACCATGGTCCTCCGCCAAGGTCCTAATGAGGGCCATTGAATAGGACAGGCTCAAGAGGCTAGCATTATTAAATGGAAATGGTACATTCAAGAACAGGGAAGGGTGGAATTGCGAAATTGCATGAGCAAGTGGCTGGGGTTGCACTCATTGATTTGGAACCACCAGACCTGACCGAAATGTGTGAGTTTCCTGTGAAATGGGGAATCCCTTATTGGGATTTAACGAGTGAACAAACTGAACATTTGTGGTTCACTGATGGTTCTGTTACGCTCACCTGGCTCCCACAGGGGCGTCGGTCGGACCCGAACAGCTGCGGTCTCCACCCAAGTGATGCGTAGTGCAGCGATGACTGGCTGGATCTGCCCTCCTAATCTTGTCTGCTTAACCCGTAGAAATATTCTCCTTATATTCTTGAAAGATGAGCTCTCCATCCTGCGTGGATTTGCAGGGGTGCATCAATTCCAGTTACTTCACTGGTTCGAAGGCTTGGGAGAGTTCCGGAGAGTATTGACTCTGAGGTTCCTGGTGAGGACCAGTAAGTATTAAGTTCATAGAGTTCAATATGTCCGATGTTCACTCTTGTTCCTTCTTCCTTTCTTGTTTTGCAGCTGGCTCGTGAAAAGATGCTCTTGTGGCAGCTGGTGGCGCTCAGGTAAGAGTTTGTATTACCCGGCGCTCTACGGTAAATGTTGCATGAGGAAAACGTGTTGCTTTGTCTCTCTTTACAGATGCGGCACATGAAAATATGGAGAGTCACAAAAGGATGTCTCCGGTGGTAAATCAGGTAAGTCTATGGTGGTAAAAATTATATTTGTTGGTTCCCTCGGCTCACCTTGTGGTTTTCTTCGGTCTCCTAGGTGCCGAAGTTTGGCGAAGAAATGATGGAGGCAGCGCCAACCCGAAGGATGCTGTGAAGACTGGTGAGTATGGCGCGGCGCTGCAGCTGGAGGTGCGGCGCGTGCAGAAATGATGTTCTTTACAGGTCCGGAGACAAGATGGATCCAGAATCAGGTGTGGAATAGAAATAAGTTTGTTTTCTAACCTTGTCCCTTTCTTTCCTCTTTTTTTTAGTAGCTCCGGATTCGAGGCGGGTGTGGCAGAAGACTGGATGCAGGCTGCAGGCACGGTGAGTGTTACGCTGCTGGATGCAGAATAACGTGAAGCGCGTGTTGCTGGTCGGGCGTGGTTTAAATAGCCTCAAAAGTAGTCCCAGGTAAGAAGTCCCTGGAACCACACCCGAGTAAAAAATAGTCCCTGTAGAAAAATAGTCCCTTTCTGGCTTCATGTTGGATTGGAGTCATTTGCAGCATGGTCTGCGTGAGGTAAGTAATGACTATGAGCCTTAGGCGCCAGGACTGATTCCTACTATGAGCCTGGCGCCTAAGGCGCCAGGACTGAACCCAGATAGCCCCTAGCCGTGGCTGCTGAGGTTTTACTAAATGTCTAGATGCCTGCTCCCGGGGCTGATGGGCTTGGTCTGGATGCCTGGGGGTAGGCATCATGACAGCACTCCCCCCCCAAGGCTCCTCCTAAAGTTGTTCTTCCCCTGGGCCCTGGTTTGTCTGGGAAGTTCCGATAGAATCTTTTCACCAACCGAGGTGCATGGACGTGGTCACTAGGTTCCCATGACCTTTCTTGTGGTCCGTAGCCCTTCCAATCGATTTAATAAAAAAGTTTTGATTTAACCATCTTGGAGTCCAGGATATTTTTTACCTCAAATTCAGGTTCTCCATCTATCAAGATGGGGTCAGGTGGTTTGGTTAATCTTGTTCCTGGTTGACCTGGTTTTAAAAGTGAAACATGAAAGACAGGATGAATGCGCATATTAGAGGGTAATTCCAATTTGACGGCTACCGGGTTCATAATGGCCTTAATAGTGTAAGGTCCCAAATATCTAGGGTTAAAAGTCTGATTTCCCTTCAGAGGTATCTGTTTTGTAGCCAGCCAAACTTGATCCCCAATCTGGTATTGTGAAGTTTCACTTCTATGTTGATCAGCATTTTTCTTATATTTCTCTTTTGCTTGTTTCAAATGTTCTGTTGCCTCTTTAAAGGCTTGTGTAATAGTAAACTGCAAATGACTAACTGCAGGCATTTCTAAATGCAGAGGCAAATCTAGTTCTGAGGTTCGAGGGTGATGTCCATATATGGTATAAAAGGGACTTTGTCTGGTTCCTGAATGTACAGAGTTATTGTATGCATACTCAGAAATCCATAAAATATCTTTCCAATTACTTTCGGTCTGGTGTAGCATGCAACGTAGGTACTGTTCAAGGGTCTGGTTGATCCTCTCCGTCTGACCATCGGTCTGGGGACGGTGACTGGTTGATAACGTCACGCGATTTGCGCCAGTTGACAACATTTCTTCCAAAAATGTGAAATGAATTGACTACCTCGGTCAGAGACCAATACGGAAGGAAATCCGTGTATTCAAACAATGTTTTTGAGGAACTCCTTGGCCAGAATTGAAGCAGAAGGTAATCCCTTTAGAGGAATAAAGTGGGCCATTTTGGAAAAAGATCCACAGTAACTAGAATGGTGTAAAATCCATTACATGGAGGTAGATCTGTAATAAAGTCTAACGATAAGGTGTGCCATGGTGTAGGTGGAATATCCAAAGGTCGTAAGAGGCCAGCTGGTTTTTTCTTCTGACTTTTGTTTTGGGTGCAAATGCCACAAGACATTACAAATGACTTTACGTCTTTTCACCAGGTGGGCCACCAGAATTGTCTCTTAATTTTAGCTTCAGTTTTAGCGATACCTGGGTGTCCTTCCATCAGGGTGTCATGATAATTGGAGATGACTAGTTCTTGTAGTTCCTTGTGTGGTAGAAATAGTCGCCCTTGATAATAAGGTAGGTCATTGATGACTGAGTAGTCCGGGCCTTTCTTCACCCAGTCCTGCAGGGCTTTGGATCGAAGAGTTGTTGGATCTTTACTTGAATATCCTCTAGTGTATGAGAGTGGTTATGCCAAGAATTCTTTGTTCTGAAATTATAGGCACCGGTTCCGGGTTCGTTCGCATATGCTTCTCCCATCCCTATTTGGGATAAGGCATCTCCCTTGCCATTTTTACAACCTGGTCGATAAGTAATCACGAAATCGAACTCGGCAAAGAACAATGCCCATCGAAGTTGACGCGACGATTGGGCCTTGGCTGTTTTTAAATACTGCAAGTTCCGGTGATCAGTGATTACCGTAATGGTATTCCTGGCACTAAGAAGATAATGCCGCCAAGCCTTGAAGGCGGATTTGATGGCTAATAATTCTTTATCGGTAACCGCATAGTTTAACTCGGGTGCCGAGACCTTTCTGGACCAAAATGCTACTGGGTGAAGTTAACCGGTTTTAGGATCCTTCTGGGACAGGACAGCTCCCATGGCTAAACTGGATGCATCAGGTTCAACTATGTATGGAAGTTCGGGGCGTGGATGCTTTAAGACAGGTGCAGACGTGAATTTTGCTTTCAGCTCTTGGAAGGCCTTTTCAGCTTCTAACGTCCACAAGAAGCGTTTGTTTCTTCGCAAAAGTGCTGTGATAGGGTGTACAACATGTGAGAAATCTGGAATGAATCTGCGGTAGAAATTAGCAAATCCGAGCATGCTTTGTACCCCTTTAACTGAACTGGGTGATGACCACTTGAGGATTGCGTCCACCTTTCGAGAGTCCATTCGGACTCCTTTTGGAGTCAGGATAAATCCAAGGAATTCAACTTCCGTAGCATGAAAAACGCATTTTTCCAATTTTGCATATAATTTGTGCTGGCGTAGTTTCTCAAGGACTGCACAAACGTGCTTCACATGGTCTGATTCTGAAGAGGAGTACACTAGAATATCGTCTATGTATACAACAACACAGACATCAATGAGTTCACAAAGGACATCGTTCATAAAATACTGGAAGGCTGCTGGTGCATTGCACAACCCGAAGGGCATCACCTGGTATTCAAATAACCCGTACTTAGTGCGAAAAGCAGTCTTCCATTTGTCGCCTTTCTTTACACGTACCAGATGATATGCCCCTCGGAGATCTAATTTAGTGTAGATGTAAGCGTCCTTTACTTGGTCTAGTAATTCGGGGATCAGAGGCAATGGGTATCGGTTCTTAACCGTGATCTGATTTAATGCGCGGTAGTCTATGCACGTTCTGAGGTCACCTTCCTTTTTAGGCACGAAGAACAAAGCTGAAGATGCAGGGGACTTGGATGGACGAATGAAGCCATTAGCAAGGTATTTGTCCAAGTATTGTCGTAGGTGAAGGTTTTCGGGTTCCGTAAGGGCGTAGATCCTACTACATGGAGGTTGTGCACCGGGTATGAGATCGATTTGACAATCGTATGATCTGTGAGGTGGTAGGGTGTTTGCCTGTTCCTTTTGGAAAACATCCTGGAATTCTTGATATTCCTGAGGTAACTGCATGACTGGAGTAGCAACTGTGGCCAGGCCTTGGTTCAAGGTTTTTTTTGGGTAACAAGTATGTGCAGAATCCGGGAAGGTTATTCTCTTCTCTCGCCAATCAATACAAGGATTATGTGTTTCCAACCAAGGTATCCCCAGTATTATTTGGAACTGCGGGGCTTTGATTAAATTAAGCACAATAGTCTCTGGATGCCCATCCTGACCCAATAGTGTCATCTCTGCGGTGGAATGAGTTACAGGCCCAGAGGCAATTTCAGTTCCATCGACTGTGGTGATGACATCCGAAGTGGTCTTTTTGCAGAGAGATAGATTCATCCTAGAAGCCAACTCATGGTCCACATAGTTTCCTATGGCCCTGGTATTAATGTATGCCCTCACTGCGTGCATACGTGATGGCTGCCTTGGAGCTATAAGGACCATTGGTATGATGAAGTGCGAGGTCTGAGTATCCTTCTTCAAGTTCGGCAAGCGGACCTCTAAGCTTGTCGGGCGTGGTCGTTTCCCGAATCAGGCTCTGTTTGATTTTTATCAGCAACTCCGACTACTTTTTTAGATGTTTTTATAGGGCAATCACGTAGAAAATGTCCTGAGGCCCCACAGTACAGACACAATTGGATCTGCCGTCTTCTTTCTCTTTCCTTTTGAGTTAAGGGTCCCTTGACCCCCCCGATCTGCATCGGTTCTGATACATCTGTTCCTTTGAGGGTAACATTGGGTTTAACCAATACCCGATTCTCAAACTTAGCTTGATCAGCCTTTCTATTCTGAAGTCGGTGGTCTGACTGGACCACTAAGTCTATATATTCTGCACAATCCTGAGGTGGGTTCACAACTTGGGCCAAAACGTCTTTAAGTTCACCCCGAAGTCCACGATGAAATAATGTAATTCGTTTTACCTCTGGCCATCCGGTTTTCCACCACTAACCTATTGAAAGTGGCGATATAGGTTGGTAGATCCTGGTTAGCTTGTCGTAATGATAAAATTTCGTTATCCAGGCCTGTCCCTTTGAATGTCTGGCAAATAGTCTTTCCATGCTCAATTGAAAACCTTGAAAATCCCGAAGAAGAGGGTCATCTTGGTTAACTAATGGAATTGACCAATCCGTTGCGCTGCCACTAAAATATGATAGTACACTTTGGTTTGGTCATTCGGAAAAGCTCCAGGTCTGCATAAAAAGTGCAAGAGGCATTGGTTCATAAACACAGTGAACTTTTTTGGGTCCCCAGCAAAACGTTCGGGTGGAGCTAAAGGAATGCTCCCTGGTAGAACCACTTGCACAGGATTACTTGATGAAACAGGAGTTGGATTCCCCCCGAGTTCAGGTAATGGTGTTTGCCCAGCTTGGTTTTGCAGTAATTGTCTAGCAAGATCATCAGTGCGCTCCTTTGACACAATCTGTTCTCTCCTGAGGGCATTAGTCTCTTGGCGCGCGGAGTGCACTTCTGCCCTAAGTTCCCCTAACAATAGGGTTAGTTGGTCGGTTTCTTAGGTTTCCATAACGCCCGGGTGGGGATTTGTAGATAGGCTTTGCGTTCTGTTATGCTCACCTGGCTCCCACAGGTGCGTTTGTCGGACCCGGACAGCTGCGGTCTCCACCCACGTGATGCATAGTGCAGCGATGACTGGCTGGATCTGCCCTCCTAATCTTGTCTGCTTAACCCGTAGAAATATTCTCCTTATATTCTTGAAAGATGAGCTCTCCATCCTGCGTGGATTTGCAGGGGCGCGTCGATTCCAGTTACTTCACTGGTTTGAAGGCTCGGGAGAGTTCCGGAGAGTATTGACTCTGAGGTTCCTGGTGAGGACTAGTAAGTATTAAGTTCATAGAGTTCAATATGTCCGATGTTCACTCTTGTTCCCCCCTTCCTTTCTTGTCTTGCAGCTGGCTCGTGAAAAGATGCTCTTGTGGCAGCTGGTGGCGCTCAGGTAAGAGTCTGTATTACCCGGTGCTCTCCGGTAAATGTTGCACGAGGAAAACGTGTTGTTTTGTCTCTCTTTACAGATGCGGCACGTGAAAATATGGAGAGTCACAAAAGGATGCCTCCGGTGGTAAATCAGGTGAGTCTATGGTGGTAAGAATTATATTTGTTGGTTCCCTCGGCTCACCTTGTGGTTTTCTTTTGTCTCCTAGGTGCCGAAGTTCGGTGAAGAAATGATGGAGGCAGCGCGGACCCGAAGGATGCTGTGAAGACTGGTGAGTATGGCGCGGCGCTGCAGCTGGAGGAGCGGCGCGCGCAGAAATGATGTTTTTTACAGATCCGGAGACAAGATGGATCCAGAATCAGGTGTGGAATAGAAATAAGTTCGTTTTCTAACCTTGTCCCTTTCTTTCCTCTTTGTTTTAGGAGCTCCGGCTTCGAGGCGGGCGTGGAGAAGACTGGATGCAGGCTGCAGGCACGGTGAGTGTTACGCTGCTGGATGCAGAATAACGCAAAGTATGTGTTGCTGGTCTGGCGTGGTTTAAATAGCCTCAAAAGTAGTCCCAGGTAAGAAGTCCCTAGAACCACACACGAGTAAAAAATAGTCCCTGTAGAAAAATAGTCCCTTTCAGGCTTCATGTTGGATTGGAGTCATTTGCAGCATGGTCTGCCAGAGGTAAGTAATGACTATGAGCCTGGCGCCTAAGGAGCCAGGACTGAACCAGATTGCCGGGGCTGCTGAGGTTTTATTAAATGTCTAGATGCCTGCTCCCCGGGCTGATGGGCTTGGTCTGTAGCCTGGGGGTAGGCATCATGACAGGTTCTGCTAAATATCTGGGGACTGAGCCATACTGGAAGGCAGTGTCGTACAATCCCAAAAACGAAAAAGATTTTGTCTTCAGGTAAATGAAAGAGTAGTCCGTTTTCAGAATTGTATGCTGTCTATCAGGCATTGAAGCAAGAAGCGTCTGGTCAACGTTATATATACACTGACTTGTGGTCCATGGCTAATGGACTAGGTGTTTGACTACCAACATGGCAAATAAATGGGTGGAAAATTCATGCAAAAGAATTATGAGGAAAAGAACTGTGGCAGGATATCACAGAATTGTTGATACTCGAAATGCACTTAAGAAAACAAAATTGAGATCTGCTTGGTTATGGCATAGGGGTGTTTTGAAGTACCCAAGCTACCTCACAGCGAAACTCAGCATCTCTGGATGCCTATGATCCACCAGATATATGGACATGTGCAGACTTCATCCAACTATTGCAATAAGGAAAGAAGCAGAAGATAGCCCTTCTCTGTCTATGCCCCAAGACTCTAGAACCTCCTGCCAGGTAACACCAGACTCACCCCCTTACTTCTACATTTCAGGAAGAATTTGAAGACCCTTCTCTTTAAAGAAAGGCTCCTGCCTAACACTTAGGTTCACATTCTCCACTCCCCACTCTCCCTCCGAATGGGTGATCTGCTCCTCATTGTTTCCTCCCCTGGTTGCTTGTAGATCCCTTGCTGCCAAATTGCCCACGCTGCCCCTTCATGCTCCCTTTTATCTCTGATGGTCTCACGTTGTTTTCATAGAGAAAATAACTACCTGGTAATTTACTTTGTGGTAAGTACATTGTCACTTTACTTTGAAATCTATTTTTTGTGGGTTACGGGTTTAAGGGGGGGAGGGCAGGAGTTTGTGGTAACGGTTTATAGTGTAAGAGTTAGAGTGAAGGGGGAAGGGAGGTTTGGGGAAGGACCACTCATACACAATGAATTTCAAATAAACTGTCAAAGTAATTTCCACAAAGTAAATTACCACAAAGTAATCTCAGATTTCCTCACTATGTCCTTCTCACAATTATTTGTAAAGCACCCCATTGCTTCCAAAAGATAGGTCTGCACCCAATACTAATCATAATTATAAAGAGGATGCAAACATTTTCCACACAGGCCTTCAAGAGAAATTCCAACCTGGCTTGTTTTCAAACCCTTGAGCGTGAAACAATTTCTGCAATTGTTCTCTGTCATAAAACCATCCCTTCAAAAGCACAATTCTAATAAAGCAAGTGTTGCGGGTTTTAGCCCATTTCTTCTGGAAATGTATAGTACTTCCACAGTCTATAGCACAGAGACATGTCTATTCAACTGTATTCCAAACTGGGCGACCTTATACTGACTCTGTGATCTGAAACTCACTGCCTTCTATATAAATTCGAATCTGGATTTAAACCAAGACGAAGTAATGAAACTGCACCCCTTCAAGTTATTGATGATGCTCACAATGTTTGGAGCAGTGGTGATACATGCATTCTAGACCTTCTAGATCTGTCTTTCAGTAGCAATAAATACTGGTGACATGACGTTCTTTGTACCATTGTTGCCCCTCTGATTGGTTATAAGCGTGCTACGTTAGACTGGTTCACCTGCTGCCTCTCAGGAAAATGTCAATTTGTTAAAAGCAAGACACCTGGTCTGCCCCTCTTCGCCTACTCGTTCGAGATCCCCAGTGCTCAAAACGATCCCCCAATCACGTGTTTATAACCAATATTTAAGAGCCATGATCCTGAGAAGCAACATCTCATTCCACAACACACAAATGAAATATATTAGTTGAGAAATCACTTAATATGAGGATATCTCTTATATACATTTTCTGCTTGTTGCCCTAGACAACTGGATAGCATCATGTTATGTTATGTTATATGTTAGCTAAATTTATAAGCGCATGTGTTCATCCGGAGGTATCTTGGCGCTTAATGGAGCATGAGCTGCAGCAGCAGGATATAGCGCAGAGAGGCAATGGAAGACTGTTCCAGCTTTTCGCTGTAATCACAGAAAAGGCGCGGCCACCAATGCAGGAAAGATCAGCTGTTTCTTGAGAAGAGGATGCACAAGGGAGTGCTTCAGAGGGGAGGGAAAGGATCCTGAGGCAAACGAGTGGTTGCAAAAATCAGCAAGGGCAGGAGCGAGGGTGTCAATGTGGTCCTTGATGGTTTTGGAGGAACAGGGATAAACCTGTTTTGACGAGGCTTTCATAGATCGGACTTTTCTAGCGACCTCGTCATAGGAGAAAATAGGAAAGGAAGAGAAGGATGGTGGGGGGGTGCTTAAAGGGGGGTCTCCAAGCACAGACTGAAAGGGAATAGGAGGGGGAGGGGAGGCGAGGGTGGACAGGATGTCCTGGGTTTTTGAGATAAAGTGCGAGGCAAGGGCATTGCAGAGAGCCTGGGAGGCAAGAGGAGGGGAAGAGACTGCTGCAGGGTTGGCAAGCTCCTTGCAGATTTTAAAGAGTTCAGCCGAGTTGTTGGATGCCGCAGAGACACAGGCTTGAATGTGGGCTCTCTTCATAGTGCGGACAGAGAGTCGGTATTGCCTTTGGAGCAGGCGATAGGCCAGTATGTCAGAGGATGAGCAAGAAGACCTCCATTTCCTCTCAGCCGCCCTACACTTATGTTTAAGTGTAGCTAGGTCAGAATCATACCAGGAATTGCACTTGTCTTTGGACTTCAAGCGGATCATCATGACAGGGGCAAGAGCATCAAGAGTATCAGAGATGGAAGGGTAGAGAAAGGACAGGGTTTTGTCGGTGTGTGAGTCAGCAAGGGGAGGAGGAGGGGGAGAGAAGGTGGCAGCGAAAGCCTCAGCTGACACATGCTTCATAGGTCGAATGTCTGAGAAGGTAAGTGGAAGTGTTGGGGTGTGGTTGGCTTTGGGAGAAGAGAGAGATGGGAGGAGAGGAGGCAGTGGTCACTCCAGGCGAGAGGAGTGGTCAGAGGAATAGAGAGGGGGAGGCCAGGGGAGATCAAGACATCAAGTGTGTGTCCTGCAGAGTCGTCGGGCCAGAGGGGAGGATAAAGAGGGAGAAGTTATTGCAGAGGTTGCGAAAGAGCAGCGATGAGGGACAGTGAGAATCGAGGTGAATGTTGAGGTCACCAAGGAGGAGGAGTTGAGTGGTTGAGGCCAGGAGGGAGGAGGAGAGGTCGGCCCACTCAGAGAGAAAAGAGGTGATTTGCCCGGGGGGGGGCGTAGAGAGTAGCAACAGTAAGAGAGTGGCTAGGAGAGTTTGAGAGCCTGCAGACAAGGCATTCAAAAGAGGAGTAAATCTGAATGGGAATGATAGTGGCAGGAATCCACTCAGGAAAGATCAGGGCTACACTCCCTCCAGGTCGAGTGGATCTGGGTGTGGAGAGGATCTTGTTGCCCTCAGGGAGTAGAGTGTCAAAGCTTGTGGCAGAGCTAGCCGTGAACCATGTCTCCGTAAGACCGAGGACATCAAGGTCCAGTTCTTCAAGGAGGTGGCAGATGTCAGAGGCATGTTTGACAGCAGAGCGAGAGTTGAGAGTGGCAAGATGAAGAAGGTTGTCAGCCTTAAAGACCTTCCGGGGAGGGGTACAAATTAGAGGTACGCCCTGCAGAGTTGTGGAGGTAGCCTAAAGAGTGGCAGAGGAGGAGGAAAAAGTGGGTCAGGTAGCCAGGGAGTGAGAGGAGGGGACAGCTGGAGATGAGAGGAAGTTGATGATGTGAGGGAAATGCCTATCGAAGAGGAGGAGATTGGCCTGAGGACCTTGAACCATGACAGTGCCATTTAGGTAGACATTAAGGATGACTCTGGAGGAGTCGAAAGAAGCTATGAGGACATCCCAGCGAGTGCCACCATTAATGGGAGAAGAGGAGACAAGACAAAGCACAGAGATCATATGGGGGGGTCCATAGATCCGGCGAAGGAACAACAAAGAGGATGTCGGTGAGGGTCTGTCTGGAAGAGGCACTGGTATAGGTATCAGCGATGGGGAGTCCAGGGTTGGAGGCCAAGATATCCTTTTTAAATTTCTTTTTTCCAGACTTAGTGAGAAGGGAAGGGTAGTTGATAGAGAAGCAGTTGGAATAGATGGGAGAAACAGAAAGCACCATAAGTGGAAATGAGAAGAGGCAGAGAGAGGAGTAAGCAAGTAAAGCAATATTGAACAGTCACTGGGCTAGCAGGTTACAATCAATGGGCAAAAGTTAAATGCAGAAATACACTGAAGTTGAACTTTCAAGTAAATGCAAAAATACACCCAAGTTTGACTTTCAAGTAAATGCAGAAATACACTGAAGTTGAACTTTCAAGTAAATGCAAGAATACACCCAAGTTTGATTTTCAAGTAAATGCAAGAATACACCCAAGTTTGACTTTCAAGTAAATGCAAGAATACACCCAAGTTTGACTATCAAGTAAATGCAGAAATGCACTGAAGTTTGACTTTCAAGTAAATGAAAGAATACACCCAAGTTTGACTTTCAAGTAAATGCAAAAATACACCCAAGTTTGACTTAAAAGTTAAATGGGAGACCAGTAGTTAAGGAATTTAGAGTGGTAGTCAAATGGTAGAGGTGAGTATAGATAAGCTTCACATGAGAGCATGACAGGAAGAGTTGAGTACCCTCTGAGAAGGGAGTATAGGTAAATCAAGGATGGAACTAACCCAAACAGAATATGGTAAGAGAGTCATGGCAGTCCAATAGTCCAGGGAAGCAGCCTCAGTGACAATGAGGGTGTGGCTGTTGCAGAATCTCATGATGCAGACAGAGAAGCTGACAGGGACCTTAGAAAGTAGACCTTTGAAACAAGGGCCGGCTGAAGCCTGCCGGTCCCCCGGTTGTCTTGAAAACAAAGCGAACAACCAATCACTGCAGACGATGGCGTGAAGCACTTTAGATACACAGCCAGCCTCATGCAAACAAGGAGGCTAGGCAGCCATGATGGAAAACCTCAAACACACTGTGAGGCAGCAGGAAACATCCATTTCATTGAAATAAAAAAGCTTTTTTCTGATTTTTCGTTTTTCTTTTTAAAAACTTTTTTTTTGTTTCTGGTGCTGCATGGACAATGGCAATGCACCTACCTGGTGCAGAAAGCATCCGTGGGCCCAACGGATCAGGACATTTAGGAAGGGTGGGAGCTTCAGAAATACCTCGAGCTCCGTAGGATGTAGAAGGCAGAATGCAGGGAAAATCACTGGGCCATGGAGAGGGGGGCCGGATACAGCCTGCCTGACCCCCGTTTGACTTGAAAACAAAGCCAACAGCCAATCACTGCAGACGATGGAGGGAAGCACTTTAGATACACAGCCAGCCTCATGCAAACAAGGAGGCTAGGCAGCCATGATGGAAAACCTCAAACACACTGAAGGCAGCAGGAAACATCTATTTCATTGAAATGAGTCAGTGCAATTTAAAGCAGCAGAAGGTTAGAACACACTGCCAATTTGCACATTGGAATTTCTGAAATTAAAATGGTTTACCAAGTGGAGAAAAAAAAAACAAAAACAGAAAGGGGGCTGGATACTGACTGGGTCCGATTTGACAGAAAAGCTTGAAACCAGTCAAGGACTTGACCTGAAATTCCAGCATCGGACAGCCGAGCCAGGAGGATGGGGTAGTCAACCGTGACAAGTCCAACAGTAGTACCGCTCCTACCCCGCCCTGGTCAACTAACTTGGCGAGATCATCCATAACAGAGTTAAGAACAGACTCTGTTCCCCTTCCGGGACGAAAGCCAGACTGGAAGGGATCAAAGAAACCAGACGATTCAAGGAAAGAGGAAAGAAGAGGGGAACCAGGGTCTCGAGCACCTTCATGTTAAAAGGTAGCAAAGATATAGGTCTGAAGGGTTGTAGGTCAAAGGATCGAAAACAAAAGGCTTGAATGCCTTTTTTTCAACACCAAAAGGACTGAAAAAAGGGTTGATTTATTTTTTATAGGGGGTTCCTCCCCAACCCCCCCTTTTCTTTTAATAAAAAACTTTTTATGCACACCAAACTTACAAAATATATAAATAAATAAATAAAAAACATTCAATCCTTTTTTTTTCTGTCCTTTTGGATTCGAACAAAAGGGCATTCGATCCTTTTGATTCGATCCTTTGACCGGACACCGGTCTGAAGTTGGCCATGACGTTAGGATCAAGAGAGGGCTTCTTCAACAAAGGAAGCACTAGTGCATGTTTCAGTTGGCTAGGAATTGTGCCAGGTTGAAATGAGTTATTGATAGCAGCAGTAATATGAGGAAGTATCTTGTTAGCAGTGTCTTTGATCAGGGAAAGTGGAATAACATATGACAGAGAAGCAGATTTAAGGCCATGAATGGCCTTACGTATCTGGAGATCAGAGAACACAGAAAAGGAGGGCCAAGAAGCCGCGTAAGCAGAGAGCAGAGGAAAACACGGACAGCCAGCAGTAGCAGGGGCTACTTTGGCAATGTCAGCGCGTATGGTTTACATTTTTGAGGAGAAGAAAGATGAGAGAGAATAACACAGGGCTTGAGACGGGATAACCACCGGTCCTGTTTTAGTTGGAGCAGAAGGCAGACTGACCAATTCAAAAAGGGCCTTGGGTTTATTTTTAGCTGCTTCTACCTTAGACTCAAAAAAGGCCTTTTTCACTAAAACAATAGCCTGATGATAATCAAAGAGCAGGTGCCGAAACATGATTTTATCTGAAGGTGAGTAGCAAACTCTCCAGTTCCTTTCAGCTTGTCTGCAGGCCAGTTTTTTTAGCTTAAGTTCTTCAGAGAACCACAGCTCTGATCTATGTTTGGTTCCTTTGGACAATCTAAGAGGCGCCATAAGATCGGCCACTTCCAAGAAGACATTCTCAACTAAAGTGAGAGTAGGAGAGCTGTCAGATGTGAGTTGTTTGAGAAGGGAGGTAGCAAGCTCAGATTGAGATACTTTCCGCCCATCACGTCTGAGAGCAGTTGGTTTGTGAACTGAGGATGTAGAAGGATGATAAGGGAGAGATAACTAGATCAGAAAGTGATCCGACCAGAAGAGAGGGTAGAATAAAGATATCAAAATAGAAGACATAGGGGAACATATAAAATCGAGAGTACTGCCTTGCTTCTCTGAAAGGGACAGTGAGCTAAAGATTTGGTACAGTCTCCCCCAGGGTTTATTCACCCAAGAACATGTCATTGGGCTGTGTTTGTGCTGGTAGAAAGATTCACAGACCCCCCCTTGTTTTGCATAAATTAACTTTGGGTCTCATCCTAAGTTACCAGAGCGATCCAGGCGTGGACCCCTTGCTCACTGTTCTTAGAGAGGCACAGCTTCACCTCACTGATGATGCCCAACAAGGCTGAAACACGTGTATGGGGTTGCTGTTGGTACTCTTGTTCAGAGGAGAATTGCCTAGTATTTCAGTTCTGGACTGCCCCTGGGCAGGACAAAGACTGACATGCAGGGAAATTTCATCTCTGTGAAAGGGACTGTGATAAAGTTTTGGTAGAGTCTCTCCCAGGGGTTATTCACCCAAGAACAGGTCATTGGGCTGTGTTTGTGCTGGTAGAGAGATTGCCAGACCCTCCTTGTTTTGCATAAATTAACTTTGGGTCTCACCCTAAGTTAATAGGGCGATCCAGACGTGGACCCCTTGCTCACTGTTCTTTGAGAGGCACTGCTTCACCTCACTGATTTTGCCCAACAAGGCTGAAAGACATGTATGGGGTTGCTGTTGGTACTCTTGTTCAGAGGAGACTTGGCCTGAGGACCTTGAACCATGACAGTGCCATTTAGGTAGACATTAAGGATGACTCTGGAGGAGTCGAAAGAAGCTATGAGGACATCCCAGCGAGTGCCACCATTAATGGGAGAAGAGGAGACAAGACAAAGCACAGAGATCATATGGGGGGGTCCATAGATCCGGCGAAGGAACAACAAAGAGGATGTCGGTGAGGGTCTGTCTGGAAGAGGCACTGGTATAGGTATCAGCGATGGGGAGTCCAGGGTTGGAGGCCAAGATATCCTTTTTAAATTTCTTTTTTCCAGACTTAGTGAGAAGGGAAGGGTAGTTGATAGAGAAGCAGTTGGAATAGATGGGAGAAACAGAAAGCACCATAAGTGGAAATGAGAAGAGGCAGAGAGAGGAGTAAGCAAGTAAAGCAATATTGAACAGTCACTGGGCTAGCAGGTTACAATCAATGGGCAAAAGTTAAATGCAGAAATACACTGAAGTTGAACTTTCAAGTAAATGCAAAAATACACCCAAGTTTGACTTTCAAGTAAATGCAGAAATACACTGAAGTTGAACTTTCAAGTAAATGCAAGAATACACCCAAGTTTGATTTTCAAGTAAATGCAAGAATACACCCAAGTTTGACTTTCAAGTAAATGCAAGAATACACCCAAGTTTGACTATCAAGTAAATGCAGAAATGCACTGAAGTTTGACTTTCAAGTAAATGAAAGAATACACCCAAGTTTGACTTTCAAGTAAATGCAAAAATACACCCAAGTTTGACTTAAAAGTTAAATGGGAGACCAGTAGTTAAGGAATTTAGAGTGGTAGTCAAATGGTAGAGGTGAGTATAGATAAGCTTCACATGAGAGCATGACAGGAAGAGTTGAGTACCCTCTGAGAAGGGAGTATAGGTAAATCAAGGATGGAACTAACCCAAACAGAATATGGTAAGAGAGTCATGGCAGTCCAATAGTCCAGGGAAGCAGCCTCAGTGACAATGAGGGTGTGGCTGTTGCAGAATCTCATGATGCAGACAGAGAAGCTGACAGGGACCTTAGAAAGTAGACCTTTGAAACAAGGGCCGGCTGAAGCCTGCCGGTCCCCCGGTTGTCTTGAAAACAAAGCGAACAACCAATCACTGCAGACGATGGCGTGAAGCACTTTAGATACACAGCCAGCCTCATGCAAACAAGGAGGCTAGGCAGCCATGATGGAAAACCTCAAACACACTGTGAGGCAGCAGGAAACATCCATTTCATTGAAATAAAAAAGCTTTTTTCTGATTTTTCGTTTTTCTTTTTAAAAACTTTTTTTTTGTTTCTGGTGCTGCATGGACAATGGCAATGCACCTACCTGGTGCAGAAAGCATCCGTGGGCCCAACGGATCAGGACATTTAGGAAGGGTGGGAGCTTCAGAAATACCTCGAGCTCCGTAGGATGTAGAAGGCAGAATGCAGGGAAAATCACTGGGCCATGGAGAGGGGGGCCGGATACAGCCTGCCTGACCCCCGTTTGACTTGAAAACAAAGCCAACAGCCAATCACTGCAGACGATGGAGGGAAGCACTTTAGATACACAGCCAGCCTCATGCAAACAAGGAGGCTAGGCAGCCATGATGGAAAACCTCAAACACACTGAAGGCAGCAGGAAACATCTATTTCATTGAAATGAGTCAGTGCAATTTAAAGCAGCAGAAGGTTAGAACACACTGCCAATTTGCACATTGGAATTTCTGAAATTAAAATGGTTTACCAAGTGGAGAAAAAAAAAACAAAAACAGAAAGGGGGCTGGATACTGACTGGGTCCGATTTGACAGAAAAGCTTGAAACCAGTCAAGGACTTGACCTGAAATTCCAGCATCGGACAGCCGAGCCAGGAGGATGGGGTAGTCAACCGTGACAAGTCCAACAGTAGTACCGCTCCTACCCCGCCCTGGTCAACTAACTTGGCGAGATCATCCATAACAGAGTTAAGAACAGACTCTGTTCCCCTTCCGGGACGAAAGCCAGACTGGAAGGGATCAAAGAAACCAGACGATTCAAGGAAAGAGGAAAGAAGAGGGGAACCAGGGTCTCGAGCACCTTCATGTTAAAAGGTAGCAAAGATATAGGTCTGAAGGGTTGTAGGTCAAAGGATCGAAAACAAAAGGCTTGAATGCCTTTTTTTCAACACCAAAAGGACTGAAAAAAGGGTTGATTTATTTTTTATAGGGGGTTCCTCCCCAACCCCCCCTTTTCTTTTAATAAAAAACTTTTTATGCACACCAAACTTACAAAATATATAAATAAATAAATAAAAAACATTCAATCCTTTTTTTTTCTGTCCTTTTGGATTCGAACAAAAGGGCATTCGATCCTTTTGATTCGATCCTTTGACCGGACACCGGTCTGAAGTTGGCCATGACGTTAGGATCAAGAGAGGGCTTCTTCAACAAAGGAAGCACTAGTGCATGTTTCAGTTGGCTAGGAATTGTGCCAGGTTGAAATGAGTTATTGATAGCAGCAGTAATATGAGGAAGTATCTTGTTAGCAGTGTCTTTGATCAGGGAAAGTGGAATAACATATGACAGAGAAGCAGATTTAAGGCCATGAATGGCCTTACGTATCTGGAGATCAGAGAACACAGAAAAGGAGGGCCAAGAAGCCGCGTAAGCAGAGAGCAGAGGAAAACACGGACAGCCAGCAGTAGCAGGGGCTACTTTGGCAATGTCAGCGCGTATGGTTTACATTTTTGAGGAGAAGAAAGATGAGAGAGAATAACACAGGGCTTGAGACGGGATAACCACCGGTCCTGTTTTAGTTGGAGCAGAAGGCAGACTGACCAATTCAAAAAGGGCCTTGGGTTTATTTTTAGCTGCTTCTACCTTAGACTCAAAAAAGGCCTTTTTCACTAAAACAATAGCCTGATGATAATCAAAGAGCAGGTGCCGAAACATGATTTTATCTGAAGGTGAGTAGCAAACTCTCCAGTTCCTTTCAGCTTGTCTGCAGGCCAGTTTTTTTAGCTTAAGTTCTTCAGAGAACCACAGCTCTGATCTATGTTTGGTTCCTTTGGACAATCTAAGAGGCGCCATAAGATCGGCCACTTCCAAGAAGACATTCTCAACTAAAGTGAGAGTAGGAGAGCTGTCAGATGTGAGTTGTTTGAGAAGGGAGGTAGCAAGCTCAGATTGAGATACTTTCCGCCCATCACGTCTGAGAGCAGTTGGTTTGTGAACTGAGGATGTAGAAGGATGATAAGGGAGAGATAACTAGATCAGAAAGTGATCCGACCAGAAGAGAGGGTAGAATAAAGATATCAAAATAGAAGACATAGGGGAACATATAAAATCGAGAGTACTGCCTTGCTTCTCTGAAAGGGACAGTGAGCTAAAGATTTGGTACAGTCTCCCCCAGGGTTTATTCACCCAAGAACATGTCATTGGGCTGTGTTTGTGCTGGTAGAAAGATTCACAGACCCCCCCTTGTTTTGCATAAATTAACTTTGGGTCTCATCCTAAGTTACCAGAGCGATCCAGGCGTGGACCCCTTGCTCACTGTTCTTAGAGAGGCACAGCTTCACCTCACTGATGATGCCCAACAAGGCTGAAACACGTGTATGGGGTTGCTGTTGGTACTCTTGTTCAGAGGAGAATTGCCTAGTATTTCAGTTCTGGACTGCCCCTGGGCAGGACAAAGACTGACATGCAGGGAAATTTCATCTCTGTGAAAGGGACTGTGATAAAGTTTTGGTAGAGTCTCTCCCAGGGGTTATTCACCCAAGAACAGGTCATTGGGCTGTGTTTGTGCTGGTAGAGAGATTGCCAGACCCTCCTTGTTTTGCATAAATTAACTTTGGGTCTCACCCTAAGTTAATAGGGCGATCCAGACGTGGACCCCTTGCTCACTGTTCTTTGAGAGGCACTGCTTCACCTCACTGATTTTGCCCAACAAGGCTGAAAGACATGTATGGGGTTGCTGTTGGTACTCTTGTTCAGAGGAGACTTGCCTAGTATTTCGGTGCTGGACTGGCCCTGGGCAGGAAAAAGACTGATATACAGGGACATTTCTTCTCTGTGAAGGGGACAGTGAGCTAAAGACATTTTAGAGTCTCTCCCAGGGGTTATTCACCCAAGAGCAGGTCATTGGGCTGTGTTCGTGCTGGTAGAGAGATGCCCAGGCCCCCCCGCCCCCTTATTTTGCATAAATTAACTTTGGGTCTCACCCTAAGTTACTCGGGAGATCCAGACGTGGACCCCTTGCTCACTGTTCTTGGAGAGACACAGCTTCACCTCACTGATGATGCCCAACAAGGCTGAAACACATGTATGGGGTTGCTGTTGGTACTCTTGTTCAGAGGAGACTTGCCTAGTATTTTGGTGCTGGATTGCCCCTGGGCAGGACAAAGACTGATATGCAGGAACATTTCTTCTCTGTGAAAGGGACAGTGAGCTAAAGACTTGGTAGAGCCTCTCTCAGGGTTTATTCACCCAAGAACAGGTTATTGGGCTGTGTTTGTGCTGGTAGAGAGATTCCCAGACCCCCCCTTGTTTTGCTAACTGATGAGTAGGCTCACCAATCAGCTGCGGAAGCCCTAAATCAACCATAGATAACAGAAAAGATGAGACCTGATTAGGATTAAAAGTATTAGGTGACAGGTTGAAATCATCAGCAACCCAGAGATTGGGATATTCAGTAATAAGCTCCGATAATAATTCTGGAAAAGCAGTACAGAACATAACATCTGCTCCAGGAGGTTTAAACGTTTTCCTCATGCAACATTTACCGTAGAGCGCCGGGTAATACAAACTCTTACCTGAGCGCCACCAGCTGCCACAAGAGCATCTTTTCACGAGCCAGCTGCAAAACAAGAAAGGAAGAAGGAACAAGAGTGAACATCGGACATATTGAACTCTATGAACTTAATACTTACTGGTCATCACCAGGAACCTCTGAGTCAATACTCTCCGGAACTCTTCCGAGCCTTCAAACCAGTGAAGTAACTGGAATCGACGCGCCCCTGCAAATCCACGCAGGATGGAGAGCTCATCTTTCAAGAATATAAGGTGAGATTGCTGTGGGGGCATTTCGGAGGTGATTAGTTGGGGAGGACTGTGGGGGTGCCATCACTTGAATCCACTAAGTGGCTAAATCCATCTCTCCACTTGCAGGAGAATAGTTCTACGGGTTAAGCAGACAAGATTAGGAGGGCAGATCCAGTCAGTCATTGCTACACTGCGCATCACGTGGGTGGAGACCGCAGCTGTCCGGGTCCGACCGACGCCCCTGTGGGAGCCAGGTGAGCGTAACACTACCATTATCTCAGCAGCCTTTCTGGGATCCAGGTTAACTAACACTTGCTTTCCTTAGAAGCCTGGATCACCTTCAAGATTGGCTTCTTAACCTGCAAAGCTGTCAGACTTGGCCATGCTCCTTACCTGAAAGATAAACTTACCATTGCTGGTTGTTCTAGAACAAGCCACAATAAATCCTATCTCATCCAACTTTGCCAATTTCTGCAATCACTCCTTCACCACTGGATCTCTCCCCTCTCGCTTCAAGCACTCCTTGTGCAACCCCTCCTAATAAAGCCTTCTGCCGATCCAAAATGCCCGGCAAACTATTGCCCGATTTCTATTACTCCTACTCCTTTCCTGAGCAAACGTCTGGAAACTGTTGGCTGCCTCCATGACCATCAGTCTGGCTTCAGAGCAGCCAGAAGCACAGAAACAGCTCACCTGAACACCTGTGAAGATCTGCTCTCTAACCTCGACTCCAGCTCTCCCTCTGTCCTCATCCTCCTTGACCTTTCCTCTGCTTTGACACAGTCAATCACGTCGCCGTGATCAACCGACTCAGTGTGAATCAGGTCATCACGGATAAGGCCCTGACATGGCTGATCTCCTTCTTTCTGGACCGTTCCTCCCAGGTCTAACTTGGTTCCTTTCTCTCCACCACCTCTCACTCCACATGTGGTGTTCCCCAGGGCTAGATCCTCTGACCCTGGCTCTTCAATGTCTATCTGACCTTTTTTGTCCACCTGATCTCCACCTTCTCTTCTATCTTTCAGTGTTATGCACTCAGCTCTTTTTCAGGATTCACTCAGTCTCCTCTCAGTCTCCTCTCCTCCCTCGCTTATCCCTGACTGTCTTTCTGTGATTCAGGACTGGTGCGCGTCCAACGATCTTTGCCTTAATGCTGTTAGACAGAGATCCTTCTCTTTGGGACCCCTGCTCCAGCTTTCCCTCTCTCACTCTGGCCGCCCTTCTTGGGCCCTGTATCCTCACCTTCCTGTGAGGCAAAAAACCTTTGTATCATCTTCGATTCATCTCTCTCCTTCTCTCCTCAGATCACAGACCTTACCAAAAAGGCCCACTTCCAGCTGCACCTTCACAGAGGTATACTATCTTTTATTACTTTCCCCCAGAAGCTCACTGTCTTCAAAGCCCTTGTTCTCTCCAGGCTGACTACTGAAATAGCCTCTTTCTCAATCTGCCTACCTCTAGTCTTCGCTCCCTGCAACTAATCCAGAACAGGACTGCAAGACTTATCCTTGGCCTCAAGCCCAGAGACTGTTTCTCTCCAGCCCTGAAATCTCTCCACTGGATCCTGTTGGCTGCAAGGTTCAAGTTCGAGACCCTCTGGATCATCCACAAGGCTTTCTGGGGCTGGGGCATGCACTACATCCAACTCTCTCTTCCAAAATACCTTCCTTCTAGAGCCCTTCACTCAGCTATTTCCAACTCTCTGAGGGTCAGATGCTTTTCCAGGCAGATAGTGGTGGGTAGATCTCTCTCCTCTGCAGGTGCCTCCCTCTGGAACGGCCTTCCTGCCCCTCTCAGACTTCAGCCGGACCACCTGATGTTCCGAAAGAAGCTCAAGACCTTCCCTTTCTCCTCTGCCTTCTCTCTCTCTCTCGCTCCCTTGCTAATTTACCTGTTGCTGCGCTGACTGGATTACTTGGTTTCCTCAGAGTCTCACTGGGTACCAGGCTCCTCCACGGCCAGTCTCCTTCACACTGCCTCGGCACCCACTGCACATTGTGGGCTGTAACTGTTATCCCTACAACCGCCTGCCTTCTTGCACTTTCCCAGAGCCGCGTTACCCTGGCTGCACTTACTCAGAGCCATGCCCTGATTTCACTTCTCCCTATCCTCTCCCTTGCACTTTCCTCCTCTACTTCCCCCCGCACTTATTGTTGTCGCACTTGCACAATCCAAATGACACAAGGCCTCGTAGGATCGTTTGTTTTGTCCTCCCTATGTCCTCCCTCCCTTGTCTTGTGCCGCCTAGAAACACCTGTGTACAGGCGTGTTATAAATGGCATATCATATATCAAATCATATCTTATCTATCCTACAAGTGCCTGCAGTAAACAAAAGTATACAATTTAGCATCAATCATTTTCCAGTCTATGTGCAAGAATATAGGCTTTTCCAAAAGAATCACTGAGCCCAATATATGTATTACCTTTTTCTGAGCTAGTGATGGGATGCGCAAGTGCATCATTTTCATTTGTGTGAAAAACATTGAAATCCTTCATTGGAGATCTAGCTTTATCCAGGACACGATGCTAGACAACAAGCCAAATAACAAAGAAGATGAAGGCCGAAGAGAATGGGTTTACTACCTTTAAAACCTATGGATGCCTCTCTAATCACTTAAAAAAGATACAAAGGCTAAAGGCATAAGAGCATTTCATGTTTTCCAGATCGGAGTGTAATCTTTCATGCCTACTGGGACAAAAAAACACTTAATGGACGTCAGTAAATGCAATATTTTTCTCATTTACGGTGATCATCTTTTTAAATCATTTCTGCCACCTCCTCCTTAATGCATCATGCTAGGTGAGCCCCCTTAGAGAAGTGGCACAAGGATATGTGAATCGATGTAGTGTTAAGGCATTGATCTCGGGAATCCGGGGCATCCTATTTCTCACAGTCACGAAGGCCACAGCACGTGTTGCCATGGTAGCACATCTTGTGTTGCGTGGACATATGTTTATGTTTGTGTGTGATTGCAAGTGAGTGCATGTGTGTTTGTCGACCAGCCTATAGAGTGGTTGATTGTGACGCCACAGCAAACCTGTCGACCCTTTGGAACGTATTTCTGTGCTCAGAACATTGCAGTTATGATGTGACGCCAGATTAAGAGACTGATGATTCTGAGCTGCGCATTAGTAACCGTGTCATTATGCTTATAATGATACTTCCTATTTGTTCCATGTTGTGTTTATTTGCAAAAAAAGGTAGATATAATAGACTGATGTGGGCATTGCATTATGGCATGGCAACAGTCCCGTTGACCACCATAGTTGAAGGCGTAATTATAGAAAGGTATTCTCCTGCAATTCGGTCTGAAACTTTGGTGACAAGATAAACTGTCCATGCATCTTCCTGTGTTGAAGCATCCTGTGGGGTTGTCGGGCTACAACCTGTCAAGCGTCTGCAACCAGTGGCTCACCAAATGTTTTGGTTTATGACTCCCATGACCCCTCACCATTGACTATGCTGGCTTGGGCTGATGGTAGTTGTAGTCTAAACGATCTGCAGTGCCAAAGGTTCCAGAGCACTGATCGAGGCCAACTATAATAGTGCACAAATGTGTACCTTCAGTGGTGAACTGTTGATGCTTCTGCATTTGGTACCTGCCATTGCATTCTGCACCAAAACTGGCACTGCCAGTATTTGCAACCAAGCAAACAACAGTGATATGGCTCATATTGCACATGCTTTTGTGCTGTGATGGCTTCAGTGTATTGATATTTATGTGCAACACTGACAGCATACAATGAGACCACAGCATTCCTCTAGGTGGGCTAATGTTTTTCGTAATGGCTGAAGATCAAGTAATTCAACTGTGCTGGTGAGAAACTTCTACTAGGTATTTGCAGGACCTGCTGTGGTACTGGATCATACTTGGGGACTGTTGCAACAGCTGCTAGACTCTCAGCCATTCTTCAGCAAGATTTTAGAATGCCATGTTGAGGCACAGGACCCGGTCCAGTTTTGATATTTCAAGCAGTAGAGTGTTAAAGGTCAAGAATCTGCCACCAACACCACATCATCGCCAGTTACACTGCCGATATTTTAGAAAAGTATCAGCAAAATGACACCTGCATCTAAAGCAACCGTTCACATATCAGCAACACAAAATCCATGCAAAGTACAGCAAAACATTACAAACACAGCACTGGTAAGCACAGAAAAATGGCAGAAATGTTTTGAATGTGTTGAATCATTTCTGTCAAAAAAACAAGTACCAATAAGCTCCATATCAGACCACTGAGATGTGGCAAATCTTTATCGAGCTACCCTCTCTTTTCACTAGCTGCATTTTGAAAACCCCATAGGCACAGAACCTTTGCTTGTAAAACTTTGGGTTAATCCTAACGTTTCTCATACGTTTATTCTTCTTTACAAACCTCCTCATATAAAGACATTAATTGAAGAAAAATTACTCACATTACTTATGCCTTCTCCCCTCTCTGGAAAGAAAATAATGATCCTCTGGGATTTTAACTTGTGTTTGTATGATATTGCTGACAAAAAAGCGGACTCGCTTTACTTTACTTTACTTTTATTTATTTATGTAGCGCACAATTGACCCTCAGGCGTAATGGTGCATACACAAGCCTAGCCGACCTAGCTGAATGAACCACCCGGGTGTTTTCACCGGGGGCTTCAGCCCACCCCATCCCCATCCTCTGTGGCATCTCACAAGGCTTGTGCGTCTCGCCGACCTTATATAATATCTACACAAAGCTATTGTTCGACCGCCTTGATAACCTGAGTGTCACATACACCAACTATGCTGACGATGCCCAGGTTCTCATCACCCTGTCAGGCTGCTACAAGAGGAGACCATACGGATCAACAACCTCTACCTGCAGATCCAAGCCTGGATGGCAGAACATGGCTTATGCCTCAACGACGAGAAAACTGAGCTCCTTCTCGTCGGCTCCCAACCACGGCTAACCAAAATGGACCCCCGTTACATGTCTATCAACACAGACGGTAACCAAATTACTATAGGCAAAGAAATTAAAACCGTAGGGGTCTATCTAGATTCCACACTCTCACTAAAAAAACAGGTGAACGCTACAGCCTCCTTCACAGCTTACACAAATAAGCTCATGCCTGCAAACCCTTCGTTTCACCTTCCAGCTGCATTACACTAGCCAGGGCACTAGTGCTCTCAAAAATGGACTACTGTAATACGCTCTTTCTTGGCAAATCAGAATTTAACTTGAACAAACTGCAGGTCCTGCAGAACAATGCCCTCAGAGCGGCTCTGAGCATCCCGAGGCACTCACACAACTCCAGCCTCAGACAAGATGCCCATTGGCTCCCGGTATGAGACAGAATCACCCTTAGATCCCTCATCATTGTCCACAAATGCCTATCTAACAAAGCCCCCAAATATCTGGCAGTCAAGTTCAACAAACACACCTCAACCAGACCAACCAGAACCGTGTACTCTTACTGTCTTTCCATCCCTAAATTCTCACTAAAAAAAGCAGGCGGCTCCAGCTTCCCAGTCCTAGCTGCCAAACAATGGAAAGCCATACTACTGAACCTTAGAGCAGAACCCTCCTTCTGGACCTTCAAAGCGAAAACGAAGGCCTGGCTCTCCAACAAGAATTCCACCTCTGCCTGACGCACCAACTAATGTACTCTCATCCTGTGTCTGCCTACCGAACACCATGTAACCCGGTCATTTGCACTTATTGGGCCTCATTACGATTTAGGAGGCAGCCATGGCCTTAGTAAGGGCATGGCTGGCTCCAAAATTGTGTCCGGGTTCCCTGAATGGGGAAATACCGGGCCATTACGAGTACGGAGGGCCCGGTATTTCCTCCTTCAGGGAACCCGGGCCCGGTCCTTCCCCATTCCCATTCGAGCCCCCATAGGGCAAATGGGAATGGGGAGGGATCTAACAACGGGCCATTACAAACGGGCCCGTTGTTAGCTCCCTGGTCCCATCGCGGGACCCGCTCTGGACGTCTGGTAAACCAGACGTCCAGTGCGGGTCCCGCGAGGGGACCTCGTAATAGTGCGGAGTGGGTTTAACGGCGCCGGCACCATTAGCGGTGCCGTTAAACCCATTCCGCACTACTCGTAATGAGGCCCATTGTCATTATTTTGTATGTCTATTTTCTGCATGTATGTATTTACTCTGCTGTAACCTCCTCTAAGTCTCCGGCGCCCAGTTACCTCAGGGTTTGGCGCGGAGTATAAATAAAGAAACTAAACTAAAACTAAACAGTGAACAAGAAACGCAAATTCACATATAACATAAAACATTAAACATAGAACAGAGAAGACAACCCAAACCATGGCAGTGTGACCCATATGAGGAACAGGTTACCTGTACTAAACAACAGTACAGTTAAAAGATGTGATTACTAGCATACATTATTTACAAAATACATTTACAATTTGAGGCAGCTCTAGGAAGTTATTTGTAACTACTTAAATAGTGTGGCAATGTGCTGGCCCCACAGCCAACAATAACACAGTCACTATTTGGTACGGAACACCAGTCCTTCAAATCAATTCTGCGTGTGAACTTTAAGTCAGACAGTCTGATTACGCCTGGGCCTGGACGTTGTTGCAGCCAGGCGAGCACCTTATTTCTCAATGATTCTCTTGTCTCTTTACCTACTACCTTGTTGATATTGGAGATAACAAAGTTACGTTGGTCCATGATGAAGGCAAGGTTCATAGAGTTTTTGATGTATGGCATTTTGGATTTCCGCATAAGCCCTGCTTGCGTGAAATATCGGGATCAGCATCTTAGGCTTTAGTGACTTGTTCTGTAATACAATGGAGTGGTTTGGATAAAAACAGAGTTTCCATTATATGACCCTTAGTATTGGGATTAAATGGGTTGGTAAGTGTGTTCATTTGTAACGGGTGTCATCTTGGATGATGCCAAAGGGCTGCACCTTATAGGTGAGGTTTGCACTGTTTTATTCCTTCTTTCACTTTGAATATTAACTTGGACGCCGATATCTGATTTTTCCAGTTGAATCACCTCGGCCACTGGGTATTGAACCTCAGTTTGTGTTGCAATGTTATCTCTCTGTAAACAAGTGACGGATACCAGCTCGTTCACTGCGTCCATCAAAGACTAAGATCTGTCAAACTGTAGCATTGAAGAAGCTCTTTAGAAATGCACGCCTTAAGGTGCAAAAACTGAGTGGAGGCAATATCAGCAGTCAAAGGGATAGTCAGCCTGTTATTGTTTGTTAAGTCAAATGATGGGGGATTTGGGGAGCATGGTTCCTTACTGGCATATTTCTTTATTCCCCCCATTAATGGGGCGAATAAAGAAATTCTGAGGTAACTAGATATTTTATGCGTGATGTTAATGGTTCTACGTCCTGTTCCCTATTTGTGCAATTACTGGCGTGTTTATGCATGCTTTACCTTGCCCTTCCAGATAAGGGCTTTGTCTCTATTACCAACCTTCACCCACAGCTTCCTCCTCATCTACAGACCCCCTGAATATGACAGACATTTCGCCAACAATCTCTGTGATTCAATAGCTACCATTCAAGTAAATCACCCTTCTCTTATACTCCTCGGAGACTTCAATATCTGGTTTGATATCCCCAACAACCCCATGATCCATACGCTGGTTGACAATCCTGATGTGCTCAACCTCTCCCATCATACCACTGGTCCAACCTACTCAGGTGGGCACACCCTTCAAGCAATTTTCAGCTCCCATGACCTGGTTTATATATCCTGTCTCAAACCACTCATTTGGACTGACCACTATGCCATCCCTTTCTCTATGCGCAACCCTAACCCTCCTCCTACTGTTATTCCAACCCCACCTAGGGATCTGAAATGCTGGTACAAAGTCAAGATTCTTTCTGACCTAGCCAAAGCCCTGCTTCTTCAACCCCCTGCAACTCTCCCCCCCGATAGAGCCTTAACCATTGACTCCTTCGACTCCTGGCTTAATGACTCACTAATTCCTCTCACACCCTCACGCCCCGCTTCCTCACGCAATGGACCGTCCCCCAAATGGTACACGCCCCTCAGGCGGAATGCCAAGAAACAAAATAACACACATAGCAAGCATCTAAAACCGATCTCAGCAGATCCATGTTCACCCTCCACTATGGTACCTACAAAACTGAAATCCAAAAGGCCAAAAAAGCCTACTACAATAAACAAATTCTCAACTGTGGCAACCGCAGCAAAGAACTCCACATGATCATATCAGAATTCATCAAACCCACTTGCTCCTCTACCCAATCCACCCCCACACAATCACTCTGTGAATCCCTCTCTCTACACTTCTACAACAACGCTGTAGACAGGACGACATCCCTTAACACTAAACTGTCCTTCCTCTCCCCCCAACACTGACCCATCCTGAGCCTATTGTCTGACGCCCAATTTCCCTACCTTCGACACCTTCAAACCCATCTCCAGAGACGAGTTCCTTGACCTACTATCAGTCAGAAAACCCTCTGGGTCGTCGCTCGACCCCTGCCCCACCTCTGTCTTGAAAGAAATATTCTCATTTACCTGTGCAGGAGAACATGCAAGAGCCATCCTAAATGAATCCCTCACCTATGGCATCTTCTCTGATGCCTTCATAATAGCGCAAGTCAAGCCTCTTCTAAAGAAGGCATTCCTTGACCCGCTTGACCCCAAGAATGACAGACCAATCTCCAACACCAGATTTCTCACGAAACTCATTGACCATACTGCATACTCCCAGATCAATTCTTTGTAGAATCCATCTGCTTCCTTGACCACGCACAATCAGGCTTCAGACCACACATGGAACTGAAATCACGCTGATTTCAATTTGGGATGATCTCAAGGTCACTGCAGACTCCGAAGGCTGCGCAGCATTGTTTCTCCTCGATCTCTCTGCAGCCTTCGACATGGTTAACCACATAATCCTCCTTGATCGCCTTCACTCCCTAGGAATCTGTGGCACTGCTCTCAAATGGATTGTCTTCTTGCTCAGCAACAGGAAACAAATAACCGTCTTCCCTTATGTCTCAACTGCTCGCTCAGTGAACACTGAATTACCCCAATGCGCATGCCTATCTGCTCCCCTGTTCAACCTCTATATGACCACTCTACCAGCAACCATCCACATGCACAACATCTCCTGTTACAACTACACTGACGATACCAAAATTACCCTAAGAATTCCCAAGTCAGGCACCAACCCCCTTCCCGACATCGAAACCTGTCTAAGCGATATCGACCGATTGATGACATTAAACCACCTCCTTTTGAACCCTGATAAAACTGAAATCATGGTGTGCGGAAATACTGCCCTTCTACCACATCCACTCCCATGGCCCTCCTCCCCCTTCACCCCCCTCTTTTCCTCCCTGATATAGTAAAAAACCTAGGCTGCACTATGGACTGAGGCCCAACCCTCTCCTGTCAGATCAACAACGTGTCAGAATGCTGTCACTACCACCTCAAACTTCTCAAATGCATTTCTCCCTACCTCTCCTACCCGAACTGACTTGCCACAATTATGTCTATCGTGATGTCGAGACTGGACTATGCCAACTCCCTATACCTAGGAGCTCCGGCATATAAACTCAACAAACTCCAAAGAGCCCAAAACGCTGCTGCAAAACTGCTCCTTGCACTGGGTCTAAGAGACCATATCTAACCAGCTCTCCGAACCCTCCACTGGCTCCCAGTCAGACGAAGGGCCACCTTCAAGACCCTATCCATCACTCACCGAGCAGTGCACAAGACCAGCCCGTTGTACCCACAAGAAAAGATAAAACCATACCTCTCATCCTGCACCCTAAAATCAAGCACTGACCTCCTTCTAGTGATTCCAACCTCTAATTCTGTCAGGATCGGCGGATCCGCCTTTTCAACCTTGGCCTCAACTCTGTGGAACTCACTTCCCCCACATATTCGAGACACCTATGACTATTTGACGTTCCGCAAAGCTCTAAAAACGTTGCTTTTCCTGTATTATCGACCACAACCACTGGAGCGATTGAACCTTCTACTAATGCTGAATGAAATCCCAAGCAATGACGCCACTGAATACGATTATTAAGTCACTATTAAGCAAGCGCATGCTTGAAATCCGAATAGCAAACTCCTTAGATCATAACTCCACCCAAAACTCACCTCCCATATCACTATGCTTACTCTCTACTCTACACCATCACACAATTAGAGTGCAGCTGCACGCCTCAATCAATTTCGACCTAGCTGCTCGCATATGAACATTACCCCTTGAAAACCTCATCATTCTAATAAAACGCAGCTATATCCCATGACAAACCGGCCTAGCTGCACATATCAGCATCCCTCACAGGCCTAAGACAGCCAGAACCCAGTTTTGGTGTCCACCCTCCAGAATGCACACATTCAACTGATATTGATACCACCACACCTAATGCTAGGATACAGCTATCATCATACAATTTCATCAGCTGCACACATAACTGGTGCACACAAGCACCCGATGACACCTTACTCTCTCAACTGATCTGGACTACGGTCCCAAAGGGCGTTCAACCTACCAGCGCTTTGAGGTCATATCAATGATATATCGAGCAGCGCTATTTAAATGCCAAATAACATAACATAGCATAACATTATTCACAAACCAACTCATTCTAGTGGGCATAGACTAGATTGGTTATTTACCTTAGGTATCCCTGTTGATCTCCTTGAGGTTTTACCATGTCCATGGTCAGACCATTACACTAATTTATTTACTATTGGTTTCTCTGATCTTACCCCACGCACATATGCTTCTCATGAGATAGTGTTGAAACGTTGTCTTACTAATATTACCTCTGAGTTTATAGAATTAGCTCTTCGAATATTCTTACACCAAGCGACTGAGCCTCTCATTACAATTCCTGCCTCTTGAAAGCTATGGATTCTCTTGCCCCTTTGATGTCCTGTAGGTCCAAGGTGGTGGCTAGATCCATTGGGTGTTCGTTTACAAAGGATCTACGTGAACACAAACATAAGGCTTATCAGCGCTGGAGAAACACACTCTCCCCAGATGACAAATATTATTTTATTTCAGTATCAAAGCTATATAAGAATGCTTCGATCTCATCTAAAAAGAACCATCCGAATAACTGTGTTGCTGAGGCTTCTTCAAAACTTAAATAACCATTTTTAATATTAAAGGAACTTCAGTGGCCCGATGTTAAAAGGTTTGAGTCAGTGATTAATGATAGTGACTGGTGCGCCAATATCCGGAAAGCTATGTTTGAGAAGATTAAGAAATTGAGGTGGATATTGCAGAGACACAGTTAACCGTACTCCTTCCTCCTGTGGCCAACTACTTATAATTGCTGGATAAACCCTATTTTGATTTTAAAGCAGTGTATGTGCAGGAGGTGCAGAATGTAATTTCAGTGCTTAATTCAACAAATTACCCCAGAAATTCCTGTGCATCGAAAATGTTCGAAAATGTTCAAGAATTGTGCGGATACTCTCTCACTTGTTATTGTTGAATTTGTGAATTTGTCTTTCCAATCATCTATGGTGCCTGCCTGCATTAAGCAAGCATGGATAACTCCATTGCTTAAAAAACCCTTGCTTGATTAATTCATTACCGCTAACCACCGACCTCTTAGCAGTGTGCCCTTCTTGATTAAGATCCTTGATCTAATAGCTTATTTACAACTCCAACAGCACATTGAAGATTTTGGACTCCTAGTAGAAAGATAATCAGGATTTAGGGAGTTTCCTGGAACAGAAACTGCGCTCCTAGATTTGAAATCTATGAGCTTTCAAATCATGGATAGCAGCAAGATGGCTCTTTTGATTTTATTGGACTTATCTGCAGCCTTTGATTTTCAGTATTTCAATATGACAGTCAAATGCTTATTTTACTGATAGAGCAGTGGACTGGATTTTATCCTTTTTTTAAGGTTGCCAAGCCAGAGTTTTTCATAATGTTCAGAGTACCACACCTGTGGAGTTACACGGTGGAGTGCCTCAGGGGTCTTGTCTTTCCCCCACCATTTTAGATCTTTTTATGAAACCCCTCTTGGATATTTTAAATGAGTATGGTGTACTGTATACTAATTATGCCGAAGTTCATAAGATTTCCAGTCTCATTCAAAATTGTACAGCACATAATTCACTCGCTATTTTTAATAGCAAGACTTAGCTACTATTGGTAGAAACGCAGGAAAAATTGCATAACCTGCCCAATCTGTATCAAGAGTTCACTATTTCAGACTGTACCATTCACATTCTTCACAAAATAAAAACTCTTGGAGTAATCCTTGACTCTTTTCTCACTATGAAGGACCATGTCAATTAAGTAATGTCTTCATCAGCATTTTATTTAAAATGACTAGACCAGATTCGGCCTAGTACTGTAGTCCCCTGTCTGTTTCCATTTCCTTCCCACGCTCCCCCTCCCTTCCTTATCTATGTCTTAGCTCTTGCACTATCTGAAATGTCGTCAGGCCGAGTACAATAGTTAATTTCACATCCTTACTGTTCATGGCCTGTAAGAATGTCATTGTTTTTTCCCTTGTTCCCTCCCTTGCCTTGAAGCGCTTTGAAACACATTGTGTATAGGCGCTATATAAATGAACTATCATATCATATCATATCTCTCACAAAAGAACTGGGCTACAATAGCCAGAGTCATCCTCATTGCAAAGATAGACTCCTGTGGGAATCTTCTTGTTGACTCTGCATTGAAGTATATAAACAGGCTGCAAGTTCTTCAGAATAGCCGGTCTTCATTGTTTCTAACATTGGCCATAGGCAACACATAACAGAAACCCAGAAAGCTCTTCATTGGCTTCCAGTAAAACAGCACCTTCCATTTCACATTCTCACCATTGAGCACACATGCTTTTTTGGCAAAAGTTCTGCATAGTTTTCTAAAATAATCTGTTTGAAGCAATCTCCCTGTCTTCTTCGATCCAGTAATGGGAACCTTCATGAGTCACCAATGGCTAAATTGGTCAGGAGTGGTAGATGTGCATTTAGATTTTTAGGTACCATCCCTTTGGAATAAACTACCAGTCGAGCTCAGACTTGAGACCTCATGAATGGTCTTCAAGAAAACCTTAAATAGGTTACTTTTTACTTGATCTTATTTAGCCTTATCTGACTGCGTTCTGGTTTTATCACATTTTATGGCCTTTTGCTAATTATCAATTTATAATTCTGGCTGCTCTTATTGATTTTATCCTCTTGTTTTATTTTTTTATTGGTTTTGATTATTGTCTTATCTGTTTTTAGCTGTGTCTTATTCTATACGTTGTGTTTTTGCTTGTATTGTTTATCTGTGCGCCCGTTTGCCTTTGGCCCTAAGGCGTGTTAGAAATGCATTGAACCTAAACATTTACATAAGTATCAGTCAAAGTAATAACATGTTCTAGATTGTTGATGGCATCCATGTCATATATTAATCTTTCTCTTTGAATAATCTTATGGATAATTGCTGATTCAGGCATGTAGTGACAGTAAGGTCTTTGTTGTTCCATGAGCGTGGCTGCCTATGAAATATCTTGTGACTCATCTTCGACAGTTTTTGAAATTTGAGACCAATGTTTTGGTCATGTGCTAGCTGCAGAAAAATCAGCAATGTTTGTGGACAGTGCATTAAGCCAAAGATATTGTCATCATTGCCTTAAGATGGACAGTTACAAAATGGAGATACTGGAACTTCTTGATGTTTCCCGAAGCTAGGTCTGCACTCAATAAATACCCTAATAACAACAACAATAATAATAATAATAATAATAATAATAATGTTTCCACTTCACCCAGGTGGCTGAACAAGCTTTTTTAGCCATCGAGGAGTTAGCCATCCTCTGGAATTCTCTTCCTCCCACTTGCAGATCTATATTTGATGCCTCTTCCTACAGGAAAGGTCTTAAAACATGGCTTTTTCCTGTTAGAGGTTGAAGCTGAGCTTGTTTTATCTGGGCTTAAGCAATTTGTTACCGTGGGTTACTGAAAAGTTTTAATCTAAGCCTCACCGTCAGTAATTACCATTGTTATAATAACAAAAAAATAGAAATAGGAAACTCTTTACCAATTTGGATTGCCCATGCAGAGTCCAGGTGGTGATTGCAGTGGTGCTATCAAGCCTGGACAATGCAACTGGAATGTACTTGCGTGTTCTAAAGGAGCACATGCTTAGAGTTCAGAGGCTGCAGAATGCTGCAATCTGCATGATCACTGGCATTTCTTACAGAGGAGATGTAACCCCAGCTGTAAGAACCCTTTGTTGGCTTCCGTTTGAAGATGCTATGCATGATCCATCATGCCTACTAGCTGCAGTGACCTTCACTTTTGTCTGATCACCACAGTATGTATCAACCAACCAGACAGTTGCGTTAATATTCCACTTACAACCTGGAGATACTCTGATTTAGAAGAACAGCCATGTGCGTAATTTTAAGGGGGACAGGGATGTTCCCCCCCCCCAACTCTCATGGCACACCATTTTGTCCCCATTCATTTGGCTTTAGCACCTTTTTGTCAGATGTCTTGTGCCCCCCCAACATTACTCCACTGAGAACAACATATGGCGGTTGCACTTTCTCTTTTCCAATTCCCCTCTGTATGGAACCAGCTGCCCCTCTAAAAGTGTGTCTGTCCTGAGAGTGTTGAGCACCACGAGGCCACCTTTGGTGCAATGAGTGCACTAGAAAAAGTATAAGTAACATCCCACATAACATGTAGGTTCAGCTGGTGGGAGAGGTTTGTTCTTTTGACACTATTTCTTTTTTTCGTTTATAAGGTGCAGATGGTGCAGACTGGACAACATCTGGGCATGGAAGACAGAGACACAGGAAAAACAAGATGAAAGGGACTGAAAGAATCATCAAGAAAATAGTCGGGACTTTGAAGGCTTCACAAAAAAGTACGAATTAGTCTATTGTATGGATATACAGACGTAACCCGTTCCACATTTGTGGGACGATGACAGCAAATCTGCAATCTCATTGCTTTTTTAATTTGGATGGTAAATAAAAGTGATTGCAATTGTCTGGGAGAAAAAGTCTTGTTTTCAAGCCAGTTAGTGGCCAAACGGTAAAGAGATTTGAAAACTCTTGAAAGCAATCCTGCTCTTAAATGGAGGACAATGAAAAGATTGTTTTGGCAAAGCGACATTATCATGTTTCGCATTTATTAAAGACCCTGCTACAATGGCAGGACCCTGTTTGGTTAAAAAGGGGAAGGTCTGGTGAGGACATGTCTTAGTATGCCTGCCTAATGTTTAACTTTATTGGTGTATGTTGTCTAAAGACTAAATATTGAAGGGGAATGGGCAAGAGTTTAGACATCTTGACCCTATATCTGGGGTCAAAGAGGATCAACTCAGCATGTTTGGGTTTTATTGGAGGCCAATTAGGAGCAGCCAACATTATCTCTTGACTTTGAAATAGACTTGTGCATCATCGGCATACATGTGATAGGAACAATCAAAATTGGTGGAAATAGACAACAAAGGGCAAGTATACATATTAGACAAAAAAAGGAGCCAGAGGGTCACCACACTCATCTCAAACAGGAGAAGAAGAAAATGACCAAGTTGAACCATCTGTGAACAATTGTCTGAGAAAGGTTTGACACCATTTGATGGCATCATTTGAAATGCTAACAGTTTGAGGCATGTAAGGCATGTAAGTCAATAGCAGACACCAGAGGCCCTCCATTCCATGCTTAGACTGGAAACCAGATTGTTAGGCATCCAACAATCCACAAATTGCCTAAGCTGTAACATAACAACATGTTCAAGGGGTTTTGATGGCAATGGGGGCCCGCCAATGGGTCAATAATTGGACAGAACAGAAGTGCCAAGACTAGATTATTTTAAAAGTAGATTAACAACTGACTTTTCAAGAACATCAGGCATGATGCCTTCTCACAAAGATGTGTTAACAAATTCTACGAGTGGAATGCCCAACATATCAGCATAAAAACTGGCAATGAACGCAGGCAAAGCATCATCAGCTTTAAATGTGTAGTATAAGCCTTCAAATGAAGAAGATAATGAGTGGGGTAACTATTTGAACATTGAGAAATGAAGAAGGTAAAGGAGACAGATGGGGATTTTGAGAGTCAATGGTAGATTTGTGAATTGAAATATCTTTTAAAATAAGCACAATTTTAGTGAAATAAATTAGTTTAAGGTCTCAGCGTATTTTAGAGAGATAGTGAGAGGGGATTGGCCACATTTGGAGCTTAAATAGATTGCATCATCTGACAGAGTTCCCTAGTTTTTATTTCCGCTTAATATATTTCTGAATGAAGAAAGGTCTTCTTAATGTTAGAAATCACTGTTTTTTTTTATATTTTAAGGTGTTAGGGAGTTTCCACAGAAATACATACAGCAGAGTTAGAGTTACATAGGACATACACGTATTAACATGGATGTTTAGCCATATGTGCATTAACATAACATGGCTTTTGCAAATTCATGTTAAACATGTGCAGAAATAGGAAAGTGAAATTGCAGGACTCGTGAAGTTACATGGCATGTTAGGGGGATAAAAAAGAAATATGTCTGTGCAAATTGAAACTTGAAAAGAATAAGCTGATTCCAAAAAAAGAGAGAGCTCAATTGGTCATATGAATATAGAGTGCAGGCTAAACAGTAGAACTGTATCTAACGTTTCCACAGGCAGACCTAGAGAGGTTGTTGTTGCAAGATGGAAATGTAATTCAAGGTCAGCATGGAGTTGGGAAGCGAGGAAGGGACATAAAGTGGCAGAAGACACATGCAATATGGGAAGAGATAATGTAGAGCAGAAGAAGTTGGAGTAAGGTAAAGTACAATGTACATGTGGGCATAACAGGGAAAACAGGTTGAAATACAGGGTCTGCAAAAAATGAAGAGTCAGAAGTCTATCTTGGGGAAGATGGCCTCTCAAACTCTGGACTGTCAGTGAGAGCATTGAGGCACAAATCCAGCATAAGAGAGGAAGAAATCCATATGATTACCTATGCTGTGGAGTCGGGAAAGTGCCAGTGACTGATAACATAGAGATCGGAGGAAAGCTGACCTAGACCAGTCCAAGGGGATGCAAAACATCCAGTGACAGTGTGAATGATAACTTATATTATAAGGATATAAATAGCTGATTGGCAAAGTGTACATTTTGACATACTTAGTGAATGGACTATTTTAAATTCAATTTGAATTAAATGCGATCTTGATACACAGGCTAAGAAAATCTGACTAACCCTGCGACCTTGGGGTGAGATTGTTAGCAAAGAGAAAAATGGAACAGTGCATTGAAAACCAGCTCGTTTGTATTCTCACGTGGTGAATTACTTAGCATAATACCTCCTGAGTAAAATAACTTTGCCCTTTTGTTGACTTTGGGATTACAATGTTGGAGGAAAATATGTTCATATGTTTTTCTGATGTAATGGGGCAAATTTGTGAAATAAGAGTTTCCACTCCGTTTGGGTTTTCTTTATTGTGAGTGATGGAATAGGTTAGGTACTAGTTAGGTACAAGAGGTACTATCTTTGGTGAAAATGTGAACAATTATTCCATATAAACGTTTTCAGTTATTCGATGTGTGAGGATTTGATTTATGTCATGAATTCATTACCAAAGGTATGGTCTATAATTCTGAATGACAGTATGAAGTCTGGCAATGTCATAGCGGAGGCACAAGAAAAATGAATTAAGGCAACATAGAGTGGGAGAGACAAGAACATGTTCCTACAAAGGTCAAATGTAAAGTCTCAGTAGATTTAGATTTTTCCAACTTAAAAAAAAACTTAACAAGTGTGTCTTTAAGTGTTTTAAGCAATGAGCAAATCAAGAAACAAAAAATATGTATACTCTATAAGCCTGAACAGGGGCTCTGGTCTCATAACGATTCTGAGACAACTTGAGCCAGGAATCAAAAAAAGAGGAACAAGAAAGTTATTTTTCAATGGTCAAACTTTCAAAGAGAGCATTCTTAAACCGACAGCTAACAAATATATCTTTGTGCTTGTGTCTTTAGTTATTTATTTATTTATTTGCTGCATTTATATATCACTTATATACAAAGCGCGTTGCAAAACAGAGAAACGGCACAACAATAGACAAAGGAATAACAAAAATGAGTCACTGAAGTAGTTCTAAAGCATTATTCAGAGAAGGAAAGTTGAAGGAACAGAATTTTTAAATATGTTTTAAACTGTGAGCGATTAGAGCAAGAGTGACTATCCAAAAGTAAAGAGTTACACAGTTTAGGAGCAAGCGGTTGAAAGGAACGAACACAGGATGCAGCACAAGGAGGTTGAGGAACACGTGGTGGATGATACAGTGAAATTAAAGTGCATAGATGAGAGGGAACAAGAGCGTGAGTAAATTCGAAGACAAAAAAAAGAAAATGAAATTCACAGTGCTGCTGAACCGTAAGCCACTTGAGGTGAGCCAAGAAAGGAGAGCTATGAGAAGATGGTGGAGATAAAAGTGAAGAATTGAGCATAACTGGAGAAAAAAAAATTTAGGGAGACAAACATAAAGGGAACAACAATAATACAGAAGAAAAAGTAAGCAAATAATGCATATTCGTGATGTTAAATAAATGGAAATGACATGAACAAACAACGAGGGAGTAAGGATAGCTCAGGGGCAACACGTTTGTCTTAGAAGGAAGACAACGCAGCACAAAACACGTTTGAATCCTGATCCTGCGATTAGAAACCACTCGCTGCTATTTAGCGGGCTGTAAATGAACAATTATAATAAGAACTGAAGAAATGTGAGTCTTAAAGGAAAAAGAAGGATCAAATAAGACTCCAACGTTACCTGCCTGAGATGATAAGGGAAGAGCCAGCGGAGGAAATGAAATTGACTGAGGACGGAAACACTTTTGAGGATGAAGGAAAAAATAAGATTTCAGTGTTCTTCGAACTTAACAAAAACGACATCCAAGAAGAGATTGCCACAAGACAGGAAGAGAGGCAAGAGTGGATATAATCATTAAACGAAGGAAAAGACAGCACAATGTGGGCATTGTCAGCATACAAATGCACCTGGAAACCAAAATTAGTGATAAGGGAAAACTTTGAGTAAGTTTAAATCGAGAATAAGACAGGACCCAAAACAGATCCTTGAGACGCAAGGGACGACTCAGCTTCACACGTTCACTGTTCTTCAAGGATAGATAGCCAGTTCCTGGCCGCTCCAGCCTTTGACACCAGGCCAGACAGCCTTCTCGGTCTTTCCATAATTTCCAGCTACTTTCGTGCTGCGACACACAGCTCTCGATTCTTCTTTCTCCATGGACTTAAGCTTGCTAAAATTGTGACGCCGATTTTCAGATTCTATATAATGGCGGCATCACCTGCAGTCTTTCACTACATATAGCTAGCTTATATACCTACTTAGTGTACCTGCGTTGCTGCATCTGTACCGTTATTAAACAGCTTCCATTTTCTGCAGTGCTATTCACATGTGCAATCTGTATTAAGCATATGAAAGTTTACTCGATTCTTTACTTCGTCATCAGATTCTATAAGGTCTATACATTCTCTTCTTCAGCCACACTTCTCAGTATGTCATGCTCATCTCTTGTGTGACGTCACCACATTCTCTTTCTTTCATCTACATATTCCTTCAGGAATCTCTTCCAAGAGATTGTCATCTCTACGGGGATACATCAGATTTGATTTTCTTAATGGGCACCTCTTCTCAAAGACTCTCCTTGAAATTGGCAAGATCACTCGTATCATGCATGCCGCGACTTCTGGCTTCCAGCATATAGGTGGGAAGGGGGTGGGACTTCCTGCAGAGGCATTTGGCTGCTCCTCTACAACACTCTTGGATCAATTTCAGCACTACGTGGTAATGTTAAGGAATTTATGGTTGATTCATCTTGTCTTAATGTACAACCATTGACATCAACCAGGAGAATTCTCTACATGGCACCCAGTGGATCACAAAGGTGGAAAGGTGTCAGGACCAGTGAGTCTAAACGATTAGACTCTTCTGATGACTCTTGTGTGGCTAAACTGTCTAACAAAGTCTATGGGTTGACAGCACAAATTCACAATCTACCCTTAAAATATTAATGAGGTTATTGCTTTCTTAAAGACATTTAAGAAAATGATATTGGAGATACTGCCTATAGTTGATGACTCTGTAAGGAATATGAAATGGCAGAGGATAATGTATGGTGGGATAATTTAACTCATGCTGCTTGAGTTGCTAGCCAGAAGTCAGGGTCAAAAACATCTCCGGCTGTCACAAGTTTTGGAGTGATTTATGTAAAACGTATCTCTTCATCAAGTTGTGATATCAAAGAATCTTGAGATGGTCCCCTACATAGCCCTGATGTCAAACCTCCTCTTATTCCTATTCTGAATTTACCACCAGTCATGACTCCTTTGATGGGAGTCCTTGTTGACATTCCCTCCCTTGATCATGGTCAATATGAATCCACAGACCCACATATGAAAACATATTTTTGTTGGGTTAACACTAACATTATGGGTCCACTAATTAATCCTCAAAATAATTTAATGGCCAGACATGCATCTTGATGAGGTCCGATTGCCAAGTTATTTAAGGGTGAATAGATTGTAGTTACCTTTTCAGACCCTACTCTCTTGACCTATCTCAATAACTCAAACTCAAAGGAAAAGTATGCTGGTACACCTGTCTTTTTTATCCATCAGAAACCGATAGATCAGAACCTAGGTGCAGAAAATGTAACTACTTACCAAACGTTTCTTTATCTGATGTTATTCAGCAAGTTAAGTCAACGCCTTACTGTCTTACAACACACACTTTCATTAGCTCTAGAAACAAACTGTATCTTGATTTGAGGGATAGTTTGGGTATCTATAAAGGGATACTGTTGCAGGAAACATGTTCAAAGTATGAATAACACCTGGCCGGCTTCTGTGCATATCAATTATTTAATACAAAAACGAAAAAAACATGGTTGTTTATCCAGAGGCCTGGTTACTTTTGTTAAGGCATCTCTTGATGCTCAAATTATACACATTCCATGTGACTCAATCAATGTATTGATTTTACAAATAAGCAACAGATTGGGATATTCTTTGTTTTTAATCATCTTGTATAACAATGCTATAGTAATAATGCTTGGGTCCTTACTATCATCTATCTTCCTCTCTACCTGTGGTGTTCCCCAGAGGTCTAACCTCTCACCCTGGCTTTTCAACCAATACCTGGCAACTCTCGCCCACTGCATTGCCATTTTCTGCTCAAATTTCCAGTGCTACACTGACGATACTCAACTCATTTTGAGGCTGCCCTCAGCCACCTCCTCTGCCTCTCTCATCTCTGATTGCCTAACTGACATTCAAGATTGGTGTGCTGCCAATGATCTTTGTCCGAATGGCAGCAAGATGGAGATCCTCCTCATAGGCACACCATCACCATCCTTTCCCCTCACTCTCTGCCCGACCTCCCTTGGCCCTCCTCCTATCCCCACCTGCGAGGCTAAGAACCTCTGGGTCATCTTTGACTCCACACTTTCCTTCTCCGCCCACATCTCTGATGTCTCTAAAAAGTCAAACTTCCTACTGCACCTCACCAGAGTTACTCTGCCTTTCCTCTCCTTCCCCCAGAAGCTCATGGTCTCCCAAGCTCTGGTTCTCTCTAGGTTGGACTATTGTAACAGCCTCTTTCTAAACCTATCTACCTCTACTCTCCGCCCTCTGCAACTAATCCAGAACAGGACTGCGAGTCTTGTCCTTGGCCTCAAGCACTGGGATCGTATCTCTCCAGCTCTGAAATCCCTCCATTGGCTCCCAGTGGATGCAAGAATTAAATTCAAATCCCTCTGCCTTGTCCACAAGGCTTTCTGGGGACTGGGTCCAAAATACCTTCAGCTATCCCTACACAAATACCTCCCCTCTCAAGCTCTTTGCTCCTCTACCTCTAACTCCCTCAGGGTCAGTCGTTTTTCAAAGAAACGAGCTAGGGGTAGATCTCTGTCTTCGACTGGGGCCTCCCTTTAGAAGACCCTTCCCTGCCACTCTAAAACTTGAGGAGAACCATCTCTCGTCCGGAAGTACCTCAAGACCTTCCTCTTTTCTTCTGCCTTCGCCCCCCCTCTCCCCTGCTGATCTGTTCTCTCTTGGCATCGTGCACCTGGCCACCCTTTGTCATCCAGGCCCAGGTACCTACTCACCCTACCACCCTCCAGCACTGCCTCTGGGCCACCCCTTGCACTGCGGTCTGTATCTGTACGCATACAGCCCCTCTTTTTCTTCCTGCACTTACACGACCTACCCTGTCTGCTGCCTTACACCTCGAACTTGCCAATTGCTGACTGCACTACCACTGATTGTTGCCTTTATTATGTATGTATCATTATATATCTGTTTCTCCTTTGCTTCACATTTTCCATTTCTCCCCCCTTCCATGCACTTTTCCCCTCCCCCTCTCCCATGCACTTGCGCATTCTCAATGGCACTGGGCCTATTAAGATCGTTGTTTTGTTTTCCCCTGTTCCCCTCTCTTGCCTTATCACTCTCTGAAACACTTGTGTACGAGCGCGATAGAAGTACAATATCAATATCAATAGTTCTTACTCCAGCTCCCCTCCCATTGATCTTAATAATGTTATTGCATATCAAATGTTAGCAATATTTCTTCTAGCCGGACCATCGTAGGTGGAGACTTTAATGCTAAAATTGGCCATGACACAGATAATTCCTTATTTGATAGTATGGAGGACTGTCATTTTAATGTTACTACCTTGTTATGTTAGACCCAAGGATGAAATCTGAAGGCCTAAGTTTACTTGGCAAGTTGAATTGGGGCTATGGTCTGTAAATGACAGATTTTGCCCTGACTGACCAGGAAGTTATACCTTTAGAGGACATCAAGACTGTTCCACAACTGATTATTTTTGTGTTTCAACAAATAGACAGCATTGCATAGATGATATTAAGGTTTTGGCAGATTTGCAAAGTGATCATTATGCAATTTTATTAAATGTAAAATTGACTCTATCTAATGCTAATATATCACATTTAGCAGATACCTCAGTTACCAATATACGTAAGAGAATTAGATAGGATGCAACTAAGGAGACTGAGTTCAATCATCAGTTAACATGTAATTATCTCACGTTGATTGAAAACATTTACGAGTCTGATGCGCTACAGCTGATATTGCACGCAATTTTACAAATTATATGAAATTAATATCTGCATTTATTAAAGCCAAGAGGACTCCAAAGATGAAAAGCTGGTTTGATGACCACTGTCAAAGTGCTAAGACTATTCTAGTTAATGCATTGAAAGACCCACTTCACAATAGAGTTTGTATCGTGAGAGCATGCTCAGTGTACACAAATGTCATTCCTACATGTATGATCGAAGTAGACACCCCAGACTTGGGATAAACTTCATAAGGCAGCTTAAAATAAACAGGGTAATTCATAGAATTTCGCAGAAAAGTGTCGCAAGCGGCTGGCGCAGAGTGTCCGCGTGCGATTGTCTGCGCCAGGCGCGTGCGCCAAAACCGATTTCCGCGCACAGCGTATTCATGGATTTTAGGCTCCCAAACCAGCCGTGGCGCAGAGTATCGCAGCGACCCTGCAGCAGCGCCAGTAACGCCCCCAAGAACGCCCTCGCGCAAGGAAAAGCCATCAAAATCGCTAAATCATTGCAAAGGGCTGCGCTAACCCTGGACCAGTTTACAGGGCTGCCAAACAAGGAACGCAAAGCAGGTAACGTACATATCAGGGGTACGCGGGAAGTTTTACATGCGATTAGCCAGGGTACGTGCATGACAGGGGTACGCGTGAAGTTAAACACGCGATTAGCCAGGGTAAGTGTATTACAGGGGTACGCAGGAATTTTCACACGCGATTTGGCTGGGTACGTGTATGACAGGGGTACGCGTGAAGTTTTACACGCGATTAGCCAGGGTACGTGTATTACAGGGGTGCGCGGGAATAATCACACGCGATTTGGCTGGGTACGTGTATTACAGGGGTGCGCGGGAATTATCACACGCGATTTGGCTGGGTACATGTATTACAGGGGTGCGCGGGAATAATCACACGCGATTAGGCTGGGTGGGTCCTCACAGGTGTTCCCTGTACACCCTCCACGGCCCCTGCAGGCAGCCCACAAAACAGGGGACTACCCTGTACACCTGCTCATGTCTCCCACCCCCCATACCCCCCAGTGTGGGGCACCCTCCATCAGGCCCCTACCCATGTCTCCCACCACCCCCATCCCCCAGCCACCATGGGCAGCCCCCACCAGGCCCCCACTCATGTCCCCTATCACCCCCACCCCCCAGCAGTGCAGGGGCATCCTCCACCAGGCCCCCACTCATGTCCCCTATCACCCCCACCCCCCAGCAGTGCAGGGGCAGCCTCCACCAGGCCCCCACTCATGTCTCCCACCACCCCCACCCCCCAGCCACCATGGACAGCCTCCACCAGGCCCCCACTCATGTCTCCCACCCACCCCCACCCCCCAGCCACCATGGGCAGCCTCCACCAGGCCTCCACCAGGCCTGGGGTACGCGTGACAGTGGGGGGTGGGGGTGGGGGTGATAGGGGACATGAGTGGGGGCCTCCACCAGGCCCCCACTCATGTCTCCCACCACCCCCACCCACCAGCCACCATGGGCAGCCCCCACCAGGCCCCCACTCATGTCCCCTATCACCCCCAGCACCCAGCCACCATGGGCAGCTTCCACCAGGCCCCCACTCATGTCTCCAACCCACCCCCCCCAGCCACCATGGGCAGCCCCCACCAGGCTCCCACCCATGTCCCCTATCACCCCCACCCCCCAGCAGTGCAGGGGCAGCCTCCACCAGGCCCCCACTCATGTCTCCCACCCACCCCCACCCCCAGCCACCATGGGCAGCCCCCACCAGGCCCCCACTCATGTCCCCTATCACCCCCACCCCCCAGCCACCATGGGCAGCCCCCACCAGGCTCCCACCCATGTCCCCTATCACCCCCACCCCCCAGCAGTGCAGGGGCAGCCTCCACCAGGCCCCCACTCATGTCTCCCACCACCCCCACCCCCCAGCCACCATGGGCAGCCTCCACCAGGCCCCCACACATGTCTCCCACCACCCCCACCCCCCAGCCACCATGGGCAGCCCCCACCAGGCCCCCACTCATGTCAAACACCCCCCCCAGCCACCATGGGCAGCCCCCACCAGGCTCCCACCCATGTCCCCTATCACCCCCACCCCCCCAGCAGTGTGGGGCACCCTCCACCAGGCCCCCACCCATGTCTCCCACCACCCCCACCCCCCAGCCACCATGGGCAGCCCCCACCAGGCCCCCACTCATGTCTCATACCACCCCCACCCCACAGCCACGATGGGCCGCCTCCACCAGGCCCCCACTCATGTCTCCCACCACCCCCACCCCCCAGCCACCATGGGCAGCCCCCACCAGGCCCCCACTCATGTCTCCCACCCCCCCCAGCCATCATGGGCAGCCCCCACCAGGCTCCCACCCATGTCCCCTATCACCCCCACCCCCCAGCAGTGCATGGGCAGCCTCCACCAGGCCCCCTCTCATGTCTCCCACCCCCCCCACCCCCCAGCAGTGTGGGGCACCCTCCACCAGCCCCCAGCCATGTCTCCCACCACCCCCACCCCCCAGCCACCCTGGGCAGCCCCCACCAGGCCCCCACTCATGTCTCCCACCCACCCCCACCCCCAGCCACCACGAGCAGCCCCCACCAGGCCCCCACTCATGTCTACCCCCCACCCCCCAGCCACCATGGGCAGCCCCCACCAGGCCCCAACTCATGTCTCCCACCCACCCATACCCCCCCCAGCAGTGTGGGGCACCCTCCACCAGGCCCCCACCCATGTCTCCCACCACCCCCACCCCCCAGCCACCATGGGCATCCCCCACCAGGCCCCCACTCATGTCTCCCACCCACCCCCACCCCCAGCCACCATGGGCAGCCCCCACCAGGCCCCCACTCATGTCTCCCACCCACCCCCACCCCCCAGCAGTGCAGGGGCAGCCTCCACCAGGCCCCCACTCATGTCTCCCACCACCCCCCAGCCACCATGGGCAGCCTCCACCAGGCCCCCACTCATGTCTCCCACCACCCCTCCCCCCAGCCACCATGGGCAGCCCCCACCAGGCCCTCACTCATGTCCCCTATCACCCCCAACCCCCAGCCACCATGGGCAGCCCCCACCAGGCCCCAACTCATGTCCCCTATCACCCCCATCCCCCAGCAGTGCAGGGACAGCCTCCACCAGGCCCCCACTCATGTCTCTTACCACCCCCACCCCCTAGCCACCATGGGCAGCCCCCACCAGGCTCCCACCCATGTCCCCTATCACCCCCACCCCCCGGCAGTGCAGGGGCAGCCTCCACCAGGCCCCCACTCATGTCTCCCACCACCCCCACCCCCTAGCCACCATGGGCAGCCTCCACCAGGCCCCCACTCATGTCCCCTATCACCCCCACCCCCCAGCCACCATGGGCAGCCCCCACCAGGCCCCCACTCATGTATCCCACCCACCCCCACCCCCCAGCAGTGCAGGGGCAGCCTCCACCAGGCCCCCACTCATCTCTCCCACCACCCCCACCCCCCAGCCACCATGGGAACCCTCCACCAGGCCCCCAACCATGTCTCCCACCACCCCCACCCCCCAGCCACCATGGGCAGCCCCCACCAGGCTCCCACTCATGTCTCCCACCCACCCCCACCCCCCAGCCACCATGGGCAGCCCCCACCAGGCCCCCACTCATGTCTCCCACCCACACCCACCCCCAGCCACCATGGGCAGCCCCCACCAGGCCCCCACTCATGTCTCCCACCCACCCCCACCCCCCCAGCAGTGTGGGGCACCCTCCACCAGGCCCCCACCCATTTCTCCCACCACCCCCACCCCCCAGCCACCATGGGCATCCCCAACCAGGCCCCCACTCATGTCTCCCACCCACCCCCACCCCCCAGCCACCATGGGCAGCCCCCACCAGGCCCCCACTCATGTCTCCCACCCACCCCACCCCCCAGCAGTGCAGGGGCAGCCTCCACCAGGCCCCCACTCATGTCTCCCACCACCCCCACCCCCCAGCCACCATGGGCTGCCTCCACCAGGCCCCCACTCATGTCTCCCACCCACCCCCCAGCCACCATGGGCAGCCCCCACCAGGCCCTCACTCATGTCCCCTATCACCCCCACCCCCAGCCACCATGGGCAGCCCCCACCAGGCCCCCACTCATGTCCCCTATCACCCCCACCCCCCCAGCAGTGCAGGGGCAGCCTCCACCAGGCCCCCACTCATGTCTCCCACCACCCCCACCCCCCAGCCACCATGGGCAGCCCCCACCAGGCTCCCACCCATGTCCCGTATCACCCCCACCCCCCAGCAGTGCAGAGGCAGCCTCCACCAGGCCCCCACTCATGTCTCCCACCACCCCTACCCCCTAGCCACCATGGGCAGCCTCCACCAGGCCCCCACTCATGTCCCCTATCACCCCCACCCCCCAGCCACCATGGGCAGCCCCCACCAGGCCCCCACTCATGTCTCCCAACCACCCCCACCCCCCAGCAGTGCAGGGGCAGCCTCCACCAGGCCCCCACTCATGTCTCCCACCACCCCCACCCCCCAGCCACCATGGGAAGCCTCCACCAGGCCCCCACTCATGTCTCCCACCCACCCCCACCCCCCAGCCACCATGGGCAGCCTCCACCAGGCCCCCACTCTTGTCCCCCTGCCCACAGGCCCTGACAATCCTCAAGCATGGGCCTCATGGCAGCCACCACAGCCCAAAGACACAACCAAGTATTACATGCGCCCATGATACTATTCCAATGGAAACAATGTAAATCAACACATGTGTCACACACACACACAATGGTTGCAAGAGAACCTGAAACCCCATATCATGACATGCATGAAAACAATGAGATGAAACCACACATCGAAGAATTACAAAATCCAAATAATGTATTAATAACAACAGTAATGGCAAACAAAATTAAACAAAATACACAAGTAAAAAAAAAAAAAATTAAGATGGCTGTCCCTTTTCAAATTAAAATCAATAAATGATAATCCAAAAAAATGTCTTCCAAAGTTCAACTCCATAAAAAGTAAATGAAGGGAAAAAAGAAATAGAAAACCATTGCTCCATGGGAAAAAATATTCATAGTAAAAAAAAATTCCAAATCCAAAGTCCAACTATGTACAAAGTATTCAGGGTCCATCATCCCAACAGAAGAAATGAAACGTACCAAAAAACCTATCTAAAATGGGACTATATACAAAAGGTGGAGCAGTGTCCGTCGACTCCGAATAAAAATAAACTATAAAGGAAACCTATCACTAAATAACTATATACAATAGCGGCGGGCCAGTCCAGCGGCTCACTTAGTGGTGTTCCGGGCCAGGGCATCATCGAACTCCTCGTCTATGTCCCGGAGGCGGTCCTGTTCCATGGCCCCGAGGGTCCGCAGGGACGCCGACATGTTCACCTCCAACTCCCTGCGGATTGCCTCGAGGCACTCGGCCTGCCTCAGGGCCCTCCGCATGGAGTTCTCCGCCCTGACCATCGTGAGTCGCGCCTCTTCCGCCCGCCGCCGCTCCGCATCTATGGCGTGGCCCAACCGCTGTCACACGGAAGACACTTCCCGTCCAGGGTCCTCCTGCCCTCCGGCCGATGCCTGCCCCTCCGATGTTGAAGGCCCCGAGCTATCGTGGCTCCCACCTACAGCCTCCTGCTGCTGCAGCTGCTGCTGTCCATGTGTCCTGTCCGATGGTGCCTGCACATCCTCCTCCAGCTGGGGTGCAGTCGTTGATGTGGCCACCCCTGCTGGAGGTCCGACTCCCGACTGTGGCACGGATCTGTTGTCCACCAGCCTGGCCGCACGGTCGGAGGCAGCTCCACAGGGCACCCAGGTGACACATGGGTGGGAAGATGGCATGGAGGACGACTGGTGCATAGGGGGTTCCGTGGAGGAGGGGGTCGGAACAAGGTCCAGGAAACGGAGGAATCCAGCCCTGGTGAGCTGTCCCAGTGGGTCAACGCAGTCAACGAGCCATGCGAGAAGACGTGCAGACTCATCATGAAAAGACTGCAGGTCAGCTTGCATGGCCCGTTGACGCAACGCCACCCCACACTGGACAGGCTCAACCTGGTGCAGGATAACCACATCCGCAGGGAGAGGAAGGCCAGGTGTTGTAAGCCAATCCCCTCCCTGAGAACGGGTCTGGAGGTAGGCATCCCCGCTGGTGCAAGATGATGCAGTGACAGGAGCAGGGACAGGATTGCACACAGGCACCTCCGCGGCGGCCTGTGCTGCCTCTTGTCCCAGATCCTGCACTGCACCACTAGCACCAGAGGAATCCCCACCTCCAGACCCCGCCTCTGTCGCTTGCACGGCCTCCTCCTCCTCCAAACCCCCCACCAACCTGGATGACTCCGTGCCATCTTCCTCTGTTGGGCCCTGTGGGGTCCCAGCTGCCCCTTCTGCTGCGGCCTGGGACAGGGCACCGGACTCCTCACTCCCCGACGAGATCAGAACCTGGGAGGGGATCCAGGACTTGCGTCTCCGGCTGGTGGTGCAACCCCTGCCGCCGTGCTCCACAGCACCTTCTCCGCCCTCTTCATCAGTTGACGCTGCAGACAGGGAGAAAGAAAACACAGGCATCAGGGCACTGTCCAATGGACTCATACACACATGACAGTCATACATGAGTGGCATTGGTAAACCTCAGACATGGCACCACAATCCCCAACACACATGTCATTTCAACTTGCACACATGAGCCATACCACAGCCAGCACCATCCATTCACATACAACAGCATGAGCAGCCAAAGGTCATCCACACATGACATGCAACATAGGGAGTACACTACACATGCACACACACCACCAAACTTGCATGCATGTGTACACCTCCGCCAACTGTCGCAGTGTTCCGATCGACATCCATGTCACACCTGACAATCATTCATCCACATCCTGTGCCATGCAAGCCCACACACACAAGCACCATCCATGTGTCACCCTCACGGCCATGTACACCCCCCCTACTTGCCCACATAAAAATACATGTTCAACCTGCACACTCCTGGAACACCACACGCACAGCTTACAATCAATATGCATGTACACTTACCGCTCGACTCCAGACGGGTCTGCCTCTCAAGGACCTGGACGTGGAGCGCTGGGGATATGCGTTCCAGGACCCTCATCTGATCTTCCGACAAGTGGCCCCGGCGCCCCTTAGCATCCGCTGCCTTCAGGAGGCGCCGGGCCTTGTTCAGGGTCCTGGACCTGAAGTCCTCCCAGCGCTTCCTGACACGTTCGTAGTCGTGGACTGCCACCTCCTCCGCGTTGATGGCAGTCACGATGTCCATCCAGATCCGAGTCCGTCCTTCCTTGTCGGCGCGCAACCTTCCGAAGAGGGCATCATACTGCGCCAGGACATGCTCCACCAGGACACCAACTTCGGTGGCAGTGAAGCTGGTGCCCCTCTGCCTCCTTGGCCGGGGGTTGCCACTGGTGCCAGATGTTGCAGTGCCCGACATGGCAACCCCAGAGGCAGGAGTTGGTGGGCAACTGGGTCCTGGGGCTGGGCTGTGGGGCGATGGAAAAGCAGTCGGGAGTCTTCGGTTCCAGCAGGGGTGGTCACAGCAACAGCACCCCTGGCTGATGTGCAGGCAGCAAATGGCAGGGCACGTGGGCAGCAGGCAGTCAGGCAGCAGCAGATGGCAGGTGGGAGCGTGCTCAGGGCTCTGGGGGGCAGTAATTCGGCCTTCTGGGCAGGAGCGTGGTCTTCCGTGTGTGAACGCGTGGCCAGCTTGATACGGAGTGATTTTACACGTGAAAATCCAGCACGTCTACGTGTAATTCCAGGAAAGGCCCTTAGCGCGTAAGCGCGTCAGCACACGTCTGTACATTCATTGGCCCAAAGGCCACCAGCGTATGCGCATCTATGAAGTCACGTGCACATTGAATATGGCACACGTTTGAAATGTTGCGTGTAAAAAAAATGAAAGACACGTCCGAGTGTCAAAGCGTGTAATTGGTGGAAATGGCCCTAGCGCGTACACGCGGAAGTGACAAAGCGTGTAATTGGTGGAAATGGCCCTAGCGCGTACACGCGGAAGTGACGCTGGACGTGTGGGCCTGCATAAAAGGTACGTGTAGAACACCATTTCCTTGTATGTGCTTTTCGTGGAGAGCGAGTGGGTGAAATCCGTACTTCTTGTCGTTTCACACGCGATTTACTTTACGGCGTTTCAAGTTCGTACTCCCTGTTACCTCTGACAGTTTTTTCTCTTTCTTCTCTTTTTCTGGTTTTCCTGGGCCTGTTCCCTCAAACAGCGTTCCCTTCTACTGTTGTCCTGTCTCCTCAGACAGAGTACAATTCTTCTTTTGGCGGGGGTGTTGCCAATGCGCACACGCGCTTCTTTTTCAGGCTCTTTTTCCTGGCAGACGGTGTGTCACGCACGTATCTAACATCTGTGCTTGCCCCGTGTGTAGCCTACCCCTTCAGAGGTCAATCTAGGCTGCGTGTGACACGCATACGTTCATTCTTGTGTTACTGGGTGCCACAGCGTAGTGCAGGTTTTTTTTTCCGCACACGTGGTCTAGGAGGGGTTGCGTGCACGTCATCTCCCTTTTTTGGGCTTCCTGTGCGTTGCGTGACCCGTCATCTTTCCCCAGGGGTCACATTCAGCCTTGCTAGAGCACTAGGGTACAATTACCATCTGGTACCCAACCGCTTTGACCCCCAATTGCCCAGGACAATAGTTTACAGCCACTCCCATACGCAGATTTACATCAGTGCCATGGTTGGGAGGCGAGGAATCCGTAAGGGTGGCAAAGGTGGACGAGCCACAAGTGGTGGCCGTGATGGATCCGGTAGGGGACGTGGTTGTTACTTGCAGGGCGACCCTGTCCCCCCATGTGTGGAGGACCAGTCAAGGGCACCCATAATCCCCCCCACCCCCCTGGTTGAGGCTGATGTGGCTGACACCATCCATGGTCAGCCCTTGTTGGACCAGCCCATTGTGGCACCAGACCTGGCTGACTCCATGGCTGACTTCCAGGTCAGCAGGCCTATGACACGTGCGCTGGTGCACGTTGATGTCATCAGGCCGCGTGGATCAGGGGCAGCAAGGTCATCTGCTGCCCCAAGTAGGCAGGGTGGAGAGGCTGCAGGCGCAGCTGCGGCTCCATCCACCCCAGCTCTCACACACCCAGCCAGGACAGTGTCGGTCCTAGTCCATCCTGCTGACATTCCCCCTGACACCATTACACTTGAGCCAATGCCTGCACCAACTCCCATGCTGAGAGTACAATCCCACACTCCTGATACAGAGTCCACCAGGGCTCCTGCCCCTAGTGTCCAGAGCGGCGTAGGACACTCAGGATCACCACCACCTTCCAAGCGGAAGAGGAAGAGTGCTCGTCCGGCACAGGCTGATGCCCCAGACACGGCTACACAGTCCGGCCAGTCGAGGAAGCCCAGCTTCACGGATGCCGAACTGAATGCACTTGTCGAGTATGTGTCCGCACATGATAACGAAATGGTCATTTTTGCAGGATCCAAGACCACACCTGCACAACGCCAGGCACACTGGCAGACCGTTGCGGACATCGTAAGTGCCCTTGGAATCGTGAGGCGCACAGCCAATGATTGCTATAAGCGCTGGAATGACCTAAATCGCAGGGCAAAGAATAAGCTGGCCTCAAGTCATGCCGCAACTCTAGTGACTGGAGGTGGGTCTCCAGTAGAAGACATGGAACTCACTCCACATGAGTCAGTCGCTGGGACCTACGTCACGGAGGAACAGATCCAAGGCGTGGGAGATCTGCCTGATTATGAGGCATTGTCCGGTGAGTGCACATGCATGTGTGTGTCATCCATGTGCATGGTGTGTGTGTGAGGGCTTCTGTTTGTGTGCCAGGTGAGGGTGTGTGCGCCTGAGTCGTTTGGGTCACCCATGTCCTTCATGCAATACATTCTGCGCAGCAGCATTTGGCCATAGCAGTATCCCATCTGCCAACAGTAGACATCTAGCCCAACAGCACACCAGTTGCCCTTGAAGTGTCACCTTGCCACAACATTGTTGCTTATTTTTCTCTGTTCATTCAGGCAGATTGTTTGCATTCCACCACTTTTACTAGGCATTTCTCAGTCCTCTAGTCACATGTCTGACATGGCTATGGTAAAGTGGAGTGACTTTGTTACCTGGATATCATTTGTTTGGACATGTCCCTGTGCAATCGGACCATTTTGGACTGGCAGCTCCAGGTGAAAAATCAGACCTGTTTGAATTAGAAAAGCTATTACATGAGGGAACTGGACTGAATGAATAAGTGCTGCCCTCCTCTCCATCTTCACTCAATAGCAATGGTACATGCCATCTGTGTGATGGCATGTGTATTTCACCTGGCAATCACAGGCCAATGTGTGATGCCACTGCCAGGCAGCATGCAGAAAATTTGTTCATCTTCCATCTTGGTGTCATCAGTGTGTGCCATTTGCCTACCCTTCATACTCAGTGAGGGTGCATGCATGGGAGGGTTTTAGTCATGTGGGACATGTGTCAATCAAGTACTGGTTCTGTTGCTTCTCAGCCCTCATTGTGTGCCATGGTGCTAATGCCTGTTTCCATTTGTTTGCTTTTATGTCTTTGCAGGGGAAGACGCACCTAATACTGCTGGGGTTGTGGAGATGGTGCAGACCCAGGAGGGGTCTGAGGGCCTACCGACCCCCAGTGAGGGACGTGGTGTGGTGGTGGGTGAGAACCCACAACTGCTGCAGGTCGTGCTCTCAAGGGGTGTCTCTGGCTGCACCTCCCCTGAGCTGTACTCAGGTGTTGATTCGGATGATGAGACCTACGTGCCGTCGCAGGTGAGTGATTCTGTTCTGTCCCACCCACCTGCACCAGGGTCAGAACCCTCAATGGGGATGTCAGTGTTGGCAGTTACGCCTTTGGTGGTTACAGATGCAGGGTCACACTCCGCGACATCTGATCCTCTTCCTGGACCAGCAGATCAGAGGGGGAATGCAGTCCTGCAGCCTCAGGCAGTGCCGGCACAGCAAGGCGCAGTTCGCCTTGCCCCAGACAGGTGTGGTGCCCGCCGACGTGGTGACCGTACGCCACCTGGCAATACCGCATGGGAGCAATCCATTTACGATATGGCAACCCAACAGGCAGCATCATCAGAGATGATGGCTCAGGCCATGGATAGGGTGGCCACTTCCATTGTCCCCCCCGAAAGGCTGATGGAGCGACTACAGCAGGCAACCGACTCCATCTGCCAGTCACACAGGGAGGACATGTTGGCGTCCAACAGGGACAGGCGGGCGGCACTGGCGACTCTGCAGGAAGCCATCTCCATAGAGTCCCAGGGCCACAGGGAAGCCCTGAGGCTGGAACTCCTTCACCTCAGGATGACTCTTGTTGAACTTGAGGCTTCAACAAACCGAAGGACAGAACAGCAGCTGGAGCGTCTCACCCGTACGCTCTCAGCTCAGATGCAGGCAACTAGGGCTGAGGTCCGGGCATCCCGTGAGTTTTTGCATGGGGACCTCTGCACACTCATCCTCCAGAACGAGACCTACCACACCCGCATGCTTGCAGCCATGGAGGAACAGACTAGGGCCTTGCGTGGGCTGCCTCCCATAGTGCCACCACCTCCGGATGCAGCTGCACAGGGTGATAATAGCGACAGCAGTGATACTCCCACAATAGGGTAGCTGTGTGGGCCATGAGCCCATGGAGATGTTTTTTTTTCGCAAGATCCACACAGGTGGGTTTTGGTGTGCACCCTGTCCTCGGACCTCCTGGGTGGCCTCCCCAACCCCCATTAATGAACATTTTTTTTTTTTTGGGACAGTGTGTTGCCTTGTGTGGCTCCCGTGGGCATACGCTGCATTGTGGCTGGGCACATGCAGGCTTGTCATGTATTTGGTTCAGATGCTTGTGTTTGAGTCACACACACCCCTCCTGCTTCCCGTTTCCATGGGCTTGCAAAGGGTGTGCCCAAGTGACATTGACGTACATGGTGACATTGGACTACATGTGTGGGTAGTCTAGTCAATACTGTGTATACATTCCTAGTGCATATTGCTGTTGTGTTGTACACTGCATGTTGCATTGATGTGTAACTCATCATCCATGTCTACCTCCTAATTTGCAGGTCCTTTCCTCATGTCTACACAAGGCCCTCTACTTTGGAGATGGGGTCCATGTTGGCAGCAGTGCACCGACAACTCTACATGGCGGCAACACTGTACAGTTGGAAGTAGTGGGAGTTCAGGCATTTCCAGGTGGTGAGACTACTGATTCCTTACATTCGTAATGTCATGTTAATGGTAGTTTTGAGGGTCAGTAGCTGATAAGTGTTATTGCTAAATACCTGCTCAAGTGTGTTGTTGTTCCTGCATTACTGTGAGCATTTCAGGTGTAGCGAGTTTCAATTAGGGACACTGTACTTTGTGACACTTGTGTCATGTTGTGGGGATTACTTTGTTTACCTGCACATAGCATGACATGGCACGGTGTGTCATGTGGCAGTGCTGGGGATGGGTTGGGTGACATGGCACTGTCCTCATGTTGCATTTTGCAAGTGGGTATTCATTTTAGCTGCATGAATGTGTTTTTTCACGAAACTGCATTGGTGGTGTCTGTGTAGGTAGGGATGCACACATTGTAACACTTCCAGGTGAACAATCTCAGGCTGATATGGTTTTGACGGTTGATTCTCCAGACATTCAGGATCAGTGTCAGGTTGAGTCATCATTGATTGTAAGATGGTATGTGCCAGGGCAGTGTGCACTCCACAGGGGTGTGATTTCTATGTGAAGTAATTAGCCACTATTTGTGTACGGGCTGCCTCCCCCCATGCCCTTTCCCCTCCATGCGCAGCGGGCGTGCATGTGGTTGGGGATGTGGGGACACCACCATGTCCACGGCCAGGCCCCGGCGTGTTGCAACGTTGTGCAGGACACATGCTGCCACTATGATCCTGCACACTACTGGAGGAGCGTATAACAGCTGCCCGCCAGAACGGTCAAGGGAGCGAAAGCGTGACTTAAGCACTCCGAATGTGCGCTCCACTATGCCCCGGGTTGCAATGTGGGCTGTGTTATATCTTACCTCGGGTGGCGTGGTGGGGTTCCGAATTGGCGTCATCATGTGGGGGCTGAGAGGGTAGGCACTGTCCCCTGTGGAGGTGGTGATGGGTATCATTGGTGGGGTTGTGACCTTGCTCAGTATCTGACATACATGCATGTGCAGTGGCATTCATACTCACCAAGCAGCCATGTATCGCCATGCCGCCCAGCTTCTAGGTCCCGGCTTAGGGTGGACATTCGGTAAATGAAGCTGTCGTGGGTGGACCCGGGATAGTTGGCATATACTGAGGTGATGATTCCCTTGGCATTACATACTACCTGCACTTTGATGGAATGCCAGTGCTTGCGGTTCCTCTAGATGTGCTCAGATGCCCTGGGGGGACGTAGAGCCACATGGGTGCAGTCAATGGCACCTAGCACTTTGGGGAATTGTGCCACACCGTAAAAATCCTGGGCGGTAGCATGCCTTTCTGCAGGTGTTCTGGGCAGGTATATGTGCCTGCGGACTGATGGGCGTGCAGTGATGATGTTCAAGACCTGGTGTAGGCAGCGTGACTGCGTGGCCTGTGACACCCCACCCACTATGGAACTTGTCCGCTGAAATGATCCAATGGCTAAGAAGTGCAGTACATTGAGGACCTTCTCCAGGGAAGCACAGGGTGGGTGATGTGAGGTCATCCTCCCACTCACTCACCAGGTCCAGTATTATGTTTATTTATTTATTTATTTATTTATTTATTTATTTGGATTTGTAGAGCGCACATCTGCCCGGGGGCATCGTTGTGCTAAGAAGTCTTACTTGTTACAGTCATACATGGTGAATATACAGATATACAGATTAGCATAGACGCGTTTTTTCATACATTTGCTGTTATTTCCATAATTACAGTGGTGAGAATACAGGTGAGGCGGGGTTAGTGGAACAGCGTGGTTTTGAGTAGTCTACGGAAGGCATGGTATGATTTTTCGCTTCTTAAGGCGGTGGGGAGTGCGTTCCAATTTTTGGGTGCTAGGTGTTGGAAGCTGGACCCTCCGGCTTTGCTTTTTTTGAAAGTGGGTACATAGGTCTGGTTGGTCAGGTGTGACCTGGTAGGTCTAGTGGAGGTATGAAGGGTGATCCTTTCGGAGAGATAGGGTGGGGCATTGGCAGAGAGGCATCTGTGTGTGATGGCCATGGATTTAAATAGTATGCGTTCTTTTATAGGTAGCCAGTGTGCTTCTTTTCTGGCTTGGGAGATGTGCTCCCTTTTTGGAATGCTTAGGGCTGCTCTTAGAGCATTGTTTTGTGTGACTTGCATTTTTTTAATGTTTTGTGCAGATGTGCCCAGGAAGAGGGCGTTGCAGTAGTCCAATTTGGTACCTACTGTGGCTCTGGCTACATTCAGGCAGTTTTTATGGGATAGGAAGGGTTTAACGGCGTTGATTATCTTAGTGGTTAGTGCAGCAGAGGAGGCTATGGCATTGACTTGCCGTGTCATGGAGAGAGTGGAGTCGAGGTATACTCCTAGCGTTTTTACCGCAGTGGAGACTGTGATGGTGCAGTTATCGACGTTAAAGGATTTTTATAGGCGGGAGTTTATTTAGTGTTTCTTTGGTGCCAACTAGTAGGATCTCTGTTTTGTCCCCGTTAAGGCAGAGTCCGTTGGCTGCCATCCAGGTTTGAATGGCTGTGTATATTTTAGTTAGTGCTGCGGCGTCTTGTTCATATAAGCCAGTAAGGGGGAGCAGGACTTGTGTGTCGTCAGCATAGTTGGTGTAAGCTATGTGGTGATGGTCGAGGTCATTGAACAGAGGGAGGGTGAAGATGTTGTATAGGGTGGGTACAGTGCAGGATCCTTGTGGGACGCCACAGTGGATGGTGGTTGGGGTAGCGTTTGCAGATTCAGAAAAGACTTTCATAAGTCGACCCTCGAGGAAGGATTTGACCCAGGAGACGGCTTCCGGCGAGAAGTGAGCTTCATTTTTAAGTTGTGTGCCTAGAATGTCATGATTGACCAGGTTGAAGGCAGCAGATAGGTCTAATAGTAGGAGGAGAGCCGGTTTGCCTTTGTCCATGATGTCATTAAGTTGAATTTTAAGGTCTAGAAGGGCCGATTCGGTCCCATGCCCCGGGCCGAAGCCCGATTGCCTTTTGCCTAAGATGCAATTTTCTTCGAGGTAGTGCTGTATTTGTGAGTAGGCGACTTTGTCGAGGATCTTGAGCAGGAAGGGAACTGTTGTAATGGGTCTATAGTTGTTGGCGTTTTCTGGATCTAGAGTGGGTTTCTTGAGAAGGGGGCGCACCCAAGCTTCTTTTAGGCTGGTTGGGACTGAGTTAGAGTTGAAGGATGCATTAATGAAGGATTTGAGGAATGGTGCTAGTGTCTCAACACAGTCTTTGACTAGTTTGGCGGGGCAGGCGTCGCCTTTGCAGTTGGAGGGTTTGATTCTGTTAACGATACGATTACCTCTTTTTCTGAGACTTCTCTAAATTTAAAGGGTGTGATGTGACTTATCTTTTTGTTCTCAATCACTGTTTCCTTAGGGGATGCAACTAAGATTTGCTGAGTGAGATTTTTGTGATGGTTTAAGATTTTGGCTTGGAGGAGTTCCATTTTTTTTAGAAGGGCGGTTTGTATGGTGTTACACCAGGCTTGGTCCTTGACAATCTCTTGTGACTTAGTGGCTGGTGTGGAGAGTTCCTTGAAGATGGCGAAGAGCTCTTTGGATTCTGAGGTGGCGTTGGAGATTCTTTCATTATATGAAGCAGATTTGGCTGCTATGATGCTTTTTTTGTATTGGGTGGCCAGTGATTTGTAGGACGATAGTGAGGAGGCATTGGGTGCTTTTTTCCATACGTTGAGGGCTTTGCGTTTTTTAGTTCGTAGTTCTTTTAGTTCTGCTGAGAACCACGTATTGGAGTGTTTGGAGTTTTTGGATTTTTTCTTTTGTAGGGGGGCGATGATGTCAATGGCAGTGCTAATGGTGGTTTTGTAGATATCTGCCAGTGCAGCTGGGTCAAGTGAGGCAGGGAGGTTGTTCGTGAGAGGAGCTAGGTAGGGTGTGATGCTTTCTTTGGTGAGGTTCTTGGCGCTCCTGGCCATGGCTGGGGGTGCAGGTGAGAGTTTTTTTACCGAGTTGATAGGTAGGGGGATGAAGAAGTGAATGAGAAAGTGGTCGGACCATGGCGTGGGCGTGGTGGAGCTGATGTCGATGCTGCAGTTGTGGTCAACTACCCAGTCAAGAGTGCACCCTTTACTGTGGGTAGGTTGGAGAACTCTTTGTACAAAGCCCATTTCTTGGAGAGCTTGTGCTAGCTTAGTGGATGGTTTATCTTTCTGGTCGTGGAGCCCCAAGTTGAGGTCTCCTAGGAGAATGGTTTTGGTAGTGGTTTTAAGGTTTTCACCTAGCAGATGTGTGAGGTTGTCTTGGAAGTCCAGTAAAGGGCCTGGTGGGCGATATACTAGATTGAGAGTGATGGTGGTGTTGTGAGATAGTGCGATCTTGGCCACTCCTCCACCTGTAGATGATGTTCTGTCCTGTCTGAGGATGGAGTATCCTGGTGGAATGGCTAGTGAGATGGCTGGGCCGGCGGCGTTGTGTAGCCAGGTTTCGGTGATGGCAAGAATGTCGAGGTCAAGGTTGGTGAGAAGGTCATGGATTTCGGTGGCGTGGGCGGGGAGGGATCTGGCATTAATTAATGCACACTGTAGGTCTGGGCGAGGTGTGGGAGTGGTATTGGGCTTTTTGGCTACCTTCTTGGGAGTGGACAGTTTCTTGTGTTCAGGGGATATTTTGTTTTCAATTTTGCTTAGAGGGGTTTGCTGTGAGTGTCTGGAGCGGAGGCCTAATTTTTGATTTCTAGAGTTTGTGGTTCTGGGGTGCGTTGAGGGTTGGTTGGGTTTGTGTTCTGTAGGTTTGGTGAAAAAAGATGGGAGGAAAGGCGTAGGGGCGATGAATGCGGATGGTGGGGGTGTGGTATTGGCCATGATGGGTGAGCATAGGGTAGCAGTCATCTGTAGGTGCAGTTAGTTAAGGCACAGTGTGGAAGTCAGGTAACAGAGGTTTGGGCCCTGTTTACTAGCAGTGTTGGGCACAGGCACATAGCAGCAATTCACTAGCAGTGTGGGGCACAGGCACATAGCAGCAATTCACTAGCAGTGTGGGGCACAGGCACATAGCAGCAATTCACTAGCAGTGTGGGGCACAGGCACATAGCAGCAATTCACTAGCAGTGTGGGGCACAGGCACATAGCAGCAATTCACTAGCAGTGTGGGGCACAGGAGTTAGGCACATAGCAGCAATTCACTAATATTCCTGGGCAGCGGCTAGGAGTGGGGCCTGAATCAGACATACAGGAACGAGAGTCACGCTAGGGAGCTGCGTACATTTGAATGCGCATATGTGTGCTCTCTAGAGCAGCTTAGAATGGCATAGTGGTACTTACAGCGGGTTTTTGTCCATGATGGGGCAGAGTTCGTTTAAGGATATCCTGGGCAACTCGCCACGTGCCGAGCACGGCGAACAGGGGCAAATAGGGCCTTAGAATGGCCTTTGAAGGTGGCCGGCTCTTCCGCCTGCCGGCGGATGTTGGGTGCTATTAAGCACGGTTGCTTAGCAACCAGGACGCTGAGCCTCGCTCTGGCGCCGCATTGCGCCCGACATTTTGTTTTCTTTTTTTTTGTTTTGATGTCGGCGCGGCTGCATGTGTGGTGGAAACCTGTACCTCCCATACACCTGGTCATCAGGCATCCCAAAAAGGCTGGTTCTGGGTGTGAAAATTCTGGCCCTGACTATCCTTCTCCTCCTCCTTTGGTAGCCCACGGCCACTGCTGCTAGGAACGGTATATTCATCCTGGCGTCTGAGCTTGTTAGTTTTTTGCGCGCAAATGTATGCGTCCCGGGTCGACGTATGCCTGCTTCCTACTGGCGTACGTGTTTCTTTGCGCGTGTTGTAGGCGAGCGTGTGAAACTTCCTGCGCACCCCTGAAATCCAGTACCCAGGCCAATAGCGTGTGGAAATTTCCGCGCACCCCGGAATACACGTGCGCTGATGTACTCGCGTGTGTAAGTGCCCGCGCACCCCTGAAATACACGTACATAGGCCAATCGCGTGTACGCGCACTTTTGTCCAATTACACGCGATGACACTCTGACGTGCAGTCTTTCCACGTGTGCTCCAGCATCACGTGCTATGAGGGAAACACCCGTGCGGGTCACGTCACAGACGCGTTTACGCGCTGAGGGCCTTTGGTCCAATAGAATCGCGTATGCGTGCTGACGCGCTTATGCGCTAAGGGCCTTTCCTCGAATTTCACGCTGACGTGCAGGATTTTCACGTGCCAAATCACTCCGTATCAAGCTGGCCACGCGAAAACACACGGAAGACCACGCTCCTGCCCAGAAGGCCGAATTACTGCCCCCTAGTGCCCCGAGCAGCCTCCCACGTGCCATCTGCTGCTGCCTGCCTGCCTGCCTGCTGCCACCGTGCCCTGCCATTTGGTGCCTGCACATCAGCCATCTGCAGGGGTCCAGTTGCTGTGTCCACCCCTGCTGGAACAAAAGACTCCCGACTGGGATAACATCGCTCCACAGCCCAGCCCCAGGACCCAGTTGCCCACCCACTCCTGCCTCTGGGGTTGCCATGTCGGGCACTTCAACATCTGGCACCAGTGGCAACCCCAGGCCAGAGGGGCAGAGGGGCACCAGCTTCACTGCCACCGAAGTTGTTGTCCTGGTTGACCATGTCCTGGGGCAGTATGATGCCCTCTTTGGATCGTCCCGCGCCAGCAAGGAAGGACGGGAGAGGATCTGGGCCGACTGTGTGGTTGCCATCAATGCGGAGCGGGTGGCAACCCGCGACGTCCAGAAGATCAAGAAGCGCTGGGAGGACTTGAGGTCCAGGGCCCTCGTAAAGGCCCGGCGCCTCGTGGAGGGGGGCCGGGGCTGCATGAGTTCCATCCAGATGAGGGTCCTGGAACGCGTACGCCCAGCGCTCCACGCTCAGATCCTTGAGAGGGAGACCCGTCTGGAGTTGAGCGGTAAGTGGCCAAGCATTGCAGGGTGAGACAGGGCATGTTGCGGTGTGCTGGTTGTCTGATACTTGCCTGTATGTGTGACATAGGCCATGTATGCATGTATGTGTGCAGGGACATCATGGTAATGCATGTGCGACCAGTGATGTGTGAACCACATGGTTGTTGCATGTGTTTAAATGCGACATGGGGAGCCCTATGCAGATTTTACACATGAGAGCATGCCAGTCTCTGTTCCTGGACATGGGTGGGGTGAGGGATGGGTGCTGATGCCAGGTACATATATGGTAGCCATGTCTGTGTGCCTGACCTGCGTGTCTGTGACTTGTGAATGCCATGGATGCATGCCACATGTGTGTGACAATGCACAGATTCACTGATGCAGCCTAGTTATCCTTGTATCCGCTGTGTTTGGGGTGTATGAGGCCAGATGGATGTGACTGAGGTGAAGTGTGTGCATGTGATAGGCATGACCCATGATGCATGTGAGTTCCATATCATTGTATGTTTCAAGAGTCCATTGGACATGTATGGAACTGTCCATGGCATGCACCATGCCTGTTACTGTGTGTGTTTTGCCTGGACTGACCCATGTGTTGTGGAGGGACATGATGGAAGTGTACTTTGACAGTGGTACTCATCTGCTATTGCTTCCTGTCTAGGGGACCATTGTACAGTACCCTGATGCTTGTGTTCTATGTCTCCCTCTACGCAGCGGCTAGTGAAGAAGAGGGCGGAGACGGCGCTGTGGAGCAAGGCGGCGGGGATGCCCCCACGGCTGCAGCGGAAGGGGTGGGTGAGCCCCCACAGGGGCCTGCTACGGCGGAAGACGGTGAGGAGCCATCCAGGTTGGTGGTTTCCACAGAGGAGGAGGAGGCCGCCACTGAGGCACACATGGGGCCTGGTGGGGGCATCCCTGCTGGTGCAAGTGGTGCAGTCCAGGGGCAGGGGCAGGAGGCAGCACAGGTCACCGTGGAGGCGCCTATGTATGTCGCTGTCCCTGACCCTGTGAGTGCACCACCATGCACCAGCAGGGATACCCCGTCCCAGGCCCGTCTGCAGGTAGAGGGGATGTCCATGTCACCTGACTCCCCTCCATCTGTGGACGAGGGGACCCGTGGCCGTATGGAGAAGGTCCTGATTGGGGTCGCGATGCGCGCGGGTGCAATTCGTGATGACGTGCGTGCTTCCCGGGAGGAGCACGCACGTCATCACGAAGAGCACCGTGCCGACGTGGCCCAATTGGGATCTTCCATGTTCAGGGGTTTCCTGCATGTGTCGGCCAATCTGGCGGCCCTCTCCTCCTCTGTGGAGGCTATAAGCCGGTCGTTCTCCTTGCCGTCTTCCGACCCAGATGCCACCAGGGCCCCCTGTGGACCTGCCCTGACCAATGCACCCAACTTGGTGGGGATCCCATCCCTGCCACCGTCGGGAGTCGGAGGTCCAGCAGGGGTGGACACCACAGCAACTGTACCCCAGCAGATGGAGGATGTGCCGGCATCATCAGGCAGGGCACGTGCACAACGGCGTCGGTGGATTCCATCAGCCTGGATGCCGTTGTGCTGGCAGAGGCAGTTGCGTCGGAGGCAGCAGCAGAGTCAACGTGGGAGGCATCATGGCTCGGGGACATCAACATCGGAGGGGCAGGCATCGGCCGGAGGGCAGGAGGACCCAGGACAGGAAGTGTCTTCTGTGTGGCTGCGGTTGGGCCAGCAGATAGGTGCGGAGTGGCGGCGGGCGGAAGAGGCGCGGCTCACGATGGTCAGGGCGGAGAACTCCATGCGGAGGGCCCTGAGGTGGGCCGAGTGCCTCGAGGCAATCTGCAGGGGGTTGGAGGAGCAGATGGCATCGTCCCTGCGGACCCTCGGGGCCATGGAACAAGACCGCCTCCGGGACATAGACGAGGAGTTTGATGATGCCCTGGCCCGGAACACCACGGAGTGAGCCGCTGGACTTGCCCGCCGCCTTTGTATATAGTTCTTTAGTTTTAGGTTTCCTTTGTTTCTTCTTATGATTTGGAGTCGACGGACACTGCTCCACTTTTTGTATATAGTTGCATTTTAGTTAGGGTTTTTTGTAGGTTTCCTTTGTTCAGTTGGGCTCATGGACCCTTGGATGTTTTGTACTTAGTTCTTCATTGGATTGTTTTATTATTTTTTTTTTTATTTATTCACCATGGAGCAATGGTCTTTGCATTTATTTTTCTCTCTCGGATTGATTTTATTTTTAATGTGAATTTGGACAACATTTTTTTGGATTTGGATTTGTAATTTTGATTTTTTTGGACGGACACGCAGCTTATCTTTTTTTCATTGCCATTGTAGTTTGTTTCATTTCATTTGCATTCAATTTTTTTTAATACAATTTTGTTTTCATACTTCACTGTGTGGTATCATCTCGTTGGTTTCATGCATGTCATGTTGGGTGTTTTCCCATTCAATTGCAACCATTGTGTGTGACGGACATGGGTTCATTTGCTTTATGAACATTTGCGGTGTAACATGTAATTTCCATTTCCATGTGGGTGAATGGGTTACTTGGTAGGGCCTTTTGGCTGTGGAGGCTGACCATAACGCACATGATTGGGGATTGTGAGGACCTGGGTGCAGGGGGACATGAGTGGGGGCCTGGTGGAGGGTGCCCTGCACTGCTGGGGGGTGGGGGTGGTGGGAGACATGAGTGGGGGCCTGGTGGAGGGTGCCCCTGCACTGCTGGGGGGTGGGGGTGATAGGGGACATGGGTGGGAGCCTGGTGGGGGCTGCCCATGGTGGCTGGGGGGGGTGGGTGGGAGACATGAGTGGGGGCCTGGTGGGGGCTGCCCATGGTGGCTGGGGGTGGTGGTGATAGGGGACATGAGTGGGGGCCTGGTGGGGGCTGCCCATGGTGGCTGGGGGGTGGGGGTGATAGGGGACATGAGTGGGGGCCTGGTGGGGGCTGCCCATGGTGGCTGGGGGTTGGGGGTGGTGGGAGACATGAGTGGGGGCCTGGTGGAGGCTGCCCCTGCACTGCTGGGGGGTGGGGGTGATAGGGGACATTGTTGGGAGCCTGGTGGGGGCTGCCCATGGTGGCTGGGGGGGGTGGGTGGTGGGAGACATGAGTGGGGGCCTGGTGGGGGCTGCCCATGGTGGCTGGGGGGTGGGGGTGATAGGGGACATGAGTGGGGGCCTGGTGGGGGCTGCCCATGGTGGCTGGGGGGGGTGGGAGACATGAGTGGGGGCCAGCCCATGGTGGCTGGTGGGTGGGGGTGGTGGGAGACACGAGTGGGGGCCTGGTGGGGGCTGCCCATGGTGGCTGGGGGGTGGGGGTGGGTGGGAGACATGAGTGGGGGCCTGGTGGGGGCTGCCCATGGTGGCTGGGGGCTGGGGGTGGTGGGAGACATGAGTTGGACATGAGTGGGGGCCTGGTGGAGGGTGCCACTGGATGCTGGGGGGTGCGGGTGGTGGGAGACATGAGTGGGGGCCTGGTGGAGGCTGCCCCTGCACTGCTGGGGGTGGGGGTGATAGGGGACATGGGTGGGAGCCTGGTGGGGGCTGCCCATGGTGGCTGTGGGGGGGGGGTGGGTGGGAGACATGAGTGGGGGCCTGGTGGGGGCTGCCCATAGTGGCTGGGGGGGTGGGTGGGTGTGAGACATGAGTGGGGGCCTGGTGGGGGCTGCCCATGGTGGCTGGGGGTGGGGGTGATAGGGGACATGAGTGGGGGCCTGGTGGGGGCTGCCCTTGGTGGCTGGTGGGGGTGGTGGGAGACATGAGTGGGGGCCTGTTGGGGGCTGCCCATGGTGGCTGGGGGGTGGGTGGGAGACATGAGTGGGGGCCTGGTGGGGGCTGCCCATGGTGGCTGGGGGGTGGGGTGGGTGGGAGACATGAGTGGGGGCCTGGTGGGGGCTGCCCATAGTGGCTGGGGGGTGGGGGTGGTGGGAGACATGGGTGGGGGCCTGGTGGAGGGTGCCCCACACTGCTGGGGGGGTGGGGGTGGTGGGAGACATGAGTGGGGGCCTGGTGGAGGCTGCCCATGGTGGCTGGGGGTGATAGGGGACATGAGTGGGGGCCTGGTGGGGGCTGCCCATGGTGGCTGGGGGGGTGGGAGACATAAGTGGGGGCCTGCCCATGGTGGCTGGTGGGTAGGGGTGGTGGGAGACATGGGTGGGGGCCTGGTGGAGGGTGCCCCACACTGCTGGGGGGGTGGGGGTGGTGGGAGACATGAGTGGGGGCCTGGTGGAGGCTGACCCTGCACTGCTGGGGGGTGGGGGTGATAGGGGACATGGGTGGGAGCCTGGTGGGGGCTGCCCATGGTGGCTGGGGGGGTGGGTTATAGACATGAGTGGGGGCCTGGTGGGGGCTGCCCATGGTGGCTGGGGGGTGGGGGTGATAGTGGACATGAGTGGGGGCCTGGTGGAGGCTGTCCATGGTGGCTGGGGGGTGGGGGTGATAGGGGACATGAGTGGGGCCTGGTGGGGGCTGCCCATGGTGGCTGGGGGGTGGGGGTGGTGGGAGACATGAGTGGGGGCTTGGTGGAGGCTGCCCCTGCACTGCTGGGGGGTGGGGGTGATAGGGGACATGGGTGGGAGCCTGGTGGGGGCTGCCCATGGTGGCTGGGCGGGGATGGGTGGTTCGGGAGACATGAGTGGGGGCCTGGTGGGGGCTGCCCATGGTGGCTGGGGGGTTTGGGTGATAGGGGACATGAGTTGGGGCCTGGTGGGGGCTGCCCATGGTGGCTGGGGGGGTGGGTGCTCGACATGAGTGGGGGCCTGTTGGGGGCTGCCCATGGTGGCTGGGGGGTGGGTGTGGGAGGGAGACATGAGTGGGGGCCTGGTGGGGGCTGCCCATGGTGGCTGGGGGGTGGGGGTGGGTGGATGACATGAGTGGGGGCCTGGTGGGGGCTGCCCATGGTGGCTGGGGGGTGGGGGTGGTGGGAGACATGGGTGGGGGCCTGGTGGAGGGTGCCCCACACTGCTTGGGGGGTGGGGGTGGTGGGAGACATGAGTGGGGGCCTGGTGGAGGCTGCCCATGGTGGCTGGGGGGTTGGGGTGATAGGGGACATGAGTGGGGGCCTGGTGGGGGCTGCCCATGGTGGCTGGGGGGGTGGGAGACATGAGTGGGGGCCAGCCCATGGTGGCTGGTGGGTGGGGGTGGTGGGAGACATGAGTGGGGGCCTGGTGGGGGCTGCCCATGGTGGCTGGGGGGTGGGGGTGATAGTGGACATGAGTGGGGGCCTGGTGGGGGCTGCCCATGGTGGCTGGGGGGGTGGGTGGGAGACATGAGTAGGGGCCTGTTGGGGGCTGCCCATGGTGGCTGGGGGGTGGGGGTGGGTGGGAGACATGAGTAGGGGCCTGGTGGGGGCTGCCCATGGTGGCTGGGGGGTGGGTGGGAGACATGAGTGGGGGCCTGGTGGGGGCTGCCCATGGTGGCTGGGGGGTGGGGGTGATAGGGGACATGGGTGGGAGCCTGGTGGGGGCTGCCCATGGTGGTTGGGGGGTGGAGGTGGTGGGAGACATGAGTGGGGGCCTGGTGGAGGCTGCCCCTGCACTGCTGGGGGGTGGGGTGATAGGGGACATGGGTGGGAGCCTGGTGGGGGCTGCCCATGGTGGCGGGGGGGTGGGTGGGTGGGAGACATGAGTGGGGGCCTGGTGGGGGCTGCCCATGGTGGCTGGGGGTGGGGGTGATAGGGGACATGAGTGGGGGCCTGGTGGGGGCTGCCCTTGGTGGCTGGGGGGGGTGGGTGGGAGACATGAGTGGGGGCCTGTTGGGGGCTGCCCATGGTGGCTGGGGGGTGGGTGTGGGTGGGAGACATGAGTGGGGGCCTGGTGGGGGCTGCCCATGGTGGCTGGGGGGTGGGGGTGGGTGGGAGACATGAGTGGGGGCCTGGTGGGGGCTGCCCATGGTGGCTGGGGGGTGGTGGTGGTGGGAGACATGAGTTGGACATGAGTGGGGTGTGTGGGGGCCTGGTGGGGGCTGCCCATGGTGGCTGGGGGGGTGGGTGGGAGACATGAGTGGGGGCCTGTTGGGGGCTGCCCATGGTGGCTGGGGGGTGGGGTTGGGTGGGAGACATGAGTGGGGGCCTGGTGGGGGCTGCCCATGGTGGCTGGGGGGTGGGGGTGGGTGGGAGACATGAGTGGGGGCCTGGTTGGGGCTGCCCATGGTGGCTGGGGGGTGGGGGTGGTGGGAGACATGAGTGGGGGCCTGGTGGAGGGTGCACCACACTGCTGGGGGGGTGGGGGGGTGGGAGACATGAGTGGGGGCCTGGTGGAGGCTGCCCATGGTGGCTGGGGGGTGGGGGTGATAGGGGACATGAGTGGGGGCCTGGTGGGGGCTGCCCATGGGGGCTGGGGGGGGTGGGAGACATGAGTGGGGGCCTGCCAATGGTGGCTGGTGGGTGGGGATGGTGGGAGACATGGGTGGGGGCCTGGTGATGGGTGCCCCACACTGCTGGGGGGGTGGGGGTGGTGGGAGACATGAGTGGGGGCCTGGTGGAGTCTGCCCCTGCACTGCTGGGGGGTGGGGGTGATAGGGGACATGGGTGGGAGCCTGGTGGGGGCTGCCTATGGTGGCTGGGGGGGGTGTATGACATGAGTGGGGGCCTGGTGGGGGCTGCCCATGGAGGCTGGGGGTGGGGGTGTTAGGGGACATGAGTGGGGGCCTGGTGGGGGCTGCCCATGGTGGCTGGGGGTGGGGGTGATAGGGGACATGAGTGGGGGCCTGGTGGGGGCTGCTCATGGTGTCTGGGGGGTGGGGGTGGTGGGAGACATGAGTGGGGGCCTGGTTGGGGCTGCCCATGGTGGCTGGGGGGTGGAGGTGGTGGGAGACATGAGTGGGGGCCTGGTGGAGGGTGCACCACACTGCTGGGGGGGTGGGGGTGGTGGGAGACATGAGTGGGGGCCTGGTGGAGGCTGCCCATGGTGGCTGGGGGGTGGGGGTGATAGGGGACATGAGTGGGGGCCTGGTGGGGGCTGCCCATGGGGGCTGGGGGGGTGGGAGAAATGAGTGGGGGCCTGCCAATGGTGGCTGGTGGGTGGGGATGGTGGGAGACATGGGTGGGGGCCTGGTGAAGGGTGCCCCACACTGCTGGGGGGGTGGGGGTGGTGGGAGACATGAGTGGGGGCCTGGTGGAGTCTGCCCCTGCACTGCTGGGGGGTGGGGGTGATAGGGGACATGGGTGGGAGCCTGGTGGGGGCTGCCTATGGTGGCTGGGGGGGGGTGTATGACATGAGTGGGGGCCTGGTGGGGGCTGCCCATGGAGGCTGGGGGTGGGGGTGTTAGGGGACATGAGTGGGGGCCTGGTGGGGGCTGCCCATGGTGGCTGGGGGTGGGGGTGATAGGGGACATGAGTGGGGGCCTGGTGGGGGCTGCTCATGGTGGCTGGGGGGTGGGGGTGGTGGGAGACATGAGTGGGGGCCTGGTGGAGGCTGCCCCTGCACTGCTGGGGGGTGGGGCTGATAGGGGACATGGGTGGGAGCCTGGTGGGGGCTGCCCATGGTGGCTGGGGGGGTGGGTGGGTGGTTAGACATGAGTGGGGGCCTGGTGGGGGCTGCCCATGGTGGCTGGGGGGTGGGGGTGGCTGGGAGACATGAGTGGGGGCCTGGTGTGGGCTGGCCATGGTGGCTGGGGGGTGGGGGTGGGTGGGAGACATGAGTGGGGGCCTGGTGGGGGCTGCCCATGGTGGCTGGGGGGTGGGGGTGGTGGGAGACATAGGTGGGGGCCTGGTGGAAGGTGCCCCCCACTGCTGGGGGGTGGGGGTGGTGGGAGACATGAGTGGGGGCCTGGTGGAGGCTGCCCATGGTGGCTGGGGGGTGGGGGTGATAGGGGACATGAGTGGGGGCCTGGTGCGGGCTGCCCATGGTGGCTGGGGGGGGCAGGAGACATGAGTGGGGGCCTGCCCATGGTGGCTGGTGGGTGGGGGTGGTGGGAGACATGGGTGGGGGCCTGGTGGAGGGTGCCCGACACTGCTGGGGAGGTGGGGGTGGTGGGAGACATGTGTGGGGGCCTGGTGGAGGCTGCCCATGGTGGCTGGTGGGTGGAGGTGGTGGGAGACATGAGTGGGGGCCTGGTGGGGGCTGCCCATGGTGGCTGGGGGGTGGGGGTGATAGGGGACATGAGTGGGGGCCAGGTGGGGGCTGCCCATGGTGGCTGGGGGGTGGTGGTGGTGGGAGACATGAGTGGGGGCCTGGTGGAGGCTGCCCCTGCACTGCTGGGGGGTGGGGGTGAAAGGGGACATGAGTGGGGGCCTGGTGGGGGCTGCCGATGGTGGCTGGGGGGTGGGGGTGGGTGGGAGACATGAGTGGGGGCCTGGTGGGGGCTGCCCATGGTGGCTGGGGGGTGGGGTGGTGGGGGACATGGATGGGGGCCTGTTGGAGGGTGCCCCACACTGCTGGGGGGGTGGGGGTGGTGGGAGACATGAGTGGGGGCCTGGTGGAGGCTGCCCATGGTGGCTGGGGGGTGGGGGTGATAGGGGACATGAGTGGGGGCCTGGTGGGGGCTGCCCATGGTGGCTGGGGGGGGTGGGAGACATGAGTGGGGGCCTGTCCATGGTGGCTGGGGGGTGGGTGGGAGACATGAGTGGGGGCCTGGTGGGGGCTGCCCATGGTGGCTGGGGGGTGGGGGTGATAGGGGACATGGGTGGGAGCATGGTGGGGGCTGCCCATGGTGGCTGTGGGGTGGGGGTGGTGGGAGACATGAGTGGGGGCCTGGTGGAGGCTGCCCCTGCACTGCTGGGGGGTGGGGTGATAGGGGACATGGGTGGGAGCCTGGTGGGGGCTGCCCATGGTGGCTGGGGGGGTGGGTGGGTGGGAGACATGAGTGGGGGCCTGGTGGGGGCTGCCCATGGTGGCTGGGGGTGGGGGTGATAGGGGACATGAGTGGGGGCCTGGTGGGGGCTGCCCATGGTGGCTGGGGGGGGTGGGTGGGAGACATGAGTGGGGGCCTGTTGGGGGCTGCCCATGGTGGCTGGGGGGTGGGTGTGGGTGGGAGACATGAGTGGGGGCCTGGTGGGGGCTGCCCATGGTGGCTGGGGGGTGGGGGTGGGTGGTAGACATGAGTGGGGGCCTGGTGGGGGCTGCCCATGGTGGCTGGGGGGTGGTGGTGGTGGGAGACATGAGTTGGACATGAGTGGGGGCCTGTTGGAGGGTGCCCCTGGATGCTGGGGGGTGGGGGTGGTGGGAGACATGAGTGGGGGCCTGGTGGAGGCTGCCCCTGCACTGCTGGGGGGTGGGGGTGATAGGGGACATGGGTGGGAGCCTGGTGGGGGCTGCCCATGGTGGCTGGGGGGGGGTTGGGGGGTTAGACATGAGTGGGGGCCTGGTGGGGGCTGCCCATGGTGGCTGGGGGGGATGGGTGGGTGGGAGACATGAGTGGGGACCTGGTGGGGGCTGCCCATGGTGGCTGGGGGGTGGGGGTGATAGGGGACATGAGTGGGGGCCTGGTGGGGGCTGCCCATGGTGGCTGGGGGGGTGGGTGGGAGACATGAGTGGGGGCCTGTTGGGGGCTGCCCATGGTGGCTGGGGGGTGGGGTTGGGTGGGAGACATGAGTGGGGGCCTGGTGGGGGCTGCCCATGGTGGCTGGGGGGTGGGGGTGGGTGGGAGACATGAGTGGGGGCCTGGTTGGGGCTGCCCATGGTGGCTGGGGGGTGGGGGTGGTGGGAGACATGAGTGGGGGCCTGGTGGAGGGTGCACCACACTGCTGGGGGGGTGAGGGTGGTGGGAGACATGAGTGGGGGCCTGGTGGAGGCTGCCCATGGTGGCTGGGGGTGATAGGGGACATGAGTGGGGGCCTGGTGGGGGCTGCCCATGGGGGCTGGGGGGGGTGGGAGACATGAGTGGGGGCCTGCCAATGGTTGCTGGTGGGTGGGGATGGTGGGAGACATGGGTGGGGGCCTGGTGAAGGGTGCCCCACACTGCTGGGGGGGTGGGGGTGGTGGGGGCCTGGTGGAGTCTGCCCCTGCACTGCTGGGGGGTGGGGGTGATAGGGGACATGGGTGGGAGCCTGGTGGGGGCTGCCTAGGGTGGCTGGGGGGGGGGTGTATGACATGAGTGGGGGCCTGGTGGGGGCTGCCCATGGAGGCTTGGGGACGGGGGTGTTAGGGGACATGAGTGGGGGCCTGGTGGGGGCTGCCCATGGTGGCTGGGGGGGGCAGGAGACATGAGTGGGGGCCTGCCCATGGTGGCTGGGGGGTGGGGGTGGTGGGAGACATAGGTGGGGGCCTGGTGGAAGGTGCCCCCCACTGCTGGGGGGTGGGGGTGGTGGGAGACATGAGTGGGGGCCTGGTGGAGGCTGCCCATGGTGGCTGGGGGGTGGGGGTGATAGGGGACATGAGTGGGGGCCTGGTGGGGGCTGCCCATGGTGGCTGGGGGGGGCAGGAGACATGAGTGGGGGCCTGCCCATGGTGGCTGGTGGGTGGGGGTGGTGGGAGACATGGGTGGGGGCCTGGTGGAGGGTGCCCGACACTGCTGGGGAGGTGGGGGTGGTGGGAGACATGTGTGGGGGCCTGGTGGAGGCTGCCCATGGTGGCTGGTGGGTGGAGGTGGTGGGAGACATGAGTGGGGGCCTGGTGGGGGCTGCCCATGGTGGCTGGGGGGTGGGGGTGATAGGGGACATGAGTGGGGGCCAGGTGGGGGCTGCCCATGGTGGCTGGGGGGTGGTGGTGGTGGGAGACATGAGTGGGGGCCTGGTGGAGGCTGCACCTGCACTGCTGGGGGTGGGGGTGAAAGGGGACATGAGTGGGGGCCTGGTGGGGGCTGCCGATGGTGGCTGGGGGGTGGGGGTGGGTGGGAGACATGAGTGGGGGCCTGGTGGGGGCTGCCCATGGTGGCTGGGGGGTGGTGGTGGTGGGAGACATGAGTTGGACATGAGTGGGGGCCTGTTGGAGGGTGCCCCTGGATGCTGGGGGGTGGGGGTGGTGGGAGACATGAGTGGGGGCCTGGTGGAGGCTGCCCCTGCACTGCTGGGGGGTGGGGGTGATAGGGGACATGGGTGGGAGCCTGGTGGGGGCTGCCCATGGTGGCTGGGGGGGGTTGGGGGGTTAGACATGAGTGGGGGCCTGGTGGGGGCTGCCCATGGTGGCTGGGGGGGATGGGTGGGGGGAGACATGAGTGGGGACCTGGTGGGGGCTGCCCATGGTGGCTGGGGGGTGGGGGTGATAGGGGACATGAGTGGGGGCCTGGTGGGGGCTGCCCATGGTGGCTGGGGGGGTGGGTGGGAGACATGAGTGGGGGCCTGTTGGGGGCTGCCCATGGTGGCTGGGGGGTGGGGTTGGGTGGGAGACATGAGTGGGGGCCTGGTGGGGGCTGCCCATGGTGGCTGGGGGGTGGGGGTGGGTGGGAGACATGAGTGGGGGCCTGGTTGGGGCTGCCCATGGTGGCTGGGGGGTGGGGGTGGTGGGAGACATGAGTGGGGGCCTGCTGGAGGGTGCACCACACTGCTGGGGGGGTGGGGGTGGTGGGAGACATGAGTGGGGGCCTGGTGGAGGCTGCCCATGGTGGCTGGGGGTGATAGGGGACATGAGTGGGGGCCTGGTGGGGGCTGCCCATGGGGGCTGGGGGGGGGTGGGAGACATGAGTGGGGGCCTGCCAATGGTGGCTGGTGGGTGGGGATGGTGGGAGAAATGGGTGGGGGCCTGGTGAAGGGTGCCCCACACTGCTGGGGGGGTGGGGGTGGTGGGGGCCTGGTGGAGTCTGCCCCTGCACTGCTGGGGGGTGGGGGTGATAGGGGACATGGGTGGGAGCCTGGTGGGGGCTGCCTAGGGTGGCTGGGGGGGTGGGTGTATGACATGAGTGGGGGCCTGGTGGGGGCTGCCCATGGAGGCTGGGGGACGGGGGTGTTAGGGGACATGAGTGGGGGCCTGGTGGGGGCTGCCCATGGTGGCTGGGGGTGGGGGTGATAGGGGACATGAGTGGGGGCCTGGTGGGGGCTGCTCATGGTGGCTGGGGGGTGGGGTGGTGGGAGACATGAGTGGGGGCCTGGTGGAGGCTGCCCCTGCACTGCTGGGGGGTGGGGCTGATAGGGGACATGGGTGGGAGCCTGGTGGGGGCTGCCCATGGTGGCTGGGGGGGTGGGTGGGTGGGAGACATGAGTTTTGGCCTGGTGGGGGCTGCCCATGGTGGCTGGGACGTGGGGGTGATAGGGGACATGAGTGGGGGCCTGGTGGGGGCTGCCCATGGTGGCTGGGGGGGGTGGGTGTGAGACATGAGTGGGGGCCTGTTGGGGGCTGCCCATGGTGGCTGGGGGGTGGGGGTGGGTGGGAGACATGAGTGGGGGCCTGGTGGGGGCTGCCCATGGTGGCTGGGGGGTGGGGGTGGGTGGGAGACATGAGTGGGGGCCTGGTGGGGGCTGCCCATGGTGGCTGGGGGGTGGGGGTGATAGGGGACATGGGTGGGAGCCTGGTTGGGGCTGCCCATGGTGGCTGGGGGGTGGGGGTGATAGGGGACATGAGTGGGGGCCTGGTGGGGGCTGCCCATGGTGGCTGGGGGTGGCTGGGTTGGAGACATGAGTGGGGGTCTGTTGGGGGCTGCCCATGGTGGCTGGGGGGTGGGGGTGGGTGCGAGACATGAGTGGGGGCCTGGTGGGGGCTGCCCATGGTGGCTGGGGGGTGGCGTGGGTGGGAGACATGAGTGGGGGCCTGGTGGGGCCTCCCATGGTGGCTGGGGGGTGGGGGTGATAGGGGACATGGGTGGGAGCCTGGTGGGGGCTGCCCATGGTGGCTGGGGGGGTTGGTTTGACATGAGTGGGGGCCTGGTGGGGGCTGCCCATGGTGGCTGGGGGGTGGGGGTGATAGGGGACATGAGTGGGGGCCTGGTGGGGGCTGCCCATGGTGGCTGGGGGGGTGGGTGGGAGACATGAGTGGGGGCCTGTTGGGGGCTGCCCATGGTGGCTGGGGGGTGGGGGTGGGTGGGAGACATGAGTGGGGGCCTGGTGGGGGCTTCCCATGGTGGCTGGGGGGTGGGGGTGAGTGGGAGACATGAGTGGGGGCCTGGTGGGGGCTGCCCATGGTGGCTGGAGGGTGGGGGTGGTGGGAGACATGGGTGGGGCCTGGTGGAGGGTGCCCCACACTGCTGGGGGGTGGGGGTGGTGGGAGAGATGAGTGGGGGCCTGGTGTAGGCTGCCCCTGGATGCTGGGGGGTGGGGGTGCAGGGGGACATGAGTGGGGGCCTGGTGGGGGATGCCCATGGTGGCTGGGGGGTGGGGGTGCAGGGGGACATGAGTGGGGGCCTGGTGGAGGGTGCCCCTGCACTGCTGAGGGGTGGGGGTGGTGGGAGACATGAGTTGGACATGAGTGGGGGCCTGGTGGAGGGTGCCCCGCACTGCTGGGGGGTGGGGGTGCTGGGTGACATGAGCAGGTGTGCAGGGTAGTCCCCTGTGGTGTCGGCTGCCTGCAGGGGCCGTGGAGGGTGTACAGGGAATACCTGGGAGCACACAGCCAAATTGCGTGTAGAATTTCCCGCGTACCCCTGAAATACACGTACCCAGCCAAATTGCATGTGGAAATTCCCACACACGTACCTGGCCAAATCGCTTGTGGGACTTCCCGCGCACCCCTGAGATCCACGTACCCAGACAAGTCGCGTGTGGAAATTCCCGCGCACGTACCCGACCGAATCGCGTGTGGAACTTCCCGCGCACCCCTGAAATCCACGTACCCTTCCAAATTGCGTGTGAGGCTTCCCGCGCACCCCTGAGATCCACGTACCCAGCCAAATCGCGTGTGGAAATTCCCGCGCACGTACCCGGGCAAATCGCGTGTGCAACTTCCCGCACACCCCTGAAATCCACGTACATTGCCAAATCGCGTGTGGGACTTCCCGCGCACCCCTGAGATCCACGTACCCAGCCAAATCGCGTGTGGAAATTCCCGCGCACGTACCCGGCCAAATCGCGTGTGCAACTTCCCGCGCACCCCTGAAATCCACGTACCCTGCCAAATCGCGTGCTGGACTTCCCGCGCACCCCTGAGATCCACGTACCCAGCCAAATCGCGTGTAGAAATTCCCGTGCACGTACCTGGCCAAATCGCGTGTAGAACTTTCCGCGCACCCCTGAAATCCACGTACCCTGCCAAATCACGTGTGAGACTTCCCGCGCACCCCTGAGATCCACGTACCCAGGCAAGTCGCGTGTGGAAATTCCCGCGCACGTACCCGGCCAAATCGCGTGTGGAACTTCCCGCGCACCCCTGAAATCCACGTACCCTGCCAAATCGCGTGTGAAAGTTCCCGCGCACCCCGCAATACACGCACACGTTATTTTTCAGTCAGCGGGTGTCCGTGTTTGTGGGTACCCCTTTGCACGTCATTTGTCCTGGAGGGCCACAGTATAGGACATTCATCATAGCTGTATATAGGTGCTATTTGTTGGCGCACCTTTTGGCGCACATTTATTACAGGCGCAGAGACGCTACCGCCTGCTTTCTTGTGGCGGTCGTGTTTGTGCCTGTGCGTTGGTTTGACCGTTCACTTTTTTGCCCTATTCGATTCCATGAATACGTGTTGTAGGCGAGCGTGTGGGCGTTCCGCGCACTTGCACCCTGTACTTCCCCCGTGACGCCCACATTTTGGCAAGTTGTTCCCCATTCCGAGTGTTACGCCCCGTGTTCCGCCTACTTTTGTTGTGTGCGCTGCGCTATGTGCGATTTTCGCTGTGGCCTGTGCGATTTTCGCTGTGACCTGGCGCACGCCGTTAGATGGCCTGTGCGCCAACGTGAGCCGCACACTTTTTTAGCGCACATCCGATGGTTTTCTCGCGCACGCCCTTCCATGAATCGATGTGCGCTGCTTTTCGTGCGATTTTCGCACTTGCACTGCGATTTTCGCTATTCCACTGCGAATCGCACGTTTTTGGCCACTTGCGCCGCGCTAATTATTCCATGAATCGGCCTGTAAATGTTTGGCTTTGTTGGCAATTGGTCATCAATGGCCCTCGTTATCAAAGCTGTAATTATCTGGTCCAAGCCACTGTTCGGGATTCTGAGTGGATTTCTCTGATCATACACCCAAAATACCAGAAATACCTCTTTAGATTTGGAACTTTGCATCAGCAGTGGCATATCAGATAGACAATATGGGACCATGCCCATTAGTTTTGCCATTGCAGAAATATTGGCGGCTATAATGAAGCAAGCGTCTAGTACAAACCCGATAGCAACCCAGCTGATTTATTTCGGGGTCTGAAGTAGTTTTGGGCTCCACTTATAACTGTTTAATATTTAATGTCGTTCACAGGAGTTTTTGCCAGCCTCTAGGAAGCAGGTGGTAATTTGCCCCATTTACAAAAAGGGTGCGAGAGATTCACTGGTTTCCTGCCGACCAACATCTCTGCTAATTTCTGGCAGAGTAATTCTAGTTAGGCCAGAAAGATGGGTTGCTGATAATAATATCCTGGCGGTTACACATTTGGGTTTTCAAGAGGGCTTGGGTACTTATGAACAAGTTCTTAATCTATACCTTTTCATCTGCAATGCTATTTTTCTTAAAAAGGAGTTACTCTATGTAGCATTATGAGTGAGCGATCATCCTTTGATAAAGTTAATAGGATTAAATTGTGGTATGTTTTAAAATGTATGGGCTGCCCAGAGGATTTGCACAATATACTGTCTCAAATACACATTGAGAACACGGCTTGTCTACCTTCAGGTCCAAATAGCCATTCTAATTCATGGTTTTTGGTCTGTTCCAGTGTTCGACAAGGCTGTGGCTTGTACCCTTATTAGTCTCACTATACATTAATAATTTGTATAACCTTCTCGTAGAGTTTAACGTTGTTCTACCAACGTTAGATGGCATGCCTTTACCAGTTTTTAAAAAAGGCAGATGACACAGTTCTGATTAATAGAACTTCTCTGTAATTGAAACATCTAATCATGGCTTATATTGAGTTTATGTGTAATTTGGATTTTGACCATGAATGCTTGCACATCTGCTATTCTGGCCTGTCAACTGTTTAAAACGACTAACATTTTAGACATTTAGACCTGAGAGGAACCCATTAGACTATAAGATATGATTATTTGGGCTTCACATTCACGTCAAGGTTGAATGGAGTAAAGCACATAGAGCATCAGAGGATAACATTCTTACAAATATTGGGGCAGTTTTACCTTTTGCAAGTCATTTATATTACAACCGCTAGATATGATACAGAGAATGTATTAGTCGGAGGCCGAAGTTAGAGTCATATACGGAGAAGATGTTTGGCAGTTTAGTGGAGACCTGTCTCTAAACTGAAGAGAATCGCTTTTTGAATGTGCTTCTTTCCCCACATTTTCTGTTCATGGTGAACTTGGTACATAGCATCTGGAAGATGAACTAAGGCTGGAACCTGCCAGGCTCTAGCTCAGGATTTGGCCAGAGCAGCTATTTCACAACTACTTTTAAACATCTGTCTCTTGCTAATGCAGTTACTTGTTATATCAGTCAATCTGTTCTCTCTTCTGTCAAAAGTAAAATGGTATAACAGAATAGTTAGTTACTGCTGATCCTGTAACCTAAACAGAAGGAACTGGGCAAAGTTATTCAACTTCAGACCTGTCTCTGAAAATGAAACGGCTACCATGCAAAGGAGACACCTGCCCAGCATCTATTGTCAAGGAATGCTCCAAATCCCTCGTCCCATTCATCACCAAATTCATTAAGTGCTCCTTTGCCACTGGCCTAGGACCCGCAAGCCTTAAAGAAGCCCCTTGCACTTCTCATTCTCGCACTTGCACGTTCTAAATGACACACGCCCTCGTAAAATGGTTTCTTGACCTCCATCTGTTTCCCTCCCGCTCTTGTCACACCTAGAAACACTTGTGTACAGGCGCATTATAAATGACATATTGACATATCATATCATATATCATATCGAATAAATAAATATATAAATAATGTTTATAATCATGTACACATTATTCTGTCCTCTAACATTTCAGATGACTTATTGTGGACTAAATTTAAGCATGAGCATGCCTCGATAAAGAGGGCTAGATGTAATGTATTACAACTCGGGGTAGTCACTGGTAAATGGTCTTCAACTACCACAGGTACTATGAATTAATTGAACTGTTTATTGTGTAACAGGGTTTTGGAAGACATGATGCATTTCCTCCTCCGACCCCACAGTCTTAGTATACATTTACAATCAGGCATTACTGAAAGCCTTGAATACCATCGCCCCCCTAAAATTGAGGAAACCTAAACCACAACGTCACCTGAATACATGGTTCACGCCGCATCTTAGAGAACTACGTAAAACTAAGAGAACGGCAGAAGCACATTGGAAAAAGTGCCCTTCAGTACATAATAAAAATGAACTAATTCTAGCAACTTCTAGCTATAAACAAGCTATTATACTTGCCAAAAAAGACACCTATAACAAAAGGATCGAACAAGCGGAATCTAACACAAAAGAACTTTTTAAGATTCTAAAAGAATTAGAATCCCTGATTGCCCCTATTGATAAATGTGTCACAGATGCACTATGGTGCAGCAACATCCAGAAGGCAAATAGCCTGTTTACAATCTAAAATCAATGCGAAAAAAGACCTGCTACTCGCTGACCCTGATCACAAACAACTTCCTAACAAGTGTCCTACCTTTGAGCCAACCTGTAAACCATTTAGTTTCTCACCCCTCTCAATTTGGGAAGTAGAAAACATCATTAGGAAACTTAAACCATCGAATTGCCAAGGAGACGCTTGTCCTGCTCCGATTATCAAAGCAACAGCTCATGAACTGGCACCATTCATTACTAACCTCATCAACACCTCCTTCAAAACGGGAGTAGTGCCTGACAATTTAAAAGACGCCTGGGTCATCCCACTAATCAAAAAACCCACTCTTGACCCAGTCAACCCGTCTAACTATAGGCCGATAACAACTGTACCCTTCTTACTAAAGATACTAGATAGAGCAGCCTACCTGCAAATACAGGCCTATCTAGAAACAAACAATCTTCTGGGACTAAGGCAATCAGGCTTCCGACCTAGACATGGCACTGAAACTGCCCTAATAGATCTCACTACTCAGATTCAAATTTTAAAAGACAATGGCAAACTAGCACTTCTCTTATTGCTTGATCTGTCAGCAGCTTTTGACTTGGTCAACCACCAAACGCTTTGCCACCACCTGAAATCTGCAGCTCACTTTTCTGACGCAGCCACTGCCTGGATCAGCTCCTTCTTGGCTAACAGAACCACGAGGGTCTTTTCTCCTACTGACTCGGCTGAACCCTCACCAGTCCCTTGTGGTGTCCCGCAAGGCTCTTGCGTATCCCCAACGCTCTATAATGTATTTACGAAGCCCCTTTTCGATATCCTTGCCTATCTGGGTGTCACGTATACTAATTATGCGTATGACACCCAGATACTTATTCCTATCTCTGGCGACTATGAAACTGATAGCAAACCCCTCAATGAAATATATGCAGTAATGCAAGTGTGGATGGCACACCATGGACTTTGTCTCAATGACGAAAAAATGGAGTTGATTATCCTTGGTACTCACGCTAAACTAAAAAAACTAAATACTGCTTTCAAGTTGTTCCCCATTCCGAGTGTTACGCCCCATGTTCCGCCTACTTTTGTTGTGTGCGCTGCGCTATGTGCGATTTTCGCTGTGGCCTGTGCAATTTTCGCTGTGACCTGGCGCACGCCGTTAGATGGCCTGTGCGCCAACGTGAGCCGCACACTTTTTTAGCGCACATCCGATGGTTTTCTCGCGCCCGCCCTTCCATGAATCGATGTGCGCTGCTTTTCGTGCGATTTTCGCACTTGCACTGCGATTTTCGCTATTCCACTGCGAATCGCACGTTTTTGGCCACTTGCGCCGCGCTAATTATTCCATGAATCGGCCTGTAAATGTTTGGCTTTGTTGGCAATTGGTCATCAATGGCCCTCGTTATCAAAGCTGTAATTATCTGGTCCAAGCCACTGTTCGGGATTCTGAGTGGATTTCTCTGATCATACACCCAAAATACCAGAAATACCTCTTTAGATTTGGAACTTTGCATCAGCAGTGGCATATCAGATAGACAATATGGGACCATGCCCATTAGTTTTGCCATTGCAGAAATATTGGCGGCTATAATGAAGCAAGCGTCTAGTACAAACCCGATAGCAACCCAGCTGATTTATTTCGGGGTCTGAAGTAGTTTTGGGCTCCACTTATAACTGTTTAATATTTAATGTCGTTCACAGGAGTTTTTGCCAGCCTCTAGGAAGCAGGTGGTAATTTGCCCCATTTACAAAAAGGGTGCGAGAGATTCACTGGTTTCCTGCCGACCAACATCTCTGCTAATTTCTGGCAGAGTAATTCTAGTTAGGCCAGAAAGATGGGTTGCTGATAATAATATCCTGGCGGTTACACATTTGGGTTTTCAAGAGGGCTTGGGTACTTATGAACAAGTTCTTAATCTATACCTTTTCATCTGCAATGCTATTTTTCTTAAAAAGGAGTTACTCTATGTAGCATTATGAGTGAGCGATCATCCTTTGATAAAGTTAATAGGATTAAATTGTGGTATGTTTTAAAATGTATGGGCTGCCCAGAGGATTTGCACAATATACTGTCTCAAATACACATTGAGAACACGGCTTGTCTACCTTCAGGTCCAAATAGCCATTCTAATTCATGGTTTTTGGTCTGTTCCAGTGTTCGACAAGGCTGTGGCTTGTACCCTTATTAGTCTCACTATACATTAATAATTTGTATAACCTTCTCGTAGAGTTTAACGTTGTTCTACCAACGTTAGATGGCATGCCTTTACCAGTTTTTAAAAAAGGCAGATGACACAGTTCTGATTAATAGAACTTCTCTGTAATTGAAACATCTAATCATGGCTTATATTGAGTTTATGTGTAATTTGGATTTTGACCATGAATGCTTGCACATCTGCTATTCTGGCCTGTCAACTGTTTAAAACGACTAACATTTTAGACATTTAGACCTGAGAGGAACCCATTAGACTATAGGATATGATTATTTGGGCTTCACATTCACGTCAAGGTTGAATGGAGTAAAGCACATAGAGCATCAGAGGATAACATTCTTACAAATATTGGGGCAGTTTTACCTTTTGCAAGTCATTTATATTACAACCGCTAGATATGATACAGAGAATGTATTAGTCGGAGGCCGAAGTTAGAGTCATATACGGAGAAGATGTTTGGCAGTTTAGTGGAGACCTGTCTCTAAACTGAAGAGAATCGCTTTTTGAATGTGCTTCTTTCCCCACATTTTCTGTTCATGGTGAACTTGGTACATAGCATCTGGAAGATGAACTAAGGCTGGAACCTGCCAGGCTCTAGCTCAGGATTTGGCCAGAGCAGCTATTTCACAACTACTTTTAAACATCTGTCTCTTGCTAATGCAGTTACTTGTTATATCAGTCAATCTGTTCTCTCTTCTGTCAAAAGTAAAATGGTATAACAGAATAGTTAGTTACTGCTGATCCTGTAACCTAAACAGAAGGAACTGGGCAAAGTTATTCAACTTCAGACCTGTCTCTGAAAATGAAACGGCTACCATGCAAAGGAGACACCTGCCCAGCATCTATTGTCAAGGAATGCTCCAAATCCCTCGTCCCATTCATCACCAAATTCATTAAGTGCTCCTTTGCCACTGGCCTAGGACCCGCAAGCCTTAAAGAAGCCCCTTGCACTTCTCATTCTCGCACTTGCACGTTCTAAATGACACACGCCCTCGTAAAATGGTTTCTTGACCTCCATCTGTTTCCCTCCCGCTCTTGTCACACCTAGAAACACTTGTGTACAGGCGCATTATAAATGACATATTGACATATCATATCATATATCATATCGAATAAATAAATATATAAATAATGTTTATAATCATGTACACATTATTCTGTCCTCTAACATTTCAGATGACTTATTGTGGACTAAATTTAAGCATGAGCATGCCTCGATAAAGAGGGCTAGATGTAATGTATTACAACTCAGGGTAGTCACTGGTAAATGGTCTTCAACTACCACAGGTACTATGAATTAATTGAACTGTTTATTGTGTAACAGGGTTTTGGAAGACATGATGCATTTCCTCCTCCGACCCCACAGTCTTAGTATACATTTACAATCAGGCATTACTGAAAGCCTTGAATACCATCGCCCCCCTAAAATTGAGGAAACCTAAACCACAACGTCACCTGAATACATGGTTCACGCCGCATCTTAGAGAACTACGTAAAACTAAGAGAACGGCAGAAGCACATTGGAAAAAGTGCCCTTCAGTACATAATAAAAATGAACTAATTCTAGCAACTTCTAGCTATAAACAAGCTATTATACTTGCCAAAAAAGACACCTATAACAAAAGGATCGAACAAGCGGAATCTAACAAAAAAGAACTTTTTAAGATTCTAAAAGAATTAGAATCCCTGATTGCCCCTATTGATAAATGTGTCACAGATGCACTATGGTGCAGCAACATCCAGAAGGCAAATAGCCTGTTTACAATCTAAAATCAATGCGAAAAAAGACCTGCTACTCGCTGACCCTGATCACAAACAACTTCCTAACAAGTGTCCTACCTTTGAGCCAACCTGTAAACCATTTAGTTTCTCACCCCTCTCAATTTGGGAAGTAGAAAACATCATTAGGAAACTTAAACCATCGAATTGCCAAGGAGACGCTTGTCCTGCTCCGATTATCAAAGCAACAGCTCATGAACTGGCACCATTCATTACTAACCTCATCAACACCTCCTTCAAAACGGGAGTAGTGCCTGACAATTTAAAAGACGCCTGGGTCATCCCACTAATCAAAAAACCCACTCTTGACCCAGTCAACCCGTCTAACTATAGGCCGATAACAACTGTACCCTTCTTACTAAAGATACTAGATAGAGCAGCCTACCTGCAAATACAGGCCTATCTAGAAACAAACAATCTTCTGGGACTAAGGCAATCAGGCTTCCGACCTAGACATGGCACTGAAACTGCCCTAATAGATCTCACTACTCAGATTCAAATTTTAAAAGACAATGGCAAACTAGCACTTCTCTTATTGCTTGATCTGTCAGCAGCTTTTGACTTGGTCAACCACCAAACGCTTTGCCACCACCTGAAATCTGCAGCTCACTTTTCTGACGCAGCCACTGCCTGGATCAGCTCCTTCTTGGCTAACAGAACCACGAGGGTCTTTTCTCCTACTGACTCGGCTGAACCCTCACCAGTCCCTTGTGGTGTCCCGCAAGGCTCTTGCGTATCCCCAACGCTCTATAATGTATTTACGAAGCCCCTTTTCGATATCCTTGCCTATCTGGGTGTCACGTATACTAATTATGCGGATGACACCCAGATACTCATTCCTATCTCTGGCGACTATGAAACTGATAGCAAACCCCTCAATGAAATATATGCAGTAATGCAAGTGTGGATGGCACACCATGGACTTTGTCTCAATGACGAAAAAATGGAGTTGATTATCCTTGGTACTCACGCTAAACTAAAAAAACTAAATACTGCTTTCAAATCATTCACTATTGATGGTAACCCCATCCCTGTCTCTAATAATACTAAAACCCTTGGTATCTACCTCGATGCCACATTATCCTTCACCAAACAAACCAATGCAGTAGCGTCTTCTGCCGCCTACACATGTAAACTTATTACCGCATGTAGGCCGTTTATCTCCACTCCCAACTGCATTACTCTTGCTAGAACGTTAGTCTTGTCCAAAGTAGATTATTGTACTGCCCTCTACTTAGGCACTAGCCACGAAAATATTCGCAAACTACAAGTAACTCAAAATAACGCCATTAGGGCAGCCCTCAACATCTCTAAGAAGTCGCATATCTCTGAGACTAGACGTAATCTGCATTGGCTCCAAATAGAGCACAGAATATCCCTCAAAGTTCTTGCCCTTACCCACAAAGCCAGGGCTAACCTCGCACCATCCTACATCTCTAACCAACTTAACCCCACACACATCTACAAGACCACTTAGAACAGCTCAAGTTAACACTATGGGCCTCATCATGACTTGGGCGGTATTAGCCCTACCGCCGACTCCCCGGCGCTAATAGCGCCGGATCACGAGTTCGGCGGTAATGTCAATCCCCATTCCCTAAAGTCGTGATGAGGCCCTATGTCTATACCGAGATTCAAACTCCATAACTCGGGAGGAGTTAGTTTCCCTGTACAAGCCTCAAAGCTATGGAACACACTACCTGTTCCAATCAGGTCTGTAACCTCCTTCAACCTATTTAAACGCAACACCAAACGTTGGCTTCATGACCTGGACACATTGACAGCTTAACATCCTAGAGCTTAGATTTACTGCCTACCCACTGAACATATTGTAAATAACATTACTATCTGTCTCACCTTCGGCCCACCGCCTTAATTGCAACATGTATGCTTGTACCTGTAATACCAATGTATGTATTTATTTGCAACCGCAACTATTGTAACTGTTGCCTACTGCTTGCTAATGTAACTGTACTCTAATGTAACATGATCAAAAAACGTACACGCCCGTATCCCACTGGGCATGGTTGCGCTTTATAAATAAACAAATACAAATACAAATACAAATTTCTTATTTTGCTGTCCAATTTATACTTATATTAGGAGGCGAACCATAACATTGCTACGCTGTGTTATTCATTTTAGGCAATGAAGCCATGCTTTGTTTTTTATATTTTCAGCTTATACACCATTAGTAACCTGGTAATTTCTCACCCACTTGTGTCGTGCGTTGAAAATTAGAGTGTCATTATATTCTTGGACTCCTATGTGTTTGTAACACATTATTTTGTATATGAGAATTTGAATGTAACTCAATTTTTTGTTTTTTGTTTGCTGATATCTTGATGTGTCTATTGTTATTGATGTTTTGTACTTTGACGGATATGGCTTATCTGAATAAAGTTTTCTATACCTTTAGAAATGGAGTGCTAATGGATCCCTTGCAGTAATCTAGGTTAGAGTCCCGATGAAGGGAGAAGTTAATACATTTCATAACAGGGACTACCAGGATGTTATGCTTTTAATGTCCTGTATTATGAAACAATGGTAGTTCCTTCTAGTTATGAGTGATGTTTTTGTGGCACCTGTATAGGACACTGGATGAGCTCATTAACATTTATATCTTTGCAGGGAACATCCTTTAATACTAGAACCATCCATTGTTTGGGACCACAATGGATTCTTTTCCACAAACATGCAAGAAGCGTTTACATTACTGTGGCCGGTAACAGGAAATGTTTGTGTCATATTACTATTAAGTAGGTTTGAGAGTTGAAAGTCCTGTTTGTCGGTTGCAGTGGAAAGCCCCTCGGTGTATCATTCTGTGGAAGCCTGGGTTGCATTTCCTAGACAGACGCGGTGCCAGTGCTGGATGATACGTTAGGAGGAGGGACGCAGCAGGGACATTCTTTTCTGCACCATCTATCACAACAGGTTCCCTCTGATAACTCATGTAGCATGTCCTGTTTCTTGGTCTACTAGTCTAACAGAGAATACTTTAAATGTATTATTTTTAGAAAAAGAACACAAGAATACCTTTCGTGTTTAGCAGTAACAAGTGTGTTGTGTTGATAGTCAGGATTGCCCATCACATTTTTGTAAAGTGCAGGGTCTATGAGTCCATCCTGGATTATGTATGTTGCAGCTGCTCTAGAGTGCCTTATTTCAATTCCATCGATAGGTTTGTCATGTGCCGATTGGAACTATTCCTGTGGTTTGTGCTACGTTTATTCAAGGACAGTACTGAAAAGGTTTGTATATTGTGGTGCCATACGTGTTGACAAGGCTATCCCCAGGATCTGCATAGAATGTAAGTAGCTGAAAGAGAAATATGTGTGTGTGCAGTTTACAGGAAAAGTCGCAGACACGTTCACAGTTCCACTGCCCCTCTCTGCTGTGCTTCCCACCTCTCTCCGCTCCTGGATCATCCCCATAACCCTAAGCTTTTAGAAAACTATTTTCACATATTTGTAGATGTCGTTCTTTTAGAACTCCCTTCACTTATTCAATGGTAGCTATCTTGGCATGGTTACGCTGAACATATTCTAATCCACAAGTGTCTTCATCAAAGGACACCTTTTTTCTTTCAAAATAAATGAGCATCTCAGTCATTACACCAGGATGCTAATGTTGAAAGAATGCCTCGGCTGGGCAGTACCGGAGAGTAATAGCCCTAAGCACTCCATATAGCCCTTACTTCATGCGGGTTATAGTGGGCTGATGGGATATTAATGGCTAGCAAGGAATGACCATTACATGTTATCATCAATGTAAATTCAATGAACTTTGTGCTTCTAATTTCTGGATTGGTTGCTATGTCTAATTTGTTGTGAGAATGTGTAGATGGGAACAATGCCATCAATGTGAGGAATGTTCTGGCATTCACTTTATAGCCACCGAATGTGAACACCTACAATTCATCAATGGTGCAGCTGACTTGCTCTGCAAAGTGGAGCAAACGAGGAAATATGCTACTATAGGCCATTTCCAGTCAACATGAGTGCCTCTTCACTGTTACTCAACATGATTATGATAGGATATTTAAAACGCACTTAATACCCAGAGGTTTCTAAGTGCGGACCGGGATCAGACCTGTGTTGCTCTGTGTCACCTTGCTTCCAAGGCAGCACGTTGCACCTGAGCTATCCTCCCAAGACATCCAGCACATCACTGGAACAGACAAATGGGACTCACTTGGAACGTTCTATCCTGAGTTCAAAAACTCCAGTCCCTCAATTACACTCATCTGCACCCACCCGACCAATGCAATCAGCACCCATAATGCACCCGCGATCATAAAAACTCAAGAGCACACGGCCACTGTCTTTTACAAGAACCTCCCAGACAGGTCTAGGTAACTCCACATCAGTACTCGTCCCCGTTGCACAGGAAATCTGTGATCCACTTCTAGTGTCTCACATACCACCGAAGGCATTCTGCCACAATCACGAGAGGTAACCAATAGTCTTCCTGGCGCAAAGAATACAACCAACAAAGTCCCTCTGACTACAATCAGATGAATATCATGGCGGGTCTCTGCTTTACGGTTTTTACTTTCAAGACGTGTGCCTGTGTATTTTCCATATTTCATCTTCATTCTTAGTACAGCGCCAGTATCAGACATACAGGTCCCCTAGGACAATAACACAAAGGCATCTAGTTGATGACCAGTAGCAGGTACAGCTAATTCCCATAATGCACGTGTAAGACAGTCCTAATATCCCAACCTACAGGTATGGGTAGTTTCAAATGACCAGGAACTTGTGAAGCACCCAGATCCCAAACGCGTAGCAACAGTATGTTAAGGCGCACACAACCAGAAACAGGAAGTCCCACACCTCAGATGCCCTATAGCAGGCATGGTCACATGCCATATGCTGTGTGCATGCACAGGTAGTTTTAAAATATTCATGTACACTTATGGCTCGTGCCCTATGGTCAGTAGCAGGTACAGCCAATGTCCATATGCAGAGTCCCAAATACTCCAGATCAAATGGTAATTCGCAAATGTCCATTAGTAGACATGACCAGATACCATATGGCCAGTAAATGATACAGCCAATCCCCACCAGTAACATTTCAGTATATTAGGGCTATTTAATCAACTACCGGGCTCTGACTCCACTGTTGGGACAATGGCAATAGAGCGTGCTCATGTCTGCTGTTTTTCCTTTTTTCTGGGGTTTTCTGTGATAAATATGCCCAGCCTGTATTAAATATCAAACTCACAATACAGAGAGAAACATTATGTAGAATGCATATCAAATACTCAGAGAGGATGTACTGTGAAGGAAGGAAAGAATGCTAACTGTGCATGCATGGGCGTAATTTTAGGGTGGCCGGGGGTGTTTGTCGCCCCGAACTTTCATGGCACACCATTTTGTCCACATTCACCGGTACATCCCCATTCCCATTTGAGCCCCCATAAGGCTCAATGGGAATGGGGAGGATGCTAACATCGGGCCCGTTAATGACGGGCCAGTTGTTAGCATCCTGGTCTGCTAGCGGGTACCGTTAAGGACGTCTGGCCAGACCAGACGTCCTTAGCGGGACCCTCTGCAGACCTTACCGGCACCGTTCATTCCGTGGCCACCACACTTGTAATGAGGCCCTCTGTGTTAAGCTCAGTGAAATCATCATGCAGGCTAAGGCCTCTATTTGGTTAAACATGATCTCTCCAGCCAATTAGTATCCATCCAACATCATTACAACTGATCTCTACCTGAGGGCCATTTTGCTTCTTTATGCATGCACGCAAAAAAACAAGCCCCATTCCAGCCTGCTGTTTCATTGTATTCTGATTCTTTGTTGGCCTGCATTTATAATGAGGAAATCTGCAAGTCCCAGAAAGCAAAGAAAACACGTGACTGGACTACCGTTTGCCGAAAAGAATGTGAAATTGAGGGAATTGTATGCTAAGTGTGGGAAGGATAGCTCAGGGGCAACTCAACCACATAGCACAACACGGGTTTGAATCCCAATCCTGCTAAAAAATCAATTGCTGGTATTAAGCCGTGAATTATAGAAGAATAATTATAATTGAGTGAGCAGAAAAATGCACTATTAACAACACATAATACCATTTTTCTTCAGTGCCTATTTACCTATGCAACATGTGGGCCTTCCTCTAAATTATGTTATGTGAGTGGCTTCCACTATAAGTAAGGAAGTCAATTCTTTGTATGGACTTTAGAAGGGGTCTTGCTAGGTTTGGAAAAGATCCGGGCTAAGCTGATGTTGGGACTGTTGGTGCTCAGGGCTAGATTGCCATTTGGATGTAGCACATGAGCTTCTATCTGGGGCTACAACCAAAAGACCCGGGACTAAAGCCCCCTCTGCAACCCCCTAGCAACGCCTCTGGACTTTAGGATAGGAAATGGGCTATAATCTGCACTGCAGTGCATTTCGCCCTGAGAATCAGTCCCCTAGCTAGGCCAGCAGTCCCCAATAATATGCTCCCCAGCAGACAAGACAGCTTCAGGAGACGCCTACCCAAGCAATACTCAAAGTGTAGCTCATGCACTATGCGCAGCCCAATGCATCACAACCCGTTAGTCAGCACTCCTAATGGGTGCATATACCGTGCAATGTAAAGAAATGTTTCTATTAGGCCGAGCATTGAGACAAATGAAAAGAGCATAGAGCCCAAAGTGCATTTCTTGATCAGAAGGGGTTCATACGGAATCACTATCACAGACACATTTACAATGCTCTCCACAGGAACTGGGTTAGAGATGGGGTCTTGCTCGACATTGGCTTGGACTCTGCCACTAAGCACCGCCCACACAAAACTCCCCCCTATGCAAAGAGATTGGGTGTACCCAGTGTAAATGTATTCCATTTGACTTCCTAAAGGTGGGGTCACCATCCAGACAGGAAGGAAGAGACGTAAATTGTTCGAAACGTTGGTGACCATCAGAATGAAATGCCTGTCACCAGTCTCTTAACTCGGGTTGCAGCAGCAGAAGTGGCAATGAGGAAGGCAGAGTGTGAGTGGCATTATAATGATGAGACTGGTCTTTTGGGAAGACTGAACTGATGTTATGCTTTTAATGTCCAGTATCATGAATGAACGGTAGTTCCTTATAGTTATGAGTGGTGTTTTTGTTTCCCTTGTATAGGTCCTCTGTGTAAGTTTATGCACTGGATGGAGCTAATTGTGGAAAGGCTGACCTGAGATCATGAAAGACACGACCAACAAAGGGCCTCATTATAAGTTTGGTGGTAGCCTTGCCGGTAAAACCGGCAGGCTGCCGCCAAACTTCAGAAAATTTCCAGCACCCACGAATGGGCAATTGCCGGGGCATTCTGGTCCCATCAGACCTGGTATTTGGTCATTTGCGGGCGCCAGAAAAAAATGCTCCCCATGCCCATTTTAGCCGCATAGGGCTCAATTGGAATGAGGAGGTCGGATGCACCAGCACCATTCAGAATGGTGCTGGTGCATCCGACATGCTGTGCTCGCGGGGACTGCTCTGCCCTCCAGGTCAGTCCTGGCGGGCATAAAGGCAACCGCGAGCACAACTCGTAGTTTGTTGGTCTGCGAACTACCGTACCGGCAAGCTTACCTGTACCATAGTCTCCGGACCAGCATTGTAATGAAGTGTAATTTGTCCAACTACTCCAACACTTCAGCCCTCATTCATTAGGTGCTTCAACCATATCAATTACATGGTTTTCTGTTTCAGGCACGAATGCCAGGAACAAATGTCTGAGTTTGCAGAATCCAGGTGGTGGAGGCTGCACCCGCAAGGTCAGCCTTTTATTCCCACCCTGTTTCTTGGGCCTTTTTTCGTGGAGGGGGGTTGGTTCCCCCAAGCCCCTCCTCTGTTGCGCAGTGGCAGTTGAGCAATTACTCTTTAGCGTGCACAAATCCTACATCCTTATGGTCTTTGTAGTAAAGTTCATGTACATTACTTATCAGTGTGGTGGCTGTCGGTGGAATGTGAGGTTGTCAGTGGAATGTGATGGTGCCACATGAAGTGTTGGTGTGGTTTGAATGATGATGTGTGAGGGGGACAGTTAGAGTGACCTGAGCGGGTGTGTGGATGGGCCAGTGTTTTTCGCCCTATGTTACACTAATAGTTATAGTGTACAATTGAGCACGGATAAACTCAATGAACTTACCTGATGTCTAGAGCTGTACTTGAGTGTGAAGAACCCATCTTCCATTATTTCAGTTTTCACTGTTTGCTAATATCTCTTGAACCAACAAAGCAAGCATTCAGAGCTGGTGAAGGACATTGGAGGGAGTATCGGCTGATTGAGGTTTCACAAGGGAGCGGGTATGTGTTATGTCCTCTCCAGGCACCCGTAATTGGGTGTTGGAAGGTAGGAGGGGCCTTATTCCTGCGGCTATGAGTTGCACCATGAGTCCGACCTGCTGGAGGGCCTGAGCATGCAGATATGGGGGGTTGGGAATTCTTCACTTCCAAAGCACAGGGCAATACGACAGTAAATGAGAGCAAATACATTGTAAAATCTCTGTATTATTTAGCTTTTAACTTTGTGAAACATTTTAGCATTAAAAAAAATTCAAAAAAGTTAATGAATTGTGAATTATAAACTGTAAACTAAACCCCAAAGCATATGTCATACACTCAAAACTGTATAACTCTTAACTTGTTTTTTCTGGTTTAACTGATTATAACAATGTTCACTTATTTAAGACTCTTTTCAGTTTTGCTTTAAATATTTCATTTGCGTGGGTGTCATGACAGAGAAGGATGAGTGGAAGAAAGATAGAAGGTTATGGAGCCAGCTGCCAAAATGCATTGCAGCCATGAATGTGGCACCACTGGCTGTGCTGGGGAAGAGACAAGCACCAGGAGACTTAGCGTTTGGCACTGTGTTGAACTCCTTTCGGTCGTCTACTAGTATTGCCAGCATAGCATTATGAAACAGTGATTTTGCCGGGCTGATAGGTAAAGGTAGGTACTATATTGATGTGTTATCCTATACATAACTCTCTAAGGATGTCTGTGTTCCCTCTCAGCCCATCCTCATCTACATTTCTGCAGGGCTTCTGGTTTTGAATGAGAGCAAACCCAAAGGTGCACTCAAAAATGCGTACATTTTGTTAGGACTTGTAACCCAAGAACGTTGTGAAGACTAATCCTCAACCTTTAAAGTTTCAATACATTATTCATGGGGCTAGAATGGAAATTGGTTTTCTAGATAAAACCAAGAATTTTCAAACACAGAAGAATTAACAACAGACACTGTGTTGCTCTCCAACTGCACTCTAATCGAGTAACATACTCTTTCCTGAGACCTTTAGAATTATTTATCAAGTTTTGTTTTTCTTCAATATTAATGTGAGTCAAAAAAGCAAAATATGTATATTCTCATTCCTTTTTGATATGTAATAACGTGTATACATTAGAAGTCAGCCCTCAAGTCACACATGTCTCAGACATTTCATCCTCGTATCCAAATCCTTAGGCTGCCTGAGTGAGTATGCTTGATCGTTACAGACGGTGTCCAGTCATTTGGTTGAATTAAAACTGGTCGAATGACATTTGGTTGACGCAATTTGGTCGAAAACCAAATGGTCGAATTTGTTTTTTTAATTATATATTTATTTTTCGGGTTTTCGTTTTTTAAAAAAAGGGTTTTTTAGAAAAAAAAGGGGGTTGGAGGGGACCCCCCCCAAAAAAAAAAAAAAGGAGTGAAAATAAAAAAATACAAAAATTCGACCATTTGGTTTTCGACCAAATTGGTTCGACCATTTGTCTGGTTGACCAATTTTTTTCGACCAAATGTCTGGTAACCTTACAGACACTATAATGTTAGGGTGAGTCTTGCAAAGTGTTTAGGGAGTTGGAAACAACAAAAAACAACAACATGGACACAATCACTAGAGATGCCATCTGGGATAACCTGCTCCAAGAAGCAATGGATACTAAGCTTAACAAGATTAAAGGTGGTATTATGTTATCAAATAAAACCATAGCTAGTATTGATCCCAATATGACCAATACTACACCCATGAACTGGAAATCAGAAGAGCTTTTCTCTTTTAAACCTATATGTAAATCCAAACGTACGCTGATCATAGAGAAACTCAAGCCATCAAACTGTAAGGGGGACATATGTCCTGCATTAGCTCTTAAAGCATGCTCCACTGCTCTGATTACCACTCTCTGTAGTTTCGTGAATGGGTCTTTTAGAGACTGCTCTGTGCCAGCATGCATTAAGCAATCCTGGGTCACACCGCTCATAAAGAAGCCTATTCTTTCACCCAGTGACACTTAAACTATAGACCTATTTCTAACCCTTTGGGCCTCATTACACGGTAGGCGGTAAGGGTTTACCGGTACCGGTATTTTACCGGTACCGGTAAATACTTACCGCCTTACTACGAGGTCCCTTTGCGGTTTGGGGAATTTAACGCCTGCTTTTTGCAGGCGTTAAAAACCAACCCGCAAAGGGACCCAGGTAGCTAATTACGGTACCGCAATTTGCGGTACCGTAATTAGTGCCTTCCCCATTCCCATTATGCCCTATGGGGCAAAAATGGGAATGGGGAAGGGCAATGGTGGAAGGGGGAATTACCGCCCCGCCAACCTTAGAATGGGGCGGTAATTCCCCTTTCCACCAAGGCGCTACCGGTAAATTACCGGCATGAACCATGCCGCTAATAGCGCCATGGTTTACCGCCTACCGTGTAATGAGGCCCTTTGTTTCTGTTGAAGATTCTGGACAGGGTGGCATAAATGCAAGTGCTCGCCCACCTGAGAACCTTTGACATTTTGAATCAGAGGCATTCCGGTTTCAGAGAAAAGCACGGCACAGAGACAGCTGTGCTGGATTTAAAATTGAGATTCCTCTGGCATATGGAACAGGGAAATACGGGCATGCTGATGTTGTTGGACCTGTCTGCCACCTTCGATTTGGTGGACCATGCAGGGCTGGTATCCAGGTTGGAGGAGGTAGTGGGTTTCATGCCTTGGGCAGCTCGATGGGTTAAATCAATCCTTGGGGGTTGTCACTGGAGAGTGAGCAGTGATTTAGTGGATGCTAACCCTTTAGAGTTGACACAAGGGGTACCTCAGGGAACTTGGGCCTCATTACAGGTCGGGTGGTCCGGAAATAACAGTGGCGGTAAAACCGTTGCCACTGTTAATTCCGGACCACCCGATCCCGAGTCCTGCAGGCGGGAGGTGGCGTTCCCGCCAGGTCTGACCTGGCGGGTTTACCACTGCAGGCGGACAAGGAAACACTGGCACCATCACAAGATGGTGCCGGTGTTTCCATGATCCCCATTCCCATTGAGTCCACTAGGACTCAATGGGAATGGGGATTTACACCATTCCACCTCCGGAATTCCCGGGACACCGGGGTTATAATGCCCCGGTAATTCCGGGAATCACAAAGGCGGAATGGTAATACGAGTCCAGCGGTAACCAGGCAGTTTTACCACCTCGGTTACCGCCAGACTCGTAATGAGGCCCCTTTTCTCTCCCCTATCTTCTATAGCATTTTTACTGTTTCATTCCTTGACTTCCTGGATTTTAACGGTGTTGAGTTCACTAACTACGCCGATGACACTCAATGTGCCATCCCAATTACTGGTGTCTTCTCTGAAGATGAAGCAAACATCAATTGGATCTATGGCCTTATCCAAAACTGGATGGGTACTAATGGCCTCTTGCTCAATACGAGCAAGATAGAGCTTATGCTGGTAGGAACAGAAAAGAATATTCGTAAGTTGGAGGGACAGTACAGGCAACTCCTGATTGTTGATTGCATCATTGAAACTAAAACGAAGGTTAAAACTTTGAGGGTCTATTTGGACTGCAGTCTGAATATGAAGGCACAGGTCAGCAGTTTAGTTGCCTCCACAGCCTATTATATTAAACGTCTGTCCCATGCCCGTCCCTTTCTTTCTAGGACAGGCAGGGAAGCATTAGCATGTGTATTAATTGGTTCCAGAATGGACTACTGTAGTAGCATCCTGATTGGTTTACCCAATTGCCAGATTAATAGACTCCAAGAGATGCAGACTAATGCTGTCAGAATTGCTGTGGACCGAAACAGAAGGGATCATATCTCAGACGCAAGAAGGGACCGCCACTGGCTTCCAATCAAGGAGAGAATACGTTTTTTGGTTAATGGTGATTACCTTTAACTGCTTAAAAAATTCTGACCCAATCTATCTTATGGACGTTTTGGGTCCCAAAGCCAGTAAATATAACTTGAGATCCAACAACTGCTCTTTTTTGAAGATTCCCATTTGTCAGCTGACACAGGCCAAAAATTGAGCCTTCATTTCGGCAGCTCCATCACTGTGGAATGGTCTTCCCATCCACCTGAGAGAAGAATCTCCCATCAGGGTATTCAGAAAGGGACTGAAGACCCTTCTGTTTAAATAATCTGTACTGCTGACACCGGTTCCAACTAACACACTGATCTGTCAGGGTGCTAGGCTGTTTGCTGTTTATGTTCTGTCTGTTCAACGCCCTTAGGCCCACGGGTCAGTGGTTTGCGCTATATAAGTTATAAATAAATAAATAAATAAACAAGGAAATGAGCACCACATCCATTGTGCATTGTAATTCAAGCATACACACATTTTATCTCAGGCATATTTGCCAAATATTAAGATCTGTGGTCATTGTTATGTTCCAGGAAATGCTCGCATGCAAACTAGCCAGGAACTCCCATACGTTCTCTGTGTCCACTTTCTCTGCTCATAGCGGTATTTGCCAAAAGTACAATAGACATGTGCCAAACTGTCCATCTCGGAATGATAACCTTCCATATGAAAATCTCGAAATCAAGTAAGTCCACCAATGTTGTAGTTTCTATAAGTTTATTCTGGTTCATCCAAATGCTCCTCAGCACAACCAGGCTGCAGCAACTGCCTATGCTTCACCAGGAGGGATGTACAAGCCTGACATTCCAACATGCCATTATGCAACAGGATGGGCAGGAGGCCCAGGCTGGACAAACACAAACACTTTTGAAAATATACATATGCTTCACATGTCCAGTGACTGTTATCTTCCTCAAGTTAAATGAAAATGAAAATAAAACCTTTGATGGTAAATCATATACTCGAAGTGATCATTGGAAATTAATATTAAAAGATTGTTAAAAAAAAGCCTGTTTCAATGTTAGTGCCGTCACATTTTTTTCCTGTTAGTTATTTGCATCTTTTGCCGGGGAAGCACACATTGGGTCTCTCAAAATGTCCTTCCTTCTTGGAAAAGGTTACACTCAGATTTAAACCAATGATATGTTTCTTCTCTGAGCACCGAACCAATGATTGATTTGTTCTGCTGTCTGATTAGTTGGTACTGCAGCTGAATCCACTCATTTGCTAGAATATACACACCTTCTAATAATCAATTACAAAATACAAAATAAAAACAAACACAGGTGTAGAACTTGCAGCCTGGACCTCTAGTCCCTTGCAAGGTCCATCAAAATCCTAGCACCCCCCACACAGAGCCTACCTGCATACCTGCCCACAATCATATTGATAATGAGCCTTCAATGAGATGGGAACACACCTGCGGAACACACATGATGACAATCCATGTCCTCACATACCAGATTGGTCCCCACCATAGAATATGACTGTGCTGATGCTCTTATTATACTTTTAACCATCAAAACACAGCAACCCATAGTCCCCTTAAGAAAGATGTATGTTTTCTTTGGTTGTGCTGCTGTCATAAACGGCATAGGTGGCTCTAGCAAATGCCACCTGACGATGCAACTCTCACCCAGAAAGAGCGAAGGAGGCACATAATGAGGCAGAAATAGAGAGACCGAGACGGAGAAGGGAGAGAGGGTGAGAGAGGGATTGATCAGAGTAGGATCTACCAGGAAGAGCTAGTACTATATCCGAGACTGTGATCTTCAGCATTCAAGAAACCTTAATGTCAGTGAGGCTCAATGACAGATGGGTGAGATATTTTAGCAGGCACTTAGTAGCTGAGATTTTAAATTTGTCCAATTAAATCATCAATCACTGTGTTCTTGACTTTATACCATTGGCCTATTACAGATTGCTCTTCACCAGATTATGTCTCAACCAACTACCTCTAAAAGGTATCACATATAGATGGTCAAATAAGCAGTCAGTACATCAAAGGCTCGTGGTGCATAGAACACATGTTCTTTATTTCTGCTCCTGGTATAGCGAGCTGAGGGATAATTGGCGAATTCCCCTTCTGCGTACAATGGAGCCAGCGTGCTACCAAGATCTAGAAAGAAAGTTGCTTGCCCTTGAAATTCCACAGGTCTGCACAAATTCTTTGTGTGCTAAATTGTCCCTATAGTAAAGCAATGTACATTTTTTTTATTGTAAAAATCATACTTCTTTCTCGTTATATGGGCCTTTCCTAGCAAAGCCTGCTTGTAAAATCCAAATTGGTTGACTGCACTCGGTTTTACTTGTAGTCTAATTGTAATGTGTTATTTATTTGTGCTGTGTCATGTTTGATGTGCATTTACCTGAAATAAATAAACATGTTCTACTACTAATACTATTACTACTACTAATACTACTACTACTATTGTATTCAAAACAATGCCTATTTCCTTTTCTCAGGTACAAAGCGGCAGGAGACATAGCGGGATATTTCCCGGGGGAGTGTAAAATAAATTGTGGAAGAGAAAATTTGCAGCGACCCCAACTTGAGAACAAGAAAAGCCTGTCTGCAAACAGCAGCCCCCCAGGCCCACTGTCACGCATTTCAGACGCTCATGTCTAAAAACATGGGCAGTTGTGGGGAATGCAGGTCAAGCTCGACCATGTGGGTGCCATGATCAGATACTATGAGAAAAGACTAGACTAGCCTTTCTACACAGATGTCATTTCATAATTCTCTATCTTGCATTTTTTATGTTTCTTTTTTAAATGACTTTATCTCTGGCTGGACACTATGTTTTTCCTTTTGCATTTTTTCGTTTATGTTGTGTGAGCTACTAGCTTTCATTTTATTTCGTAATATAACATATTTTAATACCTCTTTGAAATATGTTTCTTGTTAAGTTATGTTTTGCTCATTGGCTCTCTGGATCATTAGACCAGTTTCCCATTGTCTAGGGCGAATTAGGGCCTGAACCACAAAGTGTTATAATAGTGCCTGTTGGTCCCTTCTTCTATATCTGGCTGATAGTCTATTTGTATTCTGATTTACATGTTCCATTTCCACACAATTACACATAGTACACCAAGTGCTTACAATGAAGAAGTGTAATGTAGGTAAAGTGCTGTTTGTTATCAGTACTAAATTAATTATTAAATATACTATTGACGCAAACTTGTGTAATACAGCTGGTCTAAGAATACATTAGAGTCCCGAAAATATCCTGGTGAAAGAACACACACACTCAACCTTGGATATTTGTTTGGCTTTTGTTATTAGGCAGTGATGAGTACAGTTAACTTGATATGGCAATTCTCTCAGTGTTTCCAAGGATGAAGCAACGAATTTCTGATTACATTTTAAGTAAGTAATTTGCCAATTGTCATCTGGTTCAGTGTGAATGATAGCTTTGATATTCATGAAGTGTGGCCATCGAGGGAGACATCTATGAAAGCACAACCTGCAAGATTACACTTTAATGTTAAAGATGTGATGATTGTCAAAGATGTTATTTGTCATTTTGGGAACTGGAGAAATAACAAACAGTTAAATGTAACTTTGTTTAATTAACTCGGTGGAATGATTCTTCTGTATTTTTCTCAGGGTTTATTGTAATACTTATATTAATAATAGTTGACTTTGTATTTTTGCCAGTAGCAATGTAAAGTGCGTTACATTTTAACATCGAATTATGTAACACTTAAGCGATCTGAGGTGGGCGGTGCTGCATATTGCACTTTAAATATTTGCAAGTATATGAGAGCAATGCCTAGATGGAAAAGACTGCACTGTATCTTGCATGTTGGATTTCATAATTTTAAATTGTGAATTTATGCATATCCTCCTATTGTATAATGTAAATGCAACCTTTACATTACAGTACCAATTCAAAGTCTGTTGAGATTTTCTGGACTTCACACTTTATCATTGTTAAGCTTTTGACATCAGGTTTTAATATTTCTATTGAACTGCAATTTCTTTTGGTATGTGTCTGCTTAGTGGAATTGTTTTTTTCTGAAGAAAGAATGTATAACACAAATGCAAACCTACTCTTTTTGGGGTAGAAATCATTAATGAAATCTGACAAAGCTGGGTGAAATAGGTCTAACAAATTCCTACTGTATCCCAGTCTCGATGATGCAGAGTGCAGACCCGGGCAGCACTAGTGGGTGCATCATTGTCTTGATATGGGAATGTGTTTTGTTTGCTGTGTCCTAACTTCAAATTTGGCTTAGCCTTTACAAATTGTGTTTTGTGTTTACAGATGAAGTTTGTGAATCTCTTATAGCCAGGGTCTAGTGATTTCATCTGTCCTTGGAGTGTGGTGTGGGGTGGTAGTGGTGCAAATGGAATTGCTCTTTGTAAACCTGTAACAGGGCATTTTTCCAGTAAATTTCCTGGGATTTTTCAAGTGATATACCTTCCTTTCAAGTTACACAATTTGGTCCAGGGTCCACCTCTTATAGTTTCCTTTAGAACCTTAAGAAACAGGAAACGAAATAAGAGAATCACTATCTGCTGCATGGGTTTAAAAGTGTGACAGAGAGGAACTCCTCTGAGCTTCCTGTGTCTGTGTTGACCCTGGAATGTGTTTCTAAGCACTGGAGTACGCTATTGACCAGACCCAACGCTTAAAAATACTTTCCTTGTCTGATTTCTTGCTCTTTAATCTGCTGAATGCGCCTTCTCCATGGCCAACAGTGATACAGTTGACACATTTATTTTGGTACAGCATTTGATGTTGTAGTGGTGGTTTCCCAACTGGTGTGCAACAATCTAAATGTATACACACGTGCATTTATGCACATTGTTGCCTGTATTCTGCTCCTCAGGTATATTGTCACATGCATTTTTTACGATTTTTTACACAACGGAGCCCATCAGTGTTTTAATGAATACCCTGAATGTTTCTGTGAAGGTCAGGAAATACAACATAACAGTGGAAGAATATGTGGGGATAGGTAACAGATATTTTTGGCACACAGCTCCACCAAAGTATAGGAGAGGAACAGAACTGCTAACCCTTTGTCCTACTTCCCACTGTAAAAATTCACCAAATGAGGGTTTCCGAAGTACTTTGTATACTGGGTGAAAGGAGCATTCATATCAGCTTTTTAAGAGATGGTGAAAGTTTGCTGGCTTAATGGGTGCCTTGCTCACTAAGAAGTGACAATGAACAAGCAGATGTTACAGTTCTGTGTCACTTGGATGGTGCATATGGCATGGGGATCTGTTGCCTCATTTTGAACTTTTTAAAAATTGACATGATATTACTCCCAGATTGCAATGCCATGCCTCCTCTCCCCTCTCATATCTCCTTCCCATCACAATCTTGGTGTCCCTTTTAATACCCAGCTATAAATATGACAATTTAACACCACCACCACCTATGCTGCTCACATTAATCTTCTCAGCATTCAGAAAATGTTTTAATTTCTTACTCACCATTCTACAAACACTCTAAATCTGGTTCTATGCGATTTTAGTGAAAACCTTTGAGTAGAGGCATTTGTTACTGAAACACTTTTAATGAAAAAATATTGATTTTTAAATGTATTATTTATTTGGGTGGGCTCACTCCCCAAGCCCCCAATTTCGCATATTCTAACCACCCCTAGCCACTGCCCACAATTTGTAACCCTTTACCAGCCTTCCCCATTATTTATATATATTTTTAAAATTAGATGTTTTTTCATTAAAAATGTTTCAGTAAAACATTCCTCTACCAAAAATTTTTCACTAAAATCACTGGATACCTTAATTTTGAAAATCATGCACCACAAATTTGACTACTGTTCATGGCTACTCCCTTTCCTTCCTTGCTACTCTTTCCTTCCTCTAGACAAAGATCTCAAATGTGCTACCTGCACTCTCTATAACCTACAAAGATCATCCACCCCTTCTGCCTACCAACAGTGTGATCTTTTGCTCTCCATTCACAGCCACTTCATTTTCAAGTTCCTTCTAGTCTGCAAAGCTATTGTTGTTCTTGCTCCTCGGTACCTGGCTGGATATATCTCTATTTAATCACCAACTGGTTCACTTTGCTCCATCTCTGCACTCACCTTTACTGTGCCATTCCCCCTCATGCCTTGTCTTGCTTCCAATCTTTTTCCTTACTGGCCCATGGAATCTGTCACAATCAAAGCCAACCTGACTGGGAATCTCTTCTAAGATTAGCTTAAATTTAACTTACTGGCCTAATAGGGAGTTCCAAACACCCTCCCATCCAACATACTCTCCAATCCATCCTATGCTGTGTAATAAACTTTGTATTTTGTAACTAGGCTCCTTTTTATTTTGGAGTACTTACCCACCTAGAAAAATGTTTGATTTTGTTTTGTCCTTGATCTATATTGTCTATGTTGACTCACTTTGTTCACACCCTCATAAACTGGATCCACCTTACTCTCATCCTTGTGCTATTGTACAGGGACCCTTCTGGGGATTCCACTGTTACCTATACATGTGTTTTTGTAAGTAATGTCTTATCGAAATTGACATCCCTGTACTTCAAATGGATACTAATAAATACAAATGCCTTACTTACATCTGAATCAGTATGTGTCCTTTTCTTCTGTGAACAGAACGGAATGCCATCAGCTGACCCATGTTTTCTCCTTTACTCTTGTTGATTATTTTCCAAGTGACTGTAAATTCTCCACATAATGCACATTTATTTGCAAAGTGTACAGATTGCAATGTGGACATTGTTTCCCAAAAATGGTGAAAGTACCAGGCTTTTCATGCAGCCTTTTGAAAAGAAGCAGAGCCAGTGAAAGAGAATCTTGTTTTGGTGGTGGTGCTAGCAGATTCAGTGGACATAGAAACACCCAGGACCACAGGGTTGTTGAATTGCTATCAAGTTGTTCTTTTTCAACTTGGTTTAATCTCCAAGTGCTGTTTTATTTAAGTTTGTTTAGTGAATATAAATTGCCCCACTAAGATGTGATGATGGCAGAGCCGTGATTATATTGGGCCCCATTATAGGTTCGAGTTTGGGTGTAAAGTGTAGGAAAAACCACCCGCAAGAAGCTTGATGTATTTCCACCACCGTACTGTCGGTGGTAATACTGCCAAAATCCCAATTAATGCTAACTAACACTGCCTACCACCACTTTTAATCTGGCGGTAATACCAATAGATGAAGTGGCAATAACGGTAATACAGTTTGGTGGTATCTCATAGGATTTACCACTGAGATACCAACAAACCTATAATGAGGCCCATCGTCTTTTGTTTTGATATGATGAGGTTTTCAAGTAATCTGAAGGAATGCTTCTCAATTCAGTGTTAGGAATGCACAAAAGGGAGATGTCCCCTACTCACACAGGAACTGGGGAGTTACACTGAACACAACAAAAGTTGCTCCTGGTGGATACATGCATACTATTCATTTCAGGTAGTTCAAACTTTAGAATTAATGCAATGGGATGAAGCCTGGTTATTTAAAACAGAGAGTAGCTTATTTCACTCAGAATTATTTTCATTATTATCATTTGTCTGAATTCAACGCATAGACAATGGGCCTCATTACAAGCATGGCGGTCCGGGAACTACGGTACCGGTAAGCATGCTGGACCACCATACTACGTGCTCTGCTCGCTGATGCAGTTTGACATGCCAGGTTTATCCTGGCGGGTGTAATGGCACCCGTGAGCAGAGCACGTCGGATGCACCGGCACAACTCTGTATGTGCCGGTGCATCCGACCAGCCCTATGCTGCAGAATGGGAACAAGGAGGCCCTTGATTCCGGCACCCGCAAATGTGCAATTACCGGGTCTGCGAAGCTCGGCATGACCCGGTGCTTGCCCATTCACGGGTGCCGGAAAAAATGCAACTCCGGCAGCAGCCGTGCTCTTAATAAGGGCACAGCTACCACCAGCATTGTAATGAGGCCCAATGTTTTGTCATTTCACAAAGTACAAGTTATTTTTCAATACCATTTCGATTCATAAAGAACATTCTGGACTGTGAATAACACAGTAAATCCCAGTAGTGACTGAATAAATGAAAGTGACAAAGTGCAATAACTCATAGCAGCCATGAGTCTAAAACCAGGGTCAACTTAACTGTATGAGAACATATTGTGGTACATATGTTAATGGGCAACAAAAAGCGTTTCCGTAAACCAGATATAGTCACCTTCTTCAGGGACAAATAGATGCCCTAGCAGATGACTACTCCAAACATCAGGAACGACATCAGAGCATCAGGATATGTACCATAACGTGTCATAGATGTAAATAAATTACATCAGCAACATGGCGCCACCAAGGGCACTGACAAAAAAAGGTGTGGGCGACCTATTGCAAATAAATGAAGATATATTAGACAATATGGATACTTCACGGAGACTGTGATTAGCAATGGCACTAAAGAGAACATCTAGTGTGCCGCTTGCGGTTAGTTCAAACAGGAGACAATAGTGCAAAGAAATCAAAAAGCACTTTTTACATGCAGTTAAACAGTTATAGTACACCATTTTGGCAATCTAGAAAGTCTGAATAGTAAGCAAGGAGCATGTGCTTGACACGTATATATGCCTAGTAGCCCAATATTAAATATATCAGTTATTATAGTATAAACTGTTCATTCAGACATGAGTATGTGACCTCATTTGATGGATCCAATGGGGTCTTTCTAAAGCAGCAGTTGTTCCACATTAGTATTACCCTTGACAGTGTCAAACACCTACCATTTTATATCATCCTGTTTTCAGAGTGGTACTCAAAGTCAGGCTTTGTATAGAGGTTAGAAAAGAAGTAGTGCAGACAGAGATAACTGCATTATTCTGTATAATTTCTTGATTCATAAGGAGAAAATAATGAGAAGAATACAAAATGTATAAAGATGTACATTATTTATGTTATTTATTTGTGTTAAGTGCATTCTACTATGTTTGTGTTCATTCTGTACAGAGATAAAGTTGTACTAATTCACATGACTTCTCGAGTCTTAACGTACGGGATTGAGTAAGAGGGGAAATTAATATAAGTTGAAATTCATGAATCGCTCTGTACCTTTGCGCGGTTCACGAAGTAGGTCTTTGTACAGAGTGATATCAATAACTAAAAAAATATTGAGATGAATAAGAGGGAAAACGAGTAACGGTTATGATTCTCAAACCACTCTATATCTTTGTGGAGTTATTGAAGTAGGTCTTTGAACTAATAAAATACTGGGAGGAGTAAGAGGGAAAATGTGTATAAGTTACGATTCAAATGAGTCTATAGCTCTTCACGGTTCTCAAAGTAGGTCTTTGTACAAAGCAATTTCAAGAAATACTAAAATATTGGGACGGGTGAGAGGGGAAAGTGTAAACATTTTGATTCTCCAATTAGACTACATCTACGTGGTTCTCGAAGTTGGTCTTTGTAAAGGGCTTGTAAAAGTTGATTTTAGTAATGTTATTGTTTGATTTGGTTAAAGGGAGCATGTAAGAGGTGTAAAGAAGGGAGGTGAGTGGTGTTACTTTAGGTAGAGGAGCAGTGAGTGCAGAGATCAATATTTACTATTTTGCATGACTTCTCGATTTGTAAAGTACTGGGACGAGTAAGAGGGAAAATGAGTAATGGGGATATATGGATATTAGTTTCAGATTCCTGGGGCGTGGTACATGTAAAGATGCGAAAATAAAGGATTAATTTTACATTTTGTGGGAAGTGGGTTTATTAAATATAAATCATTGTAAAAAATGGTAATTCTCGATTCAGATTGTTGATTGCATATTAGAAGTTGATGGTGTTGTGCTAACTTTCCTATGATTACATTTAAGTATGTTGTTGGCTCTTAAAAGTGCCTTTGGGTTTCCAGTGTGTCCATGGTATAAGCCTGTGTTATTTGTAGCCTGAGTGCTGCTAGCCAGCACCCCTTTCCCTGTAGATACCTCTCCTCCCTGCTCCTCCCACCTTCTCATCTAGTTTCCTAGGAGGGTGCTAAGGGTGTTCAATAAAGTCAGCTTCTCGGTTGATGACATCAGGGTCATCAACAGAGAAAATGGATTTCAGCAATCAGAGCATGGTGCTGAGGTGCACCACGAGGTAAGTGTCTTTTGTTTTCAATTAAGCTCCATTAGCATCTGCATGATACCAATGGTGTTTAATTTAAAAAAAAGGAGAAAATGGATTTCAGGAACTAACGCGTGGTGCTGAGGTATACTGCAAGGTAAGTGTATTTTTTTTCAATCAAAGACCCTTAGCATCTGCGTTGGAAACGGAACGCGTGTTATTGGAGATATAATCCGTGGCTGAGGGCAGATATTGCTGGTAACAATTCAGCTGTCTTTGTTAAGGGACTGGGCCTTTAACTTGAACAGCAGGCAGTTACAGGTAGGGTTAGCCCGTTGCCATGGTGCTTAATGTTAAATCCACCTCTCTCAGTTCAGATCTTTTTTAAAACTTTTATGGTGGTTCTGAAAATAACTCTGGTGGGGTTAAGGAGGGCATGGAAGGGATGGCAGAGTGGATGTAGGAAAGACAGGTGGAGAGTAGACAATTTTTTGGGCCAAGTTGTATATACATATATATATATATATATAAATATGAGACTGCGACTGTTTGTATATATTTTTGAATTTTCGCATGCACTTTTTTGTACATGATCAAGCAGCAAGGGTGCTGTGAAACGCGTTGTACCATGTTTTATGTTATCATGTTGAATAAACTGGATACTTAAAGGACTATAGGGCCATGCCTTTGGTGAATTATTAGAAAGGAGCTATTTCCTGGCGTTCGACTGTGTTCTACTGTGTGCCATCCCCTCCGGGAGAGAAGGCAATTACTTTCCCCTTTTGTCTCATATATAAATATATATATATTTACTCAAAAAACATTGTTAAAGGGATGTTATGATGAAGCTGCACTAATAAAAACCCATGAAATTCACTGAAAAAACAGTGTTAAAGGGATGTTATGGTTAAGTTGCACTAATAAAAAGCTATGAAATTCAATGAAAACATTTTGTTAAATGGACGTTATGGTTACAAGTAAAAGGGAAAAGCCCAGAAATTCGCTAGTTATGGTAAGCTAAGCAACCATAACTCGCATCATCACCGTGCACTGCTAAGACTAACACCCAGTACATGAAAGATGACATTTCGAAAATAACAGTACTCTGTATTTATTGCAACACACCACTCTGCAGGTGGGACTAATTTCAAAGCTGTAATCAAGAAGCATGAGAAAGTCTGCGCTTGTTCTTCGATTTAACACACATGCAACATCTTCCCCTGTCCAAATGCCCCCTCCATATGTGTGGTTTGTGCCCCTGCCTCAGTTGCCTCCCATGAAATAAGAAAAAAATAAAAACTAAAAAAAACATTTATAAAAGTACCCTTTCACAGTTAAAAAATAGAACAAAAAATAGCTTATAGACTCCATCTACTTTACATGTTTCAGTGAAGTAGTTAGTTTCAATAAGATTCTCCAACATTCCCCTTTTGTCTGCAATTCTTCTGTTTAGTATACAATAAATACCATAATCTATTGTCGTTTATAACTATCAACAGTCTCTGCATTCCCCTGTCTAGCCCATACCTTATTATAAAACCCGAATTGCACGTGCACACCATCACACAAAGCAGCCCTTCTACTCTTTTTACTGTTATGTTTCTAACTCCCTCATTGCCTGCTTTAAACCATTCACACATATATCCACAAATCACTTAAAAAACTCAACCTATGTATTGCCTATCAACATATTAAACTTGTACCCACCAACTGCCACTTAACAATGTTCTACAAATCTTATGCATCTACATTTCCCATACTTATACCAAAACATTGAACATAGTGCTTCTATAAATGCACATATGCATTGTGCAGTGACAGTTTTTTCAGTGAATTTCATCTGTTTTTACTGGTGTGGTGCATGCTCATTTCCTGCAACTTACTAATATCATACTTCCATAAAGCAACAATTTTGTGCAATTTACAAAATGCTGCCTAAGTCTCTGCCATTTCCCAACATCTCGCATCATTTTTAGCACTTCTTTACACTTTTGCATCTTTTTTCCACTGTTTTTGTGTCCGCCGATGTTTGCGAATGTCTGACGTCATCGCAGATTTTCGGACAGTGTCACGTGACCTCATGCATGCTGCATGATTAATTGTTTGTGAATGTGTCCACACTTCGTGATCAGGTCCGTGCTTCACGGACAGTTTGAAACTGCACTTTCTACTGATCTAGGAACTTTCAAGCTCAAAATTGTCCCCTTGCAAACCTCCTACACCTATTCATATTCATTATCCATTAGCAATCTAGTACAGACCACATAGTAGGAAGAATATTAGCAAAACACTTATTTATCTTAAAAATGGCATCAGGACCTACACAACAAAAAAAGCAGAGTACTTCCAAAGACAATGAAGAGGACCAAGAAGATGAGGTAGAGGAAGTTCCTATCTCTAGCATCAAGAGGGAATTTTGGGTGTGGCAGTTCTTTACCACTGTTGGGAATGTACCAAAGGCTAAACCTACCAAAGTGAAATGCACTGAGTTGTACTCAGTCACAGACTACCTGGACAGCACTCCTACGGGTCCACCTCCATGCGCAGCCACCCCCCAATCTAACCATGATAATGCTCTCAAAAAGGCTGCTCCTTTCTTAGCAAGTAGTAGGCTGTCTTCCACACCTCATCTTCCTCAACCAATACTGTAACTACAGCCTACTTCTGTGGCACACACAATCCCACTAGCTTCTTTGCAAGCAATAAAAGAGGCTGTTGATCCATATCTTTCAAAGACAACAGTCCTCTGTTTATACTGCAACATACCACTCTGCAGGTGGGAGCCATTAGAAGTTCTTTTGAAGCTGTAATCAAGGAGCATGAGAAACACTGCCCCCTACCTTAGATGTAACACACGCACAACATCTTCCCCTGTCAACCTGCCCCTCCATATTAGTGCTTGCACCTCTCCCCTCATTTCCCTCCCAACCTTACGTTCTAACCTCTAATGCATTTTTTTTTTAAACAACAAAAAAGGTTGCCTTAGGAACCACCTTTTATGGTTAAAATATAGAGCTAAAAAACAAAATCTTATAGACTCCATCTACTTTACTTTTCTCAGTAAAGTATATAGACTCAATAACATTTTCCCACATTTCCATTAGCATTTTGTATTATGCTAATGGGGCTAATGTGGCTTTCATTCCCCATTCCAGGGACTGGAACGGGGGATAACAGCCATCAGCCCAAGTTATCGGCCCAAGCGAAACGAGGCAGATACCTAGGGCTCCGGACCATTATTCCCAGTTCCAGCCCCTGCAATGGGGGATGACAGCCACTAGCACCCCGGATTGCTAAAGTGGTAACCTGCGGTGCTAAAAAAAAGGATTTTTCTTTCTACACCAGGACGTGTGCAGCATCCCTCTATAGGAAGGAAAATCCTTTTCCAAGATGCCCACCATGGAAAGGGAAGGTTGAGCTCCATACAAAGCCCCTCTTCCATTTCCATGGCAGCCTGCAGAAGGTGAAGAGCGAACCCTAGGACCATATTATCATAAGCACATTTCTTTTCCCTTTCAAACTATCAGAATTTCAAAGAACTGGACCACATAGCCGGTCCAAAGTGAACAGAGCCACTTTATCCCCATTGGTCGACCTTCATGGCCATGGCCAGTAACCAGATTGTCCGTGTCATGACCTTATGCCAATACCCTGGACAATCTGGCCACTGCCCATGGCCACAGGCTATACCTCAGTCACCAAAGGTAAATCACTCTTTTTTGTACCTACATTATGACACCTGTCAAAAAATAAAATGTGCAAAACCATGCTTTCAGGCCCTTGCCAATACTCCTTACATGAGTTTGTTGGAAATCCACCCATGTTTCATTTTTTCAGAAGTGTCAAAATGTACGTACATACAATAGTCATATACCTTTGCCCCCACTTCACAAAATTAATTCAGACTTTTGACAAGCATTCAAGGTTGGGTCTCTAATCTTTCTGAAAACCTTTGTCCATATTTGTCAAACGTCAACAAAGTTATAAGCCATCTAAAAATGCTTAGACCCCCCCCTCTAATTTAGCCCCCTCTTGACAAAATCCCACCAGACTTTGCAAAACATTCATATCTAGATCTAACATCTTTGTACAAACCGTTGCGCAGATTTGTCAAATTGCACCACATTTATAAGCTTTTACAATATTTTTGGACCTCCCTCTTATTTTGTTCCCTCTTGACAACATAGCACCACACTTTCCACAATTCTTCAGAATTACATCTAGAATGATCTTCCAGAATTTCATGCAGGTTCATAGAGTCGCACCAATATTATAAGCCATTCAAAAACTGCTTTTCACCAACCCTGTAATGCAGAAATAGGCATAGATGCCCCCGAACATCTTTGATGTTCACAAGCATCACATGACTGGCCTGGACATCCTGACTGTTCGCGGACATCAGAGTTGAAAAAACGCCTGTTTTCATTGGCTTTTTAAGGCCATATCCCATTTCATTCTCATCACCCCTCTACTCCTCAGAGATTGTTTAATTAGTTTGACAAGTGCAATGTTGTGTTTTTTATTATGTATTTACTGCGATGTTCGTGGACACTGGTGGATGTCTGCAAATCCAGCATGGTGTGCATTTTCAAAAATCTGAAGCACTTCATGCTTTTCACCATCCACGTCCCATGTATGCGGACCTCTCGTCGGCCCTGGGCCAATTGGAGGCCCGTCCGAAGACTAAACAGGGAAGTGAGTCAGCAGACAAACTCAGATAGTACTACATTTTGTGGATCTATTTTTTGGTCATTTAAAAAAAATCTACTGGACGGATTTATACCAATTCACAAGCTGCTGCTCCTGCCACAAATTTGGTGAAAATCCGTCCAGCGGCTTGTACTGTAGGAGTGAGCAACATTTATTTTCCATTGTGTCTATGCTAAAAACAACACATTTGCAGAGACCCCCTATAACTTTGCTCCCCCTTAACACAACCTCACTAAACTTTGCAGAATCAATCTGACAGAGCCATATAGTTCTCTAGCAAAGTTTTGTGAGCATTTGTTCAGGGGGGGCAAAGTGATAAGACGCCCAAAAAGTCTTCTTCCTATGGGTTGAGCAACTTAACCATAACTACAGGGCCGCTCCTGCAGCCCCTATAATATACACATATACATGCTATTTTCAAGATTTTCACAGGGCACTTTGATGCTCCTGGATCTATGGATTCTACCCAAATCGTAAATGCTAGTATGATACTCAAATCTGGAGCCTCGAATCGAGATCTTCTGCCCAAACCACACCATGGGCCTCATTACGAGGTTGGAGGTAGCCTTGCCCGTTTAACCGGCAAGGCTACCTCCAAACTCGCATCCGGGTCCAGCACCCATGAATGGGCAATTACCAGGCTATTCTGGCCCAGCCGGACCCGGTAATTGCCCTTTCGTGGGTGCCGGGCTCAGTACATCCCCATTCCCATTTTAGCCTCATAGGGCTCAATGGGAATGGCGAGGGTGGTAGCACCGGTACTGTTAATAACGGTACCCGTGCTACGATCGTGTTCGGCTAGCGGGTGCTGGTACGGCCACCAGGTCAGACCTGGTGGCTGCAAGGGCACCCGCGAGCAGAACTCCTAGTATGGCAATACGGTAGCAACGGTGCCGGTAGCGATACCAGAGCCGTTGTTACCTTACCGCCATACTTGGAATGAGGCCCTGTGTATTTCTTATAAAAAGTTCATATTCCAGCCCTCTGCAGTATATCTATATGTACCTCAGACCTTTGTCATCCTCCCCATATGGAAAACAAAGGGCCTTGGATAGCCTGCCAGCCCAATGAAAAAATCTAATTGCTTCCAGTTCCAGTATCTCCAGTCAGTGCACCCTCTGCCCATTGGTTGGCCAAAAGCCCACCCTTTTCCCTAGGCCTGGCTTCTCATTGCTTTCTCCCTGTGACTCCTCAGTTGTGCTGTGTTGCAATGCACTGCACACTCACAACAAATCCTATTTTGAAAAGGCAGGATATAATTTTGCGGAATAGCTCCACCTCTCCTCTACCCCCATCATCCATGCTTCCCAAAAATGTTAAATGTTTACCAAACATGAACTTAGTTCTGAAAAATGTAATTAGTAATTGCCGTTGTTTTAGTGTGAAGAAATTCAAGGATCGCACAGATGACAAAAACATGCTTCCACTCATGAAGATGGAGTCTAGTATCATGGATCCTGTATCCTGGTTCACTGCAGTGCATAGCATGCTGTTCTCAGTCATCCTTTTGACTTGGAAGTAATTGTTTGGAGTAAAATAATTTCAGCGAAAAGTGTCTTGCAGGGATATGTCTCAGCGCCCATTTTCTTGGCTCAGCATTTATAATATAGGAGCACAATCTGTGTGCAGAAGTGAACATATGCAGAACAACCAGTGCACCATTTAACATGCAAATATAGCAAATGCATACACAAATATCCTTAAAACCCAATTTGCTGGCATTTAAGGGCCCTGTCATCTCAACCTAGTGAAGTTTATCAAGTTTGTAAACAACTTAACAAAGTATGCACAAACCGGGCTTTAAGTGGGCCAGAGCTATGCGAGGTAGAGCCGTGACAGTCTCCAAAAGAGTGATTAATAGTAAGCAGACTGCCAGGACTCTCTCAGTCCTCCACTAATAGAGGCTTTGCTGGAAGCAGCTTAAAGCATGCTTTTGTGGATTGGGGGTATGCAATCTATTTACAAGCCATGGCCAAACAGGCGAGAGAAGAACAAGTCTGTATCTGAATGCTGAAACTGTCAAAGGAGTATATGGCTTGTGTTTTGCACAAATGCCACTGTTAGGATGAGTGATGTGAAATGAGCACCAGGCCCAGTGTGTTTCACATGATCAGAAGGGTAGCATGCTTGAATCAGTCATATTTGACAAATTAGTAAATGCACTTTGATTTCATGCCAAGCAGCCACCCTTCCACATTCAGGTCAATCTGAACAGTGTGGCCACTGAAGGCCATGTGCTCAGAGACGCCACGTGTATACCAACTAATACCAACTAATGCAGTGTGTTTTGTAGAGGGCTCCTCCTATGAGACCGGGAGATAACCCCGACCCCCTCCATCCACACACCTCTCCGCAGCCCATTCGAGAGTACACAGCAGGCAATTCTTAACACTCTCTTTGTTAAGGGAAGCATTATAGGGACCCTAATCTTAAAACATAAGAGATGGCTCAGTTGAGCAAACATTGTTCTCTGCAAGACTTTGGGCCTCATAACGGGTCTGGTGGTAACCCTTAAATGCAGTGGTTGCGCTATTACTGCCGCATTTAAGGGTCCGCCAGATCATGGCCTTGCCGAATTTGGTCAGAGCTGGGGGCAAATCCGTGGCAAATTTGCTGATTTTCAGCGAGGTTACCGCCGGCAGGAAATCCACCGGCGGTAATAGCGCAAAGTTTCCCCATTGGTCCCAATGGGGGATGGGGAATTCCCCAATGGGCCCAATGGGAAATGGGCACTAACCGTTCCGCCAAACCCGTGATCCGGCGCTAATGGCGCCAGGGGGTTTGGCGGTAGGGCTAATAGCACCGGCAGTAGTACCGTCGGTGTTACCGCCCAACTCGTGATGAGGCCCTTTATGTTTTGGTGATAACTGCACAATAAGGACATTTGTCTGCTGAAAGGACACACAAAGCATCTTTTAGCTACCCAAATTGATGTCTTCTGTGAAGACAATTACAATTACAAAAAATATGGTGCACTAAAAGACGTACTATCTAATAAAATCACCTTGCTCCAAATGAAAATAGCTATAAAAAAACTCAATCTCCCATCTCAAGCAAACCTCCCGAAACACCGCCCTACTTTACCTAAACCACTTCACAACTTCAAATTCACAGCAGTCTCTACCTGAGAAGTGCAAAAGATTATAGCCTCACTTAAACCTTCCAATTGTCAAGGTGATACATGTCCAGCAGCTGTCATAAAAGAAGCGGCAAGTCAACTCGCCCCCTTTATTACCAAAATCCAAACTAATCGATGCCTCCTTCCTTACTTGCACTGTCCCCACTAATCTAAAAAACTATTGGGTCCCCCCACTCCTAAAAAAATCATCTCTGGACCCTAACATCCCCACCAATGTTAGGCCTATTACTACAGTCCCTTTTTTAGTATAGATCATTGACAAAGCTGCCTACAATCATATACAATCATATCTGGAAACCAATAAGCTTCTTGGACTCCAACAATCTGGCTTCAGATCCCAACATAGCCTGGAAACAGCATTGATTTATCTGAAGATTCAGATTGACGATCTGAAAGACAAAGGAAAATCAGCCCTCTTGCTCCTGTTGGATTTGTCAGCCGCCGTTGATCTGGTCGATCACAAGGTGCTATGTTATCACCTCTCCTCAGCGGCCCATTTCTCAGCAGAAGCAACAGCCTGGATCGAATCCTTCCTCAGCAATAGATCCATGCGAGTCTTCTCAGCGTTAGCGGCTGCAGAATCTATCCCCATATCCTGTGGAGTACCTCAGTGTGTATCGCCTAGCATGTATAATACGTTCACCAAACCATTGTTTTATGATCTGCACAATCTGGGTGTCACCTATACGATTTACGCAGATGACACCCAGATCCTCATACCTTTGACAGGCGATTACGACAAAGATCTAGCTCTCATTAACAAAATCTATCTCATCATTCAGGTTTGGATGGCCATGCATGGCCTATGCCTGAATGGTGAGAAGACTGAGTTACTCCTCCTAGCCACACCTGCCAACCAGAAAAAAATGATTAATGAATACCTATCCTTTAACATTGATGGGAACGACTTTAAGGTGGATAAAGAGGTAAAAACTCTAGGTTTTTACCTAGACTCCTATCTGAATCTGCGTAAACAGGTCACTGCTACAGCCTCAGCTACAGCGTACACCTGCAAGCTTATCCATGCGTGCAAGCCCTTCCTTTCTACTAAAAGCTGCATCACGCTGGCCAGAGCATTAGCATTGTCTAAAATTAACCACTGCAATGCATTATACCTAGGTGCCAGCAAATACATTACTGACAAACTACAGATCTTGCAGAATAATGCACTCAGAACTGTCCTTGGTATCTCCAGAAATCAACACATTTCTGGGATCAGGCGAGACAACAACTTGCTCTCAATCAATGAGAGAATACAACTAAAAACAGCTTGCCTAACCTACAAATGCCTCAATAACTCAGCCCCTCCCTACCTTATTGAACATTTTTCCAAGAATAACACCACCCGGCAAACCAGATCTACCAACTCTGGCTGCCTAAAAGTGCCCAGGCACAAATTTAAAAAAGCAGGGGGTAGCAGCTTCCCTGTAATGGCTGCTCAACTTTGGAACTCACTATCTACCTCCTTAAGAGCTGACCAGTCTTTCCATAAATTTAGGAAAGAAACCAAACTCTGGCTCATCTCCAAAGACTCACCAGCGTAGGCACCCTCTTCCAGGTTCCCTCACTACAGTCCTACACCTTGTGTCTACACTTCATACCTATGAAACCACTGTTTGACTATGTAGATTCTTAGTAATTCTGAACTGTATACTATTGTATATTATTGTAGATTCCTTATGAGTACATTTTATATTTTTGTAATTCTCACTTTTCTAGAATCTCTATTAACTCTGAATTGTTTATTATTGTATATTATTGTATATTCCCTTTTGTGCAAATCTGATATTTTTGTATCTCTCACTAATGTAATGCCATCTCTGTAACCAAGAAACGACATATCCTTGTAAACTGCACCCAGTTACCCCTGGGTTGGGAGCGCATAATAAATAAATAAACAAACAAACAAACAAACAAACAATATGTCACACAACAACGTTTTAAACCCCTGTATTTTTATGAGCACTTGACACAGAATGTTTTGGGAAAATGTAAAATTTGGCACAAATACATTAAGCATGCCTTTGTCATGCAATACAAAAAAACCAATTGAATGGGCCCCATTACAACCCTGGCAGTCTGGGAACTATGTACAGGAAGAATGCCGGTACTGCAGTTCCCGGACCGCCATACTATGAGTTGTGGTCGCGGGTACCTGTCTGCCCACCAGGCCTCACCTGGCAGGCAGACCAGCACCCGTGAGCACAGCACGCCGGATGCACCGGCAGCACTCTGAATGCGCCGGTGCATCCAACTTCCCCATCCCCATTCAGCCCTATGGGGCTAAATGGAGATGGATAGGCCCTGGTTGCCGGCACCCACAAATGGGCAATTACCGGGTCCACCGAACTCCGCATGCCCCGGTTCTTGCCCATTCGCAGGAGCCGGAAAAAATGTAACTCCGGCGGCAGCCGTGCCAGTATTACCAGCAGGGCTACTGCCAGGGTTGTAATGAGGCCCAATGTTTCATACATTGGGCCTCATTACAAATTTGGAGTTAGCCATGCATGTAATAAAGGCAGGCTACCTCCAAACGTGCGAATAAATCTGGCACCTGAAAATGGGCAATTACCGGGTCATGCCGAGTCTGGCAGACCCGGTAATTGCCCATTCATGAGTCCCGGTAATAAAGGACTCCCCACCCCCATTCGGCCCCATAGGGATGATGGGAATGGGGAGCTCGGATGTACCGGTATCATTCATAACAGTGCCGGTTCATCCACGAGTTGTGCTACCAGGTGCCACACTGCCCGCCAGGTCCGACCTGACGAGCAGAGTGAGACCCGCGAGCACAACTTGTAGAATGGCGGTCCGGATGCAACGGCACCCCCAGCCATACCGGTGCCATTGTATTCGGGCTGCCAGGGTCGTAATGAGGCCCGTGTTTTCTTGCAAATCTTTAAGTTCCGAAAGTACATTTACAAAAAAAGGGGCCATTTTTTTAACCTGCTGAATTGAATTCTGGTATTTGTAGGCGTCCATTCAAAACCGAAGAAAATAATGCACAACCATACTTTATCTTTAACATATCACTCTAAGGAATGCAAATATTTGTCTGACAAATTTATTATAGTTTTTTTTTTTACTTACTGCATGAAACAGAATACTGTTGAAAGCCAATATGAGGGGAGGAGGGGAAAGGAGGAGAGAGATAATGAGACATGTTTCGCCATTGAGGTTTCTGAACGTGCAGTGGTTTTCTCTGGTACTGGCATTGGGCTGATTTTTTTGACAATGTTGACATTTGAAATCCTGTGAAATTGCTTATTGTCACCTCCTCAAGAGCTGACTGGTAAATAGGTTCTACCCTGTAAGGCAATCATGCGATAGCGGCACTATGCCCTGTTTCACTGAGACCCAATCCGTGCCCTTGTGTCCTTGGAGCCCGCAGTCACAGCATCAGAGATCAGTTAGGTGTGTCGGTCACCTTATGTTTTAAACAATAAAAGCATTCCTTGGAGATTCATTCGAGAGAAAAAAAGAGTTCTTACCTGACAATATGCATTCCAAAGTCAGATGGGGGTTTCAAACCAAATTTGTACAAATACTTCTACCAACTACAGTTGGGAATATTTGTTCCAGTGACTGAGTCTCAGACTGCTCTCCAGTTCTGGCTTTGCCACTTAAACAAAGTGTGTGCTTCTAGGCAGATAATGATATCTCAGTGTTATGTTATGTTATGGCTATTTATATAGCGCACGGTCGCATGGAGGCATCTTGGCGCTGAGAAGATAAAAGCTGCTAAAACGAGAAAGGCAACACAGCCAATAGCGGGTAGCTCACAAAAGATAACTCTTTAAAACCTTCCGAAAGACCAGGTGATTAGACAGAAGTTTTATAGAAGATGGAAGACTGTTCCAAAGCATTGCCTCAGTAATGGAAAAGGCACGGCCCCCTAGCCGAGAACGGCGAAAGGAGGGTACGCACAGCATGCCAGCAGATGCTGGCCGCAGTAGACGGTTAGGAACTAATGCTCAAATTTGACCTGGAGGTACTCAGCGCCTAGACCATGAAAAGGCTGATGCACAATACAGAGGTCCTTAAACTGAATAAGCTGTGCCACAGGAAGGCAGTGAAGGGAGCGCAGTACAGGAGATATATTGGACCTATAAGGGGTACCTGTAGCAACCCTAGCTGCAAAATTCTGCAGGCACTGTAATCTGCCGACCAGCCCCTTGGGTTGCACCAGGTACAGGGAATTACAATAGTCCAGCCTGCTCAGGATCAAGGCTGCTAATACAGGAGGACGCAGTGTTGCAGGAATCAAATGGAGCACTTTCCTTAAGATTTTAAGCTGAAAGTGCCCCTGCTGGCATACCAAAGACACTTGGGCCGTCAAGGAGAGATCAGCCAACATGATGACTCCAAGATTTACCTTAGAAGAAGGTACCGGGAGAGGGCCAAGAGATGAAGGCCAGAAAGAGGAGATCAGCAGTGAAGGGTCAGGAGGAGAGCCCACCACCAGAACCTCAGTCTTGTCCCCATTCAATTTCAGTCGGTTATGACCCATCCACTCACCAACGGCAGTCAGGCACTTATGCAGGCACGCAGACATCTTAGCCTGAACGAGATCTAAACGGATCAATAGCTGGGTATCGTCTGCGTAAGAGCAGCACCTTATGCCGAAGGAGTGGATGAGGCGAACCAGCAGAAAAATATAGATGTTGAAAAGAATAGGGGACAGAGCAGAACCCTGGGGCACACCACAGCTGAGATGTGACGATTTAGAAAGGAAAGGTGGCAAGGAAAGATTTTGAGATCTGTCAGCCAGAAAAGAGCCGAACCAGGTCAATACCTGACCCGACACGGCATTCTGGCTCAGGCGAGTGAGCATAGTAACACGGTGTTGAGCGCCGCTGAAAAATCTAAAAGAATCAGGGTGCTGACACCACCCTGATCAACCAGTCTGGCCATGTCGTCCTGCACAGACACAAGGACAGTTTCTGTCCCCGTGCCTGGACGAAAACCCGACTGTGCCGGATCAAGCCTTCTGGAAGACTCCACAAAGGAAGACAGTAAAGGTGAAACCAGTGATTCAAGGAGTTTCATGAGACAAGGAAGAAGAGAGATAGGACGGAAATTAGAAAGGAGGGAAGGGTCCAATGACAGCTCCTTCAAGAGGGGAATAACAAGGGCAGCCTTAAGCTCAGATGGAATAACTCCAGACTTACAGGAGAGGTTAACAGCAGTAGTAATCTCACCCAGAAGGTTGGCAGATAATTGTTTCATCACTACAAGGGGTAGTGGATCATGCAGGGGGCACAGGACTTGATCCTTTGCAGTACCTTAAAAACCATGTCCTCCGAAAATATAGGTAAAAGAGACCTGGTAGAGCAGGGAGGATCAATATTTTCATAGCTGTCCTGATTGCCAGATAGGGAGATATGGGCCAAAGGAGCAAGACTACCTGTAAGTGTTCTTCCTCTGTGAAAATGTAGAAGTCCCTATACGTGATGCAGTACACATTGTCCAAGCTTCTAAAAAATCTAGCTTATGATACTTTATTATTATTGTTGTTATTATTTGTATTATTATTATTATGTATTTATTGAGTATGCACCGAGCTTCAGGAATATTCCTGGCAACTTTTTTTAACGTAACTGTCCGTGGTCCCTATGAATATCAGACTTATTCTGAGACATAATTTTCTGTGATGTCACTCATGTTCCTAAATATGCTAATTGGGGCAGCTGACAACAGTTTAACCGCCCACGATCCCACAAATTCTAAGCCTGGTCCTCCTAATTGTGTATATACTATGTGAGACAATGGGCCTAATTACGAGCTTGCCGGTCCGGATACAACGGTACCGCCAAGCTTACTGGTACCGTTGTATCCGGACTGGCAAGCTCCGAGTTGTGCTCGCAGGTGCCTTTCATTCCACCAGGTCTGACCTGGCGGAATGAAAGGCACCTACAAGCACAGCATTTCGGATTCACAGGCACCGTTGATAACGGTGCCTGTGCATCCAGATTCCCCATTCCCATTGAGCCCTTTGGGGCTCAATGGGAATGGGGAAGAATTTTTTCTGGCGCCCAGGAATGGGCAAATACTGGGTCCGGCAAGGCCATAATGACCCAGTAATTTCCCATTTCTGGGCACCAGAAAAAATGCAACTCTGACGGCAGCCGTGCCTGTTTTACAGGCACGGCTATTGCCAGGGTTGTAATGAGGCCCAATGATTCATTTACAAACTGACCCAGAGAAGATTTATTTACAATGTGCAGTGCAGAATGGGTGTTAATAGAACCACTTGATACCATACTGAGTGACCCAAATTAGATGTATTGTTTCGGGCAGGTTGCCCTTGCCTAAGATGTTTGCCTGCCACCCACTACCCCCGCCCACCATAGGTCTTCCCGACACTTTGGCCACACCCTCTCATTTTTCATCCCACCTAAAGCACTGTGTTTAAGTGATGCCTTGCAACGTTGCACACGTCTATCCATAAGACTATTATATCTCAATAACGAATGCCTTTAATATAAACAGTCATCTTGTTCTACCCATGCATAGCTTTACTCTGAGCTAACATAGCATCAGTGTTTATCCCGTCCTTCTGAAAGCCAGATTGGGTGAGAAAAATGTCCATGTACTGGCCTCCATACCCTGGGTCAAAATTCTGAGGTTAAGAAAGGACGTCAAAACATGCCTGTTTCCTATATTTTGACCTCTTCTGACAAATAACTTGCATCCGAACTGGCAACAATGACAACATGCCTTTTGTACTGCGCACCTGGAGACATGGAGGCTGACGGGCGCCAGACGGACAAACCCGACCTAGGGAAATCCAGACAAAAACACAGAAGATCATAACCGTATACAGCAAGGACATACATTTATCTGAAGAGCAAGGCCTGCAGCAAAGAAAGCACACTTGGTAACCTGTGAGAGCTTACATCTGGGCTCCTCCAACCGATGTGTGTTATTGGATCTGAGAATTCTGGCATCGTATGCTAGGTCTAAAATGGACCCTGCACACCATACTGCACCTGTACAGAACAGTGTCTTTGAGATGCTCTTGCCACAATAAATGTTATAATTAAAGTAGTCAGCTGATGGGTGGATTGAGGTCAGTGCTATACGAAATACATGCAATATATATTGTATATTTGTCACACTGGCATGGTCCTCCTGGTCCTGCTTGGACCGGGAGTACCTAGGGCCGGAACCCCTGCTCAGACAACAGGTAAGCACGGACCACCATGTGTTTTCTCCCTCCATCCCAACAGGCCATCCCCACCATCACCAGGTAATGCCACCGTCAACGACATTGCCCCTTCTCTAAGGCATGGACGCCGCAAAGCAGCAACCTTACGCACATCAGCCCCAAGCCCATCAACACACCCTCACGTCCACAGGAAGCTGATGCTCAAAAAATATCCACTCAGCTATAATCCATCCATCAGACAACGCCAACCTCATCACTACACACAACCATGACGTCTTCTTCATGTTATGTTATGCTATTGGGCACTTGTATAGTACCTTTTACCATTGGTATGAATGTAAAGAGCTTTGGGTTAAACACCCTTGGGGACAGTAGTCCAGGTCAGTGGAGAGAGTATTGTAGCAAAATAGTGCTTGGGCGCACTTGGTATGTGTGCAGCCAGGTGTAGTGTGTAGATGCATTCTAGTGCTAGGCATGGTGTGGTGGTTGTGTGTGATCAGTAGAATGTGCGTAGCAAGGCCAATTGGACTTGGGTAGCTGCATTGTGGCGGTTGTTTAGCTGTGCCTGGGATTATGTGAGCAGCTATGTCAATTTGCGTGGGGTATAGCTGCATTCTAAAGACTGTTGAGGTGTTCATGAAGGTGTATAAATATGTGTGAAGCTAGGCCAAATTAATCGACGGGTATAGCTGCATTCTATCGTTTGTTGGTGCAGAAGAGAGAGTTAGCATATTGGTGAGTTTGAGTGTTTGTGTGGATCGGAAGGAGACCCTGTTCCTGATGGCCTTCCAGTCCCTATCGAGGTGACAATATCTCCCTTCCAGGTTCTGGGCTATTAGGCTATGGTCCGCCCTGTGTCTTGTTGGGTCTGCAATGCTTATTGGAGTAAAGCTACCTTCAGTTCCTTTCCATCAGTCCTATGACTACATCCTAGAAATTATCCCTGGTGCTTGCGAGCCGGTCCCACATCGGCGTCTACGGTCATCCCTATGTCTTGCTGAGCCTGCAATTGCTTGTTGGTGGCAACTTCTCAATGTGCAGTTGAATCCAGTTCTGTGCTAAAGGTCGTACAAGTACATCCAAATATGATGATTGGTACTCAGTGAGCCAGAAGGTCAAGTATCAGGCCAGGGCTTGTTGTTTGCACTGTGTCCGACTAACACAGTTACGTGCAGCAGCTGTTTTAATTTTGTTTAATATATTTTATTTTTGCTCTTGGTCCAATGTGTGGTTTGACTATTAATGCATCCTCCACGCGAGGCCGCCCCCATACCCTCCCTCTCCCTTTCCCACCTCCCAGCCTGTCGCCCGATTGAGCCTGGTGTCCTGTGTTTAGAAACACCAGTAGAAATGGATTGATTATTGATAAGCTTCACTGGATTTCAGTTTATCTTATTCTTCCTCTCTTTATTTAGCTTTGGCTTAAAGTGACAACACATTGATGTCCCTTGCAGGTGCTTGACTCACCAGTTTCATTGCCTGATTTCAAGAGTGTATCCCCTTGAAGGTGGAACTAAAGTTAGAGCATACATGCTATTGTATCCACATTTTTTCAAGTCCACATGATTGTTTACAGTGGTTGGTCAGGAGATATCATCCAAGTTTGTGGTTCTAAATTGTGAAATGACACTGCATCAAGTCGGATTGCAAGTGCTGGGTGTGCTAGTGCGCTAGAGCGCTTATCTGATAGGAGAGCATAGTGAATAACAGCAAGAGACAAAGAGCCAGCCCAATAAAGCAACAGGATTGAGGTGATACTGTGCCCCAGGTGAAAGGAGTTCTGGGATCAATTCCCAGACAGACCAAGTTAAGCATCACATGATCCATGAACATTTCATGTATGTTGGACAGTGACAACCAGAGCCGGCCCAAATCATATGATTTCAATGTAGGTGCTAGACGGCCCTCGGTATATCGTCATGCTCACTACATTCCCAGATAAGTAGGATTACCAAATATATAAGTACGAGTAAGCCCTCAGTAAGTAGTTTTGCTGAGTGGATTTCCGGATAAGTAAAATTAGTAGGGATAGGCATCTCTAGGACTGATGCTCATTGGAAATAGAGATCTCTGGGCCTGAGAGTGAAGTGTATACCTGGTGGAGGACAAAGGACAAAAACGGCAGGCCCATTCATAGCATAGGGCATACGTGCTATGCCCATGGTTCTGGAGTCCTGACTATTAAATTCTAGGATGGATGGGGGTGGCACAAGCAATTGTGGTGTCGCGTGAGAGTGACTACCATGATATCTGTTTTCCCTGGGGTCAGAAGGAGATGGTAGGTCATCATCTAGCGGTCAATGTCAGTCGGACATGCTGCTAGGTCAGGGCAGAGGCAGCGGTAGGAGATCGATTTAGGAATTCTCAAGATAATTTGTGTGTCATCGGCATAGTTATAGCAGGTGAGGTTGTGTGAGCGGATGATCCCAGGCAGAGGGGCTATGCAAAGGATGAAGAGAAGGGGTGAGAGGTAGGCACCTTGGGGTACTCCAGTGGTCACTGGGCATACAGTGGAAAGAAGAGGGGGATATGGGTGATGTTCTGTCTGTTAGTGAGGAAGGAAGCGATCCAGTAGCAGCTTTGCAAATGGCCTCTAAGGGCACATTTGCTATGGAAGCTAGAGTTGCCCCTGTGCCTCAAGTTGAGTGTGTTCTAGGCTTGAATGGAAACTTTCTCTTAGCAAGAGAATTGCAAAGTTAGATGCAGTTGACAATCCATTTTGAAATTAATTTAGAGATAGGGTCAACTTCTCTTCCTGTGGCTATGGATGCAAAATAAACAGTCTGTTTTTCTGATAGCTGGTCTCATCATCGAGATCCGGCTGACACCCACCTCCACCCACATCCAAGACATTCTTGTCCCCGATGGCTACAGTATACAACACACAGACGGGTTGAACAAGACAAGCAGAGGCCTCACAGTCATCAACAAGACCTTGTGGCCCTGAACCAGACTTGATGTCGACAACATTGGCCCCTTTGAAGTCCTCTCCTGCCACTTCCCGCTCTCCCCGATGCACACAGTCTCCTTCCATGTCATCTACAGACCACCCAAACCCAACACTGCCTTCATCGGAGACTTCACCGACCTGGTCAAAGACATGTCCCTCATGCACACCAACAACATCTTCCTAGGTGACTTCAACCTCCCAGGGAACAAAGCCACCAAACTAATGAAGGAAGCTCTCCTTGGACTTCTTGACATCCTCAGCTTCACAATGCATATGAAAGATCCAACACACGAGAAAGGTAACATCCTTGACCTAATCATCACTGCACTGTCTTTCCTCCAATAAAGCTCTCCTCTCCTGCTTCACTGGTTTGACCACATAGCTGTGCCTTTCAACATCCTGCAAACCACCCCAGTCAAGCACCCTCAGCAGAAACCAATCAGACAAACCTTTAGGTTTGTCAAGAACTTCCCTGTGGAAGCCCTCACAGAAGACCTCACCAACCTCCACCTTACATGGACTGAACACCCCAACCAAACCTAGACTCTCTACTGGAAGCACTCAACAACACCTTCTCAGCCACCAATGACCAAAACATGCCTCTCAAACAACGCACCTCAAACTGAAACCGTCAGCACCCTGGTACAAGCAAAAACTCAACCTCAGCAGGAAACAGGAGAAAACCTGGCACCATTCCAGGACTGCATCTGACCTGGCACTCCTCAAGGAACTCCAAGCAACCAGTGACAAGTCCTCCTACTATCAGAATACTGTAGCAATAGCGGACAACAAAAGCAGAGCCCTCTTCAAAGAGGCCAAGCACTGCATCAACCCGCAACCTGACTGTGACATACCACAATCCATAGAAAAATCCACCGCCATCAACACCTTCTTCATCGACAAAATCAGCAAGATTTAACAGTACATAGATACAAGCTAGGCATCCACAGACGCACCTCACGTCCCGACTCGCATATCTTCACATCCTGGGCAACATTCAAGACACTCTCTACAGAGGACCTGGTAGAAACCCTGGCTCCCCTCAAAGCCACATAGTATACCAATGCATAAAATAGGCAGTGTCGCTATGCAATCCTGTAGGTTTGCTAATTAAATGACACTTGTGTAACAAGGTTAGCTATTTAAGTTTCCCATTTCAATAAAAGCACTGGTCACCCTGAATTCCCCTCTGGCTATCAAGGCTCGCCACCTTCTTCTTTGTTGACTGCAAGTTCAAAGTGGCTAATGGAGGTAGAGTGTAATAGTAATCATCTCCTGCACTCTTAAGTGCCAAAGGCCTGTGCGCGAGTGCTAGGTAAGATGTTATTTCCTTTGCAAATAATCGATAACCAGAAGTAATCTGGATGATAATTATATTAAGCTAACTATATCGTCTTTGGTAAAGACCAGTATGTGTAACTTTATTAAAAACAGTCATGCCATTCCAATGTTAAGTTGTTGCATAATGCATAACTACAGTATTGCTTCTGTAAAACTCTACATTGTCTCCATGGTTTACAGTAAAGTTTAGGATAGTGTGTCTAAATCGTAGCGTCAACTAGACTTTTATTGTTGAAGATGCATCACGTTGAGTGAACAATTTTGAAAATGTACATGATCACACGGCCAACTGCTTTTAATGGCAAATGTAGTTAGTGACCTGCTGTTTGCATTTATCTGTGCAACTGGAGCTCAACGCATGAGCGGTTTTATACCAGTTACCCTGAAAGTGACATTGCAGCAAACTACAAGTTTGCCCATTTATCTGCCTGCTTTGCCATGTACTCTGCTTAGTCTGTTACATATTCTTTCCTCTTACATAATTAATACACAAAGCTAACTAGATGTTTATGCAAAAGAATGATCAATATTTCCATCCAGACTGTACATTGACACATCTACTGCAATAACACACACTGTAGTTAGCCTCCAGAGCTCACTTTGTTCTGTGATATTATGATTGCATTATATATTAGCATCTGTGGGATAGAGCTGGCCAGAATGTTTTCCGAGCCATTTTTATTATATCTATTTATTTGTGTCCATTTGTGCCACTAACCCTGTACATTTTACAGACACTCGACCAGTGTCAGCAAAATACACTTCAGTAGATTTTATGAAGGGTAAGTACCATTTGTAGGGGATGTTTTTAACTTGTATGTAACATTTACTTTTTTGCAAATATGTTTCACTGTGCATATCTGGCAGCATTTTGCCAAACATGAAGTGGGTTTGTGGTGACATGTACCATTTTACAGAAAGTGCATTTACATTTTTTGTCACCCGTTGCTATGGGTAGTGTGCATTTCTTTTAGGTCGAGTAGGTTAACTAAATTGCGTAACATGCAGGTCTGGTAGAATTTTAAGGAATTTGAAAGGCCCTATTCACCTCATGCTAATGTTATGTTTTGGATGCAAACACCTTCTGGTGACATTAAAAATATTAGTTCAACAGTGGAGATTAAATGGTTGTGTTTACTAATCAAGAAAATCTGAATAAGCAAACTCTGCTAATCAATTTTTCAAAACTAATTTATGCCTTGTATACAGACATCATCCTCCCAGCATCCATCCTCAAGACCCTCACCGCAGAAGCTCTCCTTCCCTACCTGGAGAGCATCAACAGCTCCCTTACTCAAGGTACATTCCCATCAACTCTTAAACCAGGAAAAATCCTCACTCTACTAAAGAAACCCACTCTGGATCCCGACAACCTAAGAAACTATTGTTCCATCACCCATCTTCCCTTCCTAGGTGAGATCGTTGAGAAAGCGGTAGTTGCACATTTGCAGCAACACATCGACACCAACAATCTCCTCCAAACCTCCCAATCCGGGTTCTTCAGACCCAGCTGCATCACCCATACAGGTGATCAATGATGCCCTCAACATCCTTGATGACGGCCGCCCCTGCCTCCTGGTTCAACTGAACCGTTAAGCCACGTTCGACACAGTAAGCTACTAGGTACTTATGGACACACTACATCAGTGCATGGGGATCAGCAACCTTGTCCTACAATGGAACAAGTTCTACCTGGCAAACCACCAGCAGCTTGTTCAGATGGACTCTTCTAGATGCTATCCATCACCTGTGGAGTCCCTCAGGGTCCTATCCTCTCCCCAGTGATCTTCAATCTATACATGGAGCCACTTGGAGTCCTCCTAGCCATACTCAACATCCATATCCACCACTACATCAACGCCACACAGCTATACCTCAAGATCAACTCCATTAAGGACATCCATAGACTCAAAACCTGTCTCTCAGTGATCCAGTATTGGATGTCCAGTGTGTACTTGAAGCTCAACCCCTTTTAGACAGAATTCCTTCTCATCACCAACAAAACCGAACACCCAGACATACAGACCTGGCTATCAACCATGAACTCTGAGGGCTTCACACCCAAGGTTACCTCCTGCTCCAAGTCCCCTGTGATCTACATCAGCAAAACACCTCTCCTTCAAGACACATAGAGCTAGGAAAACTCAGACAGCTTGGTATCAGCTCTCCCTCTGGTGGAAAGTCAAGCCCTTCCTCCCTATGGACAACTTTAGATCCACCGTTCAAGCACTTGTCCTATGCCAGCTGGATGGAGGAAATGGACTCCTTGAAGATCTCCCGCCATCCTTCCTTGTGCCCCTGAGAAGTGTTACACATGCTACTGCATGCCTCATCAAGGGTCTACGCAAATATGACCACATCACCCCAGCCTTCATCAACCGTCTCTGGCTCCCACTGCACACACAAATCACCTTCAAGTCTTGCTGCATCATCTATAAGGCAGTCACCATCAAGTCACCCAGCTACCTCATATATAACTCAGCATCTCTGATGGACAGCACATCACCAGAAGCTAGGACACCTGCAGACTTGAAATCCACTGCTGCAAAAAGGAAAGGACTAGAAATCAAGCCTTCTCTGCCTACGCCCAAAGTCTATGGCACCTTCTCCCTGTCAGCATCAGACTTGCCCCCACGCCACTACAATTCAGGAAAGAACTCAAGACCCACCTCTTCGAGGAGTATCTCTTCCTCAACACCTAGGCCATCACGTAACCCCTTGTGCCACATGACTCGCTAGACACCACCTGCCCCCCTCCTAACCACCACCCTGCACAGCTCTACCCCTCCTCTGTGCCCCTCTGTATCCTACCCGCTGCTGTATATCTGTGCTGTTGTTATCTCTGAAAAGCTCTCTGTTATGCATCTGTAATGGTGTATACCTCTGTAAATCGCTCCTTTATATATTGGTATTGTTGTATACCTCTGCAAAGCACTCTGTTACTTCTCAGAGTTACGTCTGCACTCAAAATAATAATTATTTTAGTTGTGCTCCCCGTATATCCCTTTCTAGCCAATATGAACTCAACTTGTTTTCTTCCTAAATTGCTTTGCCATGTGTTGCAGGTAGGTTGGCTATTGCACTTCTCTGACCTGGTGCTCTAATTTGTTTTTATGTTCCATGTCTCAAATATTGATCCACCCTTCTCACATCTCAAGAGTCGGATACCAGGCTTTTCTGCTTTTTCTGCGGCACTTATTTCCTACAATCCACTAGTTAGAACCTACCAGGCTATGCCCTTTATTGAGCCTGGAACGATACAGAAGCCAGCGGCCATGCTTAACTGCTTAATCGTTTGAACTGCCTGCTAAGGGGCAGTGCCGCTCATTCAGGTGTAGCTAGAATGCAAGCACCCGGGAGGTGCATGGGCGCAAGGGAGACTTGTTCCAGTTACAAAGATTACTCAGTCATTCGATGGCATGCCTGTGACCATGCGTGGCCTTTAAACAGATGTGCCCTTAAGGAAACATCATTATCCTTACCCCTTGTGATGTGTGAAATGGGACATGCAAAGCAGGATAGTGTGGATCTGTTTGAAGGGCATGGGCTTGCAGAGGCTGGTATATTATGTCTATATATGTATGCATTTATGCATGTGTGTGTTTGTGAGTGTTTGCGTGACCGCGCTTGTGTGTGCATGTACATATGTGTATGCCTGTATAGGGTTGTCTGTGTTGTAACTAGCCCCTTCCACACGGTAGGAGATGTGTCAACTGAATGATTGTGCTGTAGTATCAGGGCAGACCCTTCAGACTACTTTTCAAGCCCCCCAAAGGCTTCTGAAAACCAGAGCGAGGAATCATTTTCATGGCTCAGGCAGCTTGGGAAAGGTGCCAGGGCTGAAAGGTGGATAGCTGCCAGTGGTCGTGGAGTGTTTGAGATGTTGTGAAAGGAAGAGGTAGAAATGTTAAAGGGTTTAGTTGAACCAGCAGGACTATGTTTTCAAACGCAATACTTTAGGACATTAAATACTGCTGCACAAATCAGAATAAAGCGCCAATATGCAAGATTCATCAAGTGTTTTGCATAGTAAATGATAGCTGTGAATATTTGAGAAAGAAGAACAACGTGTTAGATTGGTTAGTAGAAATTAGGCCGTATGGTTTGTCAAAAGGTGACATTTTAATTGAGGTGCACTATTCAAGGGTTATTTTCATGTTTGGAGTTTGCATGGTTGAAGGTTTTTTCATGTCATAATTTTTCATCTATAGAAACTGACGTTCCATCTTGTAATTAATTGAGGTCAACATACAGTGTTGTCCTGTGAGATTACGTTAAAGAAAATAACATGAAGTCAAGAAATCTGATTGAAAAGTGTGCATTTGTAGATCGATGAAGGTGGTTGGCTATTTTGAGAAGCGCTTCTCAAGTAGCTTGAGGAAAGTGATATCAACTTTATTGGTAAGACGCGCAGACAACCTGAAGGGGCAATAGCACTATGGGTAAGGAAAGTTTACAAATAAAGAAGTATTCATACACAGCAGAGGCCACCTTAGCCCCTAAGCATTAAAAGGCAATAGTTAGATCAAGGAGCACATCCTCAAATGCTACTGATAGGCAAGAGCATTGGATTAGGGAGGAGTGGACTGAAGATGGCTGTGGTGGTTGTCGGGGGAGCCACATATATATAATTCTTAATGGTATTATAGGGCCTCATTAAGAGTTCGTCGGTGTGATGAAAAAGTGGCGTTAATTCTGTTACCGCCATTTGTCAGTGACAGAATTGCAGCCACTTTTGCCGTATCCAGGGTATAGAGGTAACGTGAGGTTACACCTCCAGCAATAAGCTAGAGGTGAAGCCTTCACTTTACCTAAAGAAATTCTGGGATTTATCACACATATAACCTCTCCAGAAAAATCTGCCAAGAATTCCCATGGAATTAAGTGTCACTTTATTCGGGATGTGTGTGTATTGTGGAGCCTTGCTCCACAGATCTGACATGGCAGCTTCTAGTGCTATCCTTTGGTGTTAACACAGTTGAAAGGAAAAATGTTTACGGGGTTCGAGTGAAATTATTATGAAGGATCTGAGAACTCAAGAGCAATGACAAGCAGAGCAGTGCTCTGCTGGACTGCCACCATACTTGATGTGTTGGCCCGGTGAGCCGATGCACTCATGCATGTATGGGCTATACGACACTTCATTAATAAAAGATGGAGGTTTAACTGTGCAGCAACGGAAATCATCTGAACAGAGTGTGTGTGTGCGAGTGTGTGCGTGTTTGTGTGTGTCTTTTCTTTGCCTGAACCGGTGAAAGCACATGTAGCGTTCATTAGCCCCCAAGACATCCCTCAAGTACAGGGAGGACTTATTACATCAAAAACTTGAGGCTGAGATGCTGTGGTCTAAAGAATGAGAGGAGTATTGAGCGACTCTCACCCCGAGCCCTGTGCACTTGCTCGATCCTTACGCACCATGCCTGAAGATCGTCTCTCTATTTCTCCCCTGTCTTCACCCCTAATTGTACTGTTAAAATTGCAGAATCACTGTTGGGCATATTTGTTATATCCCATACTGTAAAATGCATTTCATGCACTTACACTGCCTGTGCAGACTATTATTGTCAAAGACTTTCAAGGGCTCTGAGCGACTGCTGTATTTTCCCTGTGTTCCCACCCTCCTTGAGCACTTTGAAATACTTGCCTGTGTGTAGGCACTATATAAATAAACAATAACATACCAACACTTATTGTTATGCTCACCTGGTCTCTGCGGAGGAGTTGGGGCATGGTTGCAGCCCTCCCTGAACTTGAATCACCCCCTTCAAGCCTCTCCCTCAGTAGAAAAGCTGTGAGCCGTGGTACATCATGATACTGCTCCTGTGTGGAGATAAGAGTGTGTGAGTGCACCAAACTGTGATTTTTGAACCTCTCAAACCCTTCTCCCAAAACTACAGTTTCTGTGCGCATACGCCAGCCCATAAAGCTTACCTGTGAATTATGGAAGATAAGCTCTCCGTCCTGCTACTTCTCGCAGGGGCGCGTCGAATGGAATCTAGTTCCTTCACTGATCCCTGATAAGGATTAGTCCAGTCCAGCTTCGACTATGCTTCTCCTTATGATTGGTAAGTCTTTCTTGAGCTCTTGTGATTCTGTTCATTCTGTTTAATGTCTTTATATGTTGCTCCTATTTATGCCCAATAATGTCTCTCTTCTGTTTTCTTCCCTTAGATGGAAATGCGGCCTCAATGCAGCTGTGAAACGCATGACGCGGCCGGATGGAAGATGGATGCTACTGCAATGTTTGACAGCAGGTAAGTGATGGTTTAAGGAAAAGCGCGAAGCATGGCGAAGCACAACCTAAACTGACTGTTTTTCGATGTCTCATCTTGTCTTCTGTTTTTCCTTGCAGGTGCTAGTGTCAACGATGGAGCGTGTCGTGCTGCGGTGCTAAGATGAAGATTTCAGCAATCCGGAAAGTGTAAAGATGAATACCCGGTTCGCCGAAGAGATGTACAGGTAAGAACAGCTTCCCCCAGTTGGTAAGTATGCTGGCAGGAAGCAGGATGTCCAGGAAACGGTAAGTGTGACCTCAGGCGACAGTGAGCGTTACGCTGCTTGAAAGTGCAGAATAACACGAATCGTCTGTCTTGAGGATTGAGGCAGCTTATATAGCTGTTATAGTGGGCACGCCCATTAGGGCCGGCTTACAAGCCACACCCTGCCACTCCTACAGAGTGAGCACGAGCAAAGACAATCCATTAGCAGCCACACCCAAGAATACACTTGAGGCTGCTTAGTGGATAGAATGTTCAAGGTTAATGCATCTGAAGTGCTATGTCCATAATAAAAGCTTTTTGGTGTTAAATGGATATTCTTGTTTACTTTTGTTCATGAGCCTGGCGCCAAAGGTCTCCTGTGCATGCAACCCCTGCATGCCTCTGCCCCTGACTTCATGACCATGACAGCACTCCCCCCCAAGCCCCCTCTCCTCCCGGTCCTGGTTTGATTGGATTATTGCAATGGAACTGTCTGATTAAACACGGAGCATGGACGTGTTCACTGGGTTCCCAAGTTCGGTCTTGAGGTCCGTAACGCTTCGAGTCAATTAGGTAATACAATTTAGATCAAACCACCTTGGAGTACAGGATGGATTTGACTTCATATTCTGGTTCTCCATCTATTACTTCGGGCTCTGCCGGAGAACTAAGCCATGTATTGGATTTCATTGGTTTGAGGAGAGAGGCATGAAATATGGGGGGAATTTTCATGTGAGATGGTAACTCCAATTTTATACCGACAGGATTGATTATGGACCTTACAGTATAGGGGCCCAGGTATCTTGGCCGGAAAGCTCTTGGCCCCTTCAGGGGAATATATTTGAATGCTAACCACACCTTTTCTCCAATCTGGTAGGCAGGAGCTTCCTTCCGATGCAGATCAGCAAACAGTTTTTGTCTTTCCTTAGCCTTGGTCAGATGCTCTGTCACTTCCTTAAGAAACTGAGTGATGGTTTTATGCATGTTTTTATGGATTCCATTTCCAGGGTATCGGGTGGATCTAATACTGATGTCCTCGGATGTATTCCGTGCACAGTGTAGAATGGAGTTTGCCCTGTGCTTGTGTGAACTGAGTTGTTGTATGCATACTCAGCTATCCAGAGTATATTTTTCCAAGAATCCTCAGACTGTTGCAACATACACCTGAGATATTGCTCTAAAGTTTGGATGGTTCATTCAGTTTGCCCATCAGTTTGAGGGTGATGGCTTGTGTACAATTGGAGGTCAATTTTGGCAATTGTACAACACTGTCTCCATAAGGCAGAAACAAATTGAGTTCCCCGATCAGATACTAATATTGATGGAAATCCATGCAATCAAACAATTTGCTCTAGGAACACCGAAACGAGAGTTGATGCAGTTGGCAGTCCCATCAGAGGGATGAAATGGGCGATTTTGGAGAATAAATCCACAACGATTAATATGGTGTTGTATCCATTCCAGGGTGGAAGATCAGTGATGAAGTCCATCGACAGGGTATGGCAAGGTGCTGGCAGTACCGTTAGGGGATGTAGTAAGCCAGCGGGATTCTGTTTCTGAGATTTGTGTTTTGCACAGCCACCGTAGGTTTCAATAAATTGGGCAATGTCTTTTCGCCAGGTTGGCCACCAGTAGTTTTGTTTTACCTTAGCCTGAGTTTTGGCTATTCCTGGGTGTACTTCCACTAATGAATCGTGGTATTTTGTGATGATTTGCCTTTGCAGTTCTTGGTCTTGGACATATAATCGTCCTTGGAAATATGGTAGATTGTCTGTGATGGTGTACTGGCCACCTTTTAACAGCCATTCCTGTTGTGATAATTGATCCATCAGAGATTGCAAACGGGTTCTTTGGTCATCCACACACATGGTGGCAGCTATTCTGGTTTGAATGCTTTCCTCAGGAATTATGGCCACGGGGTCAGATGCTGTCAAAGCCTCTTTTTCGTCACTCATGCGTGATAGAGCGTCTGCTTTCCCATTGCGCACTCCAGGTCTATAAATTATAATAAAATCGTATCCCACGAAAAAGAGAGCCCAACGAAGTTTATGTGAGGATTGTGCTTTGGCGGTTTTCAAGTATTGCAATTTGCTGTGGTCCGTGATGACAGAGACCGTATGTCTCACCCCAAGAAGGTAATGTCCCCAGGTCTTAAATGCTGCTTTAATCGCCAGTAATTCCTTATCTGTGATTGTGTAGTTCAACTCGGCGGCTGAAAATTTGCTGGACCAGAATGTGACAGGCCTGTTTCAGGGTCTCGTTGTGACAATACTGCTCCCATGGATATTTTTGAAGCATCTGTCTCAACTATGTAGGGTAGGTCTGTTCGTGGATGTCGGCGGACTGGTGCTGTAGTGAATGCTAGTTCAACTTCTGGAAGGCTTCTTCAGCTTCTGTCGACCAATAGAACCTTTCATTTTTCTTTAACAAGGAGGCAATTGGATGTACAATTTGTGAAAAAACCAGGTATAAACCGACGGTAAAAGTTGATGAATCCGAGCTCGCTTTGCACTCTTTTCGTGGTTGTTGGTGAGGGCCATTGGAGGATTGCATCCACCTTTCGTGTATCCATATTTACGGCTTGTGGTGTGAGCATGAAACCGAGAAACTCGAACTCGGTTACATGGAAAAAACATTTTTCCAACTTTGCATACAATTGCTGTTGACGAAGCTTCTCCAAGACTGCACAGACATAGCCTACATATTCTTCCATGGAATTTGAGTAGATAAGAATGTCGTCAATGTAAACCAGAGCGCAAACGTCCAGTAGTTCATGGAGTACATCATTCATAAAGAATTGGAACGCCGCAGGGGCATTGCATAGCCCAAATGGCATGACCTGGTATTCAAAGAGGCCATACTTCGTGCGGAAGGCCGTTTTCCACTTGTCATCCTCTTTTACTCTTATGAGATGGTATGCTCCTCTTAAATCCAGTTTTGTGTAGATTTGAGAATGTTTCACTTGGTCTAGGAGCTCTGGTATAAGTAGTAAAGGATATCAATTTTTTACTGTGTTCTGATTGATGGCTCTATAGTTGATGCATGTTCTTAAGTCCCCCTCCTTTTTAGGCATGAAGAATACGGGCAAAGAGCAGGTGACTTGGACGGCGAATGAAACCGTTCGCCAGGTACTGATCCAGGTAAGTTCTAAAATGCTGATTTTCCTGCTTTCTCAGAGCGTAAATTTGGCTGCAAGGGATCTGGGCCACGAGATCTATTTGACAACCGTAGGGTCTGTGCGGGGGAAGAACGTTGGCTTGCTCTTTCTTGAAGACATCCTGGTAATCTTTGTATTCAAGCGATAAGGAGCTGATGAGGCCCAACATGATTCCTTTCTTCGATTTCAGATAGGAGTCATCCTTTTTGTAAGATGTGTCGGCACAATCATGAGGAAATGTCAGAACTCATTTTCGCCAGTCGATCCTAGGATTGTGGGTCTCCAACCAGGGCATTCCCAATATCATCTGGACCTGAGGAGCACAAATGAGATAGAAAATAATATCTTCTTGATGCCCGCCCTGACACAGAAGCTTTACTTTCTCAGTGTATTGTGCAACCGGGCGGGATGATAGCTGAGAACCAGCCACAACTGTGACGTTTTCCAATTTCTGCTTCTGTCGGAGAGGGAGGCCTATTCGGAGAGCCAAATCTTGGTCAATGTAGTTACCCTCAGCTCCACAATCAATATATGCTTTCAAGGCATTTATTTCTGATGGTTGCTTGTGATTCACCAAAAGCACTGGAAGGACTAGATGTGAGGTCTGTACGGATTCCTTTTTCATGCTCGACAAGCGGACCCCTACACTTGCCAGGCATTGGCGTTTCCCAAGTTCTGTTCTTCTTCTTCATCAGTTTTGTCTATTGCCCCAACCGTTTTCTTCGATGGTTTTACCGGGCAGTCACAGAGGAAGTGACCTGGTTGTCCACAATATAAGCAAAGCTGTTGTTGTCTTCTTTTTTTCCCTTTCTGCTTTGGTAAGGGGACTTCGTAATCCACCGATTTGCATTGGCTCAGACTGTTCATGTGGTTTAGCCTGATTCTCACGAGGTCGTGCGTAAACTTATCGTCCCCCTGATCTAGCTCGATCCATTTTCCGATTCTGCAACCTATGATTGAGTTGCACCATCAGGTGTATGTAGTCTGCACACCTCTCAGGGGGATTCACCGCTTGCGCCAACACATCCTTAAGTTCTCCACGTAACCCTCGGTAAAAGAGTGTAATCCTCTTCTCTGCTGGCCAGTTGGTCTGGGCTATGAGACAATTGAAGATTGCAATATAGGTTAATAGATCTTGACTCCCTTGTCTGAGTGACAACAACTCGTTGTCCAGAGCTTGTCCTTGAGTATGACGGGCAAACAATTTCTCCATCTCATGTTGGAAATTCCCAAAGTTCCGGAGTAAAGGGTCATCTTGGTTTACCAAAGGTATAGACCAGTCTGCCGCACTACCTCCTAAATACGAGAGTACAAACGCCACGTGAGCTTGGTCATTAGGAAAGGCTCCTGGTCTGCACAAGAAATGAAGGCGACTTTAGTTCATAAATACAGCAAACTTGTTTGGGTCGCTGATGGAGCGTTTGGGAGTGGCTAGAGGCACTGCTCCTGGAAGAACCCCCTGAGCCAGTGTTGATTGTTGTGCTTTGGAACAATGAGAAGAATGGGTCACTCCAGGCAGTGGAACCTGTCCTGCTTGTGCTTGTAACATTTGTCTTGCACATTTGTCAGTTCTTTCTCAAGTTATAATAAGATCCCTCCATAATGCATTGGTTTCCTGTCTTGAAGAATGTACTTCAGCCCGTAATTCCCCTAGTAAGAGGGCTAACTGATCTGTTTCTGAAGTTGCCATAATGCCCAGGCAGAGAGTATTTGAGGCTTCGCCTTCTGTTACGCTCACCTGGTATCTGAGGAGGCGTTGGGGCATGGTTGAAGCCCTCCCTGAACTTGAATCACCTCCTTCAGGCCTCTCCCTCAGTAGAAAAGCTGTGGACGGTGGTACATGGTGATACTGCTCCTGCCTGGAGATAAGAGTGTGTGAGTGCGCCAATCTGTGATTCTTGTACCTCTCGAACCCTTCTTCCCAAAGTACGGTTTCTGTGAGCATATGCCGGCCCATAAAGCTCACCTGTGAATTATGGAAGATAAGCTCTCCGTCCTGCTACTTCTGGCAGGGGCGCGTCAAATGGGATCTAGCTTCTTCACTGATCCCTGATAAGGATTAGTCCAGTCCAGCTGCGACTATGCTTCTCCTTATGATTGGTAAATCTTTCTTGAGCTCTTGTGATTCTGTTCATTCTGTTTAATGTCTTTATAAGTTGCTCCTATTTATGCCCGCAATAATGTCTCTCTTCTGTTTTCTTCCCTTAGATGGAAAGGTGGCCTCCATGCAGCTGTGAAGATGGATGCTAACGCAATGTTCGACAGCAGGTAAGTGATGGTTTAAGGAGGAGCATGGAGTATGGAAAAGCACAAACTTAAACTGACTGTTTTTCGATGTCTAACCTTGTCTTCTGTTTTTCCTTGCAGGCGCTGCTGTCGACCATGGAGCGTGTCGTGCTGTGGTGCCAAGATGAAGATTTCGGCAAATCTGGCAAGTTTAAAGATTAATACTGTGTTTGCCGAAGAGATGTACAGGTAAGAACAGCTTCCCCCAGTCGGTAGTATGCTGGCAGGAAGCAGGATGTCCCGGAAGCAGGATCTTCAAAGGTAAGTCTGACCTCAGGTGACGGTGAGCGTTATGCTGCTTGAAAGTGCAGAATAACGCGAATCGTCTGTCTTGAGGATCGGGGCAGCTTATAAAGCTGTTATAGTGGGCACGTCCATTAGGACCGGCTTACCAGCCACACCCTGCCACTCCTAGAGAGTAAGCACGTGCAAAGGCAATCCATTAGCAGCCACACCCAAGAATACACTTGAGGCTGCTTAATGTATAGAATGTTCAAGGTTAATGCATCTGAAGTGCTTAATGGATGGAATGTTCAAGGTTAATGCATCTGAAGTGCTATGTCCATAATAAAAGCTTTTTGGTGTTAAATGGATGTTCTTCTTTACTTTTGTTCATGAGCCTTGTGCCAAAGGAGCCAGGACAGTTTCCACCCAGGTCTCCTGTGCATATGACACCTGCATGCCTGTGCCCCTGACTTCATGACCATGACACTTATTGACAGAAAGCGTCACAAAGTAGGAGCAGTAAACGAAACTCAGTGGTGACAGGCAACATGTGGCCACTCAGGGGCCCATGTCTATCCCCATCACCCGTTGAACTGCAAGCCGAGCATCCTCCACCCCAGTAACTCCGAGCTCACTCTGCCCTGAGGATCACCTTTATTTGGCAGGAGGTAACTTACATATGTTCCATTTTGGCCACACAGGTGTAGGGTTCTATACTGAGCTAGTGGCCTTACAATTGCTGTGTCCTCTTGCAGCCTGAATACTAGCCTCCTTGAGAAAGGCGGCCATACCTTTGCTGTCTGGGCTTCCCGTGGGTGGCATCCTCTTACTCAGTGGTTGCCCCAGATGGTACTGACACCTCTTTACGACTCTGCAGTTCCTCAATATTGTACCGTTGTTACTGTGGCCTGGTCATCTGTCCTATCCTGCTTATTTCGTACCACACATACCTTCATCCATCTCCAGATCCCATTCCAAATGCATATCTTACAATTGCTCCTGTTCACTGGACCTATCGCCACTTTTTGAGCCTGCTGTCTTGTTTCCCAGGTCACCCAAAACCTTAACCCTCTCTGTTGGTTACCCATCGCTCCAAGCCTCTTGCACAATTACTTATTTCCCCAGTTCTCATAACATCTTAAACAGTTACTCGTTTCACCAGGTGTCTTAACCTCTTCCTCATTTATCTGTTTCCCCAGATGTCTTTACTTCGTACATAATTGCTTCTTTCTCCAGGGCTCTTGACCTCTTACCTTGTTACTTCATTCCTAGGTCTCTTGATCTCTTTCACAATTTACTTGGTTCCCCAGGTCTTCAGACCTCTTATCCAAAATATGGTTCCTCGGGTCTCCTGACCTCTTACTCTATTCATTGCTTTCCCCAGGTTTCTAGATCTTTTACCTCACTCTTTAAGTAATTCACTACTTCCCAGGTTTCGTAGCCTCTTACAATGCACTTGCTTTGCCTCCCCCTCGCCAAGATAACTTGCTGATCCCTGTGAGCTCCCACTTGTCACTTGTTCACCCCTACTTTATTCCCTGCGAAGAATGCTATGATTCTTCAGCATCTACCACCGCAGGAGAGTTCCCCAAACCCCTCTGCCCCTTTTGCCTAGACCCTACTACACTTTCTGGATCTTGTTTCCCCAATGTTCCATGTTTGCTCAACTCCCACTATTCCCATTTTGTTCCCCTAAATGCCTTGAGTCTGATGCAATAAAATGCCACTTGACCAACTGATCTATTTCAAAAACCTTTATTGTACATTGTTGGTGCACTTCATATTTCATCCCATTATTTGCCCCATCCAACCCTTTGCCATCCACCTTTATAGCGGTGTTCCTATTGACCGCTCTATCCAGACACCCCACCAGTCTCCTGTGATCATTCTGACAACCCCTATATCTGCATCCCAATTCCCCCAAGGCTTCCCGGATATTCATACTTTTCATTGGCATACCTTTCACAGCCAAGCGTGCCTTGTCTGCCGGCAGTTAACCTTGGGTCCTAAGAGTGAATAATGTATGTCTAATGTACCCCATACTCATCCCTTTCAGAAATGTTGCCAACTCCGCATTGTGACACCTCCTGGGCTACTTAGCCCCTTTAAATCTCCTCACGCCACTCCAATTCTGCCTTGGTATGGTTTCTGACTTTAGGATCTCCGTATCACTCAGCATATTACCCAACTGTACCAATGTTTCACACATTTATTTCAGAAATATCTTCCTCTCTTCTTTGACTAAGTCATACCCCCCAAGTGGATCAGAGGTATCTCTGGATCCTGTATGTTCCCATCTTTGTCATCACGTCCCCCAACAGCACCCCCAAGGCATTCCCCTCTCCAAAAACAATACATTTATTTTTTTTGTCCCAAATACTGCTTCATTCTCCTTTTCCTGTTGCGCCTGCTGCTCATGCAATAAAAGAGGCCTCTATAACCCAAGCAACTCCCAATACTCAAGAGAAATAAAAAAAATCATTGTTGTGACAATTTCATTATATGCATGTCCAGAGCTTATAACAGACGTATTTGTTCGCATCCAGTGGTGGTGTTCCTCTTTGAATGTTTGCCGTTTAGTTCACTCTTTAGCAGATTTATTTTACACCCTGGTAGACCGTGCCCAGCACTGATGTTCTCCGATGGACCTTTGCAGTATAGACCACCTAGCCTTGGCTTCCTCGCTTTTACTCTGGCAGACCACCCTGCAGTTGTGATCCCCCCTGGAACTTCGTGGTTTGGTATCTACCCAGTGCCCTTGCTTGCCCCCCGCTAACTACCCCCATGGTTTTGCCTATCGCTATGTTTGATGTATATTTTATACCAGACAGCAACCTCCCTTTGCTTTCTATTTCCTTATGTCCCAATCCTGCACAATGCATTTTTGTGGCTACACCAATGCTACATAATGAAAACCTATAGTTCCCTATTGGCATTTTTGTCTTGGCTACCACCATCTCTAATAATCTTCTGAACTGGAACTGAGTTATTGGCACCATGATGCTGGGAAGGAGACGGTAGATTTGCCCAGGTTGCTTCTACCAATATCTGCTGTCACTCAATGTGTGTAGTAACAACGCTTTCACACACCCCCTTGATCGGTCTTGGACTTCCTTTTGCTACGAATTGTCTTTGACCTAGGGACCTCCTTGCTTATTTCCTATTACTGCAAAAAATGCATGCGTCAAACATAACCTGAAGAGGATCTCCTCAAATGTGTAGCTCCACACTCTGCACAATTTGTCCATCAATAATTGCAAAGTACCAAATGTGATGGCAGTGTTGCCAGGTGTCCTTCGATCACACCATAAAAACACATACTGAAAAAGGAGCAAACATTGGGCAACAAACAATTCTGTTTATTACAGCCGGGCAAGCACAAATAAACAGAACAGTGGAATAGGTCTGATTGAAATGAGCTGACATCCGAATGCACTGTGGTCATTAGTTTTATACCATAAAGCAAAATAGTCGAAACTCATTGAAACACTTGCAATCTGGCATGTTCTCATTTTCAGCTTTTTCCCAGAAAATTCCAGTGGCTAGGGTGTGTCATATCCTTAGTGTTATACATACATTAGTGAAATGCAATTGGATGAAAGAAGTTCAATACTATCCCAACATGTGACCACCGCATGTGGTGCCACATCAATTCTCAGGCCACCCCGGAACAAGTAGTACTTAATAAAATAACATTTGTACTGACCGTCAGATCTTTAAAACACTACCATTGGTCAGCACCATTGACGACGGGACACGAGACACCCTGCTTCTGGTGGGAAAGGAGACAATCACACGACACCTGCTGGATAGTGACCTTCACAAGTCCAGTGGAGGATACTCTGAAGGCTGGCCACTTCCCTTGAGCACAGTGACTTACCCTCTCATTGGTTCACCCAGGAACACTACTTTCTCCAATGTCCCTTAACCACAGCCACCTGCCGATGGTCCACTTCTCCTCTACCCCGCATGACTGCTGGATTGGCAGACCGCCCTGTAATTGCATCACCTTGTGCAGTTCCAGCTACTTCAATTTGCCTGTGGTGAGCGACTTGTGCTCTGTCTCCCTCCGCCCTGAACCCCAGTGTGCTAATCACATGTTTAAGGTTGGGGTTTCCCTGGTCAGGCCTGCCCCAGGGGTTTCCTCATCAGATGTGTTTATTGAAGATGTTGTGTTTTACCCATTCGTGTGCTATTATATAAGATCACTTGGGCTCTTTGTATACGTAATGCATCTCTACCCTTCTCAGTGAGGTATTTTTATTTGTAAGGGGACTGTGAATTTGTATACCTTTTGCATTTTCCCTCAGCAGGTGCCTCATCGCCCCCCTTCCTTACTCTAAAAGGTGGTAAGTGCGACCCCCTGTTTGGTGCTGAATAAGCACATTTACTACTTTCCCCTCTTTGATAGATTTTTCGATTGACATTTCTTTACCTTTCATTTCCTTACCTTTTTCCTTGCACACCCACACCCATTTGAGCCTGTTTATGTCCCCTTCTTATTCATACCCTCCTATATATTTTCCCATCAGGTGAGCATTCTCCCCATAGCACTTTGTAGTGTTCTAAATCCTGCAGGGGTGCCATGAATATCACTTTCACATCATCACTCTCATTTACACTGGGAGTTCCTCACCTAAAACGTTGTCAAGCTCGATTTTATTCATGGGCATTATATGGTGTCCCTTTTGCCGGTGGCAGTTGCACCAACCGATAATCCACCAGCCGGCACAGATGGCGATGAGGATTGCGACGAGCAAAGGGACAGGTATTTTAAACATTGTTGCCAACTAATCGGACACCCAAGCCAAAAGTACATCCAGACAGGTGCTCGATGTAACATCCTGTGTCTCTCTTGTCATTTTCCTGTGTATTTCTTTAATTTGTTTGACTGCCTCTGTAAGTGATCCATTTGCTGCTTCATTGGCGGGAATTGCTGTGCAGAAGGTGCTGCTGATTTTTTTTGCACACGCCTTCTTCCATTGCAGTCATGAGGTCCAAGATATAGTTGTTCTGGAGAACCATTAAATGTAATGCTCAAAGCTCTTGCCGAACTGCATTCAATCCTTTCTCGGTTGCATTAGCCAACTGAAGCAGCTCATACCTCCTTATCTACAGCCATTTGGAATTTGCTGCAGTTTGCATTCCAGGTAGCAGGAGTTAGGTGAAGAACATGGATGCCTTGTTGAACAGTCTCAGGGGGTGTGGAATGTCCTCCAAACTCTTAGTGGATTCTGCGGATAGATAATTACTCAACCTCTTCCTCTTCGTTATCTGTTGTTGTTCTCCTTGTATTTATGGTAAATTTCTCTTTTCCCGCATTGATGGTTGGTTGAATGGCATCAAATGCATGGGGCAAAACCAAAACAGGTCTCTGAAGGGTCACCAGTGCACCTACACCTTTCCAGTCTGGTGGCAGATGTGTGTGCACTTTTGTTCCACACGCACACCAAAAGTCCATCATTGCCATTGTCCCTTTGGGCAATGTTGCAATGCCCATCGTCCTCTTGCAGCTGGTGTTCACCCTCAATGCCAATGTCGCGTTTGCTCTGAAACACAAAGATTACTATGTAAGTGATTTCATGTAAACTGGGGATGATGGTTTTCATCTATCCAAGTTAAGGCATGGACATTATAATAATAAATAAATAATAATTATCATTCCACATCTTCCTGCACCCTGTATTTATCTTTTTCACCACATTCTGTTCAAACCCCACCAGCCCTTCTGCATGGCACTGTACCATCCCTCTTTCCCACATGCCATTGTACAGCACCAAAACCCTGGATTTGCATCAAGAGCCTGGTATGGCACCATGGAACATCGACTCCTGTGGAAGTCTTACATATTATCTTCGTATAGGTCACAAGCACCTGCTTTCCTTTTTGTACCCTTTCCATTTTGTATTCCAGCATCATGTGGTTGGTTTTTTCTCCCCGGGCCATGCTTTCCATCTGTATATAATTATCCTCATACACCTCTTCCCCTCATCTATCCATTCCTCTTCCAGTGTGTGCCCCTGCAACTTCCCCCTTGTTTTGCACAAGGATATATGCAACCTCCTTCCTCTTTGGTCACTTATTGCAGTAAGAATTGTTTTGGTGTCCCTGTAAGGTGTGGGATGAGTGAGCACACGTAGCAAGTGCCATTGATGCTCCCTCGCCCCGCCTTCTTGAACTCCCTCTACCAGACGTTTTCCAATGCCAGATCACCTTCCTCCCCAACTCCATCGTAATACTCTGTTATACTCAATATACTTCGGCTGTATTTTTGGAGCGCTGCTCGGATCACAGTCAATTCCAAAACCCCTTTGAAATGGAGGTGAAGGCAGAAGACATGCACGGCAGAGGAGAGCTCTGTCGCCTAACCAACCCCAGGGAACATCGGAGTGAACTGCTGTGTACCAAGACCTGCCACTTTGCGAGCTACACTGAACTAGGCTACTCACTGGAGATGAAGAAACACCTTCAGGTGCCAGCCAAATTCCCTGGACTGGGAGTACTGAGCAATAATCACTCACTATTCCCTACAGGCCCTGGATTGGAACTCACAGCACCGTGGAAGAAGCCTTGCCTATTCATGCCACCTTAGAACTGCTTTGACCGTGCTTGATGCTTTTGAGCTATCACAGGATCTGCTGTTCTGCTTTTGGCACTCATTGCCATCTTCAAACGCTGACTGCAACTGAAAAACAGTTTGGTGCCATCTAATACCAGTTGCACTCTTCGCTACCTCAACTCGAATGCCTGCATACTGCTCTGGAGGCTCGTGACTCAGTGCTTCTTGGAGCACCAGTTTTATCCAAAAGGACCTCACCTTGACCCAACTCGACCACTGACTTGAAATGCTGGAACGCGTCCTGTCACATACTGACTATATCCAGCGGAACCATTGTCTCAACCCGACTTGACTGCTGACTCAAATCTGTTGAATCCATCAAATTGAAACATCTCAGGCAGTGGCTTGAACCTCACACAGCCCCATCTGTACACTGACGTGCCTCAGGATCAACAGGATTTGCATTATCTCGAACCCAGTTTGCCTGCTGAAAACCAGCAAGTAGCTTGGCGCGAGGCTTTCGAGCCTCCCAAGGTAAGTGTAAGGTATTGTTAAGATGCCCTGTCTAATTTCTGAGACCATAGTAACTTGTATGACCTCTTGTTCAGCTTATTCTTCAGCAGTAACCTTGCTGCAATGTCTTGCCTCAACACTGCTGCTCATTTACCCAGTGTGCCATACCATACCAGTCTGAATTGTATGTGCTCTCTTTACAGGGGTGGGATTTTGCCAGTGCTTTTAGTTAGTTGAATGCCTTTTTATAGTTTAATAAAAAGTATTTATATGTTTATAGAACCTTGATTGAACCTTATTTTATGATGGATTCTGTTTGGGTTGCTACTTTTATCACCTCAGACCCCACCTGAGAATGTAGCCTGTTCTCTGCCATGTTACTGCGAAGGTGATATCCCCTTCGGCTTTGCTTGTTTCACCTTTATGATAGGGATCACTGCTGGTTTAGTAGTAGGGTTTAATTGAATAGGCAGTTCAGCCACTAGTCATCTCTGTACTCCTACAGATCTGAAGTTTTATTTATTTTATTTATTTTATTTATATATTTATAACGCGCCGCAGCTCGCGAGCATCAGGGCGCGACAAGAACACAAATAGACAGAGGTCACAGGACTACGTAAGTCATTCCATCACACCTGCTTCCTTGTTCTCCTTTATTCAGGTGGTTCCCCACACGTGAACCATGGTTCTTGTGCTCCCTGCACCTTTCAAACAACTCCCCATTACATTCAACATACCTAATCACCACTCATCAGGTTCCCTCCTCCTTACTTGCATGATGCTCCATTGTTTCTAATCTGGTCTCAAACGTGTGGCACTCCAGAAATAGAGTGTGATGATATCAACAGAAAATACATTTTTGCATTTCATCCTTCTCTCCATTCACAGGCATAAACTGGTGTGCTACACACACTCTGAAGAGAGAGAATGTTCAAATGGATAATGTATTTCTGAATACGAAATCAGCAAATTAATAAAAAAAATGCCTGTTTGGTGTGACATGACCCAACACAGCAGCCTGAGGGTGTTTGCGCTAAATTCAGACTGTACATGTAGAGCAGGAATGTATGAGCTGCAGTTCCTGCACGTATCTTGCTGTTTTATAGCAAATATTGTACCCCTTTCTTGTTCCCCTTACACACCCCTCTTACTGAGCCATTTACCGGGGACATGCTGCAAAACAGGGATAAGGATTTGATTGAAACCAAGCCCTTTGAGATCCCACATCCTTGCATCTGACATGTTGAAAAGCAGAGCCACTGCTCACTTACTGTTTTAGGCTAAGCTAATCCAACGGAGTGCCAATAAACAACTCCAGCAGTACAGCAAATCAAACGTACTGCTATACAACAGACAATCTGTCTTCAAACCCTGTAGGAGCACCACATCTACTGTAGGTTTTGATGACATTCGGAGCCAAACAATCCACAGGTAAGATACTTCTGGACCTGTGAGCGATTTATGGCACCGTTAATCAACGCGATTCTCATCTCCCTCCCATCTTCCTGATCATAAGGCTATCTGTAGCCCCTGTTTTCCAGCCCTGGTTCAGGCAAGTTATGAACAGGGCTGGGACAGTTAGGAGCAGTGACAGCCCTCATGGCAACCACCATCCCCAGGCCAGCTCGATAGGGAGGTGCGATGCACCAGTAAAATAGAATTGCTGCTAACAGGAGATGGGTTACCCCCGGGTTTGACTACACATAGACAGCTGAGTGGATTTTATAGGGATGCCAACTGGGATCCCTTTTATTTATAAAAGCACTTCTCTAAACTAAATCCCCAATTCCCTTCCTCAAGGTCGCCTGACGTGAGTTCCCTTCAACCAAGGATGTGCTATGTCATCCCACCCTTCCTTGGAGGGGCCCTGGGGACCCATAGGGTGAGTCCGGTGCCTAACTCCAGGTACCACCCTCTGCGGCACAGACGGGCAGGCCACCTCCTCATGAGACTTGGACTGAGCTGTTCAGTTCTGCACATGCTGCCTGGGCCTGTTCCTTGCCTGGGCCCGTCTGGTCTAGTGTCATAACTCCAGGGAAGCCTGGCTGCTCTGGCCACACAGCCCCGCACCATGGATATCTCATTCGGAGGCTTCCTCAGATGGCTCAGTGCCAAGATGCCTGGGGGATGCTCGAGACAGAGACCCCGCAGGGGGATATAATTCCCTTTTTCTTTCTCTTTCCATTTACCTTCTTCACACCTCCTTTCAACTGTCTCTTTTTAACTGTCCTTTTTGAAATCATCATTGGATTCCTTTCTCCCCTGTACGGCCCGTTCATTGCAGGGGAGTTATGTTTTTGTGGATTAGTCCAAAGCAGAAACACATCAAAAGCAAACACACTACATATAATTAAATGATTTATTGAACCCGGTTGTCTAGTCTAGGTTTTGTCCCTGAATTGACAAGGATTTAACCCTTACTAACCAGGACTTTTGTTGGGCACGGATTACATATCTTTAGAACTGCAATAAAGGGTATCAGGTAATAATGTCCCCATACATAATGTCCCCATACATAATGTCCCCATACATAATGTCCCCATACATAATGTCGCCGGGAAAAGCCATTAGCGACATTATATATGGTGACATTATGCATGGGGACGGGTTGCGGGGAGCTCCCCTTGTAGAAAAAACAGCAAATAACGGGGACATTTTTGTCAGGAGACATTTTTGCAGGGACATTTTTACATGGAACCCAATAAAGTACATGTGGTGAAAAGAACAATGACTATCAGGGTACATTAAGATGGGTACGACAGGTGACCTAACCTATGCCCCACACATGTATTAGATCAGGCCTTAGTAATCATCATTTTACAGACGTGACAGCCGCAAGAAGAACTGATGTCATTTGTATAAACCCAGATTACAAACCATATTGGAACGAATTGCCACCTTCCCATTTATATGTTGACTACACATGCTGCTTCAATGGTGGAAATAATCCTAGAGTAGGCCTTACATATTATTCAAAGTGATTATCAAAATTGAATAACCATTGAACCCACTCTTGAGCATGGCTTCCATGGCATGCGGAAGTAATACATATACTGTCCCCTATGGCCATGTGGGGAACTCTGTTGCTCTCTCCACAATAACAACGTCTATGTAGGTACTTCCAACTCTTTTGGATCCTTCCCGCACCTTCACAGTTTTAAGTTAAAGTAATGTTACAAATATAGAGATTGGTTTTGCCCTTTTTCTAGAATATTCTTCCTGCTATTCATTCATAGAATATTTTCACAAGTCTACTGAAGACGAACCTAAAGATTACTTTCCACAGTAGCCGACAGAAAGCGGATAGGATACGTTGCTACTGAGCACTTAGCAATTTGACAACTTGTTTTCCAAGAAGAACCCACGCGCACTATGATGATGCCTTGCCTTTGTGTATGGTGAGTATATAGGGAGCAGTTTATTTCCCACCTTAAGGACACTCCCGTGGTAGAGGTTTCAGGGGAGACAATCAGCCATGGAGTAAATTAACCCCTTGTGGATAAGGTACATCTGGGCAGAACAGATATTTATATGGTTGAATGTACCCTGTTGTTGGTAACAATTACTATAGCTTTCCCTTTTGTTAATAGCTTTACATAAAACCCCTATCAGTCCTGAGTTGCCCTTAAGAATGTCCAGATAATGCAGAGGATCTGAAACATCAGGCCTACTTATGAGGAAACTACGCTGCTTTTTCTTCTTTAATCATTTTTTCAAACAATGGCTTGTAAGAAGGGGGTGACACTTTTAAGCAATGTTTTTAAATACACGTTTTGCCATTTGGTTGGAAAGTAAATGTAACTTAATAAAGCCCATTAAAACTGCTTAGCCCATGTGTAAGCAGTTGGCTTCTGCATGTACCCAATTGAACAGTCTTGTGGGAGGTCGATTCGCACAGTGTTCCCCTATTGGGCCATGTCTATTTAGACTCTGTGTGAGGCCCTAACTAACAACGATTGATAATTACGGCCTATCTTTTCAGCTGACTAACTTCTGGCAGTAGGGCAGTGGACTTTAACTCTGGGCAGACCTTCCTAGACGTAGTATTGTAGCAGTGCCAAAAGGCTAACCTGATTGGCCAGTCAGGTACAGTTGGCTGTGCCAGTGTGGGCAACTTTAATGACTTTGTGTATTGTTCAGTTGTTAGTATCTAACAATGTTACATGCACACTTAGATTTACACGGCAGCGTTTTCCAAATAACATTCCCAAAAAATGCACTACGTGTGCAACTCAGACAGCTGGTTGCAAAAAAACACAAACAGAAATGTGTGACTGTAGACGTTTGGTGCCTATTTCTTTCGCATTCTCGTACTGGTTGTAAAGTCGGTGGAAGGGATTTGTATGGGTTTCCTTCGCTGTATGTGGTGCATTTACGGTTAGGGTCATGCCTAGAGATCTTGGTTCTTATAGAATAAGAATTATAGTTCTCATCAAACAACTGCTTTGCGTGGACTATTCTTTATTTGGCCCCCATGAGCTCCTCATCTCATCACTGGCCAAAGCTAGAAGGGCTTCATTCAGGCCCAGCACCCAGATCTCCCTAAGTTATGTAAGGGGCATGGAGGCTCGATTCTTTGAGCCAAATGAGTTTGGGACTAGTGAGCTCTTTATTGGTGCAAATGTGCAGCAATTTGCTAGTGCTGCTTATTGTTCCTTTAAGGAAGTGGGTTCTGTATAATGTATTTATTTATTTATTGCATTTGTAGGCAGCGCCCAACCCCATAAGTATCACAGCGCTGATCTTTTAACAGTAGGCAAATACATTAATGGGTGCACAGACAGGTTTGTGGTGCACCTAAGAACGGTATACATGCATTTCAACGCGGTATTTTTCATCAAAGGGTTTTTTCATCGCCGTTTTTATTCCGAAAAAAACTCATCTTTTTTTTTGGGTGGGGGGGTTAAAAAATTAAATATATGGTTGTGGGTGTAAGGGAATAAAAAAAAGGGGGGCTTGAGGGGGTAACCCCCCCAAAAAAACCAAAAAAAACCTGTGATGAAAAATACCGCAGCGAAATAACATAGAACCCTGAGAACCCTCTTCATTCCAAGGTCCAAGGACAGCATAGTGCATCTTTCTAAAAGCTCATATTTTCAAAACCTGGTTGATGCTTGAGATTGGCTCTACTCTGACAGAGTGACTACTGCATCAGTCTGGACTACATACTTCACACTGACCTTCGAAAAAGTGAGATGAAAGCCCAATCGTTTATTGGTCTGCAGTTGTGCGGACGTGCCAAGCCTCACAGTGAGGAGATAACTCTCACACTCGGCTCATTTGGAAACCAGTACATGCACAAACAGCCATGATGACCTCTCTTTGGGTGAACACAGCATTGTCATCTCCAGCCCTTTCAGCCCAATGGTCATCTCTCATGTGTGGGCCCAATCTGGCAATCGTTCAGCTTTGACATGACTAACATTCACATGAAAATATTTGAGGCTTAAATGTTCTGATACAAAAAAACAAAGGGTAAAACTCACATTAATTGTCCTTTGCATTATCCAGGATATTACCAAATAACCTGGAGTGCAGGAACCACAAACTAGTTTATATCTTATCATATCATAAAAAATAGATCAACATGTATTTAAAGACATATCATAAAACACAGTTCATAAATATCACCATACACTTTTTAATAAAAATTGAGACTATCACAATATCAAACACATTTATTACTTAAAGTGCGAGAGTGACCTTCTTACACTGTACCCCCACTCTTTCCATTAACATTAAAGTACAGAGTCCGGATATAGAGGGTGATATAAAAAAAACATCAACCCTTTCTATTGCCCAACTTGTTTCTGTTCTTCCATCCTCACTGTGGTGAACATTCTTCAGGAGCTGCTATCTCAGTCACTATTCATCTATCACAAAGAAATTCGATCAGATTTTATTGTACACACCACTTTCTTCCTTATTTATTCCGTTATACTGCAAAAAAGGACAGAACACATCCATTAGCTCAAAGTGCTAATTCCAAACACTATACATCATTAGGTATTTCAGTCCACAGATGGATATTGAGAAGTTATCACCTATGATCAAATGCAAAAACATTGTTGCATTATAAGAGGCATCCACCTTCTTCACACACCAGTTCACCAACTGCGGCCCCCATATTCTCAGTCTTACCAAAACACAGGGCCTCATTACACGGTATGCGGTAACCATGGCGCTATTAGCGCCATGGTTGCCGCCGGTATTTTACCGTGTCCGCCTTGGTGGATGGCGGAATTACCACCCTACTCCAAGGTGAGAGCGGGCGGTAGTTCCCCATTCACCAAGGCACTTCCCCATTCCCATTTTTGCCCCCATAGAGCTCAATGGGAATGGGGAAGGAGCTAATTACGGTACCGCAAATTGCGGTACCGTAATTAGCACCAAGGTCCCTTTGCGGGCCCGTTCCTTAACGGCTGGTAAAACCAGCCGTTGAGGTCGGGTCCTGCAAAGAGACCTCGTATTAAGGCGGTAAGCGTTTACCGGTACCGGTGCCCTTACCGGTACCGGTAAACCGTTACCGCATTCCGTGTAATGAGGCCCACAGTCGATAGTTCTATTAACTTAGGCGCCTCACCTTGGCGCACACTTGTGGGTGGGTTCCCTAGTAGTTTAGTGATCTATCCACCTCACTCTAATCTCTGCTGGCATCTTCACTTGTTCAGTCAGCCATTTCCAAATGATACAACAGAAATAAAGGTGATAATTACTATTCTCCCCCTGTGAGCCACTTCTCCACTTTTTACTTTCTTTCTACTCACTCACCAGTTACACAAGACCTTCCCACGCATAACCGTTCTTTTGCTTCAACCACCAGGACATGTACGTACGTCTTCTGGATATGAAGGGTTCCGTCGCAATGAGTCGGCATCAATTCACCTATTTGAAGACATTTGTATGGGAGTTGAGTCAACCTAGATTCTTATCTAGTCTACATACATAAGGCCTCATTACAACCCTGGCAGTAACCGTGCCTGGATGCCGGAGTTGCATTTTTTCCAGTGCCCAGAAATGGGCAATTACCGGGTCATTACGGCCTTGCCTGACACAGTATTTGCCCATTCCTGGGTGCCGGAAAAAATTATTCCCCATTCCCATTTGAGCCCCATAGGGCTAAAAGTGATTGGGGAAGCCTGAATGCACAAGCACCGTTATAAACGGTGCCTGTGCATCCAAAATGCTGTGCTCACGGGTGCCTTTCATTCCACCAGGTCAGACCTGCCATCAACCCCTTACCGCCTCATTACAAGTTCTACTCGCGGGACCCTCTAAGGACGCCTGGTTTTACGGGCCCCGCGAGCAGCCCAGTATGCTAACAACGGGGCCGTTATTAACGGGCCCGTTGTTAGCATGCTCCCCATCCACATTGACCCCTATGGGGGCTCGAATGGGAATGGGGATGTTGAGGGTCTGGGTTCCTTGAATGAGGAATTACCGGGCCCTCCAAGATCAGAATGGCCTGGTAATTCCTCATTCAAGGAACCCGGACCCGGTACCCTGTAAGGGGGTAGCCAGGCCGCTAATAGCGGCATGGTTACCTCCTATCTCGTAATGACCCCCATTGGGCTTCATTATGAGGAAGGCGGTAGAGGGTTAACGGCGCCGGTAGAGCTGGCTGCCCCATTAGCCCTCTACCGCCTCATTACGAGGTCTGCTCGCGGGACCCGCTAAGGACGCCTGGTAAAACCAGAGTGCTTAGTGGCACCCACGAGCAGACCAGGATGTTAACAACGGGCCCCTCATTAACGGGCACGTTGTTAGCATCCTCCCCATTCCCATTGAGCCCTGCGGGGCTCAATGGGAATGGGAATGTACCGGGTCCGGGTTCCTTGAATGGGGAAATACCGGGCCCTCCAAGGTCGGAATGGCCCGGTATTTCCCCATTGAAGGAACCCGGACCCGGTACCTCGTATGGGGATAGCCATGCCGCTAAAAGTAGCATGGCTACCTCCATACTTGCAATGAGGCCCATTGGGCCTCATTACGAGGTTCGCGGTAATGGAAAAACGAAACCGGTAAGGGAATACAGCTCCGGCCTATTACGAGTCGACAACCCGGTATCAGCGCAACCACTGAGACCGTGCTGCCCGAACTGGCATGCGTGCTGGCACGCGGCCCTTCGGGCCGGCAATACCGGGATGCTGCTAACAGGAGGACATCACAAGTCATGCGGACATGCAACTACCGGCATCACGAAGGTGGTAATAAGGGATACCGTGATGCTGGCATCACCGGCATCGCGAATCACCCGCTAACAGCAATGTGCAGTGTTCCCAACTGCCACAGGTGCAAACAATCAGCACAGGTGGAGGCAATGGAGTCTGGCCCAGCACAAAAGGAGCACACCCACACACCACACCCCTTTTCACACCAAAATGATCCCAGTTGCAATATTGGGGCTGGAGGACATGCTTGCATTGCTACACCATGAGCTACAACTACAACAGGGACCACAGAGGAGACGCAGGAGGAGAATGAGGGTGAGACAGGCGCAGCAAGTGCCACCAGTGCAGCCAGTGGTACCATGCAGGCAGCCCCAAATCCCTCGCATCAGAGCCAGTCCTTTCAACCTAACCCCTGTGCAGATCCACAACATGTACCGCCTTTGCCGGGACACCATCACCACCATTGTGGACATGATACACAACAACATTGTCAGCCTGATTGAAATAAGCACTGCCATCCCCCCTCTACTGAAGGTAGTGTCTGTGCTCCACTTCCTGGCCACAGGCACCTACCAGCACACAGTGGGGCAGATGCATGGCATATCACAACCCTTTTTTTCACGCATGATGAACCAAGTGCTGGATGCCCTCCTGATGCACTCAAGCGACTACATATCCCTACCACGGACTGCCCAGGAGATCTTTGACACAAAAATGTGCTTCCATGCACTGGCAGGCATGCCAAATTGTATCGGTGCCCCATGTGGAAATGGTGGTCCCACATGCCATGGAGGTGGCATACCGCAATCGTAAGCTATACCACTCCATCAATGTGCCGATGGTATGTGACTCCAGCAGGTTCAACACACATTGTTGTGCCTGATATCCCGGATCAACTCATGATTCAAAGGTCCTGCGGAACTCCACGCTATCACGCTACATGGAGCGACATGCTGGATGACATGCTGGCTGCTTGGTAAGTTGCATGACAGGCACATGGCAGTGTAATGGGGGGGAGATGCACACACCACCCGGGTGTGATTGGGGTGGTGAGTGGACAATGCCCATACTGAAAAACACTGTGCCCCAATGCATCCCAAACAAAACATGACACCTAAACCTCATAGTAATGGTGGAAGCTGCACACCAATGACAATATGCCTGACTTGCAACCAGCCCACATTCCACAACACGTTCACTGCACATCATCAGACCTTACCCTCTGTAATACAATGTAGCAACATGCTGTGAGTATGCACAATGTAAATGACTACAGCAAAACACAACACAGAACATGCATCCATGAGTGCTCACAAATCAATCCCACCAAGGGAATGCCCTGCTTGTCACTGGCCCACCACCACACTAGCGCTGCATGTCATCATGGTAATAATAAGCGCTGAATGAGAAATCATGATGACACTTGTGCCAATGCTGCTAGTAAAAAAATATACAAATCACTCCACATCACATAGATGATAGCAAATACACTGGTAGGCATCCACAGTGCCTGAACACCAGCAAGGAAGTGGACACCCTGCATCATCTGGACGACACAACCCACACCTGTAGACCATTGCACATCACACATTGTAGCAAGTTAAAATGTGTGCATACATCCAGGGACATGTACATGTGAACAACATAAATCTGCAGGCATTTGAGTGATAAGTACAGGTGTCATGTTAGGAATTGAATCACACATACCTTATTTTGCACCAATGCAGGTGATGCTGGCTATCCATTGAAGCCGTGGCTCCTCACCCCTGTCTGGAACCCACAGAACAGGCATGAAGATAACTACAATCGGGCTCATTCCTGTACCCGTGTGGTGATCAAGCATACCTTTGGCTTTCTGAAGGCACGGTTTCGCTGCCTCAGCAGGTCGGGTGGGGTACTCCTGTACAGGCATGAGAATGTGGCAAAGATCATCATGGCATGTGCCATGCTACACAACATGTGCATCCGACGGAACATGCCTCTGCCCCCTGATATTGAACAGCAACCACCAGGTGAGGATGAGGATGATGAAGAAGAAGGGGTTGCACATCATCCAAGTGGCGATGCACGGGAGGGATGCCCTGTGCGCCAGTCTGTGCTAGGCCAATATTTCTAAGACACATGGGGCCTCATTACGACCCTGGCGCTAATGGGTTAACGGCGCCGTAAAAGGCTGCGGCGCCGTTAACCCATTAGCGCCTGATTACGAGGTCGCTTTGCGGGACCTGACCTTAACGGCTGGTCTACACCAGCCGTTAAAGTAGGGACCCGCAAAGGGTCCTTGGTGCTAAGTACGGTACCGCAATTTGCGCTACTGTACTTAGCGCCTTCCCCATTCCCATTGAGCCCTATGGGGCAAAAATGGGAATGGGGAAGGGCCATGGAGGAAGGGGGAATTACCGCCCCGCCAACCTTGTAATGGGGTGGTAATGCCCCCTTTCTCCATGGCGGAGTCGGTAAGTTACCGGCATGGACCATGGTGCTATTAGCACCATGGTTTTCCGCCTGGGTCGTAATGAGGCCCATGGATGCAGAGGTTGCCATGGATGTGGGGCTCAGGGTACATGGACACTGTGCACTGTAAACCAATAAAGCACACATAAGCAATAAGCAATGTCCAGTCATGTGATTTTTTGGTACACAACAGGTGTATTGAACAGGTAATATGAACAAAGTGTTTTGAACCTCCAGCTGACACTAACCCCCTCCCCCTCCCCCCACAAATCCCCCACACACCCCCTTCCCTCCCCCTCCCCCCACAACTCCCCCACAAACCCCCTCCCCTGCCCCTCCCCCCACAACTCCCCCAAACATCCAACCCTCCCCCTCCCCCCACAACTCCCCCTAACATGGTGTGCAATGGTATGCTACATGTGTCTACATTACTCCGCACATGGAGGCAGCCCCTGCTACTTGTGTCCTCTGTCGGCCTCCGGGGGCGGCATGTCGGAGCGCCGCGTGGTGCGCGATGACCGGCTCAGGAGGCTCATCTGGGTGGAGCTGGACGATGACCCCGTGCCCGCATGCTCCACTGGCGGGGCAGGACGCAGAGCCTCCAAGGCATCAGCAATCCTGGCCAGGACCTGCCTCACTGCTGACAGCTCCTCACATATGCGTATGGTGCTAGACTCAATGGCCCCTTTCATGGCCGCAGTATTCTCACAGGCCATCTTCCCTGTCAGGTCACCATCAAAAACGTACTGTTTCACAAGCCCTGTCAGCTCCTGCTGGCACCCTTCCATCTCTGCCATTCACCACTCCCAGTCCCGGAACCCTGTGGAGGTGGATGGGACATCTGGCAAGGGGCCCAATGCATATGGGTCCTCTGTGGGGCTCCAGGCCTCTGATATTGGCTCTGCTCCAGACTGGTTGAGCGTGGTGCTATTGGGGGTGCTCATTGGGGTGTGCTGGGTGTTTGACCAGGGCTGGGTGTGCCTACAACTTCTGTTGACAGGTTGTCATCCTCAGGGACACTTAACTCGTCTTGGCACTGTCCTTCATTGCCACTCTGGGACGCTGTGGCAGCTGCCTCACCTACGGAGCTGTTTGCAGCAGACAGGGTTCCATCTGCCACTGGCTCCAGTTCAGTGGGTTCCACAGGTATAGCCACTGTTGGTATTGCGGCTGTCCTTTGCCGCCTCTGTGCCTTGTCATCCGGAGTCGGCTTTGACTTCTGTGGCTGATGATGCTTGGGTGGGCCCTTAGATGTGGAAGGCCTGTTGCTGTCTTCCCTGCCCCTGGCCTTCTTAGATGGAGTCGTGGCATGTGCAGCTGTGTCCTGAACATCGCTGTCAGAATCTGAGCCTGTGGGGGATGGAGAGAGGGACGGCTTTACGGATGGTTGTACGTGCATCATGCATACATTGGTATTAGTGCAGTTGTACACATTTGATGATATGCTGTCTTGGAGTTGTGACATACAGGTTGCTTGCTATATGGGGTGTTATTCAGGCATACGTCTGGTTCACACATGTGTAAGGTTGTGTATGCTGTGTGACATGCCTTTGTATTGTGGACTATGCAGTGTGTTACATGCCATTCCACTGTGGGGTGTGTCTCAGGTATGGTATTGGCATGCTGCATGCATGTAGATGTGACGGTGCTGGGGACAGCATCAAGGCAGGGATGTTTCCATGTGTGTGTGATGGCCCACACATTGGCTCATATCACTGTCACATTTGTGGCCCATCATCATACTTTGCATTCCAGTGGTTTGTGTGGACACTCACCTCCATCAGCCGATGACGGCACTCCACGCTCCAAGTCACCCACTCCCTCTATGGACTCCATAACAATCGTGCTGGCAGAGGTTTCTTCCCATCGGGTGAGTTTTATCGGGGAGTTGGACCCGCCGCCTGTAGCCAGACCCTAGCTCTAATTTGCAGAGAGAATATTACGCACACAGAGGCGCAGGTCATCCCAACTTTTTTTACATCCTTGATGGGTCGGGGGGGTGGTGCCAACCGCACTGACCTTCTGGGCCACTTGCTCCCATATTTTTTTCAGCTACCTCTCCTGAGGTCTGATGCAAACACCACGTCTCCATTCTGGGCCAGAGTGTCTGGCAGCATGTTTAACTCGTCCTCAGAGAAGCTCTCCTTTTGCTGGCGGGATGCTCCCTTTTTAATGGCCTTTGGATTTGTGCTGGAGGTGTTGCTGCAGATGTAGCTGGTGGTGTGTGGCTCCAGGTCCTGTGTCTCGAGGATTGCAATGGATTGTGTTTTTCAAGATGGCCACCGTAGCATTTCCCGTTCCGGCGCAATGACGTTACTTCCGGTTCTGGTATTGCCAGGCCCAGTATTCCCGGGGCCGGTATTGCCAGAGCCCGTTATTTAGGGGAGGAAGAAGGTGGAGGAGATGTAAGCGCTTACCATGATGCCGCTACCGGGGGTTTTACTAGGCGCGTGCACGCATTCTCGCAATCGGCTGCTGTTAGTGTTAGGGAGAATTCTCTGTTTAGGCTGAATTTCCTAACCTAGTGAGTCCCCCAGCAGCTTTGCTGGATTTCTGGAGTTTGTTTTTTTCCATCCTGCCAAGAGTGAGACTCTTTTTCTCCCACTCTTGGACATGAATGTGTGTAATTCCTTTGAATGTCAATGTGTTCCATGGGCTATGGGGTCTTTTACCCCATAGGGTCTCATATGTTTTTCTATGTGTGTTACACCGCACCCTCCGTGCCGTAACACTGGGGCGTCCTAGCGGACCTGCACCATAGACTCCATACCCGGGGACTGACTACTGTCTCCCCGGGCATGTAAAGTCACCATTGGCTTTACTAGACCTAAATTTACTAACAGAACTAGTACAAACCATCCTATTGTGGACATACTAGTAGGCGTAATTCGATTACTCCTGGGTCTGTTATTCGAGGCACTGTCCCGTCCCCCCTCGTTGAGTTTTTGCTGGTGGCAGTGGAAACTACTTGTTATATTCGACCCCGAATATAACTCTATGGGATTCTTCCCATTGTTGGAGGTTAACACTTTTTCTCGTTAAATCTCTAACATACCACCGGTTTATTAACCTTAAATAAATCTATCGGCCGGTATTTTCTGCCAGAACTCGGTTTTTAAAATGGCGTCTGTGTTCGTCTCTGTGACTCCTAAACCAAAGGTTGAGCCCTTTGTTCCACTTTTGGCGGGCCTCTACACAGAGGCCCTCCAAAGTGGTGCCATTCTGTCTGGGTACCACAGGGGGTGTGGGAGGGGGTTTAGGCACCCTGGACTGAGTTGCCTTGCAAACTCAAGTCGCACTCTGGTGTGATTGGCCCAAGTGGTGAGCCACCCCGCTCACCACTTAGCGTGTTTTGATTGACAGCTAGGCTGAATGAATGGGGGTTTTCTGCATAAAAGCAGGGCTTTTGGGACTGGATCTTCAGAAGTCGCCACAGTACCTAAGAATCCGACGAGGGTTACGCTGAGCCAACCTGCAACGACGACACCTCCGGTGGAGCCCTGCTGAACCGACTCTCCACTTCCCGACGGCAGAGGAGATCTCCCGGCCGGAGAGTCTCTTCCCCTGACCGGTGGGAACAACCAGTCTCCTTTGCTTTTTCTTCGTTCCAGGACGTAGTGGTCGAATTGCCCGTGCAGAGCACCCCGGCAACCGGATAGCCACTACCCCTGTACCGCGACCAAAAGGTGGTGCCTTGTGACGGAGCACTCCGCGGCTCGTCTCTTCCCTGGTGGTGCAACGATCTTCAACTTTCCTTCGACGACGAGATCATCTCTTTTCTTGGCAAAGACCCGACGCGCATCCACCACCAGGAACAACTGCCCCCGCCGGAGCTGTCTCTCCACAAACAAGGTACCGTGTTCGCCTGGCTTCTCTTGTGTCGGTTAGTGTGAGGTGTCTGAATCCTCGCCTCTCCATTGGGTCGCCTCCAAGCTTTCTTAACTTTCCGTTCTGAAGTGGTCCAATCTTTCTATAACAATTTGCGACAAAGACTCGAAGTGCATTTCCACTGTGATACTTTTTGGGACATATCGCCTTGCCTCTCTCCGAGTGGGCCTGGCCTCTGAATTTACGATCTACAGTAGACCCTGCCTTACTTGCCTTGCATTTGTTCGAAAAAGTGTTGGTACCGAGTTGATTTCATACCCTGCCTTTTCTCTCCCGCCCTAACGAATACTAGAGTGCCATCTAGGTTAAAGCATTCACCTCTGTCTGCAAATAAGTGGTGCCGTTGAACCTAGACTTGTCGAACTATTGTTAGGGGGATTGATTTTTCTTCTAGTAATTGTGATTGAAGTTGTTTGCCGTATTAGTGCCCGAGTGTTTTTCATAGATGTGTTTTTATAAATAAATAACTATATATCTTTACACCGAAACCTTGTTCCGTGTTTGCTTGTTCTACTGTGTAAATTGCCCTATTTTGTATACTCCACATACTGCCTAACTCTTCTTCAAGGAATTCTGACTGCTCAGCCACAGCTACCAAGTGAATCTGTGTGGTGGAGACTGCTACCAAGTGGGTTTATTACCAAACACCTGTAGTCCTAAATCTTTTGCAGTGGTCCCAGAGGGAACTGCACAGGTTTCCGCCTAACACTGGTGTACAGCGGTGGGATTTGTATCAGTATACAGTTTAGAGTGCTTTTCAACACTTTAGGATAACTAACCACAAAGCTTAGCACTAAAAGCAACTTTCAAAAACATGTCTACTGTGGAAGTTTACAGTCAAGAATCCTTGTCAGGTGAAAATACTGAGAGTTTACCAGCCCTCTGTAGACAAGAGAATCTTTCTGTAAAAGGCAAGAAAGTGGAACTGATAGCGAGATTGCTGGAAAACCAAAGTCTGGGTACTGGTTCAGAGGAACCAACTTCGCCAGCGAATGTAGAAAACAGTAATGGTATTTATCTGAATCAAAGTCTTGATAATGAGTCAGAAGAGGAAAGTGAACCTAATGAAGTTAGCCACTCTGAGCCTCTGTCTGCCTTATCTACGGGGCCCATACCAGGTCCCACATGTAACCCTGCTTATTTTGAACTTGAAAAAATGAAGCTCGAATTAGAATACAAACGGTTCTTGGCTCAATCTGAAAGAAACCAAGAGCTCGAGTTCAGACGGATGAATGCCCAGGCTGAGCAGAAGCAAGCTGAGTTAAGACTCAGAGAAAAAGAACTTAACCCCGGATGCCGAAGGAATTAGTGGGTATGTATGAACCGAGGTTGGATGTTCTGGATTGGTTAAAACTGTTTGAGTACAATCATGGGCTCCAGGACATCACCGGGAATGATTTACTTCCCTGGTTGTTCTCTAGGCTCCCCCCTGTTGCGACTGATGTGGTAATGGAGTTGGGGGAGGCGGATAAGAAGGATTACGAAAGTGTGAAAGTAGCTTTAATAGCTAGATTTGTGAAGACCCCTTCCCAGTATCATAAGAGGTTTAGAACCCTCAAAAAGCATGATGGTACCCCTTGGGCTACCTGGGTGAGTGAAGGGTTGAAAAACTTAGAGGTTTTTGGATTAAGGGTTACAAAGTGAACATTTATGAGGGTATGAAGAATCTTTTTATGTTGGAGTCTATTTATGATGCATGTTCTCCTGAGCTCAGACAGCACTTGGCTAATTCGAAGGAATTGGATTCCAGGAGACTAGCTAAGGCTGCTGACTTGTGGGTTGCCAACAGGGCTACTCATAAGGATTCTGGGGCAACTCAGAAAAAGGATGAGGGAAAACAGCCTAAGAAACACTCAAAAGAGAATTCGAATAACTCAAATTCCAAAGAGGGCCCCAAACAAAACCAGAAGAGTAAGCCACAAGGAAAACCGCAGCAGAATAGTGTGTCTTCTGGTGCCAAACCGGAAGGAGGCCAGAACAAGCCACCATTCCAGAAAGCATTCGGTAAATGCTTTGTTTGTGGCTCGACTGACCACGTGAAAGGAGATCCCAGATGTAAGGGTAAACCTTCAGGGGTCCAGCTTGTCTCCTTAGCCTTCGCTCCAGAGGAAGAAGTCCAAATGGCAAGTGGAAACTTTCTACTGCTGGCTGATGAACCCATTGGAATCTCAGCCAGCGTTTCTTTAGTGTCTCTGGGGTTGTGGGAGCAACAGAATTTAGACGTCTATAATTCTATCCCCGATAATACTAAAGAGTATTATAAGGACAGTGTCCAGGTGAATGGTCAGGAGACTCCTGCCATTAGGGACACTGGGGCCAGCATGTAACGCTCACCTGACTCCCACGGAGGCGCTGGCCTGGTTGGCGCTGCTGTGACCTCTTCTAAGGTGATGCGCAGGGTTCGGAAGACGGACTGGACCGGGCCCCCAAATCTGGCTTGTCTGGCTCGCAGAAGTATCCTTCTGTAGGCGAAAATAGGGGATTAACTGTCTGCGGGGTAATGCAATCGGCCTCCCACTTTCCCCTCTCACCCTCCTCGAAACCCTTCTGTGATTCCTCGTAGTGTCTCACCTTAGGGTCTGGAAGGACGAGCTCTCCATCCTGCTTCTGTTGCAGGAGCGCGTTGGTATCCAGTTACTTCACTGTATTTTCGGATTGGTGAGAACCAAACTTGCTTGGCTTCCAGGTAAGTTTTTTGATAAGAGGTTCCCCTTGTGTCCATGCATTAATGTACTAATGCTAGTGTCTTTTTCCCCATAGGGGCCGGGGTACGGAATGCTGGGGAACAGGCACCGACCCGAGATGAGAGGTGAAATCCTTGTAGAAATCAGGTAAGTCTTTAATGAGTGTTTTTTGGTAATATCTTTTCATTCGCTCATTAACGCTGATGTCTCTTTTTCCCCTTAGCGGCCGGGGTCTGGAAATGCCAGGATGCGGCGCGGACCCAAAATGAAGAGGGAATGAATCAACAGGTAAGTCTTAACATGGAGATTTACCTTTCCTTATTCCCTTCTCTCTCTCACCTTTTGTTCTGGTCTTTTTCTCCCTAGGCGCTGGGGCGTGACTGCGAATCCGGATGATCGCTGCTGAACATGGAGGCGCCCTGTAAAGGTGAGTGGAATGCGGCGCTGCAGCGATCGACGCAATGAGATTTTAAATAAAAGTCTTCCTTTTCAGGATTGTCGGCGAGATGTCTCCGGGATGCAGCGTTTGGCAGGTAAGGACTTTTCGTTCTTCTGTTTTCTTCTTCACTTCCTTTGCAGGTGATCCAGGATGCTGGCAGGCGTGGCAGAAGTCAGGATGCAGGAGCAGACACGGTGAGCGTCCAGCTGCTAGATGCAGAACAACGCGAAGCACGTGTGGCTGTTCGGGTGGGGTTTAAATAGCCTTGGAAGAAGTTCCAGGTATGTATCCTTCCTCCAATCAGGTATGTATCCTTCCCCGACCACGCCCGGATGGTAAATTAGTCCCACAGGTAAAGTAGTTCCTTTCAGGACTCAAGGAGGCCTGGATCCTGCAGCATGGTCTGCATCAGGTAAGTGCACCCAAGCACTCACATAATGAGCCTGGCGCCTATGGCGCCAGGACTGATGTCTTTTATGAGCCTGGCGCCATAGGCGCCAGGACACTGTCCAAAGGGCCCCTATATGGGGTTGCTGGGTCCTTCCTTGGGGACTGGATGTCCGCTTTCGGGGACGCAGGGCTTGAACCGGCTCCCCGAGAGCGGGCATCATGACACAGCATAACTGTGGTGGATAAATCGTTTTTTTCAGGCTGAGGATGTTGCTAAGGCACCCAAACGCCTCACCGAGTTAGCTGGAGGACCTGTGCAGATGCTTCCCCAATTACCAGTTCTCATCCAGTGTAACGACATGACTGTGAAGATCCCTGTCAGCATACAGAGTGAGGTACCAGGACGCGTTCTGTTGGGTAACGATTTGAAAACTCTCGGAGTTGTATCGCATACCCCCAGACCTCCTAGTAAACGGTTACAGGAGCTAACCAGACCAGCAAGAGAGAGGACCATGCGCGGTACTCTCCAGGAGATGATGAAGAAAGAAATCACTCCTGCTCCACTGGAATTGTCGGCCGCTGTCTCAAAAAAATCAGAAGCGAAAGGGAAACCTAAGACTTCTACCCAGAAACCAGCAGCCAGCATTCCAGTGCAGCCAATAAGGACTTCCCCGAGGTTGTCCAAAGATACACCCGTAACTCCACCTCCAGCTGAGGCTGAGAGGGACGTACAACCCTGTGTGGTAGAATTAGACTCTGAAGAAGAGCTAATGGAAGGCCAGGAACTCATTGGAGATCTGGATCCTGTTGACCATCCTGAGCTGCAGTCTTTACTGGCAGAAGGTGGAGCCAGCAGGGCAGACTTCAGTAAGGGACAGAGAGAATGTCCAACACTGGAAGGTCTTCTCCACCAGGCAGAAGCTCAGGCTGAAGGGCAAGAGCCTGGGAAATACAGGTTGCACTGGGAAGATGGCCTTTTCTACAGTGAACCGACCGAGTCTGCACCTGGAGACTACAAACGACTTGTAGTACCCCAAGAGAACAGACCACAGTTCTTGCAGTTAGCCCACGAGATTCCTTTGGCTGGTCACTTGAGTTTCAAGAAGACTAAGGAAAGGCTCTCTCTCTACTTTTATTGGCCGAAGTTGGGGGCCGAAGTAGAAAAACACTGCAGGAGCTGCCACACCTGCCAGACCTCTGGTAAGGTTGGCTCCAAGAATGTGGCACCTTTAGTGCCTCTCCCAGTCGTGGGAGTCCCATTTGAGAGAGTAGGGATTGACATTGTTAGTCTCCTTGATCCTCCAACCTCCTCAGGCAACAGGTTTATACTTGTTGTAGTAGACCATGCTACTAGGTATCCTGAGGCAATTCCTATGAGGACAGTTACAGCTCCGGCTGTGGCTAAGGCCCTCCTTGGTATTTTCACCAGGGTCGGGTTTCCTAAGGAAGTAATCTCTGACAGGGGGTCAAACTTTATGTCCCACTACATGAAAGCCATGTGGAAAACCTGTGGAGTTACTTACAAGTTCTCAATGGCTTACCACCCACAAACTAATGGGTTGGTAGAACGGTTCAACCGAACCATGAAGAGCATGATAGGTGCTTTAGAGGAACCCCTTAAGCGTAAGTGGGACCTTCTACTGCCATGCCTTCTATTTGCTTATAGAGAAGTCCCTCAGGAGGGAGTAGGTTATTCTCCCTTCGAGCTTCTCTATGGTCATCCCATCAGAGGTCCATTGGCCCTGATTAAGGAGGGGTTGAAGAGTGCTCCTTCCCCCAAGCCAGTCAGAGTGACTGACTACGTGATAGGTCTCCGGAGGAGAATGTCGCACATGATGACAGAAGCAAGCGATAACTTGAAAGCTGGACAAGCATTGGTCAAGCACTGGCACGATCAAAAGGCTAACATGGTTGAGTTCGCTCAAGACCAGCTCGTTCTCGTTATGATCCCAACAAGGCAGACGGTCTTGCAAGACAAATGGATGGGACCCTTCAGAGTTGTGGGTAAACTCGGAGAGGTCAACTATCTGGTGGACTTGGGCAATCCCAAGGAGGCTCCGACAGTCTTCCACACCAACCGACTCAAAGCGTATGTCTCAAGACCTGATGTAGGAGCGTTGCTTCTAGCATCATCCGAGGAAGAAGAAGAGAGTGAAGCTCTTCCGGATCTCCTCAGAAGCTTACCTTTAGACTAAAAAATTGAAGGAGTAAATCTCTCTTCAAATCTGACACCCGAGCAACAAGAAGAGTGCAAATCTATGTTGAATCAGTTTGCCTCCCTGTTCTCGCTTTCACCAGGCTTGACCCCTTGGGGCCAGCATGACATACTCACTGGTGACTGTCTGCCAGTCAAAAGCAGAGGATACCGAATGTCAGAAAACGTACGAACCCACATCAAAGGTGAGGTCAGCAAGATGCTCGATCTCGGGGTAATAGAGCCCTCTACTAGTCCATGGTCTAGCCCAGTTGTATTAGTACCAAAGGCCGGATCTAAAGAACTTAGATTCTGTGTGGATTATAGAGCTCTTAATGCAGTCACCAAGACTGATGCCCACCCTTTGCCAAGAACAGATGAGTTGGTGGACAAACTTGGCGCAGCCAAGTTCCTCAGCACATTTGACTTGACGTCAGGCTATTGGCAAATAGCCTTGACAGACCATGCCAAGGAGAAAACTGCATTTTCTACAGCCGTTGGCTTATACCAGTTTAAGGTAATGTCTTTCGGATTGAAGAATGCACCTGCTACATTTCAACGGATGGTAAACCAGGTTCTGAATGGGATGGAGGACTTCTGCATGGCATACTTGGATGACATAGCAGTGTTCAGCAATTCCTGGGAACAGCATGTAACCCACCTGAGAGATGTTTTGCAGGCTCTTGGATGAGCCAATCTGACCATAAAGGCGAGTAAATGCCAAATTGGACAGAGTAAGGTAGTCTACCTTGGACATGAGGTAGGAGGTGGAGAAATAAGGTCTTTGCTCAGTAAGATTGAAGCTGTGCAAAATTGGACAACACCTACTACTCAGACCCAAGTGAGAGCCTTCCTAGGCCTCACCGGGTATTACAGGAATTTCATCGAGAACTATGGGACCATAGCTTCTCCACTGAATGTCATCTCCTCGCCCAAATTTCCTAAAAAGGTTAGATGGAACGAGGAGTGCAATCAGGCTTTTGAAAACCTGAAAAAGGCTCTTTGCCAAGCCCCAGTACTCAGAGCTCCTGATTACCGCCAAACTTTCATTGTGCAGACAGATGCTTCAAATGTAGGAATAGGTGCCGTACTCAGTCAACTGGATGGGAAAAGTAGGGAGCACCCTGTTTGCTTCATCAGCCGCAAGCTGAAGGATCCTGAAACAAGGTGGGCAACAATCGAAAGAGAGTGCTTTGCTATCGTGTGGGCTCTGAAGAAGTTTAGGCCATACTTGCATGGTTCTACTTTTGTCATTCAGACTGACCACCAACCCTTGAGATGGTTAATGCAAATGAAAGGGGAAAACCCAAAACTACTGAGATGGTCGATCTGCCTGCAGGGGTTTGATTTCACCATTGAGCACAGGTCAGGGTGTCACCACCAAAATGCTGATGGTCTCTCTAGGATGTATGTCATCGACTAGAGGTATGAGATTCATCCAGGAGTGGATTAAATCCTCCTGTCCCTTAGTCTGGGGGGGGGGGGTGAGTGTTAGGGAGAATTCTCTGTTTAGGCTGAATTTCCTAACCTAGTGAGTCCCCCAGCAGCTTTGCTGGATTTCTGGAGTTTGTTTTTTTCCATCCTGCCAAGAGTGAGACTCTTTTTCTCCCACTCTTGGACATGAATGTGTTTAATTCCTTTGAATGTCAATGTGTTCTATGGGCTATGGGGTATTTTACCCCATAGAGTCTCATATGTTTTTCTATGTGTGTTACACCGCACCTTCCGTGCCGTAACACTGGGGTGTTCTAGCGGACCTCCACCATAGACTCCATACCCGGGGACTGACTACTGTCTCCCCGGGCATTTAAAGTCACCATTGGCTTTACTAGGCCTAAATTTACTAACAGAACTAGTACAAACCATCCTATTGTGGACGTACTAGTAGGGGTAATTCGATTACTCCTGGGTCTGGGTCTGTTATTCGAGGGGGCACTGTCCCACCCCCCCTCGTCGAGTTTTGACTGGTGGTAGTGGAAACTACTTGTTATATTCGACCCCGAATATAACTCTATGGGATTCTTCCCATTGTTGGAGGTTAACACTTTTTCTCGTTAAATCTCTAACATACCACCGGTTTATTTATCTTAAATCGGCCGGTATTTTCTGCCAGAACTCGGTTTTTAAAATGGCGTCTGTGTTCGTCTCTGTGACTCCTAAACCAAAGGTTGAGCCCTTTGTTCCACTTTTGGCGGGCCTCTACACAGAGGCCCTCCAAAGTGGTGCCATTCTGTCTGGGTACCACAGGGGGTGTGGGAGGGGGTTTAGGCACCCTGGACTGAGTTGCCTTGCCAACTCAAGTCGCACTCTGGTGTGATTGGCCCAAGTGGTGAGCCATCCCGCTCACCACTTAGCGTGTTTTGATTGACAGCTAGGCTGAATGAATGGGGGTTTTCTGCATAAAAGCAGGGCTTTTGGGACTGGATCTTCAGAAGTCACCACAGGACCTAAGAATCCGACGAGGGTAAAGCTGAGCCGACCTGCAACGACGACACCTCCGGTGGAGCCCTGCTGAACCGACTCACCACTTTCTGACGACAGAGGAGATCTCCCGGCCGGAGAGTCTCTTCCCCTGACTGGTGGGAACAACCAGTCTCCTTTGCTTTTTCTTCGTTCCAGGACGTAGTGGTCGAATTGCCCGTGCAGAGCACCCCGGCAACCGGATAGCCACTACCCCTGTACCGCGACCAAAAGGTGGTGACTTGTGACGGAGCACTCCGCGGCTGGTCTCTTCCCTGGTGGTGCAACGATCTTCAACTTTCCTTCGACGACGAGATCATCTCTTCTCTTGGCAAAGACCCGACGTGCATCCACCACCAGGAACAACTGCCCCCGCCGGAGCTGTCTCTCCACAAACAAGGTAACGTGTTCGCCTGGCTTCCCTTGTGTCGGTTAGTGTGAGGTGTCTGAATCCTCGCCTCTCCATTGGGTCGCCTCCAAGCTTTCTTAACTTTCCGTTCTGAAGTGGTCCAATCTTTCTATAACAATTTGCGACAAAGACTCGAAGTGCATTTCCACTGTGATACTTTTTGGGACATATCGCCTTGCCTCTCTCCGAGTGGGCCTGGCCTCTGAACTTACGATCTACAGTAGACCCTGCCTTACTTGCCTTGCATTTGTTCGAAAAAGTGTTGGTACCGAGTTGATTTCATACCCTGCCTTTTCTCTCCCGTCCTAACGAATACTAGAGTGCCATCTAGGTTAAAGCATTCACCTCTGTCTGCAAATAAGTGGTGCCGTTGAACCTAGACTTGTCGAACCATTGTTAGGGGGATTGATTTTTCTTATAGTAATTGTGATTGAAGTTGTTTGCCGTATTAGTGCCCGAGTGTTTTTCATAGATGTGTTTTTATAAATAAATAACTATATATCTTTACACCGAAACCTTGTTCCGTGTTTGCTTGTTCTACTGTGTAAATTGCCCTATTTTGTATACTCCACATACTGCCTAACTCTTCTTGAGGGAAGTCTGACTGCTCAGCCACAGCTACCAAGTGAATCTGTGTGGTGCAGACTGCTACCAAGTGGGTTTACTGCCAAAAACCTGTAGTCCTAAATCTTTTGCAGTGGTCCCAGAAGGAACTGCACAGGTTTCCGCCTAACAGTTAGCAGCGTCAGTGCTACCCGGACGCGGTATTGCCTCCATGCCGGTAAGGTTTTGTTTTTACCGCGGCCTCATTACGACTGTTGCGGTAAGGCAACAACGGCGCCGGTAGTGCTACTGGCACCGTTGTTGCCATGTCGCAACATTACGAGTTTGCTTGTGGGTGCCGCTCTGCACGCCTGATCAGACCATGCGTGCAGAGCGGCACCCGCAAGCAGACCAGGATGGTAGCAACGGTACTGTTATAAACGGTACCGCTGCTACCATCCTCCCCATTCCCATTGAGCCATATGGGGGCTCAAATGGGAATGGGGACATACCGGCTTCAGGTCCCACGAAAGGGAATTACCGGGCCCTCTAAGGTTAGAATGGCCCGGTAAGTCCCCTTTTACGGGACCCGGAGCCGGACCAGAGTTTGGGGGTAGCCATGCCCTTATTAAGGGCATGGCTACCCCCAAACTCGTAATGAGGCCCATTGGGCTTCATTACAAGGTTGGAGGTAGCCTTGCCGGTAAAACCGGCAAGGCTACCTCCAAACTTGCAAGAAAGTCCAGCACCTGCAAATGGGCAATGCCAGGGTATTCCGGCCCCGCTGGACCCGGTAATTGCCCTTTCCTGTAGCACCGGCACTGTTCATAACGGTGCCTGTGCTACATGCATGCTGTGCTTGCGGGTGCCTTTCATTCTGCGAGGTCAGACCTGGCAGAATGAAAGGCACCCACGAGCACAACTCAGAGTTTGCCGGTCTGGATACAACAGTACAGGTAAGCTTACTGGTACCATTGTATCTGGACCGGCAAGCTCGTAATGAGGCCCTATATTCCCTGGAAATTGCCTTGTTGCTTCCCTATCTGCTTTTGAAGAGAGCATTTTCAGAATGAGGTCAATAACAATCTCTATGTGCTAATTTCAAATAAGTCATACTATTACAGTACCGTCTTAAGTATTAATGGCCCTATTACGAGTTTGTGAGCATTGTTGTTAAAACATACAGTATTTTGGAATACCAGATGTTTATCACTCTGCCAAATTGTGCCAAAATCTCAATTTGAATTCTGAAACGCATTTTGTATGTCTGCTTTTGTGTGGAGGTAATTCACTTGTAGCAAAAGTATCACTGCATTCAGTAATTACCACATGCAGCAATTACCGATCCCCATGGAGTCCTGTCAGATTCCAAAATGGGGAATATCTAAGTGTCTGCATGACCCAGAATTATGTGGGCCCTTAAAATAACCACATGCTTCCTGCATGTGGTAGTGGTATTAGCATTTGGTATTATTTCAGGAGGAAATACTGCCAAACTCGTAATAATTATAACAATTTGACTTGCATTCACATCTGTGTATCACCATAGGGAACACATGTGTCATGAGATTTATGGCAACCCATGTGCGATAAATAATGAAATGGAATGTGTGCTTTCTTGATCACACGCTTCTTTCTCTCAATTGAGGTTGCATCCCAAATGTAGGCCAGTGATAAACATGCATTTTCTTCCACACTTCTTGTTCTTTACTTTCTGAGACTTTGGTGAGGATCATCTCTTTGTGCTATTACTCCTATGACTATCCTATAGCTTGTTTTTAAAGGTGCACTTCATATTCCTTTATTGACTTGTATGAAAAGACCTGGCAGGTGGACCCCTGTTCCTCCAGCAGCTCGCCTGCTCCTCCTCCCCAAAATGGGGCCCAACATAAAAAAACATAATTCCTTGAAACATATCTATTAATTGAATCAGTCACAGTTGGTTGACCAATGCTTGTGTGTTTGATTGAAAGATTGAAGGATATACTAAGAACCAACGCTAATGGCATGATAAATAAGCTCTCTTGCTCAGATGCTGGTTTGATGGCTTAGTGAAATATGTGCACGCTGCTAATATCTCGGGGTGACCTACAGGTCCCACAGTAGAATCCCAATATGGCCAACAAAGCTGTTTACCTTTTCCACATCAATTCATTGGGTATACTTATATCTTTGGTAATAGTATCACCTCCCTTGCTCTACACCCTCAAATCCCATCTCACACCCCCTTACCTTCCTTGGCCCCCACCTTCCTTCTTTCTCCTTCTCCTCCTTCTCTCCTATCACACCTGAAGAAGTTACCAGAGTTGTCCGCTCCATGAAGGTCTCTTCTAAAGAGATTTCCCCTTGCTCATCCAGGTCTATCAAGGATAACATTGGCTTCCTCCTGCACTCGCTTAACTCTGCAATCACTCTATTGACACTAGATCTTCCCCTGCTCCCTTAAGCACTCTCTTGTGTGCTCACTCCGGAAAGAACCTTCAGGAGACCCTACCTGCCCTGCCAACTACCGCCCTATTTCCATCACCCCCTTTCCTGAGGAAGCTGCTGGAGAAGCTGGCCTTGCCCCAACTCTACTCATACACTTTGATTTTGATTTTGATATTTCACGACCACCAAATCCGGATTCAGAGCTTCCAGAGGAACAGAAACTGATCTTCCAGTTAAGAACTGCTTGCATCTCTGGACTCCAACTCCCCAGCTGTCCTCATCCTTCTCGATCTCTCCTCTGCCTTTGACATAGTCAACCATTCCATCCTCATACAAAGTCTCCACAATACAATTGGTATCTCAGAGCTGTGGGATATATTGACCCACTCCGCTATCTTATGTGGCACCACTCTAATAGTTATGGCACAAGAACCAGCAACAATGGCGGCAAAACTCTTGTGCACGCCAAAAACCTACAAAAACCGCATCCTAAACGCACACAAAGATGGATGCACAACCTGACACCCATGGTGCATGGGTGGTGGAATAGAGCACCCACTACAGAAAATGTGCCAGTGGGATCCATGACCAGCAAACAGAGTGCAGAGAGAGAAGCAGCACTTTTCTAATCCAGATGCCAAGACTCTTGCAGCAGTAGAGAACTATTGACTTCCAGCAAGGCCTACATTCTCAAACTTTTTCTCACAACCCAGTGAAGCGCTGTGGTGTGGGAAGGCCTTTTGAACCAGTATCCTGAAACTTTCTGGCTTGCTACCACAAGGTTTGCCTGAGGAACTCGCTATCCAGCTGATTGGAATACCCACAAACAAGAAGGACAGATCCTGTGCAAATTCGATGACCGGCCTAGCTGATCCAGTCCCGCGCCTGATGTGCTGTCCTTCCTTGACAGATCGAATCCATGACCAGAACTCACAGTCCAATTTAATAACTTATTCTGTGAGTATTAATAGGAAGAACAGTGACCCATAACATATCTGCATTGTATGATCCCAATCTCAAACCCATCCCATCTTTAATTCAGAACCATATTATTGTTAGAACCTTCTTTGCGCTGACTATTTTCTCATCTGTGTTATTAAACCCTAAATTCTTATTGATTTGATTAAGAAAAGTAAATTCCTGGAAGAAGTAGAGTATCCACAACCGGCGAGTTACTCTGTTCATGTGACTATAAGATCTACCTGTTGCATTTGCTTTTTCATATTTATAATCTATTGTAATCGACCCATCTGTCATTTTCAAAAGTGCATTTCTGTTTTCCATTCTCACGCCCCTTTTGCAAAAACGACTCTCATGAAAACCTCTATAACTCCCTCAGTTTTTATGATAGAAGTGAAAACAGTGTGGCTCATCGGTTATAGCGAAAATCGCGCAAGGAAAAGTTTGCTGCAAATTGAAATTCGGAAATGTTTTACACGTGTGAATTAGCTTAAAACTGCTTCCCACTTGGACTTTGAGATTTTAAAGTTTTTCTTTTGACTAAATCATTGTTTGTGATTGTGTGCAACTGCTCAAAGCGACTCCCATAGGAATTTATAATAATTTAAGTATTTTTGACCACATTTGGTGTTTTTCTCAGCTTTTCCAAAGACAATTTCAAAGCCATCTGACACCTGAAAAGTCCATTCTGTTTTTCTCTTGTGTTTGAAGGGGGAAGGTGGGAGTGATTTTCTGTTTCATTTGTGCTATTCCTGAATACCTGCTCTCTCCTCACATCTATTTAACTTGCCTATTGGGGGTTTGAGGGGTGTTGCAGGGGGAACATCTAACCATAGTGCCATCTGTCCTAAGCCAACTCAACAAGTATTTTTTTCTGTGCTGCATTTGTTTTTGTGCTCATTTCTTGATTCCTAATGTATTAAAGATATTACTCAGTGTTCTGGCACCCCATTGGTGATTGTTGTTACCTATTAAAATATATTGTGATTTAGATACTGAATACATAAATAAATATTTACCTCTGCAAACTAGCTTGATTCCTGGTTCAGTGTGACCGGGGGGTCTCAGGAGAAGGGTGTGATATGAGTGGTATATTATTCAGAATATTGAATTTATAGATAAAATAAAAAAGGGTTTAATTTGCGCACTACATGCTGGGCGTGACTTGGGTGTGTGCCGGATTGAAATCACTTACAGCTTGGGGGCTCGGTGCCAAGATCCTTAATTTGACATACCACTTGTGACAGTCTAACACAGCGCGCTAGCCGGCGGGTACATACACCTTGTTGGGTTACCATACTGCGCTACACTGTACAAGCACCCCTCAAAAGAAATACTCAAAGGAATTGGGCCTGTTTGTAAAAGTAAAGTAACCCTGAGATAAGTCAGAAGGAAATTAATATTTCCGGAATGGCAACCCCAGTGGAAATTCCTGCACAAATTGTTTGTCAGGGGTGAATGTCCAGAACAGGACGAACAGGTATGGCTGCAGAGAATAAAACAAAAAATCACTGAAATCAAACTTGATACCTGGCAGGACAAGGGTCCATTACATCAAGCACTTAGCAAATTGTATATGGCCCGTAAAATAAAAGAGAAGCAGTGCAAAGTTGCCAAAATGCCGGCCTACCTGTACCTCCACATAGGAGTTATTCAGGAAAAGTATGCACTCCATGTAGATTTACCAAAGAGGCAAGGGGAAGCACTGCAGAAAATGCAGACTAATCTGGACTCTGCAAAGCAAAGGCTCCAGGATAGCCAGGATTCTGAAACAGAGGCTAGGCAGTATACCACCAAACTCCAAGAAGATCTGGCTCTCTTACTGCAAAAGAATGCAGAGCAAGATGCCCAGGTACAGACACTGCAAAAAGAGTGTCAGGAAAGGTTGGACTCTCTACAACAGAGTCAACAAAAGCTGGAGCAACAATTAACTTTTAATAGAGACTGTGCAGAACAGATGGTTGTCTTACAAGACAAAATAGACGCATTAAAAGAGGAAAATAATACATTGATTATTAAAGACCTAGAATCCCAAGCAGAGTTTGATGAGGAGCGCCAAAAAGATGGTGCATTTAAAAAGCAGAGGGATGACATGGCTGCACAGAGGTGCACTCTAACTCAGGAGAGGGATGCCTTAGGCGAGGAAGTCAGCCATTTAATAACACAGTTGGAGGAAGGTAAGCTGGCCCTTCAGGAGTTTGGGGAAATCAAAACTGATTATGAAAAGCTGTTAGAGCACACCAGGCGGGTGGAGGATGCTTTGGCAAAGAACAATCAGACCAGTAAGGACCAAACTCAGGAGGTGAGTCTCCTGCAGCAGAAAGTGGCCCACTACTCCCAAATCAGGCAGGAAGCACAGAGAGACAATGAGGCTCTCTGTGAAAAGAATGACAGGCTCCACAAACAGATAGCCATGCAAGAACAAATCATAGAGACCAGTAAGGCCTTACTAGAGGAGCAAAAGGTTCAGATTTTGGCAGGTTGTCTGGGAACAGGGTCTGAAAGAGATGAGGTAAGATGGAAAAGAGAAACCCATGAGCATAACCTCTGGACTTTAAACCCTTCAGTTCCATGTACTCTGCCACACTCATGTCGACTGGCTCAAATGAACCAAGGGCCACAGGGATGATAGACTTCAACACAATGGGAGATATGGGACTGACAGATCAGGGCCTCCCAGAAATGGATGGGCAGGCATCTATGTACAGGTTCCCAAATATTAGGGCCAGCCTCTCTGATCAGGGAGACTCCAGTGAGGGGAGAATCAGAGAACTGGATCCTCAGAAATATCACCTACCAAGAGATCAGTCATTCAAATTTGGTCGGGAATTCCATGAGACTAGGCCCACAAAGAGCATTTTAAAAACCTCTTCCCAGCTAGGGCAGTGGGGGGTTACTCAGTCAATCCTGGGAGCAAGGGAGAGTCAGAAGACTCTTCTGAGCGCCATAAGTCTCAAGAGACTCACTCCCCACATTTGCCAGCCATTCGCAAGCCCACAGAATCAGGGAAAGCCTAGAGGATGAGACAGCTACCTCATGTAGCAGTGCCTCTGAGCCAGAGGATGAGTGGACAAGGGTGACCAAAACTAAAAAAGGCCAACAAGATTAATAGGGTTCTGCTGAAAGATCCCCTGAAGCAAATCAAGGCTATTTTGAGCGTCATAACGGCCTACCATAAAAAAGCCAAATATTCAGTTTGTCAGCACCTCGAATTGTATGAGCAAATGATGGAGACTTTCCACCTGAAGGACAGCCAAAGTTATATTCAGTATGTTAAGTGGACATTTTCCCCGGAATACTCCAGCTTCTTTGCGGGGCTGGAGGATCAGAACCATGCAAGATGGTCTACCTATAGGGCGGCCATCTTAAAGCATTTCTTAATACACAGAAACCCTCAAGAGGCACGCAAGGCAGCCTACAATCTGCAATGTGGGGAGGACCAGGCCCCACAAGAATTTGTCCAAGAGCTGAAATGTGTCTTTGCGTAGACCACCAGGATTGTGCGCACAGACAGTAGGGAGTTCATCAATACTTTCTTTCATGCACTCCCTAAATACATCATGACCCAGCTGGTGAGGGACTTTCGTGAGAAAAGATCACTAGACTGGGCCATTGAACAAGCAACACGCATTTACGAAGTGCAGAAACCAGTGGAATATAAAAGTGCTAATAAAAGCCCAAAACCAACCAACACCCCTGCTGCTGCTAAGGTGGTGAAGGTGAATGTTGCCCCTATTTTAGATCTGGAGATGGGGGGCCTAAAAACATTCCTGCGCAAAATCCGACTAACCAAAGACCCAGAAGCCCCTCGGCCCAATCCCAAACCGGTAGTCACGGAGGTAACCCCACAAATGGGGCCCCATACTCCCCTGACTACATCTGCCCCTGTTACAAGGGCAACAGACCCATCCTGGGCTATGTGTGGACTTCCCCAGCCCAAGGGGGCGGGATCCAACCAGGCACCTGCCAACCCAGGAAACATCCCTCTTCACTTTCCCCAGGAGGGCAGTAATCCCCCAAATGCCGGGTTGAGTTTCTTTCCCCGGTACCCACCAAAAATCAACGCCCAAAACAACCCTTCTTTCTTTCCCCACTTTCCTGAGCCCAGACTGCCCAATCTGGGAGAGGGGAGGCCAAGGGTGGAGAGGTACCAAAACTATCCCAACCAAGGGTATTACAGGAGAAGAACAGTTACCCTTCCCTTGATCAACCTAGGGTAGACCAAAGAACCGCGTACTAGCCAGAGCCGGTGTCCCAACTGGAGCAGATCCTTGTCCAGAACCTGGCACAGGATCTGGGTCGCATGTTGAGGGCTCAGCTGAACCCTCAAACAAACATGGCAGCCCAGAAAGCCTCAAATCAAGGGTATGGTACTCCAGAGCAATGATGGGGAGAGAACTCTGACAACCCACCGGTTCCCAGGGAGGAGGCACAGGGGCAAGGGGGTGTAAAGCCTTAGAGGAAGCTTCCTTCCCCACTTGTGAAAATCCCCTGGAAACCCAGGAACCAGAAGCAGAATCTCCTGCCCCGAAAGTCTGCAACCTAAGGAACAGGGGGCGGGTAGGAGAAATAAAGAGCCTAAAAAGACCCATTTTGTGGAGGAGGTTTGAATCTTCCAATATGAAGGAGAGGGGTCCTCAGAGGATTCTGGGAAAAGGATCTTCTCCTTCAGGGATGGGGGAACTCCTCCCAAAGAAAGATGGGTCCCAAGAGATCCTGATCAAGACTGGGTAGATGTGGGGATCGAGTTAAAACCGCCCATCATCGAACCCCAAAATGACCAGCAAGAAAATCACCTTGTTCAAACCAATTCTGGTGACTGCCTCCAGAAAGGGGGGGCAACCCAGAATCAGAACCAGGGGAGCCCAAAACTCCCCCCATATCCAACTGTCCTGTTTTTTTTGCAGATCCCCAAGCTCCCACGCAGGATCATGGCCAAACCCGTTCTGGGGACTGCCTCCAAAAAGGGAGGATTGGCCCAGAATCAGAGAAAGACGAGTCCCTAGCTCCCCAAAGCCCTTCTAAGGACTGTCTCCAAAAAGGCAGGGACAGCCCCACATCAGAAAAGGAGGAGCCCGGAGACTCCTCAAATCACTGAGTGTGAAACTGTGCTCACATTCCCAAATCACCCAACTTCATTCTGGGGACTGCCTCCTAGAAGAGGGGAGCAACCCAGAACCTGCACAAGAGGAATCTCAAACCTCACCAACCACTTCTGTTGACTGCCTCCAGAAAGGGGGAGGCAGCCCAGAAACAGAACAAGGGGAGCTCGAGACTCCCCAAATAGCGGTCTGTCAAAATTCTGTGCTAGATTCTTCAACTCCGACACCGTCTCTTGACCCAACTACTCTGCAGTCAGAGTCAGAAATTGGCAAATTGACCATCAAGCTTACCAAGAGCACCCATTACCTTTGCCCCTTGGAGGAGAAGGGAGGTAGATTCTATGCCTCCATCCAAGTGCAAGGGCAATGTGCAATTCCAGCACTGGTGGACAATGGATCGCAAGCAACTTTACTGTCAAAGAGGATCTTTGAGCAGCTAAATTCGGGAAGGAGGGAGAAATACCAAATCCCTCTCATCCCTCTTCCTGGACAAATTCAGAACTTTGACGGGAAAGAAATTCCTGTTAAAGGGTCTGCAGAGCACGAAATTAAAATTGGGCGACACAAAATGAAGCACCCGGTCCTAGTTGTGGGGCCACAGGGAACCCCCTGTCTATTAGGGAATGACATCCTTCGCAGACTGTCTCCCCTCATAGATTGTGTAAACAAGGTCCTCTGGACCCAGACGCACAGGCCAATTAAATTAAAGCAAAGCGTCAACAATGTTAGTTTAAATGGCACAGGCCACATGGTTGAACAAAAACTGGACCAAATTAGGTTCTACTTTCAAAACAATGACACACCCAACGTCACCGTCATAGCTGTGGGACCACCAAACTGTGATGAGAACTCCTCTCCATTTCTACCAATCAGCCTCCCTTGCAGTCTCAAGTGGCATTCCACCCTGGAGGGAGATACATTGAAATGTTATACTAATGTACAATCTGAAAATCCCAAGTCCATAGCCAAAATTGATATCAAACCAGCATAAAACTTAGCTGGCATTCTGAAAAAGGCCTGATTTGACTTGAATAGTGAAGAAAGCTTAATCAGCGAAGCATTATTAAAAAAACTCCCAAAAGACCACACCCTACCCGCCGTAGAGTCAGTGCAACAATGGGTACGGGACCTGGAAACGCACCGCTCCAAACATCCTCTGCTTAGCAGTCGTATGATCAAAATTTCTAGGGATGACAAAAGCATAATACATACTTGTTGGGTTGTGTGAGGTGTTCCTTCCGCCTTTTATATGAGCCGTGACCTCTTCAACCAACTTGAGATTAATTTGGACCCTAGTTATTACCAGGCCTGGTCCCAACTGGAGAGTACATCTCAGGGCCCTGGCAAACCTAAAGGAAGCTTTCCGGTCAGCACTAGTGCTACGGTAGGAAATTAAATTTCAGAAATGGAGTAGAGGTGACCATCCCAGGCCTCACCTACAGAATCCACCTTGTAAGATCATTAGTTAACATAGATGGGGAATATTGCCAATTGTTAACCAATGCAAGTCTCTTTATCACTGCTAACATTCCCCGAAGATGTGTGGATACAGTAGTGGGAAAATGTCCATAACCATGCTATGTTCTGTATTCTCATTGAATTAAGATCATCCCAAGAATCACCAAGGAGGACACTCGGGGACCGGGAGGAGAAGCCCAGCGAATCCGAAATGGAGCTCCATACTCCCAACCAGAACCAGAAAGGAGAGCGGGTCGCCTCGATCACTGACGGGAGAAACAACTGAAGTTCTCCACATGGACAGAAAAAAAGAACATCCCAATCTCCCATCTCCTCCTCGACTGGAAGTCAAAGCCAAGTCGGGAGGGGGGATCTGTGGGATGTATTGACCCACGCCGCTATCATATGCGGCACCACTCTGATAGTTATGGTGCAAGAAACAGCAACAATGGCGGCAAAACTCTTGTGCGTGCTAAAAACCTACAAAAACCATGTCCTAAACGCACAAAAAGATGGATGCACAACATGCCACCCATGGTGCATGGGTGGTGGAATAGAGCACGCACTACAGAAATTGTGCCAGTGGGCTCCATGACCAGATAACTGAGTGCAGAGAGAGAAGCAGCACTTTGCAAATGAAACTCCAAAATGTGCCTCTAAATGACATTTGCTTTGTTGCTAAAAACTCCAAAATGCCTAAAACACAACACTTCTCAACATTCAAGATCTTGCTTGGCACGCAACTTCATGTAATCCTATGAAGCATTGCAAACCTACAAAGTCCTAAGTGTAAAGAATAAAACATGTTCTCAGACCAACTGGATTGTCTGTAAACTGATAGCCCCTGTCAAAATCTGTGTGCAGTACCCTGGGCTACCTGTGAATAACAGCTGTCAGATGAGCTCCTGATGAAACTTCAAAGAATTTAAACTAAAACTGCCGGATTAGCAGACATAAAGGGATTGTTGCCAAAAGGAATACAGATCTTAGTTGTGTTTTTGATCCCACAGATTTAAAGCTAAGCAAGTAATGTATTTATGTGATTTGATGCAAAAAATGTGGTTTCTGCTGGATTTTAAATTAAGAATAAATTAGCCTGGCTGAGCTACAACCCTTTGGAAGTGGAAAAACAGGTTTATTCCAAGGGGAGGGGAGATCCTCTCAGCAGAAACTCACTGTTAGATGATAATTGTGGGTTAGACCAGACTCTTGTCTACAGAAAGATAATGAACAATAGCAGTGCAAATCAGCCTCCATTGCAGTCTCTAGTGGCATTCCACCCTGGAGGGAGATACATTGAAATTTTATACTAATGTAAAATATGAAAATCCCAAGTCCATAGCCAAAATTGATATCAAACCAGCATAAAACTTAGCTGGCATTCTGAAAAAGGCCAGAGTTGACTTGAATAGTGAAGAAAGCTTCATCAGCGAAGCATTATTAAATAAACTCCCAAAAGACCAGACCCTACCCACCGTAGAGTCGGTGCAACAATGGGTACGGGACCTGGAAATGCCCTGCTCCAAACATCCTCTGCTTAGCAAGCCTAGGAAACTGAGGTGTGAAAGGGGTCGTAAACTGTTCCTGCAAGGAAGTTCCCAAGGGAGGGGGCTGCTCCTGGACTGCAGGGAGAGACAAAGGGGCAGGACCATTTGCTGTTAAGCATGAACAATTAACAATGTTTAAAGACTCATAACTTGTGATTTTAAGTGGTGAAAAATAAACAAAGGACAGATTTGTTAATCTAATTTTTGGCAGCACGTTTTAAGATGCAGTAGAACTGTGTAACATATTCTGGAGAGGAATGGCAATATATGTGGTTTTATGTGAACTGTGTTAATGCTAAAATATTGAAACTTTACACACACATCCCCATTGTCAACACAAACATTTGTGGAAAGTTGCAGAAAGTTTGGAAATTGTGTTCATGGCAAAAAGGACAACATTCTGCTGAAAGGTGAAACAAGATCCCACAGTTGCAGGATTTTGATGAACAGATGCTACATAAAATATGGAATCTTTGTGTGTGTTTTGTATAGAGGTGACCAATGTAGAAATATGTATTTAGGATTAAATCTGATTTTGAGACTAGTGGCTAAAGGGAGGTTTCTAAGGACGGTAAAGCAAACCATAAAATGTGACATCATCCGGCCTAGATCCAATCACTCAGATGCAAGGCGGAGATGAGGTTTTGATCCAATCAGAGCTCACAGGGGCAAGCTTAGTTAAGCCAGCCCATACACCCATTTTGTGATGTCATTTTAAGGGATAAATAGAGACAGCTGACAACACATAGGGACTGACTAATCCACTCACTTTCCTGATTCCAGCGAAGCACTCTGATCTAGCATTCTACATCCAGCTTTAGCATCCTTCCAGATCCAGATGCCAAGACTCTTGCAGCAGTAGAGAACTATTGACTTCCAGCAAGACCTACATTCTCAAACTTTTTCTCACAACCCAGTGAAGCGCTGTAGTGTGGGAAGGTCTTTTGAACCAGTATCCTGAAACGCTCGGCTTGCTACCACAGGGCTTGCCTGAGGAACTCGCAATCCAGCTGATTGAAATACCCACAAACAAGAAGGACAGATCCTGTGCAAATTCGGTGACCGGCCTAGCTGATCCAATCCTGCGCCTGATGTGCTGACCTTCCTTGACAGATCCAATCCATGACCAGATCTGACGGTCCAATTTAATAACTTATTCTGTGAGTATTAATAAGAAGAACAGTGACCCATAACATATGTGCATTGTATGATCCCAATCTCAAACCCATCCCATCTTTAATTCATAACCATAGTATTGTTAGAACTATCTTTGAGCTGACTATTTTCTCATCTGTGTCATTAAACCCTAAATTCTTATTGATTTGATTAAGAAAAGTAAATTCCTGAAAGAAGTCGAGTATCCACAACCGGCGGGTTACGCTGATCACTTGACTGTAAGATCCATCTGTGGCATTCGCTTTTTCTTAGTCATAATCTAGTGTAATCGACCCATCTGTCATTTTCAAAAGTGCATTTCTGTTTTCCATTCACGCACCCATTTTGCAAAAACGACTCTCACGAAAACCTCTATAACTCCCTGTTCTTATGATAGAAGCAAAATGTCAACTCCTACTTGTCCCTAACATCCTTAGCTATCAAATGAACTGCAGTGCAAAACAATGCGGTTCACCCGTTATAGCAAAAATCGTGCAAGGAAAGGTTTGCCGCAAATTGAAATTCGAAAGGTTTTTACACATGTGAATTAGCTTTAAACTGCTTTTCACTTTTGACTAAATCATTGTTTGTGATTGTCTGCAAATGTTCAAAGCGGCTCCCATAGGAATTTATAATAATTTAAGTATTTTTGACCACATTTGGTGTTTTCTCAGCTTTTCCAAAGACAATTTCAAAGCCATCTGACAGCTGAAAAGTCGATTCCTTTTTTCTCTTGTGTTTGAATGGGGAAGGTGGGAGTGATATTCTGTTTGATTTGTGCTATTCCTGAATACCTGTTTTCTCCTCACATCTATTTAACTTGCCTATTGGGGGGTTGAGGGGCGTTGCAGGGGGAACCTCTAATCATACTGCCATCTGTTCTAAACCAACTCAACAAGTATTCTTTTCTGTGCTGCATTTGTTTTAGTGCTCATTACTTGATTCCTAGTGTATTAAAGATATTACTCAGTGTTCTGGCACCCCATTGGTGATTGTTGTTACCTATTAAAATATATTTGGCCTCATTACACGTTAGGCGGTAAGGGTTTACCGGTACCGGTAAGGGCACCGGTACCGGTAAACCCTTACCACCTTACTACGAGTTCCCTTTGCGGGACCCGACCTTAACGGCTGGTTTTGCCAGCCGTTAAAGTAGGGTGCCGCAAAGGGACCTTGGAGCTAATTACGGTACCGCAATTTGTGGTACCGTAATTAGCGCCTTCCCCATTCCCATTATGCCCTATGGGGGCAAAAATGGGAATGGGGAAGTGCCTTGGTGAATGGGGAATTACTGCCCCCGCTCACCTTGGAGTAGGGCGGTAATTCCGCCATCCACCAAGGCAGACACGGTAAAATACCGCTAATAGCGCCATGGTTACCGCCTACCGTGTAATGAGGCCCATTGTGATTTAAATTCTGAATACATAAATAAATATTTACCTTTGCAAACTAGCCTGATTCCTGGTTCAGTGTGACCGGGGGGGTATCAGGAGAAGGATGTGATATGAGTGGTATATTGTTCAGAATATTGAACTTATAGATAAAATAAATAAGGGTTTCATTTGCGCACTACATGCGGGGCGTGACTTGGGTGTGTGCCGGATTGAAATCACTTACAGAGCGGGCACTGTGAAGGCTGACATCTTTCCTTACTGAACGCTACTCCCAAGTCAACCTGGGCTCTCCTCTCCTACTTCCTTCTCCACCTGTGGTGTCCCCCAGGGTTATATCCTCCCCTTGGCTTTTTAACATATACCTTGCTCTGCTTGCTCGCCTCATCTCTTCCTTCTCCTCCAACTTCCAGTGTTACGCAGATGACACACAGCTCTTTTTCAAACTTCCTGCTGATCCTCTTGCACCCTCCATCATCCCTGACTGTCTATCTACCATCCAGTCCTGGTACACTTCCAAGGATTGCTGCCTCAATGCCTGTAAAACTGAAATCCTTCCCATCAGGACCCCTGCTCCCTCCTTCCTGCCTTCATCCTGGCTTTCTTCCTTGAGCTGTACCGTGATCCTTCCTTTGAAGCCAAAAACCTTGGAGTTATTTTTGACTCCTCCCTCTCCCAGTCCCTCACACTCAGGACATTCCCAAGAAGTCCCATTTTCTTCTCTTTTTCCTCAAATGAATTCTCCCCTTTCTCACTTTCCCCCAGATGCTCAATGGTACCGAGGCCCTGGATCTTTCTAGGCGTGAATATTGCAATAGCCTCCTCCTGAATGTACCATCTTCCACTCTGCGACTTATATTTGGCCTTAAACCCAGGGACTCCATCTCCCCTGCCCTAAAAAGTGTACACTGGCTCCCAGTTGCTGAACCAATTAAATTCACATCCCTCTGCATGTGCACCACACTATCTTCAACTTTATCTCACTATATAGTCTCCCTCTAGACTGCTATGTTCCTCTGGTACCAACTCTTTGGGGCTCATTACGACCCTTTGCGGGACCCGGAACAGACGTCTGGTAAAACCAGATGTACTTTCCGGGTCCCGCGAGCGGAACAGGGAGCTAATAACGGGCCGCTATTAACGTGCCCGTTATTAGCCTCCTCATCATTCCCATTGAGCCTTAAACCTAGGGTATGTGGTTGCTTGGTTTACTCAACTGGCTCGCTCCTATGGAACAGCCGCCCCCTCTCTCTGTGCCTTGATCAGGACTTTCTGAAACTCCTTAAGACTTACTTCTTTACCTCCTCCTTCGATTCGACTCTCCTCTGCTAATCCCACAGTTGCTGTGATTTCTGTCTGGGGTCCTTATGCATCCTCGTGGGCTCTTTCCTGCCACACTCAATCGGCGCAGCTCTTGTCTACCCCCAGCCCTTGCATTGGCACATCCTCTGCCTTGGAGTTTAGCACTTAGACCTAACGTGGCTACAGCCTTTGTAGCACTCAACAATCCTTGCACTTCATCTGTGGCTCACCCATGAGCTTGGACTCCCAGCACTTACTCCCTCTCCCCTCTCCCTTACTGCACTTTCACATTCTGAATACTCACAGGGCAGAGTAGGTTTGTCCTTTTTCCTTTTTCCTTTTTCCTCCCACTGATCTTAAATATTGTGTTTTGTAATGTGTTTTTACTCCCTTGTTCCCTCCCTCGCCCTGTCTGTGCTTTGAAACAGTATGTTACTTGCTGCATAAGCGCCTAACAAGCAAACAATAAATACATAAATAAATACCCATAGACAAAATGGACCTTATTACAAGGTTGCCGGTCTGGTAACAATGGTACCGGTAAGCTTGCCGGTACCGTTGTTACCGGACCAGCAAACTACCAGTTCTGCTCACGGGTGCCTTCCTGCCTGCCAAGTCTGACCTGGCGGGTGTACCGGCACCCACGAGCAGACACTGATGGTAGCACTGGCACCATTCTGAATGGTGCCGATTCAACCGTCCTCCCCTGCAACCGTCTTCCCCTGACGGACTCAAATGGGAATGGGGAGTAATACATTCTGGCACATGGCAATGGGGAAATACATGGTCCCCTGTATTTTCTCATTGCTAGGCGCCATAATTTTTTACTCCCCATTCCCATTTGACGCCCAATGTCTGCACCCTTTCTTTTTTCAGTTTATATACACAATGGACGTGTCTAATATTTTTAAATATTTATAAAGTACATGCTAGGCACCAGCCGACCCATGTAAAAGCGTAAAGGGGATATAACGGGGGATAGCTCAGGGGCAACGTGTTTGTCTTGGAAGCAAGACAACGCAGCGAAATACAGGATCGAATCCTGATCCCGTGCTTGGATACCAATCTCTGGTATTAATCGTGTTATAAAAGAATATTAATTATAATTATAAGAAAGAAGCAATTATCATTGCTAACCTATGGCATCTAAAACATTTAACATTTTGAGGTTATTTGCACATTAACAAAGCTATCATTGCATGATTATGGGCCTCATTACTGTTGTTTCCGGACCAGCAAACTCCGAGTTGTGCTCATGGGTGCCTTTCATTCCGTCAGGTCTGACCTGGCGGAATGAAAGGCACCCGCGAGCAAAGCATAACGGTGCCGGTGCATCAATCCTCCCCAGTCCCATTGAGCCCTATGGGGATCAAATCGGAATGGAGAAGAATGTTTTCTGACACCCAGGAATGGTCAAATACCAGATCCGGCAAGACCGTAATGACCCGGTAATTGCCCATTTCTGTGCGCCGGAAAAAAATGAATACCGACGGCAGACGTGCCTATATTACAGTCACGGCTACCGCCAGCCTTGTAATGAGGCTCTATATTTCACTAAAGAGCAGTAGAACAAGAATCCTTGCTATTATAAAACTTAAAGCGTTGTACCCAACTGTATCCCTCCCCTCTTCTCTCCCCCTGCCCATCCTGTAACCAACACCTCGATGCCTGTGGGTTTTTGTGTACCTTACAAATACAAAAATAAACAAATAAACCGAGCATCTTGTAAGGGATCATCAAAGAATCAGAAAGTCCTACCCCATTAGTATTCCGCATAGCACTGTCTCCCAAAATACAAAGCGGGACTCTGAGTAGACCTGCTCCAGTCATTTAAACCATTATGTAGGGGTAGGCGTACTAGCCCACTAATGAGGGTGTGAGGGTATTCTCGCATTCGGCCACAGACAAGGGATACCATCAGCTGGAACTGGAAGAGAACCCTTGATATATCACCAACGTTTCCGCCCACATGGGCAACATTTGTTTGAAATTCATAAACTTTGGAAACTCATAGCTGTAGGATGTTCCTATGGTACGCAACGCCCCCTTGAAGCAAATGTCATATTGACTGGTTTCAAATGTGAATTCGATAAATGCAACTAACATTTTACACCCAATGGTGCCCTGAAAAAAAACCATGAAACACCAGCATCACTTGATGTTGATTCAATACAGAATGTTCTGCTGCACGTGAGACCATGAAGTGTGAAGTATTAGTCAAGAAACAAGGAAGGCTGGTGGAATGGTTAGATTCCAGAGAGAAGAGGCTGTCAATGAAGACGCTACAAACGCTAGCCATCGACAATACCTGCACTATACTTAGAGTCAATAGTACATGGCAGTCCTGCTGGTCTAGGAATAACTCAGGCATAAAAAATGAGGATACAATCTCCCTTAGACAGGGCAGATAATATGCTAGCAGAGGTCTGGATGAGTTGGAGCTGGCATTTTCTCTCCCAGAAAGGAGAGTCTGGCTGTCGTGTGAACATGAACATATTATCACATGTTCTATTGTGGAAAGTCCATCACAATAATAAATAACCATCACACATTATTTATCACATTTTGAAACCCCAAACAACTATTTCCACCCTCCCTCCACTGAAAGAACCTCGAGATGCAAGGGAGAACCTATTGCAGAGACGCTCGGATACTAGTGGCATGTGCTTATGCCACCAACCAAGTGCCTTTCTTCTGCATTTCAGCAAAGCTATCCATGACATCCAAAGCAATAACTCTAAGAGGATTACCAACGGTAATTCAGAAGAAGCATACATAACCAGAAATGGAAAAGATTTAGAAAACATTACACGGAAAAGGCCATAAAGGTGGGTCACTCATGCCAGCGCTAGAGCAAGGACAGCAATCCAGCTCTACTCCAGATACAAGCAAGACCATAGTAACTAGTTTGCATTGACTTCTCTGGCCTTTTAACAACAGGGAAGCATTCACTATTTTCAACTATTGATTATCCCAGACCTTCCCCCTACCCCCTCGTTAAGATCTGTCATCATCAGGTGGGCAAAAAGACCTCCATGGGCCCAGTGACCTCTCTATGGGGGATTCCTATAATGGTCAAAACAGACAATGGGCCCAATTTCAATGGAAATTTATTCAGAAAGTGTATAGAGCACGTGGACTCAGACATCAGAAAATCATCCTCTTGGCCTCAAGCACACCATTGAAGCATGCATGAGGACACAAACAACAGGCCAATATAATGTCCTAAATACAACACTCTCAAAGTGCAACACCCCACTCATCAAATATAAGGAAAGTGGCCGTTCATCCAAGTAGCACTTGTAAAGTCAGGACCAGGTTACCCCAATCGCCCAAACAAGTAAATAGCTTTGAGATATAATCGAAATACTAAAAGACCATGTTGAAAATGAAAGAACAGGTGGACAAAATGAGAGCCAAGCAGTTAAACGATCAGAAACATGATTAGGTGTTGGTTTGATGACAACAAAGGCACCCTGATCGTAGATGGACTGCTAAAGGTGGTTGCCAAGTACTCTCAATTGTATGATATGCTAATTAGAGCTGTAAAGTGCGACTAACCACCTGGGGGGCACCGAAGCACTTCTGGATTGTGCAACATGACACCAACAGAGGAATCTGGGAGTAGTTAGTAGCGACAGGGCAATAGTTTGAAGAGGTGGATAGTTCATTTTTTCTTTTGAAATGTAGACGGATAGTCAGTCGCTAAAAGATATTTACGAAAATAATTCCATGGAGTAGTTTGCTGTATGAAGCTGCGTCTGTACCGTTTTTATAGTGGATTTAGAGAACCACAAGCATACAGTGATTAGCTGACAGGACATTCTTTTTTAATGGGATTCTGCAAATGTATGTTTTTTGATGAAGACTGGCCAGTAGTGAGATCGTTTCTGTGTGCTGTACTTAAGTGCCAGGCTTTTATGCAAGCCTATGCAAAAAGAACGAGCATACTCATCCTTGGCACTTAAAGGCCCTCATTACGAGCATAGCAGTACTGGTAAGAAATGGCATAATGGAATCCTGGATCTTTTTACCCCACTGCCGTATTTCCACCTATGAAGTTAGTTTGAGGAGATTTCTTCGGCCCTTGACAGGTGGTATCACCTCAACAAAAATTGAGAATTTAACACAGGTGGAATTACCGACCCCGGCAAATGCACTACACCAGAATGGGGACTAACAACAGCAATCTACCACTCATCATTTGAAAGATTTACTGACAAAATAAGTGGCAGCAATGGCTAATGGGAAACACTGCCATACATTTAATGAGGCCGAGATTGATACTTTAAACTCTTTTATTGATTAATACCTAGTGCAGTTGGTCAAAAGAGGGAACATGTGGGATTTTTAGCTCTGCTGGCCATATTTTAAACACACTGGCCCTCATTACGAGTCTGATGGTAGCCGTGCCAGTAAAACCGGCAGGCTGCTACCGGACTCGTGGGGATTTATCAGCGCTGGACTTGCCGGAATTACCTGGGCATTACAGCCCCGGTGGTCCGGTAATTCTGGTGCCGGCATTCCGTTACTCCCCATTCCCATGAAGTCCCATAGGACTCCACCGGAATGGGGGCCGCGGAAACATCGACACCATGCGTTAATAGTGCTGATGTTTCCGCGTCCATCTGCGGCCGGTGGTGTTACGCCCGCCAGGTCAGACCTGGTGGGTGTAACACCACACGGCCAACACCACACGGCCATATAGCTCATAGTTAGCTGGTCTGGAAAACGATGCCGGTACGGTTTTACCGGCACCATTAAATCCAGACCGGCTAACTTGTAATGAGAGCAACTGACTTTTTTAGATTTTTTGAGGAAGGTGACGAGAAAGTCTGACAAGGAGGCAGCTAAGTTCTTTATTGCTAAGACCTGTGGAGCACAGCTACCTACTGTACAGTCTCTAACACATTCTCAACTCCAAAGCAAAACAATTCTAAACAGTAAGCACATAACGTTCTGAATAACAATGGCTAGAAAGAAAGCAAATATGTAATTGAACACAACACATTTTCCCTCCAAAATAATCAAAGGAACAGTGCAAGGGGAAGGGATGAGTATGATAAGAGGCATTCCATAACAGGGAAAGATGATATGTACAAAAGCCCCTCGAAAGTGTGCGGTGAACTAGGGGAAGGAAAAGCAGAGCAGCCATGTGAATGCAGTGAACCAGGGTAAGGAAAAGCAGAGCAGAGATGTGAAAAAACATATGTACAACAAAATCATATATCCAACAGTATCAATTGTTGTGCCTGTTGAGCTAGTGAATTTCACACAAAATTATTGAACCTAGCAGGCACTTCCTTTACTCTCTCACTCACCCTGACAGTGGTACCCTCCTTCCCCACCATGCCCCTTGCAACAATCTCTCTTAAATTCTAATTGGTCATCCACACCTACCGCAACACTCCCCTTATAGGGTCCCGTACCGGCACCCTTCATTACGTGATCGCCAGTGTTGTAATGAGGCCTTTGTATCTCTATTCCCTTCACTCACTCTCCTGTTTCTAATTGCGGACAACTCACTGTACTGTTTCTCGACCCTCATATTTTTCATTTAGTTATCTGTCTGCTCAATACCCCTGTCCAGCTCCACTGCCTGTTACAAGGAGAGATCCTTTGCCAATAGTTTCTCCTGTACCTTGACACTATTGGTACACCAAACAAGCTGATCTCTGATAAGTGAGTTAGTCAGGGGACCAAACTCACAGTTACGGCTCAGCATTCGCAGTACTGCAACATACCCTTCAACGGGCTCTAATGGTTCCTGGTGCCTCTGAAAGAACTTGTGCCATTCAAAAGTTACAAATTTCCTGGGTTCATAGTGTTCTTAGAGTTTCCTCAAAGCTACTGAAAAATGGTCCCATACCTACGACCCAATGCCTGAAAGTTAAGGAAGGCCATCATAATTCACTTCACATAGTTCTGCCATCCTGGAATACAAGGCATGTATGTGGCATCCACTTGCTGGGCAGGCGCTCACAAATCCAAAAACAAACCCACCTTAGGGTGTCCACCCGTCCTTGCCATGCTGCCTTGCTAGTGTGGGTCGGATAAACTTAATTCCGAAAAGTTCCAAACAGTTGCTGTGGATGTGTTAATGTGGCAAGAATGGCAATGCGTCACGTTGCTAAAGGAGCCAGGGAGGATGCAAGTTGTGGCAGAGGGTCCTTTTCTCTAAAATGTAACGTGACACTTTGCCCAGTTGTGCACAAGCTCGCACAATCCGACTGATGAATTTGGGCGAATTTGGAATGAGCCCCCCCCCCCTGGGCTGCGCACTTGCACCCCAGACACCATGGTGGTCTACAAACCATCGGGAGCCTGTGGCTAGAAAGAACGGGAATATGTAATGGATCAGAATGAGCCCAAATTACAACAGTCATGTTGAGATGAGACTCAATGCAAAAATGTGATGATTGAAGGGGAAAAAGTATAAGAGTCTGCAGAAAACTGCACCAGGGTAAATAGCCCTGTGAAACTCTTTGGGCTTGGGGGGCCCATGCTAGTTATCTTTCCAGGAGAAAACCTAGATTACAGACATCCTTAAAGTCATCAAGGCCGTTGGATGCCCACAGCATCCTATTGAGGGCATGCTCCTGCTGGAATGGAAGCTAGGGCAATGACTCAGGTTCAGGGCTCAAGGTACCCACATCTGGTGTACAAAAGTAACAGGACCTGTTGAGGGAAGAACAAAGGAAAAGTGTCAGGTTGGGTCTAGTCATCATATAGATGGCATGGTGGGAGACACTCTCCCTGAATGCAATAAAGTAGTTTTGTATAAAGCACTTCTGCTATTTTGGTGGCCTCGCTGTGGGTGAATCCGCAAGAAAAGAGGCACAAGGGTTGTTAATGGGATCAAAGGAAATGCAAATACAAATTGCAGTAGTACACACATCTTGAGTGCCGCTATGATTCTAGGCGGGTATTCGCCAAAAGAACTTTGAGATTCGAGTTTCATCTAGAAAAGTTACCCCCATGTCAATCTGTTGCAATCATCACTGTAAGGATCTTTTTACTCTCTGTTGTGCGGGGATGATGTGATAGTGCTAGAGAAGAGAGCAGTGGTGTTTCTCCATTATTGTGTTGTGTGTGGAGGCTTTGGTAGCAATTTGAAAGGGTTGGTTGTGTAAATATTAGATCCTAAGAGAGCGATGAAGATGGAATATGGTTTTCAGGGGTGGAAAATGGTTAATTGAGAAGGACCCTTTTGGTTTGTGGATGTTGTTGAAGTGTTTGGTAATAGTCTCCCTTAGTGATGATTCTTGCTGTTCTGGTTTGGTTTAAGGGCCAATGGGAGACAGGCCCAATTCAGCCTGACCCTCTCAGTGGCTAGATCCTAGTGTGGTGGTTCTTTGCACATCAAAGTAATCACGAATCTGGATCTCTTCAATGTTTTGCTTAAACTTCACCAACTAGTCAAAGGTAGAGCTCTGACAAGCACTCACCATCTTCCTTACCTGACCCCATCACTCCCTCCAGTGATGCGTAATTGTTTTCTTTTGCATATTTTTGTACAGTACAACTTTAGTTTGAAGCACTTACTCCACTAGGTTAATGTTACCTTTGTGAGTCGCAAGTTTTTTTTTGTTTTTTCCTGAACTATGTCCCACTTTGTTCGCTGCCTCATAAACTGGCTCCACAAGTGTTCTCATAGTTATGCTGTTGTACAGGAACCATTCTGGGGAATACTTCTGCTAGCTGTAAATGTGCTATTTTCTGATCGAAGTTGAAATTACTTAAAATAAATGCAAATACAAACAGAGAATATAAACAAAGAAGTAGAGGTACTGCAGAAATACCTCCATCGGGGAGTGGCCCGTGCCATTAGTAGTTATGTATTTGGGAAGAAACTTTAGAACCCTTTTACGTCTACTCATCTTCAAACCCCATTTGCTTTGCACCTAAATGCATCATCGATCATAATCCCTAAAATACGTCAGCAATGCAATAAGATTTTAGACGGCATGTTGTTCTTTACGCTAACCTTATCAAACTCTACTGCATGCCTTTAGGTGATAAATGCTGATATACGTTTAAGGGCCTAGACTCCGTCTGCATAATTCTACCACATGGCAAATAACCTGGCCTTCAGAAAGAAGCTGGAACCTCACACCATCTAACCGCTGGACCTTATCATCTCAGCCCGCTGATTCCTGGTCAATGCACCAACGCAGTAGCCAACTTCTTTCAAACCGTATCACACACGGAATTATTGCCAGACAAGGAGATCTGCATGTGGCATTTGCCCTGATTTCATGGCCTACCAAGATGGGCAGTAGACAGAGTTGATACGTGGAAGTATCTCGCCTCAGGCAAACTGCCATTTTTCAACCCTTCAATGCCCCTCTACTGGCTTAGAAACCCCTTGCTGTAGCACCTATCCTGCAGACAGGTGAGATCAGGAGCCTCAATGCAGTGTGAAGACGTTCAGTTTTGGGTCTTGGCAAGCAGAAACACAATGTTTAATTTTGTAAGAATGTCGAGTTGGGCGTGAGAGGACTGGTCCTGCAACCTGGTTGATCATAGTCACATGGTTGCTGTTGTTTAGTGAGATATGTGATAGAACTTCAGCTCAGCTGATCTCAGTTTCAGTATCAGTTTAAACCACAGCAAGAAGTCGAGCTGAGTCTTAGGGCCTAATTCAGGCAACGTTTGGCACAGTGACTTTGCACTGCCAACAAACAAGTTGAACCGGAACTAATTCAGAGAGCGGTGCAAAGTGGATTTTTTGCAGAGAACTATTTGCAATAGACAAGCAGCATAGGGTTCTACTTTCAAAATCCCTAAATACCCAAAAGGGCCTGAAGAGTCCACCAAACGTTTCTTGACACCATTTGACAGGAATTCCATGATCTTCAGATCATCAAAGGATATCAGGTAAACGTCATGACTAGCACATCATTTCACAAAAGATGTTTGCATCTCTCTAGAGGATTTCAGAGTATATGAGCAGCTGGACATCTGCACTGCGGGGGGAAAAATGTTCTGATTCGCCTTTGATCATCAAATATATCTTCTTAGAAACCACAATGTGAGATTGTATCAGTTGGGAGTTGCCTCCAGGAGTAAAAGGTAAATAAGATGAGGAGGAAACAAGAGAATGGGAAATTCTGGAGACATAGTTATTGATAAGAGCAAAGGAAACTAAAACATTTTTTTCGTCATCTGGGGTAATCAGAACGATCAATACCCACTTCCTTCTGATTTTATCTAGAACTCTGGAAAGAAGTGTAATAGGAGGCAAGACATACAGAAGACCCTGTGCCATATTGAACATCATTACAACCACTGTCGAAGTTGGGGGTTCCCTCAGATAAAGCATTAAATGGGAAGCTAAAATAGTGACTATAGCCAAATATATCTGTGGTATCTTCCTTCAAATTAACACAGCCACGGGAGAACGTTGTGTCTACTCAAATGTGGCACAGGTGCTGCTCCAATCCTCAGTGTCCTCTTTAGTCACTCCTTACACCACGACCAACCGTCCTCGATGTCACGGTCTAATGCCACTTGTTCCACATTCTCTCATTTCCAAACATTCCACATTCTAACCCTGAGCAGCATGGCTACTCACAACATCTAGCCAAGGAAATCCCATAACCTGACATAAAGGGAGTACTACATCACGGGCCTTTGTCACAGTTTATTAGGCGGTCATGCTCAACTCAGGGAGTTCCTTTCCCCCCAGGCAAGGTGGCACACAATAAAGCACTTTTGATTTCAGGTTCACTTTGGTGAGGCCTCCAACCCGTCTCGCACCCTGCCCCAAAAAATACCCTGTATCACCAATGGACTAGGAACCAGGCCGGTGTAGAGTTAGAACATGTATGTATTTATTTAAGGTTTGACAAAAACCTAACAGACAACATTAGCCACCAATGCTCTCACAACAGCCAATATCAAAACAATTACTCAGTCATATAAAACAACACAGGTGAAAGTTTTGAAACATGCAATACCAAATTACAACAGATTTAATTTCAATTTAACCAATAGAAAACATTCACAATACAAAACAAGGTCCAAAGGAATTACTTAATTTGCAACAAAACCTTTTTCTGAGCAACCCCGGGCAATGAAATATGACCCCTTTGATTTAAAGGCAGGGTGTAGGGAGTGAGAGCACAATCGAAAAAATACTTCTTATTAAAAAAGGTGCTGTTTGGGAAGGGAATTCAATGGGAAACATTGTTTTGTGCTTGTTACTACAAATGCAATATTAGGGAAAGGAATACAGCAGGAAAAATCGTTTTTTAACTTTTATTTAAAAGGCAAGGTTGGGAAAAGGGACTCAAAGGGAAATCCTTTTTCAACACACTTGAAAATAAAAGGCAGGACTTTGTAATTTGGTGTCAGAGAAAAATGCAAACGAAAGGGAAATTTTATTTTGTAACACACATACAGCTGAGAAGCAATACTTTGTCATTCTGATTTGAAATTAATGGGGAATTTCGTTTTGCAACACACAAACAGATGATATGCAATACTTTGTAATTCTGATTTAAAATGAATGGGAATTAATGGAAAATGTTGTTCTTGCACCCTCCACACTGACTTGAAAGGTGGTGCTTTGTGGATTGCTTCTTTTTGGATTATGGACACTCCCGCCATTTTTCTATATAGAAGTCAAGCATTTCAGAAAGCAAGCAGTCAACCAAGTCTTTATGGGCTATACCGGTTCTAACACACTAGGCATGAGCTTTTTTAGTTTCAAATTCTAACAACACTCATCTCTTGATTTTCTCTATGGGAATTCATTGATTTACTTTAATCAAGTGTGCTAAGGAGCTACACTGCGTTTCCCCCTTTCCCCCACAATTGAATGGAAAGGATTAAGGCAGGCAGTTCCCAACACAATGTGATTTCAACAGAGGGGGTGGTTTTCTATGGGAACATAAGTTGAATGAGATTTAACAAATTGTGTGAAGGGCCTATCCAGTTTCACACCCCGGCCCCCATTTATTGCCCACTAATGGAAAGGGATAAAGGCAGGTGGCTCCCATGCAATTGATGGCTTTGGAATACCTACTTACATGGGAGCTCTATTCTCTTGGCCCAGGCAGCCAGACCTATTTTCATGACCCTTTTGGGGTGGGCAACTCACACCAGGCCTCTCCAACAGAAAGGCCCCTCTAGACAGGCCTCTCTCAGATAGGGCTCCCAGGTTTCCAGGAAAGGTTACCCTGATGGTATCGGTAGCTCTCCTTGCATTTCAGCTAGTGGTTCTTTGCTATAGTCCAGCAGCAGGCTGTCTCCAGGAATACAATCCAAAAAGCCCCTAAAAGCACTGTTCTGCTGCAAACATACCCTTTTATAGGGCTAGTGACACTGCAACATGGTCATAATTCCAACAGTCAGGACTGGCTAGCTCACTCCCTTCACCTCACACCAAGACACCCACTGGCTGTTGATAGGAAAATAAGTTGGGAGATATGTATGATGTAGGCTGAGGGAGGATAATAGATACATCATTTCAAAATGACAGGGAATTTTAATATTTGTGTTCTGGAAAATCCCATCATTTGATATCTCCCTTAGTCTTTCAGAAAACCTGACAAATATATATATATGTCTGGGTTCTATATTGTATGGTGAGTCAGACCATACTAATTTTATTTCGGCACAAACCTTCCTGTGTGGAGCTATTGTTTTTCTTGGTTTTCTGATGCACCAAAATAGCAAAGAATTGGATAATTTCCAATTCAAACCTTCTTTTCATGATATATATCTTTGCCAACTTTCCCATTTCCCAGGTGTATGAAAATGGCAGAATCATAATTTTCACCACAACTTAAATTATGTACATCAGAAAAATATTGTTTTTACTGGGTCCGAATGGGTTTTTTTTCAGTTTAATATGAGCCCAGAATGAGCTTGGTGGGACACCCACTGCACTGTTTATTTAAGAAGAAAAGGTGTCCAATGTTTAATCAGTGACAATGCATTACATGTGTCAGTAAGTTTCATTTTCCTTAGGTTTCTATTTCTGTTAAAACATGTGAACAGCCATCTGGTTTATCTTAACCTTTTCTTTCCCTTGGTTTCAAAACCTTGCTTGGTGCTTAGTCTACAGTTTATGGGAAGCTTGACTTTAAGGTCACTTCTGCAGGACATGTTATCAGCAACTCCAATACATTTAGTCTACTTCTTTGTGTATCCTAGCATTTTACATTGGCAGCCAGACCACTTTCCTTGGTGGGCCCAGCCAAAGGTCTGGAGTTCAGATTTTCAAAAGGTCTTTGTTCAAAGGTAATGCACTTTTTATGTGGCGTCTAACCTTAAAGTTAATTTCTGTTAGTAATGTTATCAGAAATTCACCACAAATGTGATCTCTTTCTCTGTATATTTAAGCATCTACTTGAAACCAGTCATGTATTCCTGGTATGCATCAAACCAAAGGGCTGCGAGGTCAGGATCCAGACACACTTATTCATTTGACAGTTCACTGGAGGATTTCAGCTTAGAGGGAAAAACAAGGGGCAGTTTACCATTATCTGAAAGGCTAGCATATTACTTTCAGCATATTTACATTTGAAAGGCACAGTATAATCTTTTCTTTATATACTGTATAAACAGAAATAAATTCTCTCTATCCACATAGATAGGTCATAGTTACATTAGGACACAGTATTCAAATCTACACCAAATGAAATTAGCCCTTCTTTGTCCATGCTGTCATATTTTATGATAAAATTAAGTCGCTTTGCTCCTGATGAATGTAATCTGTCCTTCACTTCATTTCTGATTTGCAAAGGCATTATTCCTCCTGTTTAGCTTCCAAGTGCACAACTATTTCTTTTCATGCCATGTGCACTGTTGCAGTTTTTAAATCTGTCCATATATAATGTATTACTTTAATATAAAAGTTGAAAGGTATGAGTATTCCTTCAGTATTGTCATGCATAGGCCATTATTTACCATTTAACTGTCAGTTTATTTATGAAAAGTAAATGTATTTCTCCACGTGCACACTTGTCCATTGCAGTAGAATTTAACTAGGCCCGTTTCTTTCCATATCACTAGGCCTTGATATGATATGATATTTTATTGGTATCGCGCTCGTAAACAAGTGTTTCAGAGTGCAACAAGGCAAGGGGGGGAACAGTTTGGAACAAAACAACGATCCTACTAGGCCCAGAGATATTTAGAACGTGCAAGAGCATGGGAGAGGAAAAGAGTAAAAGTTCATGGAAGGTGGAGAGTGGAAATTGTGGAGCAGTGGATAAACAGATAAATAATAATAAATAAAAATAAATAGATAATAGAAGCAATAAACAGAGGTAGTGCATCCAGCAAGTGGCAAGTGCTGTGTTTATGGCAGCAGCCTGGCTGAGTCTAATAAGTGCAGAAAAAGAAAGAAAAAGGTGGGGGTGGGGACTGTGTGGGTACAGATACAGTCCCCAGTCCAAGGGATGGCCGGGAGGCAGTGCAGGAGGGTGGCAGGGTAAGCAGGTACCTGGGCACAGGGGACAGAGGGTGGCCAGGTGCATAGTGCCAAGAGAGAGCAGATCAACAGGGGAGATGGGGATCAAAGGCAGAAGCAAAGAGGAAGGTCTTGAGGTGCTTCTGGAACCAGAGATGGTTCTCCTCAAGTTTTAGAGTGGCAGGGAAGCTGTTCCCGACGGAGGCCCCAGCCAAAGACATAGATCTACCCCCAGCTTGTTTCTTTGAAAATGACTGACCCTGAGGGAGTTAGAGGAAGAGGAGCTTAGTGTCATGCTCACCTGGGCTCTGCGGGAGTATCAGGTACCTTAGCTGGGCTCTATCGTCTTGTTCTCAGGCAAATGTGTCTATTAAAAGAAACGAGGAAACAGAGAAAGATGGTAAGGACTTGTGTAGTTGGAAACCCCCCTGCTCCCCTTCTGACTGTGACCCCCTTACTCCTGGCGTGTGTATGGGTGTATGGCGAGGTGATGAGGAAGAGCCGTGGGCCCGATCATCTGTAGGATGCCAGAGCTAGTGGAGGCGTGTTCCTGTGGGGCCGCAAACCGCTAGACAGAAGCGGAGGGCCGGGGCTGGAGCGGCTGTGTTCTTACGGGCCGCGGACCCGATCAGCTGTCTTTGCAAGCACTGCAGATGGATTAGCTGCCGAGGGGCCGCAGACCCGATGATGGCAACTAAAGTCTTCGGAAGAGCGTGAGAGTTCCAAACTGGCTGGTTTTTCTGGCCTGATCACAGAGAGCGTGCTGCTGCCTGAACAGTTCAACACGAAGCATGCAGGGGAGTTTGGGTGTGGCTTATATAGCAGCCATCCTTAGTCACACCCAGAGACTAGACAGCTACTTCCCATGGATTGCGAGCTTGCTTTCCCGCCATGTTGGATGGCAATTCCTGCAACTGCAATCGGTGCCATAAGCCCCATTCCTGGGTCCAACTGGTCTCGCTCTTCATTTTCCTGATGGGGGAATGAACCCTATAGGAGGCCCTAGGTGCAACTGTGTGTGCCCAAGACCTAGCTTTGGTGGAAGCAAGTGTTGTCGCATGCCTGCCGGTAGGGTTAGTTTAACTGTTACGGGATTAATGATTGATTCAATAACATAGGGGCCTGGATATCTGGGGCAAAACGTCTAAGGTCCCTTCCGTGTGATGTTTTTTTAAGCTAGCCACACGGCATCTCCAACTTGGTATTCTGGGGCTGCCCTTTGATGTCGATCTGCATATTTCTTTTGTTTGTTTTTGGCTTGCATCATCATGTGTGTAGCTTTCTCAAAGGCCTGTTTGATGGTAGAGTGCAAGGTCTTAACGGCTGGCAGCTCCAATTCCTTGGGTGGATCTAATATTGAAGTTTGCGAAAGTCTTCCATACAAGACGCAAAAAGGACTTTGTTTTGTAGTAGAATGATGCAAGTTGTTGTAAGCATATTCTGCGACCCACAGAACGTTTTTCCAGTTACTTTCTGATTGGTGAAGTAGACACCTGAGATATTGCTCGAGTGTCTGGTTAGTATGTTCCGTTTAGCCGCCGGTTTGAGGGTGGTGACTAGTCCATAGGCGAACTTCTACCTGGGCCAACGCAGAGATGAACTGGCTACCGCGGTCCGAGATGACAATGGTCGGGAATCCATGTGGTCTTACAATATGTTCCAAAAACACCTTTGCAGTAGTAAGTGATGTGGGCAGACCCTTTAAAGGTATAAAATGGGCCATTTTTGAGAACAGATCTACAATTACTAGTATGGTATTGTAGCCATTGCAGGGAGGAAGGTCAGTAATAAAGTCCAATGACACGGTATGCCATGCCGTTGGTGGAATAGGTAATGGGTGCAAGAGGCCTGCGGATTTCTGTTTTTGGGATTTATTCTGTGTGCAGATGCCGCATGAAAGCACAAAGCGGATGACGTCCTTCCGCCACGTGGGCCACCAATAAGACCTTTGTATTTTTGCCATGGTTTTGGCAATTCCAGGGTGTCCTTCCAGCAATGTATCGTGGTAAGTGGATGTGATGCTGGAAATGCATTGGAGGGACAGGGCCTCTGTATCCTTGTCCTTTACTTCTTTTTATCATGTGTTCTGTTGTGTTTTCCACGCAGTAGTCCAAGTGAGACTCCTGGCGGTGCAGCTCTCTCTCTTTTGGTTTGGTGATTGGACCCGTGGGATACCTTTATGGCACCCAAGGGTGGGGGTACAACCCAGTGCCCCTAGTGCATGTTTTTGGGTCCTGTGGATGGCCCACAGAGCATGGTATGGGCTGGTGGCAGCTCCATGCTGAATTTGACAGGTGCGCCGGGTATCCTCCATTTTGGGATACCCTGGCCCTGCCATTGGGATCAGTTGATTCCGGATGGAAAACAAAATGGCCCCTGTGGCCTCTTGCTTTCTATTACCTACTACCTTGTTTTCCCAAAGTCCTGGGAAGCCCTGACTCTGTCCCTTCCCCCTGAATGGCTGTTGGGTGGAAGTGCCATATATGGTGTTGTTGTGAAGTCCCGGCCAGACTAGCTGGAGCCTCCCAAGTGACTGTATGTTGTGGGTACCTCCAGTGGGTGGGACCTGAGTGAATAGAGTGTGTGACGAATATGCATTCTGTGTTGTGGATGTCTAGTACCTAGTGGTTGACACAATGACTGAGACAGCCCTGCCCGAAACCGGTATGAATGCAGTTGGGAGTGTTGAATGGCTCGGTACTTGTCCCAATATACATAACTTCTTGTGAGTGTCTGGAGGAAGTGAATGGCCTGAATACCTCGTGTGCCTGATTGGCTGCCTGCCTGCATGAATGCCCTTAGTCGTGATTGGATGCTTGAGTGTGACCCAGCGGAATGAATGGGAGATCAACAGTATATCTGGGGACCTCTCACTGCTAGGAATCGTGTTCAGAAGCTGAAGTCCACTACAACGAGTAACTAGAGAACTGAAGCTTGACCTTAAAGCCCTGCTGGACGAGAAGAATTGCTGTTGCTCACCTTCACAATCTGAAAGCTGCTGTGCCCCCAAGGACTGACCCAGAGAGGACCTGGTAAGGCGCCCTCTTCCCGAGCTAAGAGGGACCATCGTGCACAGCTGATCTTTGCCAAAGCTCCCTGGTAGACAGCCCTTCGACAGGCTGCCGACCCAAGATGGGGACTGCCACGGAATCTCAAAGAGAAGCACTCGGACTGTTGTCTGCCACTGTAAACGACCACCGTCGCCGACCGGAGCCGCCGTGCTCCCGTTTGCCTAAGAACTTCATTTGATCATCGGATGCTCTCGTCTGCATCGTCGCCCGCTTTATCCCGCTGGAGAAGGCCCGACCGTCGACGCGCCGAAGAGCATCCGCCGGTGTGTTTCCCGCCACCTAAGGACCTCAGAGACGCCAACGACTCGACGCCCTTGCTGGGCCACAGTTCTTCATCGTCTCTTTGTGGTCCAGAACTATCGTCACCGAGGTGCCCCGCATGCCTCTTCCTTGCAGGACGCCAACGCTCTGTCGTCGACGAGCACCGCTAGGAACGAAGCTGCCACTTCACTGCCATAGTTCAACCTGTTCGCCGTCAGACATTTGACGACCTGTGACTCCTGCCTTAAAGGGAGGGCACTCAAGAAGGGCCATTGATTCCCAGACACCGAATGCCGAGTTCCTCAACGCCTCTCGACGATCCGTGGCTCCTGCTTTAAAGGGAGTCACTCAAGAAGGATCGGTTGACGCATCTTCGGAGAACTCCACTCCACCAGGTACATTGGGGGGGTAAAACCTTAATAGGAGGAAATAAGACTATTGTTTCAACCATCTTATGTTCCTGCCTATCTGTGTGACATTTTAACCGTACAGTTGATGCACTTTAATGAGATTCAATAACATTGGTGGCATCACTTTAGAATTGTATATATTTATCATTGTTGACTTCCGAGTACAAAGTGCGTTATTGTGATCGTGCACATACCTTTGAATAATAATTATTTAAAGACTGTGTTTTCAGTAATACAGTGTGTGGACATTCCTTTGTGGGGGTTCGGGGACTACACTGTACTTAAGAACCAGCCCGCATCACCTCCTGAGAAGCTAGGCCCTGATTGCTCGTCCATTGCTACCATAATAGAGAATCTTGGCTGGGGTCTTCTATGCCTCTCCTCTACCATATAGAGAGCAGAAGTACAGACACCCCTACCAGTATTTACACTGGTGGCAGCGGTGGGATGCTTATGGTTTTAAGAATCAGTGTATTTCCGTGCCACTTACAAAATAACTGCACTTTATTAAATTAAGGTTTGGTTGTGTACAAAATAACTGCATTACAAGCAATGGAGTCTATTGCAAATGGTAAATTGACTCGGATGAGCTTAGAGGCTCTCCAGAGTGCTTGTGAATCCAGAGAGTTAGACTTTGTGGATAAGTCTAGGGCTCAGCTGATAGCTGCCCTGGTGGACTACCAGACCGATGGTGAAACTCTTGATGAGTGGGGGAATGCAACCAATGAGGACTCTGCCCTGGGGTTTCTACTGAATCTTTTTCTGGGAATGACACCATTCCTGTTGCCTCTATTCCGAACCCCAGCAATTCCTTGGAGCTTGAGTTATTAAGGGATGAAATTGGCCTTTGAATATCGCAAGTTGGAAATAGATGCTGAGCTTAAGAAGGAGGAACTGGCTCAACAAGTTGAATTCAAGAATAGGGATCTTGAACTCAAAGACAAGGACACTGAATGTCAGAGAATCCAGCTACAGAAAGCTAGAATGGAGACTTCAGCGAAATCCAGTGAGAGTGTCAGGTCCCCAGCAACTAAATTCATGAAAGATTTGGTTGGTGTGTTTGTGGAGGGTTCTGATATCCTCCAATGGATTGAAGCATTTGAAATGGCTTGTGCAATTCATGATGTTGACAAAAGAGATTGGGCTAAGTGTTTGCTTAGCAGAGTGCCTCAGTCTGGGTCTGACTGTATTCTGAAGCTGAGTGTGGAAGAAAGGGGTCAGTATGAGTGTATGAAATCTGCTTTGATTGCCAAGTTTGGCAAGACACCTACCCAATACCTGAAAAGGTTCAGGGATTTTAAGAAAAGAGAGAATGTGTCTTGGGTTGACTGGGTGAGTGCTGCACACATGAATATGATGGGGTGGATTGATGGTTACAAGGTGAAAACTTTTGTTGAATTGTCCCATCTGTTGTTTTTTGAGCATTTTTCTGAAGCCTGTTCACCAGAGCTGCGTCAGTATGTTGCTGACCAGAACATTTTGGATCCCTTCAAGCTGGCCAGGCTGGCTGACAAGTGGGTCTCCCACCGGGTGTCCCCTAAGGACTCCAGTGGGAAGGACAAGGACAAAGAAAAGGGGGCCTCTCAGAAAGCTGAGGAGTCCCCAAAGAAGTCACAGTTGGGTAAACCTAAACCCTCCTCTCCGAAGACCCAAAAATCTAGTGGGGATAAGGCACTTGGAGTACAGGCTGCAGCCTGACCTACCCTTACCCCATGTCTGAGGTGGAGGCCACTGTCCTCCCCTCCTCTACAGGAATCACATTTGGTGCTCCCGTAGAGATTTCCTTAGTGTCCCTTGGGGCCTGAGACCAGTACACAGAAGTACTGGCGACTATCCCACAGAACACCCGTAGGTTTTTGAGAAGTGTCCTCCTGAATGGCCAGCCTTCTACTGGTTTGAGAGACACTGGGGCAAGCATGACAGTGGTGGACAGGACCCTGCTCAAGCCAGAGGACTATGTAGGTGCTCCTCTGAGAACTACCAGATTAGCTGTTGGGCCTCCCAAAATATCGCCTGTAGCCCGAGTCACACTCGTAATTGGAGACAAGACAGCAAAGCTTCCTGTCCTGGTTCAGGACAATGTCCCTGCTAACATTCTTTTAGGTAATGATCTAGTGGAGTTGGGATTGATCGTGGATGGTCTTCCCATGACTGCTGCTGCGGTCACTAGGTCACAGGTGACACCGGATCTGGCTGTGAGTCAGGTACCCGAGCCAGGCGCGGCCTAAGGCAAGACGAAGGAAGAGCAAGAAGGCCACCTCTGTGGAGGTAGCTCCTTCTCTTCCTGCTGTTCCTACAGCACCCATTGGGATCCATGCTCCGGATGGGCTGGGTCCAGTGGTAAACCCTGTCTCAACTCCTGTGGGAGAAGAGCCAGAAGTCTCTCCTGTGGGGGAGGTTCTCAACCCAGAGGATCATCCCGATCTTCAATGCTTATTAGCTGAAGGGGGACCCTCCCGGGCAGACTTCTGTAAAGGACAGAGAGAGTGTCACTCTCTCGAGGGTCTGAAGAAACAGGCCCTGTTCCAGGCATTAGGAGAAGTGCCTAGGACATTCCACATTTATTGGGAGGGTGAGCTCCTTGTTAGTGAGCCCACTAAGCCTGAAACTGGTGCCCTCAAGAGGTTGGTGGTACCCCAGGTTTACAGGGACTTCCTACTGCAGTTGGTGCATGAGGTGCCCTTAGCTGGTCATCTTGGTACCAAGAAGACTAAGCAGAGGCTCTCTGCCCATTTCTACTGGCCTCGGATGGGAGTAGAAGTGGAGTCCCACTGGAGGACCTGCCCAACTTGTCAGTTTTCTGGCAAGACTGGAGGCAGTGTCATTGCCCCACTGCAGCCATTGCCAGTGGTTGGCCCACTATTTGAGAGGGTGGGCATCAACATTGTCGGTCCCCTGGACCCACCCATGTCAGGTGGACATCGGTTCATCCTGGTTTTGGTAGATCATGCCACTGGGTACCCTGAGGCTATACCTCTTCGGACTGGTACTGCTAAGGTGGTTGCCAGGGCTCTCCTGGGCATTTTTACCCGTGTTGGATTCCCCAAGGAGGTTGTCTCTGACAGAGGATCCAACTTCATGTCTAGTTACATGAAAACCATGTGGAAAGAGTGCGGGGTAACCTACAAGTTCTCCACCTCTTACCACCCCCAGACCAATGGTCTGGTTGAGAGATTTAATAAAACTCTCAAGGGCATGCTGGGTGCTTTGGAAGAACCCCTAAGGAGGAAATGGGATCTCCTCCTTCCATGCCTGCTGTTTGCTTACAGAGAGGTACCTCAAGAGGGTGTTGGTTTCAGCCCCTTTGAATTACTCTTTGGACATCCCGTGAGGCTGCCCCTTGCCTTGATCAGAGAAGGTTTGGAAGCCACCCCACCCGGTCCTACCAAGCAAGTGGGGAACTATGTGTTAGGCCTCAGACGGAGGATGACACAGATGATGGGTCAGGCAACAGCGAATCTCAAGGCCAGCCAGTAATCGAACAAATACTGGCATGACCTTAAAGCATCGCCAGGGGATTGGACTCCGGGACAGGAGGTCCTTGTGATGGAGCTTACCAAGCCTCGAGCATTGGCAGATAAATGTACTGGATCCTTCAGGATTATCTCCAAGATGGGCAAGGTCAATTTTCTGGTTGACATGGGACAGTGTGCATTATAAGCAATGGTGGATACTGGATCCCAAGCCACCCTCCTCCCCAAACAGGCCTTTGACCAACTAAATTCAGGAAGAGGGGATAGTCACCAAATTCCCTTCACACCTCTTCCCGGACAACTCAAAAAATGTGATGCAAATGATATTTCTGTTGAAGGGACTGCAGATTTGGATATAGAAATTGGGCGACATAGGGTTTAACATCCGGTGATAGTCGTGACTCCAGAGGTCACACCGTGTCTACTGGGGAATTACCTCCTTCAGAGGTGTTCACCACTGATTGACTGCGTGAACAAGGTGCCCTGGACCAAGGCTCACTGGCCCATAAAACTCAAACAAAGCATAAATTATGTAAGCCATTTAATTGAACAACAGTACAACAAAATTGAATTTAATTTCAGGAACTCTTCTCAATTCTTGAAAATCATTCCCCCTTCCAGTTCCGAGTGGCATTCCTCACTGGGAGGGGATACTCTGATTTTTTAAATGAGTCCAAAATCAGAAGAAAACACAAATCCCATGACAAACGATGAAGAAGAAATTGGCTCAAAGTCTGACTGACATTCAGAAATACGGTGAACAGTTGTTTTCCCCCATTCAAATAAATGTGTTCTCGCCAGAGTATTCTTGAATAATGGAAGAAGCTTTATCAGCAAAGCATTACTCAGGAAACTCCCAAAAGCTCAGACCATTCCAACATTTAAGTTTATTGATAAATTGGAAGTAGGTCTGGAAACATCTCCTGCCTAGCGGCTGTATGCTAAAAATGTCCATTGTCGACAAATGCATAGAACATAATTGTTGGGTCGTGAGCAATGTCCCTTCTTCCTTGTATGTTGTTAGCAACATTCTCAACTGGTATGCCGTCAATTTGGACCTGATTATTAAAAAAGCCTGGTCACGACTGGATAGTAAACCCATGGGCTTTCACAACACTGAAAAAACGTTCTGGTCAGCTCAATTGCTGCCTTATGTGGTTGAGGTTCAAGTGAGTGAAGCAGTTACCATCCAAGGACAGGTGCAACAATTTACGATTCCCCTCAAAATTAAGTGAGGACTGAACCTCAAAAATCAAGATGCCTATATGAAGAGAAAGAGGCTCTGGTGTGCATTTTCTTTTCCCGATCTTCGCAGTCAGTTTCACAGTGAAAATCCCATCTGTGGCCCCTGCATGCTGTTCCATAGCATGATGCATCAACAGGCTCTCTTTTTGCCCATCAGAGCAGGGTTTACAGTCCAAATGGTGACATCAGTGTTTTACTCCAATTCATCTGTGTGGCTCAGACGTGGCATCTGATGTGGCAGCCGATCCCTTGGAAGAGTGGTGCCATAGTGCTGCATCTGCAAACCCCACAGAGCTAGGAAGTAAAAATACATATTTAACATATGTAAATAACCACACACAAACTATCACCTAGACAAATAGCAGGAAATGCTGGGAAGAGGGTGTGTATTATAACTCTTCTTTATGGGAGTGGCCAGTTTGAGGCCCTTTTCAAAAAAGTAATGTGGCTTTCATGGGGTGCCTTTCTCTATTGCTCAAAGCTATAGGATTGGAACGAGAAAGTGGGACAACTGGGCAATGTTAAAATTGTTGAGAAGCTGGCAATGCTGACCTTTAGTGTACATTCTGTATATGTGAAAGAAGCCTGAATTGCTGCTTCTATGGCTGCTTCTTGTCTCTAAGAAGTCACACTACCAGCTGCACCTCCTTAGAGGTATTCTTTCTTTCCTCTCCTTCCCCCAGAAGCTCACTGTCTCCAGAGCCCTGGCTCTCTCTAAGCTGGACTATTGCAACAGCCTCTATCTAAATCTACCTGCCTCTATCCTCCGCCCTCTGCAACTTATCCAGAACAGGACTGCAGGACTTGTCCTTGGCCTCAAGCCCAGGGATCGTATCTCTCCAGGACTGAAATCTCTGCACTGGCTCCCAGTGGCTGCGAGGATTAAGTTCAAAACCCTCTGCATTGTACACAAGACCATCTGGGGTCAGGGGCCACAATACCTTCTCTCTCTTCCTAAATATCTTCCTTCTCGAGCTCTTCGCTCATCCGCCTCCAACTCCCTCAGTGTCAGTCGCTTCTCCAAGCAACGAGTTTGTGGAAGATTACTCTCTTCGGCTGGGACCTCACTCCCCTGCTGATTTTCTGAGTGGAACTGCTCTGGTTACCTGGCCACCCTTTCTGATCTCTGGCCCAGGCCCTGTCAATTTGCCCACTTGCACTGCCTCCCTGGCAGCCCCTGCACCTGGGGACCATTCTGTATCCCTAAAGTCCCCCTACTAGCACTTTTGTCTGCACTTCCTTGCACTGGCCACCAGCTGGCCGTTATTTATTTCTTATTTATTCCACTTTTCCCATGTACTGCACTTTCCCCTCTCCCTTCCCCCGCACACTTTTTCCTTTTCCCCCCTCCCCATGCACTTGCGCAATCTGAATGACACTTGGCCTAGTAGGATCGTTGTCTGTCCTCTCCTTGTTCCCCCCGTTGCCTCGTCGTGCCTTGAAACACTTGTGTATAGGCGCATTATAAATGTCACATCACATCATATATACCCTGTGTGGGGGTGACATTTTCACTCCGTCTACTTGTGCTGTGGGCCAACAGGGAGGAAAGATGACCCCTATCATGGGTAGCTACCATCTCCCCCTGAAATTGCTCATCCATGGAAACAATGCACACATATCTACATGCACAAAATCACAGACAAATGGGTTGCTCTTCATACGTTTGGGTTAAATAGGGGTGCAACTTAATTTTCAGTACTGATAGCGGGCTAAATGTGGTCAATCACCTGTCACCATGAACGTTGCCAGTTGTGGTAGTGGCTGGGAAGCTGTACTCTGTGGAGGGAGCTGCCACTCCATTACAACCTGGCTATAATCCACACATGATCCCTCCCGGCGACCAGCCACGGAAATGCGAGCTGACGAGAGCTACCTGCTAGCCCCTGTGAGCTAAAACATATGCCAGAGCACCCTCCCTGGTACCTCCAACTTGATGAACAAACCCCATGCTGGGGCCTACATGTTGGTGTGACCAGGTGGACCACCTGACATTTTTACTCCTACTCTACGTGCTGTGACAACTATTATAGATACTGCTGAGTAGAGATTGTCTTATGAAGAGAGAGGGAGAAAATAGCTGGCCCAAATAATGAAAGAAAAAAAGAGATGACGTAGTACACCAGAGTGGTGATGCCATTGAACCATGGGACAGTAGTCAGCCTAAAATGTGAAGGGGGCAGTGCCCAATCCTCCTATGACAGCCCCACTGGTACTGCATAAATCCCCTAAGGGTTGAATGCCCAGACTCGCTAGGGTGATACCATAGAGTGCCTCTCCTGTGTGTGGGGCTTCTGACCATATTGCATCGTAGAGTGTGTATCCGTGTATGTGTGTGTGCATGTGAGTTTGTGTGAATGTTTAGCTTCTGCCCACATTGTACCTGCTTCCTTGCAAATAATGTCAGAACTTCAAGATGTTATATGCTCAATGTAGCATAAATGTGACCTCAACAAGATCTTCAAGGAATTCCCCCTCCAGTGCTGGGCACAGGTTCACTCATGCATTAAAAATCACGGTGACAACCTCCAACAGGGAAATGTCTTGTGTGGCCGTGCAAAGGCTGCAGGGATCCGGCCAGGCTTGGAAAAATGAGTATAGACAGCAGCTCAGACTCTTCTGGTTCCCTTTGAACTATCTGTGAGGTGAAAGACGTGGCATGAGGGCATTAGTGTGCGTACTCATCCAGGGATAGGCATTTTTCGCAATGACACCTCATGCTCACTCAACCAAGCGAATGGAATTACTTTTCTGATATGCTGTGCGGTGAGCAGAGAAACTCCCTGCAGCATAAGATTGGACATGGTTTAGCTTTACCTTCAGACTTTCAAATCCGAAAAAAACACTCACCGTAATTGAATGTATTCTTGAACGTAGTAGTGCTTTGATAAGTACTTAGGTGTGTCATTATGAGTTCTATGATTTCCCTACTGGTTATGAGTTTGGGTTGGTCTCAGAAATGAAGCCTGTTTTGCATACGTCATGTGACGGGGAGCAGCACTAAAGGCTATATTAAGATAGTTTTTGAATGTATTGAGATGGAGCAGCCACTGTCCTTTGCTGGTGGGGATTGTGATGCTTGTGCACATGTTAAGCAGTGCCACAATGTTGTGCAAATGGAAAAGTGACATAGCATCACATGCTGGGAGCACTGGAAGCTGAAAGGGTTTAATTGCCTATAGTTCATCCGTGGTCACTGCAATGTGAGTACGAGCATTATTACCCGGAAGGCACCTTCCAATCAGATGGCTCGGAATGCGGGCTTGAACTGCGGGTACAAGTCTGTGTTCCACGCCGCTTGACATCCGGCTCCCCCCGCCGCCATCTTTCCCCCACTCCCCGACTTACCTTATATTGGCAGCGGCTAGATAACTTGGGCTGCCGGGCCGTTATCCCCGTTCCAGCCCCTGGAAAAGGGGATGAACGCCACATTCATAATTAAGTGGCACTGAGACTTCCTAATTGGCTGCCACCTCCATTCTTCTTGCTGCCATTACCTCACTCGAGGTGTAGGGAGCAGGTGTAGATTGGATTTTAAATCACCAGTATAATGGCCAAAATGCCATTATACCTCTTACGTCACTCCCGCTTCGATTTCTCCTGTTTTCTTCTTCCCACTCCCCAGCCACACCCCTTCTAAACTATTTACCTCTGTCCTCTTACCCTACAATGCCTTAACGTAGGATACATGTCTTAAGTCACACAATACAGGAAATCCAACCTCCTCTTTTTGCTCTCCCTACATCTCTTCCCTTAGTCCACACCGCCGTGTGGCAGTGTTAGAACTATTTTATCAACCTAAATTACATTAATTGCATGGTGGATCGCAGAGGTTTTGAATGCTAACCCTAGTCTCCTACTCTGAGCTTCAGAGCTACTACACATAGGTTACTAATCAGAGGGCACTAACTGAGTTTGGCCTATCAGACAGATATCGGAAGCCTCCCTACGTGAGGATCAATGTGTCATTCACTCTTCCTACTGATTTCCTGCAGCATTGCTGTAACCTCCCTATACTCTCCATTGCCTCTTTCCAGTTTTTAGCAGAATTGCCATTGCTCTGCCATGACCTTCCTGCAGCATTTGTGTATAGGTCAAGCCTGCCCTCCTTCTGCCTTGCTTGAGTACATCAGAATCACAGAACATATCCAACATTTGAAGATTTATAATTGGCTTCCTCTGGGTATCCTGGATGCTTCATTGGGAACTGCCCTTCACATCTGTGAAAAGAGTGTAATACAACCTCGAGACCATAGCCTATTCTTGCAGCTTTACCATTGACTTCCTATTAGCTTCCTGCATCTTTCTCTAAGGATCGATCTTTCAGCTCCGTGAGAGCCAATCATAACCCCTTCACCATAGCCACTCTTGAAGTTATGATATGATATTTTATTTCTATCGCGCTCATACACAGGTGTTTCACAGCGCGACAAGGCAAGAGAAAGGCAAGGCAAGAGAAAGGGAACAGGGGAGAATAAAAACAACACCCTTACTAGGCCCAGTGACATTGAGAACGTGCAAGTGCAGAGTAGAGGGAGAAGGGGGAAAAGTGATTGGGAGGGGGAACAAAAGGAGAGTGTGGAGCGAAAAGGAAAAATAATACTAAAATAATAAATAAAAGGCAACAAACAATGGGAGTGCAGCCAGCAAGTGGCAAGTGCTGGGTTTATGGCAGCAGGCGGTGTAGGTCTGAAAGTGCAGGAAGAGAAGGGGAGGGCTATATGGGTAAAGATACAGATCCAAGTTGTTTCATCGATTTCTTGAATGCATCCCAACCACTTCTTTCAGGATCAATTGTGCACTCCAGCAACCCGGTGAGGGACCACCATACCCTCACACTCTTACTGCCATTGCATACTCCTTGGCCAGCCTTGTCAGCTATCTTCATCAAAGCCTCCAAGGATAGACCTTTTTGATTTGATGTTACATCATTACTGTTATAAGCACCCTGCCGACCTTCCCCTCATCCTGTCTAACCAGAGAAACCATGTGTGTGCTGCTCCCGCTCTGACTCCTTGGATCCAGGTAAAGAAACCTTTGACTGGACAGCGTTGCCCAGCTTATGTTAAACCATGCAGCTGAAATCAAGTGTTTAGGCAGGTGGAGTGGAATGTGTTATGATGTTGTATACATGTTGCTGACAGCATCTTAGTTCTCCCCTAGAGAAAATCATCTCTTCAGGCCACATAACTGCTGTTTTCTACTAGATGGTTCACAGACCTGGTCCAGGCTTCTTAACACTTTGCTATTGTTAGGGAGAATTCTCCAGAATGACTAATTTCCCTTACCTACCAAGTCCCACAGCAGCTTTGTTGGATTTCTAGGATTTATATTTTTCACCTGGTAAGTGTGAGCCTTTTTTCCCACTCTTACATGTGTTTTGCTGTGTGTGTTTAATATGTTCTTGTGTTCATAGACTGTGGAGCCTCACCTACTCCATAGGCATCATCTTTTTACTGTGTGTTACACAGCACCTTCAGAGCAGTGACACAGGGTTGTCTTTTTTACTTCCCAACTCCGACTCTATTTTCTGGGACTGACTACTGTCTCCCAGAACATGTAAAGCTGCCATTGACTTTATTAGTCTGTTTTAAAACTCACAGACCCAGTACAAACTATCTTAAATAGAGTTCTGGAAAGGGTTAATACTTATCCCTGTTTGTCTGTTTCTCTTGGAGCATTTTTTCGCTCCCTTTTCATTAAGACTTGGCTGGTGGCAGTGGTAACTACCCTATTTTTCCTACCACAGTTATCTTAAATAGCCCTGGTATTGTTTTAGGCAATCTTGGTAACCTCGAACTTAAACCCGCTAGACCATATATGTTTTTATACGGTTCTGGCTGGGTTTAATCACCATTTCTTTTTGTAAACGTCTTTCTCGTGTTTTACTCTGTGCGCCAAACCAGGTTTGGATCTTTTGTTCGCCGTCCTTTCACAGGCTTCTGCAGAGAAGCCCTCCTTAGCCACCTGTATGTCTAGAGGGGACAGGATGTGAGGGAGGGGTTTGGGACTCCCTGCACAGGGTCTCCTTGGAGACCCATGTCACACTCTGATCTGATTGGTTGTGGTGACTGTCCCGGCAGGACAGCCACCCTGCTGTGTGATTGACATCCGGGCTGTGTGAATGGCGGAAACTGTATAAAAAGCAGGTCTCTGGGGCTGGAAAGGCAGAGTCGCCACTGGAACGAAAGAACCGAAGAGGAGCTGACAGAAGAGGACCCCTACAATGACTGAACCACCCGGTGAAGCCCTGCTGCAGGTCCAAATCTTCATACTCGAATGACAGGGAAGATCTTTAAGGAACCTTCTCCCCTTGAGCTGGTGGGAAAAACCAGTTTACCAAACTGCTCACCAGGTCTCCCTTCTCTGGTCAAATTTTCTGTAGAGAGCTACAGTGAACCGGATAGCCAGGAGGAACGGACCCTGCTTGCGTTTTAAGGAGCGCACCTTTTATTTGTTGCTTTGCTCTGCTGCTGGTTTCTTCCCTGGGCAGTGCAGGACCCTCCAGTTTTCCTACTTCATGTCAGTCCGAGAGTCGCTTCAGGAACCGTGAGTCTGCAGGACCTGCCAGGAACGTCTGCCTCAGCTACAACCTTCTTCTCCATTTAAGGTACTGCTCAAATCCGGTTGTTCGTTTCGTTCAGCCGCAGTGAAATTGTGTGAAACTTTTTGCCAATCTGAGGGCTTGTCCTTCTCCATTCTTTAAACTAACTTTTCTGCCGACCAACTGTGTCTTGAACTCTTGGAAAAGACTTAACCGGGAACTACCGTGAACTGTGTGATCTTGAGCAAAGACTTTGGCCCATTGACTTTGGGCCAGGCCCCTTGAATTTGAATTCCTCACTGTAGTTCCTTTTTCTAGATTGCACTGCTTACTTACTTGTTGGTGCTGCTCAATTCTTGTCTAACTTTGTCTTTCCCTCCCTTTTAAATTGCTGGAGTGCCATTTTTCTCATACTTCATTTTGAGCCGAACTTGTCCACAATCTATTGGGTGTGGGATAGTGTATTAAGAGTGTGATTTTTCAACTGCTTTACTTTAGTGAAATGTTTTACAACTGATGTGTAAATAAATATATATTTTTTTACTCAGAAACCTTGAGTCAGTGTTTGTTTGAATCATAGTACTTGATGTACTTTGTGTAACTATTGATATTGCTCATTTGCTCTTGAGATAAGTCTGGCTAATCAGCCATCAACGCCACTTTACTGTGTAGTACAGGCTTGTACCAAAGGTGAATTTCTACTGTCACTTGTAGTCCTAATTGTGTGTGGTGTTCCCAAAGGATACTGCATATAATTCTGCCTAACAGCTATAGGGTTAGTACACCTTTACTCTCACCTTCCCAGAGCAATCCTGCATGGAGCAATTCAAATATCACAGGTTCCCTCTCCAAAACTGTCTGCCCTCCATTGTCCATCTTCCAAGCTTTCCCCAATCCCCCTCAATGATGCATGCATTTTTCTTCAGTACTCGGTGCAATTGATCTATGTGATTATCGCGAAAGAAAAATACCCAAGTCGAAAATGCTGATTTGTTTTTGTCTTTTTGCACATTTCCACGCAATGATATCCTGGGGTAGACCCATGCAGTCCCTCTCAGCATACACCCCATACATAATTTATTACACTAACCCGACTGCACATATAATTGCATGGAAATGCACAGTTAAAAATGTTCGGCCTCAGTATTTTTTGCTGCAAAATAATGTGTTTATGCCGTGTGTAATTAGCAGCAAATGCATTCAGAATGTGTAGGTCATGTTCTTAGCTCTGGCAAGGTGGTGTCAAGACCATGGCATAATGTTTATCAGCCGCAGAGAGGGTATGCTCCCTCTTAGTAGGACGAGAAGACTGAAAAGGCTCCTCTCACTTCTGAGGCGCAGTTCTGCCAATCCTCCTGCAACATACTGTTCCAGGAACCTACCTGCTTCGAAATTCACAGTAGCCTACTGCCAGCGAGATGTGAGCTGAACCGTGCATTAGTACGAGAAGATTGGGTACCTGGTGTTTTTTGATAACCTCCTCCTGTACAATGTTCTTTCACTGACATCATTTGCAGCATTGCGGGCCTTGACAAACGCTGGGATATGTCTGGACCAAGGGAGGCTGTCATTTGGGGGATTTAACATCTGGCTGATTCACACATAGATGTAGCACCCCCACTGATTCCTCACGTTTGCAATTCTCAGATGGCATCTCCTGCGGCTGATGGTCCAATTTTAATCAGGCGGTTCCCTAGCAAACTTGACGCAGACTTTCATCATCAAATGCTTTGCAGGTATCCAGTTGCCACGAAGGAAATGGATTACACACTCATCCATTTTAACTTTTAGGGTAATGCCAAGGAGATGCCCATCTGTCCCCTTAATTATTTGCATTGCCCATTGCCCCGTTGGCCTGTTTGTTGTGATAGATGCACTCAGAGATTCCAGATTTATTCAAAGAAAAATGTAGTATCCATATACACAGACTACACAGACTAGCTGTGAGTTTGCGTTAAGGATGTCAGGGTGAATCTTCACCTGGTTGTATACGACATTAAAATATGTGCGGAATACGCGAGGCTAACCATAAACTGGGCAAAATCAGAACAACTCCCTCTAACCAGATGCACAAACCGAGCTCGTGATGAGCTCATAATGAGATGGCTTGATAATAGCATAAAATTTGTGTGACAGCACGTTGCTGAAGGAAAATTACAACATACTTCTGGACACATGTTTGGACATGATTATGATGAAGGTAGAGAGGTGGATCTCGCTCTCTCCATCTCCCTGCTGGAAAGGATCTCACTGATAAAAATATGATAAACATATGAATGGTCCCAGAATCTGTGTATATCTTACAAAATATGCTGATTACCCCACCATCCTCTTATTGAGGGCAGATCAATCACTTGCTGTTTAGGCCATATGGGCGTAAAGGCAAAACCACAAGGTGTGCTTGATACCCTTATGCTACTGCATGCGAAAGGTGGCCTGTTGATCCCCAACTTAGAATTGTTTCATGGCGCTCAAAGCACATTACGCTATATTGCGGCATAAAGACACTCCCAATACTATGCATGTTTGCATTGAACATCCACTGCATACCCTATATCATTGCAAGCCATGCTTTAAGGCAGTCACACATTATCAGACCCCACCCCATTGTACAACAATATTTACAATGGGGTTTCATAGGTACTCGATATGACCATACAATATTGAAAAAAATATTTGTTAACTTTTTTCTTATTTTGACTAGTTCGACGTCACCACATTGTGGGAAATACTACATTTATTTCATATCATGTTTTAATGATTTTTCTGTTCTCCCTTTTCTAACTTTGAAAATTATTATTTTTTTGTCTTGCTTCATTGTACTTTGATTTTTCAATATATGTTTAGAAGGAAAATTAATTAAAACATTTTTTTAAGTATGTACAAAATGTTTTATTGACTGTATATGCCCTCATGGTTTTGGGCGTTGATTTCACTTGATGCACGCATTTTCAATATAAAATCTTGTTTCAAATTCATACAAACTTGAATGATTCTCTTTGCTCTTCTGGATTGTGATGTATATAAACTATATGTAGATGCAATTACCCTAATGGGTTATATAGGTTTGGACCAGAGGTAGGACTTTAATTCATTTACACCTCCCTATAGGCCAATCTACACACGTACCAGTACCTTGTGTTAAATATTAGTTCTTTCTGCTCTCTCACTGGTACGACAGCCCATGGGCACAACCACAGCCACAACAGTGTGGCTTTTTCCTTTGCTGAATGACACATTATCAATATAGCATAACAACTTGGTGGCTATTCTCAAATTTGCGAGTATCATCGAGGATCTAGTGATATACACACCCATATTACACCCAAGAGGTGTGTAACCACCCTAACGGTATTCACGTACTTTAGCCTGCGACGTGCCCAGGAAGACTAATGCTTTTTAGGAGAGCCCCTAACATCAGAGGGACTCAAACCAGTTATATTAATGTCCATAAGTACACATTTGGTGTCTAAACTTTATTCTAAAACAGCAAGTTCTAGTCTGGCACAAATTATATTGCAGCGATCCAAATAGGAAGACATACCAGGTGAGGTTCCTTCTGATGTAAACTTTCCCAAGGCGTGTTCAAAGACAACGGCAGTCTCCCTGAATTACAGGCATAGTTTATTCCTAGTGCTTAATTTGTAAACAAATACAAATCAGTCTCCAAATAATGTGTAGCATGTCTGTGACATTGCAGAGCGGGCAGCTCTCTAACACTGTGCCATCACCCGCAACTGCTCCCCATAGCCAAACACATTTGGGGTTAAACCTACAGCTCAAATTGGCTCATTTGGGGTTGATGGACAAACTGAATATGTCAGATTTGAAATGTTAAAATGCCAAAAAATAAAATGTTATTTGTGTTTTGAAATGAGACACATGATTCTTTAAACATGTAATCACTGTGAACATGTTGCTATGATTCTCTAGGTGGCAGGTGGAACTTATTGACCTCCCAGAAAATAGAGCAAACATGCTATCCTCGCATGGTAAATTGATGGGAAAATACATGCACAATCACGACTGCACTAATGAACTTTCTTGCCAAACAATGCAACAAGTTCTTACATAGGTTGGCACTCAGGACAGGTAGTCCTCGTTGGTGATGGCCTTTTCCCTGCCACTGTATTGGTGCTGCTGGCTGTCCTGTTTTTGTCAATCCACTCTGCTGTGGCACTGCTAATGGTTATTACGGTACCAAAGATTCTTGGGAAGTGGTAGGATTTGTCCAGCCTTGATGGTGAAAGTGAAGGTGCCTTGAGTAAGGGAGTTCATTGAAGTCTTCTTATAAACCATTTTTTACTACAAATGGAATTGGTTATAGCTCTAACTATATAAAAATACAGGAATTCTTAGAGCATGTTGACCTCAACTTTGTGTTCTACTGGATGCTCAGATGATAATAAAGTGTCAACAGAATCATGGCATGCGTTTAATCGTACAAATCCCACCTGTGCCCCCTGAATGCTGCTCCATAAGTACGATGCATCATGGGGTTCTCTGCTGCCAAAGGCATTCCCGGCTAAGCAGGGTTTGCAGTCCAATGTGTGCAATTGGTTAGAAGGTGTTGACGCCGACACATCTGTGAACACCTTGGATGTGGCGTGTGCTTTGGCAGGTAAACTGGACAGGTGGGGCCATAGAGCTGCATCAGCAGGCCCACAGAGCTAGGACTCCATCTTGAAGTAAAAAGAAAATAAATGTAACATAAAAAAACAAAACACTTACAGACATTCTGTCATCTAGATAACAAAAAAATACCAGGAAATGTTGGGAAGAGGGCGTGTCTTACAGCTCTTCCTTTTCAGAGAGGATAGTTTGAGGCCATTTTCCATTAAAGTAATGTGGCTTGCATGGAGTGAGTTTCTCTAAGGTGACTCACCTTGAAGACCATGGAAGTGGAATGAGAAAGAGGGGCAATTCGGTAATACTAACTATTTCGACGAACTTAAAATGCTCTACTTTGCTGTACCTCCTTTTTATGTGAAGGAAGCCTGAATTACTGCTTCTATAGATGATTCTAGTGCCATATTTACTCTGTGTGGGGTGACATTTGCACTCTGCCATTTCTGATTTGAGGCAACAGGAATGGTGTAGACACCATCTCCCCTGAAATCACTCATACATGCAAACAATACACACATAACTGAATACTCAAAATAACCAAGTAGGGAGGATGCCATCCCTAAGCCTGAGACTGATCCCTCAGGACGCAATAAAGGAGGGGTGGGGGGAGTGGAGGCCTCAACCTTGCTCCAGGGCACGGATATTTCTTCCTCAGTCGAGGAGGACCTGGTGTCCGTGTTAGGCAGAATCACCTGCAGTACCCTTTGGAAACACTATAGGCAATTAGGACTACAAGTGTAAGCACAATTTCACCTTTTGTACAAGCCTGTACTACACAGTAAAGTGGTAGCGATGGCTGAGCAGCCAGACTTATCTCAAGAGTTTAAGTGAGCAGTAGAACAAGTTACACAGAGGACCAACCAATACAGTGATTCAAGTAAACACTTACTCAAGGTTTCTCAGTAAAAGAATATACATTTATTTACTCAATCATTTATGAAACATTACACTAGCATAAGCAGCTCAATATCACACACGAATATACCACAAAAATCCAACCGGTAAGTAACTAAACAAGTTTAGCTCAAAAATGAAGTGTGAGCAAAACGGCACTTTAGATACTTAGAAAGGGAGGGAAAAGACAAGGTTATAAGAAAAGATAGCTCAAACACAATCATAGGCAGTGCAAAGGGTTCAAGTTAAATACAACCAGCAATTCTTCTCAATAGGCCTGGGCCAAAGTCAATGGTTCAGAGTCTTTTGTATAGGATAGCACCGTTCTGATAAGTAATGATTACGTCTTTGCCACAGATTATTAAAAGATTTGGCTAGGTGAAAAGTTTGTCGAATGTTTAGGGTAGGACAAGCCTTCGTAGTTGAGGAAAGTTTCATGTACTTTCTCAATGACCCAAAAGATTTCCGGACCACGTTTGCACAGTACATTTTTAAATGAAGAAAGCTGTAGCTGTGCTTTAGCCATGGGGACAAGAAGGAGGACATCGGGAGGTTCCTTCACTGGCCAGGGAAGAGGCCATAAGCTGTAGCAAGATGTCGGTTTAAGGTTTGAGTGCCTTAAAGTCCCCCTGGTTTCCTTCCCTCTGGGTATCCAGTTTTCAACAGCATACTGATGAAAATTCGACCAGAATAGGACGGTGTCCAGGTGGCTTGCGAGTTGGTTGTTCGCACCAAACTCAAGGGAAGAAGCTAACCTTGAAGGGCTTCTCTGTCGTCAGAGTTTCCAGGCAATTCGGACCTGCAGCAGGGCTTCACCGGTCATCCAGGATTTGCAGCAATACTCTTCCTTCCTCTCCTCTTCAGTCCTTTTGTTCCAGTGGTCGACTCTTCTTTCCAAGTCCCAAAGACCTGCTTTTAAACAGTTTTCCCCAATTCATTCAGCCTGGCTGTCACTCACACAGCAGGGTGGCTGTCCTTGCTGGACAGCCAGCTAGCCAATCACACAAGAGTGCATTCAGGTCTCCTAGGAGACTAAGCACAGGGAGTTTCGGGCACCTCCCTCACATCCTGTCCACCCCAGACACTCTGGCACCAGAGGAGGGCTTCAGCACAGAAGCCCGCCAAAGGGCACGAACAAAGGGACTAAAGCTGGTATGGCGTGCAGAGACAAACACAAGAAAGACTTTTCCTAAAAGAAATGGTGAAAAAAGATGACCGGAGTCTGTTTTTACAGATAGGTCTGGGGCGCCATATTGAAAAGCATGGCTACCCCTGATTTTGAGCTACCGTTGTTAGCGGTTGTGAAAAATCATGGTAGTTGATCTAAACCACTGCCACCTGCCATATAAAATAGGAAAAGGTAACATGTTATTCTTACATGAGTGTTTTTACTCAGGAGAAGCTAAGCAACCCCTCCAGCACTCTATAGTAAGATAGAGTGTGCTGGGTCAGTACATTTAAAGAGACTAGTAATGTCAATTTAACTTTACATGCTCTGGGAGACAGTAGTCAGTCCCAGAGAAGGTATTTAAACCTTGGGGAGTCTGAAAGACACCCCTGTGCCACTGCACGGAGGTGCTGTGTGACACACAGAAAAAGATGATGCCATGGAGTTTGTTTAAAACACCATAACCAAAGAACACAAAAGTAAAAAGCACATCAAAATACATGAAAGAGTGGGAAAAAGGCTCACACTCATTCCAGGTAAAAAATTAAATCCCAGAAATCCAGGAAAGTTGCTGGGGGTTTCAAAAGGTAAGGGAAATTAACAAATTTGGAGAATTCTCCCTAACACTCGTCCCCCACCAGACTAAGGGAAAGGAGGATTTAATCCACTCCTGGATGAATCTCCTTACTCCAGTCGGTCAAACATCCTGGAGAGACCATCAACATTTTGGTGGTGACACCCTGACCTGTGTTCAATGGTAAAATCAAACCCTTGCAGGCTGATTGACCATCTCAGTAGTTTTGGGGTTCCCCTTTCATTTGCATCAACCGTCTCAAGGGTTGGTGGTCAGTTTGAATCACAAAAGTAGATCCATACAAGTATGGTCTAAACGTCTACAATGACCACACAATAGCAAAGCATTCACGCTCAATGGTTGCCCACCTTGTTTCTGGTTCCTTCAGCTTCCTGCTGATGAAGCAAATGGGGTGCTCCCTGCCTTTCTTATCCAGTTGACTAAGGACTGCACCTATACCGGTATTTGAAGCATCTGTCTACACAATGAAGGTTTGGTTACAGTCAGGAGCTCTTAGGACTGGAACTTGACAAAGGGCTTTCTTTAGGCCTTCAAATGCTTGAGTGCACTCCTCATTCCACCTGACCTTTTTAGGGAATTTGGGAGAGGAGACCACATTCAAGGGAGAAGCTATGGTCCAATAGTTATCTATGAAGTTCCTATAGTAACCAGTGAGGCCTAAGAAGACTCTCACTTGGGTTTGAGTAGTAGGGGTGGCCCAGTTTTGTACAGCTTGTACTTTGCTAGGCAATGGCCTGATTTCACCTCCTCCTACCTCATGTCCAAGGTAGACCACTTTACTCTGACCAATATGACATTTACTAGCCTTTATGGTCAGATGGGCCTGCTCAAGAGCCTGTAAAACATATCCTAAGTGGTCAACATGTTCTTTCCAAGTAGGGCTGAACACTGCAATGTCATCCAAGTATGCCATGCAGAAGTCCTCCATCCCATTCAGAACCTGATTAATCATCTTTTGGAATGTAGCAGGTGCATTCGTTAATCCAAAAGGCATTATGTTAAACTGGTAGAGGCCTACTGGGGTTGAGAATGCCGTTTTATCCTTGGCACTGTCTGTCAGTGCTATTTGCCATAAGCCTGAAGTTAGATCAAATATACCTAGGTACCACCAGTTCATCTGTCCTTGGTAAAGGGTGGGCATCAGTCTTGGTGACTGCATTAAGAGCTCTATAGTCCACACAGAATCTCAACTCCTTGGATCCTGCCTTTGGTACTAGAACAACTGGACTAGACCATGGACTGGTAGAGGGCTCTATTTCCCTGAGATCAATCATCTTGTTGACCTCCTCCTTTATGTGGGATCTTACATGATCTGACATCCTGTAACCTCTGTTTTTGACAGGTAAACAGTCACCAGTGTGAATATCATGCTGGCCCCAAGGGGTCAAACCTGGTGATAGTGAAAACAGGGAGGCAAAATGATTTAACAGAAACTTGCACTCCTCCTGTTGTTCAGGTGTCAAGTTAGAAGAGAGATTAACTCCTTCTACTTTCTCATCTATAGGTAAGGTAGAGGTTAATTCTCCTCCTCTTCTTGAGCTGAAGCTAGAAGCAAAGCACCCACTTCTGGTCTTGAAACATAAGCCTTTAAACGGTTGGGGTGAAAGTGTCACTACCCTCGCCCAAAACCCCCTCTGGCAAACCAATTGGCCAGGTGGAGTCAGGACTCGGGCCTCTAGAGCCTGCCATCCTCTTCAAAAGCCCTCATGGGGCCAGTCCTGGCGCCTATGGCACCAGGCTCATACACCATGAAAAACAATGTGCTTGGGAACTACTTTATTATATTGTCAGCCAACATGGAGGCATCCACATAGCTTGGTTCCTAAGAACCAAGTTATGCGGTCTAGTGTTTTGGGTGTGGTAGCCTAGGGACTACTTTACCTGGACTATTTTGTTGGGGCTATTTAAACCACACCCGATCAAGACAACACGCTTTGCGTTACTTTGCAGCTTGCAACGTGATGCTCGCCGTGTCCAGCTATTCCCTCGAACCTCAGAGAAGCAGAACCTGCAAGGAGACAAAAGGAACATCATTAGCAGCAGCATCTTACCTGCAGTCTTCATCTTTAAACACTCGCAGCTACTGAGAACAGCTTCCTCGAATCTGCACGCCTCCCGGATAGAACGACCTGAAAGAGGAAATAGAGGCAACATTAAAGAAATCAGTAGAGGCATTTACAAATTACGAACTGCTCAAAAGGCTTACCTGGCTGGTCGCGTCTCTGCTGGCACCATTCCGGACATTCCACTCGCGCTGAAGAACACCGCGACCTACAAGGAAGGAAAACATAGGTTAGCAAAGGCAAGACTTTGCAGCGCTGTGCATAGGGCTTACTTACCGCATCATAGCGCTCTTAATGTGCCATCATTTACCAGCGGGGCTCAACCAAGCCAGTTCGCGGCGCTGAAGCGCCGCATACCTAAGGGAGAGACATTTTAAACAAAGAAAGGCATGCAGGATAGCAACAAAACTAAAGAACAGCAATAAGACCTACCTGAACAATATCAAACGGGCCGGCGCCACTGAAGTAACTGGACTGCACTCGCCCATGAAAGGCAACGCGCCCCTGCAAAGAAGGCAGGACGGAGAGCACACCTAATTCTACCACAAGAGAAATAATTCGCACTAAAAAGGAAGCCTATAATATAAGAATAAGTAATGCTAGTTCCAGTACCAAAGAACTATTCACCATCCTGAAGGAGTTAGAAAACCCTAATCCACCCACGGACATGTCTGTGAAGAACCAACTCTGGTGCACTAGTATCCAAGATGCCCTTGCGAACAAAATCACTGGCCTACAAACCAAAATTGAAAACAAAAGACTACAACTCTCTAATAGCAGCCCCACCCCTAGCCCCCTATCCCCAGCTCACCCACCACCCCTAACACTATCCCTAACACTATCCCTAGCCCACCCACCACCCCTAACACTAACCATGGCTTCACCTTTAAAAACGTCACTGCTCTAGAAGTGCAAAAAATGATAACCTCCCTCAAACCGTCAAACTGCAAAGGGGACAGTTGCCCTGCACATATTATAAGAGACGCAGCAAGAGATCTCGCCCCCTTTATCTCCAAGCTCATAAACTTGTCTTTCTCCACTAACTCGGTACCCAATAATTTGAAACAGTCATGGGTCCTCCCGCTACTAAAAAAACAGACCTTGGACCCAACCATCCCTACTAATTACAGGCCTGTCACAACCGTTCCCTTCCTGTTAAAAATTATTGGCAGAGTTGCTTATTTGCAAATTCAGCATTACCTAGAGTCTAACCAATTACTTGGATTGCGTCAGTCTGGCTTCCGGCCTCAGCATGGAACAGAAACGGCCCTTGTTGATCTTAAAAGCCAGATTGACGAAATTAAAGATAAGGGCAATGCTGCCATCCTACTCCTTTTAGATCTCTCAGCTGCCTTCGACCTGGTTGACCATAAGATTCTCTGCAATCACCTCTCCTCTGCTGCCGACTTCTCCCCCTCTGCTGTCGCGTGGATACAGTCCTTCCTGGCCAATAGAACCATGAGAGTCTTCTCTCTGGTGGCATCAGCAGACCCTATCCCCATTACTTGCGGCGTCCCACAAGGTTCATGTGTTTCACCGACCTTATACAATATTTTCACAAAGCCCCTCTTTGATAAACTGGACCATCTGTGTGTCACCTACACAAACTACACGGATGACACCCAGATACTCCTCACTATCTCGGGCAACTACAAAACTGATGTAACCAGGATCAATGAAATCTTCTCCGTCATTCAGGCATGGATGGCCGCACATGGCCTCTGCCTGAATGACGAGAAGACTGAACTGCTCATTGTTGGTTCACCCAACAACTTAAAAAAACTAAGTCCCAACTATTCCAACATCATAATCAATGGTAATACTATCCCGGTTGCCAAAAATGTAAAAACACTTGGCTTTTACCTCAATGCTAATACCAACCTCGCCAAACAAGTCAACTCGACCGCTTCAGCCACTGCCTATACAGGAAAACTATTTAGAGCTTGTAGACCATTTCTTTCCTCTAACAGTTGCCTCACACTAGCTAGAGCTCTTATACAATCTAAGTTAGACTACTGTAATAGCCTCTACCTAGGTGCCAATCAAGCGATAATTAGCACACTCCAAGTCCTTCAAAATAATGCGCTACAGGCAGCTCTAAACATTCCCAGACATGAGCACATCTCTGCCACTAGAACCTCATGCAAATGGCTCACCATTCAACATAAAATCAATCTAAAAACACTCTGCCTTACCTACAAAGCCCTCAACCAGCTAGCCCCTCCCTACCTTACTAACAAATTCACTCTGAATTCTTCCCCTAGAACTACAAGATCTTCCAATACCCTATGTCTCACAGTACCTAGATTTACCTCTAAAAGAGCCGGAGGTTCGAGCTTCACTGTCCTCGCCTCCCAACTCTGGAACACCCTGCCACTGAATATTAAGTCGTCCAAATCCTTCTAATCGTTCAGGAAGCTTGCCATTGGGTGGCTTCTGACAAAAATTCAACCTTCAAGTTAGACCTCAGCTATAAATTGTACATATTGCACATGTCTCATCTCTGTCGTTATTGGTTGCTATTACCTCTACTGTCTGTATATTCTATATATATATATATATATATGTATATATATTATGTGTATTTGTTGATCTACTACTACTGTTTATTACCATGTACTGTGCCTTGTAACTTGTACTAAGCACCCTTATACTCCCGGGTCCGGAGCGCTATAGAAATATAATAAACAAACAAACAAACAAACAAACAAACAAACAAGGTGAGATGAGGGCACCAGAGGGACTGAAATCATACGGGGGGTGGAGGGGAAATACTTACCCCAGTCGGTCAGTCTTGAACACAGTCCTCCTGTATTTTCAGGCAGATCCTTCCCCGCAGACCAAATCAGGGCAAAGCTGGAAGGAATACCAGCGAGTGACCCGGCTGGGTGGCGTCCCTGTGGATACCAGGTGAGTGTAACAGAACGCAAAGCCTACCATAACAAATCCACCTGGGCGCCATGGAGACATCAGAAATGGACCAATTGGCCCAATTGCTTGGAGAGCTTTGTGCTGAGGTTCATTCTGCCGGACAAGAGACTAATGCCCTCTGGAGAGACCTAATAGTGACCAAAGAACGCACTGAAGAGATTAGCAAGCAATACTTGCAATCACAGGCAGGACAGACGCCTTTACCTGGAAGCAATACAACAATGCAAAACCCCGCCATACCATCCAATCCGGTACAGATCACGTTACCTGGAACAGTGCCCCTGGCACCACCAGAAAGGTTCTCAGGCGACCCACGGAAGTATGCACATTTATCAATCAGTGCCGCCTTCATTTTCTTTGCAGGCCTGGAGCATTTCCAAACGACCAAGCTCGGGTAGCTTTTGTCTTATCATACCTGAGTGGTAGTGCAGCAGATTGGTCGGTGCCATTGGTAACCCATGACGATCCTCTATTATATGACTTTGGGAGGTTCCAGAGAGAAATGGAAAAACTTTTTGCTCACCATACCCAGGAACAAGCAGTAGACAATGAACTCTTGTCCCTCCGACAGGGGAATCAGGACTTGTTAATGTACATTGCTACCTTCAACAGACTGGTTGACAAAGCTAGGTGGCCAGAAAACAAAAGAACCACGTTATTCCATCTAGGCTTACAAGGCGAATTAAAGGACGTCTTAGCCCAGGTGGTTGATCCACCCAGAATTCATAAATCTGGTCGTGCAGCTAGACCACCGGCTGCAGGACCGAAAGGCAGACCGGTATAAGACGGACCCTCGACCGTGTATGTTCGACCGAGGGAAAACACACCCCAGGTACCTGAAAATGCTATAGAACCCATGCAGATTGGAGGGATACAGCCTCCATTAACAAAACAAGAGCAGGACAAAAGAAGACAACAACAGCTTTGTTTGTATTGTGGGAAACCAGGACATTTCCTGAAGGACTGTCCAGTAAAACCCCCAAGAAGAACAGTCGGGCCACAGAGATGGATGAAGCTAAGGAATCGGAAAACTACCAAGCTCGACAAACGTAGAGGTCAGTTTGTCAAGTGGGAAGAAAGAATTGCTGACCTCGCACTTTGCAATACCAGTGATCTTAATTAACCACCAACAGTCGTCAAGAATGCATGCCGTTGAAGCATACATCGACAGCGGAGCAGTTGGAAATTATATTGATCAAGAACTGGCAGCAGAGAAGCGGCTTCCTTTGTGTTCTAAGCCAACTATGGACAAAGTAACCACCGTGGATGGGACAGAAATCGCTTCCGGACCAGTAACCAAGTGCACAGCCAGGGTAACCTTGCTGTGCCAGGACGGACATCGGGAGTCTATTTCATTCGATCTCATCAAGGCACCTCAGTTCAGGCTAATACTAGGGATGCCATGGTTGGTTGCTCACAACCCTTTGATAGACTGGCGGGCACGAAAATTAACCTTCCCCGGTGACTGCTCCCCTGTCTGCTATTACCAAGAGGAGAAACCCAACATCTGTATCCCCATGACTCCCGGAGTGACAGTATCAACCCTGGGAGCAACTAATACCTTGCCAAGTGAATACCATGATTTCCAGGATGTTTTCCGAAAGGACCAAGCCAATACATTGCCGCCGCACAGGCCCTATGACTGTCAGATCGACCTTGTTCCTGGTGCACAAATCCCTTGCGGCAGGATCTACGCTCTCACAGAACCAGAAAACCTTCATTTGAAATCCTATTTAGACCAGTACCTTGCAAAAGGATTTATCCGTTCTTCTAAGTCCCCCGCAGGCAGTCCGTTGTTCTTCGTACCAAAAAAGGAAGGAGACTTGAGAACCTGTATTGACTACCGCGCATTGAACCAGATCACTGTGAAGAACCGCTACCCCTTGCCACTTATCCCTGAGATGCTAGACCAAGTTGAAGATGCCCAGATTTATACCAAATTGGACCTTCGAGGAGCGTACTACCTGCTCCAAGTCAGAAAAGGAGATGAATGGAAAACCGCCTTCCGTACTAAGTACGGCTTGTTTGAATATCAAGTCATGCCCTTCGGGTTATGCAACGCTCCTGCGGCATTCCAGTATTTCATGAATGACGCGTTAAGGGAGTTAATTGATGTGTGCGCCTTAGTGTACATAGACGACATCTTAGTATACTCAGCCTCGGAACAAGATCATGTCGGGCACGTTCGTCCAGTCCTCACCAAGCTCCGTCAACATCGCTTGTTTGCAAAGCTTGAAAAATGCTTTTTTCACGTCACCGAAGTCGAATTTCTTGGTTTTATCCTTACTCCAGGAGGCATCAGAATGGAGGTGCACAAGGTAGATGCCATTCTGAAATGGCCTTCACCGACGTCTCTGAAAGGGGTACAAAGCATGCTGGGCTTTGCGAACTTCTACCGCCGGTTCATCCCAGACTTCGCTCAGGTTGTGCACCCAATCACAGTACTATTAGGAAAAAACAATGAAAAGTTTGCTTGGACTGAAGAAGCAGAAGAAGCCTTTCAGGAACTTAAACAAAGGTTTACCTCTGCTCCAATCCTGCGACATCCTCGTCCAGACCTCCCTTATGTCGTTGAAACTGATGCGTCCAGTCTCGCAATGGGGGTTGTCCTTTCACAGAGAGACCCGGAAACCAGCCAGCTACATCCTGTGGCCTTCTGGTCGAAAAAATTCTCACCTCCGGAGATTAATTATGCCATCACGGACAAGGAACTCCTGGCTATCAAATCCCCCTTTAAAGCCTGGAGGCACTACCTTCTGGGGGCCAGACACACCATTACAGTCATCACAGACCACCGAAACCTGCAATATCTCAAAACAGCCAAGGCCCAGTCCTAGCGCCAATTACGGTGGGCCCTTTTCTTCACCGAATATGATTATGTAATCACATTTCGACCAGGTGTCAGAAACGGAAAGGCGGATGCCTTATCTCGCATGGGCATAGATGAAATAGTATATGCAACTCCAGACCCAGTACCTATTCTACCTGAAGACAAACTCTTGGGTATCATGACAGCCTTATCACAAGCAGAACTATGAAAAGAAATCCAACGGGCAATGAATCCCGATGCCTACGTCGCATGGCAAACTCAAGGAGAACAATGTACCATCAAGGACCATCTACCCTTTTTTAGGGATCGCCTATATCTACCCAAGAAGGAATTACAACAGCATATTATTTCAAACTATCACGATTCACTGATCGAAGGGCATCCTGGGATCGCCAAAACCCTAGCTAAGGTGAAAGAGAACTTTTGGTGGCCTACCTGTGTAAGGACATCATTCAGCATATTGAGTCCTGCGGTGTCTGCGCACAAAATAAATCACAGAAACAAAAACCATCTGGTCTCCTACAACCATTGGACATTCCTCCAGTTCCATGGCACACTCTTTCCCTTGACTTCATCACTGATCTACCTCAAGCCAAGGGTTCAACACCATCCTTGTAGTTGTGGACTTATTTTCGAAGATGGCCCATTTTATTCCTCTCAAAGGCCTCCCAGACGCAGCCACTTTAGCAAAAGTGTTCCTGGGGGGCTTGGTTGAGCTACATGGCTTACCTTCGGTTCTGGTCTCTGATCGAGGCAGCCAGTTTGTTTCAAACCTCTGGAAAAAATGCTGTGCAATGGCGCAGATTGACATTCGGCTATCTACCAGTCACCATCCCCAAACGTACGGCCAAACTGAGAGAACCAATCAGACACTCGAGCAATATTTACGGTGCATGCTGCAGCACGAACAAAGGAATTGGAAAGACCTACTATGGATAGCCGAATATGCATATAACAATTCTTTGCATTCAAGCACGGGACAAATGCCCTTCAATACCCTTTATGGCAGACATTGACGTACCTCTGAACTAGACCTTTCAGCCAGCTTGGAAATGCCAGTGGAAAAGACTCTACGCACAACCATTACTCAGGCTTTCAAAAGGGCAAAGGAACACCTTATTCATGCCAAAGAAAAACAAAAGAGATTTGCCGACCAACACCGGAAAAAGGCCCCTGATTATCAAGTAGAAGATAAAGTTTGGTTAGCCGCTAAATTCGTACCCATCAAGGGAACCCGGACCTTTTATCCCAGATTCTTAGGACCCTATACCATTAAGGCAATTATCAACCCAGCAGCCGTGAAACTGGATTTACCACCTAATCTACACATCCACCCGGTATTCCATGTGTCCCTCCTGAAACCAATGCAACCCGGCACACCGATTGGGACACCACCTAAGCCCATACTTATTGACGGAGAACCAGAATTCAAAGTCAAAGATATCTTGGACTCTAAATACTCTAGGACCAAGCTATATTATCTCATTGATTGGAAAGGATTTGGACCACAAGATAGATCCTGGGAGCCCAGTGAGAATATCCACGCACCACGTCTAATCAGGAAATTCCATCGGAACTTCCCAAGCAATCCTGGGCCAGACAGAAGGAACACCATGGGAGGGGCCTTAGGGGGGAATGCTGTCACGACCCTCGCCCAAAACCCCCTCTGGCAAACCCATTGGCCAAGTGGAGTCAGGACTCGGGCCTCTAGAGTCTGGCATCCTCTTAAAAAGCCCTCATGGGGCCAGTCCTGGCACCTATGGCACCAGGCTCATACACCATGAAAAACAATGTGCTTGGGAACTACTTTATTATATTGTCAGCCAACATGGAGGCATCCACATAGCTTGGTTCATAAGAACCAAGCTATGCGGTCTAGTGTTTTGGGTGTGATAGCCTAGGGACTACTTTACCTGGACTATTTTGTTGGGGCTATTTAAACCACACCCGAGCAAGACAACACGCTTCATGTTACTTTGCAGCTTGCAACGTGACGCTCACCGTGTCCAGCTATTCCCTCGAACCTCGGAGAAGCAGAACCTGCAAGGAGACAAAAGGAACATCATTAGCAGCAGCATCTTACCTGCAGTCTTCATCTTTAAACACTCGCAGCTACTGAGAACAGCTTCCTCGAATCTGCACGCCTCCCGGACAGAACGACCTGAAAGAGGAAGATAGAGGCAACATTAAAGAAAGCAGTAGAGACATTTACAAATTACGAACTGCTCAAAAGGCTTATCTGGCGGGTCGCCTCTCAGCTGGCACCACTCCGGACATTGCACTGCCGCTGAAGAACACCGTGACCTACAAGGAAGGAAAACACAGGTTAGCAAAGGCAAGACTTTGCAGCGCTGCGCATAGCGCTTACTTAACGCATCAGAGCGCTCCTAATGCGCCATCATTTACAAGCGGGGCTCAACCAAGCCAGTTCACGGCGCTGAAGCTCTGCATACCTAAGGGAGAAAAAAGAGACATTTTAAACAAAGAAAGGCATGCAGGAACGCAACAAAACTAAAGAACAGCAATAAGACCTACCTGAACAATATCAAACGGGCCGGCGCCAGTGAAGTAACTGGACCGCACTCGCCCATGAAAGACAACGTGCCCCTGCAAAGAAGGCAGGACGGAGAGCACACCTAATTCTACCACAAGGTGAGGAGAGGGCGCCAGAGGGACTGAAATCATATGGGGGGTGGAGAGGGAACACTTACCCCAGTTGGTCAGCCTTGAACAGAGTCCTCCTGTATTTTCAGGCAGAACCTTCCCCGCAGACCACATCAGGGCAAAGCTGAGAAGCATACCAGCGAGTGACCCGGATGGGTGGCGTCCCTGTGAATACCAGGTGAGCATAACAGAAAGGCTCTGGAAGCCTCCTTAGGATTGCCTAAATCCACCAGATAGTTGACCTGTAAGGGCTCTGCCTTGTAGGTAGCATAACCAAAACATTCTGGTCTTGAGTAAACTCAACCATGTTGGCCTTCTGGTCATGCCAATGTTTGACCAGAGCCTGACCTGCTTTTAGGTTATCTGATACTTCTGCCATCATGTGTGACATTCTCCTCCGGAGACCTATCACATAGTCAGTGACTCTCACTGGCTTAGGGGAAGGATCACTCTCCAACCCCTCCTTAATTAGGGCCAAGGGGCCTCTAACTGGATGGCCATAAAGAAGTTCAAAGGGACTAAATCCAACTCCCTCCTGAGGGACTTTTCTATATGCAAATAGAAGGCATGGAAGTAGAAGGTCCCACTTTCTTCTAAGGGGTTCCTCTAAAGCACTTATCATGCTCTTCATTGTATGGTTGAACCTCTCTACCATCCGTTTGTCTGAGGATGGTAGGCAGTTGAGAACTTGTAAGTTACTCCACACTTTTTCCACATGGCCTGCATGTAGTGGGACATACAATTGGATCCCCTGTCAGAGATAACTTCCTTAGGAAAACCTACCCTGGTAAAAAATACCAAGAAGGGCCTTAGCAACATCCTGAGCTGTAACAGTCCTCATAGGTATAGCTTCAGGATACCTAGTCACATGGTCTACTACAACAAGGATAAACCTGTTTCCTGAAGATGTGGGAGGGTATAAGGGACCAACAATGTCGATTCCCTCCCTCTCAAAAGGAACTCTCACCACTGGGAGAGGCATCAAGCGTGCCACATTCTTGGCTCCACTCTTGCCAGAGGTTTGGCAAGTGTGACAGCTCCTACAGAACTTATCTACATCAGACCCCAACATAGGCCAGTAGAAATATAAAGAGAGCCTTTCCTTGGTCTTCTTAAAACTTAAGTGACCAGCCAAAGGTATCTCATGGGCTAACTGTAGGAACTGTAGTCTGCTTTCAAGAAGCACTACAAGTCTTCTGTAGTCCCCTGGGATAGACTCTGTCGGTTCACTCTAGAAGAGGCCATCTTCCCAGTACACCCTATGCTTCCCTGGCTCTTGCCCTTCCAGCTGGGGAGCTGCCTGTTGACAAAGACCTTCAAGAGTAGGATACTCTCGTGGACCTCTGCTGAAGTCTGCCCTACAGGGTACACCTTCTGCCAGTAAAGACTGCAGCTCCGGATGGTCTGCAGGATCCAGATCTCCAACAGGAGCAAAGTCCTCTTTCAGCTCTGATTCCTCAGCAGCTGATTCAACCACACAAGGTTGCTCCATACACTCAGCCTCAGCTGGTGGAAGAATCACAGGTGTGATCTTGGAAAGTCCTCTCGGGGATGTCCTTGTTGGTAGCAGAGGAGTGCTGGCTGTTTTCTTCCTGTAGGTTTTAGGTTGCCCCTTTTCTTCCTTCTTCCTAGAAATTGCAGTCAGTAAGTCCTTTGGACTGGGAGTTATAGTTTCCTCTATAATCTCCTCTGGAGAGCCCCTTAAGGTACTCTCTGGACTTCCTAGTCTGCTCCTGTTTCCTTTTGCTGGGAGGCCTGGGGGTGCTTAATACAACTCCAAGAGTTTTTAAGTCATTCCCCAACAGGACTCTCCCAGGAACTTCACTCTGCACACTTACAGGTATTTTGACAGTCATATCATTACACTGGATGAGAGCTGGTAACTGTGGAAGCATTTGGACATGGCCTCCAGCAAGCGTAGTTAAGATTGTGTGTGCCTTAGCAACATCCTCAACCTTTAGAAATTATTCATCAACTACAGTTATGCTGGCTCCAGTGTCTCGAATGGCAGGGGTCTCCTGACGATTGACAAGAACACTGTCCTTATAATACTCTTTAGTATTATCTGGGATAGAGTTGTACACATCTAAATTATGTTGTTCCCACAGACCCAGGGACACTAAAGAGACACTGATTGAGACTTTCATGGGTTCCTCAGCCAGTAGGTGAACGTTTCCACCTGTCATTGGGACTTCATCCACGGGGGAGAAGGCTAAGGAGACAGTGAGGACCCCTGAAGGTTTACCCTTACATCTGCGATCCCCTTTCACATGGTCAGTTGACCCACAAGCATAACATTTACCAAATGTTTTTAAGAATGGGGGCTTGTTCTGACCTCCTTCGGGTTTGTCCCCAGAAGGTACACTAGCCTGATTTGGTTTCCCTTGGGGCTTACTCTTGTTATGTTTGTTGCCTTCTTTTGGACTGGAATCATTGGAATTCTCCTTGGTAGCTTTCTTGTGCTGCCTTCCCTCATCTTTTTTCTGAGTGGCCCCAGAATCCTTGTGAATGGCCCTGTTGGCAACCCACAAGTCAGCAGCCCTTGCTAACTTCTTGGGATCAATTTCCTGAGAGTCATTTTGCTGTCTCAGCTCAGGAGGGCGGGCATCATAAATAGATTCCAACATGAACAAATTCCTCATAACTTCATAAGTGTTCACTCTGTAACCCTTAACCCATCCATCTAAGTTTCTCAAACATTCAGTCACCCAGGTAGCCCAAGGGGTACCATCATGCTTTTTGAGGGTTCTAAACTTCTTAAAATACTGAGAAGGGGTCTTCCCCAATCTAGCTATCAAAGCTAGCATCACAGTTTCATACTCCTTTCTGTCTATATCCCCCAACTCCATTGCCACATCAGTTGCAACAGGGGGTAGCACAGAAAAAAAACAAGGAATCAACTGATTCCCTGTAATGTCTTGAATCCCATGGTTATATTCAAAAGCAGCGAACCAATAAAAAATATCAAGCTTAACCTCATAAATACTTACTGCATCTTTGGGCATGCACTGCCTCCTAGGACTGGAAGACCTAGAGGACTTTTAAATTCTAACTCCAGTCTAATTTTTTCAAGTGAGGCAAATTCAGAACATAGGTTTGGACTTGGTGGGGTCCCTGTGGTCAGAGATTGAGGCCTTTGAGCAGTTTGAGGTAAAACAGGGCCTACATTTGAAGACTCTTCTTTCTCATTTAACTCATCCATAACATTTGAGTTACTCTCAGAAAAATGATCATCCTCATCAACATTTTCCACATTTGCTATAGGCGTGGGGGATTCAGACCCACTCCTCAGACTTTGGTATTCTAACAACTTTTTTATCAATTCAACCTTTTTGCCTTTTACAGTGAGATTCCTAGCTTTAAACATATCTCTCAATTGATCAACAGTTAAAGTCACTATGGTCTCCTGTTTGTAGCTTTCCATATCATTCATGATAAAAAAAATTGCTTTACTATTGTTGCTTAGATTTGTGAAGTTTATTTGAACAAAAGTAAAAGTAGCACTCTAAATGTAACAAGTATACGTTATCCTCACACCAGTGTTAGGCAGAATCACCTGCAGTACCCTTTGGGAACACTATAGGCAATTAGGACTACAATTGTAAGCACAATATCACCCTTGGTACAAGCCTGTACTACACAGTAAAGTGGTAGCGATGGCTGAGCAGCCAGACCTATCTCAAGAGTTTAAGTGAGCAGTAGAACAAGTTATACAAAGTACCAACCAACACAGTGATTCAAGTAAACACTTACTCAAGGTATCTCGGTAAAAGAATATACATTTATTTACTCAATCATTTATAAAACATTACACTAGCATAAGCAGCTCAATATCACACACTAATACACCACAAAAATCCAACCGGTAAGTAAATAAACAAGTTTAGCTCAAAAATGAAGTGTGAGCAAAACGGCACTTTAGATACTTAGAAAGGGAGGGAAAAGACGAGGTTATATGAATAGACAGCCCAAATACAATCATAGGCAGGGCAAAGGGTTCAAGTTAAATACAACCAGCAATTCTTCTCAATAGGCCTTGGCCAAAGTCAACGGTTTAGAGTCTTTTGTATAGGATAGCACAGTTCTGGTAAGTAAAGGTTAAGTCTTTGCCACAGATTTGTGAATGATTTCGCTAGGTGAAAAGTTTGACTAATGTTTAGGGAAAGATAAGCCTTTGTAGTTGAGGAAAGTTTCACGCATTTTCTCGATGGCCGAAAAGATTTCCGGACCGCGTTTGCACAGTACATTTTTAAATGAAGAAAGCTGTAGCTGAGGCAGTTTTTCCTGGCAGTTCGAGGAGATCTCGTTGTTCCTGTGCTTAAGTCAAGGGGACAAGAAGGAGGATGTCTGGAGGTTCCTGCACTGGCCAGGGAAGAGGCCATAAGCTGTAGCAAGACGTCGGTTTAAGGTTTGAGTGCCTTAAAGTCCCCCTGGTTTCCTTCCCTCTGGCTATCCGGTTTTCAACAGCACTCTGATGAAAATTTGACCAGAATAGGACGGTGTCCAGGTGGCTTGCGAGTTGGTTGTTCGCACAAAACTCAAGGGAAGAAGTTAACCTTGAAGGGCTTCTCTGTCGTCAGAGTTTCCAGGCAATTCGGACCTGCAGCAGGGCTTCACCGGTCGTCCAGGATTTACAGCAATTCTCTTCCTATTTCTCCTCTTCGGTTCTTTCATTCCAGTGGTCGACTCTGCTTTCCAAGTCCCAGAGACCTGCTTTTAAACAGTTTTCCGACATTCATTCAGCCTGGCTGTCAATCACACAGCAGGGTGGATGTCCTTGCCGGACAGCCAGCCAGCCAATCACACCAGAGTGCATTCAGGTCTCCTAGGAGACTAAGCACAGGAAGTTTTGGGCACCTCCCTCACATCCTGTTCACCCCAGACACTCTGGCACCAGAGGAGGGCTTCAGCAGAGAAGCCCGCCAAAGGGCACGAACAAAGGGACCAAACCTGGTTTGGCGTGCAGACACAAACACAAGAAGGACTTTTCCTAAAAGAAATGGCGAAAAACGATGACCGGAGTCTGTTTTTACAGATAGGTCTGAGGCACCATATTGAAAAACATGGCTATCCCTGATTTTGAGCTACTGTTATTAGCGGTCGCGGAAAATCATGGTAGTTGATCTAAACCACTGCCACCAGCCATTTAAAATAGGAAAAGGTAACATTTTACTCTTACATGAGTGTTTTGACTCAGGTGAAGCTAAGCAACCACTCCAGCACTCTCTAGTAAGATAGGGTCTGCTGGGTCAGTACATTTAAAGAGACTAGTAAAGTCAATTTAACTTTACATGCTCTGGGAGACAGTTGTCAGTCCCAGAGAAGGTATTTAAACCTTGGGGAGTCCGAAAGACACCCCTGTACCACTACACTGAAGGTGCTGTGTGACACACAGAAACAGATGATGCCATGGAGTTTGTTTAAAACACCATAACCAAAGAACACAAAAATAAAACACCTATCAAAATACATGAAAGAGTGGGAAAAAAGGCACACACGCTTTCCAGGTAAAAAATTAAATCCCAGAAATCCAGCAAAGTTGCTGGTGGTCTCAAAAGGTAAGGGCAATTAGCACATTTGGAGAATTCTCCATAACTGTCCGTTCACATGGTCCCGGAGGACGTGGGAAACGATGAGGGTGGAAACGCCGAGGGGGACGGCTACATGGGCGCTGGGCCTAGCAAGCCCCCCCGTACCCCACTGGACTTCCTTTCAACACTCCAAACATTGGTGTTGGAAATCCAGAAGAGGATGCCGACTGCACCGGCGGCACCAAGAAAACTGCACCCTACGCTGCCTCATCAACCGCTGCACATGCCCTCCTCCGATAGGGATTACAGGGACGGACACAATGATTATGGACACGGACGACAGCAGCATTTCTCCACCACCGGGGGCTTATCCCCCTGATGAAGTGGGGTTGTTCCATGCCATAGACTCCCCCGTGCGTCTGAGCTCTTCCAGCTGACGCCAGAAGAGACCAAGAAGGAAGGTTTCCTTTACCAACGACGTGAGGCCTAGACGAAGACCCTTCTGGCAGTGTTTCTCCTGGACGACGTTTGGGATGAGGGCCTGGCACTGATTGAAAACCTGGCCTCGGCCCCAGCGAAGAGGTAAACGCTAGAAAAGAAGTTCCAGGTGCGGGAGTCCACACTCAAGTTCCTACGGTCGCAGCCCTAGCCGGACTCGGTGGTCTCAGTGGCTGCGAGGAAGAAGTCTTCTAATCCCTCATCCCACTCAGTCCCATCTCCACCCCTCTGACCCCCTGCCCTTTCCTCCTCTCAACCCCCACTAGCATCCACCACCCACCACATCCCTTCCCCTCCCTAAAAACTGCACGTTTTGCCCTGGCAAGAACAGTGGCCGCATCTCCATCGCCTCCCGACCCCCCTACCTTCTCCCACACACACCAACTGCACTCAAACCCCTGGAAAAAAGAAAAGGAACCTGGTTCCCTTCAATCTTTCACTTCTACTCACCCCTCCTTCCTTGACCCATCCCCTCAATCTCTCACCCCCAACCATCACTGCCCTCTCCCCTCCGTCTCCCCACTAGCAACCCCTCTCCCTCGACTTCACGCCCAACTCACTGACCATTCCTAACCCCATGCGACTCACCCTTGAATCCCCAGTCCCAAATCCCTCTGCCCAAATGTTATGTTATATTATGTTATCTGCACTTATGGAGCGCACGGTCGCCCGAGGGCATCATAGCGCTGAAGAGGAAGACTACTCAGGCAGGTCAAAAAAGCCACTAAGTAGAGAGCCAAAAAAGAACAGTCTTGAGTGCTCTTCTAAAACCAAGATGGTTGGGGATATTCCCCATAACATAAGGGAGGCTATCCTAGAGGTTATCAGCTGCTATGGAAAAAGCCCTGCCACCAACCCTCATACGACTGAATCTTGGAACAACAAGAAGATTTGCAGTAGAGGAGCGTAAATCCCGTTCAGGAAGATAGCGGGAAAATTTTGCATGCAGGAATTCGGCCCCTTGACCATGAATAGGCCAGTGAACAATACACAGGGCCTTGAAATGAACATGTTGGCTGATCGGGAGCCAGTGAAGTTGGGGCAGCACCGGGGAGATGTGAGCTCCATACGGGGTGCCCATGGCCAACCTGGCCACCAAATTCTGTATGCGCTGTAGCCACTATATTAAGCCAATCGGCTGCGACAGGTACAGTGAATTACAATCGTCCAAGCGAGAGAGAACTAGCTGCAACTGCAGGAGGGCGCAGGGGTACAGGTATCATGGGTAGAACCTTCTTCAAGACCCTGATTTGATAGTGAGCGGCTTGAGACACTGCCACCACTTGGTTAGACATGGAAAAGGAAGCAGAGAGAATAACACCCAGGTTTTTTACTTTGCTTACTGGGCTAGGAAGAGGGCCCAGGGAGGCGCGCCAGAAAGCAGTGGTCCAGAGTGAGGGATCAGCGGGGCAGCCCACCACCAGTACCTCGGTCTTGTCACCACTGAGCTTAAGCCAGTTCTGATCCATCCAGTCGCTGACGGCACTCAAACAGTCACAGAGACACGACCACACAACAGCTCCATCTTGATCTAACCGGATCAAGATTTGAGTGTCGTCGGCATAAGAGTAACAGTTGAGGCCGTGGGCACAGATGAGGCAGACCAAAGCCCAGATGTATATTTTAAATAGGATCGGGGAAAGCGAAGAACCATGTGGGACACCACAAGTGAGAGAACAGGACGAAGAAAGAAAAGGGGGCACAGCAAGAGTTTGTGTGTGGTCTGATAGAAAAGAGGTGAACCAAGCAAGAACTTCCGATCTGTGCCAGGCGTGACAGCAGGATGGGGTGGTTGACCGTGTCAAACACGGCCAACAGATCTAACAGAATAACAGCACCAACTCCCCCCCCCCCCCGAGTCCACTAGCCTGGACATGTCATCCTGCACAGAAACCAGCATACTTTCGGTTCCTCTCCCTGGTCGAAAACCTGCCTGTTCAGGATTGAAGAACTTAGAGAATTCCAGAAAAGAGGATAGAAGGGGATTGATAAGAGATTCCAATAGTTTAGAGAGGAAAGAGAGCAGAGCAATAGGACAAAAATTAGCCGGAACCGTGGGGTCGAGTCAGGGCTTCTTAAGAAGAGGAACAGCCCTAGCGGATTTCAATTCCACGGGGACAAATCCTGATTGCCAAGAGTTGTTTATAGCCGATGTGATTTCCATCAGTAAATCTGGAGCGATCTTCTTCATAATTGTGACAGGGATAGCGTCCTCAGGAGAGGATGATTTAATTTTTTGAATAGCTGCTAGAACTGCCCTCCCACATACACCAGCCCAACTCCATCCTCCCCACACCCACCCCCTCCTCCGCCCACCTACTCTTCCCAACTTTCCAACCTCTATCGTCCCGTCCGCATCATTCACCTCCCAGATCCCGTTGCCACCCCTCGCTCTCCTCCTATCCCCTACCCACCCCCGCCACTGTCCGCACCCACTCACCCAATTCCCCGCACCACCACTGCTACAACCTCCTGGACAACCCACCATTTCAAAGTAAGATGCATCATTTTTAATGCCCGCTCTGTAGCAAAAAACAGCCGCAGAATCTTTGACCTCCTCACCTCCGAAAAACCAGACCTAGTCTTTATTACGGAAACCTGGTTCTCCGAAGACTTTGCCCCTGTTGCTCATGAGGCCTCCCCCACCCAACTACTCACTCATTCCACTCAACAGACACCCTAGAGGAGGTGGGGTAGCAGTTGTGTTTAAATCACACTTCTCCGTCTCACTTGTCGACTGCCAGACAATCACTCATTCTTGTGAATTGCTTCTCGTCAAACTATCACTCCCCCCGACATTCTCCCACTGCTTCCTAATCATCTACAGACCCCCGGCTGTGACAGACATTTCACAAACAACCTCTGTGACTCTATAGCCACCATCCAGGTAAACCACCCCTCTCTCACTCTTCTAGGGGACTTCAATATCTGACTAGACACTCCCACCAATCCCATGACCCACTGACTGGTTGACTGCCTTGATGCGCTTAACCTCTGCCTTCACATGAACGGCCCAACTCACACTAAAGGACACACCTTTGATGCCATCGTTAGCTCCCACAACCAGATACATCTAACCCCCAGTACCTATCATCTGGTCTGACCATTCATTGTCCCTTGCACCATCCTCTCACCTGCTTCCGTAACCATCCTTGCGCCAGCTGCCTCCCTCTGCCGCAAATACTCGAAGAAACTAAAGATCCTCCCTGACCTAGCCGAAGCTCTGCTTCAAAGACCTCCTTCAACCATCCCACGTAATGAACCCTTAACCATCGACTCCTTTGACTCCTGGCTCAATATCTCACTAATCCTGCTCACCCCCACTTGCCAATCCTCCGCCCACCTTGGTCCTAACCCCACATGGTTTACACCGGAACTAAAGATTGCGAAACAGCTGAAAAAATCCCTCGAACGCAAATGGTGGAAAAGTAAAACTAACCTGAGTAGATCCAACCTTGCCCTGCACCATCGCCAGTACACAGCTGGAATCCAAAAAGCTAAATAAGCCCACTACAACTCTTGTGTTCTCAACTGTGGAAACCGCAGCAAGGTACTCCACAAAATCATTCTGAATTCTTCAAACTGACCTGCACCTCAGCCCAATCCACCCCATCTCAATCACTCTGCGACTCGCTCTCTCTCCACTTCTACACCACTGCTCTCGACAGAACAACCTCCCTTGACAACAAACTGGCCCTCCTCTCACCGCCACATAATCCATCCACCCTATCAATCACCATCCCGCCTGCCACGCCAACAACAACCCCACCCACTTTCTACTTGTTTAAAACCAATCTCAAGAGACAAATTCCTTGACCTCCTCTCTTCTCGGAAACCATCTGGCTCCCCCCTTGACACCTACCCGCCTCAGTCCTCAAAGAAATATACTCATCCACCTGCCCAGGATAGTATGCAAGAACCATCCTAAATGACTCACTCAGCTCGGGAATCTTCCCCAACGCTCTGAAAACTCCACATGTCAAGCCTCTTCTAAAAAAACTTTCCCTCAACCCCAAAAACTACCGCCCCATCTCAAACACCAGATTCCTTGCTAAACTCATCGATTGAAACACATACTCCCAACTAAACAGCTATGGGAAATCCAACAACCTCTTGGAACCCGCACAATGAGGCTTCAGACCAGGACACAGAACCAAAACCACTCTGGCCTCAATCTGGGATGATCTTAAGATCACTGCGGACTCTGCAGGATGCGCTGTTCTAATCCTCCTAGACCTCTCTGCTGCCTTCGACACTATTAAACACTCAATCCTACTTGACCACCTCCACTCCCTAGGAATGCGTGAAATGCTCTCAAATGGATAGCCTGCTTCCTCAACAACAGGAAACAAATAACCCCCCTCTCCACTTTCACTTCCGTTGCCTGAGCAGTCAATAAAGGAGTACCACAAGGAGCATGCCTATCAGCCCTCCTGTGCAACCTCTATATGTCCACCCTCCCTGGAATAATTTGCCCGCACAATATCCTGTGCTATAACTCCTCAACTCTGACTCCAACTCTCAGCCCGACCTGGCAGCCTGCCTCCTTGACATTGATCATTGGATGACTACAAACTACCTCCTCCTAAACTCCACTAAAACCCTTTACCTTGTCCCACATACATGGGCAATCCATCCACCACTGCTGCCACAGTAAAAAACCTTGGATGCACTCTCGACTCTGACCCAACCCTCTCTCGTCAAATCAACAACGTATCTAAGTCTTGTCATTACCACCTCAAAATTCCTAGATGCATTTTTCCCTACCTCTCCTTCCTAACAGACTTGCTGCCGTTCAATCTATTGTAATTTCGATACTGGACTACGCTAACTCCTTCTGTCTTGGAGTCTGGGCATACCGCCTCGTTAAATTACAAAGAGCACAAAATGCTGTGGCCAAAATGCTTCTTGAACTAGGCCCAAGAGACCACACCTCTCCAGCTCTCAGAACTCTCCACTGGCTTCAAGTCGGACGAAGGGCCACTTCAAAACCCTATGCATCACACACCGAGCAGTGCACAAAACCGGCCTGATATACCTGCAAGACAAGCTTAAACCATTCCACCCACATGCACTCTAAGATCAAGCTCCGCCCTCCTTTTAGTGATACCAAACACCAACTCAGTCAGCATAGGAGGATCCTTGTACTCAGCCTTGGCCTCCACTGTATGGAACTCGCCTTCCACCCCACATCCGACTCAGCGAAGACTAATTGTCAGTCCGCAAACTACTGAAAACATGGCTCTTTCCGTTACACCAATGACCTCCAAAGATATGTATCCATCCTTCGAATAGAGTCGAAGGAAGACGTAAACGTAGTGAATTGTCAAAGTAAATAGAAAATCAGAGTAGATTGAACAGGGGAAAAAAAGGAGTAAATGGAGTGGATGGAACAGATTAATTGACTAAAACGGATTGAGTGACTAAAACAGATAGACTGAATGAAACGTATGGAATGGATGAAGCAGATGGAGCGGAAGGTACTAATTGAGTGGAAGGAGCGGATGGAATGGATTGAGTGGATGGAACGGATGACGCGGATGGACTGGATGGAGTGGATGGAACGGCTGCAGTGGAAGGAACAGTAGTAATGATGACTGGTTAGAGTGGATAGAACGGATGGAGTGAATGGATCGCATGCAGTAGACGAATCGGAGGGAATGGACAGATCGGATGGAGGGGACACAACGGATGGAGGGGCCAGAATGGACGGAGGGGACAGAACAGACGAAGTGGATGGAACACATGGAGAGGGCAGAATGCATGGAGAGGATGGAATGCATGGAGAGGACAGAACGCATGGAGAGGACAAAACGCATAGAGAGAATGGAATGGAATGCATGGGGAGGACGGAACAGATGAAGTGGACAGAACGGATGATGCGGACGTCGCGAATTGTGTGGATGTCACGAATGGTGGGGATGTCGCAGATGTTGCGGATGTCACAGAAGCTACGGATCGTGAGGAAACTACGAATAATGCGGAAGCTACGAATGATGCGGAAGCTGCAGAAGCTGCGGATGCCATGAATGGTGCGGATGCCACGGATGGTGCGGATGTCACAGATGGTGCAGATGCCATGGATGGTGCAGATGCTGTGGACGGTGCGGATGCCATGGGCGGTGCGGACGCAATGGCCGGTGCCGATGCCATGGATGGCGTGGATGCCGTGGATGGCGCGGATGCAATGGATGGTGCAGAGGCAACGGTCCGGGGTGGAGCTCCAGGGTAGGGTTTTGCAGCTTATGGATCAATGGTATCACGGATATATCCTATGCACTTATATCCACATATATATCTGTATCCTTTTATACCTCTATCCACCCTGTCGCTATATATTTGTATGTCACTTTGTAAGTCCCCAATGTCCTGCTCACGTGCATGGTCTCAGACGCTTATACTGATGACCACCATATCTCACCACCATGCGTACTCTCTTCTATACACCATCATTCAACTAGAATACAGCTACACCCCTGATAATTCGGCGTCACTGTTCACATACAAACACAACCCATGAACACCTCATCACCCTAATAAAACACAGATAGCTGAAGCACATTCCGGCTAGCATAGGCATTCCTCAGGCCCAATGCAGCCAGAACCCAGTCTGGGCGTCCACCCACCAGACTGAACACATCCACCTGACTTCCTCAGCACCACACCTATCGCTAAAAAGCAGCTATCATCCAACAACTACACCAGCTGCACACATATCCGGTGCTCCCACGCACCGTACAACACACTCTCTCTCTCTACTGATCTGAACTACGGTTCCCGGGGGCGTTCAACCTACCAGCGCTTTGAGGTCATAACAATGATACATAAGGCGCTATATAAATGTCAAGAAACATAACATAACATAATATAGATGCTTCATTTAAGTTTGTGTTAAATGGGGCTACAACTTTATTTACCTTATTAATAGCAGGCCGAATAATAGGGGACTCGCCCCTTGGTCAATCACCTGACACATAGCTGTTGGCCACTTCCGGTGGTGGCTGAGAGACTGTGTTCTGGACAGGGGCCATCAGCAATGAAATCCAAGCTGACAAGAGCTACCTGCTAGCCCCTGTGATCTAAAACACATGCCAGGACATCCTCCCTACCATCTCCAATTTGATGAACAGACTCCACGCTTGGACCAACATGTTGGCATAACCAGGTGCACCCTGTGGTATTGCTCAAGGTCCACCTGGTAGTGACAACTATTATAGATGCTGCTGAGTTGAGCTTATTTCTTATGAGGAGAGAAGAAAACAGTAGGCCCGCAGAGAGAAGAAAACAGTAGGCCCGCATAATGAGAGGAAAAATGAGAGCAGTTCCAGAAGATGCGGTATGCCACCACTTTGATGTCATTGCACCATGGGAGAACCATCAGTCTAGAATGTGGGAGGGGCAGTGCCCCATCCACCCCAGGCAGCCCTGCTCTTACTGCACAAATCCCCTAAGGGTCGGATGGAAAGGCTCGCTAGTGAAATACCTTGCAATACTTTTCTTGTGTGTGGGGCTTCTGTCCGTATTGTATCATAACAGTGTGTAGTGATGGCCTGAAAACCCCCAGATTTATGCAGTAGTTGTGGAGGCAGTGCAACTCAGACTCAAACACAGAAATAGTCAAAGTGAAAGGCAAAACTCAGCTTTATTAACAAATGTATTTATCAAAATAAAGCAGGGACAGAATACAAGCAATAGGGTTGCATCTCTCTGAACTCTCATACAAAACAATAACTTATAAACTAAAAACACATCATAATGACAACTACAAATCATCTTACTATGGAAACCTATGGGACGAGGGGATAGGTTAGGGGAATTGACTACATATATACTCCATATGTGTTAAATGTGTGATTGCGTTACACATATCTGATAGATCCACCTCTAAATTGATAATAGTAATACATGTCATCTCTAAAATAAATGATTGGTTGGCACAACACATATTGGGCAGCCTAGCACTGAGTGTTCTGATTGGTTGGCATTCTACTGACCAACCTTGGCCAACTGACAGATTGTCTAAACATGAGCCAAAACGGGAGTAGGGGGAGAGAGGCCCATGGACTATCTTCCTTTCAATTAAAAATTATATCATCCATTCATTCCTAGGTCATGAGCCAGAGTGATACTTCTGTAGCTGGCCTTGCATGGTGCATCATGCCTGGGGATAGGTGCAAGGACTGGGGCAGCTGCCGTATGTGGACATTGTCCTTCAAGTTGGGTCATGTGTGATGAGACCACATTTGCAATTATTCACCCTGCATTTAGGGGCTTGCTTGATATGCTCCCTATAAAGTATTTAGCTTATAATTCTCCTGCACCTGGACTTTAAAAAATGTTAGCTCTTTTAATTAATCTAAGAATGTATGGCATGTGCATGTGCCTTGGGAATTATTATCTTGTGTTCTTTCTCCGATTTGATCTGTCTGGATCCTCCCTATTTTCTCAGTAACCTTGGCTTGGTGTGCATAGCTATTTGTCTGGCTTTGCACGGTTATGTAATTCATTGGATTCAGCATTTTGGGTTCTCCTGAAGCTTTGACACATTTCATTTACATTAATGTATGCTGCGGCTGCCATTTTGGAAAAGATGGGCAGTCAGTCCTGTCTTGTTTCGATGTTAGTAAACTATATAGGCATATCATTTCTGTTGTATTCAGCTTAGGTGCATAGTTTATGATAGTATTCTTCATGTCTAAATGGATGCAATCGATATTCTTTGTGTGTAAGTGCATATTTGGCATACTGTTCGTTCTTCATGGTGTGTGCATATTTGCTTCGTGTCTAATCCATGCATATGTGTGGTTTCACTATAAGCTTGTTTTTCTCACCATCTTCAGTTAAGGTGTCTGTGTGTACTTGTCTAGAATATGGGCAGTATGGCTGTCTTAGTGAGTAACATTTCTCACCTATGTGATATAGGTTTGAGGTAGTGGCAGTGTCTATGGATGACGTATTCATCTGTCTCTCAACATTCCCTTCTCTAGTCGAGTCCTCAACCACTCCCTCATTCATGTCTTCCCCCTAAGGGTATTTTGGGGGTCTATATTTTAGTCACCTGCCTCAGGTTGCCTGCATGCTCCGGGCCATATAGCAGCACTCCCCATTGAAATTTCAATGTACCCATCATCCAACACAGTTACAAGGGTCTTAGGGATAAGTACATATTGATCCCAGTGGGGTAATATGGCTTTCACTTACATGGACACGAGCTAGGTCATCATTGTGAGTATGCTCATGAACCTGGTCATTTAGATGTATCCCTATTTGTATTCCAACTGCTCCTTTGACAGACTTTTACAACCATGTATTGCTATTTTTGAAACACAGAAGGCCAGTAGTATGAAGACTACAATTGCTATTAATATTTCGAATGCATTAGCCAACCAGGCGGGTGTCCATTAGAACAGATAGCTGAACGAATCATCCTTTTCAGGTTCATCCACCTCTTCCACCATCTTTGCATGTAATTCTGTTAAAGTGGCTATGGCCTCTGTGAGGGTTCAATTTTCCCCATTGTGGGCAGGTTGGTATGTCTGACAAGAAGGCCCAATGTTTGCACACATTCCACCCTCCATGGATGTTATTAAATTGAGGACATATCTGTTTTGGAGGGTCATGAGTCTTATGGCCTATTTGCCTCCTTTATGGCGTTAAACCCTTTATGGCGTTGCAGTTATTGTTTGTAGCAACTCCAATCTGGCTATTTGTAACCATTTTACATGTGTTGATGCCTGCAAACCAGGAGTAAAGAATGATGTAAAGTACACTGCGGTCTTTCTGAACAGTTTATGCTCATCTGGTATGTCATCATAGTCTTCCACTGATTTGGCTCAGAAATAATATTCTCTTTTACTGGGTTTGAGGGACCTTTTGTTTCTTAGGTGTGCATCCATTTGAGGGAGGTCGCCAATTTGGACTTCACTCTGGGGTATTACTAGAACTGTTGTATTACTACTATGGAACATAGGCCTTCCAAGTTCGGGCAATATTATATAAGCTTTGGACCCACAAGCCCAATAGTGGTCCATTAATACTACGGTTCCTTCTTTCATGCCTGGTACATTGAAAATGTCGCCAAACCCAGTGTTTTTTCCAACTTTACTGTACAATTATTTGCTAAAGCATAAAGTATCATTTTTCAGGGGTAGTATCTGCAGTGGTCCCCCTCATTATTGACCCATGTGAGTAACTTTGTAACTTTATAACTGTGATTTTGGGCCATATGTCGAGGCATGCTTTATTTATGTTTAGCACAACCTCTTCCCATTGCTCCATTTGTGCTAGTGCTTTGCACACTGCCAATCCTCCGGTCCATCCTTCTGGTATGAGTACAGTCCCTTTTATTTGTAACAGCCTCTTTCCCAACATCCAGGTATTTCTTTCACTTTCACTGTTGCACTTCAGCATTTTATTTTATTTTATTCTATTTCCTGCTCCTGCATTTGTTTTGGATGGTATATATTTTATCACTTTATGCCATGTCTCAGCCTTTATCATCATCTTCATCTCTTGTATATAATTATCTTCCCGTGGGTATTTTGATTTGCCCATACTAGTGAAGCTGTCTGACCCTGGAATTGCTCCCAAGTCATACAAAGTACAAGCTCCCTTAGGCAATGTCCTGTGTTTGCGGATACTTCATTTGCTATAAAAACTCTGGAAGCGCTCATGGCACAGGGAATAAGAGAGCACACATAACAGCTCTCATCAGATGTCTCTCTCCCCACTTGGCTCATGTGCTGATATCACACATTATCAGTTACTTGAGCGGATTTGATCATATATGTGCTCATGTGCTCAAAATCATCTGGCATACTTCGTTTCACTCTCCTAATCTGCTTGGTTACTACAGGAAATTCTTGGGTAATCATTTAGTTTACCATCATGGTGGGAGTTACATTGTTATATAATGGTCTGGCCACAATATAAAAGACCAACTCTCTCAGTGCCATTAAAAAATAAAATAAAGGCTAGAACATGTAACATAGCTATAAGCATTATTGCTGATGTTTCTACTTTTTGCAAATAGCTACAAGTATGTTTTCTTCTACGTGCCAAAAGTGAAAAATCTAACAAAATTGAAACATCCCATTGTTCTCCCCTCAGAAAGTTGCTTTCAGTGTTCACAGGAAAAATTGTTTTAATATGGCAAGAACAATGCTTTAAAAAATAAAGAGGTTTTTTTATTCACCAATAACACAGCAACACTAATATTCTGCCGTCCTTGAGAAGCATAAGTGTTCACTAAATAAGATAAAGCCATAACAAATATAATTGTTAGAAGAAGCCTTGGTTATATATATATATGTTTCTTCTTTTTTTCCCAAAATATGAATGTCCCTTTCTATTTTACACGTATTCCTATAGAAATGGTTGCACGTTTGTTGAATGTCTCTAGAGGAATTAGTGTCCTTTTTTTCTTCTTGCTGCTGATTAGCCCTTTCTGTGTACCTCATCTGGACTCTTCTTGTTTCTTCTTCACCGTTACTCTCTGTGGGTATGGCAGGGGGGTCTCTCCTTTGCAGAGCTGGACGTCACCAAGCCGGATCCATGCCCGCCTTCCTTGGAGCTTCACTGCTTTCGGTGTAACTTCTTCCACTACAAAGATTCTGTTAAAGCATGGCTGGTGCCACCACATACACAAACCTTTGCATCTGACCTTGTCCCCTGGGAATAACACTAAAGGTGTTAGTAACATTCCTGGATCAACTTGTTCAGTATTTTCATCAATTTTCTTTGATCTTTGCTGCTGTGCGTGAAGCTGTCAAGACATACATTTAACAGACTCCATGGTAGCCATCAAATATTCATGCATCTCAGTGCCCAGTGCAATACACTTTCTGCATCAGTGAAAGCTTGAGTGGGAGGAGCATGGGATGTGCACATGTGGCATACTACCAACAGCGCTTGTGGAGTAAGGTGATAGGTTACAGGTAGACTGGAAAAGCCCAGTCTAAGTGAAACAGATAGGCCAGGAAATCCCACACTCAATAACAGAAATAGTCAAAGTAAATGGCAGAACCACACTTTATTAACAATCCACATTCTCGTCACCCTCACCACTCAACCCCAGCACCCTACAACAGCACCTAAGTCTCTGTTTAATACAGAGAGGTGAGACTGCGGGGCTAGACCCTTTAATCCAGAGCTCAGTCCACTCTCAGAATGAGAGGGAAAGCTAAGAGGTATGCATTGAGAAGCGGTCAAGTTCCACCTTCTGGAAATCTTGAGGCATTGACTGGGGAATACCAGTCAACTTGTTTGGCTCCTATGAAACCAGGAATAATTCCCTCATTCTTCCCTCAGCAATCCCTAAAGTGTTTTAGTTTAACCTACTGTCTGCATTTCTTCATGGTGAGCGTGCATTTGCTTCATGTCTATTTCATGCATGTATGTCAGTCTAACAGCAGGTTTGTTTACTCTTGCCATCTCCAGTTAAATCAGGTGCATCTTTTCCTGTATTGATGTGGGATACGGCTGGTACGGCCAACTCAGTGCATAGCGTTTCCCCCCTTTATGATATTGGAGCAGGGGGCATTTGCTGTAAATTACGTATTCATCTGTCACTCAACATTGGTCTGATATGCTGACTGCATAGTGCAAATAATGCTAAAGGAAGACAATCGAGGCAGCCATTTCTCAGTGCCACTTTCAGTTTGCCAATGTACTCCTTTAGTAGGCCATTGAGGCATTCATAAATGCTGTTTGCTTGTGGGTGATGAACAGGTGAAAATGTATGTTTAATACCCAACAGAATTGTGATATGCTCAAACACTTAATTTACAAAATAAGGTCCATTATTGGATTGGTGTACTTCGCACACTCCCCACCTTGAAAAGACCTCACGTATGAGGAACTTCGCAGCACATGTGGCACCGGGATATGTGGATGGACCTGCTTCAATCCATTGGGAAAAAGAAATATTTGGATCATGTCCACATAGTGTAAATGCAAATGCTGAATTGGTTCAGTAGGATGGGGTGTTGCTCCTCTCAATGTTCCCAAAGTGTGTCCAGCAGTGAATTGTTGACAAATCAGTACATTTATAACAAAATTCATGACCTGCTCTGTCAGGTTTGGGATGAACCAGTCATCCGCAATCAATGCTGCAAGGAATTCTCTAGATGTGTGTGCTGGGTAATGTCGTTGGCCTTGTGCTACCTTGAGCAGCCCTAAAGGTATAACTGGTTTCCCGGTGCTGTCCTGCCACCACATTGCATATGTCAAATGCATTCCCTACTTTTCCATAATTACTGCTCTTCTGTTGGTGCTCTTCCCTACAATTCTGTAATCTGTGTTAGGGGCAATTTATTAAACCCCTCATTTATTACCATATTGCGTACATGTATGTGTTTATTCGGTGCAGATTTAAATTCAGATATTTTGGAGAAATATGCTCTTTTGGCTTCAAGTTCAGCATTCTTGTTGCCACGAGAAATCAAGTCTGTGCCTTTGGTGTGCAGTGGGCACTTCACCACAGCGATGGCCAATGGAGCTGTAGTGTGTCTATAAGCCTGTACAATAATGGTGCATGCTGTACTTGTGTGCCATCTGTGTGTAAGAAGCCACTCCTCATCCAATGGGACAGTCCTGCGTGTATTGTTGACATCATGTAGGCAGAGTCGGAATACACTGTTACCACCTCATCTTAATGCATTTCAAGTGCGTTTGCTGAGAAATGTGCTGGAAATCTGGCACTTACCACTGTCTCAATTTATCAGTCAATTTTGCTTTTACCACTGCGGTCCAACTTTGTTGCTCACCTGTGCTCTGTGGTATCTCATCATAATATTCACTATATTCAGTACAGTCGCGTATGTAATCCTCCTCCTCCACTGGCACTGCTATGAATGTAACCTGATTTAACACTCATCACCTGACAATTTTGTTCGATGAGTTGGATATAATAACTTCATACCCAGAGGCTCTCTGTGTGGTAAATGTACTTTTGTGCTTTTCAAGGATTGCATATAGGTCATGCTCCACATATAATGTCATTGAACATCCCATGGTTATGCTAGCAGATTTCTCAATCACAAAAGCTGCAGCCGCCAATGCTATTTAAATGGCTAATGTCCCCTCATCACTGTATCTAAGATCCCACTTTAAAATGGTATTGGGTTGTGTCCCTTGGTAGTTTTTTGAGGACAGCTGTCATTACGGCCCCGTTTGACTGGGAGACTAGAAATAATTCCTAATACGGGTGCTGTGCTTATGGCTAATGTCAATTTGTCAAAAGCATGTATCATTTTGCCTCTGCAGGAGATGTCAATGTTTTCTTACTGCACTTCTTTAAGTGTTTTTAAATGTGGCCTCACATACGTGCTGTAATCGAAGACCCATGCCCTGCAATAATTGAAAAGTCCTAAGAATTGCTGTAACACTTTGACTGTATCTGGCCTGTGTGTCTTCATAATTGTTTGCACTCTTTCAGGGGTTACTTTCCTTCCTTCCCATGAAATCAGTTAGCCTACATATGGGAATTGCTCCTGACAATATTGCATTTTCTCTTTGTCAACCGTGTAAACTTTTTCACTGTCGGCAGCTGCACTGAGTATTTTCTGCATTGTTCCTCCCTTTCACTGCACCCTAAAATGTCACCTACATATTGTACTACACTTCTGTCAGTCTGTAAATTCTCCAAATCTATCTGGAGTACTCGATTGAAGACTGACTGTGACTTGTTGTACCCCTGAGGTAAACAAGTATGTTTTAGCTTGATCCTGTGACAGGTAAACAAGGTCAAATCTTGGGACTCTTCATGGAGTGGGATCGCGAAGATAGCATTCTTTAAATCAATCATTGTAATATATGTGGCTTTGGATGGGATATTTCATAATATCGTGGTTGGGTTCTGGACCAATGGGAACTCGGCCTCAACAAAATTGTTCAGAAGGTTTACATCCTGAATAAATCTACATGACCCCCCTGTTGTTTTTTTCCACTGGGTACACAGCTGTGTTACATGGGACTCCGATGGCACCAATATCCCTGGTCTCATCAGGGCAGCAATAGTGTCATAAATGCATTTGTCTCCTTCTTTTGACATTGGGTACTGGCTCAATCATGGTAAAATGGCTCCTTGCTTTAATTTAAATTTGACTGCACCCATTCCTTTCAGTAACACAACATCATATGGGCTGTTGGTCCGCAATGTACTTGGTACCTATGCAAAATCTTCCTGGAGGAAAGTCGGCATCTTTTTTACTATTGACATTCTCTGGGGCATTTCCCTGTTTTCATGTTTTAGTCGATACATAAGACCTATATGGAACATCACTACATGATCTGAGTCATCGTCTGTAATAAGTCTTCATCTGTTAAGTCAGTCAGTCTGGATCCTTCATCAAGAGCTATAACTGTTCTCCATGTGATCCTTTCCTGGTCAACGCCATGCAAAATTACTCTGTCTTATCTTACTATTGCTGCTTCTAGTTCTATTGCAATGATCTGGCCTTCCTCGGCGTTGATGGGTATTTTTGGTCTGAACAAAAATTCTGTAAGTAGTCTCATAATTGTCTGCCCATTATTCTCAGAAGCCATGCTAATATTATGTGTATCCCATAAAGGAATACTTTCAGGTCCAGTGGCATGCCCCTTTGTACTTTTCTGACCATAAAATTCTGTTATAAATTCTTCTGGATTCACATAATGAATCCCTGGAGTGGAACATATTATTCCCTGGTGGTGCATATTATTCCCTGGCCAATGAATGATAAGAATTGTGGCAGCTAGCAAGATTTGTATTTCAACTTTTTATGTCTCCTACTGCTAAGGTCATCCCATCTGCAATTCTTAAATCCATTTACCCACAACAGAGGTCAGTGTTGGAAGTTGACAAACCAAATTATTTTGTTAATTCGCTGCCATGGTACATATTGATGTGCCTCTCCCCCTTTCTCTAATAAAGGGTACTGTATGAACACAGTGCCCTGTCCAAGCGCAACCGCACCTTTCATTTTTGTCACTACGTCTGTCATGCTAATTTTTTTTCCTCCTGGTAAATTTCTCAACCTAATTATGTATGGTGTTTTATCCTCTGAACTGCCTAATCTCTTCTTAGGGCAAGTAGGGTATTGACAGGGCTCTGGCCGTCTTCACTGGTTCTTCCAAGTCTAGCCACGCTATCTCTCTCTCTAGCCCCATGCCAGTAGAGGAGGCTTATGCAGCCTCTTCCCCTCCACTTTCCTCTCTTTCTTCATCTTCAAACATAGTATTATCACTCTCATCTCCTTCACCATCCTCCCTGTCCTCAAAATCTAATCTTCTGAGGGGACTCATTATGCATGTTCCATTCATCACCTCCTCCAATACATTTCTTCACCCACTTTGCAAGGGCTCCCTGCTCTCCATCATGCTGCTGGTACAATCCCTTCTATTCCTGTACAGATTACTAATCGTCCTTCGTATTGCCTCTCCTTCTCCTTCATCTGAAAGTGTATGCTTCCTAAGGATCTCATCTACCTCCTTTTGGCGTTTGTAAACTCCTCTCTCTTACTCTCTATTCCTGTCTCCAGTTCCTCTCTTTGTCTGGGAGCGCACGTCCCCTGATAATCTCATCAGCTTCTTTCCTTTCTCTGCTTCTTTCTATTTCTTATTGTCTTCCCTAATCCCTTTCTTCCTCCTTATGCCTTTTTTCTTCCCTTTTGGATATGATATGATAGGTTATTTAGAACGTGCTTAATACCCAGAGGTTTCTAAGCATGGACCCGGGGATCGAACCTGTGTTGCTCCGTGTCGTTTTGCTTCCAAGGCAAGCACGTTGCTGTTGAGCTATCCTCCTGAGACTGAAGCATCCCTTTGCCTTTCCCTTTCTCTATCATCTTCTCATTTTCTCTGTCTGCCTCTCGTTTCTTTTCTCTTTCCTAAGGATGACGTATTCTTCTGTTTCTCAACAAGTGTGTATGTGTGTGTGTCTTGTGTGGCCATTCAATAGCTGTGGGGGTCTGGTCAAGCTTGGAAAGATGAGTTTAGACAGAAGTTCAGACTTTTCTGATTCACTTTGAACTCTCTGTGAGGTGAAAGACTTGGCACGTGGGCATTAGTGTGCCCCCTCATCCAGGGATAGGCATTTCTCGGTGTGACACCTGATGCTCACTGAGCCAAGCAAATGGAATTGCTTTTCTGATATGCTGTGTGGTGAGCAGAGATTCTCCGCACAGCAGAAAATTGGATATGATTTAGCTTTACCCTCAGACTTTGAAATATGAAATAAACACTCACTGTAATTGAATGTATTCTTGAACTTAGTAGTGCTTTGATAAGCCCTTGTGTGTGTCATTATGAGTTCTATTATTTCCCTATTGGTTATGAGAGGGGGTTGGTCTCAGAAATGAAGCATGTTTGCATACACCACATGTCTGGGAACAGCACTAAAAACTATTTTAAGATTGTTTCGGAATTTATTGTGATGATGCAGTCACTGTTTTTTGTTGCTGCTAGGGATTGTGATGCTTGTGTACATGTTATCCAGTGCAAAAGCTTGTGCAAATGGAAGAGTAACATAACACACTGCTAGCACTGGTAGCTGGAAGTGTTTCATTGCCAATACTTTGGGTGTGGTCACTGCAATGTGAGTATGAGCAAGTTTAATCAAGCTCTGGGACCTCAGGATTGGCTGCCACCTACATCCTTTCTGAAGTCATTTCTGCAGTGGAGTAGTAGAGAGCAGGTGTAGTTTGCATTTTAAAATAGTAATCACCCGTGTAATTGCTAGAATGCCATCTTACCTCTTACATCCCTCCAATTTCAATTTCTCCAGTTTTCTTCTTACCACTCCGACAGCCACGCTCCTTCTTAACTATTTACCTCTCTCCTCTTATGCTGTAATGCCTTAAGAATATTTAGTGTGCTAAGGCACAGAATACAAGAAATCCAACCTCCTCTATTAGCTCGGCTTATATCTCATTCCCCTTATCCCAAACCCCTTTGGGGCAGTGTTCGCACTATTTAAGCAATCTAACTTGCATACATTGCATGGTGGATTGCAGAGGTTTGGAATGAAGTCTTAAACTCTGAGCTGCAGAGCGACACAGAGGTGACCAATCAGAGGGCACTAACTGAGCTCAGCCTATCAGACATATATATGAAGCATCCCTATATGAGGATCATACACTCTTCCTACTGATTTCCTGCAGCATTGTTGTAAACTCCCTGTACTCCCCATAGCCTCTCTGCAGTGTTTGACCAGCATTTCCATTGCCTGGCTATGACCTGCATGCACCATGTGTGTATAGATCTATCCAGACATTCATCAACCTTGCATGAGTTCATCAGAATTGCAGAACATATCCAACGCATCACCATTGACTTCCAATGGGTTTCCTGGATGCTGCATTAGGATCTGCCCTTCACATATGTGAGAAGAGTATTTTACAACATTGGGACCATAGCCTATTCTCACAGCTTTGCCATTGACTTTCAATTAGATTCCTGCAGCCTTATCCAAGTATCGGTCTGCAGTTCTTTGAGAGCCAATCCTAACCCTCAACCATTGCCATTCATGGTGTTGTTTCTTTGGCTTCTCATATGCATTCCGCCCACTTCTTTCAGGATCATTTCTGCACTCTAGCAACCCTGTGAGAGCTTGACATAACCTCACAACTATACACTAACCTTACAGCCATTTGACACTCTTTGGCCAGACTAGTCAGCCATCTCAATCAAAGCATCCAAGGCTAGACCTTTTTGTTTTGGGACTAATTCACTACTGTTGTAGGCACCCAGCCCACCTTCCCATCAGCCACAAACTGTGTAAGGAGAGAACCATATGTGTGCTGCTCCCGCTCTAACTCCTTGGATCCAGGAAAATAAACTCCTGGCTGGACAGCGCTGCTCAGCTCTTGTTAAACTGTGCAGCTTGCATCTAGTGTTTAGATAGGTGGAGTGGGATATGTTATACGGTTGCACTCATGCTGCTGAGGGCATCTCAATTCACCTTTCGATTAAACCATTTCTTCTGGCCAAATACCTGCAATTTTCTACTAGATTGTTCCCAGACCTGGTCTAGGCTTCTTAATACTTTTCTATATAGTTAGTGCTCGTTTGATATTACCTTCCCGGAGCAATCCTGCATGGAGCTATGCAAGTGCCAGAGGTTCCCCTCCAAAGCTGTCAGTCCTCTAATGTCCATCTTTCAAGCTTTTTCCAATCCCCCTTACTGCTGCATGCCTTTTTCAGCATTCTTGTGTGCAATTAGCAGCACATGCATCCATGCTCCTTGCTCTGGCAAGGTGACACCGAGACCATGACATAAAAGTTTTCAGTAGTAGAGTGGGTACACATGTATGCCCCTCCTGAGAAGGACAAGAAGGCTGCAAAGGCTCACCTCACTTGTTAGGCACTGCTCTTCCAACCATCCTGCAACATACTGTTCCAGGAGCCTACCTGATTTGAATTTCACATCAGCCTACAGCCAGTGAGATGTGAGCTGAATCGTGCATTGGTAGAAGATTGGGCACCGAGTGTTTTTTGATAACGTCCTCATGTGAGATGTTATTTTGCTGCCATCATTTGCAGCAGGGCAGGCCTTGGAAAACAGTGGGATATATCTGGATCAAGGGGTGCTTTCATTTGGGGGATTAAACACGTGGGTGATTCACATATAGATGTAGATCGCCCCACTGACTCTTCATTCGTGCAATTTTCAGATGACATCTCCTGTGGCTGATGGTCCAATTTCAATCCGGATTTTGCCAAGCAAACTTTATGCAGCCTTTCGTGATCAAATGCTTTGCAGGTATCCAGTTGCAAAGGAAGCTATACATGGATGTATCCCTTTTACCTTATAGAGTAATGCCAGACAGGGGTGACCCCTGCCCCCATTATTATTTGCCTTGACCTGTTTGTCATGATAGATGAAGTCAGAGATTCCACATATTTGAAGAAAAATATTGTATCCCTACATGCAGATAACATGCAAGTATGCATTAAGAGTATATGGGTGAATGTTCATCTGGTTGTATATGACAAATGATTTGGGGAATACGGTAGGCAAAAAATAAACTGGGCAAAATCAAAACAGCTTGCCCTAATCAAATGCACAAAGTGAGTTTGTGATGAACTGAAATTCTGGTGGCTTGATAATAGAATAATATATTTGGAACAGTATGTTGCTGAAAGAAAATTACAACACAGTACTGGACATGTTTATGAGGAATTTAGAGAGATGGATCTTTCTCCCATCTCCCTGCTGGAAAGGATATCATTGATACAGTTCTTAATAGTCCCAACATGTTTGTATATTTTACAAAACATGCTGATTAGTCCACTGTCCTCTTATTGAAGACAGAACCATTTATTGCAGATTAGGCTCTGTAAGGGGTCTGAAATGTGAGGCCGACACATTTTGGATGATTTCTCAAAATACGTAATTTTATTCAATCATAAAATTCATGAAACACCTCACTATCCAAACTTGACCAAGATTTCCATGCCTATCAAAACCTAAATGGTGGAATTTCACAAAGCATCCACAATTATATTTCTCATATTTTCACATTTTCTCTCACCAGGTTTCAAGTGGAGTTCAGTTTCAATGTTCAACGTAAAGAAACATGGAAATCCAGTTTTGCAACAAAGTACCTGTTTAATTCTTAACTCCCTCACTTTGTCAAAATGAATTTCTGTTATACAATGATCAAACAACAGAAAGATATCTTCTCCTTCTAGAATGAATAATGTCCACTTCATTGAACAGCACCAATGATGTTCTGGGTCAAAATGTTTTTCCATAATTTAGAAATAACAAAGAACAAATGCAATTGCTTGTCAGATTCTAGAAACACAGCTTCTGGCAGGGCAAAAGAACACAGCCTCTTGGTAGCACTTATAAAGTCTATAACTTTCTGAGAGTTTGGATCTTTGTCAGGATGGCTTCACAGCACGACTACTTCCACTAGGATAATTCTCATACCTGGTTCACTTCTGTAAGGATTCACCATGCAGGTCTATTTGCATCCCCCATAGTGTTCCATATTCAACTGGGCTTCTGAAGTTTAAATCTACGGACAACAATGGATTTATCATATCTTCAACAGTCTACAACTGCGTGATTTTTAGTATTTTTCCAGAAAAGACAATATTCACATGAGTGCTCCTCAACACCTCCATTTAGGCAAGACACTCTTCCTCTGACCATTTACCATTCAGAAAGGCAGCCTATTTGCCATGTGTCTTTCTGCTGCATTAGTATTTACCCTAATTTCAACAGTTTTTACCTTTGTGACTTTGACCAACTTTTCAGAAAAGCAAGATCCACTTTAGTGCCTCTCAACACTTCCAAGTGGGAAAGGAACTCTTCTTCTGAACAACCATTTTGTCAAAAGGGCAGCCTCTTTGCCACTCTTGTCTTTCTGCCACAACAATTCCAAAGATTTCCGTTAAGGATCTAATTCTATCTGTTTTCCTTATGGCTTTAGTGATGTGAGCGATACCAATTTTGAGGGAACCTTTACATTCGACAGCTTTCACCTTTTCACAACCTTGCATTCACCTCTTTACTCTCTGCCCACCAAAGGAGCTTAATTGTATGCCGGTTGTGTCTCTTTTGGCTGAAGACAAAACTTGCACAACTCTTGGCTTTGGCAATGCTTGTACACTCTTGACTAAGACAATGCTTGTACCATGATTGGCTTTAAGAAAATATATTTCTTTCACTCTTGGCTTGGGCAATGCCTGTTTCACTTTTGGCTTGGGAAATGTGTGTTCCCTTCAAAACACACAATTCAATGTTCATTCACTTAACTTCAGTGCAACATTGATTTCAAAAACTTCACAATGGACTCGTTGGTTCACCTTTACCACAGACTTAATTTTAAAGCACACATGACCAGTCTTTCATCTGTTTCAGAGGATTTTAGATTCAATTGACAGGATTCAGAGTGCTTTACTCTTATATGAGTAGTACAGAAGAAGTTAATTGACATGCGGGTGCGAATTCTGAAACTTCCCATTGTTCGACAATCAGCTACTACTACTTTCACTCGTACGGGGTGATTCTGCTTGGCTACAGTTGTCTTTCTTTGTTCATGCAAGGGCTCTGATGCTCTGAACGCTGAGTAACACTCACCGGCTTCTGACTTGCTCCCTTTGTGTGCTGCAATGGTTGGGCTGCTCTTCTTCTTTTGGACACACACCCCTCTTCAGTAACAGTGTCCTCAGTCCTGCCACACCTTTAAGGAGCTCCTCTTGCTCCTGAGAGCCTTGGCTGCACAACTTTTTTCAGACACAGGGCCTCATCATGAGTTGGGCGGTATCCCAGGTGGTATTACCATCAGGAATACCACTTGGGCTAATAGCATTACCGCCACCTGGTCCAGCGCTATTAGCGCTGGATCAAGGGTAGGACGGTATTGAGTATTCCCCATTGGACCAAATGGTGTATTTTCGCAAATTGCACCCGCAAATCAGCATTCGGCTGGTGCATTTACCCCCTGCTTTAAGCTGGGGGTAAATGCTGCGAGACTCGTGACTGGGCAGACCCTTAAATGCAGCAGAAATAGCGTTACCGCCGCATTTAAGGGCTACCGCCCAACTCGTGATGAGGCCCAGAGTCTCTGGCACATTTCCTGCTGCTCAATCACTGCAATCAGGTTCACATGGGGAAAAGCAATCTTCCTTCATACCTTCTACTGTGCAACCTCTGCACAGATTAAGGGGGGACAACACCCGCTCAGGACAGGCAGTTGATATCTGCTTGGTTAAAGTCCCGGTGTCCCTTTATCTCACCAACATCTGCCTGGATTTCCAACAACATGCTTCTGCTCTGCTGCTACTACTGTTAATGCTGCAACTCTTCCAACTTCAATTCCATCTACAGCTACATCTACATCTAATGGCCTGCACCTGAGGGGGCCTTTTAAGCGTCTTTGATCCATTCAGGTGTGGGTCATTATGCTTAACAAGCTGACTACTCTTGCAACATTGCTCTTGGGCCCTCTTCCTCATTTCAGTGCTTAAGAGATTATGTGACTTGTAGTCCCAAACAACAGAAGTAGATTTTCCTATCAGATTTTTATTTTTAAATACAGATTTATTTCTCTTAAATTCATTTAAGGAAAAGGTACAAGAGTTTTTTTTAGGAGTCGACAGTTCATTTAAACCATCCTTTATAGGATTCATGCCACTGCACCTTTGTGAGTAAGGGGGATTTTTAGCCTTGGAGGTCTCAACCGGTCTTTCCGTCCTGGGGATATTTAAAGAGGTCATGCCAGTTTCTTTCACACAACCCGGTTTAATGTGTGGTTCAGACACATCTTAAAAGGTCCTTCGCCTTTGAAGATAAATACTGTGTCCCATCTCACAGGATCTGCCCACAACCTTGGGCCCTATCTCCTCCCAGTTGATCCTCACCAAGTACACCACCCAGAGGTTAGGATCAGGAAGCATGTGCCTTTCCCTGGCCACCTGGAAGAGACTTTAGGCAGAGTTTTAGTGAGGGATCCACAGGATTCATCACAGCTGATATTGGCTTAAAGGCAACCACAGAGTGCGCTTGATAACCTCATGCTACTGTATGAGAAAGTGGTTTGGTGGTCCCCAACTTAGAATTGTATGATGGTGCTGTATAAGCACAATACGCTACATTGTGGTACTGTCATGTGGTGGGACCCATCCTGCCCCTGCCGGGTATAAGTAGCATGTGAGATACCATTTCATGTCAGCATTCCCCTCATATAAATGAACTAGCATTGACTTGGCAAGGCCTAGTAGAATGTAGTGCTTTGAAGCAAGAAAGCAAGTAATGTGCCATACACTTAAAGAGCAGTGCAACAGGATATATTTAGAATATAGTGCCTAGACAAAAGGCCAGTAGATACTGCATATCAACCTAGTACTTCAAACAGCAGAAATGTACTCAAAGCACTTCATTTCTCAGGAAGGCCCATAGAGGCCTGTATAAGCTTGTATTGCAAAGTAGCCACATTTATGGCTTGCATTGAATATATGTTGCCATTTTCATCATAGCAAAATGCTTAGCAGTTCTAAACAGCAGGAGCATTCCTACATGCATGCATGCAAACATTTTCTTAAAGGCATACTCAGGACTGTGCAAGAACCACATATGCTTAAATCACTGCAGGCTATGATTTAGTATCCATTTTATTCTCCATATTAAAGGCAGTTAGCTGACGAGACAAGGCAGTGCACAGACATGTACATACAAAGGCCTTGACTTAAGACTTAGATTGATAACACAGCCAGGCATTTTCAGTAACCTGCACAGGGACTGATAAGGGACTGATATTGTCGCCCTGTTCTGAAAACTAATAACACAATGAGACACTTTCAGAGCACCCTGCAAAGCTAGAAATGTATAACACAGACAGCAACCAAAGGGGATGTGATCCTCAAATTGTTTACCTACATCAGGGGGAAGGAACTAACATCCAAGATGTACTGTTTAGCATTAGAAGGTAGGGTCTGTAAGGAATTCTGTATATCGTCACCTTTTGTGAACACACTTTATTTTGGATCCTTGGCTAGAACAACTAGGCTTGGTACCATGCAGGGTAACGCATCTAGAAAGCCTGGTGTTTGGCGAAAATCATTAAAATAGCCCACTCACACCTTTTCCAGAAACCACACACAAAAAAATCTGAAAGCAATAATATTCACAACACTTTTCATGCATTTGGATGTCTTTGTTATATTATGTTGCATCAAAAAAACAGCCAACACGCAAGAACTATTTATCACACTTAGCACACATGCAGAATAACATTTACAAAAGGAAAAGAAAACATCTAAACGCAGCTTTGCAGAAACATAGCTTTCATAATTCATCATTACATTTATATTCACATGTTATCGGCATGAACACCACCCCACAACAGCGATTTCTTTTGATCTTAAGTGAACCTAGTTACTCATAAGCAAACTTGACAGAAGACATGCATTCTTTATTTGCAACCTTAGATCTATACCTGGAAATTTGAGCAATCCTCTATGACAGAAAATTACTCCCTCCTTTCAGAATGATTCACCATTCACACCCAGGGTAACCTAGTTGTCTTTCCATACCTAAAGACAAATAAGTTATTACTCTTTTTTTTGGGTCCAGTTTGACAGTTCACTAATTAGATTATGGAAGGTGTCTTAGATAATATTTTTTATTATCTATACTCACGAAGATTTTAGTGTCTGTAGTTCCTGATTGCTGTGCATTTCATCACTCTGGATCGCATCCTCCATTTTCAGCTACTGTCTCTCTCTCTCTCTCTCTCTCTCTCTCTCTCTCTGCCAAGATCTGCTCCCCCCCACAGGTAGACAGCAGAGTCTAGCACAGCACCCAACATCTTCCTATGCAGCTACTCCATCTCCCCACAGTTTGCACTGTCACTGCTCAGCCACCCGGTCAGCATCCAATCCGATTTACTTAATTTTTCGTGTTCTCCTTTGCCTGCTCTTTCTGTTCTTGCTTTTTGCATGTCCAGCCCCTTTCTCTCTCCTTCCCTCACTTCTTAAGCTCTCTTTCGTTCACCTACCATCAACCTATATTTCCGTATAGATTCTTTATTATTTCTTCACCTATTCTTAGACATCATCGTGATGTCATGAATGATGCCTCTGGTCAATAACCAACCCAAATTTAGCCAACAACCCTGATAACTTTCCAGTCTATTCTGTTTTTTTTCTATGATGACTTCTAGACAGCAATTTTGCTCAAAGCACCACTGATCCTGGATGAATGTGAAACACAACTTCCTTTTTTCTTCCTGTCTTGCACCAGCCTGAACAATGAAATTGTTCTTTCTAGCACACATTCTGCTGTCTCATTGCGCTCTGACTCATGCATCTGCAAGGCACACTGCTGTTCAGCTTTTAATTTTTGTATGCATTTCCTAAGCTTACACTGCAGCGTGAATGTTCATGAACCTGCAGCCTGCAACACAGCCTATGGCCTAAGCAAACCACGCTGACCCCAGTCTAATTAATAATGTCAGTATTGTTAAAAATTAGTATTGCTTACAGTTAGTCATGCTAATGTTATCGCTAATACCCTACACTGCTGAGAGGAAGTGTAGGAATGTACACACCAGAGAGAATACAACCCGCTAGTTAAGAAAGTCCCAAGGCGATCTTGTAAGGATAACAAGTTTTAATCTCATTCACAGATGAGAGCCACAGCAAAGAACACTGCTGCCAAGAACGTTCTGGCCAAAAAGAGTACAAGCAGAGGCTTTAGAAGAGACACAACATCATAATGATGCAATACATACAGTATTGACGGGCGACTGGGGGATGCCAGGTCATTTGTTATAGCCCAGTCTGTCCGTCTTTCATCACGTGGGTGCTGTAGAGATCATCTTCTTCTCACTGACAAAGATCAGACAACAAATGAACTACACTCTTAACACAATGCTACTTTTTCATTATACTATGCACCTGGCAGGCTTTAAGACTGGCACAAAGGAGGTTCTGGGGCCCTCCATCCTCCACACACACATTTCACTCACTCCCTTTTGCGCCATTGAGCTCCAAGGTCTCCACCCTTGTTTTGAACTATAATTTATCCCTCACAGCACCTCACATTACAAATCAATTGTAGCTCAAAGACATGCAATGTCTGTCCTCTTTGAACATTTTAGGACTTGTTACTTTGGGGTTGGTGGTCAAAGGGCACCTGGTGCCATTGAATTCAGGGATATTGAGGTTTAGTCAATTATATGGGCTATAACTCGTGGTTGCCTGGGATGGGCCGGGTCATGCCTTGGCCAGTGTGAGATAACATGCACACTAGGCTCCGGTCCATGATCACAGCTTGTAGGGCACATTACTTGGGGATAGAAAAACATCTTTGCAACACTGTTTATAACAAGGAATTAGCTTTATGGTGGTAGTGTGTTGCCCTCACGGGAGCTTGGGCATGGCTGGAGATTTCCATTGTCTCACAATTAGAGCCTAGTGCATGCAATGCTGCATTCTCTGCATAGGCCTTGTCTCCTAACTATGGTTACTAACATCTACACAAAATGTGCTAACTTCTATACAAAAAAGGCCATCTTGCTCGGGCCTTGGGCTATTCTCTGTGGGTTGCTTATATTGGGGTGGGGTCCTACCACCACCTCCCCTGGCCCATCATAGTGCTTTGAATGCCTCTCACCTTACTCTAAAGTGCTTAGGGGTTGGACGGGGTCGCCCCTTCCCAACACTGCACTATGCTATGCTAAGCCCCCAAATCAAACCCTCTTTAGTTCACTCTCAATACGACATAGTACTTGTATCATAAATCAAACACATAACACATGCTGCAATGTCAGCATCATTTTAAACTGATAAACACTGTCTCTGTTGAAATCAGTGGCCCTGTTGAAATGAGTGCATGGTTGAAATCCATGCACTGCATTACTCCATCATCTTCTCTCCTTCTTTTGTAGAGGCCTGATTAAAAGACATATGCAGAAATATGAATCCTAGCTACACCTCATCAACCCATGTGATCCTCGGGCAACGATGGGAGTATGTGTTTTGCCAATCAGCTTTTATTTTACAAAATAATCATACATTGCAAGAAATGAGCACCGACTGTCCACGGGTTAAAGGTAGAACAGGAATAAATATAGTGGAAAAAAGAAAGAGAAAATGAATGACTCCTCAGACTAGATTTCACATGTTCTGCAGAAAGCTCTGAACAAACATGGGTTCCACTGAACTGAATTTTGCCGCTTTCGAAGCCAACAAGACAGACATCACGATGTGCAACCTGATTGTAAGCATTATCTACCACACAAAGATAGATGCTATGGACACACCTATGATCACCAAACCCTTCTCCATCCAAGTTCCCCATGTGCAAACTTCTCCATCAGTTAAGCCCATGTCACTCATTGTGGTGTTGTTCTGACGGATATTTAGTTTGATTGTATGCACGTTTTTCTGCTTCAATAAATACTCAATGTCAGGATCTATGGGAAACCTATTTCTTTGTAAACGTTCAATATTCTCCACTTTACCTTCACAAGGTCCCCATCCAGATGAAACAAAGTTAAACTCCCAACTGTCACAGTATCTTTGGGAACCGACATATAAAAAATTGTGTATTGTAATGGGTTGACAACAAATGACCCATGATTAAGATGGGTGACTGTGAGGTTTGTTGCGCAAGTTCTGACCTGTACTTAATCAATTTAGCATACACTAACTCCTCAGGTTTTGGGTTACTTATAGACACTACACACCCTTTAGCAATGCCCTGATCTGCTAGAAACCCCAAAATTGCACTTGTTGCATCAGGCACAAATGGTTTCATAGGGCATGTGTAGTTTTGCTCTTTTAATTTTACACATGTATCTCATTTTGGGACAAGATACAAATCTTGCAGGAACTGTGATAAAAGACTTTCCACCAGATTCATCACATTCAAATGTCTTCTGATACCATGTCGTGTTTAACATTGATGTTACAATCAAGTATTTTCGATTCTTCATTAAGGGTCAAATTGGTTTGATTTATATATTGTACCACCTCTTTCTGCTCAAACGTACACTTATCCAGCCTCTGTTGAATAATTTTCAAGTCTTGCCCTAACTCTTCAGCCTTGTCATCTAATGTATTCACTTACACTGCATTAACTGTTGAAATAGTTGTCCCAACAACGGCCCCAATTATAGTTACGACAAATGCTGCAATCAGAAAGCTGCCTATTCTTCACCCCCTCTTCTTTTTAGACTGGAACGAGTTTATAAAAGTCTTTTCCAACTGTAACAGCATCTTCGAGCCCCTTCCTTATGCATTTGTACCCAGTCTTTCACTTGGGCAGACTTAACCTTAGAGATATTAAGAAATGTTTCCTCGACCAGACTGGTTTACACCAGTATAAATGTTCTGATAAACGAGTATCCTGTTCCCCAAATGGAAACCCAGGTCTTCCTCCACTACAATCCCAGATGTAGGCCCGGTTCTACCAGCACTTGACTATTTGCTAGCTCAACACATGTCGAGGTTAAAAACATAGCGTAAATAAAATATGTTTGAAAAAAGAATGCAATGTTTCCACCCACATCACATGGGCTGCCGTGTCGCCACCTGGCTTCTGTCCTTTGCCCATGAGTATCCTTTTGTTTTCTCCCCATTTTGGTTCAGGGGATTCCTTTCTCCATCCTGCAGGCTCCTCTATGGACAGCCAACTCCAGGAAACACTAATGAAGGAAACAAATTGGATCATCAAGATTTTAGTGTCTGGATCGTGCCCTCCCATCTCTGCTACTGCTCTATCTCTCTCTGCCAAGATCTGCTCTCCCCAAAGGTCACCCGACATGCTCCTATGCAACTGCTCTCACTCTCACATCCCCATAAGTTTGTACTGTCTCAGCTCAGCCAGCCAGTCAGCAACTGATCCGATTTCCTTAATTTTCCCCTTTCTCCTTTGCCTCCTCTCACTGTTCTTGCTTTTAGCGTCTTCATACCCTTTCTCTCTCCTCCCCTCACTTGCTAAACTCTCACCTACCATCAATCTGTAGTTGTGTATGAATTCTTTATTGTTTCTCTACCTATCCTCAGACACTATTGTGATGTCATGAATGATGCTTCAGGTCAATGGCCCTCTCTTTTAGCCAACACCCCTGGTAACTGTCCAGCCGTTTCTGTTTTTTTAAACAATGACCTCTACACAGCAATTTTGCTCAACACGCCAACGATCCCGGACGAATGTGAAACAAAACTTCCTTTTTGCTTCCTGCCTTGCACCAGTCTGAACAATAAAATTGTTCTTTCCAGCACACATTCTGCTGTCTCATTGCACTCTGACTCCAGCATCTGCAAGGCACACTGCTGTTCAACATTTTTGTATTTATTTTGTAAGCTAACAATGCAGCATGAATGTTAATGCACTTTCAGCTTGCAACACCTTCAGCTTGCAACACGGCCTATGGCCACACAAACCCACTCTGGCACCGATCTAATTACTAATGTCAGTATTGTTATAAAATTGTATTGTTAATAGTTACTGCACTATATTATGCTAAAACCCCAAATCAAACCCCTCTTTAGTTTACCTTCGAAGCCACACATCAGTACTAGTATCCTAAATCAGACACATAACACATGCTGCAACGTTAGCATCATTTAAAATGGGTACACACTGTCTCTGTTGAAATCAGTGGCCTTGTTGAAATTAGTGTATGGTTTAAATGTGTGCACTGCATTATTCCAAAAGTTTCTGCTCACAGATGATATCCAGGTTTGATGGTGAAGGGCTTTCCACAAATACCATATAAATACTGTGGCAGCTCCCATAAGGGCTTACTGGCGCCCTACTGAGATCCTGAGGTCCCGACGTCCAGTGGTCTTGAGACCCTGAATACAGGGGGTGTTGGCTTTCTTTTGGGCTACACCTTTTTTCAATGGGTTCGTTGCTTGCTTGAACACTGTGCTTTGAATGTGGTCTTACTTTTTATTTGAATGCAATAGAAATGTGCTTGCATTATAGGTGGTAAAAGAAATATTGACTTATATTGATTCCTGTATTGGTTTAAGCTTTAGGTTTATTTTGGAAAACGGCAGAGTAGGTTTTGAAATGCTTTTTTCAGTATTACTTTGTGATTCAAATTGAACAGAACCTTATTAAATTGAACAGGACATGTTGCATCACTGTTCATAGAAGTCTGACTGAGCCCATGCTGGGCTGGACTGGACGCTTTGCATTGAAAAGCTTATATGTTTTGAAAGCCCCATGTTTGGGACATTGTAGATTGATTCATGTACAGGGATGTGACATGTTATGCTCAACCAAAAGGGAATGTTTTTATGTCCAAATAGATAGAATTTGGAGGATCGTTTGATGACTGTAAAATATGTTTTGTAACAATCTGTATTGTTTACTGAAGAGAGAACTCAATAAGGTTTTAAAATGTAAATAATACTCATTTTTTAGACCGTGGTCATTTGTCACTCTGGTACATTGATAAGATGACATGTGAAACAACCACCAAGTTTTATGTGATGCAGAATATGTTGCACTCCCTTTCGTCTCTCTCACTATCCACCTGTTGGATGCGTTAAGTACTGCATCATAAATGGGGGGCAGAACTTGAGAGCTCATAAGTCAGTGGTGGTAAGTAACCAGGTTGTTAGGTTGTTAACATGATGCTGTTACAAACAGAAAAGCTTGTTATTAGAACAGTACAGTAACTTGTCACTAATGAGGCAGGGAGCGATTCCGAAGCAGGACATGTGACAGTACATTAACACTCTCAATGAGATACATGTTTACATGGTGGGGTTGGTTTATTTATTCAGGCAATTCTTTCCGTAAAAGAATACAGAAAAACTATTAATATACACTATTGCTATGAATGTAATACAACGGAAAAGCCTAATTAAATACCAGATCATATAAATGTCACTCGGTTGTATAGAAATACTTCTATGAAATTAAATTGATCACATATAGAGAACATTACACAAATGTTTGTCTTCTAATCACCACGATTTAAAATGCGACAAGGATATAACTCATTGATTCAAGGATCAAAAGTTCAAAGTGCATAAAGTGAAATCAGTGGCCACCAACACGATTCAAGCTAAAAACTGAATCCGGTATAGCAATGAAGGGTTAGGGCAAACACAAAGAAAGTGCATGCAAATACATGTTAATAGCCAACAGCGAAATCTCCAACTAAATACATTCCATATTAATGGGCGAGTTGGACTAGAGAAGAAGAAAGTGCATACAAGTGCAGGTTTGCAACTCATTTTTGAGCAGGCTCAATTTTTTGTTAGCTGATTAGACTGAGCTGGTGGCATTAAATAAGTTCTTCTTTTCCATGCCCTGCTCAGATAGCTGGTCAGGGCAAAAGCCACCCTCACCTCCAAGCATGCTAATAGGAAAGTGAATGCAGGTCTATAGTACTTTATACCACTTTCTCTTACAGTGCTCCGTAGTCCCGTCTCCCTAATATCTGAATAAAATGGGCAAAAATAATGAAATGCTCCAAGGTCTCTGCCACCCTGCAAATACAGCAGACCTGATGCCTGCGTAGTATGGCGCGCTACACATAAATACTAAAACAATAAAATAATAATATATGTGTGTGCTGCCAACGGCAGAACCTTAAGCCTTGCTGTTATTAGAAGACTCCGGTGCTGTAGCCGTGTTATAGATTTTAGGTACATAAGAGTTCTCAGTGAGGGAGCAAAGGGCAAGTATATTCTGTCTTGGGGGCTGGTAACCATTTCACCCTCCCCAGAATCTCTGAAGAATCTTGGGTTTTAGAGTCTGCTTTGATAGCTCAGCTAATAACTTGGTATTTTCAAAGCAGACTCCCAGGCCCAGCTTAGGCAAGGAGAATCTTACACAGACAAGCCAACCAACACAGCCCCATCCTGTAAATGTCAAGACGTTGTTGACTAAGGTCTTAGTCAGACTTTTTCCATTGTCTGACCACAAACTATGCCAAAACAGAGTCAGCCTAGAGTGTGCAATATCCTTTCGCTATGTCACAGCAGTCTCCAAATGTGTCATGTACACTGAATTGGACTGTGGCACTGCCAATAATCTGGTCAAGAATTGTTTTTCTGCTTTCTGTATGCAGTCCAGATTCCCATACTTCACTCCCATACATTCCTGCTGACATACCTATGCCTCTGTATATTCTCATTTAATGGTCGGCTGGGTAGTACTGAATAGTTTTTGCAAACCTGAAGATGCTGCTTGACACCTGCCTAATTGTAGTACCTTATTTGGTGATCAGATCATCCCAAGCTAGTCTGCTGCTAAACCCGACCCTCAGATAGTCAAACGTACCCCAGATCCCGAGTAGGTGGCATTCATATAGATTCTGGAATGTGACCTTCTTTTTCCAGACAGACACATTATTAAACTTTTATTGTGATTGATCTTTAGGCCCCCGGCTGACCTATGTCTGGATCTCTATTGACCGGCAGTTGGAGTGATTTAGGAGTTGTTGCCAGGAGCACAGCATCATCTGCGTAGCTCGGCACTGGCAACCTTCTACTGCCACACCTTGGAACATCCGCAATTAAGGCTGTAAAATTATTCTCTAGTGAATTAGTGTATGCATTGAAAATAAGGAGGCCAACCGACACACCTGCTGGACACCCTTTGTCACCCTGATTCCATTAGTCAACTAGCCTCTGGTACCAAAATGGATCTGGATCTATGAGACATAATGGAGAGCCATGATCAGCAGCAGGAGGTCTTTGTACACCCAGTTCACACAGAGTCACCCACAAGCAATTCCTTTCTGCATGGTCAAACTCGGAACTCCGGTCCATAAAGACCCACAGACAGGAGAGTCCATGTTTACGTTGAAAATCCATTGCATAACCTAAATAATCATAAGACATGCTTTAAGGTAGTCATAAATTACCAAAGAGGGTTCCTTACTAAAGAAGCCATACCAACTTGGTACCTATTCGTAAACTAACAATCATCATTGTGGACTCTGTGATGTATACACCCATATCATCTATAATAATATTCCGGGTACACCAATTGCCATTGAAAAAAGTTTCAGTGCACAAATGGAGGCCCTGCAGATAGTAACTTGGGGGATCTTTATCTGGATGGGTCATGTATCGAATTAGATCAGTTAAAAGTTAAGAGGGGGTAATGACCCAAATGGTATTCACATACTTCAGCTTGTGACATGTCCTGAAAGAATAACTCCCGAGCTTTTTGAGGGAGCTCCGAATATCAGAGGTACTCGTCACCATTATATCATTGCCCATTAGGACACACTTGATATCTAGACTTTATTCTAAAACAGTATGTTCTAGTCTGGTACAAATTATATTGGATCGATCGAAAAGGGAAGACATACCAGGTGAGGTTCTAACTGATGTAAAATGTCCTGAGGCATGTTCACACAGAAGTACATTCTCCCTGAATAATAGGCATAGGTTATTTACAGTGCTTAATTTGTACTGAAAAAATAGACGTGAGGGCCCAAATATTTTGTGACATGTCTGTGACACTTCAGAGGTGCTCCCCACTGTGTCAACATATTTGGGGTTATACATACAGTTCGCACTGGCTCATTGGGTTGATGAACACACTGACTATGACAGATATACTGTTTTACAATGCTAATCAACATAACATAAAACAATAAATGAGTTGTGTTTTGAAATGAGACACATGTTTAAGTGCTTCTTTAAACATATAATCACTGTGAACATGCTTTCTAAAGGTGGCAAGTGGAACTTATTGGCTGCCACAGAAAATAGAGCAAACATGCTGTCTTCCCATGGTAAATTGATCGACAAGGCAAAATCATTGCTGAACTGAGGACCTTTCTTGTCAAACATTTCAACACCTTTTTCTTCTGTAGGTTGGAACTCAGGATAGGTACTATATCTTGGTGAAGGCCTTTTTCCTGGCATTGCCCCTGTATTGGTGTTGCTGGTTGTCCTGTATTTGTCAACCCACCCTGCTGTGGCACTGCTAATGGTTATTTAAGTTGCAGAGCTTCTTGAGAAGCAGGAGGATTTGTTGATGGTCAAAGGGAAGGTGCCTTGATTACGGGAATACATTGAAGTTTTTGAATGTACAGTTTTTACTACAAATAGAATTGGCTATAATTCTAACAATAGAAAAAGAGGAATTATTGGAGCAAGTTGGCCTCACCTTTGTGTTCTACTGGATTCCCACATGCCAATGAAGTTTTGCTAGAAAACGTAGTAAATAAGACATCAATCTTCAAAACAGGTGAATATTCAAAATCAAAGCCAAGGAGAGGATACATGCGTGGAAAAACACTGAATCCACATTTTTTCAGGTTCCTTGAGTTCCTTAAATGTCCTAACGTTCCGTGAGTAACAGGAAGTCTCATTACTAAGAGGACCTATAATGACAGAATTCTCCCTCCATCAGATGAATATATTTGCACTGGACCATCAAATCCCAAATTGGAAGATATGTAGGGAAACATCTCTGCCCAAATCGCCTTTATAGTGTATTTTGCTGAACAGCCTTGTGGATCCACTTCCATACTGTCATTCACTTCAAGATTGGGGGTCTTCCTGCACGTATTAACAGATTCCTTTGAATTCCCCTGCTTCCTAGCTGGAACCGCCTGACAGTCTGTTCCAGAGATCTGTGCAGCTGGGGAAATGAAACAATGGGCAGAGGGGCTGCAGAGGCAGGTGCAGGTAGGTCAGGAGCAACAGTAGTAGGCATATGTAGAGCTAGAGTTGCAGGGGCAGACAGAGGCATATCAGGAGCTGTAGGAGCAGGTGAGGCATGGCAGGAGCACTCCCATGTGGAAGCATGGCAGGAGCTGAAAGTGCAGGCTCAGATGGTGCATGAGGAGAGTCACAGGAGCAGGGCCAAGTGAGAGAGTAGTCACAGGAGCAGGCCCAGATGAGAGAAGAGTCACAGCAGCAGGCCCAGATGAGAGAGGAGTCACAGGAACAGGCCCAGATGAGAGAGAAGTCACAGGAACATGCACAGATGAGAGAGGAGTCACGTGAACAGGCCCAGATGAGAGAGTAGTCACAGGAGCAGGCCCAGATGAGAGATTAGTCCCAGGAGGAGGCCAAGATGAGAGAGTAGTCACCGGAGCAGGCCCAGATGAGAGAGGAGTCACAGGAGCATGCCCAGATGAGAGTGGGGTCACAGGAGAAGGCCTAGATGAGAGAGGAGTCATGGTAGCAGGCCCAGATGAGAGAGGAGTCAGAGGAGCAGGCCCAGATGAGAGAGAAGTCACAGGATCAGGCCCAAATGAGAGCGGAATCACAGGAGGATGCCCAGATGAGAGAAGAGTCACAGGAGCAGGCCCAGATGCGACAGGAGTCACAGGGCCAGATGAGAGAGTAGTCACAGAAGCAGGCCCAGATGAGAGAGTAGTCACCGGAGCAGGCCCAGATGAGAGAGGAGTCACAGGAGCATGCCCAGATGAGAGCTGTGTGATGTATTGATCCACTCCGCTATGATATGCGGCACCACTCTGATAGTTATGGTGCAAGAAACAGCAACAATGGCAACAAAATTCTTGCGTGCGCCAAATACCAACACTAAAACGCATTCTGCAACACACAAAAAGATGAATGCACAACCTGCTACCCATGGTGCATGTGTGGTGGAATAGAGCACAGACCACAGAAAATGTGCCAGTGGGCTCCATGACCAGCAAACAGAGTGCAGAGAGAGAAGCACTTTACAAATGAAACTCCAAAATGTGCCTATGAATGACATTTGCTTTGTTGCTAAAAACTCCAAAATGCCTATAACACAATACTTCTCAACATTTAAAATCTTGATGGCACACAAATTCATGTAATCTTATGAAGCAATGCGAACCTACAAAGTCCTAAGTGTAAAGAGTAAAACATTGTCTCAGACAAACTGGATTGTCTGTAAACTGATAGCCCCTGTCAAAATCTGTGTGCAGTACCCTGGGCTACCTGTGGATGACAGCTGTCAGATGAGCTCCTGATGAAACTTCAAAGTATTTAAACTAAAAGTCTGCCGTATTAGCAAACATAAAAGGATTGTTGCTAAAAGGAATAAAGATCTTAGTTGTGTTTTTGATCCCAAAGATGTAAAGCTAAGAAAGTGATGTATTTATGTGATTTGATGAAAAAAGTTTGGTTTCTGCTGGATTTTCAATTAAGAATAAATTAGCCTGGCTGAGCTACAACCCTTTGGAAGTGAAAAAACAGGTTTCTTCCGAGGGGAGATCCTCTCAGCAGAAACTCACTGGTAGATGATAATTGTGGGTTAGACCAGACTCTTATCTACAGAAAGAGAATGAACAATAGCAGAGCCTTCAGCGTAGGAAACAGTGGTGTGAAAGGGGTCATAAACTGTTCTTGCAAGGAAGTTCCCAAGGGAGGGGGCTGCTCCTGGACTGCAGGGAGAGACAAAGGGGCAGGACCATTTGCTGTTTAGCATGGACAATTAACAATTGTTAAAGACTCCTAACTTGTGATTCAAAGTGGTGTAAAATATATAAAGGACAGATTTGTTAATCTAATTTTTGGCTGCATGTTTTAATAGGCGGTAGAACTGTGTAACATATTGTGGACAGGAATGGCAATTTATGTGGTTTTATGTGAACTGTGTTAATGCTAAAATTATGAAACTTTACACACACATCCCTATGGTAAACACACACATTTGTGGAAAGTTGCAGAAAGTTTGAAAATTGTGTCCATGGCAAAAAGGACACAATTCTGTAGAAAGATGAAACAAGATCCCACAGCTGCTGGATTTTGAGGAACAGATACTAGATAACATATGGAATCTTTGTGTGTGATTTGTGTAGAGGTGACCAATGTAGAAATATGTATTTAGGATAAAATCCGATTGTGAGACAAGTGGCTAGAGGGAGGTTTCTAAGGACTGTAAAGCAAACCATAAAATGTGACATCATCCGGCCTTGGTCCAATCACTCAGATGCAAGTCCGAGATGTGGTCTTGATCCAATACGAGCTAACAGGGGTAAGCTTAGCTAAGCTAGTCCATACACCCATTTTGTGATGTCATTTGAAAGGATAAATAGAGACAGCTGACAACACATAGGGACTCACTGATCCACTCACTTTCCTGATTCCGGTGAACCACTCTGATCCAGCATTCTACATCCAGCTTTAAAATCCTTCCAGATCCAGATGCCAAGACTCTTGCCAGCAGTAGAGAACTATTGACTTTCTGCAATGCCTAAAATCTCAAACTTATTCTCACAACCCAGTGATGCGCTGTGGTGTGGAAAGGCCTTTGAACCAGTATCCTGAAATTCTCTGGCTTGCTACCACAAGGCTTGCCTGAGGAAATTCTTATCCAGCTGATTGAAATACCCACAAACAAGAAGGACAGATCCTGTGCAAATTCAGTGACCGGCCTAGCTGATCCCGTCCCGCGCATGTTGTGATGTCCTTCCTTGGCAGATCCAATCCATGACCATAACTGACGGTCCAATTTAATAACTTATTCTGTGAGCATTAATAGGAAGAACAGTGACCCATAATATATCTGCATTGTGTGATCCCAATCTCAAACCCATCCCATCTCTAATTCAGAACCATAGTATGCTAGAAATATCTTGCGCTAAATATTTTCTCATCTGTGTTATTAAACCCTAAATTCTTATTGATTTGATTAAGAAAAGTAAATTCCAGGAAAAGTAGAGTATCCACAACAGGCGGGTTACCGTGATCATGTGACTGTAAAGTCCATCTGTGGCATTCGCTTTTTCATAGTCATAATCTAGTGTAATCAAACCCATCTGTCTATTTCAAAAGTGCTTTTCTGTTTTCCATTCTCGTGCCTATTTGCAAAAACGACCCTTACTAAAACTTTTATAACTCCCTCAGTTTTTATGATAGAAGTGAAACTTCAACTCCTACTTGTACCTAACATCCTTAGCCATCCGTAGAACCCGAAAACAGTGTAGGTCACCTATCATACCGAAAATCACGGAAGGAAAATTTTTCCGCAAATTGAAATTCTGAAAGGTTTTACACGTGTGAATTAGCTTTAAATGGTTTCCCACTTGGACTTGAGATTTCAAATGTTTTCTTTTGACTAAATCATTGTTTGTGATTTTGTGCAACTGTTCAAAGTGGCTCCCATAGGAGTTTATAATAATTTAAGTATTTTTTACCACATTTGGTGTTTATGCTCAGTCAATTCCAAAGGCAATTTCAAAGCCATCCTGACTGCTGAAAAGTCAATTCCGTTTTCTCTTGTGTTTGAAGGGGGAAGGTGGGAGTGATATTCTGTTTGTTTTGTGCTATTCCTGAATACCTGCTATCTCCTAAAATCTATTTAATTGCCTATTGGGGGTTGATGGGGTTGAATTGGGAACCCCTAACTATAGTGCCATCTTTCCAAACCCACACAAAGGTATTCTTTTCTGTGCTACATTTGTTCTTGTGCTCATTACCGGATTCATAGTGCATTAAACATATTACTCAGTGTTTTCAGGAGAAGGATGTGATATGAGTGGAATATCATTCAGAATATTGAATTTATAGATAAAATAAATAAGGGTTTCATTTGTGTAAGACATGCTGGGCGTGACTTGGGTGTGTGCCAGATTGAAATCACTTACAGCTTGGGGGCTCGGTGCCAGGATCCTGAATTTGACATACCACTCGTGACAGTCTAGCACAGCATGCTAGCCGGTGGGGTACATACACCTTGTTGTGTTACCATACTGTGCTACACTGTACAAGCACCCCTCAAAAGAAATACTGAAAGGAATTGGGCCTGTTTCCAAAAGTAAAAGAACCCTGTGATGAGCCAGAAGGAAATTAACATTTCCGGAATGGCAACCCCAGTGGAAATTAATATTGCTAGGGAACACCACCTGCACAAATTGTTTGTCAGGGGTGAATGGCCGGAACAGGACGAACAGCAAATCACTGAAATCAAACTTGATACCTGGCAGGACAAGGGTCCATTACATCAAGCACTTAGCGAATTGTATATGGCCCCTAAAATAAAAGAGGTTTAGTGCAAAATTGCCAAAATAGCGGCCTACCTTTTCCTCCACATAGGAGTTATACAGGAAAAGTACACAGACCATGTAACAAAGAGGCAAGGGGAAGCCCTGCAGAAAATCCAGACTAATCTGGATCCTGCGGAACAAAGGCTCCAGGATAGCCAATAATCTGAAAAAGAGGCTAGGCAGTATGCCACCAAACTCCAGGAAGATCTGGCTCTCTTACTGCAAAATAATGCAGAGCAAGATGCCCAGGTACAGACACTGCAAAAAGAGTGTCATGAATGGTTTCACTCTCTACAAAAGAGTCAACAAAAGGTGGAGCAACAATGAACTTTTAATAGAGTCTGTGTAGAACAGATGGCTGTCTTACAAGACCAGATAGACAAATTAAAAGAGTAACATAATAAATTAATTATTAAAGACCCAGAATCGCAAGCAGAGTTTGATGAGTAGCGGCAAAAAGCTGGTTCATTTACAAAAGCAGAGGGATGACCTGGCTGCACAGAGGGGCACTCTAACTCAGGAGAGGGACGCCATTTAAAAACAAAGTTGGAGGAAAGAAATCTGGACCTTCAGGAGTTTGGGGAAATCAAAACGGATTATGAAAAGCTGTTAGAGCACACCAGACGGGTGGAGGATGCTTTGGCAAAGAACAATCAGACCAGTAAGGACCAAACTCATGAGGTGAGTCTCCTGCAGAAAAAAAGTGGCCCAATACTCCCAATTCAGGCAGGAAGCACAGAGAGACAATGAGGCTCTCTGTGAAAAGAATGACAGGCTCCACAAACAGATAGCCATGAAAGAACAAATCATAGAGACCAGTAAGGCCTTAATAGAGGAGCAAAAGGGTCAGAGTTTGGCATGTTATCAGGGAGCAGGGGGTGAAAGAGATGAGCTAAGATGCGAAAGAGAAACCCCTGAGCATAACCTCAGGATCCCTGGCATCAGGGAATTTAATCCCTTCAGTTCCATGGACTCTGCCAGACTAATGTCCACTGGCGCATATGAACAAAGGGCCACAGGGATGGTAGACTTCAACACAATGGGAGATATGGGACTGACAGATCAGCACCTCCCAGAAATGGATGGGCGGGCATCTATGTACAGGTTCCAAATATTAGGGCCAGCCTCTCTGATCAGGGAGACTCCAGTAAGGTGAGAATCAGAGAACTGGATCCTCAGTAATATCACCTACCAAGAGGTCAGTCAGACAGATTTGGTGGGGAATTCCATCAGACTAGGCCCACAAAGAGCATTTTAAAAACCTCTTCCCAGCTAGGGCAGTGGGGGGGGGTACTCAGCCAATCCTCGGAGCAAGGGAGAGTCAGAAGACTCTTCTGAGCACCACAGGTCTCAAGAGACTAGGCCCCCACATTCTGTCAGCCATTCCTAAGCCCTCAGAATCAGGGAAAGCCTAGAGGATCAGACAGCCACCTCATGTAGCAGTGCCTCCGAGCCAGAGGATGATTGGACAAGGGTGACCAAAACTAAAAAGGCCAAAAAGATTATTAGGGCCCTACTGAAAGATCCCCTGAAGCAAATCAAGGCCATTAGGATCGTCATAACACCCTACCATAAAAATGCCAAATAGTCCGTTTGGGAGCACCTCGAATTGTATGAGCAAATGATGGAGACTTTCCACCTGAAGGACAGCCAAAGTTGTATTCAGTATGTTAAGTGGACATTTTCCCCGGAATACTCCAGCTTCTTTGCGGGGCTGGAGGATCAGAACCATTCAAGATGGTCCGCCTATAGGACTGCCATCTTAAAGCATTTCTCAATACACAGAAACCCTCAAGAGGCCCACAAGGCGGCCTACAATCTGCAATGTGGGGAAGACCAGGTCACACAAGAATTTGTCCAAGAGCTGAAACGTGCCTTTGCGCAGACCACCAGGAGGGTGCGCACAGACAGTAGGGAGTTCATCAATACTTTCTTTCATGCACTCCCTAAATACATCATGACCCAGCTGGTGAGGGACTTTCATGAGAAAAGATCACTAGACTGGGTCATTGAACAAGCAACGTGCATTTACGAAGTGCAGAAACCAGTAGAAAATAAAAGTGCTAATAAAAGCCCAAAACCAACCAACACCCCTGCTGCTGCTAAGGTGACGGAGGTGAAGGTTGCACTCATTTTAGATCTGGAGATGGGGGGGTGTCTAAAAACATTCCTGCGCAAAATCCCACTAACCAAAGACCCAGAAGGCCCTCGGGCCAATCCCAAACAGGGAGTCATTGAGGTGACCCCACAAATGGAACCCCTCACTCCCGTGACTACATCAGCCCCTATTACAAGGGCAACAGACCCATCCTGGACTATTTGTGGACTCCCCCAGCCCAAGGGGGGGACCCAACCAGGCAACTGTCAACCCAGTGAACTTCCCTCCTCACTTTCCCCAGGAGGGCAGTAACCCCCCAAATGCCGGCTGATTTTCTTTCCCCAGTATCCACCAAATATCAACCCCCAAAACACCCCTTCTTCCTTTCCCCACTTTCCTGAGCCCAGACAGCCCAATCCGGGGGAGGGGGGGCCAAGGGTGGGGGGGTACCAAAACTATCCCAATGAAGGGTATTGTGGGAGAAGGGACAGTTACCCTTCCCGTGATCAACCAAGGATAGACCAGAGAACCCCGTACCAGTCAGAGCGGGTGTCCCAACTGGAGTGCCAGGTCCAGAACCTGGCACAGGATCTGGGTCGCATGTTGAGGGCGCAGCAAAACCCTCAAATGAACATGGTGACTCAGAACTCCTCAAATCAAGGGTCTGGTGCTCCAGAGCAATGACAGGGAGCGAACCTCGACAACCCACCGTTTCCCAGGGAGGAGGCACAGGGGGAAGGGGGATGTAAAGCCTTAGAGGAAGCTTCCTTCCCCACTTGTGAAAAGCCCCTGGAAATCCAGGAACCGGAACCAGAATTTCCTGCCCCCGAAAGTCTGCAACCTAAGGAACAGAGGGCGCGTAGGAGAAATAAAGAGCCTAAAAAGACCCATTTTGTGGAGGAGGTTTGAATCTTCCAATTTGAAGGAGAGGGGTCCTCAGAGGATTCTGGAAAATGGATCTTCTCTTTCATGGATGGAGGAACTCTTCCCAAAGAAAAATGGGTCCCAAGAGATCCTGATCAAGACTGGGTAGATGTGGGGACCGAGTCAAAACCGCCCATCATTGAACCCCAGAAGGACCAGCTAGAAAATCACCTTGTTCAAACCAATTCTGGTGACTGCCTCCAAAAAGGGGGGTGCAGCCCAGAATCAGAACCAGGGGAGCCCAAAACTCCCCCAATATCCAACTGTGACCTTTTTCTTGCAGGTTCCTAAGATCCCAAAGAAAATCATGCCCAAACCTATTCTTGGGATTGCCTCCAAAAAGGGGGGGGGGCCCAGATCCAGAGAAAGAAGAGTCCCTAACTCCCTAAAGCTCTTCTGAGGACTGTCTCCAAAAAGGGGGGTACAGCACGGAATCAGAAATGGAGGAGCCCGAGATTCCTCAATTCACTGAGTGTGAAACTATGTGCTCAAATTCCGACACCATCCAACTCCATTCTGGGGACCGCCTCCTAAAAGGGGGGAGCAACCCAGAACCAGCACAAGAGGAATCTCAAACTTCACCAACCACTTCTTTTGACTGCCTCCAGAAAGGGGGGGCAGCCCAGAAACAGAACAAGGAGAGCCCGAGACTTCCCAAATAGCGGTGTGTCAAAATTCTGTGCTAGATTCTTCAACTCTGACGCCATCTCTTGACCCAACTATTCCACTATCATAGTCAGAAATGAGCAAATTGACCATCAAGCTTACCAAGAGCACTCATTACCTTTGCCCCATGGAGGAGAAGGGAGGTAGATTCTACGCCTCCATCCAAGTGCAAGGGCAATGTGCAATTCCAGCACTGCTGGACACTGGATCCCAAGCAGCGTTGCTGTCAAAGAGTACCTTTGAGCAGCTAAATTCAGGGAGGGGGGAGAGATATCAAATCCCTCTCACCCCTCTCCCTGGACAGCTCCAGAACTTTGACGGGAAGGAAATTCCTGTTGAAGGGTCTGCAGAGCTGGAAATTAAAACTGGGTGACACAAAATGAAGCACCTGGTCCTAGTTGTGGTGCCAGATGGAACCCCCTGTCTATTAGGGAATGACATCCTCTCCAGGCTGTTTCCCCTCGTAGACTGTGTAAACAAGGTCCTTTGGACCCAGACTCACAAGCCAATTAAATGAAAACAAAGCGTCAAACATGTTAGTCTAAATGGCACATGCCACATGGTTGAACAAAAACCGGACCAAATCAGGTTCTACTTTCAAAACAATGAAACACGCAACGTCACCGTCATAGCTGTGGGACCACCAAACGGTGATGAGAACTCCACTCCATTTCTGCAAATCAGCCTCCCTTCCAGTCTCAAGTGGCATTCCACCCTGGAGGGAGATGCATTGAAATGTTATACTAATGTACAATTCGGAAAGCCAAAGTCCATAGCCAAAATTGATATCAAACCAGCACACAACTTAGCTGGTATTCTGAAGAAAGGTGAACAGCTCTTCCTCCTGATTCAGTTAAATGACGGGAAGGAGTCTGTCCTCACCCAAGTTGACTTGAATAGCGAAGAAAGCTTCATCAGCAAAGCATTATTCAAAAAACTCCCAAAAGACCAGACCTTACCTGCCGTAGAGTCAGTGCAGCAATGGGTACGGGACCTGGAAGCGCCCCGCTCCAAACATCCTCTGCTTAGCAGTTGTATGATCAAAATTTCTAGAGATGATAAAAGCATAATACACTTGTTGGGTTGTGCAAGGTGTTCCTTCCACCTTTTATATGAGCCGTGACCGCCTCAACCAACTTGAGATTAATTTGGACCCTAGTTATTGCCAAGCCTGGTCCCAACTGGAGAGTAAACCTCAGGGTCCTGGCAAACCAAAAGGAAGCCCTCCGGTCAGCACTAGTGCTACAGTAGGAAATGGAATTTCAGAAATGGAGGAGAGGTGACCAACCCACTTGTCTCCCTACAGAATCTGCATCCCCAAGGGCAGTTTGACAGAAGGGGAAGACAAGTGGGTCCACATAAACCAGCTGAAGAGTTGCCATCCCAGGCATACTTTGCAGCAATTAGAGGAGCCAACTGGTAACCCAGAGGGGGAAAATCGGGAGACATAAGAGAATTACTAAATGTTCATCTTGTATGTGCGAGAAGAGTGTTTCTACCATTAGTGAACATAGATGTGGAATATTGCCAATTGTTAACCAATGCAAGTGTCTTTCCCACTGCTGACATCCCCCGAAGATGTGTGGACACAGTAGTGGGAACATTTCCATAACCATGCTATGCTCTATTTTCTAGCATTGAATTCAGAATCATCCCAAGAATCACCAAGGAGGAAAAACTCGGGTACCGTGTGGAAAGACCCAAAGAGACCGGAGTGCCGCTCCATACTCCCAACCAGAAACAGCGAGGAGAGCGTGTCGCCTCATTCACTGCTGGGAGAAGCAGCTGAATTTCACAACACAGAAAAAAAAGAACATCCCAATCTCCCAACTCCCCCTCGACTGGAAGTCAAAGCCCAGTCGGGATGGGGGATCTGTGGGATGTATCGACCCACTCCGCTATGCTATACGGCACCACTCTGATAGTCATGGCGCAAGAAACAGCAACAATGGCAGCAAAACTCTTGTGTGTGCCAAAAACCTAAAAAAAACGCATTCTGCAACACAGAAAAAGATGGATGCACAACCTGCATCCCATGGTGCATGTGTCGTGGAATAGAGCACACACTACAGAACATGTGCCAGTGGGCTCCATGACCAGCAAACAGAGTGCCGAGAGAGAAGCAGCACTTTACAAATGAAACTCTAAAATGCGCCTACAAATGACATTTGCTTTGTTGCTAAAAACTCCAAAATGCCTATAACACAACACTTCTCAACATATAAAATCTTGTTGGCACTCAAATTCATGTAATCTTATGAAACAAAGCTAACCTACAAAGTCCAAAGTGTAAAGAGTAAAACATTGGGCCTCATTACGGGTCGGGCAGTCCGGAATTAACAGTGGCGATAAACCCGCCGCCACTGTTAATTCCGGACCGCCCAATCCCGAGTCCTGCAGGCGGGAGGTGATCTTCCCACCAGGTCTGACCTGGCGGGTTGAACACCTCCCGCCTGCAGGCGGACATGGAAACACCAGCACCATCACGAGATGCTGCCGATGTTTCCACTTCCCCATTCCCATTGAGTCCTATCGGACTCAATGGGAATGGCGATTAACACCATTCCGCCTCCGTGACTCCCGGTACACCGGGGCTGTAATGCCTTGGTAATTCCAAGAGTCATGGAGGCGGAATGGTAATACGAGTCCGGCGGTAACCAGGCGGTTTTACCGCCGCAGTTACCGTCGGACTCGTAATGAGGCCCAGGGTCTCAGACAAACTGGATTGTCTGTAAACTGACAGCCCCTGTCAAAATCTGTGTGCAGTACCCTAGGCTACCTGTGGATGACAGCTGCCAGATGAGCTCCTGATGAAACTTCAAAGTATTTAAACTAAAAGTCTGCCGGATTAGCAAACATAAAAGGATTGTTGCTAAAAGTAATACAGATCTTAGTTGTGTTTTTTATCCAACAGATGTAAAGCTAAGAAAGTAATGTATTTATGTGATTTGACGCAACAAGTTTGGTTTCTGCTGAATTTTCAATTAAGAATAAATTAGCCTGGCTGAGCTACAACCCTTTGGAAGTGGAAAAACAGGTTTCTTCCAAGGGGAGGGGCGATCCACTCAGCAGAAAGTCACTGGTATATAACAATGGTGGGTTAGACCAGACCCTTGTCTACAGAAAGAGAATGAACAATAGCAGAGCCTTCAGCCCATGAAACGGAGGTGTGAAAGGGGTCGTAAACTGTTCTTGCAAGGAAGTTCCCAAGGGAGGTGGCTGCTCCTGGACTGCAGGGAGATACAAAGGGGCAGGACCATTTGCTGTTAAGCATGGACAATTAATAATTTTTAAAGACTCATAACTTGTGATTCAAAGTGGTGAAAAATATACAAAGGACAGATTTGTTAATCTAATTTTTGGCTGCATGTTTTAAGAGGCAGTAGAACTGTGCAACATATTGTGGACAGGAATGGCAATATATGTGGTTTTATGTGAACTGTGTGAATGCTAAAATTATAAAATGTTACACACACATCCCTATGGTAAACACACACATGTGTGGAAAGTTGCAGAAAGTTTGGAAATTGTGTTCATGGCAAAAGGACAAAATTCTGTAGAAAGATGAAACAAGATCCCACAGCTGCGGGATTTTGAGGAACAAATACTACATAGCATATGGAATCTTTGTGTGTGATTTGTGTAGAGCTGACTAATTTAGAAATATGTATTTAGGATAAAATCCGATTTTGAGACCAGTGGCTAAAGGTAGGTTTCTAAGGACTGTAAAGCAAACCATAAAATGTGACATCATCCCTCCTTGATCCAGTCATTCAGATGCAAGGCAGAGATGAGTTATTGATCCAATCCCAGCTCACAGGGGCAAGCTTAGCTAAGCCGGCCCATACACCCATTTTGTGATGTCATTTGAAAGGATAGAGAACGCAGACAACACATAGGGACTCACTGATGCACTCATTTTCCTGATTCTTGTAAAGCACTGTGATCCAGCATTCTACATTCAGCTTTAACATCCTTCCAGATCCAGATGCCAAGACTCTTGACAGCAGTAGAGAACTATTGACTTTCTGAAAGGCCTAAAATCTCAAACTTATTCTCACAACCCAGTGAAGTGCTGTGGTGTGGGAAGGCCTTTGAACCAGTATCCTGAAAATCTCTGGCTTGCTACCACAAGGCTTGCCTGAGGAACTCGCTATCCAGCTGATTGAAATTTCCACAAACAAGAAAGACAGATCCTGTGCAAATTCGGTGACAGGCCTAGCTGATCCAGTCCGGCGCCTGATGTGATGTCCTTCCTTGACAGATCCTATCCATGATCAGAAGTAACAGTCCAATTTAATAACTTATTCTGTGAGTATTAATAGGAAGAACAGTGACCCATAATATATCTGCATTGTATGATCCCAATGTCAAACCCATCCCATCTCTAATTCAGAACCATAGTATTTCTAGAAATATCTTTGCGCTAACTCTTTTCTCATCTGTGTTATTAAACCCTAAATTCTTATTGATTTGATTAAGAAAAGTCAATTCCAGGAAGAATTAGAGTATCCACAACAGGTGGGTTACGCTGATCACCTGACTGTAAAATCCATCTGTGGCATTCGCTTTTCCATAGTCATAATCTAGTGTAATCAAACCCATCTGTCTATTTCAAAAGTGCATTGCAAAAACGACCCTTACTTATTTATGATAGAAGCGAAATTTCAACTCCTACTTGTACCTAACATCCTTAGTTATCCATAGAAGCCAAAACCGCAGTGTAAAAAAGTTCACCCGTCATAGCGAAAATCGTGCAAGGAAAAGTTTGCCACAAATTGAAATTCTGAAAGGTTTTACACGTGTGAATTAGCTTTAAATTGTTTCCCACTTGGACTTTGAGATTTCAAATATTTTCTTTTGACTAAATCATTGTTTGTGATTGTGTGCAACTGTTCAAAGTGGCTCCCATAGGAATTTCTAATAATTTAAGTATATTTGACCACATTTGGTGTTTATGCTCAGTCAATTCCAAAGACAATTTCAAATCCATTCTGACAGCTGAAAAGTCAATTCCGTTTTGCTCTTGTGTTTGAAGGAGGAATTAGTGCCACTGGTGACAAGGTGTTGACTCCAACACACCTGTGCATACCTCTGATGTGGCCCATGCTGTGGCAGGTAAACTGAAAGGGTGGGTCCATAGTGCTCCATCAGCAAGCCCCACAGAGCTAGGAGTCCATCTGAAAGTAAAAAGAAAAATGTAACATAAAATAAAAACACTTACAGACATTCTGTTGTCTAGACTGACAAATAGAAGGAAATGCTTGGAAGAGTGTGTATCTTATAACTCTTACTTTTGAGAGAGGCTACTTTGAGGCCATTTTCTATTAAAGTAATGTGGGTTGCATGGAATGAGTTTTTCCAGGGTGACTCGCCTTCAAAACTACAGGACTGGAATGAGAAAGAGGGACAATTGAGTAAGGTTACCTTTTCTTGAGAAACTTGCAATGCTGCTTTTTGGTGTTCCTGCTTTGTATGTGAATGATGCCTCATTTACTGCTTCTATGGCTCCTTCTTGTCCCATATATGCTCTGTGTGGGGGTGACATTTGCACTCTGCCTTGATAGATCAGCAAGGAATATTGAGCCACTAAGTCAACGTTATATTAGCATAACATTTATTCTGTACGGATACAAATATATAAGCAGATAGCTATCTGGCTCTCAAGCGCCTCGCAATATGTACCAGCAGACACTGTGAGCGGAGAGTCCTGATCATTACATAGCATGCCTTATTTATACCCAGTCCTGGTCATTGCCCAGCCCATCTCCAAACTAAAAAGTTACAAAATAGGGTCCATGCCCAGTTCACATGCCAAATATGACAATAGCTGGTCAAGTGGCACAACGAGTAGAGCGCTCGCTTTGACATCGGTGCAGACTTGCTAACACAGGTTTGAATCCCGGCACAGCCAAACTCAGCCTTTCATCCTTCCGAGGTTGATAAATGAGCACCACACACCTCGGGTAATAATAACCAGCGCTTAGATACCTGAGGGTTCGTAGCGCTATATAAATGCTAAATTATTAATATTGGTCTACACTTTTGACATGTTATCTTGCCTTTAAGGACACAATGCTGGCAAACTTTGTTGTAGTCAGCTGTGTGGATCTTTCCTTGATCACTGAGCTTTAGGGAAAGTCCTGTTCCAAGAGATGTGCACAAAGGATTCCTCCCAAAGCACACTGCTTTAGTTACTTTGCATTGTGAGCCATTGTTTGAATGAGGATGAGGCTGTAGACACAGATAACACTTTGAATGGCAGTTCATCTTGATTACAAGGTCTTGTTGCAGAGAACAAACATTCGGCTCTTGGCAGCCTTAATGTTGACATAGGCTCAAAGGTCACTCTGCTCAGTGGCAGCTGGAAATACAGTTAATCATTTCAGAACAGAAAGCAGGAGTTAGAATCAAAATGTTGGATGTTTCTAAAATGGCGGCTTTAGTCAATTCTATTCAGGGCATTTTAGACGCGGTTTTCTGTACAATGCAAATGTGCTTAGGCCAATGTTCATAATCAGACAGTATTAGGCGTTTTTTTAAAAATTCCTGGGCCCAAAATTGTGATCGTATTGGACGCTACTCGTCCTTTACTACATATGCCTCTTTTAGACATGCAGTCGCTCCACGCCTGCCATACATTCTAGCCTTTCCAGACAAAGGAGCAAGACGGCATTACATGCGGTTCCGTATGGATCTTATCCACACGGGTGCTCGCATCAGAAATTGGAAATGCTATAGGACATTGACAAAATGGGAGGGTTGCAGATTTTGTTTAAGTACATCTGAGCCTGAAACCCTGCCTCACCTTTTCATGTTCTGTAGCTTTTTTTCCAAGCACCGAAAACGCTGCTTGGCTGATTACCTTTCGTCGTTTTCCCTGTTTGAACGTCACCTAGTATGGTTGCGATGTATGCAGGGAAACTCCAACTCCATTATATTAGCAACCGTTCGACTCGTTGTAATAATTGAAGAACATCTGACGCCACTCAATAGGACGTTCTGGAGTGGGTAAACTTTTACATCTGTGAGAGTTTGCATACTCGATGAATAGTGGGTTTTGCCACCATTGGTGGCGGTTTGTGATGCTCTAGTACCTCTACCAGGTTTGGTTAGTCTAAGATGGGTTAGTTTTATTATTTAGTATCACTGATCTTTCCTGCGATTTTGTGCTTTTGTGTCATTTCGACTCTGCGAGGTGGTGTCTCGGCGATGCAGCGATGTTACTGTGATTTTGTGACCCTATGAGTTGGTGACTTTGAGGACGCTTGTTGATGTTTTAGGTAATGTTTTAATATTTTAAAGAGATATAGATTTTAGTATTGCTTGGTTGTATAAACATCTGTGTGCTACTGTTGTATTGTAAGATTTTATATGTGTTATATGTGTTTTGTATAATTTGTAAAGGTGCAAATTTATTTTTGCTACCAAAACAAATAAATAAATAAATACAAAAAAAAAAAAAAAAAAAAAAAAAAATCAGACAGTATTATGCAAATATGGTTTAACAGCCTGCTTGTGGCTTTTAGCCGACGGGGAGGGAAGAAGACCCCTGTCATGGGTAGACACCATCTCCCCTGGAATCACACAGAGATGCAAGCAATGCACACTTAACTGAATGCACGAAATGACAGACTAAGTGGTTATATAGATGCTTCATTTAAGTTAGGGTTATATAGGGCTACAACTTTATTTACAGTACTAATAGCGGGCAAAATGATAGGGTGAACATCCACATTGTTAATCACCTGACACAAAGCTGGTTGCTACTTCCGGTGGTGGATGAGAGATTGTGTTCTATGAAGGGGGCTGCCATACAATGAAACCTGGCTATCCCGGCTGTGATTCCTCCCAGTCACCAGCCCCGGAAAAAAACGATCTGCAAGAGCTACCTGCTAGCCCCAGTGTACTAAAACCCATGCCAATGCATCCTCTCTGCCACCTCCAATTTGATGAACAGACCCCACGCTGGTGCTGAGATGTTGGTGTAACCAGGTGCACCATCTGGTATTGCTCCCATTCCACCTGATAGTGACAACTATTATAGATACTGAGTTGATCTTGTTTGCCTATTTGCTAAGAGAGCAGAAAAAATACCAGGTCCACATAATGGGAGGAAAAGAGAGAGTTGTCCCAGAAGATTCGGTAGGCCTGCACTCTGATGTCATTGCACCATGCACCATGGGACAGCCATCAGCTTAGAATGTGGGAGGGGACAGTGCCCCATTCTCCTCTGGCAGCCCTACTCCTACTGCACAAATCCCTTAGATGCTACGCTTGCTAGGGCAATACCTCTCGGGTGTGTGCGGGCATCGTGGAGTGTGTGTGCGTGTATGTGTGAATGTGTGTCTGAACTTCTGCCTACATTGCACCTTCTTCCCTGTGACTAATTTTAGAACTTCACGATGCAATATGTTCAAAGTAACATACATGTGACCTCAACAAGATCATCGAGGAGCTCCACCTCTAGTGCTCAGCCCAGTTTCACTCATGGAGTAAAAGCCATGCTGGCAACCTCCGGCAGGGTACCGTCTTGTGTGGCCGTGCAGAAGCTGCATGGATCTGGCCAGGCTTGGAAAAGTGAGTATAGACAGCGGTTCAGAGTCTTAGGGTTCACTACGAACTATCTCTGAGGTGAAAGACGTGGCATGAGGGCATTAATTTGCCTACTCATACAAGGATAGGCATTTTTTGGGGTGACACCGTGTGCACACTGAGCCACGCAAATGGAATTACTTTTCTGATATTCTGTGCAGTGAGGACAGAAACTACGCACAGAAAGAGATTGGACATGGTTTAGCTTTTGATTCAGACTTTCAAATCTGAAATAAACACTGACTGTATTTGAATGTACTCTTGAGCTTGCCATGATCTTCATGCACCATTTGTGTATGGATCAACCCAGCCATCCTTCAGCCTTGCTTGAGTACATCGGAATCGTAGACCATGTGCAACTCTTGAATCGCTATTATTGACTTCCCAAGGGCTTGCTGGATGACTCATTACGATCTGCCCTTTACATCTGTGAGAGTGCAATACAACCGTGGGACCATAGCCTATTCTTGCATCTATGTCATTGACTTCGTATTAGCGTCCTGCATCTTCTCTAATGATCGATACTTCAGCTCTGTGAGAGCCAATCATAACACGTTAACCATAGTCACTCACAAAGTTGTTTCATTGGCTTCCCATATCCATCCCACCCACTTCTTACAGTATCAATTCCACACTACAGCAACCCAGTGAGAGACCACCATAACCTCACAACCAAACACTAATCTTACAGCCATTTCATACTCTTTTGGCAGTCTGGTCAGCCATCTTCATCAAAGCCTCCAAGGATAGACCTTTTTGATATGGGGCTACATCACTACTGGCATAGGCCCCCTGCCCACCGTCCCATCAGCCACGAACTGTCTTAGCAAAGAAACCATGTGTGCTGCAACAACCTTTCATATGTAACTGTGTCAACCTTGAGTCATCTCCCGCCTCAAAATCAATGACAAGTGAACTGTCATGTCTGGGTCTGCTGTTTACAGTAGGCCAGCCCGCTATGGGGACCCCTGAAGTGGGAGAATGGAACAAAAGGCTCCCACCAATCCCCTCACACCCCTGGCCTAGAGGATCATGGCCCAGGCACCCACCACGAGAGGAGTTTGCCCATCTACCAGACGACCAAATACCCTGGTACAGGAACATACGGATGTGCCCACCAGCCTGCCCACCAGCCTGCCCTGCTCATGCCGACGCCTGCGGCATGGATGGACTCGACTGAACCATCCAACACTAAATCACCACATCGTTAGAGATGCCATGACGACCCAGCCTACGGTCAGCACACCCGTGCAAACATGCACACTGGACACTCCTACACCAATCCACACGAAGAACATATTCAGTGCTATGACGTAGGTGACGGACACACCCACCGACGCGCATCTTTATTATTTTTCACATAGGCTTTTCAAAATGCAGAAACGCAAGACGCACAATGAACTCATCCAAAACGCTTGCTCACGCTTCTCCTAAACCCATGTATTACAATGAGAAATATAACGAAGACCTGATACTGGGGATAAAGCAATATGATACCATAACCTAAAGCGCTGTGTATCAAATGGTTCCACCCATGCACCAGGCCCAAGTAGGCCGCAAGCAAGAACTTCCATGAACATTGAATGAGCAAGAGTACAGTTGCTGACCCTGCAGAATGAGCCCGGCGAGAGCAGACAGTCAAGGGCACAATGTTGCAAACTCGCATGCCGCAAGCCGACGCCAAGGTCACACCTACAAATTAAGCCAGGCCCAGGAGAAGGGAGGCGCCTGGATCCCCCGTTTCAAGACACAGGCAGATACAATTAAGCGACTCAATGGACATCTGCGGCGGTGGGAGTAGTCGGCCTTCCAGCATATGAATAAATCTTCACATTGTCTGCACATACCCATAGTGAAACATTGTTGCAAATGACAGGTGCACCGCGAGCTGGGAACAGCGATGGTCCCAGACTGGGGGGCTCGCGAATGGACCAATCAGAACATGGGGCTCTTATCACTGACGCCATTAACATTAGCCAATCCTCAGGGGTCTTCATGTAACAATTTTCATGTATCGAATTGAAGGGACAACCCAAGTATACCACCTGACTAACCCTCAACCACTAATATCGCTCTCTATACGTATGCTATACTAACCCTACCACTCGAGGAACCAATCCAGAGTGGCGATAGGTTTTTTGCTAACTTTCCAAGGTGACGCAAGTAGCGCGTCATACTAAGGTAAAAAGGGCCTGCGAGCCCCACAATGAGTGTGTGTCAGGACGGACGCGTACAATCCTTGACCCATCCCTGCCGTTTGTTTAATAAACAGCAGAATCACCTTGCTTCTTGCGTGTGCCTCATACTCATTTTTGGGAAACGCGGGAGGAGTTCGGGCCTCCCTGCCCGGAGGTCCGCGGACGGCCCAGCCGACCCTGGGAGAATTTCCCCCCGACACCCCATTCATAAGGTACAAGAATGTGCAGGAGCCAGAGAGTGGGGTCTCAACGCAGCTTCAAGGGAGTCCTGCCATTCTAAACAGGGACCTCAGAGAGGACATTTACCAGAGAGACTCTTTGATCAACAACACACAGGAAGATGGGTGGGACTTAGTATCACAAGGGAGTGTGGCCAGAGCTCGTTCTGTTGCGAGATGGATTCTGCCATTTTAGCTCTGTGGCACACCGTGTTTCTGTTTTCAAACCTTTACCTTTCCTGCTGCAAAGCACTCTGTTTATGATCTCACACATACAGGAGATTGCTGGTTAGCCTACGCCAATCACTGTGGCCCACTTGGCCCTGCTAGGCTTTGCATCAAGCTTACTGGACAGGACATGCCAGAAGGTCTCGGAACCTATAAGCAAGAACAAGGCAGCTGCCTGTAACAGACTCCTCAGCTTTGGGCCATCCACCTTAAAAGATGAAACAAGGTCATTGACCAAGCTGGGAGGAGTGCCTCAACAAGCATCTACCGAAGTCCACCTTAAAGGACATTTTCAAGCCAGTCGAATTCCTCGAGCTGCAACTGACTGTAACACTGTGAGGAACTCGACCATCTGCACAAGTTTTTGTGCTCACCTGGGCTTTTTTAGATTTATTGATAATGAAAATTAATGATGGGAGATCAACCTCCTAAAATGTGTGAGGCCATTCGGCACACATTTTCTCTGCTCACAGCACGAAACACATAGTCACATGTACTCCAGGCGCTGTCCTCCCCAGTCATGTTCGGATGGAATGTGACAGCCACAGGTACACCAAAGCATCTCAAGAAGGGGAAGGCACACCTTCCTCCAGCCATGGGCAGCCTAATTAAAATATCAAAGGCTCCATGGATCTGGTTTCCATTTGTTTAGTTCAGCTGGTGGCAGTGCATACTAATTAGAGATATTTGAGGCAAGCCTGTTGACGGGGCTTGGTTGCTGAACAGTCAACAAAAAGGTGGGGCAAACACCTCTTTGGTATGCAATGTGTCAACTTAAGGATAGTTCCCATCCCTTTGTATGAAAGGCAGTGAATGGCGTGTCTGGGTCGATTAGCTACCTTAGGTACCCCTGCAGAGCGGACCCCTTTCAGAATATGATTTGAGGGAGACAGGAAGTATGCTCTTGTCACAATCTTCAAGGGAGATCTGTGCTTTAATCAAGAGTCACAGAGGGCTCAGTTAACCAGAGAGACACAGACAGGAAGATGGGTGGGACCTAGGTATATGTTGTCACCCCTTACCTTTCCTGTTGCAGATCTCGTGCATAACAATAGATTGTTGGTGGGGACCCAGGATAGCCTGCACCAATCACTGGGGCCCATTTGGCTTTAAAAGGCTGCACCCCTCACTTAGCAGATCATACAACAATTTTGAAAGGAGTAAGAAGAAGGACTCATTTGGACCCAGGTTGAAGACACAGTCTACCGTAAATCTTCCACGAGTGAAGGAAGGCCAGGATTTCCAAGAGGGAAGCAAGATCCCTCCCCTAAACATCTCCCAGGGAACAGATGGAGATACTGGACTCAGAGGACTCAGAGGACCCGTCCAGCAGCTCCAGAACCAGAACCCATCCAGCACACAGTATGCCCTGCTAGGTTCTGCCAGCAAGAGTCCTAGGTGGGAAATGCCAGAGAGTATCTGAACTAAAGACAAGACCATTGCCTGCAAACACTCTCCTAAGCTTTGAGCTGTCAACCTTGAAAGGACTGCACAAGCCCTGGGAAGAAGCTAGGAGGAGAGCCACCCAAGCATCAACCAGCATCCATCATGTAAGGACATTTTCGAGACAGTCCAGTCCTCGAATCGCCAGCTGCACCACTGTCTGTGGTCACATTGCAGGCACAAGAGCCGTCTGAGATGCCTGGGCCAGCATTCCAGATCTGCCAACCAGCACAGAGACAATGATTCTTGACCCTGAGCCACCGTGTAGGCCAGCCTGCAGCTGTCCTTCCAGCCTCGCCTGCTGAACTACCTGCTGCGTGATACCAACAGTTGTCTCCCACCTTGAAGTCTGTTTTAGGAGCTGCCAAGCACCCTGGAACCACCTTGACTCTTTTCAGCATCACAAACTTCTTAAGAAACCAGGTACATTGTGATTCTGCCCCACTGATCCTTCCCCTAAGGCCCCTAGAGATAGTTACAACCCTTTGAACCTTGGTGCAAATAACCTTGAACAGTAAGACTGCTTACTTTACCAACTACCCTCCTGTCAGTATCCAGAGTGCATCCCTTTCCTTCATGAAACTGTCTGTCCTCTGTGTTCCTTTACAGGGTGGGTTATATTTTGTAGTGTGATAAAACTGTCTGTGTAGTAATACTAAAGTAGATATGTTCACACAACCTTGACTGGACAGTCCCTTTTATCACTGAGTAATAATTGTATTGCTGTGTTGCAACTAACCAACGATCCTTCATTTTGCAGATATACGTCTACCGTACCATCCACGTTACCAAAATTGGACACGGAGGTTTATACTTTGCTTGTTATTCCAATCCGTTCGTATCCCTTCTGGTGTATTAGAGGTGTGGGGCTGATTGATGGTTTAGAAACCGATATTCACCTCTAGGCCACTGGTACCCTGGAAAATGAATATGATATGTCAAACCATTGCTATCACCATCCTAGAGCATTCCTGTATGGATCAATTCATATGTCAGCTGTTACCTCTCCAAAGGTGTCTGCTCTACAATTTCCATCTTCTAAGCTTTTCCCAAGCTCCCTTAATACTGCATGCAATTTTCGCAGTGCTGTGTGCAATTAGTAGCAAATGCATTCACAATGTGGATGTCATGTTCTTAGCTCTGTCAGGGTGTAAACAAGACCATGACATGGACGTTTTCAGCAGTAGAGTGGGTAAACCGGCATGCCACCTCTGACAAGGACAAGAAGGCTGCAAAGGCTCACCTCACTTGTTAGGCACTGTTCTTCCAACCATCCTGCAACACATACTGTTCCAGGAGCCTACCTGATTCGAATATCACAGCAGCCTACTGCCAGCGAGATGTGAGCTGAACCGTGCATTAGTAGGGGAAGATTGGGCACCTGGTGTTTTTTGATAACCTCCTCATGTGAGATTTTATTTGGCTGCTGTCATTTGCAGCATTGCAGGCCTTGGAAAACAGTGTGATATGCCTGGACCAAGGGAGGCTGTCGTTTGGCGAGGAAACATTTATGTGATTCACATATAGATGTAGCGTCCCCACTGAGTCTTCATATTTGCAATTCTCAGATGATATCTCCTGTGCCTGATGGTCCAATTTTAATCAGGCTTTTGCCTAGCAATGTTTGCAGGTATCCAGTCGCCAAGTAGGCTATACATAGATTCATCTCTCATCCCCTTTACCTTATAAGGTAATGCTAGACTGGTGACCCCCGTCCACTTTATTATTTGCCTTGGCCATTGACCAATTGGCCTGTTTGTTGTAATAGATGCACTCAGAGATTCCAAAGGCATTCGAAGAAAAATGTAGTATCCATATACACAGACTAGCTCTGCGTTTGCAGTAATGATGTTGGGGTGAATCTTCATCTGGTTGTATACGCCATTAAACGATTTTGGGATTACACTAGGCTAACCATAAACTGGGCAAAATCAGAACAACTCCCCCTGTCCAGATGCACAAACCGAGCTCGTGATGAACTCATATTGAGATGGCTTGATAATAGCTTAATATATTTGGGACAACATGTTGCTGAAAGAAAATTATAACACAGTACTGGACACGCTTTTGAAGAAGGTAGAGAGTTGGATCTGTCTCTCGATCTCCCTGCTGGAAAGCATCTCACTGCTAAAGACAATAATAGCCCCAAAATATTTGTATATTTCACAAAATATGTTGATTACCCCACCATCCGCTTATTGAGGGCAGATAAATATTGAAGGCAGATTGTCTCTGGAGGATTGCTCAGGGGCAACGTGCTCGCCTTGGAAGCAAGACGACATGAGATCCCTGGGTCCGCGCTTAGAAACCTCTGGGTATTAAGCGCATTATACAGTTATTACAGTAGAAGAGCTGCACCAATGTCATGTAGAATGACTGTAGCAGTGCACAGGGCAGGCAACAGGAGCGCCCAGCATTCTCACCTCCCTTCAATTATCATTTCATGTAAATATATACCTAGCACTGCTGCACCAGCGTGGGTCACCAGGTTCATGAATTGCAATGAACGGGCCTAGAATGAAGAGACACATGACAATTGCACACTGTTGTTGCTTGTTGTCTGACTACTTCTGACTGACAATTAAAATAACTCAGTTGCCAAAACACCACTTTATAATCAAACTAAGCCAGAGAAAATTAGTGGCAGGGCACAAAGATAAATGCCAGGGCTGAGCTGTAGCAAACATCCCCACAAATTAAGCACTGGTTAATACATTACAAGCGTTTGCATCAAACCTACTAGACACTGTTATATAGGTTGATGGATGTAACCCAGTTGCCCCGGCTTTATGTAAAAGATGGGGCATGGAATTGTTGGCATTTGTATGGTAGTGTAGAGAAGCTGGAGTACTCTGGCTGAAGTGAGAAACCGCGTAAATGATATGATATGATAAGTAATTTATAATACGACTATACACAAGTGTTTCTAAGCATGACAAGAAAAGAGAGGGAAGACAGAAGGAGGACAAGACAAACGATCTTACTAGGCCTTTTGTCATTCAGATCATGCAAGTGCGAGAACGAGAAGTGCAAGGGGAAATGGAAAGGGGGAAGTGCAAGGGAGAGGGGTGGCGAAAACAGGGCAGCAATGTTCTGAGTAAGTGCAGCCAGGGCAGCGCAGCTCTGGAAAGTGCAAGGAGAACAAGGAACTGTAGGGTTACAGTTACAACCCCTAAGTACCCAGTGAGACTCTGAGGGTAGCCAAGCAACAAGTGGGTATAGCAGACAGGTAGGTCAGCAGGGGGGGGGAGAAAGCAAATGAGAAGAGGACAGTTTTGAGCTGCTTCCGAAACTTCAGGTGTAAACCATAGGATATGTTCTGAAATAAAGGCGCCTGGCGCAGTTTGTGAATTAGTAATTGTTTTCTTATCACCAGGAGGAGGGGGTAATACTTCTTGTCGACTTCAAAGGCGACGGGTAGCTAACAGGGATAACTAATGTTACAAAGTAATTAAGAACACAAGAAGAATCAGCTAGAAATCTGAGTCGCCGAGTGACTCTCCTTAATACCCCAAGCCTTACTGTCGTGTGTGAATAAAGCACTTGGCTGGTTGCATAGTCAGCATCCATGGTGGGTCAAAGAAGTTTTGTCCTTAGTGAGTTCATTGCATGGCCCCGATACAGACGACATTTGCCCAACACAGAAACAGCAGCAGAGGAAAATAAAATTGGAGAGTTCCTCAGTTTGCCCTGAGTATAGAAACTATCACCAAGGTGAGAGGTGGATATTGCACAGCGGGGGAAGGTTCTTTTTGCACTTTGGGGCAAAATGGTTCTGCTCATGCAATATTCATCATTTCTCAAACAGTGCAAAACAAGCATGTGCAAAACAATTGTGGGAGGCATGTATAATGGATTCCAATGTAAAGCACCTGCTTTTACCAGATAGAAAATACAATGTGTTTCCATTACAATCCATTGGTTTACGGCTAGCAAGAAAAATAGTGGTAGCGTTTACTGCCACTTTTTCCAATACATGGACCCTAGAAAATGGCCCCCATTGGCTTCCCGTAGCCTTCCCACATTACTCATAGGAGAACATGTCAAATAATATTCAAGGCATGCAGTACGAAACCGAGCTGCACAGCATTTAAGTTTCTCATGCCACAGGCACAGCGTGGTAGTCACTTGATTGCTCTTAGACATGTATCAGGAAGCACAGGGCACAGTTGGCGACGAATGACTCTGCCAGTGCAAGAAGGGCTCAGCGTGAAGTTGCAGTGTGAAAAGACACACGTCAAGTAGACATCAATGTATTATTAAACGTGTTCAGCTGCCAAGGATTGGAAGCTAGGGGAAGGGGAAGCATTATTCTGGCAGTAGAAATCGTGTGATAATCGTGGCTGTCATACTAAAGTAGTATGTGGCTCCAAACAGCTGTCTGCCTTCTCAAGCCCCGCCTCTCCGAGGATCACACCGCTTATGCCATCACTTTCAGGGTTCCACATACGAAGGTTCTTGCTTTGCTCTTTGTCCTGTGCACACAACTTGTTTCCCTTTGTTCATTTGGCCGCCTTTCTGTGCTTAGACTTTGAATACTCTCTTTGTCATCTTTGCCCAATCTCTCAGATCTGACCAATCTGTTTTCGGTAAGCACACTTCTAAACACTGCTAGTAGATTTGGAAGAATAAGCATTGCAAAGCCAATAGGCCTGAATTAGTAAATGTGAAGGGTCAGCATTTCTTTTGTCTGGCCTGTATTTAACAAACACATTTTACCTTCTTCATTGGCGAAGCCAAAGCGACTGAAGGGTCTTATGGTCTTTATTATGTCCCCACATTGTGCTTTTTAGTAAGATCTTGGTTACGAAAGATTTCAAAGCTAGCCATGTGAATAGAGACATAGTTTTTTGTACATCTTTATAAAATGTATATTTGGTGGGTGATGTATAATGAGGAAGTGGTAGACTTTTATTTTGGGATGTGATGGTACATCTTGGTTGATACTCATGCCAGTTTGTAGCACCTTGAATCTAATATTTCCTAAAACATGCTCTTGTGAATTTTCACAGCAGTGGAAGATCACACGGAACCCGCTGAACCTTCACCCATGTGTCCAATGATGATGGGTTTGGCACATCCTCTTGGGAAATGTATCCCCTTGCTTTTTCTTCATCTTCACGCACATACTGTCTAAACGATGCCACTTGACCTGGCACCATGGTTCGAGAAACAATGCCAGAAGGCACTCCATACTTCATTCTAACAATATGTGGATCCTGTCGTAAAGTCAGGAGCATGTTCATGTTCAGTTCCTCTGTTTAAACATTGTGAGAGATTCCAAGTGCATGCATTATTTGTTCATATTTTCGATAATTGTATGGATATGTAAGTGACAACACCCTGCTGACTGATGTACACTTAGTGGCGTCTCCAAATAACTGCAATAAGGAACAACATTGCCACTGCGTGGGTGTTAAGTAGGCATCCTCCAGTTCCCGGCTCTGGCAATTGCAGTAATTGATCACTGTGTTGCACTGTGCTTGTAGAGGCCCCAGCATACTGAGGGTTAAATTCCACCGATTCATCATTTCAGTTTTCAAATAGTTTTAAGGGAAGAGGTGGAATTACTGTGGCTTTCTGGACATATTCTGGGTCTTCTAGGAGTGGATGAAATGAGTGAGTGCTGGGCCACACATCTTGTCTCATCTAGTGCTGTGTTATGAAGTGGGTCATTACTAGATAGAGTACAGGGGCCATGCATTTTACCTATTATCGGGCTAGCTACAACATAAGACACATTATCATTGCCGAAAAGCCAAATTCTGAACCACAAATGGTATGCCAACGTGCAACAATGCCCTTTACTTTTTTGCAGTGATCAACCCACATGTGGGTTCTCATTGCCTTAGCATTCGTCTGTGCCTAGTGAATGCGCGTGGGGTTCTATCTTCTTTGTCTGTCTATGCCTACTAAATGCCCCTGGGGTTCTCAATGCTTTGGCCTCCTCCTACGCCTATGATTTTCTTTTCTAAATGCCACTGAAAGAGTAACACAAAAGTACCTAATATAGTATACAATATTGGATAAATTTAGATTTCCGTTGAGATATCTTGTCAAATACTGTGCTCAGAATCAAAATGTGTAACGTAATGATACAAATAGGTGCTGCATTTGTATGAAGTGGGTTGTCACTATGTTCACATCCCGAGGAACCATTTTAATATGCTATTAGCTGTCTGTAGAAACAACACACAAGCATATCTTGTGAGGTTTTATTATAACAGTTCAGGTAATGTGCCATCATCTGCTGCTTACGTTACCTATAATGGGTACATACTCTTTTAGGACAAAGGTATTTCCAAAGTATTTGAGTAGTAAGATATACTTCTGTTCGTATTGAGGCAGACTCTAATAAGAACTAATATTTGTGATTGGTTCTTAGTTGTTTCATCTCCAAAATGCTGAAAGTAGATAGTTTGCTTCTGGCAAATTCACGGTGGCCTTCCAATGGTTTTGCCCTTTCTTTTAATGGGGTGGTCCCTCCATATCCTCTTTCCCTCTGTCCTGCTACTCCCATAGCTCCTGTTGCACCCCTGCATATCTCCTCTACCTTATCAATCTCTACATATAATATGTGCAGCAGTAATTCTTATTAAGATTGTGTAGATGTAACCACTGCAAAACCTGTGATCAGCACATTTCGGGCTTTTTAGTTAACACATTAATTTTATATTACTACATGGAGGATGCATACTAGTAATTTCTATAAACAAAATTTGAATTGGAAGTGTTTGAGTATAACAATAAATTATTTTCAATCAGGTAACTATGACATTATTCTTTACATAAAGTAATTATCTTATAATAATTAACCTATGTTTATTTCATGATATTCATCAATACTTATATGATATAGACAAAACATGCGTGATATGACATGAGATAATATGGAGGCATACGTCTAGGATTGTTCATTTATTGTCTCTCTTTACAGTGTGCATGTAGAAAATCTCTGTTTGTATTCAGACCATTATTCTAAATAATGTTCTTTTTCATAGAGGGGCAATGTAAGTTATGCTGGCCAAATTTAAAGAAAAGAGATTGAATCTTAGGCCTTCAAAAATCAAGACCATTGTGAAACTTGTGTTGGCTCATGGGCAGGTTTAAGTTGAAATGGAAGCTATGCATTTATGAGCTGAATGTGTGATTTAAATAAAGCTTTGAAAAGATATGTTTTTTGTGGGAATGCATTATTTGGAATGGAATCAATTAACTTACCAGTTTGATGAGCAATCAAATTGAATTATTATGGAAGCTCAATGATTAATGAGTGTGATCCTGACAATGCATTGCTTTGGTGGTTTCTCAGGGCGTTGGCATTCTCGGTTGCCTTTAAAATGCACGTGTGATGTACTGTCCCTCCAGCCACAATCCATACGCACACCCACCCACAAATCATGTGTCTCCAAAACCCCCCACCCCAAAACAACCATAGCCCAATTCTCGTACTCTATGTAGGCTCTATCATAAATTTAATTGGACTCAAACCTACACTCTCCGAGCTTTCCTTCCAAGTACAGTCACACGATAGCAAAAATGAAAGCAACTGGCTTGTGCAATAACATTACAGGTTCTTTCAGAAATACCCCTTAAATGTAGCCATATATCAGTCAAACGCTAGGAATGGCAGATGGTGAGTAGCTTATGGGATATGCACTATGCCACTGTAATGAATACCTGCCCAGAAGAGTAAAAGTGGAGTTCAGAGTATAAGCCCATTGACACTTTGACATCTCTTCTGAGACTCGAAACAACTGCCAGCAGTATATGGTTAGGAGTAAAGTAAAGAAGGAATGCTGGTAAGTTCTGGTTATCTACCATTACATGTATCTACTACTTAAGCAATAAGCCCAGAGACATGGAGGCATTACTGCTCCAGGTAATGCACCTGGGCCCATAGTTACAGGCCAGAGCAAAGCTAGAGCCTTAACGAAGGCCCTGGGGCATTACCTGACGTGGTAATGCCCCCCTATTGAGCAGCGTATTGCTATTAGTACCCCAGCCTGTTAGACCAGGTTACTTAAGTTTGTTTTTTTTGCTTGCAAGATGCTCTGTATTTTCACAACCGAAAAAAACAAAATGGCAACCACGGATCGGGAAACTAAGTCTGTTTTTACCATTTCATGGCACCCATTTAAAAAAGTTTTTAAAAGTAAACAAAGAAGATTGCTGCTATGGAATGGGAGAAGTCCCTTCTCTTTTTCCATGGTGGCCAATAAAGAGAATGAAACAAAATAAGGGCTGCCATTGACTGGGAGAAAGGACTACACATCTTCTGCTCGCCCTTTCCATGGCGGCATATCGCAGATCTTGAGCGAATGCATCATGGATAGAAGTGTACCAGAATGATCAGGATCAGAATGAGAATTTAAGTGGGGCGGGAGGTAAAGAAATCTGTAGCAAAGGGGATGTGTGAGGGAGGGGGGCACTTACATTGGTCCCCAGCAGGGGAGATGATGGCCTCCAGCCATGAGGAGGCACAGAGCAGCGGGATAGCCCCATGGTAATGCCCCCGTTCCGAGCCTCGCCATTGGCTGGGAGGACACTTCCACGCCCCTGGTGGGTACAAATTAGAATAAACATTAACTTTCCCTGAAAGATGTAGCGGCCCTGCTGAAGTGAGGATACAGCCCTTTTAAAAGAATAGTTATCCAGCAGAGAATGGCGCACATTCTTTGTAAATGTTTATCAGCCCAATGGGGAACTACCAGAATTGTAAAGTGCAGGTGCTGCCCTGTTAACCATTAACAGTTTAGCATCCCTGGTGAATGGCATCACGTAATTGACTTAGAAAGTATAGCAGCCCTGGAAAGCGTTAATGGAAGTGCCAGAATAAAAGGATAGCAGCCCTGCTGAGAAATGACAGTGTCCTAAAGGTGAAGACCCCCAGCTGTGCTGCGCAATTACAAATGTCTCATACTATTTTGAGAAGTGAAAGTACTGTCCAAATGAAAAGATATGGCACATGATTGTAGAGATATTCATTTTCATACTCTAAACAATGATATAATTCATGCTTTATCCATTAGAGAGAAGCTGCATTCTCATTTGATAGATGGCAAGAGGCTGAGGCTTTGACCCAGTTGGCTGAATAGTTCACTTCACCGCTTTACAGCTTCATCCTTTTTTGAATTAAGCACTTTGCTGATTGCATATTCAACATCCATGGTGCATTAAATAAGTTGTGTTCTTGGGGAGTTCATTGCATGGCTCAATAAAGAAAACATTGGCCCAATGCAGAAACAGCAGAGGAGTAATATAACATTAGATAGTTCCCTCAGTTTGCACCTGGGGTAGAAACTATCACAAATATGAGATATACTGGTGATCTGCTATTCAAGTATAGCATCCTAATGTCTCATAGCAGTAGAGCCCTGCTGAGAAGGGACTGCAATTCCCCATTAAAAAAAAATATGGGAAAGGGGTACCATCCCATTAAATGTATAAAGAACTCGCTGTAATGTTCTGGTTGTCTAACATTCTGCCCCTTATTATCATGTATAACTGCTCAGAAAGGTGAAAGGGAACTTCATGCTGCAAAACTAAACAGAAGCTGCCCACTTCACCTAGACGCTCAAAACATGTTTCAATCATTTCACATACCGCAATCTTGTCAATCTTCTAAACCTACCTGCAGACACAACACAACTGAATACTTGCACATAAAATCATTTCATTGTCACCAAAAGCCATTTATATTTTGTTCCAATACTTATTAGATCAAGTTATTAGAAGAAACCACTTACCTAGCCCACTTACAGCTGTAGTAATATCCCTACACTATCGTTAGATTTACAAGCTGAACGTTGTAATAATAGTGCTTAATTGATTTAATGTTTCATTGCAAACCGGCATTAGATAAAATGCCACCTGTGTTGTTGGTTTTGCCATTGTCAGCAGTAAAGGTGAAAGATGCACGGAGTGACACATTTAAGCAAGAAATACAATGGGAGAGTGTTCACATGTTTAGTGAACGTGCAACACTTAGCAATATACATGCTCGGATTTGAACATATAAACAAATATGAATATTAAATCACTGGAAAATTACATTTGATGCCATTAACAACCTACTCATTTTCAAGAACACCTAAACAATTTCCATTGCTTGGGGGAAATGTTAACTTGCTTAATAATTAGGGGGAGGGTGGCAGATTTAAGTCAATATTATCCACTGAGCTTGCACGTAATTAATAAAGGAGCACAGAGGCTGCAGGTATCTGGGGGGGTTGTAGGCATACTGCCAATATACTACCACAATACGGAAACAGTTAACAAACAAGGTCCCAGTGACACTCCGCCAATAAGTGCAACATATTGTAATACAATTTGGTATTTATTTGAAGACTACGACAGCATGACACATGTTTCAAGCTTTCCTAGCTCTTCATCTGAGGCTGATATCATAGGACAAATAATATGGGTGGATAAATTACAGAAATTATATTACAAATCAAACAAAAATAAACATGTATAACAATGATAGACAACACATGAGGTCACATCAAGGGTAGTTAACCCAAAAAATATTAAAGTCAATTAAAGTCAAAGGAAATTACATACCACATTTGGTATGTCATTGGATATACAGTTATACAAATATGGAAAACCAATTGCACCAAAACATGTCAACAAAAGGTAAACACAGAGGTTGAGGCAGATAAAGGACAGAATGAAAGAAAAAAGAAAAAAGATAAAAGAAAAAACAACGTTAGTCTTAATGTAATTGGGCTAGCGTGACCAAACGAAACATATTTTGCCCTAAATGTTAGAATAACAAAGTTTGGTTGAGGTTTATACCTTTGTGATGATAATCCAATTCTGTCTAGGCAAAATTGCCTTTGGTGAATACAACTGAAATAAGAGGAGAGCCACTTTAAAGCTAGACTTAGGCATGTTGTCTAAATTGCTTTAAATATTACCAGTAGAAAAGTTAATAAATAAAACATACCTCTAACGCTTCGCAAGTGCAGCAAATTCTGAGGTAGAAAAAAAGATATCTATGAGTGATACAAAGGAAGACTAACTGTTTCCAGATATTGACAAACCATCCATAATTACTAAAAGATAGCAACAAATGCTAATTTGGCAGCCTGACAGATTGAGAAGACAAAGGGTAATTTAATAACAACTCGTATGGTAGGTTGAAAAATGAACGAGCGGATTGCACCTTAATTAATGAAACCTAATGTAAGGAGTGAAACCAAATTGCTAATGCGGGCACGAGAGAGCGCGAGCCCATATAAAGGTAAAAGTGAGAATCGCCTGGTGACTCAGACACTAGACCTTTTGGGGCCAGAGCAAGGTGGCTACTTGCAGGCCGCCATCTTGGGTGCGAAAAACAGGGTGAATCAATACGTTACTAATTCAGAAACACTGTATAACCCTCTGTTACGTGATCCATGATGCGCCAGGGTTTGGATGGTCCAAATTTCACGTAGCAAATGTATTTTTATCAAGTAAGACATGAATGAGAACCTAAAATGCACTTAGCAATGTATGCTATGCAGAACCGCTATGAACATAGAGTGCAAGGAGAACGGGAGGTTTACTGAGGGACCTTTTCTTCTCCCTTGTTCAAATCCATGATCCGATGGTTGTCCTGCTCCCTGTAATAAACCATCACTGCTGCAATCTTGATGAAGTTTGTATTTTAAACCGGGCCTGATGATTGAGCGACTGGCTCCTCTTGCAGAGATCAAGAGCATGGGTGAACAAACTGAAGGAGCAGCCAACATTTGTGGCTGCATTCCTGGCTATTACATTGAGTGTGGTCCATTCAGATGTTATCTGAGGCAGCTTGTTTGACTTTGGTAAAGCAGAAGAAAGAAAACGATAAGTACATTTGTAAGTATGTTGAGATTGAGGCTCAGATGTAAATGAACGCTTAATTTTACCCTTTGATACCCTTGCGAGAGTGCCCTCGTCATACTTGTCAGATGCTAGGTTTGCACTAAGATGCACTTCATTAAGCTGTTTACTGTTGTATCTCTTGCACTTATCAAAGGCCAGGCGACCATCTTATTGTATGTCACCCCCTCACCCTTTGGCCCTTACACTCGTCTGAATGCCTTAGAAACTACATACCCCTTCCTACAGGGCTGTCATGACGCAAAGCTTTCATTGATTCTCGTGCCTTATAAATAAAAAAATTCCATTGGGGGGATGATGGCATGCTCCTGGTTGTTTTATTAGCTTTCAGCCTCAGAATGCCCATTATATATCTGCTACTTCAAGTCCAAGAACGCAAAGGAAAAAAATCATAACTATGTTTATAACCCAACTGCAATGGGGCATGTTGACACGCAGTTGTATGGTTTTGTCTTGTGGTGGGCGGGGGACAGGACACCATGTAAAGATAATGACATTGAGAGCCCACTTTTCTTACAGAGTTATTTCTAACAAATATATAGAAACACAGCTTTTCAAGTTATCCACGGCAGGTCTGGGAAGTCCTACAAGTCCGTTTTGCATTCATGTACAGTCATTGCAATTCATATGATCTTGTTGTAATGGAAGCCTAAGAGCCAGGATTGACTCACCATTCCACCTGAGATGGGACAACACAAGAGCTCTGCAACGGTTCCCCTTATTAATAGTGTTAAAGGCTAGGCACTTCTGATAAAACCCGGTGTATGTGTTTGTCATGAACACCTGCATGAAGCATGTTGATCATTTGATTAAAATGAACTCTTCCACAAACAATGAAAGACATTAAAAAATGGGCTTTAAAGTTTCAAAATATGTAGTTCAATTATTATTCCCAAGTGCAAGCAGGTTGACTGAGTAAGTACGAGCTTGTTAGGCTCGAAAAGATGCAAATGTGGCATCTCACCTCTTTCCCAAACTATTCCACAATCATTGCTCTGCCCGCCTATATTCTTGGCTAAGAAATCGAAACAAAGGCACAGCAGTGTCAGGCTGGCAGGTTGGTCCAGCCACTGCTGCGCGTTTAGCATATACCCAAAGACAGCCATGAAGCTGCACTGCTTTGCATTGTGGCAGCTCCTAATGTCAAGGTAAGAGGCGCCCCCATGATGGATAGAATTGAGTGAGAAGGGTCGTGTGGTTGCAGGAGCAGCAGAATGCCTGAATCCACCACAGATAGCAGGCATTGACATAATTAACTATTTCCTCCGTACGGGAATGTAATCAGATCATCGCAGGATTCTGCCATCATATAAAACACAACAAAGGGGGATCTGGGAAGCTCTCTACCAGCACGAACACAGCCAATGACCTGTTCTTGGGCGAATAACCCCTGGGAGAGACTCTACCAAGTCTTTAGCTCACTGTCCCTTTTACAGAGAAGAAATCTCCTCACATATCAGTCTTTGTCCTGCCCCAGGGCAGTCCAGCACCGAAATGCTATGCATTTCTCCTTTGAACAAGAGTACCAACAGCAACCCCATACAAGTGTTTCAGCCTTGTTGGGCATCGTCAGTGAGGTGAAGCTTTGCCTCTTTAAGAACAGTGAGAAAGGGATCCACGTCTGGATTATCATATAAAACACCATTTGCTAATTTATTGGCATCAGATGTCCAATTATTTGCCACATATCCCCCCCCAAGGTTTTCGCACCATTTCACAGGTATTGCTATCTGATGGTCACGTACACCATTTGTCTGACAATGGTCTCATAAACACAGTTACTAAAACCGATGGCCAGGTTTTGCCTAATTTGACAAGCTGTTGACATATTTTGTCAGGTGTTTCCATCACATGCACAAGTACTCCCAACTTTTGTCAGAGGTGGGACCTGGCTGGGGCATGGGTTGGAGGAGGGATGCCAGTGCTCTTCGCCTGCTTCTGTCTGCTACTGGAGGTACGCCAGATAGGAGTCCATCTGCCTTTCTTCCCAGCACCTTAACAAAGACAATGGTCCTTCTATCTGCACAATGCAGTAGAGAACAGTGAAATCACACTCTTTCCACCACACGTTTTTGCCGCCTAGGCATAAGCATGCGATGAACTTCTGCCCAGATGTACCAGCCTTACAGAAAGCAACATCTACCAGCGTTTGGGCAAACCTCTTGTTTGACGAGTGACCTAGGTGGCGAATGTGACCTCTGAAGTAAAATTGGTTCTTATCCTGGCTTTCTACTTGAAGATATTTTATGAACTTTGGACATATCATTACCACCCAGCAGGCCAATTCACGTTACTGGCAACATTATTATTTTATTTATTGTGCATGTATTTATTTATTTATTTATGGGTGTTCTATTAAGTGATCGTTTCCCTTCATGATCCTTTCCCTTCCCGTCCCTTTCCCTTCCCTGGAGATCGTTTCCCTTCCCGTTTATGTGTGTGAATAAAAGGTGTGGAATAACGGGGGGCCACAAGCATTTCCCCCCCACAATTGTCAGATCTAGTCCCTGATTGTTGTTTTTGCTACGTAAAATAAAATACACAAACATGTGCTCAGATTCTAGAACTCATTTTCTCTCTTGACAATAATGTGTGGTCCTCGACAAATGACCTCCATGCACCTCAGTTCTCTTGTTGTCTGCTTAATGGTGGTGTGTTTAGATATCTGCTAAATGGGAGAAATGTAAATGAAGAAAAATCTGTCTATAGTTATTGCATTAAAACGTCAGTGAAACACCATATCTTTAATATTATAGAGTATTAAAAAAACCTGTATTTGATGATAATATACGATAGATTATTTCCTGCTTTATTCCAACGAATCGATACATCTCTGGTTTACATTCAACACTGTTTTCTAAATACTGGCCTTCACGAACTTCACATAATAAGGCAACCAGGATTAGCTATAGGACCTGAGCTGATGGATAGCACAGAATCTGTAATAGCCTCCTAAGGGATCCAGATAGTCTTCCACTCAGGCTTCACCAATCCCCGCCTGCGCATTGATTCAGCAATGCAATGCTGCTCCTATAATCCTCCTGGTATTGCCATGGCATTACTGATGCTGTAACTGAAGGGGACCCTCTATCCTGCCTGGGTAGACGTGAGAGCACTAGACGCAGAATCTAAATGGCTATTGTAGCTGCTGCGCACATAATTATCTGGTGTAGTCCTGCTATTCTTTCTTGCTAAACAAAGTATTAAAAAGACTGTGTGGAATGATTGCTGCAGAGGTCCACGCAGATGTGTGTTGACATTATAGTGCATTGGATATGCCCACTTGTTTATTCAAATGCTTTGAGTGTGTGGGACTATCCTGGTGCAATCCTTACTGGAAGTCAATAACAGCTCAAATATTCAAATTTGTGTTGGGAGGATAACTCAGCGGCAACGTGATCATCTTGTGAAACAATATGACAGGGGCAACAGAGGTTCGATCCCTGGGCGAGCGCTTAGAAACCTCTGGGTATTAAGCGCGTTATAAATAACCAATTAAAATTACAATTTGATACACACATGCGGATGTGCTGTACTCCTCATAACACTTGTGATTTCAATGTTTTAAAAAAAGATGTACATTCGAATCAACATTGCACTGGGGTGTCTAGTGCATATGTTACACAACGTGTGGTGCTTCTGATTGGTCAAAAAGTAAAGGAATATAAATACGCTTGAAATGAAAGTGCTGTTCTTTAGACCTTAGCTGCTTCATATGCTCCATTTCGGTGTACATTTATAGTGTTTTAAAAGCTGTGTTCTTCATTGTTATTGCAGTATTCACTCAATTTGCAAAATATTTCATTGGAAGAGTTAATTGCTTTCTTACAGACGGGCTATCTTTTTGTTTTTAACAATAAACAGGCTACAGTAATGCAGGCGTCTCTATCTGTAGAATCGGACATACTAGCTGTATCTGGCTTAGCCTAGCGATCTAGTGCTCTTTTTCCTTCCGCCTTGTTATATGTCTCTTTCAGCCTCTCACTATTTCTCCCGTTTGCTAGAGCCACTTCAGCCATAGCTGATAGCAGCGCAACCAGAGATTGTGTTTTCTTTTATCGTCAAAAGTAGAATGAGAGCAGCAGCGACAGAGGCATCCCTCAAGGTGGCCACTGACCCAGCATTTGGAAACATGTATCGTCATTGGGCACTGCAGGAATATGACAATCAAAGTAAGGTTGTATTGTTCATATGGGAGATGTGGGGAGCACACAGATAGACGATGGGAGAGTGCTGGGGCTCGGAGAGACCTTTAACGGGCCCAGAGGAGCAGGCTACAGGGTCTACAACTGTGTTTGTTTTTTTCTATTTTTGTTTATTATTAGTGTTTGTGCATACTGTAACAAACTGTGGGTTCACAGACACTACCAAATCAAGCAGTACTGTTAATTTCAAATGTTAATTTCCAGTATATATTGCAGTTATAATAACATTACATGTGTTTTACCTAGCAAAGCATATTAGCAAAACCTAAAATATGAATGTAAGTTATTTGCTAATAGAAGGTTGTCATTCCAAAAAGGGCAGTCTAGTACACTCCTTTTGTACTCTTTCAAAATACCCCTATGAGAAGGGCAAAGTAAACACATAGCACAAATGAGGGTTCCTGGCAGCTCTGCTTACATTATTCAGACAGCCTCTGGATTTGGATGTGAGAATAAAATGGCTCACCGAGTTTGGCCGCCTCACAGAATTTTAAAAGAGGAGGGGCTGAGAGGGCAACTGGGGTCATAGGGTACCGATGTCTGTGCATATGGAGTTGGGTGCATGCCCAGTCCCCAGGGCACAGACATTAAGATTTTGATATAAGATACCTTCATGCTAGCGCAAAGCATAGTTAAGGTTAAGACGTGAAACCTACAGCATTTCAAAAAATGACTTTTCTAAATAACGCTTGCATGAAAAAGTCTGTACAAGTGGACATATGGCACATTCTCTCACCAGCACATGCATCTACGACACATGCACCTACAACACACACTCATACCCCACAGACTCCTACCACACACGCACACACCACACACTCCTGCTACACACACTCTTACGATACACACTCTTATGATGCACTCTTACGACACATTCTTACAACACACAGGAAACCTGGCTGTAACAGATTTACTGCCACAAATACAGCTATGCAGCCAGCACTATTACAGCTGACACAATTACAGCTGGCGAATTGAGCACCAGTGGAATTAGTGCCGGTACAGAAAAGCACTATTAGCGTCAAATCATAAGTCCTGAGATAGTGAAATCAGCGCCGAAATGCACTGCTAATACCACCGAAACACAGCACAGTTACCTCCAGCCTTCAGGTTGAGGTAAATGCATTCAGGTGCCACAAATTAAGCCACAGGAGAACCCAATCCACTCAAGAGGGCTACTTAAGGCACACACTTTACCAAACACAGTTACCAAAACCATGCTGCCACTAGCCATTGCAAGATGGGACATGCAGCTGCTCATGCTTCACCTGGAAATACAGAGGCCGGAAAACCAGCCCAGGGCACAGGGTTCAGAGAGGAGGAGGAGGCGAAGGAGACACCAATTAAGGTGTGCGCCCATACCCAGGGTCAGGCCCTCACCCCCGACCTGCACGGACAGGCAGCTGGTAACCATGGACAGCCTGAACAGGGAGACCATAAATGAGCTGCTCAGCATAATCCAAGGGGACATTGAGAGCAGGATTAACATCAGGACAGCTGTGCCCCCCCCGGCTAAAGCTAGTTTAATTCCTGCAATTCCTAGGAATTGGCCCCTTCCAGCAGTCTGTGGCCATGCTGCACAGCATGGCACAGCCAACATTTCTTTCCATGCTAGTCCAGGAGCTTGAAACCCTCCTGCGGCATGTCTCATAGCACATCTCACTGCCCACCACATCAGCACCGGTGCACGCCATGAAGGCACAGTTCCATGCCATTGCACACATGCCATAGTTCATCACAGCCCTGGACTGCACACATGTGGTGTTGAAGGCCCCCAGGCACACAAAGCAGTGTACTGCAACAGAACACATTACCACTCACTGAACGTCCAGGTGACCTGCAATCTCAACCTGTATATCACACACTGTTTTGCCAGCTACCCTGGTTCCACCCACAATACCATGGTCCTACGCAACAGTACACTGCCTGGATACATGTAGAGTCACAGAGGACAATATGCGGGACAGTGGGTGAGTAAAAGTGACAAAATACATGAAGATGCTGCAATGCAGCCATAAATATTGTGGGGGCGTTGCATGGGCACAACAGCAAATTGCATGCCCTGACAAGGTAATGCACATATAGGACCTGCCCTCTTCCCCCCACAGAACAAATACATTCTGGACGTGCCCGAGTCAATATACAGATGCACATCACTAGTAAGGACTACTAATACAGACACATGAATACAGGTACCACAATACAACATGACAGATCAATAATCAGTGTTACTCAATGTGTCATAGTACAACCCACACCAATGACCCTGCCAGTTCCACAGCCAAGTAACTAGGTAAACACTGCCATCGATCAAGATCTTCTGCCACCAGAAACCAATGGAGGCCCAAGTAACCATCAATCAGGGCACATGCACAAGAGCAACATACAGGCATAAAGCATCCAGCATGTCATATTGCCATGACAACCATAGACCAGGAAATGACATCTACTGTTACAGAACAGAGTGCATGTGGGAACACTACAAAGCACTAACTGCTAGGTACAACATCCAGTGATATCAATACATGCCTTTCAATGAAGCCACATATGCATGCACATGATGCCCGTCACCATGATGCAGTGAATGGCAACACCCACACAATACACCGTGACTGATGCCTCTGACCTTTCTGCTTGCAGAAGACCCAGGATAGCTCTAGCTGCCGTGGCTCATGACACCTCTGCAGGATCCACAGACACCACAGTAGTTGGTCTACAATTACCCATACATTGCTCTGAAAGAGTTGGGAAGATTGTGCTGGTGTGCGCTATGCTGCACGATATCTGCCTCCAGAGGAATGTCCATCTACCCCCTGATGTGGTCATGCCCCACCCTGAGAATGACGAGGCAATGCCTGTGGCAGAGGCGTCTGCACACATTTGCCGAGATGACATCAGAGCAGGACATGTGGTTCAACAGTGTGGACGAAGCTTGAAACACCTTTGGTGCAGGTTTGCACACCCTTAATCTAGTACAGTGACCAGATTGACATTAGATGTGAGGTGTTTACACCTCTTGTATACAATCTTCTTTATTAAGCTTGAAATTTCAAATAATATTCCAAATAACTCTTAGTTTTTTGCAAAACACCAGTTGTATTATTTACACCAACTTTTCTGGACTACTATGTGCAGCCTTGGCCAGAAAAAGCTACAAATGCCAATGCATTTCGGACCCTCGGGCCATCTTCAGAGTCAGTAGCTCTATACACTTTAAAAACAATCATATGCCCATTCACCCGGAACAAATATTTACAGGAAACCAAAAATGACTGAATCATGTTATACATTATTCCAACAATTCACAAACAATGGGCAACAACTGCAAACAATGGCAGTTAGAATACACCACCCTTTGACATAGGTGAAAACAAGCACATATTCATCGCCATGACTAACACGTCATGAAATAGAATACAATCAGCCCAAGGTATCATGGTTCAAAGCATCATAACCAGTTCTATTGAATCCAACATGAAGAACGCATTCACCATGTACTAGGTCATAGAGTGAATATTTAATTACAATGATAGTACAGTTTAGCAATGTGAAGACAAATAGGAAAAATAAGCAAATACAGTTTCAAGTACCCACACACACAGTAACAAAGACATAAAGAAAAAGAAAAAAGGGGAAAAATAAATAGAGACATAGGGTCTCATTATGACTTTGGCCGTAGCCATGCCACTATTGGCGGCATGGCTGCCGCCGAAATCGGGCCCGGGTCCGGGTTCCCAGAATGGGAAATTACCGGGCCATTAGGAGTTCGGAGGTCCCGGTAATTCATCCTTTTAGAAACCCGGGCCCGGATCTTCCCCATTCCCATCTGAACCCCCATAGTGCTCAATGGGAATGGGAGAGGGTGCAAACAACGGGCCGATTACAAGCGGCCCGCTGTTTGCTCCCTCTTCCCCTCGCGGGACCCGGTAAGGACACCTGGTTTGACCAGGCACTACTTACCGGGTCCCACGAGGGGAGCTTGTAATGAGGCAGAACGGGTTTAACGGGTCCGCCTCCTTTAGCGGAGCCCATTAACCCATTCCGCCTCAGTCGTAATGAGGGACATAGGGTTAGCGAAAGATCAAATATGAATTCACACCAAATGTAGTTGACAGTGCGACTCATTACATGTTCATAACCTGCTAAGCAACATCAAGCCATGATAGTCATGGTTCTTCTATCAAAGAAAAGCAAGCACAACTGATTCTTTAGAAGCCCCACTGGGTACCAATTCATACCTGGTTGTTGAATCTGAGAAAAATGTGTGTCAGCATGGCAAAATTATGCAACCCTGATCCGTTCTCCGGGGATCGTTATCGCAATGAGTGAATTCTAAAGTTAAGAGTAGGTTTGTTTCCTCAGATGCTGCTTCTTGTTAGAGTCAGACGTTCTAATGTAAGGCCTATGTAGCCTAATCTTATTTGAAACAGAAGCTTGTATCCTCGGACAAAGATGGTCCTTGAGCTACTTCAATCTCACTCAGAGAGTTCCCTTAGAGGAGAGGCCTGAGTCTTTCTCTCACGTGACTATGCAAGATGCTCTCTGTGGCTATTGCGCATAACAGATTGCTGAAATTTAAAGGTGTACAGCGACCTACTAAGGTCTTTATGGGTTATACTATATATTTCCCTTGATGTATTCTGAAGCAAAAAGCAAGTAGGATACTAAAATGTATGAACTCATGGTGCATTTAGCTCTAGCCTGAAGTTAAATTGCACTGCCCAATAATGCGTTGTCTCTCATCCAATTCTGTCTTCGCGTATATATATGTTTAACCGAAAGAAAATAAATGTGCTTGTTTATAATTGAAAAGACTAAATTGAATGATGTCACGTACTTGTAAAAACTGTTAGTGTCAAAAGAGAATTCTTGCTGGTAGAGACCGCACATGGGGACAGCCAACATGCTGATTCACAAAAAAATAAAGACAAGGATAAAAAAGAATGAAGTAGGAAGGGGTAAACAACAGATAGCCTTTGGTGAAAGGCTGAGAACAATTTCATAAACCCAATGGTAAACAGCAAATTTCAAGAAACATTTGGATACATGGTCATCAACTATTGTCCCCAACTCTTTCTGTGTTCATCTGCCGTAGTGCTATTCGTAAATTGTCTAAAATAAAACACATTATAGAAAGGAGAGGGTACATATGCAAACCAAATCGCAAAAAGTAGTGCAATTCTATATGCAAATTGATGTACACAGAAACCAAATTCATAGAAACTATGTACATTCAGTTCTTCATTCATGCCATAAGGCACTAAGGCTTCCAGACTGTGAACCCAGAACGCCTCTCTTTGCGCTCTTCTCCTTGCGATGTCGCCTTGAAATTCCTTCATGTCTATAACCTCCAGAACCTGGAATTTAGTTTGTGCAATGGTGTGGCCGGTTAAAAAATAGGTTGTGCCATTGATGAATGTTGGTTATTAGTTCTTATACAATACTAGTGCTCATTCCATCTTACTTTTGCCATTTGTTTGGTTTCACCAACGTAATAAATGCCACAGGGACACCTAATACAATAAATGACATTTCTGAAGCACAGGTATTACAACTTCTTAACTGTATACGTTCTCCCGTTCGGGGATGGAAGACATACAGACCCTTGGTCACGCTGTTGCAATTGCCACAGCTAGGGCATGGATACGTGCCCTTCTTGTCTGTTTTTTGCTCATGGGCAACTTGTCTCTCGTGCTGACAAGCATGTCTTTTAGATTCTCACTCCTTTGATAGGCAAATACTGGCTGTTCAGGGAACACATTTTGTGTTCTGTCATCATACTTTAATATATTCCAATGCTTATTGACAATCTGTTTAACTTTGCTGCTCTGAAGACAAACCTTAGAAACAACACTAGTGGTGGAGTAGTGTTTTAGGTATCATTTGAAATAGATCGCTGAGGGGTGGCAAGTAGTTTACTCCACAGCTACATCCAAGTCCCTCGTTGGATAGCCTCTATCTCTGAATTTCTTCAATATCTTGTTGAAGTCATCTGAAGCACTAACAATTATTTTGGTCCTTAACAATTGCCCACACAGCACATTTTTCAATATGCTAGGGGGTGGAAACGTATCCAATGAAGGAGGTTATTCCTGTCTGTAGGTTTACTGAATAATGTAGTTGATATGCTATTGTTGGTAACCTTCACTTCAACGTCTAGAAAGTGTACATTGTGTGTACCGATTTCAGCTGTAAATTGGATGCATGAATCAATCTCATTTATGAATGTGAGAATGTCTCTCAGAGTGTCAATGGAGCCGTGCCAGACAGCAAATATATTGTCGATGTACCTGACCCATTTTATTAGGTACTTTTGCCAAACCGGGTGATTTATGATGTGGGTGGTTTCGTACCTATGCATAAAGCTGCTGGCATACACAGGGGCCCTACTGGTGCCCATAGAGGTCCCTGATATTTGAAAGTAGTGTTGTTTTTGGTGTTTGAAATAAGAGTTCTGTGTAATGAATTCTAATAGGATCACAAATATTTGTTCGCTCCTGTGGCATCCGTTTGTTAAAGTAGCCATTCTACGCTTGGTTCACCAAAAAATGATGGACAATTTCTTCTGATGAAATACCTTTTCACATGACATGCACCAATGTATGTACTCACACATTGATGATTAAACACATACACACAATGAGGAATGTCCTGGCATTCATTCAGGTGAACAAAGGTTTCATGTGGTAGTGGACACACTATCCTCCCTCACCTGCCCCACAACACACAATTCCCTCTACCCCACAACACCACTCCCACACACCCACTGTGCCTGACTACTAGAGTCACTTCCCCTTTAGGGCTTCCTCCAGCGACTTTGGAACCAGAATGCACTCTGAACAGCACTTTGGGGTGCTTGGCAGGGAACCCTCCTTTTTTGTTGCTGAATTTGATGGGACTCACCCTTGCCCCCGGATATGTTTCATGGTTATTTCAATATTTTGCTTCATGGACGTGGCAAAGGCTGAGATGCTTTCCATTAACTCCCTTACATGTTGTCCGTAGACTGTCAGCGTGGCAGTTGTAGCAGCTTTGTGTGTGCAGTTGCAGTCCATGCACCACACAATGCGGTGTGTAGCACCCTGGATACAGTCTTGGATGGCCTGGAGGAGGAGGGAGTGTATATTCACAATTGTCTCCATTTCAACATGACACCTTTCCATAGCGTCCAGCCTCCGCAGGATGGTGTGTCCAAGTGTGGTCTGGGGAATGGGTTGTGGTCTATGGGGAGAGCTTCGACTGAAACATCATGACCCATAGGAAGGGTCATCCAAAGCCAGGTGGCCATGCTGTCCTGGTACGTTGCTACTGGCACCCTTATTTCTGGACCTCCATACTCGGAATGAGAGGCATATACATACAAAACGTGCTGTTACGCAACATGCTCTAATGCCATACAACACTTATACTCCATGCTCTTACAACACAGGCTAGTATTACAACAAACACTCAGAATCAATAATCATGTAACCATAAACAGAAATTACAAATAATGGAAAGAAACATTTTATGAAAGGTTCATCTTACAAAAACTTAAAGCCTACAAACATCAGAAATTATGAAGTTAAGGTAACACGATAATAAACTTTATTGATAAATCAAAAACATTATTTTTAAGTCAAATAACATGGTAACCTTACCTCGCCCTGTTTTTGATTAGCAACATTTAGTTTTTGCTCTAAAATGCGTTATAGTCAAAGTAATGTAAGGTGTTGTGTGACTATTTGTTTTTAATAAAATTGTTAAACTGTGTTTATTTATGTTTTTCATAGGTATTACATTTGTGCAACGTTTGTTAACAATTACAGTTTGCATTGTTTACTAAATTCAATTTGATCAGATACTCATATTTGTGTGCATGTATGTTGGGCATACTTTTTTTAAGTGGTTGCTGCCTGAAAATGTATAATTTTCTTAATCACTCAGGATATTTTCACAGATGCTCTTTAGTATTGCTCAAAAACCACTAGTAGAGCCAGTTTCCAGGTTATAGTAACAGTACTCTGGTAGGGAAGCTCCCCCTTCAATTTATATCTTATATAGCATTTGGCAATGATACTTAATGTCCTTCTAGTCTTTGAAACTCAGAATGCATGGGCTCAGCTACTGTAGTTGTGTATTATCCCAGACATGTTTCCAGAGTTATTAAAAGATACAGGCCCATCATATCATGGACATGGATCAACAAGTAAGATTAAGCCTGATTTACGTTTTCAATGTATTTAATTACTCTTGTTAGTAGTTTTCTGATGACAGAGGAAGATATGATATGATATGATTAGTCAAATATAACACGCCGGTACACAAGTGTTTCTAAGCATGACAAACCAATGATTCAGGCAGAATCTTCAGTCCAGTATGGTAGTCGAAGTTAATTTTCCTGGTCTGTTTCCTAAAACATTCTCTACACCATTTCCCTGAGACTGTTGATTATAGTTGTGTTTTACAAAGTCCTTAAAAAATAAAATACTTAACAGCCCCAAATAAGAATGGCCTACTTGGTATGGTCAAGATACATTCTCCTTTCCCTAATCTAATGAAATGAAATAAAAGAAATTAACCAAAAATGCCTCTCCACAATCGGCCTATATGTTGTAGGTATACAATGAGCATAATGCATAAAGCAATCAATGACCAAGGAGCAGAACTCCTAAAAAAGAAAATAACCATCTTCCGTCCCGCAAGACCACTCAGATCAACCAACAACGTTCAACTAGAAACCAAACCATTCAACAAATGAAAATTCAGAGGATCATCTTTCTGTCACCTGGCAGCAAAAATGTGGAACAGCCTCCCAAGAATCATACACAATACAAGGGATCACCTAGAGTCCAGAAAAAACTTAAAACCTGGGTCTTCACACCAGAATCAACTAAGAAACAAAGACTCAAATAGAAAACTGACCGGGGACACTGACCAATACAGACAACCAAGGGGCCTCCAGGGAACACTAGCCCCACCCACCCCCACCCGACCCCATCCCACCCACTAGAATCCTAGGGAGGGACCAAAACCCCCTTACTGAGCCAACTCTAGCCCAAAGCTGCCTCAATCTCTCATGCCTCTCAAACCCACTTACCACTAGAATTAAACAGAGGTAAGCCAATGCCCCACTAAGTGACCTCCAACACACAGAACTGCCAGAGATGATGAGCACAGAAGTCCAAAGAAAGAAGGTAAGAAAAAATACCCACTTGAAAGGTGAGTAAATCCCAAATGAAATGTGCAAGCTTGTATTTATGGCACCAGGATTTTTAACCAGTGCCAATGTTGATAATGTCTTCACATTGTATGAGCGTTATTGGTTTATATTAGCAATCCAGAACCTTTCCATCACCAAGAAGCCTCCTGCCAGGAAGGAAAAATTCAATTTGCAAGGGATGTTGACTGAAGAGACTATGAGATGGTCAACGTAACAATTATGATCAAGGAAATTTGAATTCCAATCATTTCTCTAGCCAACATTTAAAATAGTGCTCCTCCTCAACAGGCATCACATTCAGTATACAAATGTGTGGCGGCTGGTGAATTCTTTAACTGGAGGGGCATAAATGTTTGTCCCAGATATGCCAGAGTGACCAAGCGTAGCGAGGGAGCATACCACATTCACTTTGGGGTGGTTCTCCCCAAATGACATTTTATTTAAGTAATGGGTGAAAATGGTGCATTTTAGAGCACCCTTTTTAGAATAATTGGGTCAAAAGCCAAATAGTTTGCAATTGGGTTTTGTAGGGTAGGGAACTCCAATAGATGCAAGTCACCAAAAGTGCACAGGAGCATTTTTCCAACACATATTCATGATGCCTTTTACCACAATATGTGCCAGTATAAAACATTTTCACACTGGCTGTGCCCATACATTTTCTTGCTGACTGCAACATTATACCCTATTATTCCCATTTAAGAACATACTCATGTTTGCTTTGTGTGTAATGCCAGCAATGATACTATAAGAAAACATGTCCATGTTTGTTCTGCCAATATACAGAAGTATTCTCAAATAAGAACATACTTCAGTTGTCTTTACCATACAAAATGCATGCCGAAGTATATGTCCAAACTGGCTGTACTAAAATACCAGTCGAGATACATAGTAACACTTAACATCCTTCTTTTATCAAAGATGCCCAATAAAATATGTCATACCGCAATATGAAATGACTAGACTAAGTGCATAAAAGTGACAGTATTGCTTCATAATAACACTTATCATGCTTTCTTTAACAACAATGCCCAAAACACAATGCCATACCACACTAGGAAATGACTGAACTGGCTGCATTGAAATGCCAGTCTAGCTACATAATAACACTTATGCTTGTTTTACCAAAGGTGCCTTATACAAAATGTCATGCCACAGTAAGAATAATACCACAGATCCTGCTTGCTTAGTAAAAGATGCCCAACACAAAATGACATGCCTCTGTAAGAAATGGCTAGACTGGCATCATTAAATTGCACGTCTAGCTACATTATAGCACTTATAATGCTTGCTTTATCAACCATGCACTATAAAAATGCAATGCCTGCTCCATAGTGTGCCAGCGCCTTGCAGTCAGACATAATTACAATAATGATGAATGTGATTATGTGATTGCGATGCGCTGGGGGGCACTGGGGTAAGGTATGTTAGATGGCAAGTAAACAAATGACACACCTGTCCCCTGGGTCCCGAGCTCCTCACACATGCACACAATCAATGTGATTATGTTTGCAGGCCAGGCACTCGGGGACCAGGGGGCGGAGATGGTATTTTTTACTGTACATCTATGATAGATGTCTTGTAAGAAAATACCATGCCTTTCCGCTGGGCCACACAGCACCTTAGACAGAGAGCTACTTTTTGCCAGTGGGGAGGGTGTGTGTGCCCTTTGTTGTACAAACCGGCTACCCCAACTTGCCAAAATCATCTCGGACCAGCATAACAACATGCACACACTTACACAACATACACACTGCAAGCACTTAATGACTCATTCACAGTCATATGCACCCAACATGCACTCACTCATAACACAAGCCAACATGCATCCATACACATTGAAATTATAAATAAACATACACACACACACATTTTTACAACATGCACACAGCAAGCACTTTTTCATTCACACGAGCACCCATCATGCACTCAGTCATAACACAAGCATACATGCATCCATAAACATATTTAAATGATAAACATACGAACACACACATTTACACAAAAAACAGACAGCACACACTCTCTCTTTCAATCACACGAACATCCATCAGGCACTCACTCAAAACAGAAGCATATATGCATCCATACACATATTTAAATAATGAACATACAAATGCAAACTTTTAGACAACATACACACTGCAAACACTCTGCCTCATTCACACAAGCACCCATCATGCACTCTCATAGCACAAGTATCCCCACATCCATACACATACTTAAATAATAAATAAATGAGCATATAAACACACATTACACAACATACATGCAGCAGACACTCTGTTTCACTAACAGGAGCATCCATCATGCACTCACTTATAACAGAAGCATACACGCTTCCATGCATATATTTAAATACTAAATAAACAAACATACAAACACACACTTTTAAACACCATACACAGAAAAAGCACTCTCTCATTCACATCACTCTCCATCATCATACATTCACTTAACAACAAAAACATGCACACATCCATACACATAATTTACATTTTAAAAAATTAACATAAACAAACGTACCTTCTGCCGTGGGTCCAGCGGTTCCAATGCTCCAGTCCCCTGCAAGCATGAACGGGAATCCAGAATCTTTCTGGTTCCTGAACAGTAGTGCAAGGGGCTTGAGCGTGGGTCTGGTGATGCCCCACTCCAGTCTGCTCTGTTTGTATGTGTAAGGAGGTGCCGAGTGCTTCCTTGCACATACAGATGTTCAGTTCCCCAGACAGGATTTCCAATGAGCCATGCAAGGCTGGGGAAGCAAATGCCCCGAGCCTTGCATGGCTCATTGAGCTGGTGTGGCTGGGGAAATGCAACTCTGAAAGGGAAACTGTGTTTCCCTTCCACAGTTAAGAGCACTCCCCCAGCTGAAGGAAACAGCTGAGGGAGTGCTTGTATTCTACTGGTTTGGCTCCTCCACAATAGATGAGAAGGGACCAAGACCTGGTGGGTGGGCGCCCCCACACACATTATGGACGAGCCACCCCTGATACAAATGGTCATTTAAGTATGTGAAATTTGCAACCACAGTCATTCAAAACCTTATCACTGTTTCTAAGAGAATGCATAAACGGAAAAGAAATATTACAAATCAACATTCTTCAGAAAATTCACTCAGATCCTGTTTGCACCCACACTGGATTTAGTGGATATTCTTTTACCTGTGTTTCAGAAGCAGCTTTCAAAAGCACTGTTCATCATATAAAAATGCTGGAAATACATCACTCTATAGTGAACACTCTTGTGCATAAATTGTATAATGCTGAAGGTCCAGCTCTATAATTAGTAAAACTAAACCAAATGTTGCATACCTGCATAGCACAAGAAGTCCTTGGACAAATAAATGATATTCAAAATAAATATGTTGGTACTGAAGAAAAGAAAGCAAACAGTGCCAAACTGCAAAAGTCTGTATACAATAGATTCCACTACATAGCAAAAAGAAATAGAAATGTTTCAAAACACCTCTGCTGAAATTCCAGACAAAATATATGTCTGCTGTCGGTGAACATTCAACAAGATACACAAAGAAGTAGATATCAGACTACAAATAGGGACAATGAGATATCTGATGAGCTTACCATAGTTTTGTAGCTCATAGCAGAAGATAAATATAATCAAATGAGTCCATTATTATTTGCACATATTGTAACAATGACAAACAGATGCCCTCTCGAGCCATAAATCACAACCTATATGAGAGCATTATAATTCAAACAGTACTCCTTTTTCCAAGCTATCCTACCGTTACGACTCAAAATATCTAAATCAATCAATCTTTAATTGTGTTGGCCAATGGAGCAAAAACAATATACAATGCAACTGGCAAGTATTAGTTAATTAAAACCAAGTAAAGATGCTCTACAATATCTCAAAGAGCACAACGAATACTACAAAGACATCTCTGAAAATACTTTGGAAATATATCTAATGTGTTAAGTAAAAGGCTGTATGGGAAAATGTTTTGAAGCATCATGTTTCCACTACAGGAAGAGCAGGAAGGCATAATGACATCCCGTTTCAATCTAGTGCATCAGAATATTGGTCCCTCAGAATGCACTCTGAATATCCGAAGTTCCATAAAAACTTTGAGTTTATTTCCCATCTTTTGTTTGCTTGTGAGATGGCAACCCAAAGCTATCGTGTTGCCCATATATTGAACACTCTTTTTTTGCCAACATTCCAGCCAGTGAACTAGTTCAGAATACAAAAGACAAAGATGAAATGTTGGAGTCTATATTTTGGTACATATGCGTGCCACAAAAATAAACCAGCCCTGACATCATGCTGATGATCGCTGTATATTAACACTTAACTGCAGAAGTGGACGGATCCTACAACGATTACTTACAAGAACCCAGGATGAACATACAATCCCTTAGCACTTATGGGGCTTAGGAACATAGGTCCTCCCACTTGGTTCATTACACTTACTGTGCAGAATGCACATGAGGCAATGTATAGACTTCCGATGCGTTGCAAATCAAAATAAAGAAGGAATAGATTTAAAAAGTAATGAACATTTTATCTTACATTCACTACCATTTCATTGCCATATTATAATTAATCTACAACAAAGTTTGTCCTCCACCTGGAAAGGTAAAACTCCTATTTTGTAGAAAAGAATACCAGACAATATGTGCACTTTTGCGGCTAAAAGACGCTCCAAAATTTGGCCATGACACTGATGAGACTGTCTTAGAATTTATAGAAAAATAATGGGGCTGCTCATCCATAACGGGTTGGGGGGCACTGACCCACAAATACCCTCACCATTATGGAGGAGCCACGGCTTAAAATGCCAAATGGCATGGTGGTTTCCCTTTGACAGTTTATGTTCCCCAGTGTGCATTTCCGATAGACCATGCAAGGCAGGGGTTGCTTTGCCTCTCCAGCATTATATGGCCCATTGGGGACGCAGGCTGGTGAACTGCATGTCTGAATCTACATAGGGGGCTCCTGCACTTACCGCATATCAGACTGAATGGGTTGCTGACAATGGGATACCTGGCTCCTGGACGCATGTGTCGGAGCCAGATAGCACTCTGCACTTCCTGCTTTATGTTATGGTGCAGGGGATTCAGAGTGCCTTTGCTATGGGAGGGGCATCACTAAAACAAGCAGCATGGGCACCAGAGCTGAAGCAGTGGCAGATGTTTATTTAGGGTGTAAGGGCACCACCCTCGCAGCCCCCAGGGAGTACAGAGAAAACAGTGTTGTCACTGTTTATTCCTTTTTGTTACATGCAGCATGGCTGTAATGTTAAGTAAATATATAAATAATGAAATCATATCGCCGTGTCAGGGCTGGACCCGACACACACACAGAGGGGCACATCCCATTTTAGGATTGTATTTGCTCATACGCTCCCCGCACCTAACTTAACCCATTATCATGTTGGCTGGTGGGGCGCTAGAGCTGTGGCCCCGCCAGTATTCATGTGTGCGCAAACAGCGCAGACCAGGATCTTCTTCTGCATTACACCAGAATATTTGGAATTTTCATTGGCTGTTTGCAAGCCAATGACAATCGCGCTGTGATGAATGTGGGTGGGGTGATGGGCGTACGTGCGCCACTTCCTCATTTTGATTCACACTTGCAGAGCCCTCGCAGTGCGGCCTTGCAGAGGAGAACCATCTCCGGTTCCAGAAGCACCTCAAGACCTTCCTCTTTGCTTCCTCTCTCTCTCCTCCTCTCCCGTGCTGAACTCCTGACTGAGACTGCACCTGAGTACCCTCTGTTTGTGGACCCAGGTCCCCTCTTCCGCCAGTTGCACACCTGCACTGCCTCCTGGGCAACCCCTGCACTTGGGGGCTGCTTTTGTATCCCTAGTGCCCCCATCAGCTCTTGAAACTTGATGTCTGCACTTCCCCTGCACTTGCCACATGCAGGCCACACTTTTTACCTATTGTTTTTTATTTATTATATTTATTTATTACTGATGATCCTATGTGCTGCACTGCCCCCGGCCCCTCCCCCCGCACTTTGCCTTCCCCCTCCCCTGCACTTTCACGATCTCAATGTCACCTAGCCTAGTAAGATCATTGTCTCTGTCTTTCCTCTGTTCCCCCATCGCTTGCCACGTTGCGCATTGAAACACTTGTGTATAGGCACGTTATAAATGTCATATCATATCATTTCCTCTAACACCCATGCAATGCTCTTCCCGTTGATGTGCCTTTCTTTCTTACCCCTGCTTCCAATGTGCCTCTCTTTGCATCCCCATGTGTCACTCTTCTGTTTGCTCATCTCCATGTGCCTTTTGTATCCCAGTGTACTTTTCACATAGCTCATTCCTCTTTCTCTCTCTCACCTCCTCAGCCTGCACCCGCTCTCTTGCACACACCCCTCACAAACATCCTCTTTCTCTTTGGTGTGCACCCTTTTTCCCTCTCTCGAATGCTCTCTTGCACGCTCCCTTGCTTTCACCCTTGTGCACGCATTTTCAGCAAATTAGTTGGGAAGAGTCCCAAACATATTTTTGAAGAAAAGTATGATAAAAAATAAACCTGGAATGGTTGCCATAGTAGCAGGTATGACGATGTCTTAGAGATGCCAGTTGGGAGGAGCAAAGGCATAGAAGCAGGTACTGTGTATGCTCAAGAAGTGGTGGTGTGCTGGGGTGGGCAACATAAGTTCCACGTTATGTTAATGCATCAAATACTTTGAAAACATGTGCAAAAAATGATTCAATTTAATTGCAAACGTTGTTTCAATGCACGATCGTCTATATCAAATGTCTTTAACATTAACATTAACTTATCAAAAAAAGTATTTATTTTTCTGTGTTGGAAACAATAAAAAATGACTTCTTTCAGTAATTGCAATTGTAGGCCTCAAAATTGTCTTTTGTGAGTCACAAAATTAGTACATTCCGTGCTCAGAATGGGGTACTGAAGAAAGACCTGCTCCCAGAGTGAATCACGCATGCCTGAATTTCTCAGACTTACTTTGTCCTGTGCCTCATCTGTGCTTAAAACCTGCTGACCTATAGGATTCTCTCAATCTGTGTCCTGAGCACGGCAAGCAGCTTCAGGTGCTGATGTAGGCATAGCAGCACGACCAATATTCATGACCAATGTGTCCTTCCAAGGAGTTCAACTGAGCCAACATCCTCTAGAACAGCTTGGCTTCACTGATGAATTACTTGCTTCACTAACCTAATGCTTTTTAGGTCATGTTTGTGTGGGCTTGGACAGCAAATTGCACATTTTGGAAGACAATTTTCTTATTTTGGAAACAATTTTTCAGAAACCCTCGATGTGGGTCGGACTCCCTCGCTACGCTCGCTCCCTTCCAAATTTGCCATGACAATTTTATGCGCCACCATCTTTCAAAGTCACCAACCATCACTGAGCTAAAGGTATGTGTGGAATTTTGTATGTATGATGTGTATGTTGTTATATGTGCATTTGTGTGTGAATGAGAAAGTGTATGATGTATGGGTGGATGTGTACGTATTTCAATGAACGAGTGTATGTTTATGGGTGCATGTGTGAATAAGCGAGTGACTGCTGTGGGTGTCCAGACATTTGGTCGACCTAAAACTGGTCAAATGACATTTGGTCGACGCAATTTGGTCGACGCAATTTGGTCGAAAACCAAATGGTCGAATTTTTTTTTTTAATTATATATTTATTTTTCGGGTTTTCGTTTTTTACAAAAATGGGTTTTTAGAAAAAAAAGGGGGTTGGGGGGGACCCCCCCCAAAAAAAAAAAAAAGGGGTGAAAATAAAAAAATAAAAAATTCGACCATTTGGTTTTCGACCAAATTGGTTCGACCATTTGTCTGGTCGACCAATTTTTTTCGACCAAATGTCTGGTAACCACTGCTGTGTGAATGAGTGAGTGAAGACTTTTTGAATGTGTATTTGCCAGCCGGGATGCAGATTTTGGGAAACGGGGAGCTGAGGATGGGATTTTTTTATGGCCATCTATGATATAGCCAGTTCTATGACATTTTAACAGCATACATTACTGCATGGTGAATTACTTCATTAAAATTACTTCAATTTGTTTCATTTTTTATGGGTGGGCCCACTCAAACCTTACCTTCTTCCAACTACCACCCCTGCCCCAAACTCCTCCAATACCCCCTGTGCACCTAACCTTTAATAACATCTATAGAATTACTCCCCCACAAAGTAATCTGACAAAGTAAATCATCAATGTAGTAATTTACTTCATTAAAACAATGGCATATCGGTTAGACTGGAATTTTGGAGAAGTCACTCTATCTACTTCTGCCTGTGGCATGCCATTTTTTACTGGGCATCTATGATGAAACAAACTTGCTAAGCGTTATTACATGGCTAGATTGGCATTTTGGTGCATCCAGGCTAGTCATCGCTTGCTCTGGCATGACATATTTTACTAGGCATCTATGCTATAGCAAGCATGTTCAAGTATTACTATGTGGCATGAATGACAATGTGATGTAGTCAGCTTGTTCACATGTTCGTATAGTAGGATGGCATTTTTAATGGCAAAGCCAACAGGAGTATGTTATTATATACGGGTACTGGCATATATTGGCAAAGCCAGTTTGGCAAGTTTTTCTTATAGTATCATTACTGGAATTATGCACAAACAAAGCGTAATTATGTTCTTATGTGGGAACACTTGTATATATATATATATATATATATATTTATTTATTTTGTATTTATTTTTATTTTTACATTTGTATAGCGCACAAACAGCCCTTGGGCATCGTGGTGTTGTTACTTGAGGGGCACTTAGTTACGGGGCGGGGGCTACAGGGTGAGTACACATTTACAGGATTTACATTTATACAGTCTAGGTACAGATTAAGTATACATTTGCAGTTTATATAATATTTAAGTATGCAGACATGCTGTGGTTAGTGCAGAGGTTGGTTAGGCGAAGAGCATGGTTTTCAGTGCCTTTCTGAATGCCATATGTGATCCCTCCGCATATTGGTGCATATTGGTGCAGCCAGCATGTAAATGTATGGCACAGCCAGCATTACAATGTTTTTTACACTGGCATATATTGTGTGTATCAGGAACAAAAGAAATGCAATGGGAAATGCTCCTGTACACTGTTGCATCTATTGCATTTTTCATGAGTTCCCCTAGAAAATCAACTTTAAACTGTCTAACATTTTAACCATTTTATTACTGAGAGTGTGCTGTATATTGCACCATTTTAAACCATTATTGAAAAACCTTTTGTGGAAGAAACACACCCCTGGCCTCCACCCCTTACTTGGTTCATTCTCCCTCGCTACACTTGGTTGCTCCGGCATACCTGTAGCAAATACTTACACCCCTCCAATTAGAAAATGTGTCCGCCACTGGAAACATACATTACAGTTATCCATCTAATGAGGGCACCAGCCTTTGGAATGGGGGGTTAATGCTATTAGCACCCGGGGTTACCAAAGCGGTAATCCGGCGTGCTATAAATAAAAGTATTTTCAGTCATTCAACGAGACGCTGCATGCGTTCTGTTGAATGAATGAAATCACTTAACCAAAATGGCCACCATGGTTGTAGAAGGCAGGGCTCCGTACAGAGCCCCTCTTCTATGACCATCGTGGCCGGAAAAGGGTAGCTGCTTTGGCACCAGCCGGAGGGGCCACTGCTGCCACAATCAGGAAGGTGGAGATAGGATTTTTCTTTAAATGCCAGGGGTCAAGATGGTAGCCTGTGGCAGGAGGAGGCATCTTGTCGGTTCCATGGAAGGCAGGCTGAGAGGTGGCAGTACGTGATCCGCAGAACCCAATTGGCTGTACCCACTGCCCCGGGTGCTAATACATGTGTCAACCCAAATACATAAAAAAGACATAAATAATGACCAAAGTCTTTTATTTCAAACAGTATAAGTGTGGCAAATACTGCTCATGTCCCTGTAGAAACAAAGGCAACAACTACACCAAATGTAGATTGTGATTTCCAAAACCTGTGTCCTCCAAAGGTCAAGTATAAAACCGGTTTCATGTCTGATATAAGGCACAACATGAGGCACATCTTGCAAAAACACATATATGGTGGGGCTGGTGAAGGTAATGTGCAGACAGGCACGGTTACCCTGCAAGATGCCCTCTAGTAGTTCTATGTGATTTTACCAAAGATTTTTTATTCAAGGCATGTTTAACCAGAACCTTTTTACCGAAAAATACTGATTGTTTTTTTATTTATTATTGGGGGGCTCACCCCTCCACACCCCCAGTTTGCCCATGTTTTTAACCCTCCTATCCCTTTCCCCAACAGTTTTAACCCCTTAACCCCATATATATATATATATTCAGTGTTCAGTGAAAATCTTTGTTAAAGGGACGATATGGTTAAGTTGCGCTACTAAAAACCTATGAAATTCAGTGAAAAAACGTTGTTAAAGGGACGTTATGGTTCCAAGTAAAACCAAAAAACACCTGAAATTCGCCAGTTATGGTAAGCTAAGCAACCATAACTCGCGCCACCACCGTGCACTGCTAAAACTAACACCCACGACATCAAAGATGACTTCACAAATGTCATTGATGACATCACTGATGACATCACATGTCTGGCTCACTTCCTTTATTTACATATCTCGGCCACATGGTTTTTGTTCTTTTATTTGTCAACGTATCCTTCAAGTAGGTACTTACAATAATTTCCTTATAGTCCAGTCACATCATATGAAACATATACATAGGGGAAGACACAAGCTTGAAAGACAGCAATCCTTTTTGTGCATAAAGATAATTAATAGAGTTATCAGCACTTTCTGATAGTTCTGTTGTTTTTTTATGGCTGTACTTTCCCTGTATATGGTCATATTTGTATACATTGTACTCACACTACTTTCCTTAGGGTCCAATCACATCAAGTGATACATATACATAGGGTAAATAGCAGCTTTGAAACAGAGCAATCATTTATTTGCATGAAAATAATCAGTTAGGTTATTAATTGTTTCTGCTACTACTTCTGCTTTTTTGCTAACTTCACTTTCCCTGTATATACCCATATTTGTATGTGTTCTTGTCTCTTTGTGTTTTGTCTTGAGTAATGCAATTATGTAATACATGGGTTTTATTAGCTACTTATTACATATTTCACAGAACACAAAATTCTATTAAGAAAACAATTATCATTTCATTATTCAACATATCAACATTACGAATATTATACCTTCATCTTGTACGCTGCACACAATGCCATGTTTCTGCATGAGTAGCTTAGTATACTAGAGAGAACCCCATAATAGAATGCTATTTATATCAATGCATCATTCAATGCACTAATTAGGGTATGATATTTATTGCAATGATCCTTGACACTTTTTTCTCAACATTATAATAACAATCCCTTGTACACATATTTTATGAAAAGTAAATACACATGTGATGTCATCAGTGATGTCATCAATGACATTTGTGATGTCATCTTTGATGTCGTGGGTGTTAGTCTTAGCAGTGCACGGTGGTGCCACGAGTTATGGTTGCTTAGCTTACCATAACTGGCAAATTTCAGGGGTTTTCGGTTTTACTTGGAACCATAACGTCCCATTAACAAAGTTTTTTTACTGAATTTCATAGGTTTTAGTAGCATAATTTAATAATAATAACTTTGATTTTATGTACATGTAAAATTGAACATACTGAACCTCCTCTACTGAGTTTGATGTCCGTGAACTCTTTTAATGTCCGCGGACATGTTCGGACAACAGCACCACTACCCAAAAACTGTGGGGGGTATGTTTAGTTGTTATATTTAACATATGAACATTTTACAAATTCACAAACCAGCACACATACACATTATATGTAGTAATACATAAGAAGTGTAACCCATATATGTAACGCACTAACCATTCATTTAATTATTTGTGGCCCCAATATCCAGAACCCCTTGTTTTTGTTTAGATTGTTCTTGTGATCACTAGATCAGGCCTACATTTCAGAAATACCACATCTTCACTTTTAGTGTTCCACCATGGGCAATTCTCACTGAATTATCTACAACAATGAGCTACACATGGTATTTTTCACTAACTTATATACGGTAGTGAACTATGTCCCGGGTCTCTATTTTTGCTGGCTCATGTACCTTCAGCAAAAAGCTATTTAACACCCAGTTACTTATTATGTTCTGTCCAGAAAACGCATTTATATACTGAATGGAATCATGCACACAACTGCAGCCAAATCTTATTTATAGCTACCTTAAAAATGACAATTGCACTGTCTAAACATCGCCCCACATCATCAGCACTGTATTGGTAAATGCACAAAGGAAAGAGAAAATAAAACACACCGCCCGTCTGCTTTCAGATATTTTTGTGTATTATAAAAGTTGCATTTAAACACGATCTCACTCTTTTTACAGAAATAAACGAAATAGCACAGTAACAGCATTATTTGTGATACACTGAGAAGAGAGTGGCGGGGAACAAGAATTCAATTTGCAACATTAAATACGTGGGTAAAGCACAGGAATCTCCTTTCCTACACTGACTGAATATTTTCGCACACACTCAGCCCCCACACTTCAGCGAGATAATTACCAGGCTTGTTCAGCATGTAACTTCTTTGGCTGGTCGCCTTCTGGAGGGGTTCACCCAGCAACGACAAGCATTTGCTGTCACTCAAACTGGGACTTGTTGACTGGAAATCCCAGTCTCTGCAATCAAGTTGAATCTGCTTTAGGAATTAGGCATCCCCAGCTATCAACCCAGTCCTCCTCCGAGCTGTGTCAAGATGTCTCTCTCCAGCTTCTTCCTCGAGATTATACAAGAAAACTCTGGTTACCTCCTACCAAAGGATCCTAACCAATAAAATTCTATCATGCCCTAGCCACCCTCTGCACACAATGGCTTGGTTTATACTGTTGCAATTGTAACCAAACTGATTTCCTGCTTATTCGAGGTCTTTGCTTCCTGCAGTTACTGTGGACAGAGCAGCAGAGCAAAAAGAAAAAAAAAACTGACTGTGCGTTTAAATAATGACTTTCAGAGCCTGCCTCATTTTGCAGTGGAGAACACATTATTATTAGTGGGTTATGATCAGGTTAGTTGTTAATGAGGTTAGTTTTCAAATTTGTCTCTTGCAACATAGGCATTTCAGGTGAAAAATAGTGCGCATTTTGAATGTACAAATGTGTGCTTTTAACTGTGAAAAAAAATGATTTGCATTTTATATGTAAAAATCGCTTTTGACTGAATAACCTGCCCTCACTTATATGTCCATGTGACACTGGCAACACATAGCTTGAAACAATTGCATCATAGCAATGCACCAAACCCATGCAGTGGTACTGCATAAAAAAAAACATGCTACACATTGATCCTGTGCAGTAGTGCTGTACTCTGTGCTGTACTCTGTGTTGTAACACGCTAAATAACCTTACATACCCTCCTTTTTTTTAGAACTTGACTACGATCCAAGCCAATTTAAAAAAAAACAAGTTTGCCCCCCATCCTTCTTTTAAAATGCATGTGTATTGGGATATCTTTCTCTTCCTGACGTAGCTACCAAAATCAGCAACATTTTCATTTTTACTGATAGCACAATCAACCAACCACCCATGATTAGCAGCAGGACAGCCAAACCCACTATTGAGCATTCCCCCCAGGTTCCCCAATTAAATCTTTCCACTTCTATTATCCCCAGATTACTAATTGTAATATTGTTTTTTCTCAGATTCATTTTATAACATGTTTTTCTTTGTGAGTCAATAAAAACTCCACATCCGGATCTATTGGAAAAGTGTGCCTTTGAAAAAAATCGATATTTTCCACTTGGCTTTCCCAAATATCGTTTGTTACATGAAACAATGTTAACCCTCCAATTGACACAACTGAATCCTTTGGAACCTGTAAATAAAAAACATTATATTTCACATGTTTAACCACGTATGTTCCATGGTTCAAATGTACTACTGTCATGTTCTTTAAGCAGGTGCTGACCAACCATTTACCTCTGACCATCTTAGCCTGTGCCAGTTCTTCACTCCCCGTATTGCTAATAATCACCTCACATCCTTCTGATATACTTGGGTCAGATTTCAAACCACAAATAGCATCTGTGGCATCAGGAACAAACGGTTTACCTGGACACATATCATTTTGTTCTTTAAATTTGACACAAGTTTCCAAATTTGGTATTAAATAAACTTCAGGCTCCCATGACTGAAATGCCACCACTTCTGGAGTCTTAATCTTAATAAATTTGTCCTCTTGCCAAAATCCCACGTTGTGTACCCACTTCGTTTGATAAATAAGTTCAGGAGCTACATATGGTATGCATAGTAGAAATCCAATTCCCAACCTTTCCAGGTCCACATATAATGGCATCGCATTACCCATTTCAAATACCCATTTTTACCTGTACCACATCAATTTCCCTCCTGGTCAATCTTTCTATCATTTGATGAACAAAATCCTGCGAAACAAAATACAAGGGGATATGTCCTTGAATCAATTGTGAAACTGCAGTTTGAACTTCTCTCATATAATTCGTTAATAGTCTATCAACAGGACTCATTATGTTCAATATTTCATTTAAAGTTCTGTCATGCTTAATAATTAGCTTCGTTGCCCGTTGCATCACATCCGCTTGTTCATTTAGAATGATTGCACTTTCATTTATGAATCTTACTTGTTCATCCAGTCCCCCTCTAATCCCATCTAATGTTTTTTGTATTATTTCTAGGTCAATACTCAGTTGTTGCGCTTTAGTACTTAGTGTTCCTACCGAAATAGCATTGGCTGTTGATATTGTGGTACCTATTATGGCTCCAACTATAGACATTACCAATGATATCGCGAGCATCACCGCACCTCTCTTTCCGCTCCTCTTCTTAATGTCTGCTCAATTCACAAATGTTTTCTCCAATTGCATCAATATATCTCTTATAGACTGCTTAGCGTCCTCTTTTCTTATTTCCAGGCACTCTTTAGTTTGTTCAATTTTAATTCCGGTATTGTTCAAATGTTTTTCAATCAAAATCTCAGGATTCAATGGTATGTAGATATTTTGGAAAATCATTCTTCTATCACTCATGATGAATCCTGGTGCCTCCTCCACCGCGATACCAGATGCTGGTCCAGGTTCAATGACAACCTGTGCTTCTGAATTCTTGAAGATCCCTCCAAATATCATCATCATTAAACATATTGTTGGTGTCATCTTCAATGCTGATCGCTTTGCAGCCTTGGTCTTCGCCCCCCCTCGGGGCTTTCCCGGAATCCGTCCACGTGGGCTCCAGGACTCCATCGTCTCCTGTGACCTCCGGTATAAATAGTTAATGTTCTAAATCAAATAGAAAAGAAACAGATTAAGTATATAGCACAATACTAACTTCACCCTTTTGCCAAAAATAAAAACATTTTTTTTTCTTTTTTTTTCTGAAATTAAACACAGGTTAAAAAGAAAATAAGCATACATGAAACAACATTTTAAATTCAATGCATTTTCATTCTGCATACCAATCCCATAAGCTTCCATTATATATATATATATATATATATATATATATCTTTTATTTATTTATTTATTTATTTATTTATTTATTTATTTTTTACATTTTATATATATTTACATATATTATACATAAACATACGTTTATGTGCCATTACAATAATCAACTTTTTAACTTCTCTGTCACTGCCTCCTGACTGTACCCATTTATTTTATCTTTTTGTGTTCAAGGGACTTTCTGTTGTATTGTGTGCGTCAGTGGGCAGTAGCCCCAGGGCTTTCTGTTTCTACATGCTCAAGCTGCCTGATCTCGTGTCTGGGATGGCATGGCTTGATCTGATTTACATAGACAAACTGCTCTGTCACTGTTTCACCTTCATTCTTCAAAATTTTATAAACTACAGGAGAGATCTTATCTATAATTCGAAATGGCCCCTGCCAGGCTGCTAGAAATTTAGAATTTTTCTGTTTACTTTTTCCAAAATGAAACTTGTACACCTGATCCCCTACACTGTATTCTCCCACTTATGTTCTTTTATCATAGTATGTCTTAGCACTGTCAGCAGCCCTTTCCAGATTTCTCTGCACAAAAGCAAATGCATGTTGCAAATGCTTCCTCAGTTCATCAATGTACTCATGAACTGTGGATGCACTCACACGTGTCTGCTCATATGTTCTGTATAGCAGGTGTTGTGGTAACACCATTTTCCTACCTGTCAAGACCTCATGGGGGCTAACACCTGTTGCTTTGGCAGGAGTTGATCTGATTGCCATTAAAACTAAAGGTAGACATAAATCCCAGCTGGAACCTGCTTCTGCCACGAATTTCTTTATAATATCCACAACAGACCTATTGCTCCGTTCAACTCCACCTGAAGAGGGTGCCCGATATGCGATATGTAGTTTCCTTTTCACACCCAGTATTTGCCATACCTTACTCATTAGAGTACTTGTGAAATGACTTCCTGTGTCTGACTCAATTCTTTGTGGCAACCCAAACCTTGAGAACATATGGTTCACCAGCAATGTGGCTGCTGTTTGCGCACTACAATCTGGTGCAGGAATACATTCATCCACTTCGACATCAAACATATCACACTTAAAATGTAACGGTTTCCTCTGCTCGACCTTTTTAAAGGGCCTACATAGTCTATTTGCAAATCTGACCATGGGAGAGTTAGGCTTCTTTTCATCAATGGGGCTCTATGCATTGGTGAAGCAGGTTTAAATTGGGCGCATACTAGACACCCTCTAGTATATATTTCCACATCTTGGCCAGTAAGCATAATCTTTTAGTATTTCCAATGTTTTTTGTGAACCTCTGTGGCCTGCAGTTATTGCATCATGTGCATGTTGTAGCATTAGCCCTCTGAATGAAAGGGGTACCACCCACTGTATTTGTCCTCTTATGGACTCTCTAATCATGAGTCCATCCTGCAGTCTAACTCGTTTTTATTCTTTAATAGCACCCTCAACTCTTCTTTTCCCATACAATCATTTTCTGTTAAAGTGTTTTGTTCAGGATCTATCAAATGGTTATAATAGATTCCCAAAATTCGATCATTCTTTTGTGCCTCAATCAAATCTTGGTCTGGCATATCATGACCCCACTGTACCACTGGTTGCTCTGTCTCCTTTGGTGTTTTAGAACGTGTTACTGCATCAATTTGTATTTCACCCAGTAAATCATCTATAGGTGGCAATTCTCCCATCACAGCCCCAATTTTAGCCAGGTGGTCTGCCTTATCATTTCCCTCTTTATCCTCTCCGGGTGTTTTTAAATGCCCACAAATTTTTCTCCAGTATATTGTCAATTCATTTTCTGACACCAATTTGTCTATGGCTTGTATCATTTTTCCATGTTTAAGTGGCTTTTTGTCGAATGTAACCATGCCTCTCGCTTTCCAGCCAGGTAAATACTCCACAAAGCTATTTCGTGCATAGTCAGAATCAGTCACCAGGACAATTTCACTGAATTTATTATCAACTGCAGTAGCAATTGCTTTATAAATGGCCGCCAATTCCGCCACTTGACTGCTTCTAGCTCCAATCCTCATCCCTACACTGGGGACGCCTTCACATTTCAAACAGATATTTCCTATTCCTGACACTAATTGTTTATTACTGTCATTATCAATGTGAAAAGCACAACCATCCACATATACAGTTGGCAGATCCTTGCATGTTTTTTCATCAAAAGCTTTGTGTGGTGATTGTTCAAATTCCTGCAAACTAGGTTCCACTTCCATTTCGTTTGATACTTGTTCAGCTGCACAGTCATGTAAGTCAGCTAACCCTTGAGCAATTGGGCTCTTTTTATTTTGTCCATATCTCACTTCTACAGGAAAACCTTGTAATGCCAGCATCCATGAAGTGATTCTGGACTGCGCTAGATTACCTGACCTAATTCTTTTACTCTCTAAAAACTGCAAAGGTTGATGATTTGTTTCAATAATCACCTTTTCTCCCTGAACAATAGGGCGGAAATGTTGTAGCGCCCACACAGTGATTAATAGGGCCTTTTCACATTCATTGAATTTCATTTCAACTTGGGAAAATGCTTTACTTGCATATGCAATAGTTTTGTGATTCACATCATGTTTTTGTGATAACACTGCTGACATACAATGTTCAGAGAACCCCATTTCTACAAAGAAATCCCTACCCTTCATGGGATATGCTAAACATGGTGCCTTTACAAGACATTCCTTCAATTTAGCTACTGCCTCAGACTGCTCTTTTTCCCATATCCAGGGTGTATTCAGTTTAAGCAGTTTAGTCAATGGTTGAGTGATTTCAGCATCATTTTCAATGAACTTTCTGTTATAGCCTGTCATCCCTAATAAACTATTTACCTCTTCCACATTTTTAGGGTCCTTTAGTTTTTGTATGGCCTCTATTTTCTTCTTTTGTGGATTTAGCCCATCAGTCACTCCATGGCCTAGAAAGTTCACTTTTTTCTTGCACCATTGTGCTTTTTGTAAGGACACTTTGGCGCCTGCTTTCTGCAGTTGGCCAAGCACATGTCTTATTTCATCAAAATGGCTTTTCAGGCTTTCATTTTTTATCAGGACATCATCCAAATAAACTATGGTTCCTCTTTCCGCTGCATCTGGCATGGCCTTTCTCAAAAATATGCCAAATTCACTCCCACTATTGATGTACCCGAACGGAGCTCTAAGCCAGGCGTATTGAGTCCTGTCAAATGTAAAGGAAAATAAATTCTGTATCTCCTCTGCCAATGGCACGCACCAATATCCAGAGGTGAGATCTAATGTGGTAAACACTTTTGAACCATGTACCTGAGCTAGGCCCTGATCAATGAATGGCAGTGGCCATCTGGATACTGGCACTCTATTAATTAACTCCCTCAAGTCTGCACATAGCCGCCACTGACCATTTGGCTTTAACACACCTAAAATAGGTGTTCCCCGAGCTTCCAAATTCTTTATAATCTCTGCTAATGATTCTAAACATGCCAGCGGTAGTCTATACTGGCGTACAAATACTGGACTTCTGCTACACCCTTCTGGTAGTGTGGCCACATGTAAATCAGTTAAACCACAATCATAAGCATCTTTTGCAAATACATCCTTAAACTCCATAAATATCTCCCTCAGATTGTTTCTATCCTCATCGCTGTCACATGCATCCGCTAAGGAGATCTGCTCTTCTACCATTTTGGAAAATTCTGGAAAATATTCTGGTATGGGAATCTCGGCGCTTTCCTCTAACTATGTGGCTGTGTCTTTTTGTAAAGCTGCCACTTTTAAATATTTTGGCATATCAGCTTCCACTTCAATGGGCTGATTTTCTGTTTAATTTTCATTTAAATTAAATGTTATGCAATCCTCTTGATGGCAGCACACTGTCTCATTTGAATCACAGAATGAATTTTAAATATTCCTTTGGGCTGAGAGTCCAGGTGTTCTGGCAACTCACCCTTGGCATCTACATACTTTTCAGGGATATTTCCAATCACCATGTTATTTAAATCTGCCGTATAATGTGATTTTTGTATGGCCATTCCTAATGGGGAGTTTTCCTCTAAATGAATATCCTGACAACCTTTATTATTTACCATAATTTTTACAGATCCTTCACCAATATCTACCAATGGAATGTATTCATAATCCAGGCCTTGCTGTTTTATGGATTCATTCAGGCATACAAATGCATCGGAGTCTTTCATCTGCTGTCCATTTTTGCATTTCAGTGTTATTGCAAACTGTTTTTTAAATGCAGGAATAATAGTATCTTTCCTCATTTGTAATTCGATTGCATAAGGAACCAGTTGTGCACAATGATAAGCCCTTCTTTTGTCTTCAAATTCAGGTGCCGGCCCACCTAGGCGTGACCATATTTTTTGATTAAGAAAATCTAACACCATACACATTCTGTGCATGATGTCATTGCCCATGTAAAAGTCATTTTGTGCTCCACTCACTATCTATACATTATGGTAAATTGTTTTCTGCCCAATGCTAATTTTAAGCATGCATCTGCCTGAAATTCGGTTTTCAAAGTCTGGACTGTCCAACCCAGAAACATATTGGTTTTTAATCCTAAATTTCAGGATGTCCTCCCTCTCCATTATTTTTTGCAACAATTTCTCATTAATGAAGCTCCTCTCCTGTTCAAGCGCTAAAGTGGCTTTTATTGTTTTAAAACAGTTATTTATACCAACATGCACCCATGGTTGCTCATCTTCCATGTGTATTTCAGCAAGAGTGGTAATGTGTTTTTCTGAATCTGTTTTAGGAGCAATATTCTGTTTGATTGTTTTCTCTTTTAAATAAAAACATAATGCGTGCTCATCTATGGCAGTCTGCCAATTTTTCCTTGGGTCCAAGTATATTTGTACAGGTAGTCTTTCATTGTCGCTCTGCATTTTGTCTTGACACATTAATATAACAGTGACACTAGGTATGCAACTGTTCTGGAGATATACCTCCACAGCATGATTGTCATGATCTCTGCTTCCAAAAGGTCAGGGTTTTCCCAACTCCCTTGGAAGCAGATCCATAACCCAGGTTCCGAGTGCCAACCAGTCCCAATTGGGACCTTTTGGACCCAGTCCTGGCGCCAGTGGCACCAGGCTCATAAATATGCCCAGTCCCAGCGCTGGAAGCGCCGGGCTCATAATGCTTGGGTGGACTTACCTGCAGCAGACCATGCTGCTTACTTGCCTGCCAGTTGAGCCTCTGATCCTCTTCTGTTTGGAACTACTTTTCCTGTTGGGTGGGGCTGGAGCCACTCCCTAGATTTAGAACACTGGAACTCTTCTGGAAGGCAGGAACTCTTTTCTTACCAGGAACTCTTTTCTTACTTAGGCGTGGCTGTGGAAGGAGACACCTAAGCACTACAGGAGGCTATTTAAACCACACCCGGTGGATGAATCTTGCTTTGTGTTATTCTGCACCCTCTGCAGCAGGACGCTCATCGTGTCTTCTGCATCCAGTCCTGGGCCTAAGGAAAAAGGCTTACCATCCTGAATCCAGTCTTCAGCAATACCTATAAAGACAAGAAAGAACAGGTTAGCATTCCGGCATCTGAAAGGCAAAGGCTTACCTACTCTTCGTGCGCTCCGGAGGTCTTCACACTGCATTCCGGCATCTGAAAGGCAAAGGCTTACCTACTCTTCGTGCGCTCCGGAGGTCTTCATACTGCATTCCGGCATCTGAAAGACAAAAGCTTACCAACTCTTCGCACGCTCCGGAGGCCTTCGGCGCTGCATCCGCATCTGAAAGACAAAACAAGGTGCGTTTAAAGACATTGGGGAATTTTAATACTCACGTGCCATTACTCCTTTCCGCATCTAATCCAGTGGGTATTCCGGCACCCTGCAGCCGCTCCGAACTCGTACCTGCAAAATAAAAAGACAGTTAGAGCGCATCGTGAAGCAGGCAACAAGCGCTTACTCACGTGCTTCCAGGCGCTTCTATTCATCACACGGGCTCCATCTTCAACTCACTTCAGCCCGTCATCTGCCATCGCCGGAACCCTGCAAAACAAGAGACATCATTACTAAAGACTTTAAAAAGACATTTGAATGACTCGAAACTTACCGTTCGTGCAGTAAACGACGGACAGCAGTCCTCTGAAGTCAAGAGGCCTGCGCTACCTATCCAGTGAAGAAACTGGCTACAGCACCCTGCCCCGAGGCAGATGGAGAGCTCGGCATTCACTTACCTAAGGTGAGAGCGTTAACCTTTGGGGGTCTACAGGAGAGGAGAAGAGGAAAGAGATAGGGACACCCCAATAACCCCAGTTCATTAACCCCATATTTTCTACCTGCAGACATCTTACTCTACACGTCAGGCATACAGTGCACAGAGGTCCAGCCCAAAGAGCCAACCGGGTGCTACACATCACCTTTGAAGATACGGTAGTCGCCCAGTCAAGACCGGCGCCTCTGCGAGAATCAGGTGAGCGTTACAATGATTAGTTTTGGCAACGGTGTGACATTCATTTATGTTGCTGTTTTGTGATTTTGGTTTCTTAGGTCTCAATGGTTTTTTGGTTAAGGACCACAGCACTCCATTCACCCCATCTATGAGAGGAGACAATCTTTTCAGGCAATCTGTCCCCATCAGAAAAGGAATTTCACAAATAGATGTGATCAATACCTCTTGTTTCATTCTGTGCTTTCCTATTTTTATGTCAACCTCAGTTACACCTATGATGGGCACCTCCTCCCCATCAAAGTTATGCACTGGACCTTGATTTTCCTTCACTGTGATCTGATTCTGTGGGGGTCTCCCTTCAATGATACTCTTTACCAGCTCCTTGGACATAATTGTGGCCTGTGCGCCAGTGTCAATCATAGCAAATGTTTGGCATTTTTCTTCTACAGTGATGGGTGCATAATATCTGTCCTCAACTTCCTCTAATACACATAAGAAGTGTGAATTCTTACTGATTTCAGGGCTCACCTTTCTCAGGACTTTTTCACTTTTGGCTAAGCACATTGGTAAATGGAAAGACATGTTTCCCTCCTTTTTACCCATTTCTGTGCGAGAGACTTTATTCATTTCTCCATGATCAGAGGTTTTTTGGAGTGTGGCCACTGTTCGCCCATCCATCTGGGTATCATCAGGGACCACATTACAACCTTCCAACTGAACATGTGTAACAACATCATTTAGTAATTTGTCATTATTTAATTCTGTGCATTTGTGATCATTTAGTGTGGTGCCAGCCCTTTCAGCCTCTTCAAAAATACTTGGCTCAAAGAATTCTTCAGGTGATTGATTTGTACCCTCCTTTTGACTATTCCCTTTTTCTGTCTGTGTTTGTTCACCATTTTGACTGTCCAGGGAAGGAGCTATAGAATCCCCACTTACTCCCTGTTCACTGGTATTCCCCATGCATGAGTTATTTTTCTTAAATCTGTCTCTTTGTTCTTTTGGAATTTCAGGTGTTTCTTTTTCATTTGCACAAACCTTCAATGTTTGATTTAGCTCTAGGTTAAACCGTACCTCTTTTTTAGAAGTATTTGCACTTTCTGTTACATGTTCATTTACTGGCGTTTCCACTTTTAAATCATTAGACATCTCAGAGTCATTATGCGAAATTACATCAGGGCAATCTGTCTTTTTGGCACCGCAGGTATCATGAGTACTTAGTCACTTTTCAGACGCCCCCCGGTCATTGCTATGGCCATCAGCCCCCTCCTTGGATGGCTGTTTTTGCACTGTATAGAGCTTTCCTATTTGCTCAGCTAACATTTTCACTTGGGCCTCAAGGCACTGGAACCTTTCCATCTCTCTAGAATCCTCTTTCTGTGGCCTAGGTCGATATTGGTTGTTTTCCCCCTGATTGGATCTATTCTGATACCTCTCAGGTGATTGATGTCTGTTGGGATGGTTTCTGAACTCTTGATTCATTTGTGGAGGGGAGCGGGGTGCACCCCTCCTTTGAATATAGTCCCCTGGTGGGGAATCATTGTACTGACGTGGATTATATTTCATGTTCGGCCTCATGTCCTGTCTCTCAGATTGTGGGTACTGGCCCCTATGTTGATTCCCATTATCAGTAAATCGATCAAATATCGGGGTCTATCCTGATTACCATATATCATGGTGTTGGGATCAAATCGGCTCTGTGTCCCCAATGTCTGGTAGGGACCATCATTTCTTTGATCTTGATTTTGTCTCTGGTTATTGTTCATACCTGACATATCAGGCCGATATCCTGCCCGGGGTCTGTCCCCTAAATACCTAGGGCTGATGTAGCTCTCCCTATTACTAGGATAATGTGATTGGAACATTGGTACAGGAAAGGGCGATCTTTGTTGATTACCCCTTTGTTCAGGTGTCACATTATTTTTACCTGGGCTTTGAGCAGACTCAAGGGACATTTTGGCTGACCTGATTTCCATTACTGTGGCTGAGGGTTCTTTAGATTTAGGTCTAGTATCTTTCATTTTATCACTTTCTCTACCCTGACAATAGAGTACCTCATATAGTTTTGTGCTTTGATGTACAATCCATTCAAGGGACTTGTCACGGTCAAATTCACGGACCAATTGGGATATGATGCTTTTCTGTAGCCCATAGAAGTATGCAGTTTTAAACTCATTGGAATTTGGGTCAAAAGATACATCAAAGCGAGAAAATGCTCTTTTTAAGTCTTGTAAAAATTGGCGAGGGGATGCATTAGGCCCAGCAGTGATTGTGTAAGCGACTTTCTTTGCCTCCTGCAATTACTGAAAAGGAGAAAAATGACGCCTAATTTCTTTTTCAAAATCCACCCATGTCATATTCTGCTGTTCATTTAATCCCCTTATGATGCTGGCCGTCGGGGCATCTAAAGTTAAATGAAAATATTGTCTGTACTGTTCCTTAGGTATCTGGAGTGCTTTAGAAATGTCATTAACCGCTTCTAACTGATCCTCAATGCAGCATTCACCTCCCTTTTTAAATGGTTTGATCAGGGCTTTAATGGATTTCATTATTTTTATGGGGCTACTTGTTGCAATGCATGGAATTGCACTAATTTGTGATTCAATCTTGGTTTCAGGTGTATGGGATTGGTGGCTGCCCCCAATGGGAGTATCAAATCCCCCAAGGGCGATGCAACCAAGTTCAGTCACCAGCCCAGTCACTGGAGCACTAGCTCTTTGGGCAGAACTAGAATTCACCTCCACTCCATTGAATGTAGTACCCTGCCGCTTCTCCTGGGACCTGGGAATACACATTTGTTGTTCTAAGTCTTTGCACTTTTTAAGGAGCCTGCGTGCTTCATTTTGCAGATAGTTGTTTTCATCACTCATTTTATTTATTACCTCCTGTATGTCGCACATTTGCATTTGGCATTCGTTGAATTCTTTGTTTCTCTTGTCTTTTTCTTGAATCATTTTAACCATTTCTTGCTCTGCACCTTGGAGATCACTTTCTTTTTCAAAATGTTCTTTTTGTAAAATCTACATTTCTGAAACAATCTCATCTTTATCCTGTCTAATGTGGTCCACTAAGGCTTTTAAGTGTACCAATTCTTGCTCACTATCCTCAAATTGTTTCTTGCTTTTGGACAACTGAGCATCAAAATCTCTGCATTTTAATTGCATATCTTTTTGGCATACATCCAATTCTGCTCTTAACATTTCCTGATTTTTACTTGCCCCATCTAATTCAGTCTTTAACCTGTTAATTAGCTGGGTATCATTTTCCTGCATTCGCAGGGACCTATTCAAAATAAACCATATTTTGGTGCATATGGTGTAGCTGAGCGTGGGAGAGCGGTCGCCGGTGGCCCCGAGGGAACTGCAGGCCTGGAAGCCCTGCCTCGGCATCCCTAGCGGGCATCCGTGAGTAGATTGTGTTTTTGAATATAAAAAAAAAAAAAAAGAAAAGTTTCATCTGCGCTCGTGGCGCGTTGTTGTGCCTGCTCTCCCCCTCCCCTCCCACTTCCTGAATCTCCTCTCCCTCCCACCTCCCTGCCCGCCCACCCCCCCTCTGATTGGCTTCTGCCTGCCTCCCTTCTGGGCTACTCGACGCCCGCTCCCCCTGCACGCTTCTTTGTGTAGCTGAGCGTGGGAGAGCGGTCGCCGGTGGCCCCGAGGGATCTGCAGGCCTGGAAGCCCTGCCTCGGCATCCCTAGCGGGCATCCGTGAGTAGATTGTGTTTTTGAATTTAAAAAAAAAAGAAAAGTTTCATCTGCGCTCGTAGCGCGTTGTTGTGCCTGCTCTCCCCCTCCCCTCCCACTTCCTGGTTCTCCTCTCCCTCCCGCCTCCCTGCCCGCCCACCCCCCCCTCTGATTGGCTTCTGCCTGCCTCCCTTCTGGGCTACTCGATGCCCGCTCCCCCTGCTCGCTTCTTTGTGTAGCTGAGCGTGGGAGAGCGGTCGCCGGTGGCCCCGAGGGAACTGCAGGCCTGGAAGCCCTGCCTCGGCATCCCTAGCGGGCATCCGTGAGTAGATGAAAAGTTTCATCTGCGCTCGTAGCGCGTTGTTGTGCCTGCTCTCGCCCTCCCCTCCCACTTCCTGGTTCTCCTCCTCCCTCCCGCCTCCCTGCCCGCCCACCCCCCCCCCGATTGGCTTCTGCCTGCCTCCCTTCTGGGCTACTCGACGCCCGCTCCCCCGCTCGCTTCTTTGTGTAGCTGAGCATGGGAGAGCGGTCGCCGGTGGCCCCAAGGGAACTGCAGGCCTGGAAGCCCTGCCTCGGCATCCCTAGTGGGCATCTGTGAGTAGATTGTGTTTTTGAATATAAAAAAAAATGAAAAGTTTCATCTGCGCTCTCGTAGCGCATTGTTGTGCCTGCTCTCCCCCTCCCCTCCCACTTCCTGGTTCTCCTCTCCCTCCCGCCTCCCTGCCCGCTCACACCCCCCCTCCCCATCCTCTCATCCCTCTTCCTATAACTACACCCTTTGGGGCAGCCCTCTGCCCGGCAGCCCCCTGCGGCTAAGGGCCCCAAGGCCAAGGGCGACTCCTTCAGTTGCGGCTCCCTGTGTGTCTGCAGGTGTCCACAGGGGACGCAAGGCGCCTGTACTTTGCCATTTCCACCTTGCGCGGCCCACCCCACCTACACCTGGTCACTTCCTTTGCATGGTGTCTTCACCTCACTGTGTTCCACAGTTGAGGTAAACTTGGGTTTTTTCTCCCCTCGCAGGATTCTCTAACTTAGGTGGCCTCTGTACCTAATACTCATTTACTATTCTGAAATGTGGTAAACTTGGGCTTGCCGCTCGCGTCCTGCCTGCGTGCTTCTCGTATCGTCTGTCTTCCCGCCCCCACACTCCCTCCTACTCCATGGTGCTCTCTATCTCGCCTATCTTCTCTAACTGCTTCTCTATTGACTATACTGCTCTCCTCACTAAATCTGGTAGGAAAAAGTTTAAAAAGGACATCGTGGTCTCCAACCCAGGCCTCCCTATCGCTGACACCTACACTAGTGCCTGCTCTAAGGAAACTCTCACTGACATCCTCTTTTTCGTGCCTTCACCTGACCTATGGACCCTTCATATGGTCTCTGTGCTCTCTCCTTTTTCCTCTTCTCCCATTAATGGTGGCACCCGTTGGGATGTCCTCTTGGCCCCCTTCCGCTCCTCTAAGGCCATCATTAATGTCTACGCTAATGGGACCGTCTTGGTCCAAGGCCCTCAGGCCAACCTTCACCTCTTTGATAGACGCTTCCCTCGCCTCATCAACTTCCTTTCCTCCCCTGCTGTCCCCCTTGTCTTCGGCTACCTTGCCTCTACCCTCCCTCCCTGCCCCCTCTCGCACTGCCTCTTCACCTCCTTCTTCTACACCTCCGCAGGGCGTACCTCTGATCTGTACCCCTCCCCGGAAGTCCTTCAAGGATGGCAACCTTCTCCACTTTGCCACTCTTAACTCTCGCTCTGCCATCAAGCATTCCTCCGATATCTGTCGCCTTCTTGAGGAACTGGACCTTGATGTCCTCGGTCTCACTGAGACATTGTTCACAGCCAGCTCTGTCACGAGCTTTGACACACTCCTACCTGAAGGTTACAAGATCCTCTCTGTGCCCAGGCCCAACCGTGCAGGGGGGGGTGTTTCCCTTATCTTCCCTGAGTGGATTCCTGCCACTGTCACTCCTACGCAGACCTACTCCTTTTTTTAATGTCTTGTCTGCCGACTCTCTCTCTCTCCTAGCCATTCCCTTACCGTGGCTACTATCTATCGGCCACCTGGTCAAATTTCCTCCTTCCTCTCGAAGTGGGCTGACCTCTCCTCCTCACTCCTGTCCTCTACCACTCAACTCCTCTTTCTTGGTGACTTCAACATCCACTTAGATGCCTCCTGTCCCCCCACTGGACTCTTTCGTGACCTCTGCGACTCTCTCTCACTCTCTATTCTCCCATCGGGGCCTACTCATTCTGCAGGGCACACTCTTGATGCTCTGATCTCTTCTGACCTTCCCCTCTCTGTCCCTCTCTCCACTCCTCTCTCCTGGAATGATCACTTTCTCCTATCCTCCCACCTCACCCTCCCTACCCCACAAGCAAAGACACCCTCATCATTGCCACCCACCTTCTCGGTCATCCGACCCATGAAGCGCGTGTCAGTTGCGGCTTTCGCTGCCACCTTCTGGCCCCCCCTCCCCCTTCGGCTGACTCCCACCCTGACACAGCCCTCTCCTTGATCCACTCTGCTATATCTGATACTCTTGATATTCCTGCCCCTGTCATGAAAATCCGCCTGAAGCCCAAAGCCAAATGTAACTCCTGGTATGATTCGGATCTCGTCACCCTAAAACGCAAGTGCAGGGTGGCAGAGAGGAAATGGCGTGCTTCATGTTCATCCTCTGACAAACTGGCCTGCCGCCTGCTCCTAAGGCAATACCGTCTCTCTGTTCTCACCAAGAAGAGAGCCCTTATCCAAGCCCGCATCTCTGCGGCATCTAAGAACTCGGCTGAACTCTTTAAAATCTGCAAGGAGCTTGCCAACCCTGCTGCAGTCTCTACCTCTCCTGTCCCCTCCCAGGCCCTCTGCACTGCACTGGCCTCCCACTTCATCTCTAAAACTCAGGACATCCTGTCCTCACTCTCCTCCTATCACCTCCCCCCCCTCTCTTCCCTGCTCTTCCTCTGGCCCTTCTGCAGCCACCCCTTCTCCCTCCTTCTCTGCCTTTCCCCTTTTTTCTGCTGACGAGGTTTCCAGACAAGTCCGATCTATGAAAGTCTCGTCTAAACAGATTCACCCCTGTTCCTCCCAAACTATCAAGGACCACATCGACTCCCTGGCTCCTGCCCTGGCTGACTTTTGCAACCACTCCTTCGCCTCTGGAGTCTTCCCATCCCCCCTCAAGCACTCCCTTGTGCACCCTCTCCTTAAGAAACCCTCTGCCGACCCCTCCTGTCCGGCTAACTATCGCCCAATCCCCATCACTCCCTTTCTGGGCAAGCTCCTGGAGAAACTGGCCATCTCCCCGCTTAACCTCCATGCTGAAGCTGTTGATAGTCTCCATGATCATGAATCTGATTTCAGAGTGGCCAGAAGCACGGAAACTGCTCTCCTGAACATCCGTGAGGACCTGCTCTTGAACCTCGACTCCAACACTCCGTGTGTTCTCATTCTGCTCGATCTCTCTTCTGCTTTTGACACTGTCAACCATGCCATCCTGCTCAACCGTCTCCGTGATAACCTGGGTATCACTGGTCAGGCTCTGGCGTGGCTGACCTCTTTCCTTTCCAATCGACCCTCCCAGGTCCAACTTGGGTCCTTCCTCTCTGACATCTTTTTCTCCACCTGTGGCGTTCCCCAGGGTTCTAATCTCTCTCCCTGGCTGTTCAACCAGTATCTGGCACTCCTTGCCCACCGCATCACCGCCCTCTGCCCCAACTTTCAGTGCTATGCGGACGATACCCAGCTCATTTTCAGGCTACCCTTGGCCTCCTCCTCTCCCTCCCTCATCTCTGACTGTCTGTCTGCTATCCAGGAATGGTGTTCTGCCAATGACCTCTGCTTTAATGCTAGTAAGACTGAGATCATACTCATCGGCACACCCACTCCCTCCTTCCCTGCAGCTCTCCAGCCGGCCTCTCTTGGCCCTCTTCCTGCTCCTACCTGCAAGGCAAAAAACCTCGGGGTCATCTTCGACTCCACACTCTCCTTCTCTCCTCATATATCTGACGTCTCTAAGAAGTCACATTACCAGCTGCACCTCCTCAGAGGTATTCTTCCCTTCCTTTTCTTCTCCCAGAAGCCCACTGTCTCCCGAGCCCTGGTTCTCTCGAAGCTGGACTACTGTAACAGCCTCTATCTTAATCTGCCTGCCACCACTCTCCGCCCTCTGCAACTCATCCAGAACAGAACTGCGAGACTTGTCCTTGGCCTCAAGCCCAGGGACTGTATCTCTCCAGGACTGAAATCTCTACACTGGCTCCCAGTGGCTGCGAGGATTAAGTTCAAAACCCTCTGCATTGTCCACAAGGCCTTCTGGGGCCTGGGGCCGAGATACCTTCAACTCTCTCTTCCTAAATATCTTCCTTCCCGAGCCCTACGCTCATCCGTCTCCAACTCCCTCAGGGTCAGCCGCTTCTCGAAGCAACGAGCTGGGGGTAGATCTCTCTCTGCGGCAGGGGCCTCCCTCTGGAACAGCCTTCCTGTCTCCCTGAAACTCGAGGAGAACCATCTCCGGTTCCGGAAGCACCTCAAAACCTTCCTCTTCACTTCTGCTTTCTCTCTCCCTCTCCCCTGCTAAATTCTTCACCAAAACTGCACTGATTCTGCAACTGGGCCACTCGCACCGACCTCAGTCCTGGGCCCAGTCACTCTTCACTTGCACTGCCTCCCTGGCAACCCCTGCACTGCGGGACTGTCTCTGTATCACTACAGCCCTCCACCCCCCAGCACTTGTCTGCACTTACCTTGCACTTGCCACCAGCTGGCCCTATTTATTTATTATTTTATTTCTATTCTACTTATTTGTACTGCACTCCCCCCCCCTTCCCCTTGCACTTTTTCCCTTCCCCCTACCCCTGCACTTGCGCGGTCTGAATGACACCTGGCCTAGTAGGATCGTTGTCTGTCTTCCCCTTGTTCCCTCCTCCCTGCCTCGTCGTGCCTTGAAACACTTGTGTATAGGCGCGTTACAAATGCCATATCATATCATATCATATCATAGCCGTATTAAACAGTCTTTCTCTGCACTTTTATCGGCGGCATTCAATAATCTTGTAAGGCAGACTTGAATTATGCTGCCTTCTGCAAAAATATTGTCTAGTTTTTCTTTCTGCACCTCACCCTGAATGCGGTCATGCCATTCTAAGGTACTGTTCGACGACCACGTCCCATGTGCAAACAACTTTGCCTCTAAATATTGCACTAGGTCTGAGAATGTGGTTTCCCTTTGTGACATTCTGAAATTCGTTTTTAGTAACACACTGCTATTATGAAATGGGTTCCCTTTAATGTACAGATGGCAGTGTGAGACACACTTGCCACGCCGACTAGGTGCTCTGCGAGCACTTTCCCGGCCTGCAACGCACCATAAATATGTTGGGTATTTTGTGGAGATTTGGGACCTGATGGTATTTTCTTACCGCCATAAATAATAATTTAGTAACGATCACTCCCTACATTCAGATTGGGCCATGTCCAACAATAACACAGTGGATATGCATTATTTCAGCACACAGAGCTATTTAGATGGTATGCGCGGTTCGTATGCGTGGTTGGTTTGCGTGGTTGGTTCCTATGGTGGTGAGCATAATTCCTTTGCTTTATTTGTGGCCCCAATATCCAGAACCCCTTGTTTTTGTTTAGATTGTTCATGTGATCACTAGAGAGACCTCAGGCCTACATTTCAGAAATACCACATCTTCACTTTTAACATGCCACCATGGGCAATTCTCACTGAATTATCTACAACAATGAGCTACATGTGGTATTTTTCACTAACTTATGTACGGTAGTGAACTATGTCCCGGGTCTCTATTTTTGCTGACTCATGTACCTTCAGCAAAAGGCTATTTCATACCCAGTTACTTATGATCTTCTGTCCAGAAAACACACATATATACTGAATGGAATTATGCACACAACTGCAGCCAAATCTTATTTTTAGCTACCTTAAAAATGACAATTGCACTGTCTAAACATCTCCCCACATCATCAGCACTGTATTGGTAAATGCACAAAGGAAAGAGAAAATAAAACACACCACCTGTCTGCTTTCAGATATTTTTCTGTATTATAAAAGTTGCATTTAAACACAATCTCACTCTTTTTACAGAAATAAACGAAATAGCACAGTAACAGCATTATTTGTGATACACTGAGAAGAGAGTGGCGGGGAACAAGAATTCAATTTGCAACATTAAACACGTGGGTAAAGCACAGGAATCTCCTTTCCTACACTGACTGAATATTTTCGCGCACACTCAGCCCCCACACTTCAGCAAGATAATCACCAGGCTTGTTCAGCATGTAACTTCTTTGGCTGGTCGCCTTCTGGAGGGGTTCACCCAGCAAGGACAAGCATTTGCTGTCACTCAAACTGGGACTTGTTGACTGGAAATCCCAGTCTCTGCAACCAAGTTGAATCTGCTTTAGGAATTAGGCATCCCCAGCTATCAACCCAGTCCTCCTCCAAGCTGTGTCAAGATGTCTCTCTCCAACTTCTTCCTCGAGATTATACAAGAAACCTCTGGTTACCTCCTACCAAAGGATCCTAACCAATAACATGCCCTAACCACCCTCTGCACACAATGGCTTGGCTTATACAGTTGCAACTGTAACCAAACTGATTTCCTGCTTATTCGAGGTCTTTGCTTCCTGCAGTTACTGTGGACAGAGCAGCAGAGCAAAAAGAAAAAAAAACGGAATGTGCGTTTAAATAATGACTTTCACAATCTGCCTCATTTTGCAGTGGAGAACACATTATTATTAGTGGGTTATGATCAGGTTAGTTGTTAATGAGGTTAGTTTATTAATTTTCAAATGTGTCTCTTGCAACATAGGCATTTCAGGTGAAAAATAGTGCGCATTTTGAATGTACACATGTGTGTTTTTAACTGTGAAAAAAAAATGATTTGCATTTTATATGTAAAAATCGTTTTTGACTGAATAACCTGCCCTCACTTATATGTCCATGTTACACTGGCAACACATAGCTTGAAACAATTGCATCATAGCAATGCACCAAACCCATGCAGTGGTACTGCATAAAAAGAAAACATGCTACACATTGATCCTGTGCAGTAGTGCTGTACTCTGTGCTGTATTCTGTGTTGTAACACGCTAAATAACCTTACAGAACACACGCGGTGTCCTGAAATGTTCATAAATAAACAAAATTTGTTTATTTATGCCCGTCCGTATTGTTCGCAACCAAGTTGAAACTGTTCTAAGAACACATGTGGTGTCCTCAAATGTGCGTAAATAAACAAAATGGAGGTGTCCTGAGAACGCTATGTCTGTCCGTACTGTTCGAAAGCAAGTTGAAACTGTTCTAAGAACAAACGCCTGTCCGTAACTGTTCGTTTGATGTGTGACGCACTTTTAATTACTTCAGGACCCGAACAGTGTCCGTAGAACATCAACGCACATGCGCAAACCAATGTCCGTGCATTTGGTGCACGGACAGCTGCTCCCTTCGCGGACATGTTCACGAAGCGATCATGTGACCGCGCCCATGCTGATCGTGTGTTCTGAATGCGGACACTGTTTGTGTCCCCGAACAAATTAAAAGTACATTTTCAAGTAATCCACAATATTTTTCAATGAAAACTCACCATAGCACAAGTCCTACATACTAATCCTGAGTTTCTACACACTTTTTGAAACTTTTTGAAACTTTTTTGTGTTCGATCTGTTCACAGACAGCGCACATGTCCGCGAACCGCGTTCAAGCACCCCTATAAAAGACCACGCCCTAGAGCTTATTCTCATTTTGTTCTGGCTATTCTACAGAGAATTTTACTGCCACCTGCAGTTTTCCATCTTGAACCTGATGGCATCCATGGCTGCACGGCTGCCACCTGGTGCTGCATCTGCCTCAGCACCACCCTCACCCCCTCCACCATCACCACCTCCCCAAGGGCCTGAAGAGGGGAACAGGAGTGAGGATGCAGAGGAGGAAGAAGAGGATGACGAGGATGAGGTAGTTGAACTCCCTACTACACGCACTCTTGAGTCTTGGGTGTGGCGGTTATTTACCATTCTTGGGAATGGTCCTAAGGCTCGTGCGAACCAAGTCACCTGCAACGAGTGCAAAATGGTACTCAGTCGTGGGAGGCTTGGTTCGTACAGCTTTGGGACCACTACCATGAAACGACACCTAAGGTCATTTCACACTGGGGCCATTCGCAAGGTTGTACATTGCGAGGAGTGTAGCAAGTTGACTTCCTCTACTTCATCCTCTGTTTCTGATCCTGTCACCACAAGGAACACTCCTGTGTGACAGCATATTCCTCAAGCTGCCTCATAGGCCATACACAATGCTGGTGACCCTTAACTTTCGAGGCTCACAGTTGTGTGTATGTACTGCGACACAGTACTCTGCAGAGGGGAGCGACTTTGAAGTGCTTTTGAGACTATCGTCTGAGAGCATGTGAAGATCTGCTCACTACCCAAATAAAACCCACTCTACATCTTCCTCTCTCAGTTCGCCCTTTCTTATCCCCGTGGTTGTTTTCCCCCCCTTTACCCTCCTTTCCCCTCCTCTCCTAGTGTGTCTTGTATAAAAAAAACCAAGGAATATAAAACAACAAAAATCAAAAAGAAATAAGGCTCTTTTCAGAGCCGCCTTTCACAGTTAAAAAATAAAAGTGGAAATAAATGAAGCAGTGCCCTGTGTATTTTTTAGAAGTCCGATGACAGTCCGCAGACATCTAAAATGTTGGGGTGCTGCCCTATCATGACTATTGCAATTTTCTCTGGGAGGAAGAGGTGCCTCTAAAAAGAGCCTTTTGGTGGTGTTTCTGTTTGAAAAATTATAAATACTCAACACCTACTACAAAATGGATGCTGTAATTCTAAAAAAAGGTTGCAATGCATTTTACATATTTCTCAGAAGAATCTGATTGCCAGCATAAATTAGATGGACTCCATCTCTACGAAAAATATATGTACTACGAAACATAATATTTTCATTGTGAAAAGAGGACATGCCAAAATCTCTTAGAAAGGCACAAACACCCTTATTGACATTGCGCCTTGCTTTCTCCATTTGTGGACCAAATGAAGAAGAACAAAGCCACATTTGTCTCTGCACAATCCGTGAAAAAATTACTTGAGAATTCGGAAACATGTCCATGACCTGCCCAAGTCCTTCTTTCATTGCAAATTTCAAAGAAATTCCAGACACATATCCTAAACTGTTCCCTCCACAATGAATTATAATTATATCTGGATGTTGCTCTCTCTCCAAAGTAGCACAGAGAGGTACCAAGTCCAACCACTTAATTCCACGTACTCCATGCCAGTGTACTTCCACATGTGGGAATCCGAGATCTACAGCTACTCCACAGCTTTCTGCATGCACCTTCAACCAATGTATCCACGAGTCTCCCAAAATCCAAACAATCTGTTTTCTGAAACACACAGCCATAGCTATCTGTTCTTCTCTCAGCAAAAAGAGTATCTGAGAAACTCTCTCCTGACACAACACACCCACTAAACTTTCCTGACCAATCCCTTTCTATGCTCATTCTAATTTGCATGGCTTCCCAACCCAAAAATCCCGGGATGTAACGGGATGTGTCTGCGGACATATCGTAACATGACAGCCCTTCTACCATTTCCACTTCACTCTCTGTGCCATTCCCTCATTGGATATAGCAAAGAAGTCACATGACCATCTACCAATCACATAGAAGACCTCTATATCTAACTGCATCATCATAGGTCAGCACTGCAAATGTACTGTGAATCTCTCTGAGTACAAGTGTCATTTCAGTGGAAAGCACCTTCTACAAGAAATACTGTACAAGTCTCCAAAATTTGTACTTGCAGCTACATGCATATCCATATGCATGAACACAAACTACAGGTATGCATATTTTCTGTAAAGTACATGTACAATTCTTCTAGTTTCACATAAACAGATTAACTGACTTTTAGCATGTATAAATATGTAAAATGAACTTACTTTCTTTTTTTCCATCTCCTAAAATCAACTGTCACTTACAATCCTTTATACTATTTAATTTCTTTTTACACACACATATTCAAATCATGTTGAAGTACCATTTTTTAAATAAAATATATAGACTGCATATAGTCAAACAAAATTGAATGCACACATTATGTTCAAATCTCAAACAACAATACTTGTACAATAACATAAACATTTGTTTATTTATTTATTTATTTATTAACTTACTTACTTATATTTATATAGCGCAAGCAGCCCATGACATTGAGGCACTATTACTTGCAAGATCTTAGTTACAGGAATAGTGGTATTCAGTGGTACATTATGAATTTCACAAGGCACAGTAAAGATATTTTGTTTGCTACAGTTAGTCATTGCAATACAGTTTATTCATTAAGAACATATGATATGTATTCAACTGGTGTGACATATCTTATGTGAAGAAGATAGTTTTAATGGTTTTGAGGAAGGCGCTGAGGATGGTGCGACATATCGTATGTGAAGAAGATAGTTTTAATGGTTTTGAGGAAGGCGCTGAGGATGTCAATTAAAAAAATCAATGTCTAAATTAAAAACAGTGCTATATACAAACAAAATTACTAATTTGTTTCTTTTACAATTGCAGTGAAGACCATTCTCGTGAAAAGAAGCAGCCAAATTTGAAGTACAAAGAACAACTAAGAAGTAACCTGCTCATTTTAGAAAAAAAGTTAGTTTAATACCACCATAATATTTGTATTATTACTTAAACACACTGTAAGGTTAATTCATGCTATTTCTGTGCCTAGAAATAGAGATTGTGCACCATTCTGTCCAAAAATCCCCATTTCTGAAACAGCGATTTACAGCTAGAATGGCCCACAAATTCCTATTTTTCGACAAACAAATTACCCAACTCAGTCACTAGAATTTTGATGTAATAGAACAAACAACAGCTTTAATTGTATAGCATTAGATTTACTATTTGTACTTCTCCACACCACTAGCTTACTTTTTTCTGTCATCTGAAACCCATGTTAGTAACACATTAATTCAAGAATACCCATCCCTACACTTGTAGTTGCCCAATGCACAATCACACACCATTACATACATCTTTATCATCTTACTCAAACACTCATGCACACAGCACACATACATTGCAGAACATCCCAACCCATACCTTCTTTATTTTTTTCAACAGACCCTAAAGAATGCCTACCAAAAATCAAGTCCGTAGAAAGCAATGCAGAAGTAGAGCAAATGAAAATAAAAGTGTCCAACATAAGCATCCATCTCTAGCAGAATTTGTAAAAAAAGTTGAAACAAAGCAGCTAATACAGTCATTTAGTGAAACACAAGACGTTTCAAGTACAGAAACTTTGCCTCCTCTATCAAAATGTAAAACAAACCAGAAAACAATTAACAAAAAATCAGCTATCACTACAGATAAAACTGCTTCTATAAATCTTGATATAGTGCAAAGTAAGCATACCAAGAAAAGTATTTTAGCCAAAATGTTCCGTCACAGAGTCCTTCAAAATGTTATAAAAACAGGAGAGAAACCAGGTTCAACCCTTAAAACCTATCGTAGGAAATTAATCTTTGAAGCGTTGATAGATAGTGCAATTCTTCTCAAAAGAAAGTTATTTATTTTAGTGTTAAAAAAAATGAAACCACTAACAAAACTAGTGACTAAATTACAAAAAAGACTTCTCATTAAACGAAATGTCAACAGAAAGAACCTCTTAAATATCTGCAGAGGTGAATGGAGTCACACTACAAGCACAGAACCATACTTTAATGAAGAAGCATACAAACAAAAGCAAACAAATACAATTGCCATACATAGCAGTGGTCGAGGTTATGAAAAAGTTAATAATACCATAATGGAACAAGAAGTAGTGCTTACAAAAATATGCCTGTTAGGGAGAATTCTCTGTTTAGGCTGAATTTCCTAACCTAGTGAGTCCCCCAGCAGCTTTGCTGGATTTCTGGAGTTTGTTTTTTTCATCCTGCCAAGAGTGAGGCTCTTTTTCTCCCACTCTTGGACATGATTTGTGGTATTTCTTTGAATGTTAATGTGTTCTATGGGCTATGGGGTCTTTTACTCAATAGGGTCTCATGTGTTTTGCTATGTGTGTTACACAGCACCCTCCATGACGTAACACTGGGGTGTCCTAGGTGACCCCCACCATAGACTCCATACCCTGGGACTGACTACTGTCTCCCGGGGCATGTAAAGTCACCATTGGCTTTACTAGACCTAAATTTACTAACATAACCAGTAAAAACCATCCTATTGTGGACGTACTGGTAGGGGTAATTCGAATACCCCTGGGTCTGTTATTTGAGGGGGCACTGTCCCGTCCTCCCTCGTCGAGTTTTGGCTGGTGACAGTGGATACTATTTTTAATATTCGACCGCGAATATATTCCTAGGGGATTTTCCCATTGTTCGAGGCTAATACTTTTTTCACATTAGTCTCTAACATACCGCCGGTTTATTTAATTAAAATAAATTCACTGGTTGGTATTTTCTGCCAGAACTCGGTTTTTAAAATGGCGTATGTGTTCGCCTCTGTAACTCCAAACCAAAGGTTGAGCCCTTTGTTCCACTTTTGACGGGCTTCTGCACAGAAGCCCTCCAGAGTGGTGCCATTCTGTCTGGGTACCACAGGGGGTGTGGGAGGGGGTTTAGGCACCCTGGACTGAGTTGCCTTGCCAACTCAAGTCGCACTCTGGTGTGATTGGCCCAAGTGGTGAACCGCCGCGCTCATCACTTAGCATGTTTGATTGACAGCTAGGCTGAATGAATGGGGGTTTTCTGCATAAAAGCAGGGCTTTTGGGACTGGAACTTCAGAAGTCGCCACAGGACCTAAGAATCCGACGAGGGTAAAGCTGAGCCGACCTGCAACGACGACACCTCCGGTGGAGCCCTGCTGAACTGACTCACCACTTCCCAACGACAGATGAGATCTCCCTGCTGGAGAGTCTTCTTCCCTTTGACTGGTGGGAACAACCAGTCCCTTGCTTTTTCTTCGCTTCCAGGACATCTAGTGGTCGAATTGCCCGTGCTGAGCACCCCGGCAACCAGATAGCCACTAACCACTGTACCGCGACCAAAAGGTGGTGCCTTGTGACTGAGCACTCCGCGGCTGGTCTCTTCCCTGGTGGTGCAACGATCTCCAACTTTCCTCTACGACGAGATCATCTCTTCTTCTGGCAAAGCCCCGACTTGCATCCACCACCAGGAACAACTGCCCCCGCCGGAGCTGTCTCTTCACTCTCAAGGTACTGTGTCCACCTGGCTTCCCTTGTGACGGTTAGCGTGAGGTGTCTTAAATCCTTACCTTTCCACTGGGCTGCCTCCAGACCTTCTTAACTTTTGTTCTAAAACTGGTCCAACCTTTCTGTGACATTTTGCTACAAAGACTTGAAGTGCATTTCCACTGTGATACTTTTGGGACATACCGCCTTGCCTCTCTCCGAGTGGGCCTGGCCTCTGAACTTTGTGATCTACAGTAGACCCTGCCTTGCTTGCCTTGCATTTGCTTCGTAAAAGTGTTGGTACTGAGTTGGTTCCATACCCTGCCTTTTTCTCTCCCTCTCTAACGAATACTAGAGTGCCATCTAGGTTAAGCACTCACCTCTGTCTGCAAATAAGTGGTGTCTTTGAACCTAGACTTGTCGAAATATTGTTATGGGATTGATATATACTTATAGTAACTGTGATTGAAGTTGTTTGCCATATTAGTGCCAGTGTGTTTTTCATAGATGTGTTTTTAAATAAATAATTATATATCTTTACACCCAAGCTCTGATCCGTGTCTGCTTTTCCTACTGTGTAAATTGCCCTATCTTGTATACTCCATATACTGCCTAACTCGTCTTGAGAGAAGTCTGACTGCTCAGCCACAGCTACCAGGTAAATCCGGGTGGTGCAGACTGCTACCAATTGGGTTTACTGCTAACTCCTGTAGCCTTAAAGTTTTTGCAGTGGTCCCAAAGGGAACTGCACAGGTTTCTGCCTAACACTGGTGTACAGCGGTGGGATGTGTATCGAGTTTACAGTTAGAGTGCTTTTCAACACTTTAGGATAACTAACCACAAAGTTTAGCACTAAAAAGCAACTTTCAAAAAACATGTCTACTATGGAAGTTTACAGTCATGAGTCCTTGTCAGGTAAACATACTGAGAGTTTGAGAGCTCTCTGTAGAAAAGAGAATCTTTCTGTGAAAGGCAAGAAAGTAGAACTGATAGCAAGATTGCTGGAAAACCAAAGTCTGGGTACTGGTTCAGAGGAACCAACTTCTCCAGCAAATGTAGATGACAGTAATGGTGTTGATCTAAATCAAAGTTCTGATGATAGTGATGAAGAGGCTGAAGAGGAAGGAGAGGCTAATGAAACTGTCTCCCCTACCCCTCTGTCTGCCTTACCAGCTGTACCTACTGTGCCTATAGCAGGTCCCACACTAAGTCCTCAAGTCCTTGAACTAGAAAAAATGAAAATAGACTTGGAATTCAGAAGGATTACTGCTCAAACTGAACAGAAACACCAAGAAATGCAACAAATTCTTAGGCTCAGAGAAATGGAGCTCAGGCATGAGTTAGAAATGAAAAAGTTGTCTGTTGAAACTGCTTCTTTCTCTGGCTCCTCTAGAAGTTCCAGTCCCAAAAGGCCCCGGATGCCTAAGGAATTAATTGGTATGTATGAACCAAAGTTGGATGTGTTGGATTGGCTGAGTTTGTTTGAGTATAATCATGGGCTCCAGAACATCACAGGTAATGAGCTACTTACCTGGTTGTTCTCTGGGCTCCCCCCTGTTTCAACTGATGCGGTAATGGAGTTGGTTGAGGAGTATAGGAGAGAGTATGAAAGTGTGAAGCTAGCTCTAATAGCTAGATTTGGGAAGACCCCTTCCCAGTATCTTAAGAGGTTTAGATCCCTCAAAAAGCATGATGGTGCCCCTTGGGCTACCTGGGTGAGTGAAGGGTTGAAGGACTTAGAGGGATGGATTAAGGGTTACAAGGTGAACACTTAAGGGGGTATGAAAAATCTTTTTATGTTGTAGTCAATTTATGATGCCTGTTCTCCTGAGCTCAGACAGCACTTGGCTAATTCAAAGGAATTGGATTCCAGGAAGCCAGCTAAGGCTGCTGACTTGTGGGTTGCCAACAGGGCTACTCATAAGGATTCTGGGGCAACTCAGAAAAAGGATGAGGGAAAACAGCCTAAAAAAGACTCAAAAGAGAATTCTAATAACTCAAATTCCAAAGAGGGCCCCAAACAAAACCATAAGGGTAAGCCACAAGGAAACCACAGCAGAATAGTGTACCTTCTGGTGCCAAACCAGAGGGAGACCAGAACAAGCCACCATTCCAGAGAGCATTTGGTAAATGCTTTGTTTGTGGCTCTACTGACCACGTGAAAGGAGATCCCAGATGCAAGGGTAAACCTTCAGGGGTCCAGCTTGTCTCCTTAGCCTTCGCTCCAGAGGAGGAAGTCCAAATGGCAAGTGGAAACTTTCTACTGCTGGCTGATGAACCCATTGGAGTCTCAGCCAGTGTTTCTTTAGTGTCTCTGGGTTTGTGGGAACAACAGAATTTAGATATCTATAATTCTATCCCAGATAATACTAAAGAGTATTATAAGGACAGTGTCCAGGTGAATGGTCAGGAGACTCCTGCCATTAGGGACACTGGGGCCAGCATAACTGTGGTGGATAAATCATTTTTTCAGGCTGAGGATGTTGCTAAGGCAGCCAAACGCCTCACCAAGTTAGCTGGAGGGCCTGTGCAGATGCTTCCCCAATTACCAGTTCTCATCCAGTGTAATGACATGACTGTGAAGACACCTGTCAGCATACAAAGTGAGGTACGAGGAAGAGTTCTGTTGGGTAACGATTTAAAAACTCTTGGAGTTGTGTCTCATACCCCCAGACCGCCTAGTAAACGGTTACAGGAGCTAACCAGACCTGCAAGGGAGAGAACCATGAGAGGTACTCCAGAGGAGATGAGGAAGAAGGATATCACTCCTGCTCCACAGGAGTTGTCAGCTGCTGTCACAAAGAAATCAGAAGCGAAAGGGAAACCTAAAACTTCTAAACAGAAACCAGCAGCCAGCACTTCAGTGCAGCCAACAAGGACTTCCCCTCGGTTGTCCAAAGTTACACCAGTAACTCCCCCTCCAGCTGAGGCTGAGAGGGTGGTACAACCCTGTGTGGTAGAATTAGACTCTGAGGAAGAGCTAATGGAAGGCCAGGAACTCATTGAATATCTGGATCCTGTTGACCATCCTGAGCTGCAGTCTTTACTGGCAGAAGGTGGACCCAACAGGGCAGACTTCAGTAAGGGACAGAGAGAATGTCCAACTCTGGAAGGTCTTCGCCACCAGGCAGAAGCTCAGGCTGAAGGGCAAGAGCCTGGGAAATACAGGTTGCACTGGGAAGATGGCCTCTTCTACAGTGAACCGACAGAGTCTGAACCTGGAGACTAAAAACGACTTGTAGTACCCCAAGAGAACAGACAACAGTTCTTGCAGTTAGCCCACGAGATTCCTTTGGCTGGTCACTTGAGTTTCAAGAAGACTAAGGAAAGGCTCTCTCTCTACTTTTATTGGCCAAAGATGGGGGCCAAAGTAGAAAAACACTGCAGGAGCTGCCACACCTGCCAGACCTCTTGTAAGGTTGGCTCCAAGAATGTGGCAGCTTTAGTGCCTCTCCCATTTGTGGGAGTCCCATTTGAGAGAGTAGGGATTGACATTGTTGGTCCCCTTGATCCTCCAACCTCCTCAGGCAACAGGTTTATACTTGTTGTAGTAGACCATGCTACTAGGTATCCTGAGGCCATTCCTATGAGGACTGTTACAGCTCCGGCTGTGGCTAAGGCCCTCCTTGGTATTTTTACCCGGGTTGGGTTTCCTAAGGAAGTAATCTCTGACAGGGGGTCAAACTTTATGTCCCACTACATGAAAGCCATGTGGAAAACCTGTGGAGTTACTTACAAGTTCTCAACAGCTTACCGCCCACAAACCAATGGGTTGGTTGAAAGGTTCAACCGAACCATGAAGAGCATGATAGGTGCTTTAGAGAACCCCCTTAAACGAAAGTGGGATCTTCTACTGCCATGCCTTCTCTTTGCTTATAGAGAAGTCCCTCAGGAGGGAGTAGGTTATTCTCCCTTTGAACTTCTCTATGGTCATCCCATCAGAGGTCCATTGGCCCTGATCAAGGAGGGGTTGGAGAGTGCTCCTTCCCCAAAGCCAGTCAGAGTGACTGACTATGTGATAGGTCTCCGGAGGAGAATGTCACACATGATGGCAGAAGCAAGTGGTAACTTGAAAGCTAGACAAGCATTGGTCAAGCACTGGCATGATCAAATGGCTAACATGGTTGAGCTCACTCAAGACCAGCTAGTTCTTGTTATGATCCCAACAAGGCAGAGGGCCTTGCAAGACAAATGGATGGGACCCTTCAGAGTTGTGGGTAAACTTGGAGAGGTCAAATATCTGGTGGACTTGTGCAATCCCAAGGAGGCTCCAACAGTCTTCCACACCAACAGACTCAAAGCGTATGTCTCAAGACCTGATGTAGGAGCGTTGCTTCTAGCATCATCAGAGGAAGACGAACAGAGCAAGGCTCTTCCTGATCTCCTCAGAGGCTTACCTTTAGATGAAAAGATTGAAGTAGTAAATCTCTCTTCAAATCTGACACCTGAGCAACAAGAAGAGTGCAAATCTATGTTGAATCAGTTTGCCTCTCTGTTCTCACTTTCACCAGGCTTGACCCCTTGGGGCCAGCATGACATACTCACTGGTGACTGTCTGCCAGTCACCAGCAGAGGATACAGAATGTCAGAAAATGTAAGAACCCACATCAAAGGTGAGGTTAGCAAGATGCTTGATCTCGGGGTAATAGAGCCCTCTACTGGTCCATGGTCTAGCCCAGTTGTGTTAGTACCAAAGGCAGGATCTAAAGAACTTAGATTCTGTGTGGACTATTGAGCTCTTAGTGCAGTCACCAAGACTGATGCCCACCCTTTGCCAAGAACAGATGAGTTGGTGGATAGACTTGGTTCAGTCAAGTTCCTCAGCACATTTGACTTGACTTCAGGCTATTGGCAAATAGCCTTGACAGACCATGCCAAGGAGAAAACTGCATTTTCTACCCCAGTTGGCATATACCAGTTTAAGGTAATGCCTTTTGGATTGAAAAATGCACCTGCTACATTTCAACGGATGGTAAACCAGGTTCTGAATGGGATGGAGGACTTCTGCATGGCATACTTGGATAACATAGCAGTGTTCAGCAATTCCTGGGAAGAACATGTAGACCACCTAAGATATGTTTTGCCGGCTCTTGGACGAGCCAATCTGACCATAAAGGCGAGTAAATGCCAAATTGGACAGAGTAAGGTAGTCTATCTTGGACATGAGGTAGGAGGTGGAGAAATAAGGCCTTTACTCAGTAAGATTGAAACTGTGCAAAATTGGACAACACCTACTACTCAGACCCAGGTGAGGGCCTTCTTAGGTCTCACCGGGTACTACGGGAATTTCATTGAGAACTATGGGACCATAGCTTCTCCTCTGAATGTCATCTCCTCTCCAAAATTCCCTAAGAAGGTTAGATGGCATGAGGAGTGCAATCAGGCCTTTGAAAACCTGAAAAAGGCTCTTTGCCAAGCCCCAGTACTCAGAGCTCCTGATTACCACCAAACTTTAATTGTGCAGACAGATGCTTCAAATGTAGGAATAGGTGCAGTACTCAGTCAACTGGATGGGAAAGGTAGGGAGCACCCCGTTTGCTTCATCAGCCGCAAGCTGAAGGATCCTGAAACAAGGTGGGCAACAATCGAAAGAGAGTGCTTTGCTATTGTGTGTGCTCTGAAGAAATTTAGGCCATACTTGTATGGTTCTACTTTTGTCATTCAGACTGGCCACCAACCCTTGAGATGGTTAATGCAAATGAAAGGGGAAAACCCAAAACTACTGAGATGGTCAATCTGCCTGCAACGTTTGATTTCACCATTGAGCACAGGTCAGGGTGTCACCACCAAAATGCTGATGGTCTCTCTAGGATGTATGTCGTCGACTAGAGGAATGAGATTCATCCAGGAGTGGATTAAATCCTCCTGTCCCTTAGTCTGGGGGGGCGAGTGTTAGGGAGAATTCTCCGTTTAGGCTGAATTTCCTAACCTAGTGAGTCCCCCAGCAGCTTTGCTGGATTTCTGGAGTTTGTTTTTTTCATCCTGCCAGAGTGAGGCTCTTTTTCTCCCACTCTTGGACATGATTTGTGGTATTTCTTTGAATGTTAATGTGTTCTATGGGCTATGGGGTCTTTTACTCCATAGGGTCTCATGTGTTTTGCTATGTGTGTTGCACAGCTGCCTCCGTGCCGTAACACCGGGGGGTCCTAGGTGACCCCCACCATAGATTCCATACCCTGGGACTGACTACTGTCTCCCAGGGCATGTAAAGTCACCATTGGCTTTACTAGACCAAACCATCCTATTGTGGACGTACTGGTAGGGGTAATTCGATTACCCCTGGGTCTGTTATTCGAGGGGGCACTGTCCCATCCCCCCTCGTCGAGTTTTGGCTGGTGACAGTGGATACTACTTTTAATATTCGACCGCGAATATATTCCTCGGGGATTTTCCCATTGTTCGAGGCTAATACTTTTTTCACATTAGTCTCTAACATACTGCCGGTTTATTTAATTAAAATAAATTCAACGGTTGGTATTTTCTGCCAGAACTCGGTTTTTAAAATGGTGTATGTGTTCGCCTCTGTAACTCCAAACCAAAGGTTGAGCCCTTTGTTCCACTTTTGGCGGGCTTCTGCACAGAAGCCCTCCAGAGTGGTGCCATTCTGTCTGGGTACCACAGGGGGTGTGGGAGGGGGTTTAGGCACCCCGGACTGAGTTGCCTTGCCAACTCAAGTTGCACTCTGGTGTGATTGGCCAAAGTGGTGAGCCGCCCCGCTCACCACTTAGCATGTTTGATTGACAGCTAGGCTGAATGAATGGGGGTTTTCTGCATAAAAGCAGGGCTTTTGGGACTGGAACTTCAGAAGTCGCCACAGGACCTAAGAATCCGACGAGGGTAAAGCTGAGCCGACCTGCAACGACGACACCTCCAGTGGAGCCCTGCTGAACTGACTCACCACTTCCCAACGACAGAGGAGATCTCCCTGCTGGAGAGTCTTCTTCCCTTTGACTGGTGGGAACAACCAGTCCCTTGCTTTTTCTTCGCTTCCAGGACGTCTAGTGGTCGAATTGCCCGTGCTGAGCACCCCGGCAACCGGATAGCCACTAACCACTGTACCGCGACCAAAAGGTGGTGCCTTGTGACTGAGCACTCCGCGGCTGGTCTCTTCCCTGGTGGTGCAACAATCTCCAACTTTCCTCTACGACAAGATCATCTCTTCTTCTGGCAAAGCCCCGACTTGCATCCACCACCAGGATCAACTGCCCCCGCCGGAGCTGTCTCTTCACTCTCAAGGTACTTTTTCCGCCTGGCTTCCCTTGTGACGGTTAGCGTGAGGTGTCTTAAATCCTTACCTTTCCACTGGGCCACCTCCAGACCTTCTTAACTTTTGTTCTAAAACTGGTCCAACCTTTCTGTGACATTTTGCTACAAAGACTTGAAGTGCATTTCCACTGTTATACTTTTGGGACATACCGCCTTGCCTCTCTCCGAGTGGGCCTGGCCTCTGAACTTTGTGATCTACAGTAGACTCTGCCTTGCTTGCCTTGCATTTGCTTTGTAAAAGTGTTGGTACTGAGTTGGTGTCATACCCTGCCTTTTTCTCTCCCTCTCTAACGAATACTAGAGTGCCATCTAGGTTAAGCACTCACCTCTGTCTGCAAATAAGTGGTGTCTTTGAACCTAGACTTGTCAAAATATTGTTATGGGATTGATATATACTTATAATAACTGTGTTTGAAGTTGTTTGCCATATTAGTGCCAGTGTGTTTTTCATAGATGTGTTTTTAAATAAATAATTTTATATCTTTACACCCAAGCTCTGATCCGTGTCTGCTTGTCCTACTGTGTAAACTGCCCTATCTTGTATACTCCATATACTGCCTAACTCGTCTTGAGAGGAGTCTGACTGCTCAGCCACAGCTACCAGATAAATGTGGATGGTGCAGACTGCTACCAATTGCGTTTACTGCTAACTCCTGTATTCTTAAAATTTTGCAGTGGTCCCAGAGAGAACTGCACAGGTTTCTGCCTAACAATGCCCTGAAAACTTAGAATTACCTCTCCATTCAACTGAATCAGAACATCTAGTGTACAAATGGCCATGCACGTCAATGTGTAACATTCCCAAAAAAAATGTCAAGTCTTTACGCCAATTCCTCAATCAATATGTGAAAGGCAAAGACAAAATCAAAATTAAACTACTGCAAAATATGGATACCTGTCCAGTGCGCAAGTACACAGGACTACAATGACATTCATTGGTATGCATTACAGGACCTACTTGCAAAACTAGCTTCCATGATATCAAAAGGATATCAACACATCATTCAACTATAAGAAATCTAGTCTATAAACTGTACTATGCTAAAAGTCCAGCTTTAGCACTAGCAAATTTAAATAACATTCTTCTACATGGTACAGCAAAAGACCTACTTGAAGAAATCGACTATATCCAGAAAAAATATTTTGTAAGTGAAAGCCACTTACAGAATGAAATAGCTTTAAACCAAATTAGCAACAATTCTACGCATGGCAACCTTTTACTACACACATACAAAAAAGAAATACTAAAATTTAAAAGTACATCAGCTGAAGTACCAAACCATGTGTGTGTATGTTGCCGCAGAACCTTTTATGAAAGTAACACAAAAACTGTAGACCTATCATACAAAATAGAAGATAATGAAGATTCTAAGGGGGTAATTCATAGAATTCAGCGCACAAGTGGCGCACGCGGCTGGCGCACAGTGTGCGCGTGCGAATCCCTGCGCCATCCGCGTGCGCCAAAATACATTTCCGCGCACAGCGTATTCATGGATTCCAGCCACCAAAACCAGCCGTGGCGCACAGTGGCGCAGCGACCCTGCAGCAGCGCCAGTTATGCCCCCAAGAACGCCCCTTACGCAGGGAAAAGCCATCAAAATCCCCAATCCAGCGCAAAGGGCTGTGCTAACCCTGTACCAGCACGGTAAGCGGGCTATGTTTATCACTGGGGTGCGCGGGAAGTACCTCACGTCATTTCAGCTGGGTACGTGTATTTCAGGGGTGCACTGTAAGTTCCACATGCGATTCCATCAGGGTACGTGTACATCAGGGGTGCGCGGGAAGTTTCACACGTGAATTCAGCAGGGTATGTGTATATCAGGGGTGCGCGGGAAGTTCCACACGCGAATGTCCTGGGTACGTGTATTTCGGGGTGCGTGGGAAGTTTCACACGCGATATCAGCAGGGTACGTCTATTACTGCGCTGGAAGTTCCACACGCGAATGTCCTGGGTACGTGTATCTTGGGGTACGCGGGAGGTTTCACACGCGATATCAGCAGGGTACGTGTATTTCAGGGGTGCGCTGGAAGTTCCACACGCGAATGTCCTGGGTACGTGTATCTTGGGGTGCGTGGGAAGTTTCACACGCGATATCAGCAGGGTACGTGTATTTCAGGGTGTGCTGGAAGTTCCACACGCGAATGTCCTGGGTACGTGTATCTTGGGGTGCGCGGGAAGTTTCACACGCGATATCAGCAGGGTACGTGTATTTCAGGGGTGCACTGGAAGTTCCACACGCGAATATCCTGGGTACGTGTATCTTGGGGTGCGCGGGAAGTTTCACATGCGATATCAGCAGGGTACGTGTATTTCAGGGGTTCCGTGGAGTACTACACGTGAATTGGCCGTGTGGGTCCTCCCAGGTGTTCGCTCCACAACCTCCACGGCCCCTGCAGGCAGCCCACACCACGGGGGACAAGCCTGCACCCCCACTCATGTTCCCCTGCACCCCCACCCCCTAGCACTGTGATGCACCCTCCTCCAGGCTCCCACTCATGTCTCCCATCACCCCCACCCCCCAGCGCTGTGGTGCACCCTCCACCAGGCCCCCACTCATGTCTCCCATCACCCCCACCCCCCAGCACTGTGGTGCTCCCTCCACCAGGCCCCAACTCATGTTCCCCTGCACCCCCAGCCCCCAGCACTGTGGTGCACCCTCCACCAGGCCCCCACTTATGTCTCCCATCACCCCCACCCCCCAGCACTGTGGGGCACCCTCCACCAGGCCCCAACTCATGTCCAACTCATGTTCCCCGGCACCCCCACCCACCAGCACTGTGGTGCACCCTCCACCAGGCCTCCACTCATGTCACCCATCACCCCCACCCCCCAGCACTGTGGTGCACCCTCCACCAGGCCCCAACTCATGTTCCCCTGCACCCCCACCCCCCAGCACTGTAGAGCACCTGCCAGCAGGCCCCCACTCATGTCTCCCACCACCCCCACCCCCCAGCACTGTGGGGCACCCTCCACCAGGCCCCAACTCATGTTCCCCTGCACCCCCGCCCCCCAGCACTGTGGGGCACCCTCCACCAGGCCCCCACTCATGTCCAACTCATGTCCCCCTGCACCCCCACCCCCCAGCACTGTGGTGCACCCTCCACCAGGCCCCAACTCATGTTCCCCTGCACCCCCACCCCCCAGCACTGTGGGGCACCTGCCAGCAGGCCCCCACTCATGTCCAACTCATGTTCCCCTGCACCCCCACCCCTCAGCACTGTGGTGCACCCTCCACCAGGCCCCCACTCATGTCCAACTCATGTTCCCCTGCACCCCCACCCCCCAGCACTGTGGTGCACCCTCCACCAGGCCCCCACTCATGTCTCCCATCACCCCCACCGCCCAGCACTGTGGTGCACCCTCAAACAGGCCCCCACTCATGTCTCCCATCACCCCCACCCCCACCCCCCAGCACTGTGGTGCACCCTCCACCAGGCCCCCACTCATGTCTCCCATCACCCGCACCCCCCAGCACTGTGGTGCACCCTCCACCAGGCCCCAACTCATGTTCCTCTGCACCCCCACCCCCCAGCACTGTGGGGCACCTGCCAGCAGGCCCCCACTCATGTCCAACTCATGTTCCCAGACACCCCCACCCCCCAGCACTGTGGTGCACCCTCCACCAGGCCCCCACTCATGTCCAACTTATGTTCCCCTGCACCCTCACCCCCCAGCACTGTGGTGCACCCTCCACCAGGCCCCCACTCATGTCTCCCATCACCCCCACCCCCCAGCACTGTGGTGCACCCTCCACCAGGCCCCCACTCATGTCTCCCATCACCCCCACCCCCCAGCACTGTGGTGCACCCTCCACCAGGCCCCAACTCGTGTTCCCCCTCACCCCCACCCCCCAGCACTGTGGGACACCTGCCAGCAGGCCCCCACTCATGTCTAACTCATGTTCCCCTGCACCCCCACCCCCAGCACTGTGGTGCACCCTCCACCAGGCCCCCACTCATGTCCAACTCATGTTCCCCTGCGCCCCCACCCCCCAGCACTGTGGTGCACCCTCCACCAGGCCCCAACTCATGTTCCCCTGCAACCCCACCCCCCAGCACTGTGGGGCACCTGCCAGCAGGCCCCCACTCATGTCTACCATCACCCCCACTCCCCAGCACTGTGGGGCACCCTCCACCAGGCCCCAACTCATGTTCCCCTGCACCCCCACCCCCAAGCACTGTGGGGCACCCTCCACCAGGCCCCAACTCATGTCCAACTCATGTTCCCCTGCACCCCCACCCCCAGCACTGTGGGGCACCCTCCACCAGGCCCCCACTCATGTCCAACTCATGTCCCCCTGCACCCCCACCCCCCAGCACTGTGGTGCACCCTCCACCAGGCCCCAACTCATGTTCCCCTGCACCCCCACCCCCCAGCACTGTGGGGTACCTGCCAGCAGGCCCCCACTCATGTCCAACTCATGTTCCCCTGCACCCCCACCCCCCAGCACTGTGGTGCACCCTCCACCAGGCCCCCACTCATGTCTCCCATCACCCCCACCCCCCAGCACTGTGGTGCACCCTCCACCAGGCCCCCACTCATGTCTCCCATCACCCCCATCCGCCAGCACTGTGGAAAACCCTCCACCAGGCCCGCCCCAACTCAACGTTCCCTGCACCCCCACCCCCCAGCACTGTGGGGCACCTGCCAGCAGGCCCTCACTCATGTCCAACTCATGTTCCCTCTGCACCCCCACCCCCCCAACACTGTGGTGCACCCTCCACCAGGCCCCCACTCATGTCTCCCATCACCCCCACCCCCCAGCACTGTGGTGCACCCTCCACCAGGCCCCAACTCATGTTCCCCTGCACCCCCACCTCCCAGCACTTTGGTGCACCCTCCACCAGGCCCAAACTCATGTTCCCCTGCACCCCCACCCCCCAGCACTGTGGTGCACCCTCCACCAGGCCCCCACTCATGTCTCCCATCACCCCCACCCCCCAGCACTATGAGGCACCCTCCACCAGGCCCCAACACATGTCCAACTCATGTTCCCCTGCACCCCCACCCCCCAGCACTGTGGTGCACCCTCCACCAGGCCCCCACTCATGTCTCCCATCACCCCACCCCCCAGCACTGTGGTGCACCCTCCACCAGGCCCCAACTCATGTTCCCCTGCACCCCCACCCCCCAGCACTGTGGGGCACCCTCCACCAGGCCCCAACTCATGTTCCCCTGCACCCCCACCCTCCAGCACTGTGGGGCACCCTCCACCAGGCCCCAACTCATGTCCAACTCATGTTCCCCAGCACCCCTGCCCCCCAGCACTGTGGGGCACCCTCCACCAGGCCCCCACTCATGTCCAACTCATGTCCCCCTGCACCCCCAACCCCCAGCACTGTGGTGCACCCTCCACCAGGCCCCAACTCATGTTCCCCTGCACCCCCACCCCCCGCACTGTGGGGCACCTGCCAGCAGGCCCCCACTCGTGTCCAACTCATGTTCCCGTGCACCCCCACCCCTCAGCACTGTGGTGCACCCTCCACCAGGCCCCCACTCATGTCCAACTCATGTTCCCCTGCACCCCCACCCCCCAGCACTGTGGTGCACCCTCCACCAGGCCCCCACTCATGTCTCCCATCACCCCCACCCCCCAGCACTGTGGTGCACCCTCCACCAGGCCCCCACTCATGTCTCCCATCACCCCCACCCCCCAGCACTGTGGGGCACCCTCCACCAGCCCCCAACTCATGTTCCCCTGCACCCCCACCCCCCAGCACTGTGGGGCACCTGCCAGCAGGCCCCCACTCATGTCCAACTCATGTTCCCCTGCACCCCCACCCCCCAGCACTGTGGTGCACCCTCTACCAGGACCCCACTCATGTCCAACTCATGTTCCCCAGCACCCCCACCCCCCAGCACTGTGGTGCACCCTCCACCAGACCCCCACTCATGTCCAACTCATGTTCCCCTGCACCCCCACCGCCCAGCACTGTGATGCACCCTCCACCAGGCCCTCACTCATGTCTCCCATCACCCCCACCCCCCAGCACTGTGGTGCACCCTACACCAGGCCCCCACTCATGTCTCCCATCACCCCCACCCCCCTTGCACTGTGGTGCACCCTCCACCAGGACCCAACTCATGTTCCCCTGCACCCCCACCCCCCAGCACTGTGGGGCACCTGCCAGCAGGCCCCCACTCATGTCCAACTCATGTTCCCCTGCACCCCCACCCCCCAGCACTGTGGTGCACCCTCCACCAGGCCCCAATTCATGTCCAACTTATGTTCCCCTGAACCCCCACTCCCCAGCACTGTGGTGCACCCTCCACCAGGCCCCCACTCATGTCTCCCATCACCCCCACCCCCCAGCACTGTGGTGCACCCTCCACCAGGCCCCCACTCATGTCTCCCATCACCCCCACCCCCCAGCACTGTGGTGCACCGTCCACCAGGCCCCAACTCATGTTCCCCTGCACCCCCACCCCCCAGCACTGTGGTGCACCCTCCACCAGGCCCCCATTCATGTCCAACTCATGTTCCCCTGCACCCCCACCCCCCAGCACTGTGGTGCACCCTCCACCAGGCGCCAACTCATGTTCCCCTGCACCCCCACCCCCCAGCACTGTGGTGCACCCTCCACCAGGCCCCCACTCATGTCCAACTCATGTTCCCCTGCACCCCCACCCCCCAGCACTGTGAAGCACCGTCCACCAGGCCCCCACTCATGTCTCCGATCACCCCCACCCCCCAGCACTGTGGTGCACCCTCTACCAGGCACCCACTCATGTCTCCCATCACCCCCACCCCCCTTGCACTGTGGTGCACCCTCCACCAGGCCCCAACTCATGTTCCCCTGCACCCCCACCCCCCAGCACTGTGGGGCACCTGCCAGCAGTACCCCACTCATGTCCAACTCATGTTCCCCTGCACCCCCACCCCCCAGCACTGTGGTGCACCCTCCACCAGGCCCCCACTCATGTCCAACTCATGTTCCCCTCTACCCCCACCCCCCAGCACTGTGGTGCACCCTCCACCAGGCCCCCACTCATGTCCAACTCATGTTCCCCTGCACCCCCACCCCCCAGCACTGTGGTGCACCCTCCACCAGGCCCCAACTCATGTTCCCCTGCACCCCCGCCCCCCAGCACTGTGGGGCACCTGCCAGCAGGCCCCCACTCATGTCTCCCATCACCCCCACTCCCCAGCACTGTGGGGCACCCTCCACCAGGCCCCAACTCATGTTCCCCTGCACCCCCACCCCCCAGCACTGTGGGGCACCCTCCACCAGGCCCCAACTCATGTCCAACTCATGTTCCCCTGCACCCCCACCCACAGCACTGTGGGGCACCCTCCACCAGGCCCCCACTCATGTCCAACTCATGTCCCCCTGCACCCCCACCCCCCAGCACTGTGGTGCACCCTCCACCAGGCCCCAACACATGTTCCCCTGCACCCCCACCCCCTAGCACTGTGGGGCACCTGCCAGCAAGCCCCCACTCATGTCCAACTCATGTTCCCCTGCACCCCCACCCCCCAGCACTGTGGTGCACCCTCCACCAGGCCCCCACCCATGTCTCCCATCACCCCCACCCCCCAGCACTGTGGTGCACCCACCACCAGGCCCCCACTCATGTCTCCCATCACCCCCACCCCCCGGCAATGTGGAAAACCCTCCACCACGCCCGCCCCAACTCATGTTCCCCTGCACCCCCAGCACTGTGGGGTACCTGCCAGCAGGCCCCCACTCATGTCCAACTCATGTTCTCCTGCACCCCCACCCCCCCCAGCACTGTGGTGCACCCTCCACCAGGCCCCCACTCATGTCCAACTCATGTTCCCCTGCACCCCCACCCCCCAGCACTGTGGTGCACCCTCCACCAGGCCCCCACTCATGTCTCCCATCACCCCCACCCCCCAGCACTGTGGGGCACCCTCCACCAGGCCCCAACTCATGTTCCCCAGCCAACATGTCATCACAATCTAGATCCCTGGTCTCTATGGTCAGCCTCCAAATGCAAAACGCCCACCCGAGTATTGCATCCACCCACTTAGAAATGGCAATAACATGATAGAACCCCAATTGCAAGTTTGGAAATGAACACATGTCCCTCCCATACACCCAATGGGTGTAGGGTGAATCTCAAAACCCATATCATGATATGCATGAAACCAATGAGATGATACTACACATTGAAGTTTGAACAAAAAATATGTATTAAAGGAAACATAAATTGAATCAAAAATAAACAAACATAAATGGGAATGTAAAAAAATAAAAAGAAGCATGTCCGTGAAAAAATGCAAAACCAAAAATCATAATCCAAAGGAATGGTGTCCAAAGTCACAGTCCACAAAAGAAAATCCAATGGAAAATTATAATTGAAAGCCATTGCTCCATGGGTAAATTGTAAAAAAAAAAGAAAATCCAACAGTCAACTATGTACACATGAACAAGCCAGGGTCCATGATCCCAACAGAAGAAATGAATCCTATCTAATAACACTACCTAATAAAAAAAAACTATATACAAAAATGTGGCCCATTGTCCAAAAGGTCCAAAAAAAATGCAAAACTAAAGGAAACCTAACACTAACTACAGAACTATGTACAAGGGCAGCAGGCTAGTCCGACGGCTCACTTTTGGATGTCCATGGCCAGGGCATCATCGAACTCCTGCTCAATGACCCGGAGGCGGTCCTCCTCCATGGCCCCGAGGGTCCGCAGGGCCGTCGACGTGTCCACCTCCAATCCCCTGCGGATTGCCTCAAGGCACTCGGCCCAACCTAGGGCCCTCCGCATGGAGTTCTCTGCCCTGACCATCGTGAGCCATGCCTCTTCTGCCCGCTGCCGCTCCGCATCTATGGCGTGGCCCAACCGCTGACACACGGAAGACACTTTCTGTCCTGGGTCCTCCTGCCCTCCGGCCGATGCCTGCCCCTATGATCTCAGAAGCCCCGAGCCTTCATGGCGCCCACTACATTGCTGCTGCTGCTGTGCCTCTGCCCGTGCACTGCCTCCTGCTGCCTGCACATCCTCCGCTGGCTGGGGTGCAGTCGTTGATGTGGCCACCCCTGCTGGACGTCCGACTCCCGACTGTGGCAGGGATGCCCCCTCCACCAGCCTGGCCGCACTGTCAGAGGCAGCTCCACAGGGCACCCAGGTGACTGATGGGTGGGAAGATGGCAGGGAGGACGACTGGCGCATAGGGGGTTCAGTTGAGGAGCGGGTCGCAGCAAGCCCCATCAAATGGAGGAATCCGGCCTGGGTGACCTGTCCCAGTAGGCCGACGCGGTCAACGAGCCATTCGAGATGACGTGCAGTCTCCTCATGAAAAGACTGCAGGTCAGCTCGCATGGCCCGTTGACGCAACGCCACACCAGTCAGGACAGGCTCAACCCGGACCCGGATAGCCGCGTCCGCAGGCAGAGGAAGGCCAGTTGTCGTGAGCTCATACCCTGCATGAAAACGGGTCTGGACGTAGGCATCCCTGCTGGTGCAAGATGATGCAGGGACAGGATCAGGGACAGGATTGCACACAGGCACCTCCGCAGCGGCCTGTGCTGCCTCCTGTCCCTGGTCCTGCACTGCACCACTAGCACCAGTGGAATTCCCACCTCCAGACCCTGTCTCTGTTGCTTGCACGGCCTCCTCCTCCACCAAACCCCCCACCAACCTGAATGACTCCGTGCCATCTTCCCCCGTTAGGCCCTGTGGGGTCCCAGCTGCCCCTTCTGCTGCCGAGGAGTCCAACTCCAACCTCCGCCGCTTGGACCTCCCCCTGGCAGCTGCGGCCTGGGACGTGGCACCGGACTCCTCACTCCCCGATGAGATCACAACCTGGGAGGGGAGCCGGGCCTTGCGTCTCCGGCTGGCAGTGGGATACCCGCCGCTGTGCTCCACAGCACCTTCTCCGCCCTCTTCATCAGTTGACGCTGCAGACAGGGAGAAATAAAACACAGGCATCAGGGCACTGTACAATGGACACATACACACATGACAGTTGTACATGAGTGGCATTGGCAAACATCAGACATGCCATCACAATCCCCAACACACATGTCATTTCAACTCGCACACATGAGCCATATCACAGCCATATCGCAACTACCAGCACCATCCATACACATACAACAGCATGAGCAGGCAAAGCTGAGCCAGACATGCAACACAGGAAGTGCACTACACATGTACACACACCACCACACTTGCATGCATGTGTACACCTCTGCCAAGGTTGCAGTGTTCAGATGGGCATCCATGTCACATCTGCCAATCAGGCTTCCACATCCCGCTGTCACATGCGTCCATGTTGCATCACTGTTGCACCCTTGTCAAATACACACACATGCACATGTACACAGTGCTGATACATGCAGCTGAAAACAACATACATGCGTGACATCACGAACATGTCTACTTACATACACATTCATCCAAACATGTGTGCCCACACAACTGCATTTGGCATGTAAGCCTACACACACAAGCACCATCCATGTCTCACACATTACAGCCCTCGCATGTGTTAGCCTCACGGCCCTGTACACCCCCACCCATACTCAACCCCATACAAACAGATGTGCAACCTGCACACTACTGAAACATCACCACACGCACAGCTCACAATCAGGATGCATGTACACTTACCGCTCGACTCCAGACGGGTCTGCCTCTCAAGGACCTTGACATGGAGCGCTGGGGATATGCGTTCCAGGACCCTCATCTGATCTTCCGACAAGTGGCCCTGGCGCCCCTTAGCATCCGCTGCCTTCAAGAGGCGCCGGGCCTTGTTGAGGGTCCTGGACCTGAAGTCCTCCCAGCTCTTCTTGACATGTTGGAAGTCGTGGACTGCCACCCCCTCCGCGTTGATGGCAGTCACGATGTCCGTCCAGATCCGAGTCCGTCCTTCCTTGTCGGCACGGGAACTTCCGAAGAGGGCATCATACTCCCCCAGGACTTGCTCCACCAGGACACCAACTTCCCTGGCACTGAAGCTGGTGCCCCTCTGCCTCTCTGGCCGGGGGTTGTCAGTGGTGCCAGATGTTGCAGTGCCCGACATGACAACCCCAGAGGCAGGAGTGGGTGGGCAACTGGGTCCTGGGGCTGGGCTGTGGAGCGATGGAATCCCAGTCGGGAGTCTTCGGTTCCAGCAGGGGTGGTAACAGCAACAGCACCCCTGGCTGATGTGCAGGCAGCAAATGGCAGGGCACGTGGGCAGCAGGCAGTCAGGCAGCAGCAGATGGCAGGTGGGAGCATGCTCGGGGCTGTGGGGGGCAGTAATTCGGCCTTCTGGGCAGGAGCATGGTCTTCCGTGTGCTTACGCGTGACCAGCTTGATACGGAGTGATTTGGCATGTGAAAATTCTGCACGTCAGCGTGTAATTCGGGGAAAGGCCCTTAGCGCGTAAGCGCATCTGCACGCATACGCAATTTCATTGGACAGAGGCCCCTCAAGCACAAGCGCCCCTGTGACGTGACGCGCGCAGGTGTGCATGGGCATTTCAGTGCACGTGAAAAACTGCACGTCCACGTGGAATCCGAGGAAAGGGCCCATGCGCGTAAGTGACATGACGCATGCGGGTGTTTCCCTCAGCACGGGTTAAAGGTGAGCGGGCCCAGCAGTTCACTGTACGTGCCTTTCGTGTAGACCGACGTGTGTTGCTGCTTCCTGTTGTTTCGTGCGCCATCACAACTTCACAGCTATCAAGGACGTATCCCTTCTTTTGGCGGGGGTATTGGCTACGCGTGTATTTCTGCATCGCGCTAGTCAGACGGTGAGTCGCACACGCTCTTTTTCCCACTGCGGGTGCCCCTGTGTATGGCACCCATTTTTGATGTCATAGTAGCCTGCGTGTCCCACGCGTACGCGTTATTCGTGTTACTGGGTGCCACCGCGTACTGCGGGAGGTTGAATCCACGCACGTAGGCTGCAGGGTTGCGTGCATGGTTTTATTGCAGTTTTGGGGTGCCTGAGTGTTGCGTGACCCGTCACTACATCACCGGGGTCACATACAGCCTTGCAGGGGGGCTGTTAATATCTTGCTTCCCACCCCCTTCACCCCAATTGCCCAGGTCAATTGTGGTGTACACCTCCCATTGGCACCACTCCATCTGTGCCGGCATTACTACATCTGTGCCATGGTTGGGAGGCCACCAAAGGTGAGGGGCACCTCAGCTGGGCGTACTCCTCGTGGCGGGCGTGTTCGGGGATGTGGCCGTGGTGACCAGGCAGTAGGGGGACTCCAGGGTGTCCAGGGCGGCCACAGAGGGGGAAGAGGCAAGGGTGCGCCACTTGAGCACAATGTTGTGCCATGTGTCGGTGCAGTCATGCCACCACCCCCTGTGGTTCCGGGGGATGCAGCTTCTGCATCTGGCACTGGCGCCCGTGTGTCCCGGCAGTCCGTTCCATCGACTGCCACGGGCCCAAGGGTAGTGGTAGCTGCAGGTGCAGCTGTGGACACCGCCACCGAGGCTCAGGGTCTGCCAGCGCAGGCTGCGTTGGCACTTGAGGAGCCCTTGGTAGATCTCCAACAGGCCAGGAGGGAAACCATAGGGGCAGGCCAGGCTGCTCAGACCAAGACACGTGTCCCTAGGCCAGTCATGTCATCTGCTGCCCCGAACAGCCGGGTGTTGGCAAGTGCAGGGGCAGATGCACCCAACAACACCCCGTTTGTGAGTCTGCCAACCAGGACTGTTGCGGTCAATGACCCTGCCACAGCTGATGTTGCTGCGCAGGGTCCATTAGAGGGCACCCAGCTGCCACTGACACAAGTCAGCCCTTTGGTCATCCCTCCACCTGCCACTCCCTTGGCTCAATCCACCGAACCCACTGGCCATACTGGTCAGGGTGGCATTAGCCAGCCCTGGTCTGCGCCACAGTCCAAGAGGAGGAAGGTTGCACCTGCAGCACAGGCTGGGACCCCACACACAGCCATGACCTTCTGCACGTCGAGGAAGAAGTGTTTCTGCAAGCAGGAACTGGACTTCCTCGTGGACTACTTGCGGGGCCACAGCCGTGACATGCTAGTGGGTGCCAATAGTCAGACTACGGCTGCCCAACGTGACACTCACTGGAAGCATGTTGCGGAACATGTCAGTTCATTCGGCCATGAGGTGCGCACGGCGCAAGAGTGCAAAAAGCGTTGGAATGACATCAAACGCAGCACTAAGGCTAAGCGTGCCTCTAATTACAACTTGACTCTGGTGACTGGCGATGGGCCTGCACCATAGGAGGAAGTGCTCACTCCGCATGAGGCACTCGTTGCAGAGTTCATACCACCTGAATTGGTCGAAGGAGTGGGAGAGATGCTGGACTTTGATGCCCAGTCCAGTGAGTGTTGATGCCTGTTTGTTGAGGACGTGTGTGTTTCACTTGTGGTATGTGTTGTGCATGATTGCCACTACATGTGACGTGTACATGGTTCTGATGTGTAAGTAATGCAATGCTTCCGTGATACATGTCTCCTCTGCCTGCATGCGAGGACTCCATGTAGGCATGCTCCCTTGCCCCTCCTCCACCACTCTGCACCCCAGTTCCACCTTTGCATTGGTCTGCTTCAATCTTGCCAATGTGTACTTTCTTGTTCCTGCGTCCTGTGTAGATGCTAACTTCCAGCGTAAAATCTGCCAGACATATGCCGTGTGGTACAGCCTTATTACTTGATGCAGGGTATCTCACTTGTACTGTGCTTAGGTCAGATGTCCCGCAGTGACATGAGTGCCCATTCATGCTCCATATGCATTGCACGCATGCCCCTATGTGTCCTTGACTGGATGATCACTGTAATACACGTCCTTGGTTACATACATTGCCTGGCATCTCATCAGCCTTCCCATGTCAACTGTGGCTCAGTCCTGCGTTGCACACATGTTTAGGGTCTGACAATCTGTGTGGCTCACAGGCCTCAGCCTGTTCAATGGCCAATGACTCTGTCCAACTGTTGTTGTGATTTCTTCACACATGGGCGGCATCCAGAGTTTTCATCATGTGTCCTGCTTACTGTCCCAGCATCATTTGCAGTGTTGTCACTTGAATCACATTAAGCTGTTGATGCCAGTCAACACTGCCTGTCAATACACAGGTGTATGGTCAGCCTTTTGATACCATGCTAGGCATCCCTGCTTTGGTACTGGGGTGGAGGGGTGCTTGGCTTCTAGATATGGTACACATTGAATGCACAATGCACATGATGTCTGAATTTGACATTGCACTGCCTTTACATTTCCTGGCACACACCATGGAGTCCTTGTACATGTAGGTAGTGAGTGGCGTACACATTTTCTGCACTGCATAGACCCACTTCCATGGAAACTGCCACCTTTCAACAGGTCTGATCACAGAAGAAATTCAAAGTTGACCCAGCATGCATGCCAGGTTATATGTTGTGTGTCACATGTCTGCCTGATGCGTTTGGTGTCGGTGTGTGTGTGTTGTGTGCTTCTGACATGTGTAGTGACCTTTTTTCTCTCTATTTTTCAGTTGATGACGCAATGGAGGCGGAGGATGGTGTTGTCATGCCAGACACAGGGTTGTTACCACTACATCAACCCAGCACTAGTGGGGGTCGTGGGGTGGTAGGCCACGAAAACCCCCAAGTGCTACAGTCCATCTTGTCTCTGGCTGCCTATGAGTCCAGCCTTGATGACGACTCTGACGTCCATGTTGAGTTGGATGAGCATCAAGTCCATGTGTCAGGGGTGAGTGATTCTGATGTGGACACTCCTCTGTCCACGACACCTGCACTGAGGGATCAGACAGTCTTGGTTCCTCCGCCCGTGGTGGATCGGGACGCAGGGTCACCCTCCAAACCAGTCACTGATGTGCCTGGGACATCACGTCGACGGGGGCATGTAGTCGTGCAGCCGCGGGCGGTGCCAACACAGCGAGGACCTACGGTCCTTGGGTCCCGCAGTGGTCAAGCCCGGCAACGCAGTCGCCGCACGCAACCGCAGTATACTGAGTGGGAGCAAGACATGACTGCCAATTCCGAACGGCAGGGGGCAGCAATGGAGAACATCGCTGAGAGCATGGAGCCTGTGGCCCGATCTGTGCTCCCCCCTGCTAGGCAGGTGCTTCTCCAGAAGCAGGCTGCACGGTCCACGGCCCGCTCGCTCAGGCTGGGCATGGCGGCCTCAGACAGGGAACGCCAGGCTGAAATGTCGTCTCTGCGTCAAGCAATTGCTGCTCACGCAGAGGCGCACATGGATGCCTTGAGGGAGGAGTATGCTTCCTCCAATTCCACTCTGGGTGTCCTTATGATGTCCCAGAGGCAGCGGGCACAGGAGAGGTTTGCACAGCTTGAGCGTACCATCTCGGCTGAGCTACAGGCTTGCCGGGAGGTGCAGCGGTTGTCCAGCCAGGCCTTGCAGGAGGAACTCTGTGTTACACGTGCTACCTTGCAAGAGGAAGCGCATGTATCATGTGAGGTTCTGCATGTAGACCTACGTCACATCGCCACACAGAACCAGGCTCACCCGTCCGGCAGACTTGCTGCCGACGAGGGGCAAGCTGCAGCTAGGCGTGGCCAGGTTACTGTGCCACGTCCTCCTTTACAGTATGAGCCATACTCGGACAACCATCTATCTAAGTGTCTTGTTGTTTTTCTTTCAAACTGCTCTGCATAGGCTTGCTGGGGGTTGCACTAATGCATGGATGAATGTGTAATTCAATTTGGTATGTTTTTTTCCCCCTAAACACCCGGAATCCTATGCAATTTTGAACCCTGTACCCTCTACCCGGTGTTCCTGCTTCCCGTACCTTCCAAGCAACGTTCCCTAACCCTCTTTCCCTGCTGGGGTTGCGGATGCCTGTGTAAGCCCCAAACTTGCAGGCACCAAAACCCTAGAGGGGGAGTTGGTTCGTGCCACTCCTAAGCCTGGACTACAGAAGGCCATGACAATGATGTCCAAGTTTGTTTGGATTGTGTATGTGTTCATGCAGGTAGTACATTTTCGTGCATTCCCTACTTTCATGTGTCATTCCTCCTCCCCTCTCCTGCCACTCATTCCAGTTATCCAGTGTGCCAACACCTGTCCCGACTGCATATCTGTGACCCTCCTTCCCCACCAGGGTCTCAGGGGCCTGTGTGAGTTTGACCTTGCAGGCACCCGGGACACGGTGGGGGTGGTTGTTTCGTGACACTCCCGCGCCTGTACACGGGACCTGTGACAGTACACATCCGTTCATGGTGCATCATTCTATGTTATGTACCACACATGATTCACATCCTGTTGTGACATTGTTTTACTGTGCTACCTTTGTTGTTGCATCATTGTGGTAGTACTTGGCCTTTGTGAGGTCTGCTACGTCAAGTCATCTACTGGAGGGTGTTCTTGTTCGTTTTTCTGGCTTGGATTTTGTGATTTTGGAAATGAGTGTGGATTCTGAGGGTGCAGGCACCTTTTTACACACAAGGTGGGAGATGCTGACGAAGGGGAAAGGTGATCCTGTGGCCAGGTGGAATTGAGGGTTGAAGGCTCCATGACCCAGGTGCAGTTGTTCAGTGGGTCATGGTCATTGTGAGGGGGGGGTTGTTGTTGATAGTTGCCTTGCCCTGCAGTGTGATGGGAACCATGACATTGTAATGGTGGTATCCTATGTACATGTTGTGTTCTGCTGATCAATGCCTGTTCATGTGTTGTGTTTACCTTTCAGGTGCGAGGGGATAGTTGTGGTTTGACATGCTGGGGTGTACACATGGTGAATGTTCACATGTGATGTGTAGAGAACACTGATGGTCACTTGATTGCACATGCATATGTTGAGTGCATGTCCTTGCTGACCCACACACTTGCACTCTGATGCACTAAATGTACAACCACCCTTGCATATCCATGTGTATACTGTTTGCCTTCTGTTGCCCACTGTGTCCCTGCAGCACATGTTCTGTGACCAATTATGGATCCTGTACATGCCTAATTTGCTTTTTGATGTGGTCTGTCGCTTAGATGTGATGCTCAGGGTGTGCATCACACACAATGGCTGTTCACTGTGCTGTGCGCTGAGCAGTGTGTTGCAGGAGTAGGACACAGCACACAGAAGCTGCAGTGTTGATTTTGCAATGCACAATGTGCATGTAGACAGGCATTCATTGTTATGTTACGTCTACAACTCTTGTAATGCATTTGGAAATGACTTATTTTGGGTGGGAGGTTGTTGGTCAGTCATTTCATCTGATTCCAGGTCAGGCATCATTGTCTGATGCCACTGTACATTTTGGACATGGCAATGTGTACCCTATTGTTACTGTGTTGGTGTATGGGTATTGCTTGCCATGTCATGTTGTGGTTTGGGAGGGTTTGAGTGACATAACAGTGATGGCCATGGCCTGTTTTGCAGATTTGTGTGATTCACACCTTGCATGTCAGGGTCATCCGCTTCTCAAAGCAACTAGCTGGGGGTAGATCTCTCTCCGCGGCAGGGCCCTCCCTCTGGAACAGCCTTCCTGCCTCACTGGAACTTGAGGAGAACCATCTCCGGTTCAGGAAGCACCTCAAGACCTTCCTCTTTGCTTCTGCTTTCTCTCTGCCTCTCCCTTGCTAAATTCTTCACTGGAACTGCACTGGATCTGCAACTGGGCCACTCTCACCGACCTCGGTCCCTGGCCCAGCCACTCTCCACTTGCACTGCCTCCCTGGCAACCCCTGCACTGCGGGACTGTCTTTCTATCCCTACAGCCCCCCCCCCTTCCCAGCACTTGTCTGCACTTACCTTTGCAGTTGCCACCAGCTGGCCTATGTATTTGTTTTTTGGTCTACTTACTCCGTACTGCACTCCCCCCCCTCCCCTTCCCCTTGCACTTTTCCCTTCCCTCTACCCCTGCACTTGCACAATCTAAATGACACCTGGCCTAGTAGTACAGTTGTCTGTCTTCCCTTGTTCCCCCCTCCCTGCCTCATCGCACCTTGAAATACTTGTGTATAGGCCATATCATGTCATGTCATATGTGTGCCTTTTGGTCACACAGGATAGTTTGTGTTTAAGTAGGTAGGGATGCAGACAATGTGGCACTTCCATGGCAATTTTTACAGGGTGGTAGGGTTGTGACAGTTGACTGTCTCTTTGTCATCATCGATTGTCACCTGGTATGTGCCAGGCCTGTGTGCACTCCGCAGGGGTGGGAGTTTAGGTGAAAAATGTGGCCACAAGCTGGGTCCGGGCTTCCTCGCCACGTGCCCTGTCCCCTCCCATGGGCAGCGCCTGTGCCTGTGGTTGGGGATGTGGGGGCACCACCATGTCCACCGGGACGCCCTGCCGTGTTGCAACATTGTGCAGGACACATGCTGCCACAATGAACCTGCACACTACTGGTGGTGCATAGAGTAGCTGCCCGCCAGAGCGGTCAAGGGAGCGGAAACGTGACTTGAGCACTCCGAATGTGCACTCCACTATGGCCCTGGTTGCAATATGGGCGGCGTTGTATCTTACCTGGGGTGGTGTGGTGGGGTTCCGGATTGGCGTCATCATGTGGTTGCTCAGAGGGTAGGCACTGTCCCCTGGGGAGGTGTAAATGGTTGTGATTATTGGGGTTTGTTTATTTGTGTGTGTGTGTGTGTGTGTGTGTGTGTGACATGCATGCATGTGCAAGGGCATTTGTACTCACCTAGGAGCCAGGTGTCGCCATGCTGCCCAGCTTCCAGGGCCCGGCTCAGGGCGGACATTCTGTATATGAAACTGTCATGGGTGGAGCCAGGGTAGTTTGCATAGACAGAGGTGATGATTCCCTTTGCATCGCATACCACCTGTACATTTATGGAATGCCAGTGCTTGCGGTTTCGGTAGATGTGCTCAGTGGCCCTAGGTGGACGTAGGGCCACATGGGTGCAATCTATGGCACCGAGCACTTTGGGGAAGTGTGCCACCCTGAAAAAATCCAGGACAACGGCCTGCCTTTGTGCGGGTGTTCTGGGCATGTATATGTGCCTGCGGACTGCGGGGCGCGCTGTCATGATTGCCAGTACCTGGTGTAGGCAGCGTGACTGCGTGGCCTGTGAGACCCCCCCCACTATGGCAGTAGTCTGCTGAAATGACCCAGTGGCCATAAAATGCAGGACATTGAGCAGCTTCTCCAAGGGGCTCAATGCTTGGGAGCAAAGGGTGGGGGATGTAAGGTCATCTTCCCACTCCCTGACCAGGTCTAGGATGATGTGGGGTGGAAACCTATACCTGCCATAGACCTGGTCGTCAGGCATCCCAAAAAGGCTTGTCCGTGGTGCGAAAATGCGTGCCCTGGCTATTCTCCTCCTCCTGCGGTGTCCCACGATCAGTGCTGCGACAAATGGGGCATTCATCGTAGCTGTATATACGTGTTTGTTGTTTGTGCGCACTTTTATACTGTGCGCGGGGACACTTCCGCCTGCCTTCGTGTGGCGGACGCGTTGACGCCTGTGTGTCTTTTGCCGTGCGTGGGTTTCCCGTATTCGAATCCATGAATACGGGTTGTTGGCGTGCGTGTGGGCGTTCCGTGTAGTTCCCTGCAGTACTTCCCCAGTTACGCCTTCTTTTTAACGCGTTATTCCCCATTCCGCGTGTTACGCCCACTGTTCCACCCGCTTTGGTTGTGTGCGCCGTGCTATGTGCGCTTTTGCTGTGTGCGTAGCGCACGCCGTGTGTGCTTGCGTGCGCCATGGCAGGATTGGGCGCACGGACAGTGGGAAACACGCGCCGGGTCTTCCTTGAATCGCACACGGGCGCGTGCGCTGCGTTTCTCGCGCTTGAGCTACCTTGCGCATGCTTGCGCTGGGATTTTCGGCGCAAGTTTGCTCCATGAATCGACCCCTAAATGGTTTGAATTAGCTCTCTACCTTATAGCAGAAAACAAATACGAAATAACTGACCCCTTAATACTTGGCAGTTACTGCACTAGAAAACTTGCCAACAACCAAACTCCTTCACGTGCTATCACAAATAATTTTGAATTATATCCACTACCAAAACCCCTACAACAACTTAATTTATATCAGAGCATCATAATTCAAACAGTGCACCCATTTCAAGCAATAATACACCTTCAACCAAAAACAGCAATATTACCTCCCTCTGAATTAGTGAAAGGTATTCGTGGAAAAGTAGTGTATTTACCATTAGATCTAAAAGAAAATGTGCACACTCTAGGAGTGCAACGTCCAATGCAGCAATCTTTAATTATCTTAGTAAATGAAGTACCTACAAAAGACAAAAAAATATGGCAGCAGCTAGTAGATTTACATAAAGTTAGACAAGCCTTGCAAAATCTTAAAGAGAATAATGAATAATACAAAGAAATTAATATTGAAGAAAACTTGAAGGATACAACTGAAATAATTCAAGAGACACAAGAAGCTGGTCAATTTCAGCTCCTAGATCCTGCTACAATATCAAATACTTTAGACCATTATACAATTCATCCATTGCACTCTAATGACACCATAGAAGATGTACTGGAAACGTACCAAATGCGTCAAACAAAAGGATCACCATCAGCATATGGGAAAAAAGTATAGTCAAGACAGTGATGCCACTATTTTACAGTTTATTGAAAAATATGTCACTTGTGAAATTCCATCAGAAGCCACAAATAGTGATCTTCATGCACACATTTTACAATTTCAAAGACACAAATGTGGCAAATATTGTTGTCGCAAATACAAAAACAAAGGGAAATTCTACAGCAAATGCCGCTTTGGTTTCCCTAGAACGGTTACAAATACAGGTCAAGTGAACAACCTCATGTCTTCAGTTAGACATAAGGCCTCATTACACGGTAGGTGGTAAGGGTTAACCGGTACCAGTATTTTACCGGTACTGGTACACCCTTACCGCCTTACTACGAGGTCCCTTTGCGGGTTGGGGGATTCAACGCCTGCTTTTTGCAGGCGTTAAAAACCAACCCACAAAGGGACCAGGGAGCTAATTACGGTACCGCAATTTGCGGTACCGTAATTACCGCCTTCCCCATTCCCATAGAGCCCTATGGGGCAAAAATGGGAATGGGGAAGGGCAATGGTGGAAGGGGGAATTACCGCCCCACCAACCTTGGAATAGGGCGGTAATTCCCCTTTCCACCAAGGCGGTGCCGGTATTTTACCGGCATGGACCAAGGTGCTAATAGCGCCATGGTTCACCGCCGTCCGTGTAATGAGGCCCATAGTGTTAAAGGTAAGTCACCTAAAAATACATATTACTTAAAAATAACAGAAGAAGAAAAATGTATCAATGATTACAATGCAATCATTGCCCACTTATGGAATGCAAACATAGATGTGCAGTACATTGCAGACAATTCCACTGCGGTTGCATGATATGTTACAGCATACTTAACCAAAGCAGAAAAAACAGAGCTCCAAGATCTCTGGAATGACCTGTCATCAGATAAAACAGTGTCTCAGAAATTATACAGCTTGGGCATAAAAATGCTCTCCCATAGAGAATGTGGGTCCTATGAAGCAGCAGATCGTTTAACTGGTACTGCATTGTATGGTAAATCTGAAAATATAGTATGGCTAAGTCTTGGTCCTGCTAAATCTAGAAAAAGAGTTCTAAAATCATACGAAGATATAGAAACAATAGCCAAACATGATCCCAACAGCCAAGACATTTTAAAAAACAATTTATTGACACATACTACCCAAACAGAAGTAATACTTTGGAAACCATGTGTCTATACCACATAGCCCAAAACCTCACATACAAAAATAATGTAAAACCTGATGAAAAAAAAGGTAAATACAGAGTGACAAACTGTGAAGGCAGCTTAGTAAAACTCACCAAACCAAATTTAATTAATCATACCAAATTGTTATTAAAGACTCCTCAACATAAAGAACTATATTCCATGTGCCTGCTACAACTCTTTAAACCATGGAGAAAAGAAGAAGAAATACTAGATAACTATGACTCATATTGTCAGTATGCACACAATAATGGAGGAGAGGAATCGACACTCTCCCCCGAACCACAGAAGCCGAATGAACTCGACCCTCCACCCGTGGTTGGCACAGGCGCCTGATTATAGACACAGGACACCACGTGGCAGCCAATGGGGGGAAGAGGGGTTAGGAAGAGGTTGTGGATAGGGTAGGGATGTAGGAACACCGGATAGAGGGTTAGGGAACTCCTAAGGTGGATAGGAAAGGGGAAGCACAGGGAAAAAACCTCCTTATCTAGTTCTTTTCCTAAACTAAACACATAGGTTATGCGCTATTAATCTTGCCTCCAGCCTACCTCCAAATCGTATAAACACACCTTAATACGTGTGAACATGTAACAAGATAAACATATAGCAAGCATAGATGAACACCAACAATGGAATTAGATTCCATACATGAAATACATAACACATGGCCCGTTGGGCAAGCTGAAGCAACACTGAACACATATAGCCATAATGTACATGCCCAGACAGGGACACAGATCACTGGTGTGCCTAACCAGCCCCTAACCCTGAATGTCCTGTACTGTATGTTGCTGATTTAGCAACCCAAAACATGGTCCACACTCTGTCGTGTGCCTTTAAACACACGAGTATTAAGCGTCGAAGTCCTTAACAAGGATTTACTGAAAACACACACTTTGCTGTAAAACTCGTAATGTGCCCAGTACTTATCTGAGCTCCGAGCAGCCCCGCGGGACCACTCGGAGTCTGAAGAAAAATGCCGTAACCAATGTCAGCCAGCCCGCCCGCATTCCTCCTGCTCCCAGTATTTACCAGAGTAATCTACCCATTACTTATCTGAGCTCTGAGCGGCCCCACGGGACCACTCAGAGTCTGAAGAAAACGCTGTAGCCAGTCCGCCAGCTTTGTATTGCTCCAAAGTCTTACGGGCTGTAAGGAAAGCTTCGCTCACGTCTCGCTCCGACCGCACCCATCCAGGAACACAAAATAAGCCACACCTGCGGCTGCGAGCGTGTTGGCTTTATGCTGCCCTTCATTACTTGCAGCTGGCAACGCGCGGCAACTTGCGCTGAACTACAGATCCTCCCCGGAATGCTGGGAAATGTAGTTCTCTTTACCAATGCTTTAATAAGCAAACTTGGTTACTCCCCGGCGGCACCAGCCCTTATTCCTGACACATATGAAGACGCTTTCAAAGCAAATTAAAGCACTATAACTGATGTAAACTTTACACAGTACAAAACAATGTTGCGCAATGGACAGCAACATGAAGAAGAACTCCAGGCCCAACTAGATAAGGACACTCCTGACAGTAGTCAACCTTCTGTAACAGGAAGTCAGGAACCACTGGGAGAACCACTAATAACAAATGAGGCAGAATTAGCTATGACAGAAGTAGAAAATACCATGTGTCAGTATGAAGATAAAGAAGACTTAACTATACTACAATCAAAAGTAAACAATGAGCAACGCAGTATTTTTCAAGAATTAACAAAAGAAATTGCACATGGTGTACAACATGAAAACAAAGAATGCACCTGCCAAATATACAAACCTATACTACTGTACGTCAGTGTTGAAGCTGGTTCTGGCAAAACATTCCTAATCAAAATCATCAGTAAGTTCCTTCAACAATTGACAAACAAACTGTCAGCTGTTGTCACTGCCCCCACAGGTTTAGATGCCTACAACATAGGTGGTGTCACTTTACACCGATTACTACTCCTGCCATTAGAACACCAAAACAAATGAGACTATTACAAACTTTCTACAGAAGCTGCAATGGAACTACGCAGAGTATTAAAACAAATGAAAATGCTACTAATAGATGAAGTGAGCATGGAGTCCAACCTAATGTTGGCTTTGATTCACCTCAGATTACAAGAAGTACTCAAAACAAACTACGAAGAACTCTTTGCAGGAAAACACATTTTGTTTACTGAGCTCTTCTTCAATTGACACCAGTAAAAGGTGAGCCTATTTTAAAAACTTTAGGACACAAACTCTGCCGTAAAACTGTTGCCAGCATTGGAAATTTCAACCTTTGGCAACTTTCCAATACAGAGAATTAACAGAAAACATGCAGCAATCTGCAGATCTCACTTATGCCAACATCTTAAAAAGTATTAGAGTTGGTATACTATCTAAAGAAGCACAAGCAATATTGAAAACCTGGCACATTCATGCACTTTATGGCGATAATGCATGTGCTACAGATGTTATGGAACAATTAGCCCATAAAAATGTCAATTGTATGGCCTTAATGCCAACTCTTGTAAGCTGTTTCAAATTCAATGAAATAATGTTAAATAAAGAAATGCAACCAATAATGGAAATTAGCGCCACAGACAAACTAGATGTACATGGCATGACACTTCCCATGTGTGAGCAAGCCACAACAAGACTAAATAGTTTAGAAAATTCAATCTCCAACACAGCTGTGTTGGAAAAGATATTAAAATTATCCTTAAATTGCAGAGTAATACTTAAACGTAACCTTGACGTGGACCAAGGACTAGTTAATGGAGCACTGGGTACAGTTGTTGGCTTTCAAACATACCCATGTGACAACAATATTCAGTTTGTCAATATTCTCTTTGACAAACTTTCAGAAGTAAAAAGGATAGGACGCTCAACAGCTCGATTCCTTCTCTTCAAAGACATGTATGTACGCAGAGAACAATTTTCTCTAACTCTTGCATACGCAGTCACCATTCATAAATCACAACATCTTACCCTAGACAAAGCAATGATAGACATTTGTAACACAGTCTTTAAAGAAGGCATGAGCTATGTAGCACTATCACGCTTACATACACTTGACGGTCTATTTCTAATCAACTTTGATGCAAGTAAAGTAAACGCTGATATTCCTTGCATTTTAGAATACAATAGACTTCGCTCACTATACACCCCCCATCTAAACACATTCTGTTCCACAAAAAGTAAAACGTTGTAAAAGAAAACTAAATCAAACAGAAATGCAACAGGATGTCACTGCAAATCCTCCAAAGAGAGTAAAAGAAAGTACCACAAACATAAAAGAACCAATTAGGGAAAGTAAACCAGTTACTTCGTCAAAGAAGGTAGACAAACTAAAAAAAAATCAATCAGATACAGAACTACCTGGTCCATTTAAACTCTCAAATATAGTTTGAGTCAGTTGCTATGCAAATGTAGCAATGAATATTCTATTTCAATTGCCACCAAATGTTGACAACATTTACTTACACAGTACAGACCAATTGTGTTTGCAAATGTTAGTAGTTCACAGAAATGCAACAAACAATCCTGATAACACGTATAGTGTTTATGGAGTAAGACGACAATTGGACTGCTGTACTGGAATGGTTAAATTCACCATAAACTCACAGGAAGATCCACAAGAATTTCTAATGTACTTACAACAAGTAATGGAAAATAAAAACATACCTATAAATGAAATCTTCCAGATTTCATACATGTGGAAACATACATGCACTCTCTGCAACAATGTGACGCAAGAACAAATCCCCAATGAACACTTTGTACATATATCAATACCTAATCGTGAATCCATTCCATTTCAGCAACTTGTACAAAATGCAAACCATGGTAGATTATGTACTACCTGCAATTCAGATAATCGCTCCACCTTATTAATACAAACACATAGTAAATACGTAATACTAATGCATCTACGTTACAATGCAGATGGTACCAAAAACAACTGCAAGCTGAATGGATTCACACATGATCAAGTATCACTTGGTAAGAAAACCTTCAAAACAATAGGTATAATCTACCACGCAGGAGCCACAACCAATTCAGGTCACTATACTGCATATATAAAAAAGAAATGTGGATGGTTTGAATGTAATGATATTACCATTACTCTAAAGCAGAGATTACCAGCAAATCTTTCAAACGCTTATTTAATGTTCTTAAAACCAGAATTTATTAACTAAACTGTACTTAAACCTTAACTAAACTTGTAGTAAAAAAATATAAACTGTTAGAATATTCCAACAGGTATCTAACTGCCCAAAGATTCTACAACAACTAATCAGATGAATGAATACCACTAAATTAGAGCAAAAAATAGATAGTTAGAATACACCAACTGGTAACTAACTAACCCAAAATGTTACAATATCCAAACTGATTAATCAATACCACTAAATTATATTTAAAAAAAATAGACAGTTAGAATACGCCAATTGGTATCTAACTGCCCTAAAATTTTACAATATCCAAACAGATAAATCAATACCACTAAAATATATCACAAAATAGACAGTTAGAATACGCCAACTGGTATCTAACTGCTCCAAAATTTTACAATATCCAAACAAATAAATGATATGTAACTACTCCAAAAATCTGCAACAAGCCAATATATAGAGCATTAGCCAGAAACAACAAGTGAACACTGAAAACAAACAAACAAATAAACTGTAGCATAACAAAAAAAGTTTTTTTCTTAATCCAACATGGATTTTTTTTCTCCCACAGACCCAATGATTTTAGCAACAAACACAGAAACTGAGCAAATTGCACAGTACACTGGTTTGTAATGTACTAAATATGAGGGACCAAATGTTGATTATTCAATGTTATAAGTCGTTACAAAATACCAATACTAACATGATCTTTTCTTTTATCACAGAAATGAACAAGAAATACATGTACCCCAGTTACTAAACCAAACAGTAAGTATATTATAATAAGTACAACCATCGCAGCATATCACACCCATAGTGGCTTATAACTTTGTTCCTTATAAAATTGTTTTTGGATCCCAAAGTTATAAGACACTATGAGTGTGATATGCTGCGGTGGTTGTGGCCAGGGCATAGAGTCTTGGTGCATGGCATATGGACATGCTCCCAAGACTCTATGCCCTGGCCACAACCACCGCAGCATATCACACCCATAAAGTCAAACATTTTAACTATGCCATATGGGAACTTTAATGTCCGCGGACATAATGCCTGTTCTTAGAACACTTTCAATTTACCAGCTAACAATACGGACAGCGTCCTCAGGACACCCCCATTTTGTTTATTTACGAACATTTCAGAACACCGCGAGTGTTCTTAGAACACTTAAAGCTTGCTTGCGAACAACACGGACAGCGTCCTCAAGACACACCGTTTTCGTTTATTTATGGACATTTCAGGACCCCGCGAGTATTCTTAGAACACTTTCAGCTTGCAGGCGAACAATACGGACAGCGTCCTCAGGACACCCCCATTTTGTTTATTTACGAACATTTAGCGGACACCACGAGTGTTCTTAGAACACTTTCAACTTGCCAGCAAACAATATGGACAGCGTCCTCAGGACACCCCCATTTTGTTTATTTACGAACATTTCAGAACACCGCAAGTGTTCTTAGAACACTATCAACTTGCCAGCAAACAATACAGACAGCGTCCTCAGGACACTCCCATTTTGTTTATTTACGAACATTTCAGAACACTGCAAGTGTTCTTAGAACACTTAAAGCTTGCTTGCGAACAACACGGACAGCGTCCTCAGGACACACCCTTTTCTTTTATTTACGGACATTTCAGGACACCGCGAGTATTCTTAGAACACTTTCAGCTTGCAAGAGAACAATACGGACAGCGTCCTCAGGACACCCCCATTTTGTTTATTTACGAACATTTCAGGACACTGCGAGTGTTCTTAGAACACTTTCAACTTGCCAGCAAACAATACGGACAGTGTCCTCAGGACACCCCCATTTTTTTTATTTACAAACATTTCAGGACACCACAAGTGTTCTTAGAACACTTTCAATTTACCGGCGAACAATACGGACAGCGTCCTCAGGACACCGCCATTTTGTTTATTTACGAACATTTCAGGACACTGCGAGTGTTCTTAGAACACTTTGAACTTACCAGCGAACAATACGCACAGCGTCCTCAGGACACCCCCATTTTGTTTATTTACGAACATTTCAGTACACCACAAGTACTCTAAGAACACTTTCAACTTGCCAGCGAACAATACGGACAGCGTCCTCAGGACACCCCCATTTTGTTTATTTACGAACATTTCAGGACACCACGAGTGTTCTTAGAACACTTTCAACTTGCCAGCGAACAATACGGACAGCATCCTCAAGACACCCCTAGTTTGTTTATTTATGAACATTTCAGGACACCGCGAGTGTTCTTAAAACACTTTCAAGTTGCCAGCAAACAATACGGACAGCGTCCTCTGGACACCCCCATTTTGTTTATTTATGAACATTTCAGGACACCGCGAGTGTTCTTAGAACACTTTCAATTTACCAGTGAACTATACGGTCAGCGTCCTCAGGACACCCCATTTTGTTTATTTACGAACATTTCAACATTTTAACTATGCCTTACGGGAATGTCCGCGCACATAATGAGTGTTCTTAGAACAGTTTCAGCTTGCTTGCGAAGAACACAGACAGCGTCCTCAGGACACACCCTCTTCATTTATTTACGGACATTTCAGGACACCGCGAGTATTCTTAGAACACTCTCAGCTTGCAAGCGAACAATACTGACAGCGTCCTAAGGACACCCTCATTTTGTTTATTTACAAACATTTAGCGGACACCACAAGTGTTCTTAGAACACTTTCAACTTGCCAGCAAACAATACGGACAGCGTCCTCAGGACACCCCCATTTTGTTTATTTACGAACATTTCAGAACACTGCGAGAACTCTTAGAACATTTTCAACTTGCCAGCGAACAATACGGACAGCGTTCTCAGGACACCTCCATTTTGTTTATTTACAAACATTTCAGGACACCGCAAGTGTTCTTAGAACACTTTCAACTTGCCAGCGAACAATACGGACAGCATGCTCAGGACACCCTCATCTTGTTTATTTACGAACATTTCAGGACACCGCGAGTGTCCTTAGAACACTTTCAAGTTGACAGCGAACAATACGGACAGCGTCCTCAGGACACCTCCATTTTGTTTATTTACAAACATTTCAGGACACCGCAAGTGTTCTTAAAACACTTTCAATTTACCAGCGAACAATACGGACAGCGTCCTCAGGACACCCCCATTTTGTTTATTTATGAACATTTCAGGACACCACGAGCGTTCTTAGAACACTTTCAATTTGCCAGCGAACAATACGGACAGCGTCCTCAGGACATCCCCATTTTGTTATTTACGAACATTTCAGGACACCGCGTGTGTTCTTAGAACACTATTAACTTATCTACGAACAAAACGGACAGGCATACCGTTCTCAGGACACCCCCATTTTATTTATTTACGAACATTTCAGGACATCGCGTTCTCAGGGCACCCCCATTTTATTTATTTAACAACATTTCAGGACACCGCGAATGTTCTTAGAACAATTTCAACTTACCAGCAAACAATACGGACAGCACCCTCAGGACACCCCCAACTTGTTTAATTAAGGACATTTTAGGACACCGCAAGTGTTCTTAGAACAGTTTCAGCTTGCTTGCGAACAACACGGACACATTATGCATCCTCAGAACACCCCCATTTAGTTTATTTAGAACATTTCAGAACAGCTGTGTTGTCTGCAGACAAATCGAACACAACAAGAGGGTCTACCACATAAAAAATACAACATTTAACCAATCTCATACTCTCCCACCCTCCCCAAACACTCTTACACACGAACACACTCTACTAAATACAATTTTTCAACCAAGTTTCACCACGCTGTCCGCGGACGTCCGCGAATCCAAGATGGCTGGTGCTACCGAAAATCTGACGCGCTTCACGCACTACGCCGTCCAATCAGCGAACACGTCGCATTTCCGCGGACATGACGTAAGCCGATTGGCCAATCAGGACACTGTCCGTGGAGCAAACAGGGAAGTGTGTCCGTGGACCGAACACAGATATCACACATTTTTTTTTACCTACTTTTTGGTCATGTTAAAAAAAACGACTTAACAGATTTTCACCAAATTTGCAAAAGCACGCTTTCGGGACCAAGCTGCTACTCCTGGTCCAAATTTGGTGAAAATCCGTCCAGCGGTTTGGGCTGTAGGCGCGAGAAAAGTTTTTTCCCCATTCAGTCTATGGGAAAAAAAAAGTTTTGGGACCCCCCTTATAACTTTTCCCCCCCGGACGAATCCGCACCAACTTTGCAAAAGAATTCAGAGTGGGCCATATACTTTTTTTGCAAAGTTTGGTGAGGATTCATCCAGGGGGAGCGAAGTTATAAGCCGCCCAAAAAAGTGCACTTCCATTGGAAACAGCAACTTGACCATAACTACATGGCTACTACCGTGGCCATGTAATACATATATATATATCCAGTGAAAAAACTTTGTTAAAGGGACGTTATGGTTAAGTTGCGCTACTGAAAACCTATGAAATTCAGTGAAAAAACGTTGTCAAAGAGACTTTATGGTTCCAAGTAAAACCCGAAAAACCCTTGATATTCGCCAGTTATGGTAAGCTAAGCAACCATAACTCGCATCACCACCGTGCACTGCTAAGACTAACACCCAGGACATAAAAGATGACATCACAAATGTCATTGATGACATCACTGATGACATCACATGCGTATGCACTTTTCATGAAATGTGTATAAGGGATTCTTATTATAATGTTTCGAAACAAGTGTCAAGGATCATTGCAATAAATATCATACCCTAATAAGTGCATTGAACGATGCATTGATATAAATAGCATTCTATTATGGGGTTCTATCTAGTATACTAAGCTACTCATACAGAAACATATCATTGTGTGCAGCGTACAAGATGAAGGTATAATATTCGTAATGTTAATATGTTGAATAATGAAATGATAATTGTTTTCTTAATAGATTTTTGTGTACTGTGAAATATGTAATAAGTAGCTAATAAAACACATGTATTATATAATTGCATTACTATAGACAAAACACAAAAACACAAGAACACATACCAATATGGGTATATACAGGGAAAGTGAAGTTAGCAAAAAAGCACAAGTAGTAGCAGAAACAATTCATAACTTAACTGATTATTTTCATGCAAATAAATGATTGCTCTGTTTCAAAGCTGTTATTTACCCTATGTATATGTATCACTTGATGTGATTGGACCCTAAGGAAAGTAGTGTGAGTACAATGTATACAAATATGACCATATACAGGGAAAGTACAACCATAAAAAAAACAGAACTATCAGAAAGTGCTCATAAGTCTATTGATTATCTTTATGCACAAAAAGGATTGCTGTCTTTCAAGCTTGTGTCTTCCGCTATGTATATGTTTCATATGATGTGATTGGACTCTAAGGGAATTACTGTAAGAACCTACTTGAAGGATACATCTACAAATAAAATAAAATATTTAGTTTCTGACTGTTACTGAAGAAAACCATGTGGCCTAGATATGTCAGCAAAAGAAAAAAGAGTGAGCCAGACACGTGATGTCATCAGTGATGTCATCAATGACATTTGTGATGTCATCTTTGATGTCCTGGGTGTTAGTCTTAGCAGTGCACGGTGGTGGCACGAGTAATGGTTGCTTAGCTTACCATAACTGCCGAATTTCAAGGGTTTTTCGGTTTTACTTGGAACCATAATGTCTCTTTGACAACGTTTTTTCACTGAATTTCTTAGGTTTTTAGTAGCGCAACTTAACCATAACGTCCCTTTAACAAAGTTTCTTCACTGAATTTCATAGGTTTTCAGTAGCGCAACTGAACCATAACGTCCCTTTAGCAACATTTTTCATTGAATTTCATAGGTTTTTATTAGTGCAACTTAACCATAACGTCCCTGTAACACATTTTTATTTTTACTGAATTTTATAGGTTTTTATTAGTGCAACGCCAAGATAACATCCTTTTCAATAGATGAAGACCACTAGCATCTTAGGTCCTGAAAGTGGGAACCCCGGATGGTAAAAAAAAAGATGTTCCTTCTTACACCGGGACGCCTCCGGCGTCCCGGTGTAGGAAGGAAAATCTTTTACTGAGATGGCCACCATGGGAAGGCGGGGTGTATAAAGAGAACACAACAGGGCATGAGCGGGGGGTGGGGGGGAGCAGGGGAGACACATGGCCATGAGCGGGAGGTGGGGGGTAACAGGAGAGACAGGGCATGGGTGGGGGGGTAACACAAGGGAGGCACGGGGCATGAGCAGGGGGTGGAGGGGTAACACGAGGGAGACACGGGGCATGAGCGGGGGGTGGGGGGTAACATAAGGGAGACATGGGGCATGAGCGGGGGGTGGGGGGGTAACACAAGGGAGACACGGGGCATGAGCTGGGGGTGAGGGGTAACACAAGGGAGACACGGGGCATGAGCGGGCGGTGGGGGTTAACAGGGGAGACAGGTCATGAGCGGGGGGTGGGCGGGAACAGGGTAGACATGGAGCATGAGCGGGGGGTGGGGGGAGCAGTAGGGAGACACGGGGCATGAGCGGGGGGTGAGGGGGAAGGGGAGAGAGACACAGGGCACGAGCAGGGGGTGGGGGAAGGGGAGAGAGACACGGGGCATGAGCAGGGGGTGGGGGGCAGGGGAGAGAGACACGGGGCATGAGCGGGGGGTGGGGGAACAGTAGGGAGACACGGGGCGGCATGAGCGGGGGGTGGGGGGAAGGGGAGAGAGACACGGGCATGAGCGGGGGGTGCGGGGGAAGGGGAGAGACACACGGGGCAGGAGCGGGGGGTGCGGGGGAAGAGGAGAGACACACGGGGCATGAGCGGGGGGTGGGGGGGAAGGGGAGAGACACACAGGGCATGAGCGGGGGTGGGGGGAAAGGAGGGAGACACGGGGCATGAGCGGGGGTTCGGGGGAAGGGGAGAGACACAGGGCATGAGCGGGGGGTGGGGGGTAACACAAGGGAGACACGGGGCATGAGCGGGGGGTGGGGGGGTAAAACAAGGGAAACACGGGGCAAGAGCGGGGGGTAGGGGGGTAACACAAGGGAGACACGGTGCATGAGCTGGGGGTGGGGGTTAACACAAGGGAGACACGGGGCATGAGCTGGCGGTGGGCGGCAACAGGGGAGACAGGTCATGAGCGGGGGTGGGGGGGAGCAGGGGAGACACGGGGCATGAGGGAGGGGAGGGGGGAAGTGGAGAGAGACACGGGGCATGATCGGGGGGTGGGGGAACAGTAGGGACACACGGCGCATGAGAAGGGGTGGGGGGGAATTGAGAGACACACGGTGCATGAGCGGGGGGTGGGGGAAGGGAAGAGGGACACGGGGCAAGATCGGGGTTGGGGGGAAGGGGAGAGACACATAGTGCATGAGCGGGGGGTGGGGGAAAGGAGGGAGACACGGGGCATGAGCGGGGGGTGGGGGGAAGGGGAGAGACACACAGGGCATGAGCCGGGGGTGGGGGGAAGGGGAGAGAGACACAGGGCATGAGCGGGGGGGAGGGGAGAGAGACACGGGGCATGAGCAGGGGGTGGGGAGAAGGGGAGAGAGACACGGAGCATGAGCGGGGGTGGGGGGTAGGGGAGCAACACACGGGGCATGAGCGGGGGTTGGGGGGAAAGGAGGGAGACACGGGGCATGAGCAGGAGTTGAGGGAAAGGAGGGAGACACGGGGCATGAGCAGGGGGTGGGGGGTAACACAAGGGAGACACAGGGCATGAGCGGGTGGTGGGGGGTAACAGGGGAGACAGGGCATGGGTGTGGGGGTAACACAAGGGAGACACAGGGCATGAGCGGGGGGTGGGGGGTAACAGGGGAGACAGGTCATGAGCGGGGGGTGGGGGAAAAGGGGAGACACGGGGCATGAGCGGGGGGTGGGGGGCAGGTTGAGAGAGACACGAGGCATGAGCGGGGTGGGGGAACAGTATGGAGACACGGGGCATGAGCGGGGGGTGGGTGGCGGGAGGGATAGAGACACAGGGCATGAGTGGGGGTGGGCGGCGGGAGGGATAGAGACACGGGCATGAGCGGGGGTTGGGCGGCGGGAGGGATAGAGACATGGGGCATGAGCGGGGGGTGGTCGGTGGGAGGGATAGAGACAAGGGGCATGAGCAGGGGGTTGGGCGGCGGGAGGGATAGAGACACGGGGCATGAGCGGGGGGTGGGCGGCGGGAGGGATAGAGACATGGGGCATGAGCGGGGGAGGGATAGAGACACGGGGCATGAGCGGAGGGTGGGCGGCGGGAGGGATAGACACACGGGGCATGGGCGGCGGGAGGGGAGAGACACACGGGGCATGAGCGGGGGATGGGCGGCGGGAGGGATAGACACACGGGGCATGGGCGGCGGGAGGGGATAGACACACGGGGCATGAGTGGGGGGTCGGGGGTAGGGGGGAGGGGAGAGACACACAGGGTATGAGCGGGGGTTTGCTGGGAGAGACACACGGGGCATGAGCGGTGGTGGGCGGCGGGAGGGATAGAGACACGGGGCATGAGCGGGGGTGGGCGGCGGGAGGGATAGAGACATTGGGCATGAGCGGGGGGTGGGCAGAGGGAGGGATAGAGACACGGGGCATGAGTGGGGGTGGGCAGCGTGAGGGATATACACGCGGGGGGTCGGGGTGTGGAGGGGAGGGGAGAGACACATGGGGCGGGGCATGAGCAGGGGTGAGGGTGAGGGGAGAGCCACACGGGGCATGAGCGGGGGTGGGGGGAGGGGAGAGACACACGGGGCATGAGTGGGGGGTGGGCGGCGAGAGGGATAGAGACACGGGGCATGAACGGGAGGGAGAGAGACACACGGGGCATGAGCGGGGATGGGCGGGATGGGGAGGGACACACGGGACATGAGCGGGGGTGGGCGGCGGGAGGGATAGACACACGGGGCATGAGCGGGGGGTTGGCGGCGGGAGGGATAGAGACACGGGGCATGAGCGGGGGGTGGGCGGCGGGAGGGATAGACACATGGGGCATGAGCAGGGGTTGGGCGGCGGGAGGGATAGAGACACGGGGCATGAGTGGGGGTGGGCGGCAGGAGGGATAGAGATACGCAGCATGAGCGGGGGGTGGGCGGCGGGAGGGATAGAGACATGGGGCATGAGTGGGGGGAGGGATAGAGACACGGGGCATGAGTGGGGGTTGGCGGTGGGAGGGATAGACACATGGGGCATGAGCAGGGGTTGGGCGGCGGGAGGGATAGACACACAGGGTATGAGCGGGGGGGCGGCGGGAGGGATAGACACACGGGGCATGAGCTGGGGGTGGGTGGCGGGAGGCATAGAGACACGGGGCATGAGCGGGGGGTGGGCGGCAGGAGGGATAGAGACACAGATTATGAGCGGGGTGTGGGCAGCGGGAGGGATAGAGACATGGGGCATGAGCGGGGAGTGGGCGGCGGGAGGGATAGACACACGGGGCATGAGCAGGGGGTGGGCGGGAGGGTGAGAGACACACGGGCATGAGTGGGGGGAGGGAGAGAGACACATGGTGCATGAGCGGGATGTGGGCAGGAGGGGGAGAGACACGCGGGCCATGAGCGGGGGTGGGCGGGAGGGGGAGAGACACACGGGGCATGAGCGGGGGTGGGGGGAAGGGAGAGAGACACACGGGGCATGAGCGCGGGGGTTGGGGGGAGTGAGAGAGACACAAGGGGCGGGGGGTTGGGGGAGAGGGAGAGAGACACAGGGCATGAGCGGGGGGCGGGCGCGAGGGGAGAGACACACGATGCATGAGCGGGGGGTGGGCGGGAGGGGGAGAGACACACGGGGGATGAGCGGGGGAGGGCGGGAGGGGAGAGACACACGGGGCATGAGCAGGGGTGGGCGGGAGGGGGAGAGACACACGGGGCATGAGCGGGGGGTGGGCGGTAGGGGGAGAGACACACGGGGCATGAGCGGGGGTGGGGGGAGGGAGAGAGACACACGGGGCATGAGCGAGGGGTGGGCGGGAGGGGGAGAGACACATGGGGCATGAGCGGGGGGTGGGCGGGAGGGGGCGAGACACACGGGGTATGAGCGGGGGGTGGGCGGGAGGGGGAGAGAAACACGGGGCATGAGCGGGGGGTGGGCAGGAGGGGGAGAGACACACGGGGCATGAGCGGGGGTGAGCGGGAGGGGGAGAGACACACGGGACATGGGCGGGGTGGTGGGCAGAAGTGGAGAGACACACGGGGCATGAGCCGGTGGTCGGCGGGAGAGACACACGGGGCATGAGCGGGGGTGGGGGGAGGGAGAGAGACACGTGGCATGAGCGGGGGGTGGGGGGAGGGAGAGAGACACACGGGCATGAGCGGGGGGTGGAGGGGAGGGAGAGAGACACATGGAGCTTGTGTGCAGGCGGCAGATCCCGCTCCTCGGCCCTCCACTGGCCACTGTGTGCCAATGGCATGAGTGGGGGGCTGGAGGAACAGGGGAGACACGGAGCATGAGTGGGGGTGGGGGGACAAGAAGGACACACGGGGCATGAGTGGGGGTGGGAGGAACAGGAGACAGACACGGGCGGACTTACTGTGCAGGCGGCAGATCCCGCTCCTGCTGACAAAGCCTCTCATGCGAGGAACAAAGATGGCGGGCGTCTCTGAAGCCAGACGCACTGCACGCTTTCACCGCATCCAATGAGAGAGCACGTCAGATGTCTGCGGACATCACGCAAGCTGCTTGCCCAATCACCGTCCTGTCCGCGGAGCAAACAGGGAAGTGTGTCCGCGAAGCGAACACAGATATCACAAATTTTTTTCACTTACATTTTTGTCATTTTCTTAAAAACTACTGTACGGATTTACAAATAAAGCAAAGCACGCTTTCGGGACCAAGCCGCTGCTCCTGCTGCAAATTTGGTGTAAATCCGTCCAGCGGTTTGGGCCGTAGGCGTGAGCACATTTTTTCCCCATTATGTCTATGTGAAAAAACAACAAAAGTTTTGGGACCCCCCCTATAGCTTTTCCCCCCCTGGACGAATCCTCACCAAACTTTGCAAAAAAAATTCAGAGTGGGCCATATACTTTTTTTGCAAAGTTTGGTGAGGATTCGTCCAGGGGGAGCGAAGTTATAAGCTGCCAAAAAAGTGCACTTCCTATGGAAACACCAAATTTGCGGCAGGAGCGGGGGCTTGGTCCCGAAAGCGTGCTTTTGCAAATTTGGTGTAAATCCGTCCAGTAGTTTTTTATAAAATGACCAAAACGTAAGGCAAAAAAATTAGTGATATCTGTGTTCGCTTTGTGGACGGACTTCCCTGTTCGCTCCACGGACAGCACCCCGATTGGCCCATGGCCTTGCGTCATGTCCGCGGACATGCGACATGTTCGCTGATTGGACGGCGAGGGGCGTGGAGAGCGTCAGATTTTCTGTGGCGCCCGCCATCTTGTATTTGCCATCGACCGCGTACAGCGCAGTGAAACGTGGATAAAAAATTGTATTTAGTGCCGTGTGTTGGTGTGTCAGAGTGTTTGGGGAGGGTGGGGGGAGTATGAGATAGGTTCAATGTTTTGTTTTTTATGTGCTAGACGTTTTTGTTGCGTTTGATTTGTCAGCGGAGAACACGGCTGTTCTGACATTTTGTAAATAAACTAAATGGTGGGGTGTTTGGAGGACGGAGTGTGTGTCATTTTTGTTCGCAAGGAAGGTAAAAATGAGCTATGAACACTCGCGGTGTACTTAATTGTTCGTAAATACACAAACTGGGGGTGTCCTCAGGACGCTGTCCGTATTGTAATCTGTCTAGTTGAATGTGTTCTAAGAACACTCGCGGTGTCCCGAAATGGTTGCAATTACACAAAATGGGGGTGTTCTGAGAACGTTGTTTGTATTGTTCGTTGTCAGGGTGAAAGTGTTTTAAGACCACTCCTTTTGTCCGCTAATAGTACAATTTCCTATGGGCGTCAACTGACTTTTTGTCCACTAAAGAAACGATAAATCCGGCTGGTGTGCACCGACATTATGTGATAATCCTATGACTGGCGCTATTGACCTGGCTGACTTGCTTTTGCGACACTAAATCATATCTCCCGGCCCTAACCCTGATATTATCAAAGCATTCATATTCCCCGCCTCTCTCCGTGATGTTACAGGGTGCGTCATCAAACGCGCCCAGTCCTCTGCAGTCGTAAGTGACTTTACACAGAACCCGGAAGACAACACATATTATGTCACAACACAGCGCGCCACAATTCGGAATATGAAATAGTGATTTAAAAGCAAACAGCAACATTGTACATATTGTAAAGTACATTTATTTGACATCAAATGTTTGGAGAATATTCAGCAATTTGCATTTGTCTTCGTTGTCGATCCGCAAAAGTTCATGTTGAGGCACGCGATGTTCCTTTGCGGTACAGAGGGTGTTAGATCAGCTTACAACTCAGTGCGCCACAATTCGGAATATAAAACTGTGGTTTAAAGGTAAACAGCAGGATTGTACATTTGGTAAAGTACATTTCTTTCACATGAAATGTTTAGTGAATATTCAGCGATTTGCTATTGTCTCTGCTGTCGATCAGCAAAAGTTTATTTTGAGCCACACGTTGTTCCTTTGCGGTAGATAGGCTGTTGGTTTATGATAAAAGCAGTAAATGGTCGCTCTGATAATCGGAAGGTTGCTCCAACAACGAGCCATTAGACCACCCTATTGGTTGGTATGTTGTTTGTAGCCGGTAGTACTGCGTAAGGGCATATTGGTCCTTGGCGATTGTCCCATAAAATGGTGAGGGTCATGAAGTTGCATATTTGGACCTGCACCTGGCAGTTGAAGACCCCATCCGGTGGAGTCTGTAAATCGTGACATAGGCAAAATGGGGCCACATACCTGTTTTAAAAAACATAAATTAGTCTCACCAGCCGATCTTCATTAAAAATCATCATTTTATTTATTAGGGCGTGAAACTATTTGCTATCGAAGATAGTGCAACGGAGTATGTTAATAATAAAAGAATAATATTTTCCCATTCATATAGCACTAAGAACCGTGTGGTATCTAAGCGGTGCTTATTATTAACCACGGTGTGTGGTGCTCATTTATCGACCACGGAAGGATGAAAGGCTGAGTTTGGCCTTGCCAGGATTCGAACTTGCGTTAGCAAGCTGTACACGGATGTCAAAGCGAGCGTTGTACTCGCTGTGCCACTTGACAGGCTACAGTGAAGTGGCACAGCGAGTAGAGTGCTTGACCACCTATAGACCGGTTAAATTATTTCTATTAACCCACCCTGTGTCGTCTGCCTTTTTCAGAGGCCTCTAAACGACAGGGGATCAATTTGGCGGTGATAGTGCGCGGTAGAAAACATTATGCCACTTTCAACAAACAAGTTCAACTTGAACGGTCTTTAATGCTACGCTATTGTAATTATATTTGGTATAAAATAATGTAAAGGGTTACTTACAGTACAATTGCAATTTCCATTGTCTACGAGTAGTGCAGTCCCAAAATACGACTCAGCGTGTGCGAACGATCTTTCGCATAGTGATATAATATATAAAAGTGGTTTTGTTTCAGAAATGTCATCCTTATCTTCTCTTACATTTTAGCAAAACTCCTTCAAGAGAAGTCTTTCATCACAATCTCTGTCTGTCAAGGTCAAAACACAATACAACCTTATAGTCTGCTTCGTGAGCCTCTCCGGGGCCCGAGAAAAAAATAGAAGCAGCTGACCTTTACTGTAAACGAGCATAAATTCTTACTTTGCAACATTCTGTGTAAAGCCATCTGTGAGATGTTGGTTTTTGCACGCCATGTTTGTATATTGTTTGCGTGATATTAAAAAAAGTTTGTTTAAGGGACGTTATGGTTCTAAGTACAGCCGAAAGACCCTGAAAATCGCAAGTTATGGTAAGCTATGAAAAATAACATACGCCACCACCGTGCACTGCTAAAACTAACACCCAGGACATCAAAGAGAAATCACTGATGACATCACATGTGTATGTACTTTTCATGGAATTTGTGTACTAGGGATTTTTATTATAATGTTGCGAAAAAAGTGTCAAGGATATTGCAATAAATATCATAGCGTTATTAGTGCTTTGAACGATGCATTGATATAAATAGCATTGTATTATGGGATTCTATCTAGTATACTGAGCTACTAATGTAGAAACATAGCATTGTGTGCAGAGTACAAGATGAAAGTATAATATTTGTAATGTTAATATGTTGAATAATGAAATGATAATTGTCCTGAAATGTTCGAAAATTCACAAAATGGGGGTGTTCTGAGGACGTTATTCGTATTGTGTGATTGCTTAGCTGTATGCAATGAGGTAATGGCACAGAGAGTAAAGTGGACGCCGTCCGTGGACACCGCGGCTGTTCGTGGACAGGGCGTGCTACATCCGGGTTTTTACAGGAAATCCAACATGGAAAGAAGATTGTACGGATCAGCCAATCAGATGTCGAGGTTGTGGATTTGTGTTGAAAGAGACTGTGTGTGGTGAAGATGGCAGAAGAAGAGAAAGTCAGGGTGTTGGTGCTTGGAGATACGTTTGTGTATGGTTTACAACAGTACGCTCAATGCAGGCATGTTGCAAAGAACTTTGATGTGAAAGGAGTGGAGGTGGTATGGACTACTGTGCATGATTGCAATGTACAGGGAATTGTACAAGTTTGTGAGGATATGGCCACGAACAGTCCGCATGTGGTAGTTTTGCACTATTGTGCTTTCCATTTGGGCAACGTCAGTGCCCCTACTTTGTTGGCTGATTTGGAACGCTTGGTTCAAGCCGTAATGAAGATCCTTCCAAATGCAAAGGTAATTTTTTCTGGATTACTACCTAGGGCAATATGGGACAATAGTTCAGTTTTTTGTCCTCAGCAAAACATTGCTAGGTGTGTCATCAACCGAGGCATGTGTGCCTTCATGCTTAGAGCTGGTATGTTCTTCTGTACTAATGAGAAGATTGATGCCAGTAATGCTGTTAATTTTAAAGAAGATGGCATTTCTTTATCTTTTACGGGAAATGCCTTTCTATTTTGGAATGTAAGGGTTGCTTTGGAGAAGGTTATGTGAAGATTTTAGGAGTAAGGTAAGAAAAAAACAAGAAAAAAAATACAAAATAACAGGTGTCTGTCAAGCATCTGTAAAAAAAAAAACGGCTCTTTTCAGAGCCAACTTCAAAGGGGAAATGGGGCACACTATTTAAATTTACATTCACCACGCTCAGAGTTTCGATATGTCCGCGGACATGGCGGTAGTCCGCGGACATTGAAATCACTACGAGGGGGTTAGTATGTTCTATGTTACATGTATATGAAGTCAGGGATATTATGGTTCAGTTGTGCTACTAAAAACCTATGAAATTCAATGAAAAAACTTTGTTAAAGGGACGTTATGGTTAAGTTGCGCTACTAAAAACCTATGAAATTCAGTAAAAAATCTTTGTTAAAGGGACGTTATGGTTAAGTTGCGCTACTAAAAACCTATGAAATTCAGTGAAAAAACTTGGTTAAAGGGACGTTATGGTTCAAAGTAAAACCGAAAAACCCCTGAAATTCGGCAGTTATGGTAACATAAGCAACCATAACTCGCGCCACCGTGCACTGCTAACACTAACACCCAGGACATCAAAGATGACATCACAAATGTCATTGATGACATCACTGATGACATCACATGGCTGGCTCTCCTTTTTTATCCTTTACTGACATATCGAAGCCACATAGTTTTCTTCAGTAACAGTCAGGAAGTAAAAATTGAAAAGGTACTATATTTGTAGACTTAGGGTCAAGTCACATCATATGAAACATATACATAGCAGAAGACACAGGCTTGAAAGAGAGCAATCCTTTCTGTGCATGAAGATAATCATTAGGGATATCAGCACTTTCTCATAGTTTTATTTTTATTACTCTACCCTCCCTGTATATGCTCATATTTGTATACATTATACTCACTCTCCTTTCCTTTGGGTGCAGTCACATCATGTGATACACATACATATGGTAAGTTGCAGCTTTGAAACAGAGCAATAGTTTCTCTGCATAAAGACAATCAGTTAGGTTATGAACTCTTTCTGCTACTACTTCTGCTTTTTTGTTTACTTCACTGTCCCTGTATATACTCATATCTGTATGTGTTGTTGTCGCTTTGTGTTTTGTCTGTAATAATTATGTATTAAGTGGGTTGTACTATCTACTTATTACATGTTTCACAGTACGCAAAACTCTAATAAGAAAGCAGTTATCATTTCAGTATTCAACATGGCAAGATTATGAATATGGCACCTTCATCATGTATGCTGCACACACTGCCTATGTTTCTGCATGAGTAGCTTAGTATACTGGATAGAACTTCATAATAGAATGCTATTTATATCAATGCATTGCTTAATGCACTAATTAGCTCATGATATGTATCCCAATGATCCTTGACAGTTTTTGGTCAGCATTATAAGAATCCCTTGTACAGAGTTTTTGTGAAAAGTAAATGCACATGTGATGTCATCAGTGATGTCATCAATGACATTTGTGATGTCATCTTTGATGTCCTGGGTGTTAGTGTTAGCAATGCACGGTGGCGCGATTTATGGTTGCTTATGTTACCATAACTGCCGAATTGCAGGGGTTTTTCGGTTTTACTTTGAACCATAACGTCCCTTTAACAAAGTTTTTTCACTGAATTTCATAGGTTTTTAGTAGCGCAACTTAACCATAACGTCCCTTTAACAAAGTTTTTTTACTGAATATATATATATATATATATATATATATTTTTTTTTTTTAAATCAGTATTTTTCAGTAAAAAGGATTCAGTAAATCATGCCCCAAATAAACAATCCTCGGTAAAATCACTGGATACTCCTCTCTAGCTTGATTCATATTGAGTTAACTGTTGCCAGGGGGGGGAAAGGATGCTGAACAGAGCATAGGGCACATTCTCTCATTCAGAGCTCCAATACATACTGCCAACTAGTGATTTAGCCTGGGGAGACTTTCTCAAAACTGATCCATGGGCTCCGGTCCTGGAAGTTCCCTAGTGAGATTTGTGTAGGTGTACTGGCGCCCGCAGTTTATTCCTCCAGTTGAAATCTGTCCAAATCTCTAAGAGCCATAAAACTTCAGCAAAGCTTTGTGGGGAAAAACTTGAAATGCTTTATGAAAGGAGAGAAAGGGTAGGGAAAAGGCCGGGGCCAAGTGAGTCTGGTTGGGGAGTGGTTAGGAGAAGAAACTAAGTGCTGGGCATCTGTGAATGTGATCTAAGCAGGAGAGCAAATAAAACACTGCAGTATGACATCTCAGTATATTAATGTACCTTCTGCAAAAATCCATGTGAATCTGGAATAAGAACTAGGAATGTGCATTTGAATCTTCTGAATTTTAACAGATTAGTAAAGTTGAAACGGGGAATTGTTAGACTGGCAGGAAAAGTCAGGCCTCTTACAACTAATGTTTACAGCAACATTTCATCAGCATGAATTGTGATAAGCTTAGCCTGAGTCCATCATTCGAATCCCTTAAACGTTCGTTCAAACCAGAACCACCCAAATACAGGGAAAATGTGGATGATTCAGGGTTCAGCTGAATATTTTATTTTATTAGTGACACCCATACAGTAGGAGTCTCGAAATATTGGGGAGTCTTCATAATGAACAAGAAAGGATTTTATGTACTGTATAACACAGGAATGATAAAACCAGGGTGCTAAGGATCAAAAACAGTTACTGACCGATGCACTTCTTGTCTTTCCCTTAAAAATCCATTTGAATGATTCACTTCTCACCATTTGGATGTCATTCTTTAAGGACTAGTGGAGGTTGACACATTTTCTACCCATGGAGCCTGCTAGGGGAGTGGTGATGACTCTGATTTCAGTTCATAAATATTAATAAGGCCAGTATAAGTAACACAGACACGGGCCCTTTGCAATCTGTGGCTTAAGAGTTTGTTTCAATGCGACTGCCCTTTGGGAAAGAATTAAAAACAAGTCTTTTTCTACCTATCTTTGATTAAATGTCTGCACTCAGAGCTGTTCTGTTTTAGTGCTTAGGAATTTAATAATACATTGTAATCATTGAAGGTCCGTGACTCAGGTGGGTGGACGCAGGTACCTTTATTTAAGTGTTAGTCATAGGTCAAAGATAAAGTGGAAGGAGAAGAACCAATGATTCCCACCACCCAGGTAGCTCTTTCAACTGTAACTCCTAGAACCTCTTGGAGGGATCCTTCCATGCTATGCAGGCATTTCAGCTCTCACTCTGACATCACAGCTAAAGACTAACCAACACAGAGGGAACGGAATACAAGATACTACACACCTCTTTTTCTTCCACAACTAGAATGTACAGAGGGGTGAAGTACATGGATGGTGCAGGAAACCACACACACACACACACACCTCCCGATCAACCAAACACAGAACCAAAAGTGATCAAACCAAAATCAGAGAGAGAGAGAGATGAAAATCAAAAGCAAAGCAGACACACTGCTATCTGGTAAGAGGTGTGGGACAGATATAACTTAAAGATCAGAGCCCCCAACTAGATACAGAGAACAGGGACTACATAGACAGATGACCCACACAGACTCAATGTCCAGCTGAGGGAACATCCACAATCATGGCCACAACTCTGTGGAGGCCAAAACACCCACCAACACACTCTCACAACATACCCACAACCTGACCAGCCAAAATGGACCACAAGTTAAGTAAATACCCATATCACAGCAGCATACACCATATCAATGCATCTATGCACTGGCTCATGTCATTTTGAAAACCTTTCACTTATATTGTTAAGTGGATGATATCAACATTGCAGCAGCATGACCAATATAAATGCGTGCATGCACTGACTCGTCATTTTTAAACACCTTTCACCTGTATTGTTAAGTGGAGGATACCAACATCGCAGCAGAATACACCATATCAATGCATGTATGTACTGGCTCATGTCCTTTTGAAAACCTTTCACTTATATTGTTAAGTGGAGGAAATCGCAGCAGCATACACCATATCAATATGTGTATGCAATACCTCCTTAAGAACAAAAGGGGCACCATTTAGCCAAATTTGTGACCTTTATCCCATTAATAATTTTTCCCAAACAACATTTGGAAAGACACCTTTTTTTATATGACCTGTGTCACTGTTACTCATCTTAAATCCCCTTTTTCTCAACTTGTTAATGCACATCATAATGTATGTATCTTCTTACATTGCACTCTGCCGCTAAAAGTCCATGCTGCATGACAGCGATAACCTGAAATTCCTCAGGTATGGCTAGTATGCTGTGACACATCAAACAGGTATACACACATTTCTTTCTCAAGGCCTGTTACAGCTACAACACATCCAACAGTCAAAAAACACATTTCTTTCTAAACGCATGTCAACACTGCAACATATTTTTTTCACAAAGCCTGTTAAAGCTGCAATAGAACAAATAGGCAAAAATCTCACAGGGAAGGCGAATGTGGGCATCAAGCTGCATTACAATTGATATTCTCTTCATACCATCAAAATAAAGTTTGTCGGAAATCATAATCTGCATTGTTAGTAATCTTAATACATATAGGGGCTTATTCATGGAATTTGTGCGCCCGAAAACGGGAATTTGTGCGTCATTCTGCCAGCAAATCCTTGTTTAACAAATTTATTTATTTATTTAACACTTGTATAGCGCAGAAACCACTGACCCGAAGGCTTAAGGGCGCTGCCAAACAAATGGCATATTTGACTGGGCAGAATGCAAAGGTGAGAAAAAGATCAAGAATTTAGAAGACCAGTGTAGATTATTTAAACACGTATCTTCAGACCTTTTCTAAATACATAAATGGAGTTTTCTGATCTCAATTTCAGGGGCAAATTGTTCCAGGCCAGAGGAGCTGCAGAGAAAAAGGCACCAGCCTTAGTTTGCGATAATCTACATTGCGGAATCATAAACTGGTATTGGTTGTTGGAGCTGAGATTCACTCACTTTAGGTCGTAGTTCCTCACTGAGATAACTAGGGCCTGAATGTTTCAAGCAATTAAAAGAGATAGATAAGAGCCAGAAGAGGACACGTTCCCTAATAGGGAGCCAGTGGAGTTCCCTTCTCACCTCAGAAATATGATCAGACCTTTTCTTGTCCAAAACAGCCCTAAAAGCATTATTCTGCACAACCTGCAGTCTTTTAAGCTCACCATTTGAGAGACCAATTAACAGGCTACTACAATAATCAAGCTTGGAGCTAATCAATGGGGATTTGCGGGCAGAATGGCACATAAATCCCTGTTTTTCATCGGACAAATTCCATGAATCAGCCCCATAAACTTTCTTTCATAACGTTTTCCATAAAGGTTGTGCCATTTGTATATTTAAGTGTGAAATTCCTTGTTACTAACAATGCCTGTCACTATCAAAAGCACCAACATTCGATTAATTTGTTATTGAGCAAAAACACAGAGTTCACTAAAAATATAGAGATTACTAAAATCACCCAGCAGCACATTGCAACCTCTTTCCCCTGGTGCCTCCTCATGGCAGACAAAACTCACTAACTACTGCAGAGTTTCCGCAAAGTACACAGCCACGCTCCGCACACCCATTGTGAATGACACACTTCACGGCGCTCTTCACTTCACCTCCTCAGCTGCCGCCTCTGTCTCTTCTCGCTCTGCTGTGAAGTCAGTGGCTTGAATAAAACAAGCACGTACGGCAACGTCCAGAACACCTTTCCTCTAATAATAGAGGCAATGTCATCTGCACTCGTCCTACGTCAGCAGTGATCTGTGACTGCATTCACAAAGAGCGAACGTTCTTGGATTCCACGGTTCACTGTTCCCTCCAGCCAAACACTGACATCATCATTGTTCTCTGGTCCTCCGTGTTGGACAGAGCTCCCCATCCACCAATGGTCAATTTTGAACAAGGGTGTCTGCTCATCCTTTCTGAGTGCAGGGCTCCTTGTGGCATCTTTCCTTACGGTTCCTTCCCCAGGATTGCATATTTATTCACCTGATGGCAGGATTTAACACTGGTAAGCAACTTAAACGCTCCGGGCGGCTTTTGTCATCCTTTAAGGTAATCTCATAGACACTTTTCGGTACCGGCGTCCTTTGCCATGCTTCGATGTAATTTGATAAATTATTTTTTCAGTACACAGCATATTCAGACACTGGGCCTCATTACAAGGTGGCCGGTAAGGGTTAACGGGAACCCGGTAAGGAGACCGGTGCCAGTAAACCCTTACCGCCCTATTCCGAGGTCCCTTAGTGGGAGCCGCTAAGGGACCAGGGAGCTAATAACGGACCCGCTATTAGCGGACCCGTTATTAGCTACTTCCCCATTCCCAATGAGCCCTATGGGGGCTCGAATGGGAATGGGGATTGGTTCTCGGAATGGGGATTTACCGGGTCCTCCAAGGTTGGAATGACCCGGTAAGTCCCTATTTTGAGAACCCGGACCCGGAATGCAGTAAGGGGGGTAGCCATGGTGCTAATAGCACCATGGCTACCTCCTACCTCGTAATGAGGCCCACTGTCTATTCACTGTATCCCTACATATTATCCCCACCAAAAATATTGATATTGCCGTACATATGGTCTTTTGTCTCGCCATAGGCAATATTTTTGGGGGGGATAATTTGTGGGAGCAGGGGTTGCAGGGGTGTCCCCTGCCAATTTAAAAATAATGCAGGGGTTGCGGGGTGTTTTTGTATTGCGATATTTTTGCTGGGATATTAACACATGGAACCCTAATCTCTTCATCACAGCACTGCCACTCAGTGGGCCTTATTATAAGTATGGCAGTACGGTAACAACGGTGCTGGTAAGCTACCAGCACCGTTGCCCCTGTACGGCCATACTATGAGCTGTGCTCGCAGGCGCCTGTCAGCCCGCCAGGTCTGACCTGTCGGGCAGAGCGGCACCCACGAGCACAGCTCATTGGATGCACCGGCACCGTGATTGACGGTGCCGGTGAATCCGAGCTCCTCATTCCCATTGAGCCCTATGGGGCTCAAATGGGAATGGGGATCTACTGGTACAGTCACCCGCAAAAGGGCAATTACCGGGTCCGCCGTACTCGGCGTGACCCTGTAATTGCCCATTTGCGGGTGCTGGGCCCGGCTGCAACTCCGGCAGCAGTCGTGCCGGTTTAACCGGCACGTCTACCGCCAGGGTCATAATAAGGGCCAGTATCTTGCTCAGGGCTTTCATGTCAGAACACAGTCCTTACTTCAGAAGTACAGATCACTTTAACCAGTGACTTCACCTGCTACTTGGACAGCTGGAAACACCAGGCAACTTTTACTGCACTGCACCTCCTGCACGATTTGACACGTGGAAGTCTCTTATTTCGCTAGAAGTAGCGGCTGCTTCAATTTATTGTGGTTTGCTCCACAAACTTAAGGCTCTTTAGTTACAGCGCTTTACCTCTTCTCTGAAAGATGTCCCTGGGCCCTTAGTTTGTAATGCTCTGCCCTGGGCATAACTTATCCTTTAATATTATCCCAGGTTCTTTCTATCTATAGCGCTATGCCCAGCTCGAAGTGCTTTACCTTCTTTTTTATGTTATTGCTGGGTGGTGGGTCTTCCTTTCTGGGGTGGAGGGTCTTCTCATGTAGCCGTCTCATTCTACAGCTCCTTAAACTGCACAGCAGTTCCATTTCCAGGCCCCCTTAAGAACCACTCGTCTACAGTGAAATAAGTGAAGGTCTGTGACACAGGTGGTTGGAAGCAGGTTCCTTTATTTAAGTCTTAGTCAAAGGTTACTGGTAAAGGGAAGGGAAGTCCCACTGGTCACCACCACCCAGGTAGGTCTTCCAACTTCCAACTCTAACTCCTGGAACCTCTTGGAAGGAACCTTCCATACTATGCATGCATTCCAACACTCGAACTGGCATCACAGCTACTGGTGAACCAACATAGAAGGAAGGGAAGACAAGACGCTACACAAGTGTTTTTTGTTTTTTTATGCATATGTAGAGGCCACATGAAAATGCTCTTCATGCATAGATTCAAAGGCTATACCTTTGATCACTTCCTTGACGTAAAAGTATTATATTCAAGGATTTCACGCAGGGCTGTTAACAGCGAATTCATAAGTAGTCATCTCATCATCATTTCATCTGTAAATTACCGGTCACCCATCCTAATGTTAGCCAGGCCTCCCTCAACTGTTCATCATGGAACCCTCCTCTCGCCAGCAGGTGAAAGTTCCATGATGTCATAAGCATAAATGCTTAGGAAGAGAATTGTAGGGTGTAACACAAAGCATTGCAGATCTGGGTCCATAATCAAATTACTGCAACGTTTTTGTATGGTGTATGTCTGGATTCTGGGCAACATTGTGTTTTCGTATGTTTTGGTAATATTGCGGTGTTACTTTGCACAAGCACTATTAATCAGAATTACTAGACAATGGCTATTGCAAGCATGCGTGCACTGGTGTTGTCGTAAGATTTTGTCTAAGCGGCTTTGTGATGAAACAGTCATGCTTCAAATAGTGGTGGAGAGAGAGACCACCACAGGGCGTAGACAATATAGCATTTGAGCTTCTCGTGGCCTTCACCCACAAACACAAATTGCCGGCGTGGAACCCTTAACAGTGAGGCAAATAAACTGAAAAGACCATATAAATATATGTAAAGACCTGGTGGAGCTGGAGATCCAACTGGAAGCATACCGAGGGGTCAAGAATTAATGGTATCCTGAGCTATAATCTCAAGCGGTGAGGACTGGGCTCCATATGAGCAGACAAATGACGACGGGGAGAATGGGCGCGACAACCATGCAAGCCTGAGGCATCCAGTTAAGGTAGTGTGAAGCCGAACACTTCACAGGCACTTAGGCCGCAGGTGGGTGCAGCTCTGACATCACACAGAGACGGATGACGCGAGGTGGAGGAGGGGCCCAGCAATCGCATTGATCCACTCCATATCAGTTTCAAGAAAGTTCACCGGAGCATTGCACAGGCACACTTAATCAAATAAAAAAAAAAGAAAAGAACAAAAATCCATTTATTATGTGACTCAAGCAGGCCCACCCAGAGAGCCTGAGGAGAACTGAGCGGCATGTAATATAACTTTGTTGACTTCCCTCTAAGCGACTGAGGGATTATGCTAGCTATATAAACTAAGAGGATTGAGGTACTATGCATACCCATTGTTGTTGTGGCCCCTCAAATAGCCAACCAGTGCGAGGAATACTCACTGTGCCAGACCTGGAAAGATCAGAATGCACATGGTCCAAGGAAAGTACTCAGAACATTGGCTGAAGTAGAGCCCAGCAGAGAAGGCTATATGTATAGAACATGGGTGTCCAATTTCCATTAACCAACAGCCAGTGAAGACATAGGAAGCCTAGGTCTGAAAGTAGAAATCTGGGATATAGCAGGAGGAGTGGAAATTTACTACAGAGAGCTCTTTAGGCGAAAACTGCTGTGTGGGAGCATATATATCTTGAGAACTGGCTTTGCTTTTACCCCTACACGGCACCTGCCCAGTGAAGGGAACCCCAGTGAAGTGAATCCTGGCATGGTACATACCACATCCAAGCACACTAGCCACCCTCGCATCATTTCGGCACCCCCATGGAATAGAGGACATGAGGCAGTCTGAGCCCCCATGGGCCAAGCTGGATGACATGCATGGTGCGTCCACAAAGGGTGACATCCACATGTTGCTTGGAGAAATACAATCAATGAAGAGTGACATTCAGTTCTCACTAGTGGAATTGAGTGGCAGAATGGACAAAATGGAAGGTAAAATAGAAACACTGAATAATAATAAGGTATCTGCTGATTTAATTGAAATTAATGATTGATGCCAGATTGCAAGACCTAGAAACCAGAGAAGCAGAAATAATTTTGAAGATCGATGACCTTAAGAACATTTAAAGGTTCAACATCCAAATTATAGCTTTACAGGAACCTCAAGATGAAACAAGGGCGTCACTTGAAAAATTGCTCCAAGACATGCTGGCCTCTCTCTTTGATGGTTCAGAAACACCTCACATCTCCTTCAATAGAAAACATAGGGGCGGGAGCCCGTCAGGAGGCCTGAGATCAATATTAGATAAGTGCCACTATTTCAGGCAGAAGATGGTGATTTTGGCAAAAGCAAGAGAAAAAAGAAAATATAGACTTCAAGTGTTTTAGACTTTCCAGTGCTACGCCGATGACACTCAACTCATTTTCAGGCTGCCCTCTGCCACCTCCTCTCCCTCTCTCATCTCTGATTGCCTAACTGCCATTCAAGATTGGTGTGCCGCCAATGATCTTTGTCTGAATGCCAGCAAGACGGAGATCCTCCTCATCGGCACACCTTCACCATCCTTTCCCCTCACCCTCTGACCGGCCTCCCTTGGCCCTCCACCTACCCCCACCTGCGAGGCTAAGAACCTCAGGGTCATCTTTGACTCCACCCTTTCCTTCTCCGCCCACATCTCTGAGGTCTCTAAAAAGTCAAATTTCTGACTGCACCTCCTCAGAGGTACTCTGCCTTTCCTCTCCTTCCCCCAGAAGCTCATGGTATCTCAAGCTCTGGTTCTCTCTAGCTTGGACTATTGTAACAGCCTCTTTCTAAATCTACCTGCCTCTACTCTCCGCCCTCTGCAACTAATCCAGAACAGGACTGCGAGACTTGTCCTTGACCTCAAGCCCTGAGATCGTATCTCTCCAGCTCTGAAATCTCTTCACTGGCTCCCAGTGGATGCAAGGATTAAATGCAAAACCCTCTGCATTGTCCACAAGGCTTTCTCGGGCCTGGGTCCAAAATACCTTCAGCTATCCCTCCGCAAATACCTCCCCACTCGAGCTCTTCGCTCCTCTACCTCCAACTCACTCAGGGTCTGTCGTTTTTCTAAGTAACGAGTTGGGGGTAGATCTCTGTCTTTGGCTGGGGCCTCCCTCTGGAACAGCCTCCCTGCCACTCTAAAACTTGAGGAGAACCATCTCCGGTTCCGGAAGCACCTCAAGACCTTCCTCTTTTCTTCTGCATTCGCTCCCCCTCTCCCCTGCTGATCTGTTCTCTCTTGGCACCGTGCACCTGGCCACCCTCTGTCTTTTGGGCCCAGGTACCTGCTCATCCTGTCACCCTCCCGCACTGCCTCCGGGCCACCCCTTGCACTGGGGTCTGTATCTGTACCCATACAGCCCCCCCTTTTTTCTTCCTGCTCTTATCGGACCTACCCTGTCTGCTACCTTAAACCTAGCACTTGCATTACCACTGTTTGTTGCCTTTATTATTTATTTATTGTTATTTATCTGTTTCTCCTCTGCTTCGCACTTTCCACCTCTCCCCCCTTCCATGCACTTTTCCCCTCCCCCCCTACCATGCACTTGCGCGTTATCAATGTCACTGGGCCTAGTAAGATTGCTGTTTTGTTCTCCCCTGTTCCCCTCCCTTGCCTTGTCACACTCTGAAACACTTGTGTACGAGCGTGATAGAAATAAAATATCAATCAATCAATCAATCAATGAGTCTACAGTGTCCATATACAAAGACGTGTCGGCTTATACATTAATGCGGCATAAGGAATGTACAGCTGTGACTCAGTGGTTACAAGACCAGTAAGTACCCTATCCGTGGAGCTACCCATTTGCCCTTATCTTTGAAAATCAGAAGGAAGACTATAGAATAACAACACTGGAGGAAGCGGAAGGGGTATTGAACCCCCTAAAAAAGAGTTGCAAGAGCCGAGAATGCGAGAAGATTGGAATTTACTGCGAACTGTGTACAGAGAGTCTTTGCATCAATCAAAGAGGGGACAACAGAATGGCACGAGGAAATATAGCAAGCTGAACACTCCATAGGGATGTGACACATAATAGTCTTTGTCCAGGGCTCAAACTCAAAAACAATTAGGTCTTGATTCACAAGCACAGTAGAGAGCCTTGCATGAAGTGGTCCAATGGCAAAGATGTCCTGGTATTTGAAGATATACACATGAATGTTGGCTTTCACAGTTGGGGGTTTCACATACACAAAAAATGTTTTTTTCTTTTTAGGGTCAATGGTTTCCTATTGGTTGCCCTAATCTGATAGGCCTTTTCCCAAGTGAAAGCAGAGAAAGTACATGTCAAAAGATGGAGTTTTTGGGTGCTCAAGGGGGGAACGAGGGGAAAAATGGGAGGAAATGGCATGTTGCTCATATTTTTCACTTTTGGCTTTGAAAGGGGGGAGATGGTTGGTCTGGTAGGTGTGAAAATGTATCTGAAAAACAGGAAGACAAGTCTGTATCATGCAATGAGATGTACTCTAGTACAACGTCAAGTAAACAGGGGATGAGGTTGTGGAATATTGAGTTTTGTATAGGCTCATTGAATGTCAAAGGATTACATTTGCCACACAAGAGATCTATGCTGGGAAGAGAGTTCATCTAACACACTAAAAAAGAGACTCCAGGGTGAGGAAGGCTATATGAGTGCCCCTGGTATCATAACTTCTGTGAACACATAAACTCATGAGCCATGAGACAAGAAATATGCTACTATAGTTAATATTCAATTCTCTTAGTCAAATTTTGTAAAATATTCCATGTCAAAAATCTAATTCTTTATCACTTCTGTATTTCTGCACTTTAGTTTAAATACATACAGCTATATTGCATATTGACTACATTTACTAAAAACATATACAAAACACCCTATTTTACAGATTGTTCCGAAATGTTCACATTTGTTCATAGGTCGGCTCAGTCTCATTGCTTCATTCATACCCATTAATACTTAAAGTGCATACGTGGTAATTACTAAACATCAATGGCATGTGTAAAAAATCCTTCTAATGGATTATTACAGAATACAGCCTGACGAACATGTTTTGTTCCTTCTTGGCTGTCTACTTAATGTATGCAACTTCTTCAGGGGCTAATTTGTCTGCAATTGTGTGCTTGCCAATTATATAAATCTACACATTCTTTAATGTGCGTTTCTTAAAAGGATCTATAATTCCACTTCACTTTTGGTTAAGGTACAACTCATTCGGCACACTCTTCAGCGTTCTTGTCTTTTCCCCCTTTATTACTTAGGATCTTTAAATTAATCCATATGCAGTTTCTTAACACATTTCCGTGGTGAATCTCTATGGATTCTTTTGGTCTAGGTGTTTCTGACATTTTCGCAGGTGATTGTTATGGTAGCGTGTGTCATCGCTATTCCTTTTTGTATGTCTAGTTTTGTTGTTTTCTGACTTTTCTGACTGTCTTCCGAGATGTTCCTGTTCAGAAGATGTAAGCTTCTTCTGTTGTGGCTCTTCAATCTTAAATGACTTGCTGAAGAGAGTTCAGGCAATCAGGATTAGCTATTTTATTTGTTCAAAGAGGAGGGAGGAAAGCCATATATGTAGAATGGGATGGGTATGGGTACAGTATTGTGAGACTCAGTGGCAGTCAGAAAAGCTGGGGTGGGGATATCAATAAAAAATGGATAGGTCTAGTGGTCTGTAGAGAAGGAGCTAAGTACCCCCACCTCAACCACTTTACCCAGAATGCCTATGTGTTGGAAACTAGAGTATGTGACATATGCAGAACAATTGAAACGACAGGTGCCAAAGGAAATCCTGGAGGCTAGGTTCTGGTTGAGAAGACCATACCTGCATTCATGACAGTATGATGGCTGTTTAAACGAAATCCCAGAAGAAGCAGGACGCCTGAATGATGAAACAGATTGGTGACGTCATGCGAGAGTCGAGCTGACTTAAATAGAAGAAATGCAGAGACAAGAAAATGTGGATATTCTATAAGGCATCAAGAAAGTATCAAAGACAAGCAACACATTGTGCTCAAGATGCAGAGGTTTATGCTACAGAAACGATGAAGATATTAAGCCAGTTCACACATGTACAAATACAAAGTAACGCAAGCAGACAAAGTTTTCATGAGGCTAGCTTATAGTGAATAGATTGCGGCAAGCGCCAATGTATGGATGCATAGGAATGAGTAAAGAATGGATTGTCCCATTACGAACTATAAGCACAGCTGAGCTAAAAGAGAAAGGCCACTTTTTTTAGCATGGCACAGTAAGAAATCAAATGAATTACAAGAAATTTTCAGAAAGGCGAGGTTGATTGAGCTAAAATGCAAGGTTGTATTCGGCTGAGAAGAACAGAACTTAGTTACAATCTTGTGAAGGAATGAACCTCCTGTTCAGAAGCTTGGAGAGAACAAAGAAGACGTCAGAGGCTCACAGGAAAATAGTCTTTTTAATGCACTGAAAGCTCAAGTTAGTGGTCTTCAGTCACATGGGGAGAAGGAGTTAGGTGAGCAGGATGGTCACACCTACGCACGAGGGCAGAGCATGCCTCTACTCCCATGTATGTTCCAGTGCAAAAGAACACTCCCAAGGACAAGTTCAAAGGCATTAATTGACAACCGACCACTGCAGTGATATTGGATGATGTTCTAATTGGTGGGAAGCGGATGTTTGAGACTAACTCACCAGCACCTGAACGCTTGGCCTGCATGTGGCTAACATGGGCTGAAGGATGCATGATTAGAGGTCCTATAATTTCGTAGCCAATGGGAAGTTGTGTATTTAGTAACGCTCATAGTGACCTGTTTTGAGGGAAGGGCTTAGTTGCCCCACCTGATGTTAAGAAACCTATCACCTTTCTCGCGCCCATTAGACGAGTATGGATTGTATACTTAGATGTTCCCTTAGACCCTATCACTCTCTTCAGTAGGTTTTTGTAGTTTGCCACGTAGGATGATGTTAGTGATACACAGGTTGTATGTCACCTATGATGAGAATTGAGTATAAAAGTGTCCTTTTTTATGAAGTTCGTTGAGACCTTGCTTTGATACATCCAATGGCATTTGTTGTACTCCCTGTTTTAGATAATTGATAATAAAACAGTTATCTTTTTGCCAACTTCCTGAGTCATTTCGTTTATTGATGTTTGAGTAACCTCTGCATCCATTCCTCTCAAATGTATTGCTGACTCATCTTAAAGGGCTGGAAGTTCTCCAGTTCACATGGTAGCTTATAGAGGATGGTTTGATTTCCATCGAGATAAGTAAGCTTTGGGGTCCCCGGCAATATCGAACGACCTCTGCCATTCGGCTGAAAGGACGTGAAGCTGCCTGTGGATAGCGGTTAGAATAGGTTAACGCTTATACAAGCCTGGGTGTGACATGTTCCCCAGTTTCCACAATAACCCCTCCCGGCATCTACAGGAAGCTGAACAGACAGAAGGTTGGAGAGGCCACAGAAGGAGGCGTTGCAATCCCGAGGCTTGGAAGCCGAACGTACGAATGGTGAGTACAGACTGAGCAAGATGGCAAAAAAGTATGAATGGGCAGTGGGAATGGAGAGTGATAAGGGAATAAATGCATAACAGTGGGTTGGAAAGGGATGGTCATCTTGAGAAGATGAACGTCGAGTTTAATGGGGATAATTGACTCGAAACGATAAGAGCGTTTAGTAATTTAAGAATGTTGACTTGAGACGATGATTGCCAAGCAACGGATCCTGCGAGACGAGGATCATCACAGTGGGATATGCCCATTTTTCCTATTTTTTTTTTAAAGAACATCAGCAGGATCTGTTTCCTAGAGCCCTATTACGGGTGACGTAGAAGGCAAACTTGTTTTAAAAAACAGTTTTAAGAGGCAAGATCACACTCAACCAGAGTATTTTTTAGGGGTATAAAGAAGATGAGTCTTGAAATATAGACTGATATATGTGAACGGTCAAGTATGCCTGTTTGTCTGTTTGTTTTATGTGAGTATGTAAATGGTGAAAAATTAATGGAGACATTGAAAGATAAGGAAATTAGAACACGAGAAAGTGGGTTTAAACTGTTTATTTATGATATTGCATTGATGGTGCGTAGTGGCAACATAGAGTAAAAAGAGAAAATGTGACATAGAAAGGACTGGAGCATGCAACGATTGGTGCAAGCTCATATTATGAGATTTTTGAAAAATGCATTATTTTTATGAAATTGCAAAGTGTACAAGTGAGTATTGACTGTCAAGAATGACGAGTCAACATGAGGAGCATTGCTCCGTTTATACATTGCTGCAACCATACACTTAAGTTTAAATAGTTTAGTGCAAAAGGGGTAAAGAGACCACAGACAATATGATCATGCTGTGATCATAAGAGGGATCAAAACAGTTGTTTTGCAGCACATGATGACATGGTTGCATGCTGCATATACTGGACGAAGTTAGATAAGTGACTTGCGAGCTTAGAACTCTGGAAAGAATGAACGAGGAGGAGAGAGAAGTGCTGCCTCCTATGGATAGGATACTTAAAATATGCAAAGGGGGGGTGAAGAGTCTACTGCTCCACCCACCACACCTGAGGTAGACAGCGATAGTAAGAAAGATGAAGGGCTGTGCCCATTGAGAAGGCTTAAGTTAGCAATAAGGTATAAGTGACCTGGGGCATGAGTCGCTTGCATAAAGCAGCAATGAGAAAACAGACACAGTTCTTGACAAAGATGTAATCTCCAAGATCCCAAAGGACAGGGAGAGACACGATAAGGATAAGAGTGATAGGACAAGTGGATTCTCAGACATGAGATGAGAAATAAAGAGATATAAGGAAACAAAGGATAAGGACTGATGGGTCAGTGCCCATACAGGATGAAGGATGGGTGGTCAGATTGTGCTCAAACACTCGACAACAAGAACATTTAAGGAAGGGAGACAACGGAAAGGCTACGAATGATCTCTTTAAAGGTACACAGTTGTGCAATAGAAGGGGAGACTTATCTAGTTTTGAGCCCAGAGAGCTGTCTGAAGATAGACTGACTCTGAAGAAAAACAAAGAGTCGACAAGTCGCACAAACTAGAGATAAGATAAGCCAGGTGAAGATATGGAAGCTTTCTTGTTAGGAAGAGGGAGAAAACACATGGGGTTCTGAAGGTGTTTCGTTGGGAAAACAAGGAAGTTAGGTGATTGAGTCCAGGCCTCCCTATCTCTCGGGTATCAAACATCTTTGACGTGGCTGGATCAATCTGAGAAGGGCAACCCTATGGTCAGAGGGGGGACGACAAGCCTGCATGCATATTCGCAGCAGAAATAGAAATGGGTTTGCTCAGCGTCAGACAGTGCAGCAAAAGCGAGCGCTGAAGATGCTACAAAGCTTTTAAAAAAGACAGATAGCAATGACATCGCTATGAAGGTAGCCACAGAAGTCACCCATGCAGATGCAGCGGAGCATAAGTACAGGACACTTAATGATTCTTAGAATAAAGGGGGGTGTCACCGTTGACTTGGGAGGTAAAACCTTTTTGTTCTTTTTAAGAAAGAAACCGATGCAACGCGCACATGTACACAAGAGGGGACATTTTGATTGTTGGAAATGTCACAAATACTTAAGACTTTATAGGAGATGTAAGAAGAGTTCCAATTACTGAAGGATTGCCAGTCTCTATAGGAGAGTGTGACATGTCTATGTCACGGGTATAGTTAAGATAGAGACTTATCAGTATTATAGATTGAGATTTAGTAACAGAAAAGTTGAACATAATGATTTTGTTTTATTAATAAAAGTATGGTGTGTTTTTTATATTAAGAATATATTGGTTGAGCATGAGTGAGTTTTTTATGGTATGTATGGGATGAGTGGGTATATGAGGGATGTTTCTAAAAAATGGAAGTTTTTCACTATGAAGTGTGCATTTTGTTAGCATGATTGATAAGTCTTAATGGGTAAGGTTGTGAGAATATTCGATAGTTTTGTATTAAGGTATTTATGATTAAGAGAGAAGGCCGAGCCTTTTTTTCTTTTTAAGGTTATATGTGGCTATAGCATACATGGGATTAGTCATGCATGATAGACGTTGACTGAAATGACAGTCACTAGGGCATGATGATTGCCATTAGGGAAGATGACAGCTTGATTGAAGTTATTAATAAGGAATTGTTTAAAAATATCATGAAAAAGATGGCAAAGCAATCTTGGGATAAGTATTGTTTAAGTGGGAGGGATCAGGTAAACATGAGAGTCCTTGGGCAAATGATGCTCAAATGAGAGCACCCGGAATATTTTGACATGATGGAGAATGGCAGTTTTGTTATGGACAAAGATTTGTTGAGTAAAGCGGAGGTGAATAAGAGGGGCTTTGACGAATGAAAGAAGGAACATTGAATAGACTCTAGTTGAACGATGATTAAACTATATTGAGGAATGTCCTTTTTGCCATATGCAAATGGAACTGATATGATAAAAATGTGCGCATACAGAGACTCGCATTAGAGTGGGCTTTGTGTGCATCAGAGGAGGATTTTTGGACCCAGTTAGGAGGGGTCACTCCCCTTGCGACCAAATATGCCAGCCGTCGAGTATGCCATTAAGAGGGCTGACAGTATGGTGATAACATGATTTTGTGACGTAATGTATGAAACATGTAATGGGGTTTTTCTGTTTAGAAAGATCTGAGGGTTTGTTGGTGTTTCCAAGGGCTACGGCCTATGAGGGAGTTGTGTTAAAACTAACGATCAAATAGTCAGATATAGAAAAGAGAATTCTGCCATGGGTGCAGCGGAAAACACTGGCAAAAACTGAGCAGGCTCATGGTTGTTTATATTTTGAGAAATGTTAAAAATTAACCATTGAAGGTAAAAGAAGAGAGCATTGGGGGATATTCTATTTATTGACGGTACTTCGAGAATCAATCAGGTTAATAGACTTAGAGATGCAGGTGCCGCTGGGGTAAAACACATGACTAATGGAGAGGTTTGAAATATTAACAAGTGTATGACTACCGTCTCACTTTTTGGCACAGGCTGCTGAATAAGTGGCACCGATTGTCGCGCTAGAGAAATCGTGCAGACCAGGAAGTAACAGTGTACAGTGACTCCGCCTATGTGACATCAACAATCCATTCAGAACTAAGCACGTTGGAGAAGGAGGGGTGACCTACGGACGGCACTCTAGTGCAGCACGCAGTGTTATTGAATAGACTCATAGGAACCAGCACTACGACCCCCAGTACCCATTGTAGTAGGATGAAATGTGTAGCTTATGTTGAAAGGAGCAGATTTAATTTCATGTTTAGTATTATAAAGTAAAAATAAAGAAGTGAAGTAAGTGGTATGAAAGGAACTTTGTTATGATTGTATGTAGAGTATGGATATGAATGAAAGAGTGGTAATGATAAATGAATATATTTTTTAAATTGTTATATTAAAAAATAGGAAGATTTAGTCAGTAGAAAGTTAGAAGGAAAAATGGCCAAGATAAAAAGGATTGGTGGACGCAGAAAGGGTGTTTTTTAAGCCTTTCCGAAGCATTGTGGCGACAAGACAGCACTGGTACACCAGTGATGCCTGAAGCCTTATCAAGGGTGGTGATAGGATAGCTACACTGCCTTGTGCATGTCAATAGAAAAGAACCACACTGCAGCGAGTGCGAGGAATGGTGTCTGTTTGAATAAAGTAGAACACGTTGCATTTTGTATAGTACTTGCACCGTATGTTAAAAGATTTACTCCTGGGCACATGTCGCGCAGTGTTAGGAGATTTTTTTTTTTTTAAATAATAGGGAACCTTTTTTTTAGTATCCAGGGCTATATTGCAAAAGTGATAGATAAACCTGGGTATATGATTAATAGAAGTATGTTCTTTCTCAGGGTAGACTGAAGATGGATCGTATATACACACCCAGATGCCACCTCTGTGGTGAAATTAGATGTTCACACAGTCTTCATAGATAAGATTTATGTAAAGTAGTAAAGAAAGATAATCGCCCTTATTTTTCATTTAATGAAGCCTTTGAATGCATAAGCTTCTTGTTCAGTATACAACAAGGTTTCATTGGCTTGTCACAAGCAGATAAACAGAGAAACTTGACAGCCTGCGTAAGGAGAGAATAGCCACAGAGGAATTGATTATGAAGGAAAGGGTTGGTTGCATTGTCTATCACTAGCATTGTATGAGATAAGGAATTGGCCAGGGGTGAACCACCATCCTATCTCGCAAGGATAAAGTGACAGGGAGGCAGATGAGGAAGTCCCTCATCCCTCCATCTAGACTTTGAAGTGATGCCCAAGCAGCAATAGAATTGTTAGAAAAGGAGCTACGTGTGTTCCTTGTCATTTCAGATGAGCTCCAAAGACAGGGGTGAGGGGCAGCGCAGAACACAGAAACAGATGCTACAACAACCGGAATTAAAGGACTTTGGGCCTCATTACACGGTAGGCGGTGGACCAAGGTGCTATTAGCACCTTGGTCCACGCCGGTAAAATACCGGCACCGCCTTGGAGGAAAGGGGAATTACCGCCCCATTCCAAGGTTGGCGGGGCGGTAACTCCCCCTTCCCCCATTGCCCTTCCCCATTCCCATTTTTGCCCCATAGGGCATAATGGGAATGGGGAAGGTGCTAATTACGGTACCGCAAATTGCGGTACCGTAATTAGCACCCTGATCCCTTTGCGGGTTGGTTTTTAACACCTGCTAAAAAGCACCTTCCGTGTAATGAGGCCCTTTGTCTTCCCAAATTTTTCAACAGACATCAGGTAATGAACTTTGCAAAACCTCACTAAGAAGAGAGCGAGCTTCGCTTCAATTAGCCGTCCATTAGGGAGGGACGTGACTTCGCCTGCAGCCGAGGTACAAGACAAATGCACAGGGTTGGCCATCCATAAAGACGTAAAGACGTAAAGACATCCATTGAAGAATCCCCTTCACCCTCACCCCCAGCAAAAGCAATGGTCAGAAGCAAGTATCGAGGAAGAACCTCGGCATGTGCAGACTAGACTAGAAGAAGGCAGCAGAAGCAGACAAGTAGTTCATTGGACTGTGGCTTGTTTCGAGACACTCTTTTAGTCACTCAAAAATAAGAGAGTTAAGGGAAGTTATAGGATCTTGAGCAACAGGTACTTGTTGACCTTGGAATGAGACATGCTCGATCTCGATCTCGAAAGCAAGGAGGCCAGATATGGAGTTACTGTTTCGATAATCGGAAAAGGGAGGAATATCCTGTTTCATTTTTCACTGAAATTCTCTTTGGAGGTGCCTATTGTGTTTCCCAATAAAAACATTTCAGGTAACATTCGGGCAAGGTTTTCTGTTCACTTTCTGCCCTCATATTCTGCTAAAGAAGAGAAGAACTTTGGCGATAGAAAAATTTGAAAGAGCCGGCCTACGACAAAGGCCAGATAAAGGCCCTGTTTATCCCTCACACCCTGAAGCATCTATATATCGAGGTAGAGAGGGCAGGAGCCCCCATCAGCCTCCGGAGACCCCTGTGCCAAGTGGAGCTGAGCGCAATGTTCCGCGCTGCCTGCTGTTTCCTAGAGTCCCACACACCGGACCACATGCCTTCTGCAGCAGCTAAGTCCTCGTGAAGCCCTGCATTCTTAAAGCCCTCCGCCAGTCACCCTTACCCATTTTTCTGCTTTCTACAAGCAGAACCGTGTACCGATCTTCATTTCCACATGCCGCGTGATTTAAAGATGTTGGGGGCGTGATGTGGCACCATAGGAAGGCGCTACTGTTCGATGCATAGCAACCTATCTGAATAACTGGTAGCAACATCTGCCGGCAGGCAGAAGAGCTGACCTATGACGAAGGGCAGATAAAGGCCCTGTTTGCCCCTGTTCGCCACGGCGAGCTACGGTCCCTGCCAGGGTAAGCTCATCTAACTATCTTCTACCATATCTGCCCTCCATATCTAGCACTTGCCAGGAACGCCCTTCTTACTGTAGTCAGACCCTATGCTGCACAGTGTCCTTTACAGTGAAAGTTCAATACTTGTGTATCCTGCATATTGTTGCAACAACCCTGACGCTACTAGCCTGCCTGACCCCGAGGATCAATCCACATGGGACCAAGTCAACCCTTCGAACTTCCATGATTGCGGCTGACATAAGTTGCGTCCTTTTGTATTTGTTAACTGCACGACCATGGGCCACAGAAACCATCCGCTTTTTCCACAATTACCTGTGCCGCACAATATCTGTATTTATATCTGCTTCTGCAACCCTAAACTGTTTGCATACTGCCCTCTTCATTTTATAAGTACTACCTCTGCATCAAAGCCACATTAACGGCACGTTAAATGTTGATTTCATTCGCTAGTACTGCCACTATTCATGTATGTCATGCCTCTACTTGCTATCACCTTCCCATAGTGCGTTTGCATCTCCCGTGCTAATTCCTACTCCTGATGATCACTGTCTGACCATGCGAAATAAGACTGTCGAGAACTACCATATTGCTCTGCTTGCCCACAGTCTGCATAACAAATAGGCCCATTTGTATCAATAGGCTGCGGTAGTGTTCCTAACTACCACTTAAATACAGAACCAGCCCACTTCTTTGCAAACAGTTCCCTGGCGCTGCCCCTTCTGTTTATATTTTTGAACTTGACTTGTACCTTGCTCACTGTTCTACTGCCCTGATTTTGAACTGACCCAACTTTGTGTACCCTGCTCCCCGGCCTACTGTTTAAACTTTGAACCAGCCTATTTATACGTGCCCTGCCCAGTGGCCTACTGCTTAAACTCTGTACTACGATACTTTACTACGATGGCCTCCGCATATGTTTGACATGGCTATGTGATATTTGTGTTGTGCCAATTGTGCTATGTGATGCTACACTGAAATTGCCATATAGACCTTTACCATTCTTTTAGAACTCTTGCTGCTCTTCGAGAATATTACCTGAACCTAGCACCATCAAAATTACTTAGCTACTCCCCGCCATCTCTCCTAACAATTGTGCACCTCAGTGCGGTGATCATAAGTCCACTGACCACCGCTAGCACTATGAATGCCTTCAGGCCTGTCCTGCTAAAATTATTATATAACTCACTGACGATTAAACCAGAGGTGCATGCACCAGCCCCAAACAACTGCGACTACCTTAGGGCAGCCAGGACTTGTAAGGATATCCAGCGACTGTACACTCAGATCAAAGGCGGCCACCTATCCCCTACCATTGTCTCTACACCCCACCTTTGTTGACTACTACTACACAGACAGGGCATTCTATCAGTATGGGTTTTAACCATATGCCACCCCTCAACCCCAAAAACTACTACCCCACCAATCAAACCTATGTACCATGCACACTGTCAGTCAGAAACTCCAGACCTCGGGCCAGATTAACTAAACTCCATGAACCACCATCTAAGTCCATCACCAAAATAAACCTCATCCTTAACGGCAACAACACCATAACTAAAACTCACACCAGTAACAACATACCCTCCTATGCTGGCTCTATTCTCAAAACATGCTACGGTAACTCACGTGCTAATATCAAAGATACCATCCACCATCACACCAAGAACTATGACTTCCTGGCTATAGCGAAATCCTGGCTTCACGTTGCCACCGGCCCTGCCCTCCTCCTAGCTATATCAGATAACTATGAAATCATAAGAGAAGGCAGAGCTGACTCTCTAGAGGTGGAGGCATTGCTCTTGTCGACAAATCTGACCTGGCTTTGAGAATCGCCTTCTCCTTCCACTACCTCATGTGAATTACTCACAGCTAAACTCCCGATCTCCAACACTGATACCCTAACAATATATTTTACATATAGACCATCAGGTCCGACTGGGTCATTTGAAGAAGACCTCTCTGCAATGCTCTCTAAGAATACCAAATTGAACTCCCAAATTCTCCTGCTAGGAGGCTTTCATTTAGGACTCAACAATCCCAATGATAACCAAGCCTTGGCTATCTCTAGCTAAAATTGGGGTTTACCCGAAGAGTGTCCCAAGCCACCCACGACAAAGGGAGAACCCTCGACTGGGTAGCAGACCATAACTGCGCAACCTGGACAGATCATTTCCTGATGTCATTTACCGTGCCAGCCAATATCTCTAAATCTAAGGCCATTCCCATTGCACCACCCCTCCCTACGAGGAACAAAAAGAACATTACTGTAGGTAAGCTCATTCACGCCGACTCTTAACCTACTTCCTAACTCAACTAGCCGAGATAAGTTTAGTTTAGTTTAGTTTATTCATTTATATGATGCGCACCGGACCCGGGGGTATCAGGGCGCATTCAGTACAGACAATGTGAAGCTTAATTAACAAGTTACATAGTTATACACAGATAATATAATACAGAGTAGTGCATAGAAAAGGCATGACTGGGTACATAGGTATGCTCTACAGGAGTAGGTAGACATGGAAAATATACAAAGAAAAATATACACAGGTTTGTTGTTGATTAGTTATCATTTGCCTTGAGCCAGTTGATATAACTGAGTCTAAACCTGGGGTAGGATTGCTCCGCCCTGAGGTGGTGTGGTAGATAACCAAGTAGAAGCCTACAATGCTGCCATGATGTCAGCTCTTGCTATAATAGCTACACTTAAGATGTGGAAAAGCAAACCAAAGGCACATCTGAACTCATGGTTTACCCCACCAACCTAAAAACTCTGAGAAATTAAAAAAGAAAGATTGAATCTCTGTGGAAACTCATCCCCCCTGATGAAAACACAACAAACCTGATCGACCTAGCATCCCTTTACAGAAAGGAAATTATACGCACCAAACAAGAATCCTATAATGAGAGGATCAATAAGACCAGTTAAAGCTCTAAGGAACTATTCACTATTCCAAGGGAAATGAAAGCTCCCATCCCTCAGATAGACGATTGTCTCAAGGATAAAGCCTGGTGCACAAGTATCCAGAATGCCCTACAGAACAAAATCTCCTTACTCCAAAGTAAGATTGCTAATAAAAAAGCAAACCTACCTTCCTAGATAAGCACAGCATCGCCACTTCAGCCACCAACAAACCTCCAAACCAGTTTAGATTCTCCCAAGTCTCAAAAAAGTCATCTTCTTATTCAAGCCTTCTAAGTGCCAAGGAGACAGCTGCCTGGCACAGATAATCAAAGATGCCGCTAGAGACCTTGTGCCTTTCATAACCAAACTAATCAGCTGTTCATTCACCTGTGGCACTGTCCCCTGTCCCCTGCAACCTAAAGGAGTCATGGGTCCTACCCCTCCTGAAAAAAACAGACTCTAGATCCTTCAATCCTGACCAACTACTGACCAATCACCACTGTACCATTTGTACTTAAGATCCTTGACAAAGTGGTTTATATCCAAATTCAGGAGCACCTAGAGTCCAATTACCTCGTTGGTGTCCGACAATCAGGTTTTGGACCCCGTCATGGCACCGAGACAGCTCTACTTGACTTAAAAACAGACAGATGAACTGAAGGACAAGGGACTTCTCGACCTCTCGGCTGCCTTTGATCTGGTGAACCACCAAGTTCTCTGCAAACATCTAGCCTCAGTGACGCACTTCTCACAAGGCGCCATTACCTGGATCAAATCATTCCTCAACAACAGGACCATGAGAGTCTTTTCGCCACATTCAGCAGTCAACCCAATCCCAATAAATTGTGGTGTGCCACAAGGCTCTTGTGTTTCCCCCACATTGTATAATATATTCACAAAGCCATTGTTCGATGACCTCGACCATCTGGTTGTCACCTGCACTAACTGTGCAGATGACACCAAGATCCTCATACCCCTCTCGGGTGAGTATGACAAGGATCTGGCTTTGGTGAACAAAATATACCTCATCATCCAGGCCAGGATGGCCGCACACAGTCTATGCCTGAATGATGACAAGACTGAGCTTCTAATACTCGGCTCCACATCCAACCTCAACAAACTAGGCTCAAATTACACCATCTTCAATATTGATGGCAACACCATTAAAGTGGCAAAAGAACAAACATCCTTAGGTTTTCACCTCGATTCTGCCTTCGCACTTAACAAACAAGTCAGCACCATGACTTCTTCCACAGCCTACACATGTACGCTGATTAGAGCCTGTAAACCATTCCTGTCGAAAGAAAGCTGCACAACCTTAGCAAGAGGACGTATCCTATCCAAACTGGATTATTGTAATGCTCTGTACCTGGGGACCAACAAATACATCATCAAGAAAATCCAAACTTTGCAAAACAACACTCTTAGAGCAGCTCATAGCATACCAAGGAGAGAACATATTTCACATCTGAGGAGACAGATCAAATAACTCTCTGCAAAGTACAAAATCATGCTTAAAACCCTATCTCTAACGCATAAATGCCTCAATCACGCAGTCCCTATCTATCTCTCTGAGAGAATCACAAAGAAATCCACTACACTACCCACAAGGACTATCAATTCAGCACGCCTAGTTGTGCCTAGATTTAAGCTAAAAAAGGCAGGGGGATCCAGTTTCCCTGTCATGGCAGCTCAATCATGGGACACCCTACCCCCCTCACTAAGAGCCGACCAACCCTTCTACATGTTCAGGCGCAATATCATAAAATGGCTTGTCACCAATGACACCAACGATCAGCCCTAATCTTATACATTCAATGACATTGACTACTCCAACTGCCCTGACTCCACCTAGTATCTCTCGCTGACCACTAAGTAGCTCGCTTACTCTTGTACATATGTATGTACACTCCTTATGTGTGCTTGCTCTGCATCATTTAATGTATTCCTGTTTCATTGAAGCTATTTTATCTATTGTATCTATTGTAACTAAGCCTAAAGTATACTTGTAAATCACTGTGCAAAAGGCGCCCAGATACCCCCAGGTTGGGTGGGTCATACAAATAAATAAATAAACAAACAAACTAACAAAAGCTGTTGTTGTCGTCTTTCATACATGTGTGTAATCTACACCTGTGTTTTATTCATAGTGGTACTGCTGTCACTTGCGGTACGAACAGCATATTATGTTGAGACAAATGAGGCAAAATCTCTGGTGTATCTTCATGTAAGAGAGAAAGAGGATGCAACCGTGGCAAGTGGCAACTACTAGGCAGCCGGAACCTCATGTGATTGTTCCCACTTTAAAGGTACCCACAAGAGCACCTGATCATGTGATAATTGAACCTCGGTTACCCTTTGTAGAGAGGTCACGTAATGAAGTTTTTGCAGACCTTATGTGTTCATCATTTGCTGCTGCTAGACAAAAACAGCAGGATAGGGAGAGGCTTTTTGCGCATTCCCCTACACAGATAGCACTTGTGAACGCACCCAGTCCACTGACAAATGCTCCATTAATTGGTCCACGAAGGAAGAGTTATATTGAAATGCTTCATGATTTGATAATAGAAGCCCATATGGAAAAAGCAAGACCAAAAAGAAATGCCAAGGAGGATGATTATGAACTGAATAACTATCTGGACAGTACAGCGCATTTGAGGAATAACATTTGGTATCAGCATATGAAGGAAGTTGGAAGAAGTAATCAAAGGAAGAATGCTTTGTATGTGCACTCCTGCCTTATAGTATGGGAAAGTCCAAAATCTTCATAGCTTTTGAAATAGACGTTCAGACAGCTCATTTTCTGTTACACATAGCACTCTGCAGAAAAAGAGGCCATCTCAAATGGGCAAATGAGAGGCTATCTCAAATGGGCAAATGAATGGACAGGTCCAGATGAAGATGACTATGTCCAGGATACGAAGACAAGAAATAGGGAGCATACCAAGAATCACGTGATCAGATATGAAACGCTGGAGTAAAAGGGGCTGGAATCAGATGAGAAGTAAACAAAAGACTTAAGAATCCAGGAAAAAATGCACAAGAGAATTGTAAAAGAAAAAATAGAGGTCAGATGCAGATTTGGGGATCAGTACTTTCACCAGATTGATGGGAAGAAGGAGTGGTTATTTGCAGAGCCTGGGTTATCATTGGATTCTATAAAGAAACTGTTGACCTAGTGCAAAATGGATGTAAGCCACTATGGCCAAGACTTGCTAAACTACTGACCTTGGTTGAAGACAGAGGAGGACCCTTGCAGATAGTGCCTCTGCAAAAGTCAAAACTGTGTTCCAGAAATAATGGCACAAGAAAAGTTGGAGAGAATCAGAACTGTGGGTGAATCTTTGATGTACCAAGAATGAAAATTGGGACAGCAGTGATCATCAATCACTATTGGACATGCAGAGCCAAGGTTTACATGAAGCTACCCAAAGACTCGGGAGGAATATGCACCTTTGTGAATATTCATGTTCCAGCATTAGTGATTCTGAAAAGGGATTTGAACATTGACAATTTCCCAAAAGCAGACGCTCACCTGAGGAAGAAGAGATCTGCAGGGCTGATAAGTAGGATGAAGATAGAGAACTATTTCTCAGCCAAGTCAATAGAAGCTTTTGACTCTATTCCTTATGAGCACAGATTGTTCAGCCAGACTTCATCAGTATTCACGATGATCATCATGCAGAGAATCCAGGTTGGAGCAAATACCAAATGGCTGCAGATTACCAGATGGGAATTGCTGCAGAGGGTCAACACAACCATAAAGGGATTCAATGCTATCAAAGAAGTACTGAGAGCTGTAAGACTGATGACTCTTCAGAACAGATACATCTTGGATATGATTACAGCTAATAAATTGTGCAAAAATTGGGGAATCATGTTGCACATTCATACATTCTCATGATGACGAGAATGGCACCTTGACAGAGGCCATAGAAGTGGTGACGACAAAACTGCACGGATAATGGACGTAGTAGGAGATATTGCTGATGATAGCTGGTTTGGAGCACTCTTTTCTTGGATTCAACAATGGATGGCAGATATGTTCAAGTTTCTTGGAGCACTGATCTTGTTAGTGTTGCTAGGATTCTCTGTGATCAATATAATAATCTCACAATGCATGAAGACTGCAAAGAAAGCCACAGGGATGAAGATCATGATCGATGTTGAGTCAGGCTGGAAGACTAAGGACTGATGAAGAAATCCGAGCCTTTGTAAAGGCCAAACTATTTTGTATTTATGCACCCGAGGGAGCAAAATTCTATATCCAAAGGACCATAAGAAGTATGTGGGAAGATGGATCTACTGCAGGACAAATGGACAGTGCATGCTTATGACTTGGAACAAGGATGAGCACGTGAAGACAGCTGGATGCCTGAGGGGGGTCATAAATATATGGGTCCCTAAAAAGCATTTCTTCAGACGAGGATGTTTGTAAATGAAGGAGAAAGGGAGAGTGGTCGATGAATCACCCAGAGGGGGGTGAAGAGAAGGAGCTAAGTACCCCTACCTCAACCACTTTACCCAGAATGCTTATATGTTGGAAACCAGAGTGTGTGACATATGCAGAACAATTGAAATGACAGATGCCAAAGGAAATCCTGGAGGCTAAATTCCCGTTGAAAAAACCATACCTGGATTCAAGACAGTATGATGGCTGTTTAAACAAAATCCCAGAATAAGCAGGACGCCCGAATGACAAAGCAGATTGGTGACGTCATGCGAGAGTCGAGCTGATGTAAATAGAAGAGATGCAGAGACAAGAGAATGCCGATTTTCTATAAGGCATCAAGAAAGTATCAAAGATAAGCAACATCTTGGGCTCAAGATGAAGAGGCTTATGCTACAGAAACGATGAAGATATTAAGCCAGTTCAAATATGTACAAATGCAAAGTAACACAAGCAGACAATGGGCCTCATTCCGAGTACGGCGCTAACCAATGGCGCTATTAACGCCTTGGTTGACGCCGTACCCGGACCGGCAGCGCCTTGGTGGATGGCGGAATTACCGCCCAATTCCAAGGTTGGCGGGGCGGTAATTCCCCAATCCCCATTTACCCTTCCCCATTCCCATTCTTGCCCCATAGGGCATAATGGGAGTGGGGAAGGCGTCAATTACGCCACCGTAAATTACGGTGGCGTAATTAACATCAAGGTCCCTTAGCGCCATGGTTTTTAACACCTGCTAAAAGCAGGTGTTAAAACCACCATGGCGCAAAGGGAACTCGGAGTATGGCGGTAAGGGATTACCGCCACCGCTCTCGTTAGCGGTGGCCGCTATCCCTTACCGCCATACTCGGAATGAGGCCCAATGTTTTCCTGAGGCTAGCTTATAGTGAATAGATTGCGGCAAGCGCCAATTTATGGATACATAGGAATGAGTAAAGAATGGATGGTCCCATTACGAACTATAAGCACAGCTGAGCTAAAGGAGAAAGGCCACTTTTTCAGCATGGCGCAGTTAGAAAACAATTGAATTACAAGCGAATTTCAGAAAGGCGAGTTTGAATGAGCGAAGAGGCCAAGGTCGTATTCGGCTGAGAAGAACAGAAATTTGTTACAATCTTGTGAAGAAATTAACCTCCTGTTCAGAAGCTTGGAGAGAACAAAGAAGACGTCAGTGGCTCATTGGAAAATAGTCTTTTTAATACACTGTTTAATACACTGAAAGCTCAAGTTAGTGGTCTTCAGTCACGTGGGGAGAAGGAGTTGGACGAGCAGGATGGTAACATCTACGCACGAGGGCAGAGTGCACCTCTACTCCCATGTATCTTCCAGAGCAAAAGAACACTCCCAAGGACAAGTTCAAAGGCCTTACTTGACAACCGACCACTGAAGTGATGATGGATGATGTTCTAATTGGTGGGAAGTGGATGTTTGAGACTAACTCACCAGCACCTGGACACGTGGCCTGCGTGTGGTTAGCATGGCCTGAAGGATGCCGACGGAGGTTAGAAGCCAGCCAATGATAGAGGATCACATGATTAGGGGTCCTATAATTTCATAGCCAATGGGACGTTGTGTACTTAGTGACATTCATAGGGACCTGTTTTGAGGGAAGGGCTTAGTTTCCCCACCTGATGTTAATAAACCTATCACCTTTCTCACGCCCATTGGACAAGTATGGATTGTATATTTAGATATTCCCTTATATCCTATCACTCTCTTCAGTAGGTTTTTGTAGTTTGCCACGTAAGATGATGTTAGTAATATGCAGGTTGTACATCACCTATGATGAGATTTTAGAATGAAAGTGTGCTTTTTTTTAAGTCCATTGAGACCTTGCTTTGATATGTCCGATGACGTTCGTTGTACTCCCTGTTTTAGATAATTGATATTAAAACAGTTATCTTTTTCCCAACTTCCTGAGTCGTTTTGTTTATTGATGTTTGAGTAACCTCTGCATCCCCATTCCTCTCAAATGTATTGCTGACTCGTCTTAAAGAACTGGAAGTTCTCCAGTTCTGGTCCATCACATAAATAGGGAATTAGTAGGATTAATCACAGCAACCAATGTTATCTTATGCTCCCTCTATGTAGCGCTCATCTGACTCCCACGGGGGCGCTGGCCTGGTTCGCGCTGCTGTGACCTCGTCTAAGGTGATGCGCAGGTTTCGGAAGACGGACTGGACCGGGCCCCAGATCTGGCTTGTCTGACTCGCAGAAGTATCCTTCTGTAGGTGAGAATAGGGGGTTAACTGTCTGCGGGGTAATGCAATCGGCCTCCCACTTACCCCTCTCACCCTCCTCAAAACCCTTCTGTGCTTCCCCGTAGCGTCTCACCTTAGGGTCTGGAAGGACGAGCTCTCCATCCTGCTTCTGATGCAGGGGCGCGTTGGTATCCAGTTACGTCACTGGATTTTCGGATGGGTGAGAACCAAACTTGCTTGGCTTCCAGGTAAGTTTTTCTATAAGTGGTTCCCCTTGTGTCCATGCATTAATGTTCTAATGCTAGTGTCTTTTTCCCCATAGGGGCCGGGGTACGGAATGCCGGGGAACAGGCACCGACCCGAGGTGAGCGGTGAAATCCTTGTGGAAATCAGGTAAGTCTTTAATGAGTGTTTTGGTAATGTCTTTTCATTCACTCATTAACGCTGATGTCTTTTGCCCCTTAGGGGCCGGGGTCCGAAAATGCCTGGATGCGGCGCGGACCCGAAATGAAAAGGGAATGACCCAACAGGTAAGTCTTGACATGGAGTTTTAGCTTCCCTTTTCCCTTCTTTCTCTCACCTTTGTTCTTGTCTTTTTCTCCCTAGGCGCGGGGGCGCGACTGTGAATCCGGATGGTCGCTGCTGAACATGGAGGCGCCCTGTAAAGGTGAGTAGAATGCGGCGCTGCAGAAATCGATGCGATGTGCTTTTAAAACTAAATGTCTTCCTTTTCAGGATTGTTGGCGAAATGTCTCTGGGATGCAGATTTAGCAGGTGAAGCCTTTTCCTTCTTCTGTTCTCATGTTCCCTTCCTTTGCAGGTGATTCAGGATGATGGCAGATGTGGCAGAAGTCAAGATGCAGGAGCAGACATGGTGAGCGTCCAGCTGCTAGATGCAGAACAACGCGAAGCACGTGTGGTTGATCGGGTGTGGTTTAAATAGCCTTGGAAGAAGTTCCTAGAATATGTCCTTCCTCCAATCAGGTATGTATCCTTCCCCGACCACGCCCGGGTGGTAAATGAGTCCCACAGGTAAAGTAGTTCCTTTCAGGCCTCAAGGAGGCCGGGGTTCTGCAGCATGGTCTGCATCAGGTAAGTGCCCCCAAACACTTTCATAATGAGCCTGGCGCCTATGGCGCCAGAACTGACGTTTTCTATGAGCCTGGCGCCATAGGCGCCAGGACGCTGTCCAAAGGGCCCGTATAAGGGGTTGCTGGGACCTTCCCCGGGGACTTGATGTCCGCTTTCGGGGACGCAGGGCCTGAGCCGGCTCCCCGGGAGCGGGCATCGTGACACTCTATGCCCCAAATCCACAATAAGGCTAGTTCTGTAGGGAAGCGCTGCAATTTCTTGTGGAGTGGAAAAGCAGAGTGTTGATCTGTGGAGGTGACTTTTGTCATGATCTCTGCTTCCAAAAGGTCAGGGTTTTCCCAACTCCCTTGGAAGCAGATCCATAACCCAGGTTCCGAGTGCCAACCAGTCCCAATTGGGACCTTTTGGACCCAGTCCTGGCGCCAGTGGCACCAGGCTCATAAATATGCCCAGTCCCAGCGCTGGAAGCGCCGGGCTCATAATGCTTGGGTGGACTTACCTGCAGCAGACCATGCTGCTTACTTGCCTGCCAGTTGAGCCTCTGATCCTCTTCTGTTTGGAACTACTTTTCCTGTTGGGTGGGGCAGGAGCCACTCCCTAGATTCAGAACACTGGAACTCTTCTGGAAAGCAGGAACTCTTTTCTTACCTAGGCGTGGCTGTGGAAGGAGACATCTAAGCACTACAGGAGGCTATTTAAACCACACCCGATGGATGAATCTTGCTTTGCGTTATTCTGCATCCTCTGCAGCAGAACGCTCATCGTGTCTTCTGCATCTGATCCTGGGCCTAAGGAAAAAGGCTTACCATCCTGAATCCAGTCTTCAGCAACACCTATAAAGACAAGAAAGAACAGGTTAGCATTACGGTCTTCAGTGACAGCTCTTCACTTACCTGGTCCATCGGCTGTCACCAACACCTCGCGCTGCATTCCGGCATCTGAAAGACAAAGGCTTACCTACTCTTCGTGCGCTCCGGAGGTCTTCACACTGCATTCCGGCATCTGAAAGACAAAAGCTTACCAACTCTTCGCACGCTCCGGAGGCCTTCGGCGCTGCATCCCGCATCTGAAAGACAAAACAAGGTGCGTTTAAAGACATTGGGGAACTTTAATACTCACGTGCCATTACTCCTTTCCACATCTAACCCAGTGGGTATTCCGGCACCCTGCAGCCGCTCCGAACTTGTACCTGCAAAATAAAAAGACAGTTAGAGCGCATCGTGAAGCAGGCAACAAGCGCTTACTTACGTGCTTCCAGGCGCTTCTATTCATCACACGGGCTCCATCTTCAACTCACTTCAGCCCATCATCTGCCATCGCCGGAACCCTGCAAAACAAGAAACATCATTACTAAAGACTTTAAAGACATTAGAATTACTCGAAACTTACCGTTCGTGCAGTAAACGACGGACAGCAGTCCTCTGAAGTCAAGAGGCCTGCTCCCCTTATCCAGTGAAGAAACTGGTTACAGCACCCTGCCCCGAGGCAGATGGAGAGCACGGCGTTCACTTAACTAAGGTGAGAGCATTAACCTTTGGGGTTCTACAGGAGAAGAGAAAGGGAAGAAGAGAGAGACATTCAATAACCCAGTTCCTTAATCCCATATTTTCTATCTGCAGACATCTTACCCTTCGAGTCAGACATACAGTGCACAGAGGTCCAGCCCAAAGAGCCAGCCGTGTGTTACACATCACCTTTGAAGATACGGTATACGCCCAGTCAAGACCGGCGCCTCTACGGGAATCAGGTGAGCGTTACAGAACGCAAAGCCTACCACAAAACTCCCGTCCAGGCGCTATGGAAACCTCGGATACTGACCAGCTAGCCCAGTTACTTGGGGAACTAAGGGCAGAAGTGCATGCAGCCCGTCAGGAAACGAACGCTCTAAGAAGGGAACTGATTATTTCCAAGGAGCGAACAGATGATCTCGCTAGACAATTGCTACAGTCACAAGCCGGACATACCCCGTTACCCGCATCTGGGGGAAATCTTCCTTCTACATCCTCTATGAATCCAGTGCAGATCAACCTACCTGGGAATGTACCTCTGGCTCCGCCCGAACGATTTTCTGGTGACCCAAAGAGGTTTGCAGTATTTATCAATCAGTGCCGGTTGCATTTCTTATGCCGGCCAGCAGCCTTTCCAACTGATCAAGCTAAAGTAGCTTTCGTGCTTTCGTACCTTAGTGGCAATGCGGCAGACTGGTCGATCCCTCTAGTAAATCAAGATGATCCGGTCCTCCATGATTTTCAAGCTTTTCTGCTCAGTATGGAAAAACTGTTCGCAAGACATTCACAGGGGCAGGCCTTGGACAATGAGCTTCTTTCGTTGCGACAAGGTAATCAAGACCTTTTGGCCTATATTGCGTCTTTCAACAGACTGATAGTGGAAACTCAATGGCCTGAGGACAAAAGGATTATGCTGTTTTATAGAGGTCTACGTGGAGAGCTCAAAGATGTGTTAGCCCAAGTAGTGAATCCCCCACAAGATTGTTCGGACTATATAGACTTAGTCGTTCAAATAGATCACAGACTGCAGAACAGGAAGGCCGATCGTTCCAAGTTTGATGCTCGAGTATTTTCCAAACCGCCAACTCCTTCCAAAGGAGTAGACTCCGGGGAACCCATGCAAATAGGGGGTCTGAAAGGTCCTCTAACACAAAAGGAGCGGGAAAGGAGAAAACAGTTGCAATTATGCCTCTATTGCGGAAACTCAGGGCACTTTCTTCGAGACTGTCCGGTGAAACCTGCCAAGAAGGCAGTAGAAGCTGCAGTTACCAAAGTTACAAACTCTGAGCAGGGAAACGACCTCGCCCAACAAGAATAGAGGTCCTCTTGCCGAGCGTGAAAACCAGTTCCGTGACCTCGCATTTCGTGATACCTATGGTCCTCATTAGCCCTGATAATCCGGATCGATTACATGCAATTGAAGCTTACGTCGACAGCGGTGCCATCGGCAATTATGTGGATCATGAAATGGTTTTGAGGATGAATCTAACTCTTTGTCCCAAGGCTGTAAAGGACGTCATTACTACGGTTTATGGTACGGAGATAGCCTCCGGGCCAGTAACGCATACCACTCAAGAGGTGACGCTAGTAAGTCAAGATGGACACCATGAGAAGATCGTGTTCGATGTGATCAAGGCCCCTCAGTTTCAGATTATTCTAGGAATACCTTGGTTAGAGAAACACAATCCTCTGATCGATTGGCGAGCAAGAACGGTCCAGTTTCCAGAATGTGTCTCTACTTGTCACCCTCCACCTGGTGTTGCACTGGCAGCAATTTCTTCAGAGACTCCCCAGTTACCTCCCGAATACCTAGAATACCAAGATGTTTTCCGGAAGGATCAGGCTAACTCTCTACCTCCTCATAGGTCTTATGACTGCCAGATAGACCTGATACCTGGATCTACTCCTCCTTGTAGTAGAATTTATGCCCTCACCGAGCCTGAGAACCTTCACCTTCGACAATACCTGGATCAATACCTGGCAAATGGGTTTATTCGTCCTTCCAAGTCCCCTGCTTCTTCAGCTTTGTTCTTCGTTCCAAAAAAGGAAGGAGACCTTAGAACTTGTATAGATTATCGCTCCCTGAACCAGATCACCGTTAAGAATAGATATCCGTTACCTTTGATCCCTGAACTCCTGGACCAAGTCAGAAAAGCATGCATATATACAAAGCTGGATCTTAGAGGAGCTTACCACTTGGTACGAGTAAAAGAGGGCGATGAATGGAAGACAGCCTTCCGCACCAAGTATGGGCTATTTGAATATCAGGTCATGCCCTTCGGACTTTGCAATGCCCCGGCCGCCTTTCAATATTTTATGAACGATGTCCTCAGAGAGCTCATAGATGTGTGTGTTGTTGTTTACATTGACGACATCCTCGTTTATTCTTCATCGGAATCTGAACATCGGAAACACGTGAAAATGGTCCTCGAAAGATTGCGTCAACACAAACTTTTCGCTAAGTTGGAAAAATGTGTTTTCAACGTGACTGAAGTTGAATTCTTGGGATTCATATTATCACCTGGCGGAGTGCATATGGATTCAAAGAAGGTCGATGCAGTTCTCAAATGGCCATCACCATCCTCCGTAAAAGGTGTGCAAAGCATGTTAGGCTTCGCTAACTTTTACCGCAGGTTTATCCCCGAATTCTCTCGAATAGTCCAGCCCATCACTGCCTTGTTAAAGAAAAACAAACGTTTTGAATGGTCTACCGAGGCGGAACAAGCTTTCCAGGATTTGAAGACTAAATTTATCTCTGCACCAATCTTAAAACACCTTCGCCCCGAACTCCCCTACATCGTGGAAACTGATGCTTCAAGCCTTGCCATGGGGGCAGTTCTATCACAAAAGGACCCGGTAACCAATCAGTTGCATCCCGTGGCATTTTGGTCCCGCAAATTCTCGCCTCCTGAAATCAATTACACGATTACTGACAAGGAACTTCTGGCTATCAAGTCTGCCTTTAAGGCTTGGCGGCATTATCTGCTGGGGGCCTGACACACCGTTACTGTGATTACGGATCACCGAAACCTGCAATATTTGAAAACCGCAAAAGCCCAATCCTCTAGACAACTCTGTTGGGCATTATTCTTTGCCGAGTTTGACTTCATAATTACCTATCGACCTGGTACAAAGAACGGTAAAGCTGATGCCCTTTCTCCGATGGGAGTGGAAGAACACTTGATCAACCCTAAACCTGTACCAATCATTCCCGAACAAAGAATTCTGGGTGTAATCGCCACAGAATCCATAGAGGAAGTTAAGGATAAAGCCAGGCAACTTGTAACTCCAGCAGACATACAGAATTGGCATCTGCAGGGAAAGGACTTTGCAGTAAAGGACAACTTATTGTATTTCCAAGAACGATTATACCTACCCAGCACAGATTTACAGAAAAAAGTAATCTCTTGTTATCACGATTCTTTAATGGAAGGACATCCCGGTATGGCCAAGACCTCAGAAAAGATCAAGCGCTACTTCTGGTGGCCGTCTTGGAAAAAAGATATCAGAGACTTTATAATGTCCTGTGGAGTATGCGCCCAAAACAAGAGTCAAAAGGAAAGACCAGCAGGCCTCTTACGCCCTATTGACATCCTACCTCGCCCTTGGCATACGCTTTCTATGGACTTCATCACCGATCTACCTCCATGCTCCGGATACAATACGATTCTAGTAATCGTGGACTTATTCTCCAAGATGGCGCATTTCATTCCGCTCAAAGGCTTGCCAACAGCAGCAACTCTGGCCCGAGAATTTCTCGAAAACATCGTCCGACTGCACGGTTTTCCTTCGGTTCTAATTTCGGATCGAGGTAGTCAATTTATTTCTCATTTTTGGCGAAGTTGCTGTCGGTCGGCTCAAATTGATGTGAGACTATCGACCAGTCACCACCCTCAGACCGACGGACAAACCGAGAGGACCAATCAAACTCTGGAACAGTATTTACGCTGCATGCTGCAACAAACTGAAAAAACTTGGAAAGACATCCTTTGGATAGCCGAATATGCCTACAATAACTCTGTCCATTCGGGAACTGGGAAAACCCCGTTTTTTCTTTTGTACGGCAGTCACCCTCGAACCTCGGAGTTGGATCCCCTCCAAGATCTTGAAACACCAGCAGTAGACTACCTGCATTCTACAATCACCCAAGCCTTTAAGGAAGCTGTTTCTCACCTTCAAAGGGCTAAAGAACAATACAAGAAAGGAGCAGATCAACATCGGAAGGAAGCCCCTCAATATCAAGTAGGGGATCAAGTCTGGTTATCCACCAAATATCTACCTCTAAAAGGGCCACGCACATTCAACCCAAGATACCTTGGTCCCTATTCCATCACTACCATAGTAAACCCAGTAGCGGTCAAGTTGGACTTGCCCCCGCACATGAAGATACATCCGGTCTTCCACGTCTCTCTATTAAAACCCGTGCAACCTCAAACCCGACTAACTAAATCTCCAAAACCTATCCTAGTTGATGGAGAACTCGAGTTTGAAGTCAAAAGCATTCTGGACTCCAAGATCTCCAAATCTAAACTATTTTACCTAATTGACTGGAAAGGCTACGGCCCCCAAGAGAGATCCTGGGAACCTGCTGAATATGTCCACGCTCCTCGCCTAATCAAAAAATTTCACCGAACATTTCCTGACAAGCCACAACCCCCGGAGAAGCCCGGTTTGGGAGGGGCCTTGAGGGGGGATACTGTCATGATCTCTGCTTCCAAAAGGTCAGGGTTTTCCCAACTCCCTTGGAAGCAGATCCATAACCCAGGTTCCGAGTGCCAACCAGTCCCAATTGGGACCTTTTGGACCCAGTCCTGGCGCCAGTGGCACCAGGCTCATAAATATGCCCAGTCCCAGCGCTGGAAGCGCCGGGCTCATAATGCTTGGGTGGACTTACCTGCAGCAGACCATGCTGCTTACTTGCCTGCCAGTTGAGCCTCTTATCCTCTTCTGTTTGGAACTACTTTTCCTGTTGGGTGGGGCAGGAGCCACTCCCTAGGTTCAGAACACTGGAACTCTTCTGGAAAGCAGGAACTCTTTTCTTACCTAGGCGTGGCTGTGGAAGGAGACACCTAAGCACTACAGGAGGCTATTTAAACCACACCCGATGGATGAATCTTGCTTTGCGTTATTCTGCATCCTCTGCAGCAGAACGCTCATCGTGTCTTCTGCATCTGATCCTGGGCCTAAGGAAAAAGGCTTACCATCCTGAATCCAGTCTTCAGCAACACCTATAAAGACAAGAAAGAACAGGTTAGCATTACGGTCTTCAGTGACAGCTCTTCACTTACCTGGTCCATCGGCTGTCACCAACGCCTCGCGCTGCATTCCGGCATCTGAAAGACAAAGGCTTACCTACTCTTCGTGCGCTCCGGAGGTCTTCACACTGCATTCCGGCATCTGAAAGACAAAAGCTTACCAACTCTTCGCACGCTCCGGAGGCCTTCGGCGCTGCATCCCGCATCTGAAAGACAAAACAAGGTGCGTTTAAAGACATTGGGGAACTTTAATACTCACGTGCCATTACTCCTTTCCACATCTAACCCAGTGGGTATTCCGGCACCCTGCAGCCGCTCCGAACTTGTACCTGCAAAATAAAAAGACAGTTAGAGCGCATCGTGAAGCAGGCAACAAGCGCTTACTTACGTGCTTCCAAGCGCTTCTATTCATCACACGGGCTCCATCTTCAACTCACTTCAGCCCGTCATCCGCCATCGCCGGAACCCTGCAAAACAAGAAACATCATTACAAAAGACTTTAAAGACATTAGAATTACTCGAAACTTACCGTTCGTGCAGTAAACGACGGACAGCAGTCCTCTGAAGTCAAGAGGCCTGCTCCCCTTATCCAGTGAAGAAACTGGTTACAGCACCCTGCCCCGAGGCAGATGGAGAGCACGGCGTTCACTTACCTAAGGTGAGAGCGTTAACCTTTGGGGTTCTACAAGAGAATAGAAAGGGAAGAAGAGAGAGACATTCAATAACCCAGTTCCTTAATCCCATATTTTCTATCTGCAGACATCTTACCCTTCGAGTCAGACATACAGTGCACAGAGGTCCAGCCCAAAGAGCCAGCCGTGTGTTACACATCACCTTTGAAGATACGGTATACGCCCAGTCAAGACCGGCGCCTCTACGGGAATCAGGTGAGCGTTACAACTTTAATATGATGGCTGATCCATTCATTGACTGGCACTCACTGAGGGAGGGTGTGATTTGCACAGCATTAGGGACAATGGAAATGTTAACACCATTATTCAGACTTACCACATGAATGACATATGGAGAACTAAATATCCCAAACGGCAAGCTTACACCATTTACTCCATCTCAGACAAAGTGTACTCAAGAAAAGACTATAGTAGAGGCAGAACATGCCTATGACATCATGGGAGAGAACATTCGGGTGGTGGCTTGGTCAGATCATGACATGTACACATCATCAATAGATCTGGGTCATAAACCGTTTCTGGACATCCGCTGGGTTCGCAATTACACACAGTTTCAAGAATCCCTGTTTCTGGAATTCTTAAGAAACCTTAAGAAAGAAATAAGGGAATACTTTAAAGTCAATTATATGAATGAGGTTTCTGCGCATATGGTATGGGAAGAGACAAAGGCCACTTCCTACTAATACCACAGGGTTCAGCCAAAAAAAGGATCAGACTCCTGCATGAAACATAACTTAAACTGAAAATAGAGAAAAAGAGGAGGTCATTCAGAGGGATGAGTATAACACAGAATACATACTTTACGAGGTGTGTGATCTGAAACAAGAACTCAGAGACTTCTGGAAGGGCAAGGCCCTACTACAACTAAGATTCCTGAAACAGAGATACTATGAAAAAGGTGACAAGGTGCACACGCTACTGGCAAATAGGTTAGGAGGGCAGAGAGCAGGTAGGGCAATCCAAGAAATATGGGATCTGTCAGGTTATTATCGCGCCCAGGAGATATAGCCCAACGATCCGAACAATCCTACATTGACCTATACACTACGGGTGAGGGCCAGAATGAAGTTAAAATTAATTACTAGCTTGTTGACATCCCATTGCCGAAGCTATTGACAGACGATTTCATACAAATGGATGAACCATTTAAAACAACTGAAATACTCAGGGCTATCTCCAAATTAAATACAAGGTTAGCTGCTTGTCCAGACAGGTTTACGACTTCCTTCTATAAATGACATAGAGGTAGAACTGCCCCCATTCCTTGGTAAGCTTTTTAATAGTATTTCAGAGGGAAGGGGTGCCCCAGAATCATTTATGCAGGCAAGGAAAGTTGTTATCCCAAAGCATGGTAAAGATAAGCGGGACTGTGGTTCATTCCGTCCAATATCACTGCTGAATGTAGACACCAAAGTATATACAAGCATCCTAGCAGAAAGATTGAGGCAATTTTTGCCCAAACTGATAAATTCAGACCAGGTCGCCTTTGTCAGAGGCAGACAGGTTTCTGAGAATATTTTTAAAAAACTCGATATAATCGATAGTGTGGGAATTAGAGACAGGGACCAGTATTCGTTTCCTTTGACACAGAAAAAGATTGTGGGCCTGATCACGACTTGGCCATTACCGCCGGCGGTACTACCGCCGGCAGTAATAGCCCTACCGCCGAACTCCCTGGCGCTAATAGTGCCGGATCACGAGTTCGGCGGTAAAGTAATTCCCCATTCCCCATTGAGCCCATTCGGGAAAGCCCCATTCCCCATTGGGCTCAATGGGGAATTTTCACGCTCTTACCGCCGGCGGATTTCCCGCCGGCGGTAATAGCGCAAATTTTCGGCAGATTTCCCCCCGGGCTCAGAGCTGGGGCGAAATCCGCTGAACCCCTGATTCGGCGGACCCTTAAATCCAGCGATATTAGCGCTACCGCCGGATTTAAGGGTTACCGCCGAAGTCGTGATCAGGCCCTTTGACTGGTCATTTCTGAAGGCAGTCTTCAAAAGGCCAGACTAAAATCTAGGTGGCTCACGGGAGTAATGGCATTATATCAAAACCCAGTAGCACAGCTGATGGTTAATGAGTAGTCTTCTTGGCCGGGCAGCGAAACAAGGATGTCCCCTGGCCCCTTTGATCTATGCGATAACATTGGAGCCTATTTACGAGCGGATTCAGAGGGAGGGGAGCATACAAGGACTCAACAAATACAGAAAGGAATACAAATTGGCCCTCTTCACTGATAACATCATGGTGTATATAAGACACCTGATTTCCTCTCTTCTGATGTTAATCACAGTAATAGAAAATTGGGGAGCTCACGCAGCATTTAAAATACATCTCTGCAAATCAGTAATACTGTCACTGGTAGAACCTACATTAGAATTGGAACGTGTTGTCATAGATAATGGTTTCCAGATGAAGTTTGTATCTCTACGATATTTGGGGACATACATCACACGTGCTTTGACAAAGCTATATGGGGCGAACTATCCCGCAATATGGGACAGTATCAAAAACGACCTGCTAAAATGGAAAAATACAGTTTTGTTGTGGGCGGGACAGCTTACCAGGATAAAAATAGCCTTTTTGCCTAGATTGTTATTTATGTTCCAGGCACTCCCAGTAGAAGTACCTTTGGTGCTGTGTAAGGAAGATAAGAGAGTACTCCTTTGCGGAGGGAAAAGGTCTCAGATAGCTTACTCCACTTTGAAATTTTCCCAAAAGTGAGGGGGGTGTTGGTCTCCCAGATTTTCATGAATACTATAGAGCTGCACAATGTCAGTCTTTTTAGACCACCTAAGGGAAAGCAAAGACAAACAATGGGTAGTCTTAAAGAATAAGGGAGTGTCCCTCTTAGACATCTTCCAACTAGAGTAAGAAAAACATCCTGTCCTGACCACATCATGGCAATTGTGGAGGAACTCAAATGCTTTGAAAGGGATCACAACATGGCCTTCCCACCTAAACAGTCTATGGGCCAAACCTAGCAGGGATGAAATCCATGGGCCACTCAGATTTCAATGATTTGATGAGAACGGACTAGTGAGAGTTGGCCAACAGTGGCAGGAGGGAGCATTCATGAGCAAAATGGACCTGGGCGAAGTAATTCAGGGAGAACCCATGTCTATGTTCATGTACATTCAATTGAAAGGGGTGCTGACAGACAGATGCTGGGAGAAAAACTTAACCATTAACATCGTTTGAAAAACCCATAGCCACCCAGATAGATTCATGTCCCCTCATCACTACAATATAGAGCTCATACATTTTTCGGAATACTGAGACACTTCATAGAGTAAAGCTTTTATGGGCAAATGACTTAGGTATACCAGAAGAAAAGGATCCCTGGTCGACCATCCACAGAAAGGCATGGTAATCTTCCATTGTGATGCAGTACAAAATGCACAATTATAGATTGCTTCATAGATGGCAACTGACCCCACACAGGCTGGCAAAGATGTACCCAGATTTTAGTCCAATGTGCTAGAGAAAATGTGTTAATGTTGGCACTCATCTGCATATATGGTGGAAATACCCAAAGTTATGACTGTACTGGAAAGAGGTGCTAGCCTGGATGAAGGAGATACATGGAATAGACAGACCCATATCCCTCTTACTGAAATTATTTGGACTGGAAGAAGTGGAGGAATGCTATAGTTGGTTGACACACATGGCCAGTAATCGATTGTTGGCAGCAAGGGTCTGTATCACAATATATTGTAAAATATCTTACCCTCCCACTCAAAGAGAATGCTTGTCCAAGGCGCCCGAAGTATAGGAAATGGAATGTATGATGGCGATATTGTCAGAAACAAATAAACACGTGGATCTAGAGTGGATGCCTTTCCTAACTTATCGCAGACAAATCATCTTCCTACACACCTGACCCATTATAGAGAAGTGTTCACAAATAGATACTAAGGAATAGTTGTGTTTCTGTACCACACCAGATTAAGGGAACAGGATTTTAATGCTGGGAAACTATTTAGAAAAAAATATAATTTTCATCACGCAGCAAAGAAACATGCTAGCCCCCAAGTGGGGGAGGTTAGTGATAGGAGTGGGGAAATAGGAGGGACGGGAGGGGGAAGAAGTTGAGCATGATATATGTTGTTCTTTCATCTACCTGTGTAAAAACCATGGAATTTTAGGGGAGAATGAAGCTGTAGATGTGTGTGATTACAGCATGGTTGCAGTATATTTAACACTTGCTGGTATGTTACTGTGATTGCTCATGAAAACATTTAATAAAGAGTGAATTTGAAAATGAAAATAGTGGGGGTAGAGGTTCCCTTCACAGACATTAAACTGGAGGGTTCAAAGTACCAAATATGGCCCCTCTCCACGTTCTACACACTGAGTGTTTGTGGGAACTAGTGTCAAATTATGAGCAAATTATGCAATGTAATCCACATTGTGCCAGTAACATTGTAAATAACATGATAGGATTTAAAGACAATGGGCCTCATTATGAGTTTGGAGGTAGCCATGCCCTTAATAAGGGCATGGCTACCCCCAAACTCAGGTCCAGGTCCAGGTCCGGGTCCCGCAAAACGGGACTTACCGGGCCATTCCGACCTTGGACCCGGTACGTCCCCATTCCCATTTAAGCCCCCATAGGGCTCAATGGGAATGGGGAGGATGGTAGTAGCGGAAACATTAATAACGGTACCGCTGCTACCATTCTGGCCTGCTTGCGGGTGCCGCTCTGCATGCCTGGTCTGACCAGGCATTCAGAGCGGCATCCGCAAGCAAACTCTGAATGTTGCAGCGGGGTAACAATGGCACCGGTAGCACTACCGGCACCATTGTTGCCTTACCGCAGCACTCCTAATGAGGCCCAATGAACATTTCCTGCCAGCATGATAATGCTGTGGTTGTGATATGGTGCGTGATTGGCTCTGTCATTTGCTAGTTCATGGTGCATGTCAAACTGCAATATACCATAATCCATGAAAGCCTCAATTGCGCTACAGTTGGAGTATATTTGAGGTGCCAGCGGGCAGTCGGTAGGGAGGCCCCATGCAACTGACTAGAAACTGTGGACCCTGAATTTGTACCATCATACGGTGTCACCTGACGCAACACCACTTAGTATTACATAAATACACATACACTACCTTAAGAGACATGTCCACACTAAATTTCCCTAAATACCACACTAACCCAACACAGAAACATCAATACGTTTCTCCACACTTCTTATACCCCTGCGCCCCCCAGGCAGACACCATGGAAAACCACACAAACAACTTACATTAGCAACTCGTGGCACACATTAAACACTACTCCAGAAAATAAGAAAAACTCACGCTTAAGAGAAGTCCTGCCTTACACACCACTATAATCATCCCAATACATTTCCTTGCAGTCCTTAAGAAATTCCAGATGCCCGATACAGGGTTTTGCTCCGAGAGGATTCATGGTTCAAAACCTACCCTCATACAAATGTTCTCATATTATCTTCCAGCCTTCGTGTCTACTGAACCTGGCCATGTGTGTTTGTCTATGGGGACTAGGGGTGTAAGTAAAAGGGTTTTGCTCTCCTGTTTTGTTCGCTGTGGTTTCTACATGCCCCGGCTTAAAGTGCCACTCTGCCACTTAGAAGGCTTGAAAATGCCTGATTACTGCTGAGCCAAAGACAGTGCTCAATGTCTTTAAACAGTTTTCAGAAACAGACAAGCGTATGCACTTTGAGACTACTGCAGAGGTGGTTGTATGGTACTGTATAAAATCTTTTTACCATTCAAGGGGAAACCAACAGTGGACATTTTACTTAATTTTCAGGGAGTTGTGAGCAAGTCAAATTTGCATTTCTGAAATACATTCCCTGCTGAATGTTTTAATTCAAAGTGCTCCCAGGAGTTCATGTTGCCGAGATCAATGTTTCTGTAGCCCGTGAGTCGGTTTTGTAGGAAACTCACTTATGCTGCATGTCCATTCTCTACACTTTGGCTTGTTGGGTGACTGACTGAGAAGTCCCTCGAGCTAATTTCATGGACACAATGGTGTTCATGTTGTTGACCTGCAACCTGAAAGATCCCCTCACTGTCCTTAGTTATTTTAGCATAAGACACTGGACAAACAGCAAGGCACCCCATAGCCTCAGGCTAACAGTCAAAGCATAACATATCATAACACAAAATAACAGAACAGAAATGTGCCAGATGGTCACCACATATAGAAAGGTAGACATCTGGCACTTCTCCTTCCGACCCTGTATGTCCCTCATCCACGTTTTCCTTACACACAGTCCAAAGTACTCAGCCTGCAGGGGTTGCTCAGGCTATAATTTAACTCTATAGATGGATTTGTGCCACTACTAATACTAAAAAAAAAATCTTCGCTACATTCAACAATACATTACATTTGTATCCAATGTAAAAGATTGTGACTGCATTAACTTGATGTTAGACAAGTGGACATGTGTTGAATGCACCTTTGACATATCTGACAAAAGTGCATGTAATTTTCATGTGATTACATGTTATTCAGAGAGCAGGTTTTATGCATGTTAAGTATAACAGAGACATAAACTGTGGATGGTTGCCCTTTGGGGTGATAGACTAACATAGCCTGCTCCCCATTTAGCTTTGCGACCCACAGAATACAGCAGAGTACCACAATGAAAGACAGTCTATCACTTAGTCACTGACAGTATTTAAATCATTTTTGATTTCATTTGAGGAAGGCAATTCAATGATATAACGGAAGTAAAAATAATCTCTAAAAGCAGTGCAATTTCAATATCTTTATGTATTAACTCTCTCGTCCTGTCTTTGGTAAATTGGATATCATTAGTCACCTTTCTATGCTTCAATTAATTGGCCGGGATCTTGCCGGATTGGTTGGTATCACCATGACACTTACCTTTTATAGGGTTTAATGTATCACAAAACTTAGAAGCATTTGTTTTTTTCACCCTTAGATTGTATAATTAAAATGGAGATGATTATCATAACATTCTATTTCTAGAAGTTTCATTTCAGCGTATCTTGTGGAACATTCTCAACTTCTTTTTGTGAGACACACATTCTATAATGTTTCCCCGAAGTGAGGATTTGAAAGTATCCAATCTATGTTCAGTACTGGTATCTGCATTAAGATTACAATTGAACAAAATCAGAGTGGGCATCATGTATACTGCTTATAAATTTAATTACGTTTAGTAGAATGTTGTTGAACCTCCAAGTACGCTATCTGCAATTCAAGTCAATTTCTGTGATAATAGGTCTATGATCCGAAATCAAAAGAGGGATGGTATAAAGATCTTGAAAAGAAGATGTAATCAATATGTGAAAACGAATTATGAACTGTAGAGAAGTAAACATATTTCCATGTTTTGGGTTAAGTGTTCTCCAAGAGTCAGTTAAACACAGTTTGTGTTCATAATTAAGAAATATCTTTCTGGATTTTAAGTTAGCAAAGTGTGCTATTGACTTGTGCAAAATCAACTATTTGATTGAAATCACTGCAAATAATTATATTTGTAGATTTCTTTCAAGACCTTTTACTATTCTTTGATAATTTGGGAACTGGCACTTCAGGGCCATAAATATTAATAATATTAAACTCAAGATCTCTAATTATGATATTAGCTTGTACACATCTACCTATAGTATTTGATTCCTGTACACAATTTTTCTTATCAGAAGAGTCAGACAAGACTAATTCACAATGCAACCCCTTTTTAATGTTTTGTGTACTAGAGAATAAAGGTGCATTTCCTGTGAACAAACAATATTAGGATTGTGTTTAGAAGACTGATTAATGATCTTCTTACATTCCACCTGATCCTACATGCATGCTTTAACATTCCAATAGGCAATTTTAACAGTCATCTAAACATATAACTAATATTATTAAAGAATGCCTGCTGTGGAGGCGTATGTAACATAATAGAGAGATAAGAAGTGCAGGTAGTAACAATGAAAGTAGACAGGAAAAACATTTCAATGTTTCAGATAATATTTAAGATTTGATGTGAAGGACAAGTGTAAAAATACCACAAAGGGGAAGGCAACACAGAAGAGTACAATGGGGCCGTGTGTCATGCCTGCGCCATGGGCGCACACATTGGCAACCATCATGGACTATTTTTTATTCATTTTTCTTCAGAATACTCTTGGAACAACCCCTATTCACACTTTGGTACTTAATTCCCATTTGCGTGACTTTGGTGCCTTCTTATATAACTCAACTAACTACATGTACCACAATGCACCCTGCTACAGCTATCAATTCCTGGCCATTCCCATTCGTCAGCATTGGAAGCACAATCCCCAGAAGCCCTAGGGATCAGTGCTGCTTCCACCATCTCAGGACCAGAGAGGGAGGAGGCAGATTGTATTCAGGTGTGCTGCTCCAGGTGTTGCCAATTAGCCTGCCGCAGTACAGGGCAGGGCGGTATTTAAGCAGCTGCCTGCAGGAGCTCAGTCTCTTGCATCAAGAGTCCTCCCATCCCCTTTTTGCCTCGAATGTGTATGCTGTTCCTGCTGCTGCATTTTCCTGCTTTTCTTCCAGTGCTCTTTCTGGGCTTCCTGCCTTGCAGCCTGCTACACCCTGCTGCCTACATCCCTAGCCTTTTGGCTCCCTGCCTCACAGCCCTGCTCCTCTGGGCTTCCTGCCTTGCAGCCTGCTACACCCTGCTGCCTACAGCCCTAGCCTTTTGGGCTCCCTGCCTCACAGCCCTGCTCCTCTGGGCTTCTTGCCTTGCAGCCTGCTACACCCTGCTGCCTACAGCCCTAGCCTTTTGGGCTCCCTGCCTCACAGCCCTGCTCCTCTGGGCTTCCTGCCTTGCAGCCTGTTACACTCCGCTGCCTACAGCCATAGCCTTCCGGGCTCCCTGCCTCGCTGCTCTGCTCTTCTGAGCTCGCTCCTTGCTGCTCTGTTCCGCTGGGCCCACTGCCTTGCAGCCTGCTACTCTCTTCTGCTTTCAACATTGACCCTCGGGTCTCTCTGTCTCTATGCCCTGTCCCTTTGGGTTCGTTCCTTTGGGTTCGCTCCTTGCTGCCCTACTCCTCTGGGCTCTCTGTCTGCCGCCTACTACAGCTCTCAGTCCTACTCCTCTGGACTCTCTGCCTAGCAGCCTACTACAGTCCTCTGCAATCCACTACAGTTTTTCTGTACATTGTACCATTTGGTACTGCAGCCCTGCTTCCTTGTTTGCAGCCCCCCTCTTTCCTGGCTGCCGCTCCCTTGCTCTCTTCCTTGTTTGCAACCCCTTGTTCTTGATCCCTGTCCTTCTCTTCCTTGTCTCCTCTGTCCTCCCTTTTAGTTTATCCATTTCTATTGTACTGTTTCTTCCTTCATTCCCTTCAGCTACATTTCTCTTAGACTTCCTTGTCCCTGGTTATTTCTGTTCTTGTCTCTCTTGTGTCTTATGTTGATCCTTTGTACAGAGCTTGACTGTTGGTTTCTGGCAGGCAATCTCTGCCCCTTCCCTTGTCGCGTTTTCTGTTTAACAGACACCCACAGCTGTTGTTCCCAGACATGAGCAGACAGAGTGGGCCTCTGTAATAGTAATTCGTGCAGAAGGCTGGAGTTTCCAAAGGTCCGTGGAACACTCTTTTTCCATATCTGCATACACCCCAAGAGGGAATCCAGTTTGTTTGTATCTTTGTATTTCCTGCCCCTTTCTGTTCACAACTACAGTTGCCTACTTTCTTTCTTGATGAGTTTCCTGCTGTGTGTGTACTTATCTGTCACCTTACATCGGCACAGCCACCCAAACCCTACCTGGGGGCCCTGTGCCACCATTGACTGAGTGCCATCCTTGACAGATGCAAGAGCCAAAACATTCTTGTTCCATAGGCAGGAAAGGCACACACAGACCAAGGATGGTTTCCTTTCGATTCAAGAAACCTCTGCAAAAATCTAAAGTTTTCTTAAGGACTGCAAACAAAAACCCTAGTTTAAAAGACAGACTCGCCCTAGTAAATAAAGGTTTACAAGCACAGTACTACACTCACTGGCTCGCTGACCCTTCTATGTGTAACTACTATGACATTTGCAACTATGATCCGCAGTCTCTATCTGTAGAAGAACTACAGCAAGAAAATGAATTCCTGCAGATTTTGTTAGCCCAACCAGTGGAAAACACTCATGCGGTTTCTGGCATTTCTTCTGACACTGTATTCAACATTCAGCCGGTACACGAACCTTGTATTCCTTTATCTCAGGCTACCCTGTCTCAGGACCAATGTCGTAACACTGCTACAGCCAAGGATATTGCACTCATTGTGGCAGACTCTCAACCAGAGTACGCTGTTGCCAAAGTGATATGCTCAAGATCAGCTTGGCAAGCTACACAACCTCCTCAGACTGCTGTAAATACTCATTTAACAGGACAAGGCATTCAATATCGTGAGGTTAGTGCAGCTGGTCCTGGGTACAAAAGACCAATACCGACCATCGGTTGTCTTAATGCTTCCCCAGTAACTACTAACCATGATAACTCTAAGGTCAGTCTTCCTATTGCAACACCCAAATTTTCTCCTACACCTGATTCTGAAGCTGTAGAACAGGCTAATGGAACATACCTGTTACAAGAACAACTCTTCGCCTTAAAAGACAAACCAAAATCCTCTATGATGAATTTGTCTATTTGCATAGTAAGAATCTAGCAAAGGGACACAATTTACCAGACCATCTGGCTCTATGCCCAACACCTGACATTCTGTCTTTAGAGATCAGCATGATAAGGCCTGGAAGGGTAGCACAGAAAAGGATACAGACTTATACAGAGCAGATGGAAGACTTGAACTTGGCATATGCACACCTTCTAAAGTTTGACTTAGCTCATTCACTTACTAGCCACAGTAACTCAGGCTGTTGCTCAGATAGTGAAGGATTAACTCCTTCGGTGGGCCAAATCACTCGCACTGCCTTTGCACCACAAATCAAGTGTAATCATCTGGCTGGAGATCCTTCTGAGTCAAAGGATTGTCCTGTTCTTACCCTTGATGGCGGCCCCAAACTCACACGTACAGCCTCTAAAGAGGTGACCAAGTCAGAGAGGTACTCTGCTTCTATGGACTTTTGTGCACCAGACCATGTGTCAGATCCTGAACTATACCCAGTACCTGTCTGGAATCCAGCTTTGCCAACAGTCAATACCCCAGACCCATCTATCCACCAGAGCACACAAGACTTTGAAGACCAGCCATCAGAAAGCCTACCCTTCCCTGATCCTCCGTCAGCCATGCTACCTGTTACAGAATCTGCAAGCCCAATCTCTGCTGCTCCTCCTGCAAGTACTCCTAAATCTGCTACTGAAGCAGCATCTCCAATCACTCTTACTGCCGTTGAAGCACCCCCTTCCTCTCTGCCTGCAAGAACAGTACCTGTTGCAATGCCAGTTAACAGCTCTCCTATTAAGGCTACAGCTCTGGTTGTTCCTGCTGGTGCCTCTGCAGCACCTAAACTACCAGACTGTACTCCTTCAGTCTCAGTTGCATCCCTGCCCGCTGGTACTCCTGTGGCACCTATACTCCCAGCTGCTACAGCACCTGAACTTCTGACTGCCATTCATGATCTCCCGGCTGCGGTGGCTTCTGAACTCCCTGCTACTCAGGGTGTCCCTGCAACATTTGTGACTCCTGAAGTCCCTGCTGCAAATCTTAATGTTGCTATTGCTGCTTCTGAATATTTGGAAGACCCTCCTAGAGCAACCTATTCAGCTGTATCTCTGGTTCCACCTTTCAGCACTGTACCATTGCCAGCCCTAAGGAAAACCACTACTTTCAAAGAAATATATGCCATGGAGCCTGCAGCAGATCTTCACAGTCTCTCAGTTCATGAACGCACTGTTGGGTTTTGGGCCCTTAAAACTTTGTCCTTTCTGACTTCTACCTCAAAGGTTCGGAACATTGGTAATGTCTCCTCCCTTCAAGACTCTCACCTTGCAACCGTAAACAGTTGTTGGAGCTTCATGATGTGCCTTTTTGATATAAGACTTTTTCACGGTGTGCCAGGTCTTGGTCTTGCTCTTCTTGTTGGTCAGTCTTCAGGGATCCTGGAGAGGGGCCTTGAGAGGGGCATACTGTCATGCCTGCGCCATGGGTGCACACATTGGCAACCATCATGGACTATTTGTTATTCATTTTTCTTCAGAATACTCTTGGAACAACCCCTATTCACACTTTGGTACTTAATTCCCATTTGCGGGACTTTGGTGCCTTCTTATATAACTCAACTAACTACATGTATCACAATGCACCCTGCTACAGCTATCAATTCTTGGCCATTCCCATTCATCAGCATTGGAAGTACAATCCCCAGAAGCCCTAGGGATCAGTGCTGCTTCCACCATCTTAGGACTAGAGAGGGAGGAGGCAGATTGTATTCAGGTGTGCTGCTCCACGTGCTGCCAATTAGCCTGCCGCAGTACAGGGCAGGGTGGTATTTAAGCAGCTGCCTGCAGGAGCTCAGTCTCTTGCATCAAGAGTCCTCCCATCCCCTTTTTGCCTCGAATTTGTATGCTGTTCCTGCTGCTGCATTTTCCTGCTTTTGTTCCAGTGCTCTTTCTGGGCTTCCTGCCTTGCAGCCTGCTACACCCTGCTGCCTACAGCCCTAGCCTTTTGGGCTCCCTGCCTCACAGCCCTGCTCCTCTGGGCTTCCTGCCTTGCAGCCTGCTACACCCTGCTGCCTACAGCCCTAGCCTTTTGGGCTCCCTGCCTCACAGCCCTGCTCCTCTGGGCTTCTTGCCTTGCAGCCTGCTACACCCTGCTGCCTACAGCCCCAGCCTTTTGGGCTCCCTGCCTCGCAGCCCTGCTCCTGTGGGCTTCCTGCCTTGCAGCCTGTTACACTCCGCTGCCTACAGCCATAGCCTTCCGGGCTCCCTGCCTCGCTGCTCTGCTCCTCTGAGCTTGCTCCTTGCTGCTCTACTCCGCTGGGCTCCCTGCCTTTCAGCCTGCTACTCTCTTCTGCTTTCAACCCTGACCCTCGGGTCTCTCTGTCTCTACGCCCTGTTCCTTTGGGTTCGTTCCTTTGGGTTCGCTCCTTGCTGCCCTACTCCTCTGGGCTCTCCGTCTGCCGCCTACTACAGCTCTCAGTCCTGCTCCTCTGGACTCTCTGCCTAGCAGCCTACTACAGTCCTCTGCAATCCACTACAGTTTTTCTGTACCTTGTACCATTTGGTACTGCAGCCCTGCTTCCTTGTTTGCAGCCCCCCTCTTTCCTGGCTGCCGCTCCCTTGCTCTCTTCCTTGTTTGCAACCCCTTGTTCTTGATCCCTGTCCTTCTCTTCCTTGTCTCCTCTGTCCTCCCCTTTAGTTTACCCATTTCTATTGTACTGTTTCTTCCTTCATTCCCGTCAGCTACATTTCTCTTAGACTTCCTTGTCCCTGGTTATTTCTGTTCTTGTCTCTCTTGTGTCTTATGTTGATCCTTTGTACAGAGCTTGACTGTTGGTTTCCTGCAGGCAACCTCTGCCCCTTCCCTTGTCACGTTTTCTGTTTAACAGACATCCACAGCTGTTGTTCGCAGCCATGAGCAGACAGAGTGGGCCTCTGTAATAGTAATCCGTGCAGAAGGCTGGAGTTTCCAAAGGTCCGTGGAACACTCTTTTTCCATATCTGTATACACCCCAAGAGGGAATCCAGTTTGTTTGTATCTTTGTATTTCCTGCTCCTTTCTGTTTCTGTTGCCTACTTTCTTTCTTGATGAGTTTCCTGCTGTGTGTGTACTTATCTGTCACCTTACATAAGCACAGCCATCCAAATCCTACCTGGGGGCCCTGTGCCACCCTTGACTGAGTGCCATCCTTGACACCGTGGACCACATTATCTGCAACTCTCTCTTACTAAATAATCCCCCTCGAATCACCACCAGCTTCTGTCTATCCTTAGCACTTGCCTTGGCTCACCATCCACCCTTGGAGGCTGGCACTTACCTTACATTGCACTTCACCTGTTGCTCACCCATGAGCACCCCAGCACTTATTCTATTCCCTCTCCCTTCTGCACTTGCACGTTCTGAACACTCACAAGGTGTAGTAGGTTTGTCCCCCCCTCACTTGTTCTCATCCCCTTGTCCCCTCCCTGTTGCCCTCTGGGCGCTTTGAAACATTATTTATTTATGGTATAAGCGCCTATCAAGTGAAAAATGAATAATTAAAAAAATAAAACAGTGAAGGGCTGCTAAAACCTGAGCTGGAAGGGGAAAGACATCAACACCTGAATAAGAACAGCCTCTTGTCAATGACCGCTACAAACATACCTACCTCTGTTTTTAATACTCATAAGGTGAGAATAATGAACAAGCCCATCAAAGGAATTACTTGTACATTATTAAAAAGCAAACAAAACAACAATTGACACTGCTTAAAATATAATTAATATATATATATATTAATATTGACTTAATGATGCAGAGCAACCAGAGAAGGAAACAACAGATATTTTGGAGACTTTGCAGCTTTTCTCAGTATGGTTGCTTCTTAAAATTAGACAAATGACTGGCCACCAGGGGGCGCACGGACGATGCCAGCCTCTGTGTGAGCTCCTAACCCACGGGCCTCAAAAGTGAGTTGAGCCCCCACTTTGCCCCCCCCGTGCCCAACAACGACAGCCTGAGCCACTGGAAGCGCCCCCCCACCCCTCGAGCGAAAACCAGGCGGAAATCTGACCTTCGGTCCGTGAGAAAACTCCAGCGGAATCAGCCTCCACCCCACCTGTGGGGGCGCCGACGTGGGAGAAGGCCGCGGCCCGCGGCGCCTGACTCCGCCCCCGGCTCTCCTCGCGGAAGACCAGCGCAGCACCAGGGCTCCGTAGGAGAGAGCAGCGGACCGCCGCCCGCTCCGGGGCACTTTGAAGGCCGGCCCCCCCCAGGCTTCCAAAAAGGCGGACTCCTCGAACGGCTGATCCCACATCGCAAGGGACCGGCCCTGCGGAGGTGAGTGCCCGCCCAGTCTTAGGGGCTTTGGAGCGCTTCGTCCCGGTGAGGGCCCGCTCCGCCCCCCGGATTAGAACAACCGCACGGGGGCGGCCAGGACCCCCCCCGCACCAGCAGAAGATCCGAATCTGCCACAACCAAGGGAGACCTGCCGTGAGCCTGACCCCCGTGGTGCCCCCCTCTGAGAGCCCCCAGGGAGCCCCCTAATCAGAGCACAAGGGCCAACCAGAAGGGGCCCTAATTTGGTAACGGTGCCGCGGTCCCATAATCCTATGCACCGACCGCAATGCGGGTTCCCGCGCCACGTGGCTCGTGGCCCACAAGGCCACGCTACCCGCCTAGCTGCAGGGGACCCGCACATCAGCAGGGGAGAGGAGAAGAAAGTGAACATCTCGACCTCGAGTGTTCTTGAAGGGACACAATCACACACCTACGGAGGACCCCGTTGCCGGGCGTCTCTCCCCACGCAGTGAACTCGCCTACACACGAAAGGGGAGGCGGAAGGTTGGGGCCCCACTGCTGGGATGTGTGCCCTCTTCTGACAAGGCCCCAATTTACAAACAGAACGGACAAGGACAAGAGGCCCTGCAATTGAGAAACAGTGCAATACATGGTGGTGCTCGCCCCCCCCTGCATCTGCACCTCAAATCCTCGCCCTGAGACCTGGGCCCACATACCTCCACCAGTGCCCCGCTACAGGCCGATATCGACACCTAACACCCCGAAAAGACGCTGGATCCAACGAAGGACACAGATCAGTGCGGAGGGTAGAGCCCCTGGAGACAGGGCATGTGCCTCCTCCCACTTCCACCAAAAGAACCTCCGCTACGAGGACAACCACCCTGGTGCTCTCTGACATTCCCTACGTGCCTTTCAACACACTAGTCCCGAGGGTACAGCCCCCGATCCCGGGGCGTGTACCTCCTCGTTGGCTAGTGCTCCATGAACATACCAAGCAAGTTTGCCAAATACGCCTACAGCCCACCATCTCAGGCTCCCGACCCTGGATCAACAATGTCAGTAGAAGCCATCGAAACGGTGCAGCTGCCACTAAGGGAGATATCGCCGCCCTCATAGCCGAAATTCGAAACATGGGCGCCAACCTCGCTGGCAAAATTGATAAAATGACCCAAAGGATAGATAACATTGAGGAGAGACTAGAAGGGGTCGAGAACAACCAAGCCCCTATTGACACTCTAGAAGCCCAAATGGAGCTTAGAATACGAAACATAAAAAGGAAGGAGGATGAGATTCGCCTGAAGATAGACGATTTAGAAAATAGAGAGAGAAGAAATAACCTACGGTTTTTCGGAATCCCGGAGAGAGAAGGGGAGACAGAAGAAGACCTCAAGCAGACTATACACGATATCGTCAAAATCCTGACCGCGGACGAGCACATTGATGAACTCAAGACCGAGAGAATCCACAGAGCCGGCGGCCTCCCAGGCGGTCCGAGATCAGTCCTTGCCAGATTCCATAGATATCAGGACAGAACGAGGATACTAGCTAAGGCCAGGTCTGGAGGCACTCTTACCCTTGGGGGGAGCCCAGATTACTATTTTCCAGGACCTTTCATCACTGACGCTGGCATTGCGTTGCTTATGTGGTCCTCTCACGAGATGGCTAAAAGAACAAGGCACGAGGTACAGGTGGGGATATCCCTTCTCCCTCGCGTTTGAACATGGAAGCAGAAAGTTCCTACTCCGCTCTGAAGAAGAAATTCGAGAATGCATTGCCGACCTTCTCGGACAGGCCCCAGGGGAGGGGACTCAGGGAACACCAGCGCAGGACAGAGCACGATGGAAACTTCAGGGCCCGAGAAGGAAATGAGTAAAGGGCTCCAGAAAGTACAGGCGGCCCAATGACACACCTGAACACAACAAATGACATAGTGGCTTCAAGCTCCAAATCCTGGCGAACCAGGCTTTCAAGGTCTTGGCGGGGGACCCGCTTACATCACGGATCTCTGCACCCCTAAATCTGCGGTTCCGCCACACGACGGGTGAACTGCCAGTTCAGCAAAAAGAGAGCTGCCGAGGAAGGAAGACTCCCGAAATCGCATGTATCATAGAACATACTATCTCATAGTTAAAATTCCTGTTGTTTGACACACTGTTGTTTGTTACACAATCTCATGAGATGGGGGGCGGGGGCTCAAAAATGTTATTTTGATGCTATTAGTTAATGGGGTCGTATGGTTACGACCCTTACTGGTGGTCCGACAGTAGACCGGTTGTTTTTATCCAGCCCAACTCGGACGCCATCACGGACAGTCACAAACCCTCATCGTAGAACTAAAGATCAACGCGATAGATCAGAGGGTGATGGGTATGAAGTTCAATACCCTATGGGGACGGGTGGGGGGAGGGAAATGGGGAATGGCACAGCCTCAGACAAAGCCTCTGTTAAATAGAGGCAGCTACAATACTACTTCCAACATGGCAATTTCTTACAATGGGCTCCAAGACGCTGCGAAGGAACTCCACAGACGCACTGATGTCACACAGACATGATGAATCAAATGACACGCAGGGTAAGCTTAAAATTGGCACGCTGAATGTTAAGGGTCTTAACTCCCCCACCAAAAGATCGCTGGTGACGAGAGAGTTCAGGAGGGCTGAATTGGACATACTTTTCTTACAAGAAACTCGATATAGCAAGGGAGAAGAGAGGAAGGTTCTCTATGCCAAGCTGGGGTCGGAATACTGGGGCTCTGGCCCGCTGAAGAAGGCAGGAGTTGGCATACTAATAAACAGAAAGATCCAATTTGAACTCTTGAAGTCATGGACGGACATCAGTGGCAGAGCACTAGCCCTGGTGGGCAGGATGCAGGGCACGGTTGTTACCCTTGTGGCAATATATGCCCCCAATATAGGACAAGACAGATTCCTACAGAGGATAATACCTAAAATCATGTGCGAAGCAGAAGGCGACGTAATTATCGGAGGTGATCTGAACACGTGGATGGACCCGGAACAGGATAGACAATCAGGCCGCCCCTCTACGCCCCCCTCACCGGTGCTAGACGCCCACTAGCCGCAGACATGATGGCTGCCTACAACCTCACCGACGCATGGAGACATGCCAACCCCAACCGAACTGGCTTTACCTTTTTCTCAGCGCCACATGCAACCTTCTCCAGAATCGACTATATATACTTAACCGCAGACCTCATCACGGCAATGACCGAAGTCGTTATAAACCCTGTCTCATGGTCGGATCATGACATGGTCACGGTCACCCTCCGAAATGGCCCTGCCCTGAAGATGTTCCAAATGGCGCTGTAATGAAACCCTCTTTAAGGACCCCATCTTTCGAGAACAACTAGAGCAGGACATTACCCGATACTTTGAGATCAATAACACAGGGGAAACTTCCCTGAATACAGTTTGGGAGGTAGGCAAGGCGACCTGGAGAGGACAACTTATTAGAGAAGGAGCAGCCAAAAAAGAGAAAGACAACTAATAGAAAATAGGATCCGGAACGAAATCACACAACTGGACCTCATGGCACAAACGGCGGATCAAGATAGACCACAAAAGATTAAAGAGGCCAACGATAAGAGAGAGGAATTAAGACAACTAGAGGCGGGAAGCATAGCGCGCAAGCTACAGCATCTGAAGCAGAAACACTACGAACATGGGGACAAAGCGGGCGCCCTGCTTGCCGCAAGACTGCGAGGCCAACGCCAAGAGAGGTGGGTGCCCACGATTCAAACAGAAGAGAACTCTTGTGAACCACTTTCTCCCAGTGTCCCAGAAGCTTTTGCCGACTTTTATGAAAAATTATATTCAGCGCGCGCCCCCTTGCACACGGAAGCTATAAATGAATATCTGGATCGGGTACCCTTGCCCACTCTCCCAACTGATACAGCACTTACATTAGAAGCCCCCATCACAGGAGAAGAAATTGAAGAAGCTATCAAAAGGCTTCCAACGGGGAAAGCCCCCGGAAACGATGGATACACGGCAGGGTTCTATAAAACTTTTAAAGATGCCCTTCTCCCATTCATGGTCGCCCTATTTAACAATATCCTAAATTCCGGCGTGGCACCCGACTCCTTTTCTGAGGCGCTGATAACAGTCATCCCCAAGGAGGGCAAGGACCCAAAGTTGTGTACCTCCTACTGCCCAATATCTCTATTAAATATCGACGCCAAAATTTATACGAGAATCCTGGCTGCAAGACTGGAGTCACACATGCCTGCAATAATCCACAACGACCAAGTAGGTTTCATTTTAGGCAGACAAGGAGCGGATTCCACCCGGAAAACTCTTCACTTAATCCACGAGGCCCAAACTTCGCTGAGCAACCCAGCGCTACTCTCAATTGATGCCGAGAAGGCATTCGATAGAGTCGAATGGCACTTCCTCGAGGCCACATTGCAAAAGATAGGCCTAGGCCCCACACGCCGCTGAGGGATCAAAGCAATCTACAAGTCCCCAAGAGCATCGGTCTCGGTGAACGCCCAATTCTCCCGGTGGTTCCCCCTCAGCAGAGGTACAAGACAAGGATGCCCCCTGTCGGCAATACTGTTCGCACTGTCCCTAGAACCTCTCGCCGTGATGCTGCGGGCTGATCCTGCAGTGAAAGGAATCCAGGTGAATGGTAAAGAATATAAGCTAGCCTTATATGCAGACGACATTCTGCTCCACCTGTCAAACCCAACGTCTTCCGTTCCGAGAGCGATCCAGCTGATAGAGGAGTATGGCGCACTGTCGGGATTTAAAATCAACAAATCCAAATCTACTCTTTTTCCACTCCATAAACCATCGTCGGAACACCAAAGCGCCCTCGAGCATCTCGGGGTGATCATCAGAGGCCCGACACTGAGATACTTGGGAATTAGCTCAACGCGACATCTCGACGGCCTCTACGAAGCCAACTTTCCCCACCTCCTCGAGTCCCTCAAGACCGATCTCAAGAAATGGAAACCGCTAACAATATCCTGGATGGGACGCTTGAATGGAATCAAAATGGTTTCCCTCCCACGGTCTGTACCCCTTTCAGGTCTTGCCTATCACAATTCCGGACCAATTCTTCAAGCAAGTCAGAAAGGCCATCCTAGACTTTTTGTGGAATGGGAAGAAACCCAGAATCCCCTACGATGTCTTAATACTACCAAAAGAGCTAGGAGGGGTTGGCCTACCGGACATAGAACGCTATTATCAGGCCACACAGCTCAGAATTTTAATCCCACATCCTCGGGATAAGAAGGACCTCCAATGGGTCCAGCAAGACAACAACGTTCTATACAATGTGACTCTGGCAGAGTGGTTATGGGTCCCCAGATCGAAGTTATCGAGGAAGCTGCGCAACCACACGATACTGGGCACGTTGTGGAACATATGGAGGAAGGGGAGAGCAATGTCGGGAGTCACCACGTGGCCTTCGCCACTGAGCCATCTTTGGTCCCCTGGAATCAGAGATAAAATCCCAGAACATGCCAGATACCAATCCTGGTTTGATGCCGGCCTCGAGAGGGTCGGTCAGCTTTGGAGAAAGGGGAAATTCATATCGATAACGGAACTCGAGGAGGCCCTCCAAATCCACCCGATACCAGTCTTCCTGTACCTATGTCTGAAAGGCGTCATATCCAGAAAGGAATGGAAAGATACCACGCAGAGAGAACTAACGCCCTTTGAGACGATCCTAGACACAACTACTATCTCTAAATGCCTCATAGCGAGAATGTACAGAGCCTTAATTACCAAAGACGACGCACCATCGTCTCAAAGCAAGATGGGAACGAGACTTCGCCAGAGAGTTCGACCAGCAAGCCTGGAACAAAATATGTGAGACACCATCCAAAATATCAATCGCGGCCCAGTATAAATTGCATGCCATAAAATTATTACATAGATGGCAATACGACCCACAAAGACTGTCCAAAATGTTCCAGACCTCCAGCCCGAGATGCTGGTGACATTGTGGGATGAACGCCGATTACTGGCACATGTGGTGGGCCTGCCCCAAGGTCCGCATTTACTGGCAGGAGGTCCTGGGATGGATCAAACAGCTGGATGGCATAGATAGGTAATTGTCACCCCTCCTGATCCTATTTGGCCTCGAAGAAGAAGAGGACAAAATGATAAGGGTAAAAGGTCTGATATCCCCCCTCTTACTTGCGGCAAGAGCTGCGCTCGTGATAAAATGGAAAGCCCCTCGCCTACCTGATAAGAGGGACTGGATACAGATCGCTAGAAATATTTACACTATGGAAAAAATAACAGCAATACTCCATGACAAAGCCGCGCGACAAGAGGAAGTCTGGTTCGATTTCACTACGCAATACATCTCGCGTTCAACCATGTAAGGCTCAACAAAGCAAGGAAACTAGCTCCTGACCCATGCTACTATTGACTGGAAAACTGAAAGACCCTTTGTTGGCAACCCTTGCATGTCACAGACCATATAGGAGATCAATGATCTCAGGACGATTCAAGATGCGCGCCATGCAGCTCACTACGATTCAGAATGTCAATGCCCCGAAGGAAGTGGACATGAGAGATGGGGGTAGGGACGGCGGAGGGGGGTGGGGCTTTTCTTTTCCCTTATTTTTTCCCTTGCTGGTTTTCTTTCTTTTTGCTTTTTCCTGGAATAATGAGCATTAATGTTGATAACTGTTGTTAAGGAGGACTTGGATATTCTAATGAAGCAGCTCACAATGCATAACGTGTACCCACCTGTATGTTCACATTTCATGTTAAAATCAATAAAAGTCAAATTTCAAAACAAATTAGACAAATGTTCCTCATAATATTAAATATTGGATCTGGATTTGACCCTGCTCTTATCGTTGGGCAGAGAGTGTATCTGCAATACATGAAGATATGATTTGTTATTTATAGAATGATACTTCAGGTTCCTCGCCCTAAACCAGAAGCCATCAGTCTGAGGTGTGGATGGAGATGACTGTGATAGATGAAATAGAGATGACTAAGAAGAAGAGCAAGAACCAGAGGTATCCATTTGTTCATAAATAAAACAGTGAATACATTGAGCAAGATCATCTAGTGTGACACATTCTCCTGGGAGTTTCCCCTGAGGGGTATCTAGCCTCTTAGCTTGTTGGATTATGTCATATTTATAATTCAAATTTTATGTAAATATCTCATTTGCAAAGATACCAAACAACCTACACATCCAGTTCTCCATAATATTGATTGGTGCTGTCCTTCTATTTTTTTCTGCAATACCAGAAATGTTGTCCCATGTATAGCGATATTCCAATTTGATTCTGTCTGACCTGAGTGTGTGCCAAGCCTTCCATTCTGCTCTCATTAGAGGAAATTGAAGCTCTGCATCATCCATTCTACCAACAGAAGATTTCAGTTCATCACCTTAAGTAAGGACCTCCTCTTTCAACTCTTTAGACATACCGTTTACGTTGGCATCCATATTGGAGATGGAAATCTTGATGCCACAGAGTTACTGTAGTATAGTTTGCAGATCGCTCATGGACAAAGGAGTTGACATCTCCTGGAGGTTAGCTGCCATTATAAATAAGACTTCCTGAAGATGAGCACATATTTTGCGGACACTGGACACATATCTTGTCTGAAGGTTACAAGATGTTATGCTGATTTACACTGCACACCTTTGCCATTTTCATGGTTTCCAGGTGCTCTTCTGGGTCTAAAGGCAAAGTTGCAGTGGAGGTTTGCCCATATGGGGCAGTAGGGTGGCACTCAACCTTGCCCCCACCCCCACACCACCCCTACATTTTCAGGAACCTGCAGGTCCTGCAAATAACAAAAAGCAAAGAAAAATGCAAATTGCATTATGGAGCGAGTGATTTTAACTGAGTCAATAATAATGCAAATGTGGTATTTGCATTTGAAAAGAATCTAAAACATTTAAATTCTTTGCAAATGCAAAGACTTGCGGTGCCCCTTATGCCCTACACAGCACTTTACATGGATGAAGGCCGGCGAATAAAGAACCCGCGCCTTCACACATATGGGGCTCTGTCAAAAGCATTCTGAGACCATTGGTGATGTCAGCCATTCAAGATTTCTAAAGGGCACAGTTTGAGACAGACCTGAAGGAATCCTGAATGACTCTTCACCCATACCTCTTTCTCTCTTTCTCAGACAATAGGCAGGGTCGGAATGTCTAATAGAATAATAGCAAGGAGGAGTGGTGAAGGGCGTCTCCTGACCCTGGCTGACCCTTTTCTTCCAACGTGATGACGTTGAAGGAAGAGGAGAAGGTCCAGGCCTTCAGAGAGGATCACTGTTGCGGCTAGCTGAGGTAAGTGGTTTAAATAAACAAAATGTTGAGTATGTTTGTATGTGTGTGTGTGAGAGAGAGATATTGTATTTTTAATGTGTGTGCGTATGTGTGCATGACTATTTGCGTGAGCTAAGTGTTCTGGTGAGTGCTGTGTGTATGATTGATGATGAGAGGATGTATGGGAGCATGGTGCTTCTGTGCATACTGTGTATCTGGGTATGAGTGTCTGATTGAGAGCTCTGTGTAAAATAAAAACACAAGTTATTTGTGATGGAAAGACACATTTATTATTTTACACAGGGCTTGCAATCATGCCCTGAATGTGTGTGTCTTTGTAATTTCTGTGTATGATTGATGAAGAGATGCTGTATGGGTGCGCGGCTGCTTGTGTGAATCCTGTGTTTGTGTGTTTGAGGGCCTGATTTAGAGCTGCGTGTAAAATAATAAAAGTGTCATTCCCTAAAAATGGCTTGCAATCAGGCCCTCAATGTGTGTGTTTGTGTAAGTGTTGTGTATGATTGATGATGAGAGGATGTATGGGAGTGTGGCTGCTTGTGTGGATGCTGTGTATATGTGCGTGATGGCCTGATTGAGAGCTATGTGTAAAATACGAAAAGTGTCATTCTGTGATGGAAAGAAACTTTTATTATTTTGCACGGGGCTTGCAATCATTCCCTGTATGTGTTTGTCTGTGTAAGTGTTCTGGTGGGTGGCGTGTATGATTGATAGAGAGGCTGTGCAGGTCCCTGGTTGCTTGTGGGAATGCTGAGAATGTGCTTATAAATGTGTGAGTAAGTGTGCTGGTGGGTGCAGAGTGCATGATTGACAGAAGCTGTGTGAGTGCATGACTGCTTGTGTGAATGTGTCTATATGAATGTGTGTGCATTCGTGAGTAAAATGTGCTGCTGGGGGCCATGCAAATTAATCATTCACATAGCACCCAGAAGTCATTACAAATGACTGTCAGCATGTACTTGTTTCCCCTTGCTGATCTCCTCATGGACCCTACATAATGAATTTGTCAATCACACCATGGGAGTGTCAAACCCCTTTTCATTAATAGTGATCTATGAGCTGGTGACACGGGCTGAAATTGTGCACACACTAAACTCCCTCTGGTGTAAAGGTCAACATCTTCAGACATGTGTGGCCAATAGGCATAATCTTTTAAAATGTCCAATGTTTTCTGTGAACCTCTGTGTCTTGCAGTTATACCAATGTGGGCATGATGTAACATCAACCCCCATAATGACAGCGGCACTACCCATTGGATTTGGACTGTCATGTATTCTGTTATCATCAGCCCATCTTGTAGACTAATTGTCTTTTTGTTTTTTAATAGCACCCCCAATTCCTCGTTCCCTTTGCTCTCTTCTTCAGTCAGAGAATGTTGTTTTTCATTTAGCAAATGATTGTAGAATGGTCCTATAATAAGAACTTCCCTTCGAGCCTTAATCAAGTCTTGATCTGGAGTATCAAAACTCCATTGTCCCACAGACTGTTCAAATGTTTTGGAATTTTGGAACATGTTATTGCATATACCTATATTTCACCAAGCAGGTGTTCAATAGGAAATAACTCCCCCTTTACAACTCCTATTTTGGCTAATTGATCTGCCTTATCATTTCCTTCCTTATCCTCAACTTGTGTTTTCAAATGACCACGTGTTTTCCTTCAATGGATTTTCAGGTCATTTTCTGACACATGTTTGTCTAAAGCCTGGACCATCTTGCCATGTTTAAGTGGCTTCTCGTTAAATGGTCGCATACCTTTCACCTTCCAGCCAGCTAAATACTCCACAAAACTATATTTTGCGTAGTCAGAATCCGTGACTATAACTATTTCTTTGAGTCTATTGTCTACTGTTGTAGATATTGCCTTACACATAGAGGCCAATTCTGTCATTTAACTGCATTTGCGGCCTATCCTCATGCTTACTTTTGGACTGTTGTCACATTTAAACCATATGTTTCCTATTCCTGCTACGAGCTCTTTTTCAGTATTATTTTCTACATGTTATGCATATCCATCTACATACACACTTGGTAAATCTTTACATGTTTCTTCGCTGAAAGCCTTGTGGGGGGATTGTGCACATTCATTCAAACTTGTATCTAGCTCTGTGTCATCAGGTGCACAGACAGCTGCACAATCATGCAACTCTGCTAGTGCTTGGGCAACTGTGCTCTTTTTATCTTGGCTATATCTCACTTCTACTGGAAATCCCTGGAGAGCTAATGTCCAGGAAGTTATTCTTGACTGGGCCAAATTCCCTGATCTGATTCTCTTACTTTGCAAAAATTGCAGAGTCTGGTGATTTGTTTCAACAATCACCTGCTCCCCTTGAATTATGAGATGGAAATTTTGTAATGCCCAGACAGTGGTCACAAGTGCTTTTTCACATTAACTATACATGGTTTCTACCTGTGACAATGCTTTACTAGCATATGCAATGATTTTGATATTTGCGTCATATTTTTGATATAACACAGCCGACATGCATCCTATTTCTACCAAGAAATCCTGGTTTTTCATTGAATATGCCAAACATGGTGCTTTAATTAGACACTTTTGTAGCATGGCCACTGCCTCACTTTGTTCCGTTTTCCATTTCCAGGGTACACCCTGCTTCAGTGATCTTGTCAAGGGTTGCTTAATCTCTGCATAATTATCAATAATTTTCGATACATTTTGTGTTGTAACTTGTCATTCCAAAAAAGAGTTTTAACATTTTAAAATTAGTGCAATCCTTTAGTTTATGAATCACTTCCAATTTTTTCTTTTGTGGGTTTAACCCATGCTCTGTCACTTGATGAACTTTTTCTGCACCACTGTACTTTTTATAAAGATACTTTTTCCCCAGCTTTCTGTAGCTGACTGAGCACATGTCTAATCTCATTGAAATGGCTTTTCAGATCTTCATTTTTTATTAGCACATCATCCACATAAACTATTGTCCCTCTTTGAGCTGCATCCGGAAGTGCATTGCTCAAGAATATCCCAAACTCACTTCTACTATTGACATACCCAAAAGGGGTCTGGGACCATGCATATTGTGATTTGTCAAATGAAAATGCAAATACACTTTGAATATCTTCAGCTAGTGGCACACGCCAGTATCCAGCTGTAAGGTCTAATGTGGTAAACAACTTTGACGCGTGAACTTGTGCAAGATCCTGATCATTAAATGGAAGAAGCCATCTTGAAACAGGTACCTTTTTGTTTAATTCTCATAGATCTGCAAACAAATGACATTGGCCATTGGGCTTTAGCACAGCTAATATAGGTGTATTTGATGTTCTATGAATAGGCCTAATGATTCTAAATTCTTGATTATTTCAGCTAGTGATTGCAAACATGCCAGTGGTAACCTATATTGTCACACAAATACTGGCTCTCTACCATGTCCTTCAGGTAGTGTGGCAACATGTAAATCGGTCAACCCACAGTCATAAGCATCTTTGGCAAAAGCCTATTTGAACTCCATAAATATTTTTCTTGATTGGACTTTTCCTCTTCATTTTTGCAAGCATCTGCAGCTTTAATCTGCTCCTCTACCATTTTTAGAAAACTCTCGGAAGTCCTCCACAGGAAGAACCTCTATACTTTCTTCTCATCGTGTGGCAGTGTCTCTCTGGAGGATCGCTACACTCAAATATTTTGGAATATTGACCTCCATTTCAATATGTTATTTTTCTCTTTTAAATTCACCTAATTTGAATAGGAAACAATCATCCTGATGACAGCACACCATTTCACTTGGCCCATAAGGGTATACAGACAGAACTTTAAAGATTCTTTTAGGCTCTGACTCCAATGATTTTGGTAACTCACCCTGTGCATTCACATAGCTTCCAGGGATGTTCCCGATCACGGGTTACTGAAATCGGCAGTGTAGTAAGATTTCTGTATTGCCATTCCTAATGCTGAATCATCTTCCAAATAAATGTCTAGACACCCTTTATTGTCCACCAGGATTTGAATGGGTCCATCCGCAATCTCTCTCAGCGGTGTATATTCACATTCTAACCCTTGCTGCTATATGGATTCATTTAGTGAAACAAATGCATCAGAACCTTTTATCTGCTGTCCCTTCCTATATTTTAATGCTACTGTAAATTATATGGTGAAATAGTAACATCCTTTTTCATCTGAAGCTCAATTGCATATGGCGTCATTTGGGCACAATGGTAAGCTTGTCTTTTCTCTTCAAATGCAGGTGTGGCTCCACCCAATCTGAACCAAATCTTTTGATTTAGAAAGTCTAATAGCATACACAACCTGTGCATGATGTAATTTCCCAAATAACATTTGTTTTGTGTCCCTCTCACGATCCACACATTGTGATGAATACTCTTAGAGCCAATTGTAATCTTTAACATGCATCTTCGAACAATTCTTTGTCCCAACTCTGGGTCATCTAGGCCAAAAATGTGTTGAATCCTAATCTTGAACTTTCGTATCTCCTCCCGGTCAAGTATTTGCGGGGGGATCTTTTCATTAATGAAACTCATTTCATGTCCAAGCGATAAAGTGGCTTCAATCATTTCAGCATGCCCATTCACATGGATAGGGATACATGGTTGCCCTTCTCCCATATGTATTTCTGAGATTGTTTAAACATGTGTTTCTCTTGATATAACTCTGGAGTAATATTTGGTTTGCGTTTTTCTTCATTTAGATAAAAACGCAATGTGTCTTCATCTAGTTCTGTTTGCCAGTTTTTCTTGGGGTCCAAATAAATCTCCAAAGACTCCTTCTCTTTTTACGCTCGCATTTCATCCTGTCACATGAGAATGACAGTGACACTAGGCACACAGCTATTCTGAAGATATACTTCCACTATACTTTCTGATTTAGGGTGATTTTTGTCTTGGTTTGCAATGGTTTCTGATTTAAAGAACACAATACTACATATTCCCCATCAATGAGGGGTGATAACCTCTCACCCAATTTGTTCCTATTAGAAAGGGTGTTTCTTTAATGTATCTGACCAACACTTCCTGTCTCATCCAATGCTTCCTTATCTTTATATCAACCTCGGTGACACCTTCGATAGGTAATTCTTCCCCATTGAAATCGTGCATGGGGCTTTCATTTTGCCTATCCTTTATATGATTTTGTGGGGATCTCCCTTCATTGATACTTTTCACCAGTTCTTTTGATATTATGGTTGTTTGGACACCTGTGCCAATCATTGCAAATGCATTACATTTTTCTTCAATGGTGATAGGAGCATGGTACCTATCTTCAGCCTCTTCTAGTATGCATAGAAAGAGTGAATTTTTGCTAGTTCCAGGACTTACTTTTCTTAGCTCTTTTTTACTCTTTGCTAGGCAAATGGGCATATGAAATGACATTTTACCCTCCTTTTTTCCAAATGTTTTTGTTTATTCTCCTGGGCTCAGACCCTGGTTGCAGTGTAGCCACTTACTGCCCCTCTGAATTGAAACCATTAGTGTTTACACCCCAATCTCTCATTGTACCTTTCCCATTATCTGCGTCCCCTCTCTTACTTCCAAAATGCAACCTATTGGCTGGGTATTTTCACAAGTGTAACGTGATAGCATGTCAGCTTCTGGCATATGACACTTATCTGCGTTTTGCATGGAGCCTGTCATTTCCGTCCTTGGAATATCTGTGGTTCAAAATACTCCTCAGGTGACTGACCTGCACCCGCCTTTTGGGCAATTGTTTCCTGTGTGTGGGTATCAACAGTATTTTGATTATCAAGCAAGGGTAATCTATCTGTTAATCCTAATCCTTCAAATGGAATGGATTGGATTGGAACATAGGAGTTTGGGTTGATGTCCTTGGTGGAGAGGCTCCCCTTTGATTAGGTGTCATGTTGTTCTTTGCCTGAGTTTAGGCTGATTCTAGCAGCATCTTTACAGATTTTAACTCCAAAATCGTGGGTGTGGATTCCTTAGACTTTGGTTTTGTCTCTTTATTCTTAGGCCCTCTCTCTGACCAAATGTCACTTCATACATTTTGGGCCCCTGTTCTATAATCCATTTTAAGGGTTTCCCCCTATCAAATTCACAAATTAACTGGGTGACCATTTATTTTTGGAGCCCTTAAAAGTATGCAGTTTTAAATTCTACAAAGTTAGGGTTAAAGGTCACATCAAAGCATGAAAATGCTCTTTGTACGTTTTGAAAGAACTGGTGTGGTGACATACCTTGTTTTGCTGTCATGTTATGTTATGTTATGTTATGTTATTTCAACTTATAGAGCACACGGTCGCCCAAAGGCATGATGGCGCTAGAGAGGAAGACTGCTCGGTAAAGGAAGCCTGGTGGGAAAGCCAGGGGCTAAAATAGATTCGTTTGCAAAGCTCTTCTAAAGCAAAAGTGGTTAGAAGTAGCCTTGAGTAACGGAGGGGGGTTGTTCCAAAGTTTGGCCGCAGCAGTAGAGAAAGCTCATAGTATAGCTGCTTTCTTGGCATCCTGCATAGACTGGTAAGGCTGAGAATTGATATCTAATCTCCTTCCCAAAGCCCACCCATGACAGATTTTCCTGTTCATTGAGACCCCGAATGATACTAGCAGATGCTGCATCTAGAGTGAGGTGAACGTACTGTCTACATTGTTCCCTAGGGATCTGGAGGTCTTTGAACACATCATGAACCGTCTCTAAATTGTCTTCCATGCAACAATCGCCTCCCCTTTTGAATGGTTTAATCAAAGTCTTGATGGATTCCATAATGTTTATAGGACTAGTTGGTGCGTTCTTGTTTGTGTCACTTTGTCGCCCATTCCTGTTCTCTTGTGAGCAAGTATGTGTGCGAATATTTGCAGGTGATTCAGACCCTACCATTGGGTTATAACCAGGTCTGGCCAAGGGAACAGCTATTGGTGCATTGTTTCCTTGGCTAGGGCTGTGATTGAGTTCAGCTCCAGTGATGTCATCAATGACATTTGTGATGTCATCTTTCTTGTCCTGGGTGTTAGTGTTAGCAGTGCACTGTGGTGTGGGCAGTTATGGTTGCTTAGCTTACCATAATGGGGGAATGTGCAGTGTTTTTTGGTTTCACTGTGAAGTATAACATCCCTTTAACAAAGTTTTTTTACTGAATGTACATATGTATATATATGGCAGGCAACAAAAACAAATAGGCTAAACATGTGATGTCGTCAGTGATGTCATCAGTGATATTTCAGAGGACAGCTTTCATGTTCTGGGTGTTAGTGATAGCAGTGCACAGTGGTGATGGCAAGTAAGGGGGCTCAGTCTCCCATAACTGGCGAATTTCAGAGGTTTTTCATTTTTAATTTGAACCACAATGGGGAGGGCGCACATTTTTCTTTAGTGAAGTGCACAGGTTTTTCGTAGGGCAACTTAACCATAACGTCCCCTCAACAACGTTTTTTTGTAGTGAATTTTACAGGTTTTTGGGATGGCAACGTAACCATAACCTCCATGTAATAAACTTTTTAACTGAATGCCATAGGTTTTTAGTAGTATAAATGCATCATAACATTACTGTAACAAAAAAGTTCAACTACATTTATCAGGGTTCCAATAGTAACTCGTAAGCATACAACTGTAAAGGAACATTTGAATTAACTGCCCACCTTTCGAAGAATTCCACATTGTCATATGCTGACATATAGCATGGGGGCGTGTTCGAACAGTCCTACACACTTCACAATGACATGTGTAACTGGTTGATAATGCGAAAATACATTGGGTATTGCTGTAAGAACTTCTAACTGCAACATTTCCACCACAGAACTCCACAATGCAAGTGTGCAACACAATATAAGCAAGAGTGCATACCGATGTTTTTGGATCATTCACCCCCATTCCTCCCCAAAAAGTGGCAGATGAATGCCATTGGCAATCAAGATTTTACAGCAGTAATTTGTCATACCAAGAAAGAGGATTTTTTGTCTTCAACCGGAACGCCTCCAGGGTTCCCAGCTGAAGAAAACAAATCCTTTTTCAAGATGGCCACCATACAAAGGGAAGACGGGCATTGAATAGAAAGCCTTCTTCGCTTTCCATTGCAGGCTGCAGAAAGCAAAAAAGAAACTGTATTACCGTTATGGCAGCACCACATTTGTGTTCCTTGATAAATGTGTGGTTATGAGCAAGACTTTTACCAGAAAGCCAGTCCCGGGTGTACATGGTGACCTCAATGCAATGTTCTCTCCCTTGCAGTAAAGGGCAGTAGCCATATCCCCGACATTGTGGGCACTACCCATACATAGAGGCTACCCCTCAGAGACGGAAGCTGTGCCGTTAAATATGAAAAGTCTATCACATGCAGAACACAACGCTTTTCAGTCGTTGTCATTGACTTTTACATACATGTGGTGTACATGTACTTATTTTTTTCTGTAATAATGTGCATAAAAACAGCAAAGGAGTACTGTACTTACGTTGCCATAAAATACCAAACAAACTCTGTGATGCGAAGCGCAATGATGTCAGAAATACTGGATGCAACACCATTACCGCTCACCTTTTGACACAAAATTTTGTAAGAGACACAGGAGGAAGGGTGGAAAGATATGTGTATTGGGAGGGTGTAACCATATATTATTGTACAGACATTTCTGTGCATAGGGCATCTGGGTGACAGAAATTGGGCTGACAGTGACAGAAATTGGCCTGACGGCACTAATGCATATGAGATGGGCCAGACCCTCCCATAGCCAATGCAAGTGGTATGGAGTACCTTTCTCCATAACGTTCCTTGGCAGCTTAAACAAATGTGTCCATATGGACGTATGTGCCATGATGTAGCACCTACAAAATAACACATTACGACCTGCAACGTAGCATGCCACATTGTGCAAACAGAGAGTAAATTTGTAAAGAAAAGACTATCATTTAAAAATGTGCCCAGTACTTTTATATAAAGTGAGCAAAATCATCGCCTTATACAAAGAGTAAAGTAGTTTTGTTTCACAATGAACTGTGCGAAAAGATAGCACTAATCGCTTTTCCATAGAAGTATTAAGTTTGTCTCTTTGGTCGACATTGACAATGTTAAAGGTCACGTTGTTTTTTTCCACACACAAAAAGTAAGCGGTGCCGCCACAATAGTCGTTTTCCTCCCACATTGATGTGCAAGACGACGTCAACCGCTGTGATCTACAGCACCAGAAAGGATGGAATGTTACTTCTTACAGCGACAGTGGCGTAAGGACACAAAGGGCCCACACGATCATCCCAGTGAATTATAATGCTGAGACAGCCAGTTATAAACAGTTGCATTTGACGGTTAAAAAACCTGTCACTTGGCATCTGTAATCCATGACAATCACAATAGGGAAGAAAGTATCTGAGGAGGAAATGTGAATGAAAAGATGTATGAATACACAACCTTTGGATAAGCCACAGTTGTACTACATAACATTTTCAGTAAAAAATGTATGCAATAGGAGGAAATATAGTGGGACCCTAGGGACGGTGACAATGTGCAATGTCCATAATTGGAAAAATAACTCAAACGGCACAGAAAGCTGGAAATTTGTTATTAATAATACAATTCTTTCTTTGGAAGTAGCTGCGCGGTGGAAGGGGACATAAAATGTGTATCACTGCACAACCTCTGCACAAAAAAAAATTGTAACACATACCTTTCTTATTAAATATTATTTTAATTTGGGGAAATGTAGTGGCACTCTACATACGGCGACAATGTGCAATGTCCATAATACAGAAAAAATTGCAACGCCACATAACACTTGTAAAACATTAGGGAAAATATATATTTTTTTTTACAAACTAAAACATAACGTCAATTCGGATTTTAGGCGGCAAAAATACACTTGCATGATGTAGAGCGCCTCCATTGCGTTAGCTGTAGTCAGACACTAGTGTATCTAGAAGACTGCCTGTTCGGGAACTACTTTCTCATGGTCGGTGCAAATGTTTTTGAAGCATAACCTTATCAAACGATATGTTTTTCAAACTGTTACTCCCTACGTTCTTTCTACTCTTTCCCTGTACTTCAAGGTTAAAAAACATGGGACCCTTATGGGTGTCGATAAATATGCAGCCGTACTGAGCTCGTGTTGAAAAGAGAGCATGCAGTGGCCTTCACTCCGAATGCAAATACATTCTCATTTTGCAACAACATATCAGCATCTATTTATGAGTACCACTACTGGCGTGCATGTGCAAAAGGGCTGTGTGTACGAAATAGAGCAGGTGGCTGCCTCAGATTCCCGTCACTCTGACCGCAGTAATGTTGTTTATGGATTGTGAAATGGACGAAGTAAGTTCATGGCGTACAATGAGTAGCAAGTCCCACTGTACCCTATGCCAGTGCTAACAAGAATACTGCAATGTTTGACTTTCTACTACCACATCTCATTAACACTCACCTTTCGAAACAGTGTTCCATAAGTTTTGTAAGTGCATTGGTGCCTTCTTCGTTTATGTATGTTAGCGCCGATGTTCGCGATCAACAGAAAACGAAGTAAACATGGCGGAAGTATCGAAAGATTACAACGCACTTCACGCTGTGCCACAACCAATCGGTGAAAGCGCAACATGGTCGCGGGCAGCATACCAAGGAATAGCCAATTGCAATGTTCTCCACGGAGCGAACAGGGAAGTGTGACCGTGGAGTGGACATAGATATCATTCATTTTTAGAGACATACTTTTTGATCGTTTTTAAGGGAATTACTGGATGGATTGGCACAAAATTTGCAAAAGCACGCTTTCACGCCCAAGCCCCTGCCACTGCCTCAAATTTTGTGCAAATCCGTCCAGCGGTTTCACCTGTAGTTTTGGTTAAGTTGCTGTTTCCTTAGGAAGAGCACTTTTTGGGCGGCTTATAACTTTGCTCTCCCTGGACGGATCCTCACCAAACTTTGCAAAAAAAGTATATGGGTCACTCTGAATTTTATTGCAAAGTTTGGTGAGGATTCGTCCAGGGGGGGCAAAGTTATAGGGGGGTGCCAAACTTTTTTTTTTCCCATAGACTGAATGGAAAAAAACTTTGTGCACGGCCACAGGCCAAACCGCTGGACGGATTTACACCAAATTTGCGGCAGGAGCGGGGGCTTGGTCCCGAAAGCGTGCTTTTGCAAATCTGGTATAAATCTGTCCAGTAGTTTTTTTATAAAATGACCAAAACATAAGGCAAAAAAATTAGTGATATCTGTGTTCGCTTCGCGGACGAACTTCCCTGTTCGCTCCGCGGACAGCACTCCGATTGGCCCATGGCCTTGCGTCATGTCCGCGGACATGCGACATGTTCGTTGATTGGACGGCGAGGGGCATGGAGCGCGTCAGATTTTCTGTGGCGCCCGCCATCTTGTATTCACCGTCGATCGCGTACAGCGCGTTGAAACGTGGATAAAAAATTGTATTTAGTGCCGTGTGTTGGTGTGTAAGAGTGTTTGGGGAGGGTGGGGGAGTATGAGATAGGTTCAATGTTTTTTTTTTTATGTGTTAGACGTTTTTGTTGCGTTTAATTTGTCCACGGAGAACACGGCTGTTCTGACATTTTGTAAATAAACTAAATGGTGTTTAGAGGACGGAGTATGTGTCATTTTTGTTTGCAAGGAAGGTAAAAATAAGCTATGAACACTTGCGGTGTACTTAATTGTTCGTAAATACACAAACTGGGGGTGTCCTCAGGACGCTGTCCGTATTGTAATCTGTCTAGTTGAATGTGTTCTAAGAACACTTGCGGTGTCCCGAAATGGTTGCAATTACACAAAATGGGGGTGTTCTGAGAACGTTGTTTGTATTGTTCGTTGTCAGGGTGAAAGTGTTTTAAGACCACTCCTTTTGTCCGCTAATAGTACAATTTCCTATGGGTGTCAACCGACTTTTTGTCCACTAAAGAAACGATAAATCCGGCTGGTGTGCGCCGACATTATGTGATAATCCTATGACTGGCGCTTTTGACCTGGCTGACTTGCTTTTGCGAACTAAATCATATCTCCCGCCCCTAAGCCTGATATTATCAAAGCATTCATATTCCCCGCCTCTCTCCGTGACGTTACAGGGTGCGTCATCAAACGCGCCCAGTCCTCTGCAGTCCTAAGTGACTTTACACAGAACCCGGAAGACAACACATATTATGTCGCAACACAGCGCGCCACAATTCGGAATATGAAACAGTGATTTAAAAGCAAACAGCAAGATTGTAAATTTTGTAAAGTACATTTATTTGACATCAAATGTTTAGAGAATATTCAGCAATTTGCATTTGTCTTTGTTGTCGATTCGCAAAAGTCCATGTTGAGGCACGCGATGTTCCTTTGCGGTACAGAGGGTGTTAGATCAGCTTACAACTCAGTGCGCCACAATTCGGAATATGAAACTGTGGTTTAAAAGTAAACAGCAGGATTGTACATTTGGTAAAGTACATTTATTTCACATGAAATGTTTAGTGAATATTCAGCTATTTGCTATTGTCTCTGCTGTCGATCAGCAAAAGTTTATTTTGAGCCACGCGTTGTTCCTTTGCGGCAGATAGGCTGTTGGTTTATGATAAAAGCAGTAAATGGTCGCTCTGATAATCGGAAGGTTGCTCCAACAACGAGCCATTAGACCACCCTATTGGTTAGTATGTTGTTTGTGGCCGCTAGTACTGTGTAAGGGCATATTGGTCCTTGGCGATTGTCCCATAAAATGGTGAGGGTCATGAAGTTGCATATTTGGACCTGCACCTGGCAGTAGAAGACCCCATCCGCTGGAGTCTGTAAATTGTGACATAGGCAAAATGGGGCCACATACCTGTTTTAAAAAACATAAAGTAGTCTCACCAGCCGATCTTCATTAAAAATCATCATTTTATTTATTAGGGCGTGAAACTATTTGCTATCGAAGATAGTGCAACGGAGTATGTTAATAATAAAATAATAATATTTTCCCATTCATATAGCGCTAAGAACCGTGAGGTATCTAAGCGGTGCTTATTATTAACCACGGTGTGTGGTGCTCATTTATCGACCATGGAAGGATGAAAGGCTGAGTTTGGCCTTGCCGGGATTCGCACTTGCATTAGCAAGGTGCGCACGGATGTCAAAGCGAGCGTTGTACTCGCTGTGACACCTGACAGGCTACAGTGAAGTGGCACAGCGAGTAGAGCGCTTGACCGCCTATAGACCGGTTAAATTATTTCTATTAACCCACCCTGTGTCGTCTGCCTTTTTCAGAGCCCTCTAAACGACAGGGGATCAATTCGGCGGTGATAGTGCGCGGTAGAAAACATTATGCCACTTTCAACAAACAAGTTCAACTTGAGCGGTCTTTAATGCTACGCTATTGTAATTATATTTGGTATAAAATAATCTAAAGGGTTACTTACAGTACAATTGCAATTTCCATTGTTTACGAGTAGTGCAGTCCCAAAATACGACTCCGCGTGTGCGAACGATCTTTCGCATAGTGATATAATATATAAAAGTGGTTACGTTTCAGAAATTTCATCCTGATCTTCTCTCACGTTTTAGCAGCACTCCTTCAAGAGAAGTCTTTCATCACAATCTCTGTCTGTCAAGGTCAAAACACAATACAACCTTATAGTCCACTTCGTGAGCCTCTCCGGGGCCCGAGAAAAAAATGGAAGCAGCTGACCTTCACTGTGAACGAGCATAAATTCTTACTTTGCAACATTCTGTGTAAAGCCATCTGTGATAAGTTGGTTTTTGCACGCCATGTTTATATATTGTTTGCGTGATATTAAAAAAAGTTTGTTTAAGGGACATTATGGTTCTAAGTACAGCCGAAAGACCCCTGAAAATCGCAAGTTATGGTGAGCTATGAAAAATAACTCGCGCCACCACCATGCACTGCTAAGACTAATACCCAGGACATCAAAGATGACATCGCAAATGTCATTGATGAAATCACTGATGACATCACATGTGTATGTACTTTTCATGGAATTTGTGTACTAGGGATTTTTATTATAATGTTGCGAAAAAAGTGTCAAGGATATTGCAATAAATATCGTACCGTTATTAGTGCTTTGAACGATGCATTCATATAAATAGCATTGTATTATGGGATTCTATCTAGTATACTGGGCTACTAATGGAGAAACATAGCATTGTGTGCAGAGTACAAGATGAAAGTATAATATTTGTAATGTTAATATGTTGAATAATGAAATGATAATTGTCCTGAAATGTTCGAAAATTCACAAAATGGGGTGTTCTGAGGACGTTATTCGTATTGTGTGATTGCTTAGCTGTATGCAATGAGGGAATGGAACAGAGAGTAAAGTGGACGCCGTCTGCGGACACCGCAGCTGTTCGTGTACAGGGCGTGCTACATCCGGGTTTTTCCAGGAAATCCAACATGGAAAGAAGACTGTACGGATCAGCCAATCAGATCGAGGTTGTGGATTTGTGTTGAAAGAGACTGTGTGTAGTGAAGATGGCAGAAGTGGAGAAAGTCAGGGTGTTGGTGCTCGGAGATGTGTTTGTGCATGGTTTACAGCAGTATGCTCAATGCAGGCATGTTGCAAAGAACTTTGATGTGAAAGGAGTGGAGGTGGTGTGGATCACTGTGCCTGATTGCAATGTACAGGGAATTGTACAAGTTTGTGAGGATATGGCCACGATGAACAGTCCGCATGTGGTAGTTTTGCACAAAGGTGCTTTCCATTTGGGCAACGTCAGTGCCCCTTCTTTGTTGGCTGATTTGGAATGCTTGGTTCAAGCCGTAATGAAGATCCTTCCAAATGCGAAAGTAATTTTTTCTGGATTACTACCTAGGGCAATATGGGACAATAGTTCAGTTTTTTGTCCTCAGCAAAACATTGCTAGGTGTGTCATCAACCGAGGCATGTGTGCCTTCATGCTTAGAGCTGGTATGTTCTTCTGTAATAATGAGAATATTGATGCCAGTAATGCTGTTAATTTTAAAGAAGATGGCATTTCTTTATCTTTTATGGGAAATGCCTTTGTATTTTGGAATGTAAGGGCTGCTTTGGAGAAGGTTATGTGAAGATTTTAGGAGCAAAGTAAGAAAATAAAACAAGAAAAAAAATCTAAATAACAGGTGTCTGTCAAGCATCTGTAAAAAAAACAAAAAAACGGCTCTTTTCAGAGCCAACTTCAAAGGGGAAATGGGGTACACTATTTAAATTTACATTCACCATGCTCAGATTTTCGATATGTCAGCGGACATGACGGTAGTCCGCGGACATGAAAATCACTACGAGGGGGTTAGTATGTTCTATGTTACATGTATATGAAGTCAGGGATATTATGGTTAAGTTGTGCTACTAAAAACCTATGAAATACAGTGAAAAAACTTTGTTAAAGGGACGTTATTGTTAAGTTGCGCTACTAAAAACCTATGAAATTCAGTTAAAAAACTTTGTTAAAGGGACGTTATGGTTAAGTTGCGCTACTAAAAACCTATGAAATTCAGTGAAAAAACTTTGTTAGAGGGACGTTATGGTTCAAAGTAAAACCGAAAAACCCCTGAAATTCGGCAGTTATGGTAACATAAGCAGCTCGCGCCGCCGTGCACTGCTAACACTAACACCCAGGACATCAAAGATGACATCACAAATGTCATTGATGACATCTTACTGAATTTCATAGGTTTTTAGTAGCGTAACTTAACCATAACGTCCCTTTAACAAAGTTTTTTCACTGAATATATATATATATCAACAAGGATTGGGGAGAAGCTTCATCCTTGTGGCACACCACAGGTACTTTTTCTGGTTGTTGAGGCAAACGGGGTAGTTATTGTTTCTGTTCTGTCTTTGAGGAATTAATTTAGCCATTGTAGTGTAGAGTTTTGAATGCCAGATTCAGTCTTTTGATTAAAGTTGTGTGTTTGATTGCATCAAAATCTGGTATGTCCAGTGTTATAAGGGCAGATTGGGGTTTGCTGTCAGCATTCAACTTTAGGTCATCCCATATGGAGAGGAGTGCTGATTTGGTTGCTCTCATTGGTCTAAAGCCAATCTTGGATTGGTCCAGTAGTCCATTGGATTCCACGTTGTTTAGCAGTTTTTTGTGCATGTGATTTTTGCATGATAAGTTAAGTTTGATATTGGTCTGTAGTTGGCAGGATCCTCTGCCTTTCCTGCCTCTTTTTTAGGAGTGGTTTGATATAGGTTGATTTGTATGATTTTTGAAAAATTCCAGTCTTCAGTGACAGGTGCACCATTGACATGAATGACAGTCTTTGGTCTACCTAGAGCTCCTTCTTCTCTCCAAACCACTGAGACACATTCTTCACCTTCGTCACTGTCTTCATTCCCAATCCAATTTGTGAAAGTATTTTTCTTCTTACAGCACCTGGCCAGTTGCCCTCTTCCATTGCAATCTCTGCAAATGATCCTGATAGCAGTACAGATTGGACTATTTGCCCAATGGAAAGGGCTGTCACATACTCAGCATGTTCTTGATGAGGTTTGGCCCCTTCCTCTTTGTCTGCCTCGCCTTCGTTGGAATTCAAGGCAGCACTTTCTCTATAGGTGGGTCATCCTCCGTCTATAGTTTTTCTTGTATATTACTGCTGTTGCATTCTAACATAAATTGATCTCTCAATCTCGCCTCCAATTGTTGATTGAATTTCCATGTACTGGATAGCTTTCGCAGGGCTGTAATTTATTGTTCCACACTTTCTCCATCCTCCTGTGTCCATTTCCAAAATGTATATTGTTCTAGAATAGTGCTTATTTGTTTCTCATGTGTTTGGTCATTTTCCTTATGTCAAGTCAAGTCAAACAACTTTATTCGGCCAAAAAAATGACCATCAAAGTACATCCTACAAAAACATTTCTAAGAATAAGAATGCGGTTCTGATACAGAGTTGCATAAAATCAACCACAGAGAAGACAACAGGGCAGTACGAGCCATCCACCCCCTCCAATGGAAACCATAAGCAGATCTTTAGGTCCAAAATCAGGTCCCACCATCCCCATGCCTCCTCCAACACCCATGGCGCCTCGGGCCTAAGGCAGTCAAATTAGCACCTGAAAGGAGGCTGTTACTAGGGAAGACCCCAGTCTTTATTATGGCAGATCTAACAGGGGTGACAGGGCTGAGGAAAGGGGGTATACTGATTGAAATCCCACTCTTCGATAACTTGCCAGCCCGACCACAACCTCCCCAAACCCTGTGTGCTATACTATGGTCCCAAAAAGTCAATTTAATGCTGTCCAGGGAGTTTTTGCCCATGCTGGTAATTCTGCTGCACCCCGCCAAAGCCTCTCTACGTACAAATGGGCAGCCTCCAGTGGTATTTAGCCAGAATAGGCATTTGTTAAGTAAAGCGTCCCTTGGCTCTGGCTTGTCTGCTGCCAGTTTGGGCACCCCCTGAAGAAAGACTATTGTATGATTGGGATTTCCTGATTCCAGCAACTTGAGTTGAGCCCTCGACTTCCATGGACCCTGGGCTTTGGGTTTGATACAGTCGGAGACCATGGGGGCAGAGGCCTGTGCCTGTATTAGGTCAACGGCAGTCCCGTTGGGGGTGGACAAAACCAGAGGGACCTCTACAGGAAGACAATCTGAGGGACTTTCCAGGAGTGGGCACGTGTGCCCTTCGTCAGCTGGGGTGTTGATCATGGGCTCCTCCACTTGAACAGTTCCATCTCCCTTCCTTTGAGCCTCTAGCAAAGTGTATAACAGATCCTTGATGATGGCCAGTTCCGCCAGTACTTGGGTACACCCACACCCCCTATGCAAGGGCGCTTCCTCGGTGGGTTGGTCAGAGGTCAATTTGGGCTCATGGTTACTCCCAGCAAGTGTATTGTTTTGGATAGTGACCTCGACCGACAGAGAAGGTGGCACACCAAGGGGGGAGCTAACCCCTAAACTAGTAGATGAAAGTATATCGCTCCACAAACTATTGTGGGAGCTATTGTGGGAGCTTGAGGAGGAATTGCCCCTTTGGGCAGTTTGGGCAGTTAGTGTCAGTCTGTCCCCCGCAGCCAAAACAGATGAAATGGGAGAGTCCATCCGTGCAGGTAAGGGGAAGGGCTCTACCCTTGGACTATCCAGAAGATGACGGATCTCATTGAGCAGGAAGTCGGTATCCCCAAGATTTGCGGGTGCTGTGGCCTCATGGGTGGTTCCTGGTGCGCAATGTGTTATCAAGGCAGCTCAGGGACCAGCTATCGGATTCCTCTTTAGCTGTCTGATTTTCCTCTTGGCGCCAAAAAACACAAGGGGTACTGGGGCTGGGGTCCCCCCAGTGGCTTGGGCAAGGTGGTCCGGCATAAGGACCCAGAGAATTGACTCAGAAATAGGGCAGAAAAGGCCCCAGTAAGGGATTGACACCTAGGTTACCTCCTTTACAGACAGCAAACGGCAGCAGCTTCCATACGGTGAGCAGCGGTGAGCAGCGGCTTCAAACTCCAACCTCCCTCTGTTCAGTGTTGGAGTGACATCTCTGCAAGCAAACAAGGAGTGCAACGCTTCCCCTCTGCGGTCCGCGAACACCCCTGCGGCACGCAAACACCCCGCGCCCTTTCTCCACGGGCTTCACCCGGCGGGCTTGAGTCCGGGCGTTTGTAGTGGGGGGGCGTGGCCAAAGTACGAAGGCCCTCCTGGGCCAAACAAAGTCCCCCTGCGGGACGCAAATACCCCGCGCCCTTTCCCCGCGGGCTTCACCTTCTTCTTTATATACTTCTCATATTTGTTCGGTTCTATGCCATTTCATCACCAGTCACTTTACGACTGGTGTTTTTACGAATATATTCTGTTGAAAAAGTCTTCATATTTTTTAACATTTATTTTAGGGGGTTCCCCCAATCCCCACTCCCGCACCTATTCTTAACTGTTCCTGACACCCCCAACCCCTTATCTGCCATTTCGCACCCCCACCAAAATGTCTATTCATTTTTTTCAGTGTACTCAGAAAAAAAGCAGTCGTACAAATATCTGTCGATGAAACCATTCATTCAGATCCCCACTTTCATCAGCAGGCAATTCAGACATGTGTTTAACTTTTTCCTGGCTGCCTGGGCCTAAAAAATGTAGAAATAAGGATGTCTTCCTCTCAACGCTATGATTTGTGCCACACACTACATTGGCATAATGTTCAAATGCTTTTGGCCATCTTTTCCACGCTTAAATGGGCTCGTCAAATTCAGGCAGAAATATAGCTGATGGGGGCACACTGTGCATGGCCATATCTCCTGCACCCCTTTGGGAAGCAGTGGTAAAAGTTCCACTAATGTTGCACTATCTTAATAACTATATTATTGATACTGCCGCAACATGAAAACTGTGTATGATTGTTGCTTGAATAATGTATGATGGCAGAATAATTAACATAAGTACAGGAATTGACAGCAAACAGGATCAAACACCAGGATTTTTTACTGATACAAAGAGAAGGCCCTATTGAGGCCTATTTTGCATGCCAGTGTAATGTAAAGGAGCCTGACCCCTCAAAATGGCAGCTAGTCACGTGAACGACCCTCATGTTGTAGGGTCATTTTCTTTTATTGTTCCCTTTCCATTTTGGAAGTTCTGCGATTGGCAAAATTGCAGTGCAACCTTCTGCAGTCATCGTGCTTGCTGTGCTGACCTTGTAGTGTGCTTCCCGTTGGCTTCCCTGCACTGCTGGCTACCCGGTACAGAGCAGGCTACACGGCCTGCTTGGTCGCCAAGATAGAGGGTTTCTCGTTGTCACTTGTAGTTCTGGCAACACGGAGACCGGTACACGTTTCTAGTTATTAAAGGTATTTAATAATTGTATAGAAATAAGTATGAATGTGGGGTTTAAGGGGATATGGAAGCTCGCTCTGTTCTCTCCGTCTCCAACGGCCCTTCTCTATCCTCGTTTCTTTCGGTCTCCTCATTCCGGAAACCTATCGTGTCACTGCATTCTGCAGGCACAGTACTACAGGGACTAATATATAAATAAACAAATAAATAAGAGTAGCCCTGGTGTGTGAAGATGGAAAATTTGAATAAAGGACACTTGCATGTGCTCCTGCTCACATGAGGGATCCGTTACTCTGACGAAAACAATACCGTTGCCAGACAGAGCGGTGAACCGTTCTCAGCGGTTTCAACCCTTTAAGTGGTGAGAGGTGCTCTGTGCCAGTCACCGCCACTGCCCATCCTGCATCAAGGTGCTCTCCTGACAAGTAGGGGAGTGCCTGTGATTACTGCCGCCCCCCAGCTGGTCCCCAGTCTCCACTGCAGGTCCCCAAAGCACTCTAATTACTGGTGCCCAACACAGTGGGAGTGCCCAGCATTTCAGCACTCCAGGGCCGCATAGTTTTTTCAAAAAGTGTTCACCAGGACTCCCGTGGCCACACCTGGCAGACATGCCCCAGGTTAAAGGGAGTTGTGGGGTCCCCCATGCTGCAGTGGATTGCTGGGCTGCACCTTGCATATTTAGCCTAGCCCAAGTAAAGACTTTGGACCCCCAACACTGCTGATGTCTGCCTGCAGAGAATCTCAAGGGAGTGCCAAGACACAGAAGAACATCAAGAAAGATCAGCATCAAGGACCTGGAGACAGCCCTGGCCATGCTGTCTCCGAAGTAAGCGTTTTTTTAAATATAGTTGTTGTGCAGTGCACTCTATGGCCCTTGTATTATATGTTTTTTAAGGAATGTTTCCATTTTTTAGGATTTAAAAGGTCTCTTTTTTATTTGTTTAGGGTTAAGTTACGTAGCTTTAGGTTTAGGTTATTTGTACATGGTGCCATGTGTTTCCATCTTTTTTAAACAAAACTCAAAAGACCCTGCTTGTGTACCGGAAGAGATATATAATAACAGAATGACTGAAAGAACTGTACAACAGCATTCCTTGCCCACCTTTCCTTTTGTGTGCCAGTTACTTTGACCTAGTGTCTTTTTTCCTTAGATGTGTTTGGGGGAACAATCCATCCCGCCCTACCTTCTGGCTTTCTGTCCCTTTTGCACACCACTTAGGGGTTCCCCATGGTGATCTCGGACCTAGGTAAGCAGGGTTGGAGACAGGTAATAGAAAAAGTAACATAAAAAGAAGTGTATTGTGTACCCACCCGGGTCGGACTGGGCCATAAAATTGTCTCGGGCACCAATGAAAAAGTGGCCCACAGTTGCAATTGGCTATTTATTCCTTTTGTAGCACTGTTTGAATAGTACCCAAGGAGGAGTTTTTGATTAAAATGTGATGCAAATTATGCATTTAAAAAAATGTTTATTCAGCAACACTGGTCGAAGCTACTAGCCGCATAGTGAAGTAACTCATCAAACTGACCCACTTCGACCCAAAAAGGTTATCCACTTCGACCCTAAAAAGTGACCCACACCAGTATATTGCATTTTTGGTTCGGCCATAGGCCTATTGCCCTATTGACCTGTCCGAGTCTGGTGTCCACCTACACTTGGCTCCCACTAAGGTGTGTGGTCTGATCCCCCATGCTACCGCATCTTCCACAACGTTTGGCATCATTTCGTTCAGTTGGAGTATGTTGGGTTTGGTGTTGTTTAATAATTGTGTTCGGTTTTATAGATTGAGCTTATTCCAGTTTCTTTTGGTTGCCATTTGTTGTTTTGTGGTAAGCGCCCGTGTTGGAATTTTGATGGGGAAGGGGACCATGTGGTGGCTACTCCAGATGATTGGGAATGTTGCAAAACCTGACTCCATGAAGGTGAACATCTAAGTGCAAGTCACGTAGGCCAGTGACTGAGCCCTTTACATAGCAAACACAACAGGAGCACCCAGTTCCTTTCCACAGGCTCGCTACCATCAATCCATTGGAACATTCCATTAGCATCAGGCGTTGGGTGCAATGGGCGTGGTGCTGGCACTTGGACCTGGAGCACAAAGGTGCAAAGACAAACAAAGCCTCCACATGACATGGAAATCGTTGTGCAGCTCCACAAAGCAAATCAGTCTCTGTGAATGGGCATCCACCACTCCATTAGCCTGGAATCATCTGTGATGGCTCCTATAAAACAATGCATAGCAGATCAGCGTCCCCGAATCAAATGCCCATCTTGCCTGGTGGTTAAGCACCCTGCCCAAAGCGGGTAGAATTACCTTAAGATATTTTTGGGAAGAACAATCTTTTTCAAATAATCATTCGTCAAACGCAATTATCTTGCTCAAGGTGCACTGCTGTGATCCAAAGAAACTGACCCAAGAAATGATCTGAAATGGAGAAAACGTACACTTATTTAATCTTTGTACATAATTATCTCGGCTATTGGTGGTGAAGAGAGTGCCTTAAATGTGATCATAGTGTCAGTCGTGGAAACCAGCGTGGGCTGTGTCAGGGATGCTTATGCCATCAAGAAGCTGTAGAGGCACAATGTGGCTGCCCGTTCAGAACATCGACAGTGGCTATTTTGCGACTTTAGCCAGAAAGTGCTTCAGCATCGCCCCGAGAGATTGTGGACATTAACGAGAGAGAGGATGTTTATTAGCGAGGGGATCACAATTAGGCAAAGAATGCTGACATTAGTCAGAAACAGCAGCGTGCCAACTTTTGTGCATTAATAGCCCGTGAGAGTGTGTACATTAGCCGGAAATATCGCTGACATGAGCCAAAAGCCACAAAGAGCGTCAACCGTGGCTCGTCAGAGTAATGGCATTAGTCAGAGAGAGCACCGACAACAATTACAGCGATTTTAGGTATTAGTCAGAGAGCCTGCTGGCATCGAGATGGAAGCCCTAACAAAGGCCTATGAGTGGAGGAAACATGATATTCAGAAAAAATGACGAAAACAACATGCTTATCATAAATGCCTAAGCACCGTCACTATTCCTGTAGCACAAACCGAGCTGGCCAGCAACAGCGGGCTGTTCAGAAAAGAAGGGGGGGTGGTTGCAGAGTTAAAGAATGGAGATACAGGTGTCAGGGTTATAGTTGAACGTGAGGGGGTGGAAGGCAGTCTATGATTCAGCTGTCATTGTCCAGGTCTGCCTCCCACATCCCTAGGGACCCTGTGAACTGTACCAATATGATGCAGACTATAACTGCACCATACTGTGATTGTAATTTTCATTTGTTTAGCGCCTCTTACCATTAGTATAGTCTCAATGTGCTTATGGTGGGAACACCCTCGGAGACTGCATTGCAGAGTATGGGAAATTCTCATAGAGGTTTAGAATGAAGATTCCCCCTGCTAGCTGCGCAGGGAGCTCTATTCAAGTTCTATTCTGTTAAAGTCTAGGAGGCGAGCATTATGCTTGAACTTCAATTTATTACACCACAGCAGTTTCAACAAAAACACAAGAAAACTCTGAAAAGTGTCCATAATAAACTTTTCTTTCTGAAACTACAACTCCCAAGGTCTCTGTAGTCCAGTCCTGCACTGCCCAGCTATGACACACATCAAGTCCCTGGGCTCCTCTCTCTTTTACGTGCTCCGAACTGACTCTTGAACTTTATAACCATGTCCAGCCAACAGTGCGAAGAATCCAAACTTGTCAAACGGAGCGAAGCTGCTCACTCGCCTTCCCTTTTCTTTTTTTTTCTTTTTTTCTTTTTTTATTGTGATATTAGTCAAAACATTGACTTTTTACACATATAAATCGAAATAAATACATTAACAGTAATACATCAGCACAAGATTAAGAATATCAATCAGAAATCTCTTAAAGAAAAAAGAAGAAAACATATTTTTTTCCATATACAAAACAAAATAAGATAATACACATTAATAAATAAATAAAGAATAAAAAGAGACACATTATAATAAGTCTTCAGTCTTGTAGTATTAACTCAGTCACAATTGTTAATAAATTAATGTCAACTAAAAAACGAGTTACTTCATCTGTAAGGAACATTTCTTGGCCTTGCAACATTCTTTCCCAGAAAACAGTAGAGTTCACTGTTTCCTGATTATGAACAAATCTTTGAAACCTTTCCTGTCTAATGGGCCACATATCCTTACATTCAGATAGTAGATGAGAAATTGTTTGCTTCACTCCTTCTTCACATTTGTCACAGATGTTACTAGGATAGGTTATTGGGTCTCAAATATGTTGTAATTCCAGAGTCAATACCAAATTTTACCTAAATGTTAAGAAATTTGATGTTATTTGTTGGTTAGATGCTCTCTTAAAATATGCCAGTAGGAATCCGAAAGGTTTATCAGTTTGCATCCAAGATGTCGATAGTTTGGCCTCTTTCATTTTTGAGATAGTTCTAATCCAGTCCCTTCGCCTTAGATATTTCTTTACCATTAAAGGGTTCTGGACTAGAATATCCACAGTGGTATCTGCTGCTTTCAATATATTTGTACAGAAAAAGGTCAGTCTATTTAGAAAAATGTTATCATACCTTTTCATTTGATCTGCTAATGCCTCATATAGAGATGCTTTCTGGGGGCACAAAATTAGTCTATATAAACGTAACCATTTCCATTCCATTTGAAGTAGCAATGAACCAAGGACCAACTCATACCGTAGGCTTGGAATATATATATAAAATATATTGGTATACAGTTTGGCAATGCTAAAACCTTTTTTCCATAAGTAGCTCTCTATTTTGTCCCAATTTGCATCAAAACACTGCAGATAACATTCTAACGCATAACTAATAGATGGAAGGACCTTCGCCCCATAACATTTTATCAAACGTATAAGGAAGAATGTGCAGTACTTATAGTGTACTCTTTTCATCTGCGCTCCCAATATTCTTTCTTTGGGTTCAATTATTGAGACCAAATACGACATAGGTAATCTCTTTATCTATCGGTACCACAATATTATTCAGATGCCATGGATATGATTTGATCTTTTTATTTGAATGTTTAAAGATTACAATCTTTGATTTTCCTGGATTTATAATCAAATAACTTTGGGTTGCATAATCAGATAAGGCTATCAATAGCCGTTGTAGCCCGATTTGAGCGTGGTCCATTACAACAATATCGTCGGCGGAGGCAAGCCATGACAGTTTGCCTATGCCAATTCTTGGGGCCACCAGACCTTTATCCACCAGCCATTGAGACAGGTCCTCCATAAATAATATAAACAGAAAAGGGGCCAGAAGACAGCCCTGATGAACCCCCTCTCTGTTTTAATACTGTCCGATAATAGACCAGATTTTATAAGTCTAACTCTAAGAACAGAATTTTGATGAAGATATATCAGAATATTAAAGATACCTTCCGGTAGACCCCACTTTTTTAGCTTATGCCACAGCCTATTCCTATTTATAGTATCAAACGCCTGGGAAAGATCCACCCATGCAGCAAAAAGTGGAATACCAGCTTTAACAGAGGATGCTAATGTAATACAGGAAAGAGTTAGTATGTTCAGGGTGGTTGATAGGCCTCTCTGAAAGACCGTCTGTTCCCTAGGTATTATACCATTGGATATCGCCCAGTTTTCCAATTCCACCAACACTAACCCACTAAATATTTTACCATCAGCATCCAATAATGAGATTGGCCTATAGTTGGTTGCCAAAGATCAATCTCCCTTTTTATAAACCGGAATAATGATTGCCTGTTTCCATGTATCTGGGGTTATTCTAGCAACGATAATATTGTCAAACAGGATCTTCAGTATTCGGGCCGATATAAGGGAGTTGTTTTTTAGGACTGAATTTGATAGGCCATTTGGTCCAGGTGCCCTTGAATTAGAGGATTTTTTAATCAAACGCTCAATGTCTTCCACAGCAAATTGTAGGGTCCAGATTGCGTCTTGCTGGTAGGAGTAAAAGTCTGAGCTAATCGAGCAATAATCCTTCAAAAATGAGCCACCCATGCATTTTCATCAATAATTGACTCTAGAGACCGAAAACTCGATGGCTGGGCAGAGTTGATGATTGACCAAAAATCCTTCGAGTTTTGAAGGGATATTGCCTTCAACATTTCTTCCCCATCTTTTTGATGTAACATAAACCTATGGCTTCTAACCCAGTTCTTATATTGTATATGTATTTGGTTTATTTGATCTATACAAACCCTCTAATTTTTTACAGTTTTTTTTTTCAGCTCTTAATTGTTTCTTTTTTCCATTGATCTGGTTGTCAAAACAATATTTGTGGGTATTATTCGGTTTGTCTTTTCCCATCCGCGGTGGATTCAGGGACCATATGTAGCTTGTATAATTGCTGGGATTACAATGCTTTTTCAATTCTTCAGCAGACAGCACGTCACATGCTTTCCCCAGATTGTCGTTTAATATTTGGCCACCTTTATCAAATTTTACAACTCTATTGCCCCCTGCGTTCACCTCCAAGGGATGGGAGTAGTACAGATCTGGTGATGCTGCTTCAAAACTTATAACGAAATCTAGCATAGCATGATCACTATCTGAAGTGTGAATCAGCTTCAAAGTTACACATTTCTTAAAGATGTTCCCAGATATGTATCCATAGTCAATGGTTGAGAAGGAGTCACCTCTCACCCAAGATGGCACACAAGGGATGTCCCCCTTCATATTCCCATATTGTCCTGTTAGATTCCATTCCAGCATAAAATTCTCCCATGCATGCCCATTCACTGATTTCTTTTTGGTGGGAAGCAATAATATTTCTGTATTAACAGACTGCGCATTGAAATCACCCAATATTATCAATTCGTCTCTAGGAAATTGTGTTCGTACTAGAACCAATAAGTCAGACATGTGTTGAAGGAAAAGACCCAGGGAAGCCACAATTCGATTCCAATAAAGTGTGATTATTACCCAATGTATAGAGGACAAACCATCATTCACCAAGACTCTAACCGCCAGTAAACCTTGGATTAAATTAGATACTAGACTATATTCCTTAAAAATCTCTTTATTGCATGCTAACAGCAGACCGCCACTTGGCCGCCCCACCCCTCTATATTCAGCACTTTGTTGATAGACATAGAAACCCTCAATGCCCACCACTTCAACTAACCAAGTTTCTTGTAAGGAAATTAAACCAAAATTCTGAAAGATAAAGCCTCTCTGGTTGTCTCCCACAAATTAATTATATCCTCTGGAGTTCCACAATAAACATCTAAGTTCTTGTTTGGTTAGAGCCTCTGTTCAGGCAAGCCCATTTTCTGGAAAACCTGGACAATTATTTCAGGGACCATTTCCCGCAAGTTTCCCGATCCCCCCATTTTTGCAGAATACATCTCATGGGAAATATTCGAAGCCAGACTGGGATTGGTTCTAGACACAATATAACATCTTTTTAGACATTCCCAGCCATTTAGCCAACATAGATTCAGAGGCTAGTCTCGATTTCATTCGAATTTCAGCTGTGGCATTATTTGGGTAATCCAGATAGCTTACTCGTTCAATATCACTGGAGGTCAGACATTTCAACAAATTCATCGATTTCATCTCCTCCAAAATAACTGGTCGATTAATTGGGCTTCTTGATTCATTATCTAAAGACTTTGATATAAAAATTATCTGAGACGGAAAGTTGGACTAATTATTTTTGCTCCCAAGACCCACTGTAACTTTAGTATTCGAGCAAGGGGGCATTTTTTTAACTGGATTTACTATTCTACGGTTCACCTTCTCCATCTGTGATTTAGTCCCTCAGCCACCCATCATTATCCCTTTCTCTTCCTCCAATTCTTGCACCTTGCTCCTGTCCTTCTTTTCCATGGTTGGGATATTAGTTCCCATAATTTGGTTATTTACACCCGATAAGGCTTGGACCTTTATATGCTTTTGAAAGATTGGAGACATTTTCATAGGGGGCATACTTGATTTCACTTTTTGTTTTGGAGGAAGGGATATTGGGGCAATCTTCTTTGGTGGTGCCAGAAAATCAGTCTGACTACTCACTGTCACTTTGGAGATCACAGGAGAAGCATCTTCCACATTCTTACTTAAATCAACGTCAGTTCCTTTCGGTTTCTGGTTTTTGGACGAGCCTAGCCTTGGACCTTTCAAGTTTGCCTTATCCACACTTGCCTGAGACTGTTTTTTCACACTGTTAGCAGACTGCTTTATCTTCGCTTTCTGGGATTCAACCTCCTTTTTCTTTCCTTTCAACATAGCATTCCTTTGTTCCCTTTTTAATTCCTCAGCTCTCCTTTTTCTTTTTTTCTTTGTTTTCCCATTCACCTTCTTAGTTGCTTTGTCCAAAGATTTCTGTTTACCCAAGAGTTCATTAGCTAGGTCAGGGTATTGCACCTTTTTTTGTCTCACAAAGAGCAGCATCATCCTCTGATAATTGGGCAAGGCACATACATTCTTCCATAGTAGAGGAAGAAAGGGTTGTATCTTCCCAGGCATCAGCTAAGTGACCTTCCTCAGAGTTCGATGGAGCCTCAACTAGCCCCTGCCTTTTTTGGACCAATTCCCAATTTGTTTTTAGGAGAGCTAAATCATGTTTTAGGTCATCACCTTGTACAAGTAGAGATTCCAGTTTATTTAATTGGATTTCCTGAGAAGATGTCCAAAAATGTGTTGCCACTGTTCTCTCCTCATTTATGGGTGATTTTAGAGCCATCATGTTTGAGTCCACTGCCTTCGACAGTTCCAACAAAATTCCGAATGCATTTCCACTTTTGATTTAATGTTTTCAAACACCTTCACCAACCAGCTCAGTAAAAAATTCAGGGATGCAATCGTGGGAGGTGCCAGATCTTCCCCCTCTGGTGGGTTTGAATCTTCCTTTCTATGTACAGAGGTTTGATTATCATTTTGCTGTTTTGGTGAGACATTTTGCAATGCTGCTGACCAGGTTTCCAATGCTGGAATCTGCTCCATAGTTAGGTCCAAATTTTGGACATATGAGGAAGCTACCGAGGAGTGTACACATTGGTTAATTTGGTTAGCAAAATTATTTATAGACTCTTGGGAGTGAGAGTATTGTTCAGTTAGCATGGATATACCATCTTTTGTTGCAACATCACTATCTCTTGGAAAATGAGCCATAATAGTGTTTTTCATCGTTGTAGCTGTAACTGTGTAGTTTAAATTTGACGTTAAAGTCTTTTTGTCTATGGTATTTAAGGGCAGAATTTGGATTTGTCCTTATTTTTGTCAATCTTGGTGATCTTCAAACCAGAACTTGTGGGAACTTCAGAGTCTTCTGGGTAGGTGCTGTTTGGTGGCAAGAAACAGCCCCTCCCTGAATTATATTGAGTTATCAGAGGATTCGTTGACATATTTCGTCAGTCCACCGGGGTGGAGTTGGCTTATGGATACAATAGCATTAGTTTGTCAGCCTTTGGTCCACTACGCAGGTTGTAAATATTGGACATCCCTTTTTCAAACCGAATATACAGCCAGTGGTATTTTTTAGAAAAGAAAAAAAAAAAGAAGTGGCCCTTACCACGGCAGACCGAGTCAAAGGTCTTAGACTCGCAGTCCTCAGTCTGCTCTTAAATTGTATATAAGGCTCTAATACACTAAGCAATCAAGCCGGTAACACCCAGATACAAAGTTACTTGCCAGCCCGATGAGACGTGGCACTGCGTAGATTTCAAAGGAGGGTGTTAGGGCCACGTGTATGTCATCAGTCACTGCAATACAGCCTAAGAATCATGAGATCAAAGTAGCAAACTCCAACAGTCTCTTGCGGTTCTTGGCTGAATAACTGGCTGTATGAGGGAGTAGAAAGTCTGCCTTACCGTTGCATTTCAGGGGATTGAGGATAGGTGTATCTGTTGTGCGAAAACTGCAAAACAATCTGTTTGGGTAGTTTTTGCCGCAGCGCCCCTCTTCCTCGCACTCCCAGCACAAACAGCAGAAACAGTGTTACCGCGTTAGGGCTTAGCGCTGCAAGGGTCACGTCGACTTCCTTAAGACAGCTGACCTCCAGTGGGCGTGGCCAAGCGGTCCTCTCCCCTTAAAGCAACACGGGAAAATTCAGCATTATTCTTTCCTTTCCTTTCTTCCTTAAGAGGAATGCAGTAAAGCCGCAAAACACAATTCCTTAATTCCTTCAAACCAGTGACCAGCTTCAATTTCACAGTTCAGTAATTCAATAGTTCAAATAAACACTACTCCGATCCTGATGACACACACCAGCACAGCAGCAGAAACATGTTGCCAGATGCATTGCCCTTGTTTCCGCGTTAGGGCTTAGCGCTGCAAGGGTCATGTCGACTTCTTTAAGACAGCTGACCTCCAGTGGGCGTGGCCAAGCAATCCTCTCCCCTTAAAGCAACAAGGGAACTTTCAGTGTTATTCTTTCCTTTCCTTTCTTCCAATAAAAGGAACTCAGTAAAGCCGCAAAGCACAATTCCTTAATTCCTTCTAACCAGCGACCAGCTTCAATTTCACAGTTCAGCAATTCAATTGTTGATGACACACACCAGCACAGCAGCAGAAACAGTGTTTCCAGATGCGTTGCCCTTGTCTTCGCATTAGGGCTTATACAATAAACAGATTTAGGGTGGAGTCCATGAACTGTTGTAATCCACAAATATCACATTTTAAACAATACATGAGTGGGTGGGAATGTAATGCTCGCCTCCTAGTCTTTAATAGAATGAATACTCCCTGCGTAGCTAGCAGGGGTAATCTTCATTCTATCACAAGACTGGAGGCAAGCATTATGCTTCTTCAAAGCTTCCCCAACACTGTAACAGCTAGGCCTTCAGTCAGCTTAAAGTAAAACTCTTTAAATGTACGATCACTAGCCCAATTAGCTGCTAGCATAATCTCTCTTGATGATACACCTGTCGTAAATGCCCTGGTGGCCAATGTGCCTCTTACCGAATGCACCCCGTACATTCCCAAATAAATACCTGCTTCCTGCGCTACTTCTTTAACCCATCTCATGATGGTGGCCGTTGCTACCTCCTGAAAAGGCTTCCTACATGCAATTAGCAATTGGGTGGTACCGGCTGCTCTGCAGTCTGCTGTTATATTTTCATATTCTTTAATGCATCTCGCTACGCACCATTTCCGGTTACTCGGGAAATAAGGATAATGGACTGTATTGGTCCCAGTCTTAGTCCTTTTGACTATGGAGAAAGTCACTCCTTCCGGACCACAGGACCTCCTATTAACATCAAGCGCCTTGACATCTGATACACGCTTGCATGATATTAGGCACAACAGCATTGCTAGTTTACCCGATAACTATTTCAGTGACAGATATCTATCTGTTGGCCAGCCCTCCAATGGGCACAGTACTACTGTCACATCCCATACCGTATTATATCTAGGCTCTGGTGGCACCTTATACCTAGCTCCTCTGATGAGCCTCACTATTGTTGGATGTTCCCCTGCCCAGACTCCTTCAATTGACAAGTGTCCTGCTGATAGTGCAGATCTGTAAGCACCTATGGTGCGAAAAGCTCTCCCGTCCTGCAACAATTGTGCTAAGAAATTCAGAATAGTCACTACAGGGGCTGAAATGGGATGAAGGTTTCTCCCTTTACAGCAGTTTGAACATTTGGCCCAAGCCGCATCGTAGCTCCTCCTCGTGGATGGAGCCCAGGATGATTCTGCGATGAGCTCTCCAGCCTGGACCGAAATGCCTTGCAGAGCCCAGCGTCTCCTGATATCCTGCACGAGACGAGCGGGTAAATCCCTTTCACTCTCAGAGGATGGCATGACCCAGCTGGGTCCATGAACAGTCGGTCTACTTCAGGAGGACCAGAGGCCAATCCGCTGCTAGCTCCATTAGCATCGGAAACAACACATGTGACTTCCACAGTGGCGCATTAATTCCGTTCTCCCCCTCCGACACTTCACTAGTACTCTGCTCAGCATCATGAAGGGGGGAAATGAGTAGTGTGGACCTCCTGACCATTCCTGTAAGAACACATACGTGCCTAGCACCTCCGGGTCTAACCTCCAGCTAAAGTAATGTGCTGTCTGGGCATTGAGCTGGGATGCAAACAAGTCTATGTGCACTGGACCCCACCTCATATTCAGAGTCTTAAATACTGCTAGATCCAGTCTCCAGTCGCTGGAGTTCGTCAGGTATCATGAGTTACAGTCTGCCACTACATTCAGTGCTCCGGGCAGGTATTCTGCCATCACTGATGTTCCTGACTGGAGGCAAAAGTACCAAAAATCTTTTGCTAGCTCCGCTAACAACTTGGACTTCATTCCTCCTAGGTGATTTGTGTAACTGACTGCCGAGATGTTGTCCATCGTTAGCAGAACGCACAACTCTCCTGAATGCTTTGATCGCAAATGATCCTGCCAGAAGTTCCAGGCAGTTTATGTGCAGGCAAAGTTCCTCTTCTCTCCATTGTCCTACTGTTTCCAGATCTCCGCATCTCACCCCCCAAACCATGAGGCTGGCGTCTGACTCTATCACTAGGTCTGGGCGATCTCCGAAGATGGAACGCCCATTCCAGGTGTCCATATTCTTCAACCACCACTCCAGTTACATGATAGACTCGTAGGCGTTGCCTCACCTCTTTGTCGAGAGCTTTATGTAATCTCATAGTCATATATTGTGCAACTGTGGGGGAGGGCTGCCAGTCTGAGGACCTCAGGTTCCGGATACTGTCCGGGTAAAACATGTTTACAGTGTCCTCATGCTCTTCCTCTAGGTGTTTCTCTTTGCGGGTTCTCTTCCCCCCGCTGGATTTCTTGCATTCTTCCTCTGCTACCTCCTCGTAAGAGGTTTTTCTCTTTGGGGCTTGTGTACTCCCCTTCAACCATGTCTTCAAGGGTTCTGTGGACATGCATCCGGACTCCTTGGTGCTCTCACAAGGCTGATTAAGCATTTTCTCTAGAGTTTCCAGCCTCTCCTGCAGGGGTCCCACCCCCTGTGCCACTGCATCAACCAGCGAGCTTCCTGGAACTTCCTTGAAGCTGGCAGCGAGATCTGGAGGCTGTTCCTCCTCACTCCACTCAAATTCCGACCTCTTATGCTGTGTGCCTGGTACCTGAAGCGGGTGTCTTTTGCACGCCTACGTACGTCGCCTGGTCTGATGCTTCTTTATAAGTTAATATATATATATATATATATATATATATATATATATATATATATATATATATATATATATATATATATATGCATATATATATATATATATATATATATATATATATATATATATATATATATATGTATTTTGTTTTTTTTACTAAGTTGCTTGCATCAGACTGTCTCTTGGCTCTGTAATGGGATTTTCATGCCCTATCCACCGCTCACTGGTGGCTGTGTGGCCTTCAGCAGGTTAACTGAGCCTGCATTTGAAGGAAAGGTAGATCCTCTTCCCTTCATGGGATATCGACCCGCTTTCCAGCTGTTTTACAGCTTGTTCAGAATGCCTAATTTGCGGCATGAATTCTCCAATTATTTCTCCTTTCAATGGTTTTGCAATAGATATATGTCACCGCTGTGCCCGGCTTCTGATCTTCTTTTCAGTCGCTTTCAAATTCGACGTGGATAGATGGTGATAGACGCTCTGGCTCCGCCTCTCCGAGGGTGGGGACCGGAGCACTCTGACACTCTCTCTTCACCCTTGCAGAGGTGCGAGGAGGAGAGCGAGGCCTCCGCTTGGTTCCGCAAGGCCGGGCTAAACCCCTGACATTGGGTAATAGGCAACCGCCTTGTGGCACCGATGCAGTACTTCTTCCTTTGTGGTCGCGGCTGCGCTGACTGTTGTGTGTGCTCAAACGCCTTTGTAATGCTTAATATGCTTGCTGCATGCCGTGTAGCTTTATTCCCTAAAATATATTTATAAATAAATATAGAATCATGCAGTTATGCTCCTTACATAACATTCCCACATGTATTTCCTCTCCTCACTACACATAGATAACTAAACAAATGCGTTATACAGAGAGGTGCTAAAATGGTACCTCTCTGATGAAGAGCAGTAAAAGAAGAGGAGGAGCCCAGGGACAGGATGTGTGTCATATATGGAATGTGCAGGACTCGACTACAGAGTCATTGGGAGTTGTAGTTTCAGAAAAGAAATGTTTATTATGGACACTTTTCAGAGTTTTCTTGTGTTTTTGTTGAAACTGCTGAAGAGTAATAAGTTGAAGTTGAAGCATAATGCTCGCCTCCAGTTTTGTCATAGAATGCGTGTGTGGATATGGTCAAGATTAGGGATTGGATGGGCTGACTATGCTCCGGTAAGGAACCCAAGTGATCAGGCGTGTGGTTGGGTGCTGAGGGGGACCATGATTGTGTGCAAATGTAAGAGACGCGTTATTTGTCCAGCTAAACTGGCATTTTGTCATAGGTTGTTATAGGTTGTTGCTGTAGTCCAATGGCACAGGTGTTGAGGAGAGTATGGAGTGAGTAGGCTTCAAAACATTAAGTGTCCAGCTAGAACGAATGTTGGTGTAGGTTGTAGCTGTATTCTAATGTGTGTGGCTGGATAGCTGTGCCTGTGGCACCAAATTGGTGCGTTTATGTGTACCTGGAGCTCTCATGGAGCTTATCTTTGAGGTTGCTATGTCATCAGATCTTCTGTGGAAACAAAAAGCCAGGTACCATTATAGATTCTTCTAGGCACTATGGAGAGGCTCCCCTCAAATCACCTAGGTGCAATAGACATGATGTCCTAGTACCTTTTTCTAGGCGTGACAGGCAGGCTACCATGGGATCAAGGATATAGGATTCTGAAAGCGCCATAGACATGCTACCTTGACAGTCTTACTAAACTATCTTCCCAGTTTTATAAACGCTACTAACAGCCATCTACTAACTGTGATATCAGGATACCAATGCTGATTTAGGATCTTTAGGAGCAATGAAGGTTACCAGCATAGATCTTGCGCGTAAAGGTGGCCTAAACCTTACAAATCTCTTCTAAGTGCCAAGCTTGTGCAGGTCTTCAGATATTTAAGTGCAGTGCATGTTGTAATTTACACCATTTGCTGCAGGTGCAAAACACATGTTGACCTACATGTGCAGTCTTCTAAGTGCAATGTCCTTCCCTACCCCCCAAAACCATCCAAGTCTGACGCTATATCCCACCTAAGTGCAGTACAATTCCAGTCCCCCAACGATCCATCCAGGTGTGATACATTCCTCACCCCCAGCGATCCATCCAAGTGTAACACATTTCCCATCCCATATAAACCATTTAAGAGTAATGCATTTCCTACCCCAAACTATCTGAGTGCAACACCTTTCTTATCCCCAATAATCCATCTAAGTGTAGCATGTTTCCTACCACCTACAGTCGATCTAAGTGTTAACACATTTCCTATCCCTCACAAACCATTTAAGGGTAATACATTCACTACCACCCGACAATACATCTAAGTGTAACACATTTCCTTCTCCCCAAATACAGCTGAGGCTGAAACATTTCTTACCCCCAACACATCCTCTAGGTGTAACACAATTCCTATCCCTCACCAAACCATCTAAGTGTAGTACATTTCCTACCCCTGGAAAATCTATCTAAGTGTAACACATTTCCTGATCTCAAAATATAGATGAGGGTGAGGTTTCCTACCACCAACAATGCATCTAAGTGTAACACATTTCCTACCCCCAACAATACATCTAAGTTTAACAAATTTCCCATCCCTTGCAAACCATCTAAGTGTAACACATTTCCTACCCCAACAGACCATCTAAGTCTAACACATTTCCTATCACACACAAACCATCTACATCTACTACATTTCCTACCTCCAACAATCCATCTAAGTGTCACAATTCCATCTGAGTGTGACGCATATCCTACCCCCAGCAATCCATCTATGTTTAACACATGTAAAACATTTCCTATCCCTCACAACACTTCTAGGTGTAACACATTTCCTACCCCCAATGATCCATCTAATTGTAACACTTTTCCTATCCCTCAAAGAACATATAAATTCCATACATGTTCTGCCTCCAACAATCCAATTGAGTGTGAGGCATTTCATACCCATAGCAGTTAAATATTATGAACATTGACAACAGCCTGGCCTGTTGGTAGTCAGTGGAAGATTGAGTTCTGTGGATAGTGGTTTGTGGTTGCCAAGTTAAGAGGCGGACCACCACGATAACAGCCAGTGCCCGCTGGGGTTGCCAGTTTTCTAGGTGGTCTACTGCAATAAAGGTCGGCGCTGCCTGGGGTGTCAGGTCATGTCCCTGAGATGTTTTGCTCTGTCATTTTTGGTGGATGGCTGATCCGTTTTATGATACACCTTGCTGAGCAAACTAGTTTGGATAGGAACGTGGCCGTGGCTGGCAGAGTGATGAAGTCATGATGGAAATGGGGGAGGGACTCCCTTCTATAAAACTCTTCAGGATGCCACTGGAAATAGCCACAGTTGTATGTCCTTTCTGAAGGAGAGGTAGTGTTTGTTGCAGCAGATGTTTAGTGGGAGGGTGTTCCATAAGGAGGGGGCTTGGATAGATAGGGATTATGAAAAGGATTGCCGAGCGGGATCAGAGAGATCTAGTTGGATGGTAGCGATTGGGTTCCATGTCATAATGTCCCCGCAAAAATGTCATCTGACAAAAATGTGGCAAAAAATGGTTGTGGTTTGCAGGGACATTATCACATTGAACATGCAGGGGACACCCCCACAACTGCCAAAACCTTTTTGTTTTTCAAGGGGACCAGGGGATATCCTCTTGACTCCGCTTCTCTTGACCCCATATATATGGTCATGATATATAAAGTCGCCACAGTCTTTTCCCAGCGACAATTTGTATGGTGATCATATATATGGGGATAATATTACTGGATACCAACGAGTGGGTTCGGTGAGTGATGCACATAGCTTTAGAGGTGGCCCATTGGCTGATAGGGAGCCAGTGTAGGGTTCTGAGGGCAGGGGTAATATGTTATCACGGTGAGAGGGCAAGGAGCAGTCATGCTGCAGAGTTTTGGATTTGTGGGGTGTCCTCAGATGATGTGTTGGGATGCCTAGATAGAGGAAGTTGGCATAATCTAAGCATGAGAGGATAATGGGCAAGTATTGCAGAGAGTCTATGAGGGTAAGATAGGTAAGGGAAGATTCACCTTAGGATGCGTAGTTAGAAGTTGCATGTTCTGGACACAGAGTTGATATGTTGGGAGAGGGATAGCTCCAAGACCATAGTGCATCCCAAATTTTTTAAAGAGGTGGAAACTGCTGGTGGGGTTCCGAGGGCCTCTGGCCAGGGTAATGTTTCGGGATGAGGGCAGTATTGCCACATAGTAGTATTTCAGTTTTGCCTGGGTTGCGATGGTAGTTGGCTGTCATCCAATGATCGATAGCGGAGAGGTAGGGAGTGAGTTCGGGTCAGGAGGATGTTGGTGTTTTGGGGATCTTGAAGATGATCTGGGTGGCATCTGCATTGTTCTAGCATGGACAGTTGCAAGAGCAGATGACTGCTGGCAGCGGGATGAGGTAGAGATTGAAGAGAAGGGGTGTCAGGACGAGGGATGGAAGTCACAGGCAGAAGGCACATGATTCTTTATTGATTGAGTCTGTGATGCCCAGTGTGTGAAGCCTGTCCATGAGAATCGTGTGGTCAATGGTGTCAAACGCGGCAGAGAGATCGAGCAGGATGAGCGCTGTGTATCCTTCTGAGTCAGGTCTTCTTTTGAGATCATCCCAGATGTACACAAGAGCAGATTCAGTTCCTCAAAGGGGTCGTAAGCCAGACTGGGCTGGGTCGAGGAGCATGTTGGCTTCTGTGAATAGGCCGAACTGCTTGTATGTCACAAACTCAAGTAGGTTAGCAATGAAGCAAATGTTGGATATAGGCCTGTAGTTTGAAGGAAGGAAGGGGCCGAGAGAGGTTTTTTGAGGGTTTAACATATGAGGTTTTGAAGACTTCTAGGAACATACCAGATGAGAGAGAGTGTTGTCATTAATGGCCCAAGCAATGTTGCCAGGACATGTTATAGTTAGGATTTTCTAAATAAGTGTAGCGGTACAGGGATCTCCAGGGGAGCTCAAGGGCCGGCTTAGTGCTAGGAGTTTGAGGACCCCAAAGGGGGAGATATGTCTGAATGAGGGGAGGACTGGCTGAGTGGGCCATGGAGGGATTTGACAGAAGGAAAGGGGGTTGACACAAATGAGTGGAGTTCCCAGCTGTGACGGGAGGACTGCAAGGGTGCTTAGAAAGGAATTGGCCAGATCAAGGTTTATGATGACTTTATTCCAGAGGGGGAATTGTGGGGCAGGGGACCGAGATGGGTTGGCGGGGTTGGGCGAGAGAAGGGTTCACAAGGGAGAAGAATATAGCATAGTGATCCATCCAGATAAGTGGGTGAGACGGGGTGATGGACAGTAGGTCTGATGTGCTGAAAAAGGCATTGAGGGTGTGCCCTGCAGTGTGAGTTGGGAGGGAGATCAAATGAGTCAAGCTGATAGCTTCCAAGTTGTCAGTTAGAGAACCGGTCATCGGGCTACTTCAGATGTCAAACCAAATGTTGAAATCTCCTACTATAGTTTGTGTGTAGGATTAGGGTAGCTGAAAGGGGGGAAAGCCTCGTGTACGATGTGTCCATAGTCCTTGGTGTACCATGTTTCTGTGATAAATAGGGTATCAGGATTTTCATTGAAATAAGGTCAAACATTTTGTATTTGTTTTATGAGACATATCTGGTATTAATAAGTATGCAGGAAAGCTGGTGTGGTTTATGGTGTGCGGTCTGATAGCAGATGTAGGGTAAGGCTGTGCAGGGGTGGTGGATAAGATTGGCAGATAGGAAGGATCGCCTGAGGAGGATCAAAGTGTTCATCAGTTGTGGTTCTGTAAGCTCGGAGGTGGGGAATTGGTTGGCAGCATATTGGTGTTTCCTGGGGAGGAGGGTATGCGGGCTGTTGGTAGGCAAAGGTTTATTTTAGCAGGGACGTGAAGAAAGCCAGGACGGGGTTGGGAGTGGGAGTAGAGGACTGGGAGGAGGAAATAGGTGGTGGGATCCTGGGTAGAGCTGACGAGAGGACTGAGGGTGTGAAGTCCTGTGGTAAATGAGGCTTATGCTTTTAGGGGATATTTTGGGGGCAAAGGGTTGTGAGTGAGAGAGGGAGGAAAAGTTGAGCGAGGTGCGCTAACTAAGGTGGCGCATGTTGCACCAAAGCAGGTGAAGCGCTAGATGGGGGTACTGTCAGTTGGTGTAGGTGGAAGAGGGTTGGAGGATTAGACGGTTGAAAGGGAGGACAGGGGCTGTGGGGGAGTGTCTGGGAGTGTGAGGGAAGTGAGGGTTTCTGAAAGCAGGGGTTGTCTGGTGGTAGCTAGTGCTGTGTTCTGGACAGTAGAAAGTCAGTGTGCTGCAGTTTGGATGGTAATGGAGATTGGGAGAAGGAGACAGATTGGTTGGCATTGGACTGGGACTGATGTTCTGGCCTGTAGAGCACCAGTGTGCTGCTCTGTTCTGGGAGGTTTGGGGGAGTGGGCTTTAGAAGATGTGAGCTGAGGGCATGTTGGGGATGTACGAAGGGGGAGGAGACCAGATAGGCCGGTAAGGGAACGGGGGTGGAGAACGATGGGAGTGTATGGCCATTGGATTGCGGAGAGGGGGAGTCGGTAGAGGGGTGAGTCAATGGCTAGGTTTTTGGAGTGCCCAGGTGTCTCGCTGATCTGGGCAGCTTGGGGCATGGTGAGGCATGCTGAGGCACCTAGATTCAACTACCAAGCCCTCAGGCCAAGCCACCTCCATCACTGCCACCTACCGTCCCGGTCATTCGACCCATGAAGCGCTTGTCAGTTGAGGCTTTCGCCGCCAACCTTCTCACCCCCTCTTCCAACTTTTTTCTGACTCTCACCCTGACACAGCCCTCTCCACGCTCCACTCTTCGATATCTGATACTCTTGATATCCTTGCCCCTGTCATGAGAATCCGCCTGAAGCCCAAAGCCAAGTGTAACTCCTGGTATGACTTAGACATCGTCACTCTAAAACGCAAGTGCAGGGTGGCCGAGAGGAAATGGCGTGCTTCGTGTTCATCCTCTGACAAACTGGCCTGCCGCCTGCTGCAAAGGCAATACCAGCTCTCGGTCCTCACCAAGAAGAGATCTCATATCCAAGCCTGCATCTCTGCTGCATCTAACAACTCGGCTGAACTCTTTAAAATCTGCAAGGCACTGGCCAATCCTGCCGCAATCTCTACCTCTCCTGTCCCCTCCCTGCCCTCTGAATGGCACTGGCTTCTATCTTCATTTCAAAAACTCAGGACATCCTGTCCTCACTCTCCTCCTATCACCTCCCTCCCTCTATTCCCTGCTCTTCCTCTGGCCCTTCTGCGGCCACCCCGCCTTCCTCCTTCTCTGCCTTTCCACTTTTCTCTGCAGGCAAGGTTTCTAGACAAGTTTGATCTATGAAAGCCTTGTCGAAACAGGTTCACCCCTGTTCCTCCAAAACTATCAAGGACCACATCGACTCCCTGGCTCCTGCCCTGGCTGATTTCTGAAATCACTCCTTTGACACTGGAGTCTTCCCATCCCCCCTGAAGCACTCCCTTTTGTACCTTCTTCCTCACAAACCCTCTGCCAACCCCTCCTGCCTGGCTAACTATCACCTAATCTCCATCACTCCCTTCCTGGGCAAGCTCCTGGAGAAACTGGCCACCTCCCAGCTTAATATCCACACTGAATCTGTTGGTTGTCTTCATGACCATCAGTCTGGCTTTGGAGCTGCCAGAAGCACAGAAACTGCTCTCCTGAAAATCTGAATACCTGCTCTCCAACCTTGACTCTAACACCCCGTGTGTCCTCATCTTGCTTGATCTCTCTTCTGCCTTTGACACTGTCAACCATGCCATCCTGCTCAACTGTCTCCGTGATAACCTGTTTATCACTGGTCAGGCTATGGTGTGGCTGAATTCTTTCCTCTCTGACCGACCCTCCCAGATCCAACTTGGGTCCTTCCTCTCTGATATCTTTTTCTCTACCTGTGGTGTCCCCCAGGGATCTAACCTCTCTGCCTGGCTGTTCAACCAATACCTGGCACTCCTTCCCCACCACATTGCTGCTCTCTGCCACAACTTTCAGTGCTATGCTAATGATACCCAGCTCATTTTCAGGCCACCATCGGCCTCCTCCTCTCCTTCCCTCATCTCTGACTGTCTGTCTGCCATTCAGGAGTGGTGTGCCACCAAAGACCTCTCCCTTAATGCCAGTAAGACTGAGATTCTACTCATCGTCATACCCACCTCCTCCTTCCCTGCAGCTCACTGGCTGGCCTCTCTTGGCCCGCTTCCTGCTCCCACCTGCAAGGCTAAACACCTCAGGGTCATCTTCGACTCCACACTCTCCTTCTCTCTTCACATATCTGACGTCTCTAAGACGTCACACTACCAGCTGCACCTCCTCAGAGGTATTCTTCCTTTCCTCTCCTTCCCCCAGAAGCTCACTCTCTCCAGAGCCCTAGTTCTCTCTGGGCTGGACTATTGTAACAGCCTCTATCTAAATCTGCCTGCCTCTACTCTCCGCCATCTGTCCGAAACAGGACTGCAAGACTTGTCCTTGGCCTCAAGCCCAGGGATCGTATCTCTCCTGGACTGAAATATCTGCACTGGCTCCCAGTGGCTGCGAGGATTAAGTTCAAAACCCTGTGCAATGTCTACAAGGGCTTCTGAAGCCTGGGGCCACAATACCTTCAACTCTCCCTTCCTAAATATCTTCCTTCTCAAGCTCTTCGCTCATCCGCCTCCAACTCCCTCAGGGCCAGTCGCTTCTCCAAGCAACGAGTTGGTGTTAGATCTCTCTCTTCGGCAGGGGCCTCCCTCTGGAAGAGCCTTCCTGCCTCCCTGAAACTTGAGGAGAACCACTCCAGTTCCGGAAGCACCTCAAAACGTTCCTCTTTGATTCTGCCTTCTCTCCCCCTCTCCCCTGCCGAATTCCTGGCAGAAACTGCACTGGTTACCTAGTCACCCTTTCTGATCTCGGGCCCAGGCCCCACCAGTTGCCCACCTGCACTGCCTTCCTGGCAACCCCTGCACCGGGGGACTGTTTCTGTATCCCTACAGTCCCCCTACCAGCACTTATGTCTGCACTTACCTTGCCACCAGCTGGCCGTTTTTATTTATCTTATTTATTTTACTATCCCATGTACTGCACTTTCCTCTCTCCCTTCCCCCACACACTTTCCCCTTCCCCCTTCCCTGCACTTGCGTGATCTGAATGACACCTGGCCTAGTAGGATCGTTGTCTGTCTTCCCTTTGTTCCCCCTCCCTTGCCTCGTGGCGCCTTGAAACACTTGTTTATAGGCGTGTTATAAATGCCATATCATATCATTTCATAACATAACTGTGCAGGAAAAGATCATCTAGATTAACATCATCTATTGTAATTTGCTCCCAGAAGTGGCCAGAAGAAGCTTTCCAACACAAGGATTAATACAGAAAATGAACAAGAAGAAGAATAAGTATAAGCTTGTTGTGTAATGTTTTTCGGCAGTGGCGCAGATGGGCCTGGTGGCGTGAGTAAGGCAAGTCACTCTAAAATAGAAGCTGGGATGTTTTAATGGTCTGCCGGCTCACCTCCCCCACCACAAGTGTGTTTTACAGCTCAGCTTCAATTACACTCAGGCAAATCCTTTCAAACATTACATTAACATTGATGGAGGCACATTCTGGCCAGGCTCTGATGCTCACCTGCATTCTCAACATTTTGTCCAAAATATCAGTAGCACCTCGTAAAAAAATAAATAATCATAGACCGTGCTGTGGGAGCAAACAGACGTTGGGAAAAGCAGGCCTGACAAACACTAGCCGATTGCACAGTGAGCAGACAGTTCACACAGGCTGCTGTATGCGGCTTTATGCTGGGATGCAATCCTTCTATGACTGAATCGGAATGTTTGGCAATAAAGATTGCCCACGCTATCAGCTCAGGAAGTCTTCATTCTATTAAAGACAAGGAGACAAGCATTATGCTTCACTTTCTATTATTTGCTGCCACACCAGCATTTTAAAACTTAACTTTAATACTGCACATTTATGTTCTTACAAAACCACAGTTATGGAAAATGAAAATGGACCAGTTTAAACGTTTGTTTCATATCTGCATGTGATCACTGTAATCACCCGGGAACTACTAGTCCCATGATACTCATGACTCTGGTAGTCCAATCCTCCAAGCTCTGCACCTATCAGAGGGCAGCCTCCTGTATAAGAACCCTTGTGCCCCAGGTCTTTTCCTCTTTCTTTGTGTCTGGCCCTTGAACTCAACTGTCTTTTCGCCAACAGACCCCGGAACTGTACACTTTAAGGTCAAACGCGACCACTTGAACTGACTTTCCTCGATCTCGAGAGTCTCTTCATCCTGTAGTTTTTTGGTCATCTCCTGAAAGGAATGGAGAGTCATTATGAGGTTGGGAATGAGCAATGGTGTTTCAAAGTCAACCACATGACAATGCAACTGATATGTTACTATTCTGGGTGGGATATAATGCTCGCCTCCTTGCCTTTAATAGAATGAAGAATTCCTGAGCTGATAGCGTGGGCAATCTTTATTCTATGACAAGACAGGAGGCTCGCATTATGCTTGTTCAACGCTGTTCACCACCCTATTAGGTATCTCAGATACAGGCTTAAAATAGAATGTCTTGAAGGTTGACTCAGAGGACCAATCTGCTGATTTCATAATGACTTGTAGAGATACCCCTGTAGTAAAAGCTTTTGAAGCCATCACCCCCCTGGCCGAATGCGCGCCAAAAAGAGACAAGTCAATCCCTACCCAATGCATTATTTCTCTCACCCATCTAGCAATGGTCGCTGATGCTACTGCATGATAGGGCTTCCTGCGCGCAATGAGTAGCTGGGACACTCCCTGTGGCCTAATATGCGCAGTTGCTTTCTTATAATCCTTGATACATTGTGCTATGCAAAGCTTTTTATTACTAGTGAAGTACGGGTAGTCAATCACTCTCGAATCTGTCTTTGTCCTTTTAGTAATGGTAAAAGATATGCCGTCCGGATAGAATATTTTCCTATCGATTTCAAGAGCTTTGACATTAGAAACTCTCCTACAGGCTGTAAGGCAAAGCAGCATGCCTAGCTTTCCTGATAACTGTGATCGGGACAAGCTCTCGTTATCGGGCCATGTAAGAAAGAGGCGAAAAACGTCTCTGACATCCCACAACACTTTGTACTTGGGCATAGGTGGTCTTTTGAGCTTCATCCCCTTGAGTAGATGTACAATTGCTGGGTGCTTGCCCACAGCGGTATCTTCTATTTCATTGTGGCCCGCTGGAATGGCTGACCAATAAACTCCCACCGTTATGAAGGCGCCGCCTTCTTGAAATTTGAAAGCTAAGAAGTTGAGGACTTCTACTAAAGGGGCTGAAACGGGATCCAACTCGTGCTCCGAACACCATCTGGACCACCCATTCCATGCCGCCCCATAGCTCCGAAGGGTGGAAGGTGCCCAGGAGTCTCTGATGCAATCTGCAGCGAGTTGTGAAATTCCTGGCAAGTCCCATCTTTTCCTGAAACCCTGCATGCAATCAAATGTAGCGAGCCCGCTGCCACTAGCGGGTGAGGATGGCTGGATGGGTCGAGAAGAAGGTCCGGCAGCTGAGGCACTATCCTCTGAAAATCTGCAGAAGGTTCCATCGCTACTGGAAACCAAGGCTGTGCCTTCCATAGGGGAAGCACCATCACGATCTCTGCTTGGTCTCTGTGAACTTTCGCTAGAGTTCTCGTGATCATAATGAACGGCGGGAAGGCATAATGTACTGCACCTGTCCAAGGTTGCAGGAAGGCATCTGTGCCTGCTGCATCCGGGTCTATCCTCCAGCTGAAGTACTTTGGTGTCTGGGCGTTCAGTCTGGACGCGAACAGATCTATGTGTAGGGGCACCCATAGATTCTGTAATCCCTGGAACACTTGGGGATGTAGTTTCCAATCGCTGGAGTCCACAAGATAACGTGAATTCCAGTCTGCTACTTCGTTATGCTTCCCTGGTAAGTATTACGCTAATACAGTGATTCTGTTTTGGAGACATTAATGCCAGAAATTCTTCGCTAACCCGGCTAGCATTTTGGATATCGTTCCTCCCAATTTGTTTATATATCGCACTGCAGAGATGTTGTCCATCTTGAGAAGTACGCAACATTTCACCTTGTCTTTCGTAAAAGCGCGCACTGCGAAGGAGCCTGCTAACAACTCGAGACAATTTATATGGAGGTGTAACTCTTCCTCTGACCACTTCCCTCCTGTCTGCACATGCTCGCATCTGGCTCCCCAGCCTGACTTGCTTGCATCAGATTCTATTATTAGATCTGGGGCGTCGCCAAAAATGGCACGGCCGTTCCAGGCCTCCATATTCTTTAGCCACCAGTTGAGCTCTGTGAGGGGTCTGTGGTCCAAATTCACTAATTGATGGTATTGCAGACCTCCTTGAAGATGTTTTATCTTGAGCCTTTGCAGTGCTCGATAATGAAGAGGACCCGGGAATATCGCCTGAATGGAGGCTGCTAGAAGACCTATTATCCTGGCCAGTTTGCAAAGGAAAATAGTCCCTTTCGCTAGAACTGCTCTAAGTTCTTTCTTGATTGCTCTTACTTTGTGACCCAGGAGTTCGAGGAAGGCTTTCACTGAGTCTATTGTAAAGCCCAGAAAGTCTATCCTCTGGACAGGACGTAGTTGAGATATGTCTAGGTTCACTAGGAATCCTAGCGAGGTGAGGAGCGAGAATACCCGTTGAACATTCATTGCTAGAGTAGCTTTTTCTGATCTGCAGACGAGAATGTCGTCTAGATAGATGATGATACGTATTCCTCTTTCTCTGATGGCTGCTGCCACCGGTTTCATGAGCTTGGTGAAGGCCCAAGGAGCAGAGGACAGACCGAACGGGAGACACATGAATCGCCATACTTCTCCCTTCCATCGGAAGCGCAAATATTTCCGATAAGAAGTTGCTATCGGAATCGTTAGGTATGCGTCCTTGAGGTCTAGACGAGCTAGCCAGTCTCCGGAACGCAGAAGGTCTCGGAGAAGATGAATCCCCTCCATCTTGAAATGGTTGTATAACACCCATTCGTTTAAGTCCTTCAGATTGATTACTGGTCTTATTTTGTCCCCTCTAGGAACATGTTGCTGAGGAATCCGGGATCTCTTTGGAATTTGCGCTCTATCGCATTTTTGCTTTCTAATTTGCTGAGCTCGCTGTGCAGGAGCGCTGCTTCCTCTTGCGCCATAACTATAGGGCGGGGTTCTGTTCTCTGCACTGGCGTACCTATAAACTATATCTGTAGGCCTTTTACTGCCTGTAGCACCCATGCATCGCTTCATAACGCTTGCCATTCGCGCAGGTAGTGGAGCGTTCTTCCTCCTACACTCCGACATGCTGTACTTACCGGCTGCTGCCCCAGGTTGTCTGTAAAATCCTCTTTCCCTGTGGCCTCTAGGGAACCTCGATCTAGCTGGGAAGAAGGAGTCTTGTTGTCTGGAGTCCCTGTACTGGGCGCAGCTGATTGTGGGGCATTCGTTGAGAGTTATAGGGATCGGACGAGCAACCCCTATATCGTCCTGACCCGTCAAAAATTCGCCCTGGAAAGATTTTTCTGATGGAATTCTGGGCCTTCTCTAAAGCGGAGTAAGTTCCTACGAATTGCGCCATTTCTTTAGCAAACGCCTTGCCGAACAACAGACCTTTGGCGCCTTCGCCCGTTTCATAGGTGGCCAGGTCGCTCAACTTGTCAATCTTCAATAAGATTCCTCTTCTTCTTTCTGAAGATAGGGCACAATTGGCGTTGCGCCCAGTTGCCTAGGATGGTTGCGTCTACTGGCGTACCTGTGTATCCTTCATTTCTCAGCGAGGTCCATAATTTTGGCTAATGGACCCGAAATGTCTAGGAGCTTATCCTGACATCCATCAGCCAAACTGAGCCATAATCGAGGTGTTGACAGGGCCAACTGCGTGGAAGTCAGCAGATGAAGGCTCTTCAGACTCTACACATGTGCTGAGGATTAATGTAGTGGGTGCCTGTAAACCGCTTCTTGCGATTTATAAAGTATTCAAATTATTATTTTTTTTTAAATGAATCTGGGGCTCTGGTTAACTACTTCCCTCGTACGTGACTGTAGGCGCAATGCGAGCGGAAGCCGGAATCCCTGGGGAAGCTGGGAAACATGAGGAGTTCCCGCTCTCCCGGGTCCTAATGGCTGCCAAGTTCGCCGGCGCTGAGATTACTACAGAGCGTGGGGCTCATAAGCCTGAAGCGGGTGGAATTGCTCGCAGCTACAGCCCTCGCACGCTCTTCACAACACTCGAACGTTTGTGAAAGAAGTATAATGCGCGTTGACTGAATGTGATACCCTGCGCAACGCTTGTGCTACGCATTAAGGTAAACTCTTTTGAGGAGAAATTAAACTAATTCCATGCGTGCTACAGTGTAATGCCATACTGATATGCACATATCATAGAAATTATAGAAATATATACGTGTCTAACAATCCTTTCTATAAGCAAAGATAGAGAAATATGTCACTTATCTCAAACAGCAAAAAGAAAGAGGAAAGGACCTGGGCACAAGGGTTGTTATACAGGAGGCTGCCCTCTGATAGGTGCAGAGCTTGGAGGATTGGACTACCAGAGACATGAGTATCATGGGACTAGTAGTTCCCGGGTGATTACAGTGATCACATGCAGATATGAAACAAACGTTTAAACTGGTCCATTTTCGTTTTCCATACCTGTGGTTTTGTAAGAACATAAAAGTGCAGTATTAAAGTTAAGTTTTAAAGTGCTGGTGTGGCAGCAAATAAACAAAGTGAAGCATAATGCAAGCCTCCTGTCTTGTCATAGAATAGGCCAGTCTACCTCTGCTTTCACCGCCAATTACCCACAGCACTGGCAACATGTTTTAAAATTGACATCATAGAGAAAGAGGATTACCTGAACCATTGCATGGAGGGAGGTTTTTCACAAAATAATTAAAGAGAACTATTGGAGCTATTTGTGCTGACGTCATACAATTAAGAGTCGTATGCACAACAAGCAATGCTGCCTGAGGTGTACTCTACTCTTGTTAAGCTGCACAAACTATCGTTTCTGGTATGTTTGTGTCCAGATTGACAGCAATGTCGTGGGCCCATCCTTTTGCAAACAGAATTGGTGCAGTGATTAAAATGCAGAATACACTGTGTTCTGTCCCAGGGTACCCAGAATGGAATCCGCCGACAATGCTGCCTAGACTGTCTGCGGGAGGGGAAAGGAGCATTCTTTCCACACATCGGGCAATTATGACGTTGTCTAATAAATGATATGCTTAGAAATATTAACTTGTTTATATAAAGTGCTAGGTATGATTTAAGGACTCTGAGGTGCTGCAGTGTGAGTTTGTGTGTATGTGTGTTTGTGTATGTGTATGTGTCTGTGCAGGTGTACGTTGAAGCAAAGGGGTGGCTGAAATACAGAGCACAATAGTACACCAGTGCAGAAGAATAATGGAGCGTTACAAGGAAATGACTCAGAGGTGACAAGCAGAAGAAGCAAAACGAGTACAAACCAAATTAGCTAAAGTCGCTGTGGAGGCGTCAGTATCAATGCCAGCACAGACGGAAGTGGCAGGATACACCCTGAATTTCGCAAATGATAGAATAGCCACGCTTTCGTCTGAAGGAGGACAAGGACAGTGGGGCAGGAATACACAGTACCCTGGCCTACAGTGTCAAGGAGGACAGCAGCGAGGAAGAGGTGGGTTCCGAGGATTGAGGGGAGGAGGATTTGGAGGAATGAGACCCAGGGGGGAGGAATGGGGCCATCACAATGTTCGAACTGTGGAAAATGGGGGAATTCTATGAGGGAATGTAGAAGCAGACATGGGCTGGGGTATAGTTATGGTCAACAGAATTATGGTCCTCAACCTCAACATGTCCCCTAAGGTTTGACACCTAGAATTACCTCCATACCCCACAACATACATCAGGCATAACACAGTTGCCCCTGCATAACCCAGGCCCACCTTTACAGCAGCAGCAACAGCAAGCGATGCAACAATATGTACCCAAGAACACTTTCCAACAGGCAAGTGGCAAAACCCAATTAATGGAACACTGAATGGTACAGTTGCCCCGTTTCAAGGCGTAACCATGGTGGGGGAAACCCCTTCCCATTTCCCGTGACAAATACATACCCTTATTAGGACAGCCCACAGAGACCTCTTGCGTGTCCGGTGTTGCCAATTACCCTTAACCCTGAAGAGGAAACCTTGGTGGGGCAGAGATACAATACAAGCAATACATTTTTATGGTCTATTCGGGGGTTGAGAAATCATGAATCAGTGAAAGGGACTTCCCATTATCTGGCAAAACTCTCCACATGCAGAGATTCTCTCAGGGTATTTCTACGGCTACATATACTAAAGATTTGGATCTAAAGGTGGGGGAAGGTGGTGCTCACGCCCCTATTGTATTTTGAGAATTCTCCAGTCAACCTGCTCGGCAGGGAGCTGCTTAGCAAGTTGAACATGACAATCTTGTTTACTGATCACAGCATTGTCGGCATCATACCAGGGATGTGCGCAATGAGAGCAATGCTGATAGTACAAGCCATGGCAGGTGAGGTGGTGGTTCGAGGAATACCTGTAGACCCATACATGATTATCTACAGCATGACAGTACTCGTGGAGGCACTGCCACAAATTGCCAACGGCCGCTGGATAGTGCCAACCAATTTCATTTTTCGCCCTGTAGTGTCCCGAGAATTGGTAAATCTTGTCTCTAGACGTACAAGGGTTAGTGGAATCTGCAAAAAGAGTGGTTGTCCTTGGAACAGACAGGCAAGGGTGTGAATGGCATATTGTACTGTGCATCAATCCCACTGTACCCCTCAGAGAAGATACAAATGCAAAACCTTTAGAAAACAATGACAATGACGAAGAGATAATATTAGAGATCTGCATCCCCTGTGAGATTATGGTGCAATACAGAAGGGTACGGTGCCCCCTAATGGCCGTTGTTGCACTACCTCCCTTTATTGAGGCAGACTTGGAGTATGTGTCAGCACAGTTATAGATCACCAACCCACATGACCTAGGGCTTTTAAAAGAAGTGACGTCAGTACACATTACGCTGAAGGTTGGAGGAGTATTACCCCGAGTTGAGCAATATCCATTATCAAGGGAGGCAGAGGAGGGAATAAAAGATACAATTCAGGCCATACTCAATCAAGTGATAATAGTACCATCCACATCACCATACAATACTGCGATCTAAACTGTCAAAAAGGCCACAGGCGGCAATTCTCTAAAAAGGCAGGTCTCTAAAAAGTCATATTTCCGACTGCATCTCCTCAAAGGTACTCTGCCTTTCCTCTCCTTCCCCCAGAAGCTCATGGTATCCCAAGCTCTGGTTCTCTCTAGCTTGGACTATTGTGACAGCCTCTTTCTAAATCTACAAGCCTCTACTCTCCGTCCTCTGCAACTAATCCAGAACAGGACTGTGAGTCTTGTCCTTGGCCTCAAGCCCTGGGATCATATCGCTCCAGCTCTGAAATCTCTCCACTGGCTCCCAGTGGATGCAAGGATTACATTCAAAACCCTCTGCATTGTCCACAAGGCTTTCCGGGGCCTGGGTCCAAAATACCTTCAGCAATCCCTCCGCAAATACCTCTCCTCTCGAACAGTTCGCTCCTCTACCTCTAACTCCCTCAGGGTCAGTCGTTTTTCAAAGAAACGAGCTGGGGGTAGATCTCTGTCTTCGGCGGGGGCCTCCCTCTGGAACAGCCTCCCTGCCACTCTAAAACTTGAGAACCATCTCTGGTTCCAGAAGCACCCCAAGACCTTCCTCTTTTCTTCTGCCTTCGCTCCCCCTCTCCCCTGCTGATCTGTTCTCTCTTGGCACTGTGCACGTGGCCACCCTCTGTCCTTCGGGCCCAGGTACCTGCTCACCCTGCCACCCTCCTGCACTACCTCCGGGCCACCCCTTGCACTGGAGTCTGTATCTGTACCCATACACCACCCCTTTTTCTTCCTGCACTTATCAGACCTACGCTGTATGCTTTAATCCTAGCACTTGCAAATTGCTGCCTGCATTACCACTGTTTGTTGCCTTTATTATTTATTTATTGTTATTTATCTGTTTCTGCTCTGCTTCGCACTTTCTCACTTCTCCCTCCTTCATGCACTTTACCCCTCCCCCTCTCCCATGCACTTGCGCGTTCTCAATTTCACTGGGCCTAGTAAGATCGCTGTTTTGTTCTCCCCTGTTCCTCTCCCTTGCATTGTCACGCTCTGAAACACTTGTGTATGAGCGCAATAGAAATAAAATATCAATCAATCAATCAATTGGAGGATGATCCAGGATTTATGCCCCCTAAATGATGGGGTACAGAAAGAATGTCCTGTAGTTCCAAACCCTGCCACCATTTTGTGTAGTATCCATAAAGAAGCAACCCACTTGACAGTGGTCAATTTAAAACATGCCTTCTTTTTGATACCCTTGTACCCTGACTCAGAGTACCTCACCGCCTTCACCCATGGCACGGAGCACTACAAACACACTTGTTTGCCCCAAGGGTACTGCGAGAGCCCAAGCATCTTTAACAGAATACTACACGCCGACCTAGGTAACAACCAAGTGCCCATCATGGTCATTCAGTACGTAGACGACTTACTTGTATGTAGTCACAGCGAACAGGACTGCCGAAGAGACTCAATTATTTTCCTACAAATTTTTTGTCTGCAAGGAGTACAAAGTTGACAGGGCCAAACTCCAGTATTGCCAGCTGGAAGTGCTGTATGTGGGTCAGTTAGTGTCAGGAAATGGCAAAAGAATAATACCAGACAGAGCGGCATCCATGCATACCACACCAAGTCCTGTAACAATAAAGGACAGGCAAAGGTTCCTAGGGTTGTGCAATTACTGCATGGCATGGATCCTAGACTACGCAGCGTACACAAGGCCACTCCTACCGGATCTCAAAGAAGCACAGAAAGGCAATCACAAACTCGAATGGACAGCAGATATAGTACAAAATGTCAACGATTTGAAAAAAGTGATATTCATAGCCCCAGTTCTCCCCACCCCAGACTACACACAAGAGTTCTACATATTCTCAAATTCAAATGGCAGTTTTGACCGCTGTACTGTAGCTGGCCATTGGCCTATAAGAGCAGTACACTCGATTCAGTTATGTAAGGGCATTTAACATGTGAACAAGCTCTTGCTGCGGCTACCTTCACAATTGATAAAAAGCTCCATAATTGTAATGGGATGCACAATAACTCTATTCATGGAGCATTCAGTATTCACCATCTTAGAAAGATCAAAGTCTACCCTGACCACACAGAGAGCATCAGCATCTGAAATTATCATCTCAAGGCCAAACATTCATGTTGTGTGAGTAAGTATCTTATACTGAATCCAGGCGGCAAGAGGGCCACGTTCCTAACAGAAGTGTGTACAGAACAACACTTGCAACTACACAACTGTGCCACATATAAAGGAGAAGAAGATGATGTCCCCAAAGAAAAGGACAGGCCATTAGATGAGGTGGAAGTACACTTTGTTGACAGTTCAGAGACAATTGACCGGGACACAGGACAAAGGCATATGGGCTCGGCAGTGGTGCACTTTGAGGGAAGAGAATATGAGGCCATAGTGATGAAGAAAAGGTTACGCATGCAGTATTCAGCATACGCGGGAGACCTTGTGGTGCTTATCGAGGTGCTACATGCATCACAAGGATGCCACATGGCCATTTATTCTGACTCGGCATACGTCACTACAACAGTGCATGCTGGCTTTTCACAGTGGAAGAGAAGAGGTTTCCGGGGAGTGGACAGTTCCCCAGTAGAACACACAGCACTGCTAGATACATTAATTTCCTCACTGTCTCAACCCTCTGCGGTGGTGGTTATCAAAAGTGCCACCCACACCAATAACAGAGACAAAATTTCATTAGGAAATGTCACGGCGGATGCTGCAGCCAAAATGGTGGCCTATCTCCCTGTCCCAGTAATTTCAGAGTATGTCATAACGATACCAACACACCTTATACAGAGCTGCCCATTACACAGCTCATCAAGCTGCAGTGCAAGGCACCAAACAAAGTAAAAGAACTGTGGTCAACGAGGGAATGTAGACAGTCCCCTACTGTCCTACTCTGGAGACAAGAATGCACTGGCAAAGCAGTTATACCTGTAGATCTCTTGCCAATAGCATTCAATCAGATACACCACCCATCCCACAGCTCCAATCAGCACATTCTATTTCTATTTATTCATTAAGCGCCAAAGCCCTTACGCATCCGGGCGCTACTTAGAGACTAAAACAGTGACCAACAACCTGATCCGGAAGAGAACAGGGAGAGGGGAGACTCTCCTATATGAATAATCAAGTTTTCAGGCCTTTTCTAAAGACATGATCATTTTTTTGTTTTCAAGTTGGCCAGCAACTTGGTCCAGGCTTGAACAAACAAAACCAGAAAGGAACGGCCATTTCTCCTGCTTCTCTTGAAGCGAGGAGTGAGTAAGTCATGTACATTCGAGGACTGTAAGTAACGGACCGCTTTATAGACAACCAGTTTCCCCCTCAATTAATATGACGCACTTCCGAACAGGCATTTGTGACCCTGCGTAAGTATCTTAAACTGAACCCAGTGGAGTTCCCTGCCAGCCTCTGAAACTGGTTCTCTTTGAGCAATATTATAAACAACTCACACTGCATCATTTTGGATCTTTTATAACATGCCCAGAAATTCCTTACTAGCCCCACGAAGCAAGGAAGTACAATAATCAAATCTGGGCAGGACAATGGCAAGGACTAACTTCTCGCGATTTAATTGATTGAGGAGGCTGATTTGTCTCAGAACCCTCGGGTAGTAATTGGAGTTTTTCACCACATAGTTTACATGGGCGTCTGCATTGAGTGATGCTTCCATGTAAACCCCAAGGGTTTTAACTTTACTAACCACGAGGAAATTATCTCTGTCACTACTAAAACGCTTATAAGCAGGGCTCAGTCTGGCATACTTTGACCCATAAACCATTAGTTTAGTTTTTGCTGCATTTAACCATAACCAGTTCGAGGTCATCCAGTCTTTAATAAACTAGTAGGTTTTAATAAGATTGTCCTGGGCTGCTTCATGGTTTCCATTGAGTTCCATGGACAGTTGAAAGTCATCTGCGTAATTCACAAAGATTGTTTCTCTAGCTCAACACATAGGGGCTTGATGTAAATGTTAAAAAGAGATGGGGGCAAGCATGCCCCCTGTGGCACCCCACAGCCAATAGGGGCAGAGTTAGAAGAGAAATCTCCCCAGCAAACTCTGGAGTTGTGGCTGCAGGGAATGGAAACCATCCATGTAGCTGCGTTTTATTAGAATTAGAATGATGAGGTGTTCATGGGGTAATGTTCGTAGTGTTTGCTTAGTAGTGATTTAATAATCGTATTCAGTGGCATCATTTCTCGGGATCTCATTGAGCATTTGTCATCAGGTTGCAAGGACTCAGTCACCTCGGATGGTCATGGTCAGCAATTACGGGTTGAAAAGGCGGATCCTCTGATCCTGACAGAGTTAGAGCTTGGAATCACTAGAAGGAGGGTGGTGCTTGATCTTAGGGTATGAGATGGGAAGTAGGGATTTAATTTTTCTTGTAGGTACATTGGGCCGGTCTTGTGCACCGCTTGGTGAGTGATGCATAGAGTCTTGAAGGAGGCCCTTCGTCCGACTGGGACGAAGGGCCCAGGGTGGAGGGTTCAGAGAGCTGTTGAGATGTGGACTCTTTGACCCAGGGCTAGGAGCAGTTTTACGGCAGCGTTTTGGGCTCTTTGGAGTTTGTTCAGTTGGTATGCCGGAGCACCTAGGTATAGGGAGTGGGCATAGTGCAGTCTCAACATCACAATAGACATAGCTGTGGCAAATCTGTTCGGATAGGAGAGGTAGGGAAAAATGTGTCTGAGAAGTTTGAGGTGGTATTGACACAGTGGGCCGAGGGACGGGGGCAATGGGAGCAGATGTGGAAGAAGGGCAGTATTGCCGCACACCATGATTTCAGTTTTAACAGGTTCAAAAGGAGGTGGTTTATTGTCATCCATCGGTCAATATCGCAGAGAAAAGCATCAACGTCGGAATTGGGATTGGTACATGACTTGGGAAATGTTTAGATAATTTGGGTGACGTCAGCGAGCGGATGATTGCTGGTAGAGTGGTCATATAGAGGCTGAACAGGAGAGCAGATAGGCAGATAGGCATGCACCTTGGGGTACTCCAGTGTTCGCTGTGCAAGCAGTTGAGACAAAAGGGGAGAAGAGGGTTATTTGTTTCCTGTTGCTGAGGAAGGAGGCAATACATTTGAGACCAGTGCCACGGATTCCTAGGGAGTGAAGGCGGTCAAGGAGGAATGAGTGGTTGACCGTGTTAAAGGCTGCAGAGAGATTGAGGAGAATCAGTGCTGCATAGCCTTCAGAGTCTGCAGTGACCTTGAGATCATCGCAGATTGAGATCAGAGTGATTTCTGTTCCATATCGCGGTCTGAAGCCTGATTGTGTGGGGATGAGGAGACAGATGGATTCTACAAAGGAGTTCAGCTGGTAATATGCTGTCCGGTCAATGTGTTTCCCGAGAAATCTGGTGTTAGGGATCAGCTTATAATTTTTGGGGTCAAGGGGGTCATGGGATGCCTTTTTTAGAAGCGGCTTGACATGCACTATTTTTAAGGCATATGGGAAGATGCCATAGGTGAGGGTGTCATTTAGTATGGCTCTCGCATGTTCTCCTGCGCAGGTAGATGAGAATATTTCTTTCAGGACGGAGGCAGGGCAGGGGTCGAGGGGTGACCCAGGGGGTTTGCTGGCTGATAGTAAGTCAAGGAATTTGTCTCTAGAGATGGGTTTGAAGGAGTCGAAAGTAGGGAAATTGGGCATCGGGGCAATGGGATAAGGAAGGGTCAGTGATGGGAAAGGGGAGAGGAAGGACAGTTTGGTGTTAAGGGTTGCCATCCAGTCACGTGCAGTGTTGTAGAAATGTAGGGAGAGGAAGTCGCAGAGTGATTGTGTGGGGGTGGATTGGGTAGAGATGCACGTGGGTTTCACAAATTCTGATATGATCATGTGGAGTTCTTTGCTGCAGTTGGCACAGTTGAGAATTTGTTTATTGTAATAGGTATTTTTTTTGGCCTTTCTGATTTTTGGATTTGTAGTTACGGTGGTGCAGGGCGAACATGGATGTGCTGGGATCGGTTTTCGATGCTTGCCATTTGCGTTCAAGAGATTTATTTTGTTTTTTGGAATTACACAGGTGGGGTGAGAGCCATTTGGGGTACGATCCTGTGCGTGAGGATGCAGGGCATGAGGGGGTGAGTGGAATGAGTGGAGTGAGTCTCTAAACCAGGAGTCAAAGGAATCGATGGTTAAGGGTCTATCGGGGGCAGCGTTGTAGGGGAATGAAGAATCAGGGCTTTGGATAGGTCGGGAAGGATCTTAACATTTGAGATCAGGGGTGGGAGCCCGGGGAGCTGTAGAAAGAGGGCCAGCTATGTGGATAGAGAACGGGATGACATAGTGGTTGGTCCAGATGGGAGAGACCAGGTGTTTAGAAGGACAAGTTTTGGAGTCATAGGCTGAAACGCTCACACACCCGATTCCGGCTTGGGTCTGTATTACATAATGTAGTGGAGCCATCAAGCAAGACTGGTAAATCCAAAGCAGGGACAAAACATTTGCAGTCGACGTACACGAAGATTGGCTTATACCAAACCTTCAAAAATATCTCACAAACATGATTGTACACTGCACCACTTTCCAAACTTCCAGCAGTGGCATAATGCTCCGGGCATTATGAGGCACTATGCCCTGCCCCATTGGGATGTTCTGTGAGCTACACATAGACTACGCAGACAAGGTGGAAAGATGCAATGGTTCCTGATATTTAATTGTTGTAGTATGCCCTTTCTCTCGATAGGTCAAGGCTGGACCATGTGCACATCCATATGCTGAAAGCGCTGCAAAATTTTTAGTGCGCAAAGTGTTTTCTTGATGGGGCAAGTGCGATGTATTGAAGTACGACAACGGCACCCATTTTTTCAATGAGCTCTTCAAGGAGATCACAGCACTACTTGGGATTAAACACTGGATATGCTCAATATACAACCCTAGGCCAATGGCATTGTTGGGAGGATCAACAGCCTCCTTAAAAGCAAGCTATCCAAGCTCTCCACCACATTAAAGAAAAACTGTGTGCACTGCTTTCCCTTGGCTCTATTCAGCCTACGCACATAAACCAGTAAAGACCACCACTTGTCACCCCATGAAGTAGTCACTGGCAGACGCATGCACACACCCATCTGCCAGATTAGAAGGGCATAAGATAACCATAGGGCAGCAGTGGTCCTAGGAGAATAATTCAAAGATTTCAAAGGGACAGTCTGCAGCAGTCTAGCAGCCCTGCAGTCTTTCATCCGTGTTTACCCTGTGGGAGGACCCACATAGCCTGCGACTGGAGCGGAGCGGCGAGCGGAGCTGTGAGACGAGGTGTGGGACAGTCTGCAGAAGTCCTCTTCAGCCGGGAAGCCATGGACCCGAATGGATTTCCACCAACTGAAAGAAAAGTCAGATAAGGCAGAAATTCCGAAGCTGGACCGGTGGACAGAGAAGCGCGCCACCACTGACATGGACGCCGATGCCGACTCCTCCAAACGGTGCCTGAGAAGCCGTAAGCAGCCCTCTGAAGCCACAGCAGTTTCTCCAGCATCTACGGGAGGTAAGAATTTAACACCTGAACCAGCTAATCTGTCTATGCCGACTTGCAACACCATAGGTCCTGCACCCCCTCCCTCCTGCAGTATGGCAGCTGCTACATCTACAACCCGGGGCACTTCTCCCTCCTTCAAAACATCCAGATTTCCGCAGACTGCTGATGCGAGCAAGGGTCTGGCGGGGGATGCCGGAGGGCGGCCCTGCAAGGACTCTGTGCGGGAGCTGGACCACGACAAAGTGAGTGGAATAAACCTGTCAACGCCATCACATGGGGGCCAGGGTCTGGAAAAAGCTGAAAGAAGTAATTCCGATCAGAGAGCTATCAGAAAGAATGAGGCACTCTATTCCCGATTCTCTCGACCCAGAAGAGGCCATCCAATAACGAAGCCGGAAGTCTGAGGGTAGCAATGGCTAGCAATCAAGAGAACATGACAGCCTTAATACACGTCCCTCCAACCAGAGTGAAACCCCTGGACCACTTAAAAGAAGTAATCACTTTTATTCCTACTTACACCAACAACAAGGATGGCCTTACATCCCGAATAGACTCAGCAGATTATTCAGAGGAGGGGGGGCAAAGCGACCTGGAAAATAGCAGTGGGGATGGGGACGTGGAAGAAACTCAGTCCCCAACGAGAGACAAAACCCATATTAATGGGAAAAAAGTTCACAAACAGCAAAAAATAAGTGTAACAAGTTCAAGACAAAACCCAACAGATCGAAGCACGAAATACAGGAACTTAAAACAAGCAGTTAATAAAACATTAAAAGTGAAGCGAAAGAAGGTGGCAACCTCCACATTTCTGGCTAACCCACTGTTGTCGTGCCCATTAAAAGATTTCTTCACTAAACATCAGAAACGCAAACTGGATGCAGACATGGAATTATCCGATGCTGAAATGCTGGAGGCCATACATGACACACTCCCTGCGAATAAATCACGCAAAACAGACACACCAGCTGAGCTCTCCATTAGCTGCCCTCCATCAGGAACTACCCCGTGTCCAGCAGGTACACGCAGAGCAATTGACAAAAGCCTGTTAGATACTGGGGCAAAAACCACAGGTGGGCCCGATCATATGACACCTGATACAGCGATTCCATGCATCCAAACAGAAGATCAAAAAGGCACATCTAGGGAATCTGTCGGCCACCGCAATAACCTGGTTCAACCCAACAATACCTCAGATTCACAAAAAATTCCCACCATAGTAGATGAGATGTCGCCAACAAAATCTGATCCCGAAAGGGACCACGGGGAGAAGAACCAATGGTATGCTTGGACAAAAGCACACTTGAACACCACTTTAGAGCCCTTAAGAACCAGGACACCATCAGTTGTCGTGGTAGCAGAAGCAGAACAGGACATTAACCACTCTGATGATATGTATTGACCTTCGACTCACCACGGCCAAACAGGTGTCCAGCCACCATCCATTCTTCAGCAAAAAATAGAAGATTGAGCAAAATATCCACAGCGCCCCAAAAAGATTCCCGACAAAAAAAACAGACATGCTAACGATCATGTCGGCCATTACCATCGCCTTAGCGCCATTCTGTAAATTATACAACGCGATTAACAACTCACTACAAGACAATACATCTTCAATTGGTAACATGAACACCAAACTGACATTTGTAGAGTGTTATATAACCGTGATGGAAGCAATTAATACCAACCACATGGAAATATGGGAAACAAAAGAGGCAGCTCTAGAAGAAGCAGTAGAGACTCTCCAAACAGTGACTAAAAATCAGACGATGAACGTGGAAAAAAAACCACAAACACCAAATTTACCGACAGCCAGTCAAGTAATCGATACTCCTATGGGAGCTCCAAAAGCAAAAGAAAAAAAGATAGTACTCAATTCATCGGGAGTCACAGGAGAAAGAGAAACAACACAGTAACAAGAACCTGTAAAAAAACAACCAGTTATATTGAAATTAGCAGCTTCAGAGACCACACTTAAATTTACAACTACCCAGGGGATGGACCAAGCAGGATCCAAGGTTACAAATGACAAGGGTAGACCAACCGAAGAAGTTAGTAGGGACCCATAGAGGCCCCTCAGCGTGGTAGTTCTAACCAGATCTCCCAAATCGGTAGAAGAATTTTTGGCATCCTCTGACTTGATGAACATGACCCAACAATGGGAATCCGGAGCTGGAGAAAACAAGAGGGAGGGCCCGATAGCAGAGGAAGAAAAGACAACAGTGACATTAGATACCGTACACCAGTGTCACCAGACAAGGCAAAACAACAGGTGGCTAGTACATAATGAAACAGCTAGAAGGCCAGCGCATAAAGATCCAAAATCTCCATATGAACAAAACAAGAAAGGTGACCAAAGTGATACTCAAGAGAATAGAGAGGGGGATCACATGAATACCCCTCCAGTCCAAAAGTCCAAAAATTCACAAAGGAAGCCAATCACTGGCCAAAGAAAGATGAAAGACCGGAAGGGCCATTTTGGATCTTCAAAATAAAGCAAGCGGCAAATAGTGAGGGATATGTGGTTCTGAATAGAAAAACAGTACTAAAAATTACGAGCAAGTCACACACATTGAGAAAAATGAAGACGGAGGACCTGGCACTCGTTGAACCTTAGCACAGAAAGAATATAGTGAAAGCCTATCTTCATGTCAAGCCATATGCCCTCTGAGAAATTACCCCAGAATCCTACATCGAACTTAAGCATCTAGGTTTAACGTTAACTGAACTGGTAGACACAGTAACCAACACTGATAACCTGCAAAGAACCAAAGAAGCTGAGCACCTTAAACATCGATACATATCAAGAACAGATGAGCTGTACAGAAACAATCGGACAAACAGCAGCCTAGGATGCAAAGACATCTACAGATATAAATCAATTATGGAACAGAATGAAAGACATCGTCGACATATGTCCCAGAACAAGGACCGGAGCCATGGGGCCAACAAGACTCCTACGTGATATAAGAGCTCTCCTTGTAACCATACAACAAGATGCAAACAATATGGGCCGTCAATCCAACAAGCAACCAGATGCCCCCAGAGGCCTTAGAAGAAAGAACTGGCAAAACAAGCGGTGAGAAGCAAAAGAGATGCACAGATGAAAAAACTTCTACAGGTCAGTGGACATGGTTCAAATCAGCTGTTAGCAGTAAGGGTGACAAATAGCAACGAGCAGCGTCCTCAGTACCTTCACTCGCAGGATCCCAACAAACTTCGGACGCAAATACTAGAGAAGTATTCACCTTTGGCTTCTGGAATACAAGAAGACACATACATTTAACGAGTGTAGGGGACATCGATTTAGGAGAATATGATATTCTCTGCCTACAAGAAACATGGTTGACAGAAAAGCCATCTTTGGACGGTTTCACGCTAGAAATATCTCCCGCCATGAAAGGATTCCAGGGTCATCCATCATCGGGGCTGTTGACAGCAATTCGAATAGGATTGGGAATAACACAAATTGAAAAATTGGAAGAATCCTATGAAATGTTGGCTATCCTAAAATCATGAGCTCAGAAACCACCAGGCTCAGACAGAGACATTTTTTCACGTTTATTGATCTTCAACACTTATTGAAATCCCCGACAAACAACAAATAAAGCTTTCTGTGCGAAGGCAACGGGCATGAGCGACAAAATATACGTCGAATATGAAAATGACATTATCATATGCGGCGACTTGAACGCCAAATGCGAGGAACAATGGAAGAGTACCGACGGCCAATGCCTTCATACAGCATCAAAAGAAAGAGGTAAGGCATGGATGAGCCTAACTACCTCTAGAAACCTCCATAACATTGCAAGTCTGTTTCCTAATCAAAAAATGGAGCCAACCTTGGAACGGCAAAACACAAAGTCGACACTTGATTACATTTTTGTAAGTCAGGGACTCATACCTAACATACAGAAGTTCCAGGTGCAAAGAACCAACCACAGTGATCATAACCTGCTCCACTTCTCATGGCAGGGAAATCGGACCTACAACTATAACGTATCAGTAAATAAGGAACAAACATGAATCTGCTTGACAACAGCAGACGTGAGGGAGATAAATGCAAAATATAACCCACTAGCAGTAAAGAAGACCATGACGCAAAAAGAATTGAGACCAAACTACCTACCACTTCTATTGGCCTACAAAGTAAAGCTGGCAGGTCATAAAAACACCTGTGAGCAATTAAAACATGCATATGATAAGGCCGAAGTCGAAAAAAGAAGATGGATACGGAAACTGAAAACAAATGCAAAAAAACATATTCAGCGGAATCATGGTCGACCTTCAAAATAGAATCAAAGGCGTATACCAGATGGACAAAACATCACAGACTGGAATTATACCAACAAGATTCGGAGGAAATGTTAAGAGCACTAAGCACAAAAAAATCTCGACACTTCTGGGCTCTAATTAAAAAGACACAGACCACTAACGATATCTCGAACTCAGTATCCGAAGAGAAGTGGATAACTCATTTTGCATCCCTCTTCGATTTCCCGCCATATAGCATCCAAACCCCCCCAACAGGAAACTGCATCAACATGGGTTGATGTGACAGATCCTATAGTCAAACTAAAAAACTCTAGAGCCCCGGGCCCAGACAGCTTGACTAATATTGACTTGAAGCAATCACCTGGTGAATGGGCAGATGTAATAAGTAAAATCTTTGGACATTGTGGAAAAGCAAAAATGATCCCTGAGTCCTGGCAGCAAGCAATGGTCATCCCGATTTTCAAAAAGGGAAGTAGTGAAGATCCAGAGAGTTTCAGATCGATAGTGCTCCTAGATATTATCGGGAAGATCTATGCAACCCTTTTGCTGACTACATTATGGCAATGGGCAAAAAATTTGCCATGCGCAGACAACTTTCAAATGGGTTTCAAGAAAAACGGAAGCACATCTGTGAACATCATGCTGCTGAATATTCTAAAGTCAAAAGTTAAGGCAGGGTCTCCTAAAGTATACCTGGCGTTTGTCAACTTATCCAAAGCTTTTGACAAAGTCGACCATAAACATCTCTGGTCCAAACTGGAAGCCTGCGACTGTCCAAATTCAATCTTAGACCCAGTGATCGCTCTGCATTTAAATACAAAGATACGTGTACGACTGGACTGCCAAGGGACCCTGTCAGAGGAAATTCCAACAAACAGAGGAGTTAAACAAGGCTGCCTTCTAGCCCCGGCTCTTTTCACAACCTTCATAGGAGATTATCAATATACTGAAGCTAAAATTATAGCGTTCCCCCCCGAAAATCGGAAAAACATCAATTTCAAGAATACTATACGCTGATGACCTGATTCGAATAGAACACACTCAAATCAGTCTACAGCGTAAACTAACCAACCTGACACGCTACATTGACGATAACAACTTGGAAATCAACAAAACCAAAACAAAAATTTGATTTTAGACAAAATGAAGCCAAAGATCTCAAGTAGCAAGAACCAGAATTGGTTCCTGGAAAAATCCAAACTTGAAATGATGTCCCATTACAAATACCTGGGAGTGAACATTGATGGCTCAACTCAGGAGAATATGATGCAGAGAACATTATGGGATAAAGCAAAGCAGCTAATGGTTCAAATAAGATCGATCAACATCAAATTTGGAAGATTCTCGCTACTGCCAGCCATTCAATTCTATAATACAAAAGCAGTCCTCTCGCTCATATATGGAATGGACGCAACCCTAACTATTCCCACCTCAATATGGACAAAGCTAGAAGGGATGATATGGAAGTCAGTGTTGGGCCTGCCCAACCGACGTCTATGATAGCAATTAGGCACAAGTTAGGCCTTCTATCTTTAGCTGCTTCCGTAGACCAAAGTTCCATGCAACTCTACAGAAAAATGCTGCTATCAGACATACTACCAAACTACAAAGTGATAGCAGAAGAAATCAAAGGCGAGAAATGTAAAACACTCATCAAATGGGTCGCCCATCAAAAAGTAAAACTGGGAGCAGTATCATGTACAGAAGAAGATCTGAAAAACAACCCGCAAAGGGTAAAAATAAAAATGCAATATAAAGGTTGGATTGACACTAACGAGAAAGCAAATGAGAAAAAACTCCTAGTGCATCTCGCTCCGACATTTAATAAAGTAAAAACCCCCCTGAATCATTGTATTAAATTTCCGAACAAACTGCTACGAAAAACATTAATGAAAGCAAGACTCAACCTCTTAATGACACACAAAATGTTGGCCATAAGATTGACTTCCAGGTCTAATAAATGCCGACTCTGCAAAAATCTGGAGCAGCCAGAAACAGTAAGACACCTGGTAATGGTATGCCCAAAAATGAGGCAACATAAATCAGTGTACCTCGGGCCCTTACACACAGGATCTGTAATCGTAGATGAAGACACGGTCTGCAACCAATTGATTTCAGGGGAAACCACAAGATAGACCTTGGCAACCGCAAAAATGCTGGTCTTGGCACTGAAAAATATTAACTGACAAAAGACCGAGCAGAAACAAATTACAAGTTTAGTTTACACAAAACTGCTCTCATCCGAGTCCTCCTCCATGAGAGGAGGTCCCCACTGAAACTTTTATCCTTGGATTTTATCTGATGTGAAAGATTGAGAACTTCAGTTCAGTCTTGCTTTGGTTGCTGTGATGTTTTGACAATTTGATGTCACGTTTTGACTTTGATTTGATACAAAATCAATCTTGTAAAAATCACACTTGATTAAACACACGTAATTAAAAAAAAAAGATTACTAAACAACACTGACACGTGTAATTAAATGTGTCTCCTGAAAAAATTCACTCACTACCCAGATCAGAGGGCACACAGAACACTACAAACAAAGCAGCAACTGTTCCTATACCAAGACAATCACTCCTGCCGTGGGAGCTTTTTTACATAAGGAGCTTCATTAGAAACTGGAACAAACCCTAAATTCCATGGCCCTTACGCAGTAGTGTTTTTCACCCCTCTCGCTGTAAAAGTGAAAGGGCTCCATTAATGGATATACCTCTCTGATGTTCTCAAAGTACCCCCAACTAATACCTATCAACCATAACCTACCTCACCAGTTACTGATACAGTTGACCTCAACAGTTACTAATATACTTGTTGCTGCTAAAAGCATTAAGTACTTTATAAACATCTCTCTCTCTCTCTCTCTCTCTCTCTCCCCCAGCACCTTCTTTGTATCCTCTACAACTGATCAACTGATCTGTCTAACTGATCTGTCTGTGTGTTCATGTAGCACCTGTTAGGGAGAATTCTCATTTTATGGCTAATTTCCCTCACCTAGTCCCCCAGCAGCTTTGTTGGATTTCTGGAGTATATTTGTTTCACTTGGTAAGAGTGTGAGCTTTTCCCCCACTCTTAACCATTTTTTGCCATGTGTATTTCCTCTGTTTTTGTGATTGTGGACTCTGGAGTACACCACTTAAGTAGCCCCCTTCTTGTGTGTGTTACACAGCACCTTCAGTGCAGTGACACAGGGTTGTCTTTTAGACTTCCCACCGACTCCATTCCTGGGGCTGACTTCTGTCCCCCAGAAAAGGGTGAAGTTGCGATTGACTTTACTTAGTCATTTAACCACAGATCCAGTACACCCCATCTTACATGGAGTACTGAAAAGGGTTACTCGTTAGCCCTCTTTTCTGTACCTCCTAAAGCCTTGTTTTGCTCTTTTAACATTTAGACTTGGCTGGTGGAAGTGGTATCTACCCTAACTTTTCTACCGCGCTTATACAATATAAACGTGGTATTGTTTTAGGCTATTATATTAGCCTCAAACATAAACCCGCTTGACAAAATACTCTTTCTTTTGGCTCCGGTCGGATTTATTCGCCCCTTCTTTTTCTTAAAGTCCTTCTTGTGTTTTACTTTGCACAGCAAACCAGGTTTGCCTTCTTTGTTCACTGTCTTTTGGCGGGCTTCTGCCAAGAAGCCCTCCTCCAGGCACCTGGGTGTCTAGGTGGGCTGAATGTGAGGGAGGGGTGTAGTCACCCCCTGCACACGGTATCCTAGGAAACCCAAGTCGCACTTTGCCATGATTGGCTGAGGTGGTTGTCCGGGCTGGACAACCCCCCTGCTGCGTGATTGACAGCCAGGCTGTGTGAATAGGGGATTTTCGCTTAAAAGGCTGGTCTCCTGGGCTAGAAGTCGGAGTCCCCACTGGAACTACAAGAAACCGAAGAGAAGCAGAGAAGAAGATGGCTGCTGCAACTACCCCGTACCGGTGAAGCCCTGCTGCAGTCCTGAGCTCTCTACCCTTCGCCGACCAGAGAAGATACAGTCCAGAGTCTTCTTCCCTTGAGCTTGGTGGGAATAACCAGCTCATCTTCCACAGCCAGAGGATCCTCTTCTTGGTCGAAATCACTGCACACTGCTGTAGTGGTCCGGACAGCCATCTGAAGAGCCTCTCCTGATTTTAAGGAGTGCACCTTTTATTCACTGTCCCAGCTGCCGGTTTCACCCCTGTGTGGTGCAGACCCCACCAGACGTCCTCCTTCTTGCCAAAGCTGCAGGAACCGTGGGTCTGCAGGAATCTACCAGGAACAACTGCCGTGGCACCAGCTTCTTCATTGAATAAGGTACTGTATTCTGCTTGACGAAATAGGGTGAATCCCTTTTCTTCGCCTCCAAGGCTTGCCCTTGTCTTCCCTCCTTTTGATAACTTTTGCTTCCTCTGTTGATAATATCTAAGTACTCCTGGCAACATTGAATCTTAAACTATCCGACTGTGTGATCCTTGACAACAGGAACCCTGTTCCACTTGACACTGGCTCCGGCCTATTGACTCTTGAATTTCTGTCAACGAGTGTTCTCTATTTCTGTCTACCTTGACAAAAGTATTGCATATGATTTTTGCCCCCAGATCTCTCTGGTTAACTCAGGTGCTAAGTGTGTTTTGCCCCGGTAAAATTACTTGCCGCGGATGCACGTATCTTTAGTAAGACCAAACTGTCATTACTGTCAAAAAGTGATCGCATATGTATTCCTGGTAATGTCTTTTGTTTCGAAACACTGGTCCGTTAAAACATAGGGTACTTACCTTGAGTTAGAGTGTACCAAGTGAATTGGTTGGTTGTAGTGTATTTTACGTGTGGTTTTGAATTAATAGAAGTGTTGTGTTTATAACAAATGGTTTAAAAATAAATGTACTTATATTTTTTACCTGAAACCTGAGTCAGTGTTTGCTTGAGTCACAGTAATTGTGGTCCCTTTGTGTAATCTCTGCTACTGCTCATATACTCTTGAGATAAGCCTGGTTGCTCCGCTACTACTACCACTTTGACATAGTAGTACAGGCGTGTACCAAAGGTGAACTTGTATTACCACTTGTAGTCTTAATTGTGTGTAGTGGTCCCTAAGGGCACTGCACAGGATTTTGCCTAACAGCACCCTGATGCCTACTGGCTTTGGCACTATACAAATGGATAAATAAATAAATTGCAAATTAAACCACTCATACATATAGAACGTTTACAGTCCAGGCAACACTCATACAATCTCCTATCTTACAAATAAGGCATTGTAAAGGCAGCACCAGTGCAAAGTCTATTTACAAATGGCATCATCAAAATGTGCAATTTAGCCTATTGCACTGCCACTTTGACCATAAATGAGACCCTTTGTGTCATCAAGTGGTCGTTGTGTGATCATTTTTGTTTTCCGATCACCAATGGGCCTGTGTTGAAAATGTACGCACCTCTCAACTCTCTCACCAGTGCAGCTGTTAGGGCTGTTTTCATTCTGGTGCTCAAAGTTTCAGCTGACAAAGGGACTACAAAATGTCAAGCACCAGAATTGACAGAACTTTTAGGAACACAAAGTAGAAAATACCCAAAACTAAACTCTCTCAAATGTACCGAATCAGTGAAAACAAATTCTCATTTTGCTTCGCTGGTAGTAATTCTGTCCACCCCATGTTCCCTGGTGTGGGGAGCAACCGAGATACACTTGTAAGGGTGTATTAACATCATGTAAGTTGGGAGACATTGCTTGGCTACTGTAGCAGAATGACTGTGGCTGTTAGGCACTCTGTGTGTATCAGTGCTGGGAAGCACCCTTTGCTAATCTGATTTAGGGAAGTTGAAAGATGAAATAATATTGAAGCTTAATACCACATAATAGAAATACGCCAGTTACAGGTCAAAGTATAATGTACATTTATTAACAGGCAGCTGTCTGGCTCTCAACACCCCGCAATGTTTGCAAGCAGACACCGTTAGATGAGAGAGTGCTGGACATTTCAAAAACACAAGCATTTATACAAGTTTTCCTCAATCCCGGACACATCGTCCAGCCCCGCTTCGTGTAATCCATTTACCTAGGGTTCATCACCTTTCCACATAACCAACTCATGTTTAAACATCTTTACATAGTTTGTTGTTTTCCCTTAAATATTTCACATGTTTTCCAAACATAAGACACAAAGGTAACATTCCTTATTTTTCTCGCTTATATTTTTCTATCATTTGTTCTTGAGTTTAAAGTCAGCTTAGTTTCAAGGTGTGAAAACAAAGATTTATAAAAGAAGAGCACGTTCAACTATTCATCATTCTACTTTGCTATTTGAATGGAGAAGGCACTATTGGAACAGATCGTATCAAAATTACTGATTAGTACGGCTTTTGTTTAACTCCAAGGTTTCTCAGTGTAGGACAACCAATCCACTTTAGCAGCTTCAACATTCTTATATACGTTGACATCATGGAAACAGTGCAAAGTTCATTTTGCTCTGCTGGAGCCAAAAACACAAATTTTAAACATGGGACAGAAAGCAAGAGGCGATCAAAATGGCGGATAACTCAAAATGGCGGTGTGGTCAGCCTGTTTCAGGTTCATTCAATGTGATTTATTGTGCAATGTGAATGTGCTTAGGCCAATGTTTACTATCAGGTGGTATTCATGCAAAATATATTTTTACAAAGTCTTGGTGAAGAGTTCTGGGACTTAATGTAAAGGATGTTGAAAGCAATTGAAAACCTTATCCAGTAGTCATATAAGGCTAATACTGTTACATGATTTCTGCTTGTCGCACTGTAGGCATTTAGTGCCCTTGCACAGATCCTGCAGTATTCAATTTTGTACAGGATGGGGAGTGGTTCCAGCAAGTTATGATGCATCAGCTACCAGTAAGAGTGGCCACAATAATTATTTCACCTGATGGTGGAATCCCACCCTGTCCAGAGCTGCTCTCACTGTAATAACTAACACTGCTACCGGACTCCTCTGAGCATCATCACCGTCTCTACAGCATTTGTTACAGCAAACAATTTAGTGCCATCAAATTGGCAGTGGCTACTGTAGTTTTAAGAAGTGCCTGAAGAATCTCTTGCATTCAATTGATGTCTTGATATATGGTTTATTGATATTATGCCAGTTCTGATGGAGTTATATTTGTAATGACATTTGAAATGTGAACACTCGTCCATGGGACAATGCTTGTTTTTTAAATACAAATGCCAATAAAAACAGTCATTGCCACAAGGAGCTCAGTCCCCCCGCCCCAGCCCCAAGTGTTTTATACATTTAGGATACCATGGCAAACGCAAGATGCTTCAGTAAGATCATGTGTGCACTTACGAAGATGGGGGTTGGGCATTGTGAGGCCAGCCACAATTCTGTGAAGGTCAAATTGAATACATGTTGGGGCGGAGGATGGTGGCTCAGATACATGACCAATATAGTGGGACACTTTTGAAAACACAAAATTGTTCTCTGGGACATGTGCGGCACAGTAGTGGTCCTTTTGTAATGTGTACATAGGTGCAGCAGTGTATTATAATAGGCCATAGAATTTCTGTCGAAAGTGGGCATTAATACAACACAGCACAGTTGCTTTACAGTAATTGCCCAAAGCATACTGCTCAATAAGCAGCACAGTATCTCCCTATTTTTTAAGGGGACTAGGCCCCAAATTATGTCTCCAACACAGAAGTAAGCATGCTGACTGCATGTAAATACATTACCTATTATGCAGTAGCGGTTCCCTGTGACGTTAGGATCCACTGTGAGCATTATTCATGAGAGTATATAAACATAAAATAAAACAGTGATAGTTTTGGGTGCATCAATTGCTTCAACTAATTCATCTTGGACACCAAATTTATGAGGCATTTATCCACTTTGATGGATTGCTGCAGCTTAAAACTCTTGCTCCCACATCTTTTACAGGGGGTAAGGCAGATGTAACGCAGAGCTGTAATCATGCAGAGCGCTGGGCCTCTGAGTTCCAATGTGCTTGAATGACGACTATGTCACACTCTCCTCCCACTCGCAATGGCCCTGTGGCCAGCCCATAAAGGCATGGGTGCTGTCATGGCAACAGGCCCCAGAACACAAAAACCACACCATCTAGTGATGGGGACAATGGGTCACTTGACTCACTTATGTCCGTTTGGGACCCATAAATACAGGGGTCCTGGCTGGACTCAGTCTTGGCGTCTTTGGCACCAGGCTCATATAGAGATGTGAGTAGGAACACTTTTTTTCAGTGCAGAGTGTTTTTACTTTATTTCATTGCAGGAGTGCTTTTATTTTATGAGAACTTTCCAGGAGCTGAAAGCCTTTATTCCAGAGAATATCCTCATGTGCTGATTCATCGGGTGTTGCTCCCCGAGGCCTGGTCTTCATGTGCTGACTCATCAGGTGTGGCAGGGTGTGGCAGGCAGGCTGAACCTGGTGGGCGTGGCTTCAGAAGCTCAGCTATATAAGCTGCTCCATCCTTAAGGCTGGTGCTTCACCTTACTGTGCACCTGTGTGCAACGTGATGCTCACCGCCGCTTGGACCAGTTTACTTACCTTTCAAACCAAGCGTTCTCCTGCATGCTCACCTCCAGAAAACCGGTGCTTCATTGCTTCATCTGCAGACTCATCTCCTGACATCCAGTGATCTTGATCACAACGCCGCAGCACTGCACTCCGCATCCACAAACCCGGACACTGTGAAGAAGAAGAAAGACAAGGTTAGAACATCCGTTATAAGGACCCGCCACATTTGAACCCTGTGCGCCCCCTAGTTAACAACTTACCAGCTACTGTACCACTGCAGCTTCGTTCCTCGTTCCCTTCCGGCTGCCGCCTCGAGCTCCGCAGCATCAGCCGGGCCAGCAACATCACCTGCAAGGGAAGAAAGCAAAAGAGCAAACATTAAAAGTGGAAAGGACAGCAATACAAGACAACAAACTTTACAATACAACAAAAACAGACGAGGAAAGACAAAGACAAACAGGAACACTTAACTGAAGTATAGTGGCTTAGTCACAGCAGGACTGCACTACATTTTCAAGGGACGAGTGAAGGAACTCGGTCCATATCATACAAGCACCCCTGCCAGAAGCAGCATGACGGAGTGCTCACCAAAACTAATCAACAGGTGGGCTTTCCAGGGACAGTGCATCCCACGGGTACCATGGTTTGCGAGAAGGGGTCTGGAAGGGGATCAGACACACAAGCTGGCATACTCAGGCCCCCTATTCTCCACTCAGAAGCAGTCCAGAACAGCATCACCTATTACCACCAGTCACCACATAAGTGCAGAGGGCGAAGTCAGACCCGAGCGACCTCACCCCCGGGAGAGCTGCAACCATGCCCCAAAGCCTGCACAGAGATCAGGTGAGCGTAACAGGTGCTCAAAATCCATATAGGACATAGACTGTGGTCATTTGCATATATGTTAGGAAGGTGTGTGCTTTCTGAAAGTATCTACGAAGTCAGCTCTTTTAAGACCATTCCTTAGCAAAGTTCTAGAGACAAGTAGTTCAGTAGGAGACCCATATTGAAGGTTCTGGTTGGCTGTATTTGAACACTGATATTAAATAGTGATTATCTGATGTATATGCATTGTTTGTGTATGGATTTATTCTTTATTTAGAACTGTATGAATGCAATATGCACAGTATTTAGTTGAATCTGTTATTGTATGTAATATGTGCTCTGCAAAGCGCTTTGGATTAAGGCGCTATATAAATAACACATCATTATCATTATCATCAGAGGTAGTGTTGATTTCGGTTTTGTAAGACGTAGGTGGCCACATTGATTGGGGAAAAGGGAACACATGATTGAATGCTAATGAATATTACATTTCATTATGAACAGAAAATGATGTGGTCCAGTGCTGCACTTAAGAGGATGAGTTAAAAATGCAATCAATGAGTAGACACGAGTACGTTTATGTCGGAGACAACCTGGTACTTTAAAACCATTTAATGGAAGGAGCCACTAAATGAGAACCAGTATTATGAAAGATTGTTTACGTCCACCGTCACTGATTGATTGGGGCCATACATTGCCAAAAGAGGTGCCGATGTGGCTCTTTCAGCCTATACAAATAGCATCAGTTTGATAACTTGCTGACACCAACTGTACCCACAGAACAGGTGCAGCAAAGATAACAGCACAAAAGCCACTTTTATACACAGTTGGTATATCTTAGACAAAAACAGTGCAGGCTTCCCATAAGCACAGAATAGACACAACACAGCCATGAGTATTGCAGGCAATGATGCGGCTCTCCTGTAATTTTGAACTTCTGCTCCCATGATCCCTCCTCATTGACTATGAGGGCTATGGCTGATGGGAGTTGCAGTTTAAAACATCTGAAGATCCAACCATTGAAGATACTACACACACACACACACGAACATGCGCGCAAGCACAAACACACACCACACACACAGACCCCTTTTTTTCTCACACAAGGAGAACACAAGTAACGGCAGAGGTAACATGGAAAGGCATGTCTCTATTTCCTGCTCACTTGCTCTCTGAAGAAGAAAGTGCAGTGTCTCTGTCACTTCTATCTTTAAGATGCTTCCTGCTATGTTTTGATGCATTAGAATTGACGGTGCGATAACTCGCTCGTTTTCCCACCCATCTTCTGGCTTCAATCATCACTACTTCTCGCAGCGTCTTTGAAATGTCCCTTCCGTACCCGCCGTTCTTGGGGATTTGCACACAGAAGTCAGAGCTTTCCTGAAAAGTCAAAGGAAGAATTTAATAAAAATGCCTTAGTCATCTGCGGAAAGGGCAAGGCGCGAAGGGCAAGCTAGAATAAACTCCATGGATCTGGGGTTTACGTCTCGTTGTAAAGCGGAGCAGTCTTGTCAGCCAATAAGTGTGCGCACATTTTTAATAGACTGTCGTTTTGAACACATAACAAATGAGTGGACAAATCAGATGCACGTGTTAAGCATTGCATGCTACTAAAGCTGAAAAGGGACCTTTCCTTAAGCTGTTCAGGCACAACAGTGGCGTAGCACAAAATGTGTGGGCCCTCACCCCCACCTTGGCAAGTGGCGACAAATCACAGGTCGTGCCACACTCTGGGCCTGCCTAAACGACATTCTTGCGCAACGCACACGGTCATGCTGCTGCAGGTGCATGCTGCACACTGCTCTAGGAACAAGGTATGAATGTTTTTTAATGCATTATACAGTACACTTTCTGAGAAAAACTGACTAAAAAGCCAGAGTCTATGCAATTGTTTATTAGGTTAACACCAATCCAAAAATCCAATTCATGCAAGTCACCAACAGTGTTTGTTTGTTTGTTTTATTTGTAAGGCGCACCACACCCGAGGGTATCTGGGCGCAACAGTAATGGTTACAAGAATACTTTAGGCATGAGTTACAGTAGATCAAACAGAAAGTAACAGAAGTTTACAAGCAAATAATTACAACAGGACATGAGATTGAGCAGAGGTTATGACTCAGTGGTTACAAGAAGTGTCATAACGATAATGCAATACAATTGGCAGGTAATGGCAGACATTTACAAGTGGGGGGATGAGCAGGTGGCAGGTGCAGGGGCTTTAGGATGTAGATGTGGGCCTGTGATCTTTAGCTCTGAGCCATTTAATGGTGATGTGCCTGAAGTTTAAGAAAGTTTGATCAGCTCTGAAGGACTGGGGGAGGGCGTTCCACATCTGTGCAGCCATGAGAGGGAAGCTGCTCCCCCTGCCTTTTTGAGTTTGTGTTTAGGGACGGCCAAGCAGAAAGAGTTAGCTGTTCTTGTGGGACATACAGATGTTCTTCTGGTGATTCTGTTGCACAGGTAGAGAGAGATGGTCAGCATTGGTAAGGCATGTATGTGTCAATGACACGGTTTTCATGAGTATTTTGTCATTGATGGATAGCCATTTGTTTTGTCTCCTTAGTTCATAGATATGTTCTCTTACGGGGATGACCTGTGACACTCTGAAGGCATTAATTTGGAGGATTTGGATCTTGTTGATGATGTGTTTACTCGCACCTAGGTATAATGCTTTGCAATAGTCTAGATTGGAGAGTATTAGGGCTCTAGCTAGAATAGTGCAACTGTTCTAGGAGAGGAAGGGCTTGCAAGCTCTAATCAATTTACAGGTGTATGAGGTGGCTGAGGCCATGGCATTGACATGTTTAACTAGAGTAAGGGAGGCGTCTAGGTAAAAACCCAAGGTTTTGACCTCTTTAACCACTTTGATAAATTTGCTGTCGATGTTGAATGCGGAGTAATTCGGATTTAGTTTCTTGAGATTTGCTGTAGAGCTGAGGAGAATAATTTCAGTTTTATCACCATTCAAGCATAGGCCATGGTCGGCCATCCATGCCTGAATGATACGATACATTTTATTTACCAGAGCTGTGACCTTGTCATAATCACCAGAGATTGGTATGAGGATCTGGGTGTCATCTGCATAGTTAGTGTAGGTGACACCCAGATGGTCCAGATCATCAAACAGCGGTTTGGTAAATATATTGTACAGTGTTGGTGAGACACAGGAGCCTTGCGGAACGCCACACGTAATAGGGATGAAGTCTGTCGGTGCTGATGGTGAGAAAACTCTCATAGCCCTGTTATTTAGGAAGGATTGAATCTAGTCTATGGCATCTTGTGAGAAGTGGGCTGAAGAAATTGAGATGCTTGCAGAACACTTTGTGGTCGACTAGGTCGAAAGCCGCAGACAGATCAAGGAGAAGTAACACAGCAATTTTCCCTTTGTCCTTCAGTTCATCAATTTGGGCTTTGAGGTCGATCAACACAGTTTCTGTGCCATGTTGAGGCCTGAATCCTGATTGGCGGACTCCCTGGAGGTGGTTTTATTCTAAGAAATTCTTAATTTGAAGGTAAGCTACTCTATCTAAAATCTTAAGTAGGAAAGGAACTGTCATGATTGGCCTATAGTTAGTGGAGATAGATGGGTCTAGGGATTATTTTTTGAATAAGAGTAGGGGTAGGACCCATAACTAGGGACAGTGCTGGATGCAAAGGAGGTGTTGATTAATTTGGAAATGAAGGGTGATAGTTCTCTTGCAGCATTTTTGATGAGCTGAGATGGGCAGCTGTCTCCTTGGCAATTAGAGGGTTTAAGAGACAGGATCATTTTTTCAACCTCCAGGATGGAGACTCGTGTGAATTTGAAACGTTGGGGCAGGTTGATGGCCGCCACGTGAGTTTTGTCATTAGGGCTGAGTTTAGGTAAGTTTGCGTTTTTATCGGCAATCTTGGTCTGGAGTAAGGCAATTTTACTGGCAAGGGCAGTCTGTATGTCCGTAAACCAGAGTTTTTCCATAACACAGTCATTTATAGGTGTTTCCATCACCATTAGGATCACAAATATTTCCTTTGTGTTAAGGCTAACTTGGAGAATCCTATTATTGCATGTGTCTTGCTTGGTACGTATGATTTCTGCTTTGTACTGCGAGGTGATGTTAATCGAGTTAGTTTTATTTTCCTAGGAAGGTAGTTGTCTCCAGAGGAGTTCTATTTTTCTCTTTCCGATCTCAGTGTTTTGAGTTTTGGGGTATACCAAGAGTTCATGTGAGCCTTAAGTTTACTTTTTCGCAGTTTGAGGGGAGCTATAGTGTTGATGGCTTTGGTCATGGTCACGGTATACTCGTTGATTAAAGTATCGGGGTCAGAGGATGCTGGCGATGAATTGAGAATAGGAAGAACAAGAGGTAGAATCTTCTCTGGTGTGATGTGTTTTTTATCGCTACTGAGGATAGATGTGTTAATAGGAATGGTGAAGGAGATCAGGAAGTGATCTGTCCAAAGTTGCGGAGTGATGGATGTTATGTCTAAATTGCAATTGAGGTTTGCCATCCAATCAAGAGTTCTTTCTTTGATGTGGGTAGGTTGATACACTCTTTGGTCAAAGTCGAATTCAGAGAGCACATTGGCAATAGCACCTGTTTGCTGGTCATTAGGGTCATTAAGCCCCAGGTTGAGATCCCCCAACAGAAGTATTTGCAAGGTGGTTTTGGTATTGTAAGATAGAATAGTGGAGATGTCCTCCTCAAAGGATCCAATGGGACCTGGTGGTCTGTAGATTAGGTATATCGTTAACCTTGGTGAGTCAGAGATGGGTACTTTAAGAGTAATTAATTTGCAGGATTTAAACATGGCAGAGGGGGCTAGTCTCATTTCAAGGCTGGTTTTGGAAATAATTGCTATACCTCCTCCTATGGCATTATCCCTGTCTGCTCTGAATATGGTGTAATTGTCTGGGACAGCCAGTGAGTGGGCGAGACCTGCGGCCAAGTGTAACCAAGATTCAGTTATTGCAAGAAGGTTGAGATCATTGGCCTGGATCAGGTCTGCTATTTCCATGGTCTGTGCCACAAGAGATCTGGCTTTGATAAGGGCCCCTTTCATATTAGAGGTACTGGTGATGTGAGGCAGGGTAGGTTGATATTTAACCTGATTAGCATTTTTGGTTTTGGGTTTGATAGAGGGTTTGCCTTGGCCTGGTTCAGGCAAGCTGTAATTGCTGGTCCTGGCTAAGTAGGTGGATTGACAAGTGTTATTGGGTATGTTAATTAGCATTTTTGTAGGGATATTTTGCTTTCTAGGTTTTTACAGTACGCTGGATGGGGGTTCGTGGAGTCTGGTTTGTCTGGCACGGAGTCTGAGATTCCTCAATAAGGTGGGACATGGGGTGTTAACTGCAGAAGAGCTGGTGATCACCAGGGGCTGTTGGTTGAAGGCTGGACTGCAGTATATGCCGTGGGTTGAAGGCGGTTGTTGTTAAGACTCAAAGGACTGGTGGTGTCTATAGTAAGGGACTTGGACCTCATTGAAGGCAGAGGTATTTTAGGCTGCGTACTCATATTGAGTGTAGTTGCGTTGGTTTTAGATGTTAATGGTGCATTCAACCAGGGGGTACCTGCAGCCGTGATGAGGAGGTATAACATCAAGCGGGCACTCGGTAGGTATGGTAGCCAGTACTGTTGGGTGGCGGCATGCATAATGTGTTTGGGTTGCAGCTATAATTTGTGTAGGTGATCGTAGGTAGTTATGAGGTAAGCACAGGGCTTGCAGCGGTATGCCGGTTGTCATAATGCTGTTTCTTGTGGTGAATGAAACTCAGCAGCCTCAGGGTCTGGCTTGTCCAGAGGTTACCTTGTTCCAAGAAACTAGGCTGGCCTTCTGAACCTCTGCCCCTTCGGGACAGAGTTCAGAAATCCATCTTAACAAATTGGTGTACAGCTGTGGGATACTACTGAAGGAATCCAGTGTTGCGCACGAGCGAAGGCATTTCAAGTTATTCTTAACAGGACACTTAGTGAATTGTCGTAGTATAACTTTTTAAAGGCCATAGTCCTCTCAAACAGTATGGAAACAAGTACCTTATTAACTTTAAATGCTTCTAAATCCGAAGCATTGAAAAAGATGTGTGCTGAAAGAGGTGTCTCCTCGCAAGGCACAAAAATGGAAATGATCCAAATAATCATGGCGTGGCAAGAAGCTCAGCTTAGCGCAATAGCTTCAGAGGACAGTGCAGAAGGAGATGGGGCTGCTCTCACTGGTAGAACAGACAGTTCTGCTGCTGCACTGGTCCACCGCAACCATGAGGACAGGGAGGATGAAATGTCCAATGTTTCCTCTGCCAGTGCTGATGGGGAAGCCATGCTTCAATTCAAGAAGCAAGAGCTGCTGTTTAGGCAGAAGGAGCTTGAGTTCAATATGACCAAACTCTAGGAAGAGCTTGAGTTCAATAGGGCCAAGCTAAAGATTGAACAGGCAGAAAAACAGAAATATAGGGATCACCAGTTGGAACTGGCCAAGCTTCAAGTTGCAAATGGATCCAAGGGTCTGGACATGGGTCTGGGGCCTTCTCTCATCCACGGTTTCCAAAAGATCTGCTCAGTGTGTATGAGGAAAAGAATGACATTATGGACTGGCTGAATACATTTGAGTATGCATGTGAAGTTCAACAAGTTGACAATGCTGATTAAATTGCCTGGTTACTCAGCAGACTGCCCCATTCTGGCTGCAGTGCCATTATGGACATGTTGAAGGCTTAGCGAGCAGATTTTGCAATGTTGAAGCAAACTCTCATTTTAAAGTTTGGAAAGACTCCTGCCCCATATTTAAAACGATTCCGAGAGTATAAGAAATTAGAAGGTGGTACTTGGGTATCTTATGTAACCGAATCCTTAAAAAACTTGACTGGCTGGGTCGAAGGTTATAAGATTTCTACCTTTGAAGGTATGATAAGTCTTGTCATGCTGGAACATATTTTTGCATCTTCTTACCCTGAGCTTAAGCAGCATTTGGCAGATTATCAGGAGATAGATCCAAAGAAGCTTGTCATTGCAGCAGATTTGTGGGTGTCACATCGAGTGTCCCATAAGGACAAGACTCATCTGGTAAGCAGGAGGAAGGGAAAAAGTCCAAAGATAAGGAGGGTGGAGAAACTGATAAATCTTCTTCTCAAAAGGGCCACAAAAAGAAAAATAAGGGTAAGACACAAGAGAACTCACAGGGAATTGGAGGTCAACCTCCGAAACAGAACTCTGGTTATAATAAGCCTCCCTATGTAAACAGACCCAATGGACCTTGTTTTGCTTGTGGAGCAACTGGCCATGTGAAGGGGGATCCCTGATGTAAGGTCAAAACCTTGGGGGTCCACTCTGCTAATCTGGCCTTCTCCTCCTATGAGGAAGAAGAGATTACCGGAGCATCCTTCTCCTCAGACTCCTTCCCCAGTGGGCTAGAAGCTGAGGTAGTTTTAGTTTCCCTGGGTTCCTGGGACCCTAAAGTCGCAGAGGCTTATGCTAGGATTCCAGATAACACCAAGCACTAGTTTAAGGACAGTGTGCTGATCAATGGAGTAGGTACTACAGCTCTTAGGGATAGTGGGTGCAGTCGAACTGTAGTAGATTCTACCTTGGTAGATTCAGGGGAAGTTGCCAGAACTACTCTGATGCCCACTAAGTTGGCTGATGGCCCACCTCTCATGTTTCCAGTAATACCTCAAAATCTTAATATCAATGGTACAACAGTCAGGATTACAGTGAGCATTCAGAGAAGCGTCCCAAGAAAGGTATTTTTGGGCAATGATCTCAGAGCATTAGGGCTCGTAGGAGACACTGCTGACAGACCCTGAACAAGGTCTCAAACAAGGGCAGCACTGACCAAGATCAGCAAGCTGCCCCAGCCAAAGGGGAAACCCAAGGCTAAAGGAGTCAGAAAACCAAAACGAGGGAAAGAAAATATTCCCCCGAACTCACCTACCACTGCGGTGGAGGAAGGTGGTCAATCGCCTGGACCTGACGAGGAGGCGGCGATGCCTGAAGTATTTGACCCAATGACCACCCTGAACTAAACGACTTGTTAGTAGAAGGTGGTCCTGACAGGGAAGAATTCAGTAAAGGCCAACGAGAGTGCCCATCTCTGGAAGGCCTAAGGAGACAGGCCTGCTCCCAGCTTGAGGGTGAACCTTCTGGGAAGCATTGGATTTATTGGGAAGGTGTCTCCTGTATAGTGAGCCCACAGAGTCTACAGAAGGAGACCATAGGAGGTTGGTGGTTCCCCTTGCTGTAAGACCCTTCCTCCTGCAGCTGGCACATGGAGTGCCCCTTGCTGGTCACCTTGGTATTAAGAGGACCAAGCAAAGGTTATCCATGCACTTCTACTGGCCCAAGATGGGGGTGCAAGTAGAAAGTCACTGCCGGAGTTGTGCCTCCTGCCAGTTATCTGGTAAGAGTGGCTCAACAATCCAAGCTCCATTGGTACCACTCCCAGTTGTGGGAATACCATTCGAAAGGGTAGGGATCGACATCGTTGGTCCCCTTGACCTGCATATATCCTCAGGCAATAGGTTTATCCTGGTGCTGGTCGACCATGCTACCAGATATCCTGAGGCCATCCCATTAAAAACTGTAACTGCCAAGTCAGTTACAAAAGCATTACTTGACATCTTTACTAGGGTTGGCTTCCCTAAAGAAGTTAAGTCTGACAGAGGCAGCAACTTTATATCAAAGTATATGCAGGCTATGTGGAAAGAATGTGGGGTCACCTACAAGTTCTCTTCCGCATACCACCCCCAGACCAATGGTCTGGTGGAACGGTTCAACAGAACCTTAAAGAGTATGATTGGGGCTCTAGAAGAACCCCAAAGCAGAAAATGGGATCTTCTTTTATCATGCTTACTGTTTGCCTACCGAGAGGTACCACAGGAGGGTGTTGGCTTCAGCCCCTGCAAACTTCTGTTTGGTCACCCTGTGCGGGGAATCTTAGCCATAGTCAACGAGGGATGGGAGATGCCCACTTCCCCTATTACTACCAACGTAGTAGACTATGTGTTAGGGCTCAGAAACGGATGGTACTCCTGATGGGTCTGGCTAGTGACAAGTTAATGGCAGGACAAGCCCTGGTGAAACATGGGTATGACCAGAAAGCTTCCCTCATCAACTTCACCCTGGTCAGCAAGTCCTGATCATGAATCCCATAAGGCCTAGAGCTTTACAGGATAAATGGTCAGGCCCTTACACAGTGGTGGAGCCCCTGGGTGAGGTCAACTATTTAGTGGACCTTGGAAGGCCTGGAATGGCTCCAAAAGTGTTCCATGTAAATAGGCTGAAGGCTTTCGTCCCAAGAGTCGAAATCGCAGCACTGCTACTGGCTTCAGATGGTGAGGATGAGGAGTCTGAACCTCTCCCCGACCTGTTCCAAAGCGGTCCTTCAGATAGCTCCTTTGAGGGTGTCCGAGTGGCCCCTCATCTGACCTCTGATCATCAGCAGGCTGAGGTGAAAAGTTTGCTTAGTCAATTTTCCCCCCTGTTTTCGCAGTCCCCTGGTTTGATACCTTGGTGCAAACATAACATAGACACAGGAGACAGTGTGCCTACCAAAAGTAGAGGATACAGAATGCCAAACAAAGTACGGTCTTACATTAAGACAGAGGTTTGTTTGTTTGTTTGTTTGGTTTATTTGTAGAGCGCTCCGGACCCATGGGTAGAAGGGCACTTAAGGAATCGGTTACAGGCAAAAGATAAGCATTTACAGTTACAGAGTACTTCAATTTACAAAAAGAATTTACAGTTACAGAGTACATCAAATTACAAAAAGAGTTTTACATAGTACAGCAATTTACATATAATACAGGTATGGTTACGGCTGTTAGAGCTTAGAGATGAGGGTAAAATGCTACTCTTTGTTCAGTAACCAGCCTATAACAAGTTTCCTAAAGATCGGTAAGGACTCAGTGGTTTTAATTTTGAGTGGTAGGGTGTTCCAGAGTGGGGAGGCAGCACAGTGAAGCTGGCACCTCCAGCTCTTTTTAAGGCAAATCTGGGCACTAACAGGCATAGGCAGTTGGAAGATCTGGTGGTTCTGGATGTGGATTTTAAAGTGAATTTGTTAGAGAGGTACAGTGGGGCTAGGTTGTTTAAGGCCTTGTAGGTAACGTAGATAGTTCTGAGGTCGATTTTTTGCTGTATGGAGAGCCATTTACACGCTTTCCTGGTAGTGGAGATGTGCTCATGCCTTGGGATGTTCAGTGCTGCGCGCAAAGCATTGTTCTGGAGAACCTGGAGTTTATTAGTTGTGGATAGGTTGGCTCCTAGGTACAGGCTGTTGCATTAGTCTAGTTTGGATTGAATGAGTGCTCTTGCCAGAGTGAGGCAGCTGTTGGGGGATAGGAAGGGTCTGCTAGCCCTGATTAGCTTACCCGTATAGGCAGTGGCTGAGGCGGTTGAGTTGATTTGTTTGGAGAGGTTGGTGTTGGCATCGAGGTGAAAGCCTAAGGTTTTCACGCTTTTAGCGATAGGGATGGTGTAACTGTCTATGATAATATTCTTGTAGCTGGGACTGAGTTTAGACAGGTTATGAGGAGAGCCGACCAGGAGAAGCTCTGTCTTCTCATCATTCTGGCAGAGGCCGTGGGTGGCCATCCATGCTTGAATGATGGATAAGATTTCGTTGATCCGGGTGACGTCCGCGTTGTAGTTGCCTGAGATGGTGAGGAGAATCTGGGTGTCATCTGCATAGTTGGTGTAGGTGACACCCAGACGGTCCAGTTTGTCAAATAGGGGCTTCGTAAATATATTGTACAAGGTGGGGGAGACACAGGAGCCTTGAGGGGCCCCACAGGTGATGGGGATTGGATCAGCAGCAGCTGTTGTTGAGAAGTCTCGCATGGTTCTATTTGCCAGGAAGGATTGTATCCATGCGGAGGCGGAGGAGGAGAAGTGGGCTGCGATAGATAGGTGGTTGCATAGGATTTCGTGGTCGACTAAATCGAAGGCCGCTGAGAGGTCTAAGAGCAGTAGGATTGCTGCATTGCCTTTGTCTTTGATTTCGTCAATCTGGCTTTTGAGGTCAACCAGAGCGGTTTCAGTTCCATGTTGAGGTCTGAAGCCAGATTGACGTATCCCTAGCAGTTGATTAGATTCCAGGTACTCCTGAATCTGGATGTAGGCAACTCTGTCCAGAATTTTTAGCAGAAAAGGGACAGTGGTGATGGGTCTATAATTGGTTGATATGGCTGGGTCTAGGGATTGTTTTTTTAGGAGAGGGGAAGCACCCAAGATTGTTTAAGGTTGTTGGGGACAGAATTGTTCGCAAATGACAGGTTGATTAGCTTAGTGATAAAAGGGGAGAGGTCTCTGGCAGCGTCTTTTATTATTTGGTCGGGGCAGCTGTCCCCTTTGCAATTAGAAGGTTTTAGAGAAGTGATGATTTTTTGGACTTCTAAGATAGTTACTTTCTTAAAGATGAAGCCTATATTTGGTTTGATCAGTGTTGGTGGGCTTAAGCTAGGTTTAGTGGTTTTGTTGCTGAAGAGTTGTTGACGTTTGTCCTCAATTTTGGTCTGGACCCTGTGATTTTATTGTTGATGGCATTCTGGATGCTAGTGTACAAGGGTTTGTCTTTTGAGCAGTTGTCTGGAAGGGGATTAGGGTTTTCTAGCTCCTTTCGAATTTTAAATAATTCTTTGGTGGAAGAGCCTGCCTGGTTAATCCTAACATTATAGGCATCTTTTTTGGTGCGAATTATCTCACTTTTGTATAGCGCGGAGGTGTTATTAAAATTGGATTTGTTTTCAGGTGATGGGTTGGTTTTCCATAGTAGTTCTAATTTAGCTTTCTTTTTCCTGAGTAGTTTGAGTTCGGGAGTGTACCACGAATTCAAGTGGTTTATTGGTTTACTTTTGCGTAGTTTCAAACGGGCAATGGTATCGATGGCGGTAGCCATGGAATTGTTGAAGGTGTCAACTAGGAGGTTAAGGTCAGCATTGTCCGGTAGAGCATTAAGTGTAGGTAGGACCAGAGGTAATAGGGCTTCGGCAGTGATGTTGCGTGTGTTTCTGGTTGGGCAGGCTGGTGCTAGGGGGTGTTTCTTAGGCGTTGACTGGTTGATGTGAATTTCAAGTGGGATAAGGTAGTGATCCGTCCATGTAAGAGGTTGGGGGTCATTACAGGTAGTGTTGCAGTTATGAGTTGCTACCCAGTCGAGAATTCTGTCTTTCTGGTGAGTCAGTGCGATGCTGAGTTGAGCGAGTCCGTGCTCAGTTAGGGCGTTTGCTAAGGATGCAGCTGGTGCGTCCTTGGGGTCGTTGTAACCTAGATTGAAGTCGCCAAGGATAATAATTTGTGCTAGTGGCTTGGAATTTTCAGTGATGAGCGCTGCAATGTCTTCTTTGGAGGTTCCAGGAGGGCCTGGGGGTCTGTATATAAGGTGTAGTGTAATCGTACTTGTGGGGGAAGTTTGTAGCTTGATTGTGAGTAACTCACATGATTTAAGAGATAGGGTGGAGACTAGTCTGCAGCCTAGTGGTGTTTTGGAGATGAATGCTATGCCTCCTCCCTTGCCATTAGGTCTGTCGGCTCTAAGGATGGAGTAGTTGGCAGGAATGGCTAACGATAAATGTGGTCCTGAGGCCTCGTGTGGCCATGTTTCCGTTAGGGCAAGGAAGTTTAAATCATGGGTTAGAATGGTGTCAGCAATTTCTGTGGGGTGTGCGTCCAGGGATTGGGCATTAAGTAGGGCCCCTTTTAGGGAGAGTGGGGAAGGCTCTTTGGGGGTCTTTGATTTCTTCGAAGTTTTGGTGTTGAATTTGGCAAGGGGGATGCTATTTGTAAGGGGCAGCCTAGTGCCAAGTCTGTTGTTATGGGCAGTGATGTCTGGGATGGTAGAGCGTAGGGGTTCTGGAGGTCAACAAAATTTTAGATCTTGGGGTGATTGATCCCTCTAGTAGTCCTTGGTCCAGCCCTGTGGTTTTGGTTCCAAAGGCAGGTACTTCTGAATTGAGGTTCTGCGTGGATTACAGGGCTTTGAATGCTGTCACCAAGACAGATGCACACCCCTTGCCTCAAACAGATGAGCTGGTGGATACCTTGGGTGCCTCCCAGTATCTCAGCACGTTTGACCTTACTGCAGGCTACTGGCAAATAGCCCTAGCAGAACATGCCAAGGAGAAGACAGCGTTCTCAACTCCAGACGGTCTTTACCAGTTCAGGGTAATGCTGTTTGGGTTGAAGAAAGCACCTGCCACTTTCCAGAGGCTTGTGAATCATGTGTTAAACGGGTTGTATGAATTCTGTCTTGCATATCTGGACGATATAGCAGTTTTCAGCGCCACCTGGGAAGACCATGTGAAACACCTCTGGATTGTGCTACAGGCTCTTCATAAAGCACACCTGACCATAAAGGCTAGTAAATTCCAGATTGGACAAGGCTCTGTGGTTTACCTTGGACATGAAGTAGGTCGAGGGAGGATACAGCCTCTACCCAGTAAAGTACAAGCAGTACAAGACTGGCCTACCCCCACTACACAGACCCAAGTGAGAGCCTTCTTAAGACTCACGGGGTATTATCGCAACTTCATGGCAGACTATGCAACCATAGCTGCCCCTCTGACTGCTCTCACCACTCCGAAGAAACCCAAGAAGGTAATGTGGACTGAAGAGTGTGAGAAGCCCTACAATGGCTTAAAAGACTCCTTGTGCCAGGCCCCTGTTCTCAGGGCCCCTGATTACCAAAGACCTTTTATTGTGCAGACAGATGCCTCTGACACTGGGATAGGAGCTGTACTATCACAAGTAGATGAGAAGGGTAAGGAACACTCTATTGGTTTCATTAGTCGCCAGCTTAAGGACAGAGAGCTCAGATGGTCCACAGTAGAGAAAGAATGTTTCTCTGTTGTGTGGGCCCTACGGAAGCTGAGGCCCTACCTCTATGGGACCCACTTCACTGTGAAAACTGACCATAAGCCCTTAAAGTGGCTAATGAACATGAAGGGAGAGAATCCAAAGTTGCTTAGGTGGTCCATAGGTCTGCAAGGCTTCGACTTCACTATTGAGCATAGGCCAGGTGTCCAACATAGCAATGCTGATGGGTTGTCCAGAATGTTTAACCGACCTGAACAAGAAACTCATCCAGGGATGGATTAGTTCCCCCTGTCCTTAGTCTGGGAGGGGCGAGTGTTAGGAAAGATGTCATAATTGTAGGTAATTTTCCTTCCATGTGGCAACCCCAAACTTTTTGCTGTTGTTTTACACCCTGATCTAGACTGTGCTAGAGAAGCGCAGCCTTCCGCCATACTCCTCTGGGCTTTCGCTCAATTCTTACAGGGAAACTGACATGCCCTTAAGACAGTCAGTACTGGGAGACTTCGTTTCACTTAGTCCTTTCCTCATGTTGCAGCTTTTGAGCAACATGAAACAAGAGTGCACCGTAACTTACATTACCGTGCTCTTGGGTCTCTAGTCATTCCAAAGGCCCTAGAAACTCTCGCTGGATTTATCATGAAATGTGCAAGTGTGTCATGACGGGACTGGTGGCAGCTATCGTTTCTTTGTGTTTTGAACCCCTTTTTGCCATGTTAACCGCGCTTCACACGTTTGGCCCAAATGGGTGGCCCGGCCTCCAAAATGGCCATGCCACGAGGTTCTTTGTTCTGTCCGCTGACCGTCTTGCCCCTTCACCTTCACCCAGGTCGAGCTGACCCGGGGCAGTCCTTATTTGGTCATGCACTTTCCCGCGAAACACAACGCTTTCGTGGGCTTCTGCATGCCTTATGTGTGCCTCTAGGATGTGGGCTGGGATGTCTGTTCACAATACACGTCCTGGGTGGCAGAGAGTCTAGAGTGTCCTGAATGCCTGGGACCACTGTGGTCCATGATAGGTCGACGTATGGTGTGAGTGTTTGTGAGCGGATCTCCCATTGGGCCCTCTCCGTTTTGGCGTGAAGGGAACTTTGGATAAGAGGAGGCTAAAAACACCACTACCATGTCGATCTCCTGAGTTCTCTCGAACAAAGGGTAAGGAGCCAAGTATCCTGCAACTAAGAAACTGAGTCGAGAATTGCTGATGACCCGCTGAAGGTTTGGCACCCTGCACTGCTGTCGTCCTGCGTGACCACTCGGCCTCTGATCGAACGAGAAGGTCTGCAAAGGCGCTTCGACCTTTTGGAATAGTGGGAAAAACTATTCTCAGCATCTTCACCAAATCCTGTGCGTAAGCCTTCAGAAGCGTCCCTGGGCCATCCAGTGGACTGACCAGCCTACACAGGAATCTTGCTCTGTCACCGCCATCTGGCTTCCTGCTAAAACCGTGTCCTCGGCACTCTCACATGATTCGTACACTTGGCGTTCCCAGGTCTGAAGTGAGAGGTGTGCTTTGGGACCGGAATACACGCGGTTGCCGAGTTGCCCTGCTGTGGTAACTATCTGTGCGTGTTCGCTGCATTTGGGACACCCTTGACCCTGACTCCTGCTGTCACGGAATCTACACGGCGTCAAGACATCCTGCTGATCGTATCTGAACCTGCCAGTACCGAAGCGAAACGGAACCGGAGAAGCCTGGGTCTGCCTGCATCAGGGACGGTGAGTAGTCAATACCCTAACCAGTCACCCTCCTGCAGGAGTCTGTGGCTTTCCATCGCTGTCGTAAACAGCAACCCTTTTCCGCACTCGCGCCCTGCTTCTGCCCACAAGTGGAGGCCGTGCTTGAGTAGCGGGGATCTGTTCATCATCGTTTTGTTCACCTCTCTGGACTGCCTGATTTCCCTGAAGAGACTCCCCTTTGCCTGTTGGCACCCGCGTGTGCAGGTACTTTTGAGCACAAGGCTCCACTCTTCATAGGGCTCGAACTTCCTTCTAGTTAGGTGGCCTCTGATGTCGAACTGCGTCTAACGATTACTTGCACTGCCTGTTTCCCTCCCCATCTAGGTGGTCTGCATATTTCGTGCTTCTAATTCCTTAGACCCCTTGGTCTTGTATATATATTGTATTTCTTGTGATGTGTTGGTTTATTGGAGTTTTACCGTGATTCTTTACTATGGTCAATGTTACAAAGGCCTTGTAATAAATGTGTCTATATTTTTACTATAACACCTGTCCGGAGTAATTTGTAAGCGTCCTTGCTTTGTGTGCTCATTGCGGGCTTTCAGTCAACCTCACCCCTCTTGAGACCTAGTCTTGACTGCCGCCATCGCTACCCTGATTGGTCTGGCTTGTCCAGAGGTTTCCCTGTTCCAAGAAACTAGGCTGGCCTTCTGAACCTCTGCCCCTCCAGGACAGAGTTCCGAAATCCATCTTAACAGTTGTCGCCCCCTAGTGTTTGTTTTCAGTTATAATGAGTGTTATCCATACTTATGCAAGTACTGTCTTTCAGGGAGATGCTGAAGCGTCCAACACATTGACAACATCCCGAGATGTTCTTCAGCAGCACGAGGTATGGATACTGACAGTTCCATCGAACAAGATCATCAGATCTTGTATACTTGTAGCGTGATTGTTCCACACAATGTTTCATTCGTGGTTAGCCATTGATATGTACCTGTGTGGTTGACCCCAAGTGTGTGTTATGTTTTCAATATTGTAATCCTTACTAATGCAAGTACTATGTTTCCGGCGGTAGATGGAGCGTCAACCCCTGCACTTGATGCGGAGCCTGACATTCAAGTAATTCCAGGGGAAGGGGAAGCGGGACCATGCGTATACGATTCGGTGCAACAGCTTTCGGAAGTGCGCACTACATTTACAACATCCATCGAGCGTGATCATATAACGTGATTCCATTTGCTATACTTTCTTCCTTATTAACGCAAGTACTGTGTTTCAGGGAGACGAGGGAGCTTCCTCTACAATCATAACATCCCTTGTAGTTGATGCAGATGTAAATAAATTGGAGAAATAAGTCAATTAAATCGGATCATATTTAGATATCCATTGATTCTTTTAGACAATGCATCATTTGTGGTTATCTATTTATATGTACCTGGGCTGTCGACCCCAAGTGTGTGTTATGTTTACAATATTGAAAGCCATACTAATGCAAGTACTGTGTTTCAGGGAGTTGCTGAGGCGTCCTTTCCAATAAGATCATTTATGGCAGTCTATGCGGTGCCAGAGGTATGGATACTGACAGTTCCATCGAACTAGATCATAAGAGCTCGAATACTTGTCGTTTGATTGTTCTACACAATGTTTAATTCGTGTTTAGCTATTAAGATGTACCTGTGTGGTCGTCCTCTTTGTGTGTTTTATGTTTTCAATATTGTGATACATAATAATGAAAGTACTATGTTTCAGGAGCGTCATTACGTGCTGTGTATGCGGATCCAGAAAATATAGTCGTTGAAGCGCAAGAGGAAGGGAAGACATGCGGAAATGAATCGGAGCAACAGCGTGCAGATGTTGAAGTTCGAGTCAAGAAAGTTGCAAAGAAAAGAAACAAACATAAGGTTAGTTACAAACAGTTAATATTTTTAGAAATTGCTTTGTGCTGGGGACTATATTATGTTTTTTTTCTGTCAATTGTACTATACTTTATCTTGTATTTAAATTGAACATCCCTTTTCCAATCTGTCCTCTAGTTACCAGCGGGTGTACGAACTATACATACACAGACAGTGAAGCAAATGAGAGATGTTGCTTGCCAGACAATTTACACTATGGAGGAACGATTAATTCAGGCGCGGCGTGTTCAGACTCGAGATGCATTTGTCCAATGGCCAGAACATGAATTGAATGTGTCCGGAGAATCCAGCAAAGTTTTATTGGACCATTGCTACAGTGCGACTGCACCACTAAAAGAAGATGATACTGGATGTATTGACGATAGCTCTGAAGTAGTCGCAGATCAATTCACACAATCTACACCAGCAAAAAAAATGCCACCCAAAAAGCTGTCGACATTGTTGTGTTCTCCCATCAATGTTCAAGTAACAGATGTTGAAATGACAGAGAATGAACCAGCAGCACTATTCACTGACGCACCAGAACATGATATCAGCGATATTAGTTTCAATTCTGGTGATATGTACACAACGATACAGTCCAAAACAACTGTGATGCAGGATGACAGTATAATGAAAGAGGGCAAATACATAGTATTCGACAGTTGTTTGATGCATATTATAAGTGTGCTGAAATATGGGCATTCAGTTAGATGGGGAGTATGTGGGAAGCCATTGATTCATGTGACTCATCAAACACAAGGCAGTTACGTCAAAATACATGCCGCCTGTAAATTACATCATACGTTCTCATGGGCTGCACAACTGATGCTGTGGAAACTGCCATTAGGCAATCCACTGTATGCAGCTGCCTCACTTTTTAGTGGGTCCAGTTTTAGAAAGTTAGAGTCTTTCAGTTTGTGGGACTCCATTTCATTTCTAAAACGCAGTACTAAAATTCCAATATGATTATCTATTTCTGGCCATTAGTGATGCTTGGAAAATTGAACAATTGTCTCTAGAAAGTACATTCGAAGGCAAACGATTCAGGCTAGCTGGCGATGGACAGTGCGACAGCCCTGGATTTTCTGCCAAGTACTGAACCTACCACTTTCAGGACATGGATGGTAAGAACATTGTGAGTTTGGTGGTCGTGCAGGTGTCCCAATGTAAATCCTCAGTGGCTATGGAGAAACTAGGATTTATAAAATCATTGGAATATCTACAATCGAGGGGAATGCACATCAACCTCATAGCCATGCACAGACATGTTTCAATAGCCAGGACAATGAGAGAGCAATTCCCACATATTAAACATCAATTTGACGTATGGCATCTTGCTAAATCGATCAATAAGAAAATCTCGGCTGCAGGGAAAAAAAGGTTTGGAAAGTATTTCACAATGGTCCCAGTCTATCAGCAAGCCAACCATCTTTGGTGGAGCTCCAAAACTTGTGAAGGGTCAGTGGAAATCCTACTTGAAAAATGGCGGTCACTGATGCACCACTGTACCGACGTTCACCGCTGGACAGAAAACCACCATTTCCACCAGTGTGAACATGGCCCTTTGTCCCCAGAGGAGGCACGGAAGAAGAAGTGGTTGCTTCCATCTTCACCTACACACAAAGCCATTGAGAAGATTGTTTTTGATAAAACTCTATCAAGAGATTTGAGGGGACTGACATAATTCTGTCAAATTGATGAAAATCAGAAATTGTTTATGGATAATTAAATCTACAATGGGGATTTGGAGGTGTTCCACAATAT